>NC_138507.1:89795066-90995066 GCF_964252035.2 Podarcis erhardii | reverse complement strand
TTGCTCCATCTCAGACAGCAAAATGTCTTGGGCTGGCTTAATTATGAAAGCAGGGAAAAGAGAGAGAGGGGGAGGGAGGGAGGGAGAAGTTCATTGGAATAACCTGCCCCCATGGGTGGAATCCAATTGGTGCAGTCATGTGGAACTTTTGTCCTTCTGTAGGCATGGCCAGTAGGCAGGGATCATAAGACTTGCTGTCCAATGACTTCTGAAGGAACACAGGTTTATCATAGCCCTGCACTAACCAAAGCACAGGTCTGAAAATCAGTTCTAGGGTGTTGGAGGACCTGCCAGAATAGGCTGAGAAGTGATGTGGGGAGTTTTAGGAGGAGAGGGATTGGCAAAAAATAATCTCCTCATCTCTTTGTTAGCAGATACTGCCACTGGATTGAGTGTATTCCGTTAAATGTTTTAAATCAGGGGTAGGCAACGTAAGGCCCGTGCGCTGGATGTGACCCAGTCACCTTCTCAATCCAGCCTACTGATGGTCTGGGAATCAGCGTGTTTTTACATGAGTAGAATGTGTCCTTTTATTTAAAATGCATCTCTGGGTTATTTGTGGAGCATAGTAATTAGTTCATCCCCCCCCAAATATAGTCTGGCCCACCACACATGGTCTGAGGGACGGTGGACTGGCTCATGGCTGAAAAGGGTTGCTGACCCCTGTTTTAAATCTTTTTCATGCCTCCCTCAGAGCACATCAAAGAACAAGAAGTAGGGAGGGCACATACATGTGGGAGAAGCAGCAGCAGCTTAATGCCAGAGTCATCCGCCTCCCAATTTTATTGATCTCTGCCCATCCCACACCTCTAAAAATTGCCAGAACTGGAGGATCTGTGATGCATGCGCCAGATATAAACCCAGCGAACAATAAAAACAACCTGGCTTAATTCTTTCCTTTACTCACCGGTCTGCAAATGAAGGACAGTGTAGGCTGTATTTCCCCCCCAAAAAATGGCAGCCTGGAGCATGCCCAAAGGCCTGAAAGTGAAGCACCATCTACCTCCTCTGCTGCTGACTAGCCAAACCCTGTAGCAGTCTAAATCATAAGGCTCCATGAAGATCTGCTCATGAAATGGAACAAGAGTTTTGAGACTTTATATCACATAGGTGACCATGGGAGTAGCCAGGATTTATGTTGGTGGGGGGGAGGCTTTATGTTATTGGAGGGCAATAAGTTAGGTATGCCTATGTAGGTGACCCTATTTTTGTGATTGTGTACATACACCAAGGGCATTCACCCCACTGTCTCTAGGTGCCTACAAGGCCTTTGCCCCCCTGGAATGGGATTTTATCCCAGAAGTTTCATGAAAATACCAAATGGGAGAAAAGTTCATACAAACCATCACTACTAAATCATATCAAGAGAACTATGTCAGTGTGCTGTAGTGGTTAAGAGTGGTAGACTCGTAATCTGGTGAACGGGGTTCGCTTCCCCGCCCCTCCACATACAGCTGCTGGACCTTAGGCTAGTCACACTTCTCTGAAGTCTCTCAGCCCCACTCACCTCACAGAGTGTTTGTTGTGGGGGAGGAAGGGAAAGGAGAATGTTAGCCGCTTTGAGACTCCTTAGGGTAGTGATAAAGCAGGATATCAAATCCAAACTCCTCTTCTTCTTCTATGCTACACTCTGCACTTGTTCATATGATTCTCAATCCATAAAGCTGGTCACTGAGACTAAACAGGCGATCCCCCCTCACCCCACTCTGGAACCACTGGCAATTTCATTGCATGGTATAATGCATGTCCAAGGCCAACAGATTGAGGGTTAAGAACATAATCATATAAGGCTCTATGCAGACAACATTGCCATTAGGCTGAGTGACCGTTGCAAGCTACATCACATTTAAAGACAGATGAGAAAATGGTTGGCTTAAAAATTAGCTTTGAAAACTCCAATATTATCTTTTCAGTATCAAACCAAGAGATCAATTACATCTTCAGAAATTATTGAGTAGTTGAATTAATCCCCGGTCCTTTCAATGCTTGGGACTAAATATACCATGAAAGTTGAGCAAATCATATGACCTAAATTCCCCCCTTGCTGATACAGTGAACAAAGAAACTGATTAAACAATGGAAAAACAGGAACTTACAACTCCTTGGGTGGCTTGCTGCAGTCCAGATGAAGGTCATACAAAAATATCTCTACCTATGCAAGTTCTCTACATCGTGCTCTGGTTGGTGCAGCTGAAGCAATAGCAAAACATTCTAAATGACTATGTATTTCAAGGTAAAAACCTAGGTTCCCATTGAAACATCTGTATGTTGAACCAGCTGGAGGGTCATAGGGGCTCCTAAGCTTGGTCTTATACTATGCATTCTTTCAGCTCTGCATTATTATCACCATCCTTACAAAGACATCTAAACATGGATCAATATAGAAGTAATTTGTTAAAAGGGAAATGCATATGGGTACAACCCTTGCTTAAAAAATAAAAAATGAATAAACTTAGCTGACATTCAAAACCTCTTTATCAAAAATACCTTCTCTATACGGAAAAAATCCCTGACATTGCATCTCACCTCTTTATTATCTATTACTCACCATCCATCAATTCAAAATGATGCTCCTAAATGAACAACATTGTCCTGAAAGAATGAGTGGCATTTTAAGCTGTTGGGAGCTTACAAGAACGAAAGTGTTATGTACTGAATTTCTCACCCTGGGCCAGCAGGGGGATACTGTAGGTAGTTTTCACTCAGGTCCACATATGCAAATAAGGGATTGAAAGTGACGTTCAGTGATTGGATAGTTTCAGAAAGTGGTTACTGTTGTGTTGTAGTGGAGCTCTGTATAAGCAGGCTGGCTGAACCCTTCAGTTCAGTTCTGTTCTGGCCTGTGAATAAACAAGAGCTGTTTGAAGAATCGCTGTGTCGTCTGATATGTTCACCCACAACTTAACAGAAAGAACAGTCACTATAGAGCAACTTCAAGCTGATATTGGAAACCTAAATGGTTAAAAGCAGAGGAGCCCTGCCAGAAAAAAAGTTAGACTTTGTTTGGTCCGTGTTTTCATTACCAAAGAGTGTTTGCAGTCTGAGCTATACCGTGAACAAGGCCATAGTAAGATATTTAGTCCTACCTCACAGCATTTTTTTTCAACCACTGCGATAAGCAGCACTGGAATATTTCTGGAAAAGGAAGACGCAGGAAGATTAATTAGCTTTTTCAGGGCAGTTCTGTGAGTAGCCTTAGAATCCTGTTGACAGGAATGGAAGAATATTGCTTATGAATAAGAACCTAATTATCTCCTCCCATTGTGAGAGTGCTCTCAGTACTCTTTGTGCCACATCAGCCCTTTCCTTAAAAAAACAAGCCTACTTCTCATCAATATGTGTGGAATCTGTCCAAGGGTAGGGCAGAGTTACCTCAGGCTTTTGTACCTGATTTTGCTGATCAAAGGCAGAATCTCAGTCTAGCTCTCGCCTCCATCTGTCTCCCACTCTAGGAACAATAAAGATCATATCTATGTATAATTGGAGGCACAATAACATGGGTTCATCCATATCAGTTAATTACAAGGTAGCTTCAGCCACTTACATTCTCTGGTAGTCACAGGAAGTTAATAGGACAACCTCTCAAGGTTTATAGCAATGTTCCAGACGATCGAGATAATAAAGGGACAGACCTGGGAGAGGAAACGGTAGAAGAAGATTGGAAGAAATTCAAGACTTATTTGCAGAAACATTGTAAATTGTATGAATGTTAAGAAGGATGCTAGATTATAAACAACCTGGCACCATTAAGCTAGATGAAGTGAAATATGAAGATAAGTCAAATCTAAGAAAAGACAAATTTTGGATAATTATTAGGCTAAATTTAAATTTTTAAAGTTTGAATAAATGATATCTAAAACTAGAGATACAATTGGAAAATTAGAAAATAAGAATGGAAATAAGGTGATAAATTGCTGGTTAAAATTTTATATCTAGCAACGCAGGAGCGGGAGATGTGAGGGCGTCCAAAGAAGTTAAGAAAATATGTTAAGATATGTGTTACACTGTTTTTCTGTATTGTAATTATAAAAAAATTGTCAATAAATATTAAAATAAATAAATAAATAAAGGGACATCCAGGAAAGTTTTTGCTAAGTGAGTTTCCAATGGAGGCAAGAACATAAAATAACAGGGTTGGCGCCTCCGGCAATGGCGGAGTTCCTCCGATCGGGAGGAATTTGCTCTGTGGAAATCAGGGTCTGACCGCCACAGCGAAGGCAGAGACTCACTAAAATCACAGGCGGAAGAAGCTTGTGAACGTGGGATTCGGCTGGCACCCTTTGCGCCTCCCCTGCTCGCAGGGAAACCCAGTTTTGGGGATCCGGAGCGACGTGGGGTGAGTGGCGTGGTGCTTCAAATTGATTGCTTTTTTCACGGAGTGAAGCCGCATTGCTGTTGCCGGAGAGCGCTGACTTTTTCCTGTGGACAATTTGACTTCAAACAACTACCCGTGAGTAGAACGGAAAATTGGATTTACAAACGTCTTAATTTGGTACTGAAACGGGAAGGTCTCAAACAGGAAGTCCGCCTTCCCCTTTTGTAAATAGATTGAAGCAAAGAAGCTGCAAGCTAAGGTCTTGGAAAACCTTATGTAAAGGATTAAACTTCCATCGATTGAAATCATTAAACCCCCCTTGGAAGCAGGAGAAGAGGGGGGAAATTTTGGATTGTGTAGCCTGCAGGAGAGAGTGATAAAAATTAAATTACCACTGCTCTGAACCCGGAAACGGGCTGCCAGTAGATTGACGTTTTGGGAGAGTTCATTGGCAGTGAAGAGAACGTATGTTGACAGTTAGTTAAATAAGAGAAATATATTGTTTCCATTGTCCTCTTCTGCGTTTAAAAAGGAGGAAAAGTAACTGAAAATTGAAACTAACTTTACTTTTTGAACTGTGCTTGAAAGGATTGATACAAGTGGAGACTGTTTCCCTCTAGAGGGAGCTTTTGAAACTGTTACAAGAGTGGAGCTGGGGAATCTCCAGCTGCATGATAAGAACTGTGAGAATCAGGGATTGACCTTGGACCATTTAAGAATGTCGACAGGAGAAGCTTTAGTGACTGTGTTATGTAAGATAAGCTACTCGTTGGAACAACTTCACAAGAAGGCAGATGTTTTGACTACTAAAATTGATAACTTGGGACAAAAAGTGATTAATTTGGGACAAAAAGTGAGCACCAATACAGAAATTATTCAGGATTTGGCACAGGAATTTACTTTAGCAGGACAAATTGTGGAAAAGGAGAAGGAGAAAGTTGTTGTTGTCGAACCTAAAGTAATACAAGTGGGAGCCTCAGCCTTACAGAGGCAAATTGAGGACTATAAGTTGAGGCCTTTTATGATTGAAACTAGAAAAAGTCAGATTTTGAGGATCGGAGCCCGGCCTGGACTGGAAAAGGAAAGTTGGAAAGATCCCTCCATGCAGGGATTAACTGACTTTTGGGACATGGACTTGGGTCAGGAGGAGATTGGAGTTCTGGGGGCCTTTGGATTTGGAGGAATCTTGAAACATGCCCTGAAATACTTTATGGATCTTAGCTTTAACTATGGAAATTTGGCTGACCTGTCGAGAAGGAATAAAAGCATCGTTAGGTCGGCGTTTCCCCGAGATCTGCTCTTTAGCATCAAAGAATATGAAGAAGACCTGCAGAAGGGACGTGGAAAAGAGTTAAGAGCCTCGGACATAAGATCTCCAGGTTGATGGACTGTATGGAGTTGACGGAAGTGACTGGCAGAGTCTGAGACCGGGGAGAGGAGATGGTGGAAGAAGATTGAAAAATTTAAAGTTTATATATAGAAATATTGTAAAATTAATGACTGATATAAAAATGTTGGAATGAAATTTTATGGCCTTAGTGGAAATGTTTTAAGGAGTTAAGCTTAAATAAGTATACTAGTTTTAATGGAAAATAAGATTAAAAATATGTTAAGACATTTATATGACAGAAAATAGAGAAAGAGGCAAAGGAATTGCTGAGACAACTAATAGAAGTAGAATACAAAAAGGGAGGTGAGAGGAGGTCGATGAAACAAGGGAGTGAAAGATAGAATATGGAAAAGGTATGATGTATGCTTTTAAATTGTTTTTGTATTGTTTTGTTTAGTTTATTGTGTTTAGTTTAATGTGTTAAGGTTGTGTTTTGTATAGTTTATATATTGTATTGTTTTTTCTCTTTTTTGTTCTTTTTTCTCTTTTGTCTTCTTCTTTTTCTTTTTTGTAAGTTTTAAAAGTAATAAATATTATTTTTTAAAAAAAGAACATAAAATAACATTTAAAAAGTGAATCTGTTTATTCACATGCATTTATTTAAATATTTATAAGCTGCCTTTCTGGGCTGAGTTGACCCAAGGTGGCAAAAGAAACGCAAGCATAAAAATATACAGAATTTGTAACAAAGCTTAATAGGTTCAAAATAAACAACCCTGGTGCATCAAAATATACTTCCACCACTTTGAAAAATCAGTTACAGAGACAAAGCAGTGAAACATCAGTACAAAAGAATCAGTAATACACCTCAAGGACCAAAGAGTCTTGTGGTATCCAACAGATTTTTAAACAGCATAAACCAGAGGTGGCCAACATGGAGCTCTGCAGATGTTTTTGGACTATAATTACCATCAGGCCCAGCCTGAATGGCCAATGGGCAGGGATGATGCTGTTGTTGTTGTTTAGTCGTTTAGTCATGTCCGACTCTTCGTGACCCCATGGACCAGAGCACGCCAGGCACTTCTGTCTTCCACTGCCTCCCACAGTTTGGTCAAACTCATGCCGGTAGCTTTGAGAACACTGTCCAACCATCTCGTCCTCTGTCGTCCCCTTCTCCTTGTGCCCTCCATCTTTCCCAACATCAGGGTCTTTTCCAAGGAGTCTTCTCTTCTCATGAGGTGGCCAAAGTATTGGAGCCTCAGCTTCATGTTTTGTCCTTCCAGTGAGCACTCAGGGCTGATTTCCTTCAGAATGGATACATTTGATCTTCTTGCAGTCCATGGGACTCTCAAGAGTCTCCTCCAGCACCATAATTCAAAAGCATCAATTCTTTGGCGATCAGCCTTCTCTATGGGGGCAGGGATGATAGGAGTCGTTAATTATTGGTCATGTCAGCCTTTGTTTCTTAATGGCTTATCCCCAGTCAGCTATGCCAAGGTGGGCTAACTTTGGCTTTTTTTCGCACAATAGCTTTTTGGGTGTGATCACCCACTTGCCCAAGGCCAGCTGCCGCCACTGAGTCCAAGCTGCCGGGAAATTTGCTTTAAGAGATAAAAATTCCCCTGGATGGGTATGTAGGCCCCCCCAATAAAGGATTATCCTAAACTTAACCCAGCAGTGTTTGGCACAGTTTTAACCAAAGCTTGAATAATTATTCTACCAATTCCAGAAATTATGGGTTCCCCTGCACCCACAACTCAGGGGTTCTTAATGCATTTTTAAAACGTGACACCAGAGGGAGCTGCAGAGCACCTGGCACATTTCCAAGGCGGAGACTTGCGCCCTGGGGTAAGTGTGAGCCAATCGCTGCTACAGGTATCAGGTAACACTTAAGTCAAGGTTCTGAGGCAAATAAACAAGCAGTACCTGGGATCAGCAAAAGCAAAAACCACCACCCCAAACTAAGCCACATCATAGCGCCGGCGGCGGCTTCTAAGCGTCGCCAACAGAGACCAAGTAAAGGTATTCAGCTGCTCGGCGCCTGGCTCTTTAAGGAGGCCCCGCCTCTCTCCCGCTTTGCGCCCCGCCCCACCTCGGCGTCCGCGCGCCGCCGGCAAGAAGGAGAGCGGGGAGGCGCGGCACGTGCCGGGAGGGGCGTGGCCACCGAGCCAGCATGGCGGCGGCGGAGACGAGGCGCCGTTGGGGTGGGGCGTGGCTTCGAGCGGGGAAGAGGCGGAGCCAGGGGCGGGGGCGGAGGAGAAGAGCCGGAGAGTGAGTCTCACCCCGCCAGCTGAGTCGAGAAAAAGAGAGAGAGGCCGGCGCTGTTTAAGCGGCGGCAGGGGAAGGAGACGCGACACCCCCCCCCCACAGTCGGTCAGTTGGTTGAGGCCGTCGCGTGGCCAGTCAGTCGCTGCGTCCGCCCGCAGGTAACGGCTGTTGCTCGCGCCGGGCTCGTTGGTGGGGGGGGGGAGGAGGGGGAGGTCGGGGAGGCGGGTCGCTCAGGAGGTGGGGGCTGCCTGCCTGCCTGGCTGCCTCCTTCCCGTCTCCCCCCCCGCCCCTCCCTGCTTCGGCGAAGACCCTTGTGCGTGTAGGTGTGGTGTTTTCCCTGCGTGTTTTCTTAACCCACGCGCAAAACGCTTCCCCTCCCCCCTCCTTACTTCGCTTGAGGAATAAACAATAACAGCCTCCCTTCCCCCCCAAACCAGGCCCCTCCTTCGCGTAGTCACAATAACGTCCTCGCCCTCCTCTCCCCCCCCCACCCCCTTGTCCCTTTGCATCATCCCGCTGCGGCCGCCCCCCCCCCCGCCAACTCCTCCTCCTCCTCCTCCACAGCCTCGAGCGCAATAACAAGCCCTCCTGCTGGAGCTTGGGCGGCCGAGCCTCCTCCTCCTCCTCCTCCTCCTCCTCCGCCGCCAGCCCTGTCCCTCCCCGAGAGCGCAAAAGGCAACGTCGGCCGCAACAACGACGACGACGACAACAACACCACAACGCCCTTTGTGCAGCCTCAGCTGCGTAGAAACTGTAAGCTCTTTCTTTCTTTCTTTTTCTGTCGCCACCCATGGATCCCCAACCTCAACGAAAAACAGCGAAGGGTCCTGTCGCGCTTGGAAAGCTTGCCGATTTTATTGGGGGCCTTGTTCCGCTGCTGTTACTGTCTTATGCAGCTGTTGCATGACTAGCAAGTTTTGTCGTGTTAAAAAGTCTGCTTTCTTTGTTTTCCTCTTCCCTCTTTCTTTACCTGCTTTTCGTGTCTGGACGGCCGAGTCTGTTTGAGATGTTCACAAATAGATCAATTACTATAGCCTCACACACTTAACAACTGTAAATTACATATGTTGGAAAACAGGTCAGGCTCTGCTTCCGGTCTTTTCCTGCTTTGCTTCTTTCCCCTACCCTGGCTGCATTATTCTGTGATCCAAAACAGGCCAGGGACAATAACTTTTCTTTCTCGTTTTGCCTTAAACAGATATTGGCACCTTGCTTTTCAATTCCAGGAGGACACCTGCTCAGAATTATTAGTGCCCCCGTCACTTCGTTGTTCCAAATGCTCTAGTTTTGGATTAGTATGGGTACTTCCTTGATTTATAATCCTATAAGCAGACTCAGCGTTCTTCCAATAATTTACAAATGCGTGAGATCAGTATTTCCCGGAGCAGAGTGTTGATAGGAAGTTTTTTTTGGGGGGGGGGAGAGACTGTTGATTTGCTTTTCTGACGGTGTGGTACCAGTGACTTGGGGCCCACAGGTCTCCCTTGTCAGCTGTTTCCTCTTATTTGTTGTCAAATCGCCTGTGCTTCTGGGAAAGTCTCATTCTCAAACCAGACATGGGCAGAACCTTTGCTGATTGGATGTCGTAGGCCATGTGACCAGAATCAGGGTGCGCTCCCTTCCTCCACCACCTTCTTTGTGTGTAATTACTGTTTTGGATAATAAGAGCAGGACTGTATGTTCTGGGTCTTCTGGGGGAGGCGGCAGAAACACACTCCTCTTGCGGTGCTCTGCAGTGGCTGTTGAGAGAGGAGGATCCTGCTGCAGTGAGGGTGCTGCTGCTGTTACTGCTCTCTTCCCGCTTTACTGTCTACCAAATAGAGCAGCTGCCCAAGTGATTAAAACATTATCAGAGCGGAACAGGCTCTGCTTCCCTTCCCTTCTAATGTTTTAGTTCTTTATCCCCAAGTATGGTTGTATATGACTCATAATGATTTCTGCGTTCTTTATAAAGGGTGGAATTTTTTTTATTTAACTGTTCAATAGTGATTTAATTCTTTTTCAGATCCTTCCAACCCCCCCTTCCTGGTGATGTATCACCTTCTAAAATGTCTTAAGGGTCACCGTATAATTATGGATATTTAGGGGCTTTATTTTATATATATTACATTGAGCTCAAACTTAAAAAAAGTAATTTAGTGTTGATAACATTTAGTACTCAGCATCTCATTGAAATCAATGGCTGGTTCAAACAGACTTTACCTCATGTTGTTCAGCTTACTGTTGTGCAACAAGGTACATTTTGCAAACATACTGAAAGCATCGTATAAAGTTAAGTAATAGTAAAGTGTTTGAAGCACTTTATTTTGATTCTCCTTACAGCAATCCTATAAGACAGGTATATGTGAGGCAGAGAAGGTTTGTCATGAGGTAGTGGAAGGTGTGAAATATGAATTAGATACTACCTATTTTTTATTATCAGTCTCTTACTTCTCTATGCCAGTATTAGTACCAGTATGAAATACCACATTGCAAACAGCTCTTCTCCCATGATATTGAGAGGAAGAGGAAACCTGTATACCACTGTTTTGTACCCTCATACATGGCCAGAGCATTCTCTGAAGGCACAAGATGCAATCACTTTGCTGCAGCTCTAGATGTGATTGGTGTCTGGGTGGGAGACTTCCTGGGAAGTGACTTGTGCAGACTTATTATTCCATAATGGATGAAAAAAGGTAAGGGAAATGGGAAAGTAATTTCCTTTATTTTTTCTGAACTCTGAAACCTGTGGACCAGGGGAAGCCTCAATGATAACAAAATTATAGAAAGTCAGTGCTCCGTGTTAAGGATTTCCCAGAGTTCTTGGAATTCCTAAGTAGGGGAAACCCTACATTAGAGCTCCCATAGCTTAAATAAGTTGCAAGTTATCTCAAGCATGCGTCTTTTGAAATTGTACTTAAAGGTCACATGCAACCAATGTATTTTATTTACAGAAAAACAATTTTCATCTTATTCTGGATCTGGACTCTGATACTCCACAAACAACTGTACTTATTTTACATGCCTTTGTATCTTGTTTTGTTTTCTTCTTTTTCCTGATGCCCTGTCACAGCTATTTTTCCTACTTTATACCTATTGAAAATGAAATAATATTTACATCACACTCATCTTGGGAGAGTGTTCAGAGGTGCAGGGAGAGTATGCTTTCACTATACAGTGGTACCTTGGTTCTCGAACTCAATCCGTTTTGTAAGTCTGTTCGACTTCCAAAATGTTCAAAAACCAAGGCGTGGCTTCTGATTGGCCCCAGAAACAATGCCAACAGCCGAAACGGATGTTTGACTTCTGAAAAACATTCGCAAACTGGAACACTTACTTCCAGGTTTGTGGCGTTTGGAAGCTGAATTACTTGTCAGCTGTATACCATGCAAGGGGTTGTTTAGAAACTTGTGACTATATTTAATTTTGAATTCTTTGTTGTTAGAGTTAACTGATTATCTGTTTCATTTTCTTATCAAAGACAGATAATGTTAATAACTGGGAAGCAATTTTGTGAGATTTTAAAATGAGTGCTTAGTGTTTTTACATATAAGTTGTCATCTCCAAACCCTATGAAAATAGTTGTAGTACAGTGGTGCCTCGCAAGACGAAATTAATTCGTTCCGCAAGTTTTTTCTTCTTGCGAGTTTTTTGTCTTGCGAAGCACGGTTTCCCATAGGAATGCATTGAAAATCAATTAATGCGTTCCTATGGAGACCGCTTGCCAGGCTGGCGGTGCGGAGAAAGGCTTTTCTCCCCACCGCCAGCCTTCAGGACAGGTACGGGAACAGAGGGGAAGGCGCGCTGCGCTTCTCCTCTATTCCCGGGGCTTGCGGTGGGAGGAGGGTTTTTCCTCCCCACCGCCAACATTCAGAAGAGCATTGTGAAAGTTGGCGGTGGGAAGGAAAACCCTCCTCCCACCGCAAGTCTTCAGGACAGCCATCCAAAGGCTGGCGCGGGGAGAAGGTCTCTCCGCCCCACCGCCAGCCTTCGGAGCAGCCATCCCAAGGCTGGCGCGGGGAGAAGGTCTCTCCACCCCACCGCCAGCCTTCGGAGCAGCCTTCCGAAGGCTGGCGGCAGGAGGAGGTCTCTCCGCCCCACCGCCAGCCTTCGGAGCAGCCATCCCAAGGCTGGCGGCGGGAGGAGGTCTCTCCGCCCCACCGTCTCTCCGCCCCACCGCCAGCCTTCGGAGGAGCCTTCCGAAGGCTGGCGGCAGAAGGAGGTCTCTCCGCCCCACCGCCAGCCTTCGGAGCAGCCATCCCAAGGCTGGCGGCGGGAGGAGGTCTCTCCGCCCCACCGCCAGACTTCGGAGCAGCCTTCCGAAGGCTGGCGGTGGGAAGAGGTCTCTCCGCCCCACCGTCTCTCCGCCCCACCGCCAGCCTTCGGAGGAGCCTTCCGAAGGCTGGTGGCGGGAGGAGGTCTCTCCACCCCACCGCCAGCCTTTGGAGGAGGTCCGAGGACAGTGGGGAAGACGCGCTGTGCTTCCCCGCTGTCCCGGAGATTTCCCTATGGGCTTTCGTCTTGCGAAGGAAGCCCATAGGGAAATTCGTTTTGCGAAGCGCCTCCAAAACGGAAAACCCTTTCGTCTAGCGGGTTTTCCGTCTTGCGAGGCGTTCGTCTTGCGGGGCACCACTGTACATCATTTCCATTGACATCTAGTGAAAAGTTCAGTGCACTTTACATGTAGAAGTTCCAAACAGTTATGCATATTGGTGGCATTTAAGTGTAGAGGAGCTCATTTTAGAAATTTAAATATTGTGTAAATTGAATAAATATGAGTGTAAAATATCCATTATTTGCTTAATTATTTTTTAAAAAATAATCAGATTACTTTTATCTAAAACAAGCAGGAGAATTGTAATGCATTGTTGAATGATGTCTATAAGAATGTGGGAAGGAAAGCATCTCAGTCATAAGTAAAACCTGCATGTGCAAGGAGGCCTGGGTCTTCTAGGTTTCCATTTTGCAGGAAAATAGAATACAGCCAGTATCCTGGGCACTTCAGTAAATTATACTGTCTGAAGTGTTGCTGTTGTCTTTGTCTTTCCCATGGGACCAGAAAAGCAGAAGTCTTTATGGCAGGAACATGATGTTAAAAAATTATTTTGAATCTCCTTCATATACATTTGTGTTTGGGGAGTTTTAGTGACATTGGGTAGAAAAGGCAGAGTAACAGAAGCCAGGTTATTGTAGCAGATGTTCTCAAACTTCCAAGTAATAGTTGAGCAACTTACTACACCAGTACTCTGGCCATAGAAGGGAGGGTAACAGTATGAGATTGTTCTCAGTGTTAGAAACTCAGATATATTAGCTAGATGCCAAATAGCTCCTTAAACTAAGGTTACAGTCACCAAAATGGAATGTCTAGTTGCCATTTTGGGGTATTGGTGTCTGAAAACAGTCCAGATCCAATGATCCCCAGGCATGTACCTCCAGATGGTGAAGATTGTCAGGCGCCATCCTGGTACCCAGGTATCTTCACTTGGTTGTAAGTGGTCAATAGCCAGGTGCAAAATGCACCTGGGTAATTTTGAACACTTGATTGTTCTATTCAGGGGTGTGCCTTTGCCATTAGTAAGATGGCTGGATTTGGATTCTTCAGTATTCTGGGACAATGCATTAGGCTTCTTGAAAGGGAAAATACCTTAATTAGGCTTGCTGCATTGTCTAGCCATCTAATGTCTTCTCTAACTGGCTGTGGCTTCCCAGGATCTTGGGCAGAGAGGTATTTCCCAGCATTGTGACCTAAGGTTCCTTTACCTAGATTTACCTTCTAGTATGTTCATGTATTTAGATCTTTGCTTCTTAATCTGAAAAAGTTATGTGCCTTTAAAATTTGCACCAGCTCATTAGAAAGTGGTGCCAGATTTAGAATATAAATATCAGCATGGGGGGGATAGGGTGTAAACTAGCCTTTTAATTGAGCACAATAATTACATGTAGTCAATGCTAACTTCTTGTTTAAACCTATTCAAGTAGTGGTAGGAATTGCCTTACAGCAGTAAAGAAGAAGGAATGCCCAGTTAGAATAAGTGGTGGCACCAGTTTCAAGAATAACTTAAGTACTTGAACCCGTTTCGATTCATGGAAAAAAGGATCTGTATAAAAGGAAGAAAATGTTGAAAAGTTTAATGATTGGTTGCCCTGAGGCTATGATTTTCTAAATTTAGTCCCTAGCATGAATACTCAGATCTTTGTGCTCAAATTGTTCATTTTAATAATAGGTTGTTTATCCAAATTCTACATATAGCCCACACAAGAACAGAAGTGACAATATAAAACAAAAGGAAAGTCACAGTGCGTTTGGTTTTCTCTTCTCTCTAGCGCGCTCTCTCTTTTCTTTTATGCCCCCCCCCCCGGTTAACCACTTCTACTGGGTGGGTTTTGATGGCTTTTTGTTGTTCAGCTTGCATCATTCTTGTGAGCCATTAGTAGTATTTGTTCTTTTATAATATGCATTCAGGATGTATGGTTATAAGTTTATAGGCACCCCATCCCTGGCTATAGCCAATATGTTCGTCATACAAGCTTGCTTTCACATAAATTTATTGTGTGCCATTGTAAGCCAGTAATGGAAAACTCTTGCTTATTAACTAGTTTCTCATAAACTTTCAGGCTTAGGGTTGTTGGTAAACCCTTTTTAGAAGACATCTGAAGGCAGCCCTGTTTAGGGTCGTTTTTAATGTTTAATGCTGTATTGTGTTTTTAATATTTGGTTGGAAGCTGCCCAGAGTGGGCAGGGTATAAATATATTATTATTATTATTATTATTATTATTATTATTATTATTATTAATTGAACTAGGACAGCACTGGGAATATTTGACTTCCCTAATGTAAGTGACAGCTTCTGTTCTTAAGAGTATTTTTCATGGCATACTTGAGCTTCTTAAGCTTCAGGATAATGGATGATATCCAGTGTTAGTCATACACAGGAGGAGATTCACCTGGTTCCTCCCACCATTCCTCTGCATCCAACTAGTCCCTGACAACTTGATACCAGGGATTAAACCTGGGACTTTACATGCAGACATGTTCTATATCATTACGACATAGCCCTTTCCCCAGCTACTCTTTCTCCTTGGGCCCATCCATAGTCTTCTTTCAGCATCTCTGTTTGCTATACTTGGCACAGAACCTATGGGCCAAACTAGATATTTAAAGGATTTTTACCCTGCTCTTCAGTTAAAAAGGCTCCCAGAATAGCTTGCAAAGTTCAGTAGTAGAACAGTCCCTGTCCTCAGGCTTACAATCTAAAAGGCAAGAAGGAAAAAGGATTGAAGATTGAAAGGGGAGAAGAAAAAGCAAATGGACATTAGTTCTTAGAGTTCTTGAAATGATAAACTAGTTGCAGGCTTCTCAACAGAGATAATGGAGAAGCCCTTTGTCCCATTTCTTCCTCTGCTATAGCCAGCCACATGTGACAATATTCTGACTCCTTGTCAAAGAAAAGCAATTTTGGTTGCTGCAAGTTTCAGCAGAGGATTAGCTGGGATAAGGGGCTGCTGCACAAAATTGATTTTGCTCCCCACTGCTTTTCTATCAGGAGGGTGTGTGTGTGTGGAGAGGAGAATACACAGATTCTGTATTCTAAATGTAGCACTGCTGGATATTTACTCAACAGCTCTTACTGGAAATCTCTAACATAAAAACATGTATTCCATCCCAGCTTTTTTCAAAGGTGTTGACATAAATTGGTGGCATTTTCAGCTTTGCTCTTTCTCTCTCCTTTTAGGGCTGTAGCATTCTTTAAAAATGGGTCGGATTTTCTTGGATCATATTGGTGGTACTCGCCTGTTTTCCTGTGCAAATTGTGACACAATCTTGACCAACCGCTCAGAACTCATATCTACTCGCTTCACAGGGGCTACTGGTCGAGCCTTCCTATTTAACAAGGTTAGTTAAAGAGACCTGCAACTCCTTAAGTGCCACCACACTCTGTTCCTGCAGTGCCTGCTATGGTGAAACAGAATTGCACGCTGGAGAACAATGTGATGTTAACAGTGCCTGAGGTTGTAGACTGCATGCTAAGTGGTTAACAAAATGTGTAGCTGGACCTTTCTGGAAAAAAAGTCAGCCCTCGGTTCCAGATTTGAAATGGGAAAGCAATAAATGCCGAAGCACTGGAAACAAGAAAGCAAGCAAAGCCAACTTGTGAAATACTCTTATCATTGTCTGAAAGTCAAAGTCACATTTATAGGGAACCAACTGGTGAGAGGGATTATCAGAGGCCTATAATCCATAGTTCATTATAAAACACTAGGCAACTGTATTAATATACTGAGTGTTGTCTACTTTTTTCTTTGTAGAGCTCCTTTCAAATTTCCCCCAAATCAGTGGTTTGCTGTATTAGGCTGGGGCAGTTTTAAAATCTGGCACTGTCAGCTTTGGCAGCAGGTGTACTGGTCTGGATGCTTCTTTCACAGAGTGCCCCAGGAAGGTCATTACTGTTATGTGTCCCTGCAGTTAGAGATGAAGCTCTAAGCAATTCCTCTGTAGATTAACTACATCTCAAATTCTTTCTATCCCTTTTATCTACTACAGGTAGTAAATCTGCAGTACAGTGAAGTCCAGGATCGGGTCATGCTCACTGGACGCCACATGGTTCGTGATGTGAGCTGCAAGAACTGCAACAGCAAGCTAGGCTGGATCTATGAATTTGCCACTGAAGACAGCCAGCGGTATAAGGAAGGCCGTGTTATCTTGGAAAGAGCTCTAGTCCGAGAGAGCGAGGGGTTTGAGGAGCATGTTCCATCTGATAACTCATGAATGAACATCTCAGTTGTCTCCAGGCTTTCTCTGTTGAAACTTTAAAAAGAGAGAAATCAACAACAAAAAATATACTTACATACACTGTCACCTTAGCATCAGCGTTGGATTCATGAACTAGAGAGTGGGAAAGATTGTGAGAGAATTTCAGACGGAACTTTCCTTTATTTCTTTCTCCTTTTTTATCCCTTTCAGTTCATAGGGAATGTTGAATGGATGCTGTAACTTTGCTTTTTCTCTTAAAGTATCAGATATGTAAGCATTTGAAGTTACAAATCCTCTGAAAGCAATTTGGAATATTTCTTTCATTTGAGAGAATACAGTTGGATTTTAGCTTGTAAAACCTGTTACATCAAAAGGAAAATTTTAAGTGTAGCAATCTTTTAATTTATTTCAATTTTTTGTCCTTCGTTTTAATTCGATTTTAGCCAGACTTTTCACCTGATCTGCTGGCTTAAGAGGTCCGAATTTATGATGAGTGCTAAAGGTTCAGTGTTTAGTCCAGTTTGTGCTGGCCGTTGATTCATATTCTTGTTGGGGTTCATTGGTAGTACAGAGCCTGTGCTTGTCTGTACCTTTTTTTTTTTTTTTGTAACCCAATTTTTTTTTCATTCCTCATTTACCTAAGCACCCCTTCCACCATAAGGCTGGTGTTGACTTTTTTTTTAATAGGGCAAAACTGCTTGTCTTCTCAGTTTCCTGATGTAACTTACCTAATTATATAGACAAATGGCTGTCCAGTCTTGTGTTGCTTCAGAACTATGTAGGTAGTGATGGGTGGGACTTGAGCAGTTGCTGCAGCTTTTTTCTTTTGTTTATTTGTTTGTTTCTTGGCTGACTTCCTTAAATAGAAAAGTTGCAACTCCTAATCGGAGAATTCCCCTCCTTTTTAATCCATAGCTTTGCATTAGAAACCTAACTATAAGGAAGAAGGGCATGCCAGCATGTACAGCCATGCCTACAACTAGGCATCTGATCTAAATCTGTTTAAATGGCTAACAACTTGTCTTCAAATGCTGCTTCTAATATCAAAGCTCTTACTCTTAGTTGCATCTTTCCATTGTGGTGCTGCACCTTTACTGCTTTCACCAGCAGAAGTTCATCTGGCTGTACTTAGTCACAGGTTATCTGTTGCTTCCTGTAGCAGTTACTTGTGTTGCAATACTGGATCTTGCTCACCCAAAAAACCTTTCTGTAGACTCTTTACTCAGGGGTGCCCAAATGTTGCTGCCAGCATGGCCTGCCAAGCTACATTTCTTGGAAGTCCAAGACCTGCATCTTAAAAATATTAATCACAATTTTGTACTCTCCTTGTCAGTACCAGTTACTTCCTAGACAAGGTTTTTGCCTTACTGTAATTGATCCTCAGCAATCAGATAGCACCTGTTAAGTTCTGCCACTGAGCAAGGAATGCAAATAAAGCATCCATATATCTGGAGGATCAGTGGTCCTTACTTCAGTCCTAACCACACTTGCACAGGCTGGGGCAAGGGGTTGCCTTTGCAAGTGCCTTTAGGAATACTGTTCATGAGCCATGCCTCCCATATATAACTTGCAGACTGAATGAGGAGTTGTATCTTGCACTCCACATGTGGCATTCTGGCCATTGAGCTGTAGTTTGGGCACCCCTCTTAGCTTGATAAGTAGCTCTAATATGCAACTTAGAGGGGCAACATGTAGATTTGTGTACTGGAGCTAAGTCAAATCAGGATACTTAAACAATAGTGTACTTGTGCCTCAGATGAGTAAACTTTACTATTGATTTCAGTACTTCCCGATTATTTTAGTAACTTAACTGGCAACTTGTGATTGGCAGTCCTTGATGTACTCTACATGTATTTTTGATGTTGCAGTACAATAAAGTATGTTTTGTCCTGCATGGTCTCCAGCTCTATGCTTCAGCATGGTCTCCAGCTCTATGCTTCACTGGCAAGAACACTTCTTGAGACTTTTTTTTTTTTTTTTTTTTTGCTTGTTTTAAATATACAAATGTAAGGAAGGAATGGCAGAGATTTTACAGTGGAAGGAGATAGCTGTTGTATATTGCAACACAGCTTGGTTGGAACAGTCTGCCTGGCTTCCTGTAATGGAATCTCTTTTTGGTCTCTCCAGGCCAAAATAAAACCTTCCTTCTCAGGTGCAAGCTATGACAGCAAGAATTTATTTTGCTTTTTAAAGGGTGCATTATTACAAGTAGGTAAAGCAACATGGATTGCTGTTTTCAATGGAGTAGGGTGCATAGCAGATTCATTTCTATTTAGACAGTACATACCTTTTTGACTACAAACATGCATCTGTTAAAATTGTCCACCTTCTCCTCCTCCTCAGAATTGGATGCTGTAGGATGATCAGCTGTTCTGTTTGACAGTTTGGTTCCATATAATAAAATTTCTTCAGATTGCCATAGCTTTCTAGAATCATATTCAACAACCATAAATACATCAATAGATATTATAATATCCCACTTGCGATTCCCAGCAACTAGTATTCTGAGGTACACTGCCTCTAGTCTGGAGAACATGGCTGTTGTTGCCAGTGGCCACTGATAGCCTTATACACCTTGAGTTTTTCTAATCCTCTTAATGCCATCCAAGGTGGTGGCCATTACTTTTAACTTCTATTTATTTGTTTCATAAGTGTCTCAATCACTATTCAAAATGCAATATCGCACCCCTTCACAGTGGTTTGCCACATGTATAATAATGTAAAACCATATAAAATATAAACGAGACCTAGCTGTGCCTTGAGTAGATTGCAGCATCTATTGTTCCTGTTTCCATCATATACTCTGGAGGTTTGGTGGGGAGAGACAGAAAGAGTTGTTGTGGGTCTGCTGCAAAGTTTTCCCAAGCATAACCCAACTAATGCATCCAGGGGTGCAAGGCACAGCACTAGTTGATTGGTACCTGAGGTTGTCCTGTTTTGGGACACAGGAAAACCTGTCCCTTTGGCTTTATAATGTAGCAATGGGGAAGCAGTACATCTGCTCAGGGCCAGAATACAAGAGCCCAACAGGGTTAAACATCTTACCCAGCAAATAAATGTTTGGGAACAAAAAATATCAGCTGGAACCCTCGATCCAAGAGTGAGATAGTGCAGGGATAGAGGGAAAAACAACAGCTTGTGCCAAATCAACCAGCTGTGGTTTTTTTTTTTAAAAAAAGATTTGATTGAATCGTTATGTCCACTTCGGGAAGATTGAAAATAATGCTAATAAAAGGAAGGAGCCCTTGGATGTGGCATACATTAGGGCTTGGAAAGCTGATTCATTTCTGTACCACACAGCTAAAGCAGAGGAAATCCACTTAATGGATTTCTGTTCTCAGGCCTGTATGTAATAGCTCATTAGAGGAAATACTCCATGCCAACCTTTTGGAGCAGCTTCAGCACTCCGCAGTAAGATGCAGTGCCATATTTCTCTGTGCGCTTATTAGACAAGACAGCAGTGGGACGCTTCCTTTGGATCTGCACTAAAAAATAACTGTAAATAACAATCTTGAGGGTTTCCAGAGTAGCATTCCTCTTAAGTCTTGCAGAAAAGGAAGTCTTATGGCATCTCAAAGCTGCTATTTTTGGTGAAAAACATATACAGTGGTGCCCCGCAAGACGAATGCCTCGCAAGACGGAAAACCCGCTAGACGAAAGGGTTTTCCGTTTTGGAGGCGCTTCGCAAAACGAATTTCCCTATGGGGTTGCTTCGCAAGACGAAAATGTCTTGCAAGTTCCCGCGGGGTTTTTTCCGCTTTTTTCGCCCTTTCCCTAAGCCGCTAAGCCACTTAACAGCTGATCCGCTGATAAGCCGCTTCTCAGCTGATCGCTAAAAGCCGCTAGACCGCTAATAGCGCTAATCCGCTAAGCTGTCAATGGGCTTGCTTTGCAAGACAAAAAAACTGCTAGACGAAGAGAATCGCGGAACGGATTCTTTTCGTCTTGCGAGGCACCACTGTACCCACAATTGATTGGGAGTATTTGCATGGCAAACCCTACTTTCCCCCAAAGATTGAACTATTTGCGATAAGGAATAAGATCGGAAAATTCACTGGTATAGCACTTGTTTTGATGCAATGTCATCTCGCCTTCCTACAAACAAATTGGGATGAATGCTCATTAAATAGAGTCCTCTAATGTCCCTGCAAACAAACCAGAATCAATGCTTAATAAACAGGTCGTCTAGAAGCAGCCTAAAGGATTTAAAATGGCATGAGCTTTTATAGACCACAGTCTACTTTGTCAGGTGCATGGAGTGTTATCCTGAGTTACAGGTATGTATACAGATGGTTTGGGAGGGGGAGGTGTAAAAAGTGAGGACAGAAGCAAATGAATGGCCGGCAGTGCTAATTAGGTAGATAATTTTGGGGATGCTGGTGGTGTAATTTTGTATTCTAGATTGTCTTAAAAGTCAAAATCTGAAAACTAGTTCCCAGACTGAGTACAATTGATATGCAGACCTTTCTGCTAAAAGATGCAGAAGTGATGAATACTTTTAAGTGATTTTAAGGAAAGACTAGAGTTTCTTCCAGATGTTCATTGTAAAGTAGGAATTTATGTTTGTGCTTAATGGGAGGAATTCAGCATTTTAATCTTCTGATTGTTCCAGTGGTGCAAACGTTTCTGCTTGTCAGGCAGAATGATATTCCATCTTTCCACCCTATGCAGGGTGCTGAGAGTTACCCCAATTCCCCCTCCCGAACCACTTGGGGGAGGGGAGGAGGGTAAATCCTGTTGCACAAGTGAAAGTATTCCTGCCCTTAAAGTGGATCAAAGTGTTCTAAGGACTTCATTTGGGAGATTTGCCAGAGCAGGGTGGAAAATAGCATGGCAACTGTATGCCCTCCTGTTCTCTTAGTAGATCAGAAGTTGACTCAAAAGCCCTTCTGTGAGCACAATGGCATCAACTAGACTCTACCCAAAGTGATTGGGGGATCGCTTTCATATTTGGAGTAACTTTAAAAGTCAGTTGGAAAAAATAGGATAAACTACAGACAGTTGGAATTAAGCCAATCGGATTGATCTCAGCAAATAATTTAGCAAGTACGGGAGCCCACCAGTTGGAGTGTGTTTTAAACAATTCCAGTTTTAGGCCCTTTTCATATCCAGCTACCAAGAAACATCATTATGCATGAGTTATGGGTGGGTTAGCCACTTGGATCTCTGCTGATATTAGAGGCCCTGCATCTTCATTACCTGGCTCCTTTGTAGGGATGCTTTTCTTCCAGTCCCGATAGAACTCCCCATCCAGACACATTAACATATTTTAATCTCTTTTACTGTTAATTTAAATTTTTTAAAGCTGTTTGTATTGATAATTTTAATATTTCTTGTAATCTATTAGAAATTTTACTAAAACCAAGTAGTATATAAATTTGTTAGATAAATAAAAGTAAGATGTAAGTTTCCATATGATGTGTGAGGGGAGAGACTCCATCAAGCAAGGCCTCTTTCTTCCTGCCTTGCCCCACCCCCTGGCCCTGGGACTCCTCATGAGGGAGCTGTTCCTGGAGGAAGAACAGTGAGGGGAGAGACTTCGTCAGCTTGTAAACCGCCTTGAGTATTGTAAGATAGAAAGACGATATACAAATAAAAAATGATGATGATGTGGGCCCTGGGCTGACAACTTGTGCCACTATTTTTTGAAAATCTAGTAATAATGATAATAATAATTAATAAAATAATAATAATTTATACCCCGCCCATCTGGCTGGGTTTCCCCAGCCACTCTGGGTGGCTTCCAACAAAATATAAAAAATACATTAAAACATCAGTCATTAAAAACTTCCCTAAACAGGGCTACCTTCAGATGTCTTCTAAACATCGGATAGTTGTTTATTTCTTTAACATCTGATAGGAGGGCGTTCCACAGGACAGGCGCCACTACCAAAGAGGCCCTCTGCCCAGCGGCGGAGCTTCATGCTCCGGCACCGGGGGGTGGAGAGCAGGCAGGGGCGGGGCTGGCACATGTCCCGGTGGCATGGCGCACCACCCGCAGGGGCGTGGTACTCGTCCTGGGGGTGTGGTGCCCAGTGCGGGTGGGGGTAGCTGCAATGGCACCCCACCGGGATCGCACTGCTGGGGGCAATGTGCTCCCCCCGCACTCCTCTTTCTCTGCCAGTGCCTCTGCCTGGTTCCCTGTGTCCTCACTTCTTGCAGTGAGGGCCAGAAGGCCCTTGAAGCTGGACCTCAGTGTCTGGGTTGAACGATGGGGGTGGAGATGCTCCGTCAGGTATACTGGGCCGAGGCCATTTAGGAGGTCTTTCAAGACAAGTGTTATGTGGTCTCGGCGGCCACTCCCAGTCACCAGACTAGCTGCTGCATTCTGGATTAGTTGTAGTTTCCAGGTCACCTTCAAAGGTAGCCCCACATAGAGCATGTTGCAGTAGTCCAAGATAACCAGAGTATGCACCACTCTGGCGAGACAGTCTGCGGGTAAGTAGGGTCTCAGCCTGCATACAGTCTGTCAATCTACTAGCAAGCCAGATTCAAGGTCCTTGTGTTAATTTACAAAGCCCTGAACAATTTAGGTCCAAGCTGTCTTAGGAACCACCTGAAGCCTTATAGCCCAGCTGGATCCCTGAGATCATCTGCAGGAGTGTTGTTGATCGTCCACCAAACTGGCGAGGTTCATTTGACAGCAGCAAGAAACGGAGCCTTTCGTGTTGTCAGCCCAGTTTTGTGGATTACTCTTTCATTAAAGATTTAGCAGGCGCATTCTGTTTTAATTTTTAAATGCCTGCTGAAAACTTTTCTGTCAGGTTTATGCAGGCAATTAAGAATACACATTTCCACAATAGCTGATTTCTGATTTTAACATTTTTGTTTTTTGTCGCATGGTTTTATGCACAACTGTTGTAAACCACAATGATATTTTTCATGAATATGGTATATACTTTTAAAAATATAAAATAACTATATTTGATTAATCCATTGAGGGACTGCATCTGTATGGAGAATGCGTATAAGTGACATCACACAGACATGCCCCTACAGTTCTAGGAGCACACACTCTGTTGCAATAGTTATTGTAGCTTTGATTCGGCCCTGACTGCAGGCAGAAAATTGCTCCTTTTGCAAAGCTAATTATAGTCCCCTGCAAATAGCTCTCTCTTTGGCTGTTAAATCACAGCTATCTGTATCCCATTAACCTGCGCCGAACAGAGAACCGACTGCATTTACTGCGTGCTTGCATGGCAATGGTTAACTGAGCTGGCGAGATTCTGCTTACCTCAACAAAACCAGCCGCAGTGAGAAAGGGAAAACAATGAATGGGTGGAGATGAACAGCCCGTCAGAGAAAGAGCTATGCATTCCGGCTAGTGCAGTCCAGGCTGCTGCAATGACAGTCTGAAGGTTGTAGCAGCTTCTGGAATCTGCATTCAAACTGAACATCAGCCTTCGCTTGCAAGTGGAGCCCCCCCCCCCTTTTTGGCACAAAAGGGCTTGTTCACCATTGGGACTTCCGAGACATGGCCAGTAACCAGGCCAGCTTACAGGATGACCAGAGCAGGCATTGCAAGTTCTTATCCTATATGTTTTACCAAGCTGTCAGAGATCACAAACCTGTCTGGATGCTGGAAGACATGAGGACTATGGAGTATTTCTACTGGGAAGAGAATGCCAGCCTGAGGACGTATTCCCCTTCCGAAGCCCTGCTCTACGCTGTGGTGCACAACCACCTGCCTTATGCCCAGTACCTGCTGTCTCATTTTCCGGAGGAGGCTCTCAAAGTCCCCGGGGAACATTTCTGCTATTGCCCTTCCTCTGCTCCTCACTTGGCCATGGCTGTCACCTACGACAGGAGAGACATTCTGGGGCTGATCATCAGCATCTCCCACAAGCTGCCCAGCCTGAACTCCTACATCAACAGAACCGGCTGCTTCCACCTGGAAGATGGAAAGACCCCTCTGCATCTCGCCTGCGAGCTCCTGAGGTCAGAGACGGTTCTGATCCTTTTGGGCAACGGGGCCTCTCCCAGGATAGAGGACAGCAAAGGACTGACACCCCTGGATGTCATCTTGGAGCAGATGTGGGACTCCAAAGTCAACGTGGTGTCCAAAAAGCTCTGCCTCGATTACCTCTTGCTCTTCATGCCCAGCCCCCGGTTCAAGATGAGGAAGGTGCTGCAGGAGCATCCAGAGCACTGGGCAGTTCTGCTAGGGGAGGACAAGTTCAATAGCCTGGTGGGGAACATGCCTGCATCCTTATACCTGCAAGCTATGCAAACCATCCTTCAGACTCTCCCACCCTCCCATTTCCCTAAAAGCATCCAGGAACTTCCTATACCTCAGGCATTAAAGCCCCTGCCTCGCTTCAGCAAGCAGCACCCAACAAAAAATATGGTAAATGTTTTTCCATGATGTTATGCTTTTTTTAAAAAAAAATGTCACATTCAAATTGTGTAATTTGTTCAGGTGGGGTTTTCAAAGGTGCTCCAGACAGCAAACCAAACCCCCAGCGCATTTCCACTTGAGCTAAATAGGACTACTCTCAAGTAAGTCACAGGAGGATTGCTGCCTTAGGGGGATTTGCTGCCCAGTTATTATTGAATTGGCATCGAAATCTGGGCTACTGTTTGATGCCGCTGAAAATCCCAGCCTTAGTATATGTTGTCAAATGAAATCTCTCTCTCTATTTTTTTCAGATTAAAAAACCCCTCCCATTCCGTGCATGTGAAAATATTACATTGAACTGAATGTACCTTTTGCTTACTGAAATCAGTGTAGCAGCACTCCTGATTTATTGTTTGCATTTTCTGTAAATTATCCAGGTTTTGCATTGTTGTTATTATTTAAAAGGCACTATTTTCACAGGGCATTATATGGACCAAGGTCTCAATCCTGTACATTGCTTGATGCCTTAACGTCTATTAACATCACTGAGTTTTAAGGATCATAACTCTATGCAGGATTGCAGCCTACCAGATCACTGTGCTGTTAGGGGAGCGTGTGGTGGGGGTTAAAGTAGGAACTCTTTTTAAGTTTTCTCAAGTGCTGCATAATGAATCAGCAGTTATGATCATAAATGTCTTGGCCTTCAGTGCTGCTGCAGTGGCGAGGAGTCCCTCTGGCTGCAGGATTCTGTTGTGTCACCTTAAAACATCGAGCCTTTCTAGCAAAAGCTAGGTAGGTTCGTAGTGTGATGGTAAGGACCCAATGAAACCTACATAGATGGAATTCCTTTTCAAAGCTGAGTGGTAGGGGAAAGACCAATTTCCACGACACATCACAATGTGCCAGGCCCTTACCCTCCCCTTTCCTCTCTGCTCACAGTGTCACTGTGGTTTCAAGAGTGAGCATGCCTACAAAGGAAGATGCGGCATCGTCCTTAATGCTAGAGACCTACAGTGGCTGCTTGTATTTTTTTCACTGCAAGAAGCAATGTAATATTAGACAGCTGATGTCCCCCTTCCCTGCAAGAAATGCAGTGCGATCCTTGCAGTTGCCAAGAAAGAATGCTGGTGGCCTTCCCCCTCAAAGATGTCTTGAGCTACATCTCCCATCAGTCCCAGCCAGTGTGAAGGCTTTTGACTTAGGAAAAAGGGACCCTGCCCACCTTAGAGGATGAGACCTTGTGAGTGAATGTACAAAGGTCACCATCATCAACCAAAGAGTTTGCCCTGTTTGCCTGTAGACAGGCTGCTCCTGCGCCTCTGTCCATCCCAACTTATCTCCCCCACCCAACCATGACCACTGATGTAACCTGCCTAAATAATGACCCATCAGCATTCCTTCAAGGTGCACAATCTCTGCAGCTCCAGGTGCATGGTTTCTGTTTTTTGTTTGTTCATTCGTTCATTTTACCTCTGCCAGAAAGGATTGTGTTCCCTACATGCCCACGTTGTAGATGGGCAACACATGTTTGGCCCTCTGATTTTGGATTGCATGCTGTTTTCAGCAAGGCAAGGACTGGCCAGAAGAACACTGATAGACAGGGATGGGCCTTGATGCTTTACTGGAAAGAGAAGAACGAGATGCTCTCTCTCCCTCCCCCCCCCCCCCGCCCACAACCCCAGAATTCCACAAAGAAAAGCCAAGCAGACTGGCAGATGAACCTTACCTCAACACAGGTGCCAGACGAGCAGCCGCCACTGCACTTGGAGGCAGCAGGCTGGCTTAGGGGTTGCAAGGTGGGTTGTGTAGCTGCCGCTCCCCACCTCTGCCTGAGGCACCTGTCTCACTCCGCCTTATGGTGGGGCCAGTCCTGAGTGAGAGCCTGGTCCTAAGCATGTTTCCTGGGAAGCAACTCGTATGGAAATCGAGGGGAGCTGTTTCCTACTGAACAGGCATAGAAGCAAGTTCTGAACAGCCCCTGCCTGGACAGCCCCTGCCAGTCTGTGAGTACAGTGCTGAGCTCTATGGACCGAGTGGTCTGATTAAGCATCTGGCAGCTTCGTACGATCCTATGTACTTTGGAAACGGGGCTAAAGCATTTTTCTTAAGGCAACTTGGCTTGATAATACCCATTGCTCTGTAGAAAGCTGACCTGTTTTTCACAGATAGGTCCAAATTCCACGATGATGGGCAATGCGAAGCTGTCCCTTTAATGTAATGCCTAAGAAGACTCAGAATTTGAAAAAGGTGTGCAATTTCATCCTTGTGAACAAATGAGCAGGTCTTTACTGTGCCCAGTGGATGCATAGGAGCTGGTGCCCTAGCATATGCCAGGCATATTGAGGATACTATCTCAGTCTTTGAAATTTACCTCTGCAACAAAATGTAAGCTATGTGTTCTATTAGAGCCAGTGGGTTTGAACAGACCTACATGATTCGCAAGAATCTCCTATTACGTTCTGGTATTGGCGACTCCCCACAGGTACTTGACAAATCAGACCAAATGCACCAATTTAGCCAAGCATTTTGTTCTCAAAGCCAGCCAAATGCCTATGGGAAGCCCGTCTAGAGGACATGAGCACAGCAGCACCTGCCCCCCGCCAGCTCTGTGACATAATCCTGCAGCAAACTGAGAATTTGTGCCTGCTGAACTTCTGCCATATAGCTGTTAAGGGCGCAAGAGCGCCTTAAAAAACAAGCAAACAAAAAACAGACAGTTCAGCATCCCTCTTCCTTTCCATGGTTAAATCCTCAGGACCCTCCCTTCAGCATTTTGAAGTTCACAGGATTTCCTTAGCCTTACCCCACCTATGTGGGGACATGAAGGAGAGGCATCTAGGGAACTTTTGCAGTACATTTCTGATACAGCAAAACAGAACCAGTTTCTAGCCAACCAGCCACACAGACAACACAACTAAATGCCAGCCAGAGTAAAGAATGTTTTAAATGAACTAGGCAACAAATGCACACACGTGTGTGTGTGTGTGTGTGTGTGTGTCTACACTTGAATCAAGCAATGCTAAAATAATAATCAAATTGCAAATTAAGCCCACATCAATAAAGCTAACCATGTTGCAGCAGGCAATCTAATAAATCTCATTTCAGTGAAAAATAATAGGGGGAAATGTATCTGAGATATCCCCACGCAATACTAGCAATTATCTTGCTTTATATTATATGCACCCTATCCTAGCAAACATTTCTAATGCAAGACCCTTTTTAATCATTGGGAAATGACACATCCTTTAAATTGTTGTCCCCCTCGCCCCATATTGTATTAGCTGCAGCAGACAAAACTTGGCAGCAATTCCCTGAACTGTGAAGGCTGTTCACTTTGCAGTCTTGTCGCTGCTCAGAGTTTCCTTCCTTCTTACAGAAGGGAGAATGATTAGGGTAGTATTACACGCTTGCTAAGCCAGTCTCACAGAAGATTTAGAGGTGTGTCTGACCATATCTTTGCAGCAGCCTCCAAAGTCAGGCTAAGAACAAAGGAACCGCTATCCACTGTGACTGATCTACAGAACAACAGAGGGGTTGTTAGGACTGGACCCCAGCCTGCGCCAAAGAGACACCAGCTGTTGAAATCTGTGGGGAAAGGGCTGGGTCTGGTGTTGTTTTCATTCCTC
Organism: Podarcis erhardii; assembly: GCF_964252035.2. Classification (NCBI taxonomy): domain Eukaryota; kingdom Metazoa; phylum Chordata; class Lepidosauria; order Squamata; family Lacertidae; genus Podarcis; species Podarcis erhardii. The sequence continues at coordinate 90,966,457 of NC_138507.1, read as the reverse complement.
TTGCAGCTGCAGCTTCTAATTTGGATGTCAGCAAAGATGGGAACAAGGGTGGCACTCTTTAAGCAAGCGCTATTTAGGAATAATCCCACAAGGGAGATATCTGCACACTGTTTTCGACCGGATAAAATCTCCCCGAGTGAACCAAACCTTAAAAAATCCAATCCAAATTCAAACAGATTTAAAGGTCAAGGATGAAACTGAAGGAGGTTCAGGATGAAATCCATGGTCACTGATGGCCATTGATGAGAGGAGCTGAAGCGTACTTTTAGACCGGGAAGAGAATGGAAGATTGCAGAGTTACAGAATAGAGGCCACTGTTTGCTTTCAGGCACAAGTCAGCAGCCTGAGAAAGCTACATCAGAACTGGGCAGGGGTATCATTGGTGATAAAATTTGTAGGGGTTTGCTTTCTAGAGTGGACAGAGTGAAACGCCAGAACTTTAGGGTTAGAATATTCTGGAAACCCTCCAATATTTCTCCGATGAAAATAGGGACATCATATTCAATAATAATATTTATATCTTGCCCATCTGACTGTCTTGCCCCAGCCACCCTGGGCAGCTCCCAACATATATAAAAACATAATAAAAATGTAAACATTGAAAAACCTCCCTATGCACAACAGCAAACATCATTACCTTCAGAGGTCTTCTAAAGGTTGTATGGTTATTTATCTCCTTGGTTTGGGGGTCGCATAACTCCATACCCGCCAACATTTCTCTAGTGAAAATAGGGATGTCCTAAAGGAAAATCGGGACATTCCAGGATCAAATTAGAAACCAGGTCGGCTTATGTAAATCTGGGACTGTCCCTGGAAAATAGGGACACTTTGAGGGAATGGGTCGTTCATTATTACTCGTGAGATGAAACTAACATAAAATAACAGTACCAATCCATTTGAATCTCTACCCATCCCCAGAACCCAGTATGGGGTATCTAATGACCCTGTATCCCTGAGATCCCAAAAGAAAAATTCTAGCTAGCCCATGGCTAAGAAAAACCTCTCAACAATTTGTTTTAATGGGATTGTGCAGGTCCCTCTGCATCGTGGAAAAAATAATCCATTTTAAGGGCTACTACTTGATCGATTTCCTATGGGTCTTGCCAATGAGATTGCCAACTGATCAGGGGCAGAGGAAGGAGGGCTTTGTGCGTTTAGTAGCAGCTTATTAAGTGCAGCACAACAGCAAACATCTTTACCTAGTATCTGTACATTATGCTGTTGTTAAATGCACAGCTACAGTGCCTACTTTATAAATCATAGCTGGCTCTGAGCTCAGCTTTTAAAAAACTAAATTGCAGTTTTCTGCAATGCATATTTTGCAAATGCACATATACTTGCTTTTATTAAGTAGGGTTGCCATGTTTCAAAAGCTAAAATTCCTGTTGAGCTTTTATTTAGGAAGACCCCAACGTTTTTGAGCTTTTTTTTTTTTAGGAAGCCTCCCTGAAAAATAGCGATTTTAAGCTTTTTGGAGCTGTTTCTGCTGCATTTTCCATTGTGCTTTTTCCGCTTCGGCAAAATTACCCCCGACATCATTTTTTCAGCCAAAAAACAGGACAGGTCAGGAATATTTCTGATGTATGGCAAGCCTGTATTAAGACATGGGAAGTAGCTTAGCATTTCCTTACTGTGGCACAGTTGCCCATTCTCCCACTGCAAGGGCACGGGATAGGCTTTCAGTACATACTACTTCCAGACAACCTGTAAATGTTTTGCAACACTGCCTGTTGTTATTGCTAACCCAACCCTTGACCTCAAGCAGTGGCGTAGCGTGGGTTGTCAGCACCCGGGGCAAGGCAAGTAATTTGCGCCCCCTAACCCGTGGATTTGCGCCCCCTAACCCGTGGATTTGCGCCCCCTAACCCGTGGATTTGCCCTAACCCCAGATGTTGCGCCCGGTGCGGCCGGCACCCCCTGCACCCCCCACGCTACGCCACTGACCTCAAGGTCTTTAAGCAGAGTCTGGCCAGCCATCTGCTAGGAATCCTGCACTGCAGCTCCTGCATGGAGCAGTTGGTTGGAGTGGAGGAGCCAAAGGTCACTTGCTGCAAGTCTGTAATTCTCTGTCACTTTTTATTACAGCTGTGTACACAAATAGCCTGTCAACATTCTCCACCCTCAGCACAGAAACTGGATGGAATACAATTGAATTTCTGCAGGGGAAGGGCAAATCTTTCATCATTTTTTTCTCACATATCACAGAGGCAGTAGCACAGCTCCCCCCCCCCCCGGGAGTTTTTCTTTCTTTCACAGTCACTGCAAGTCACAACAGCAGCAGCTGTGTTGACAGCCCAGCCACCATTTTGCATCCCCAACAATGCCCCTGGAACCGTGTGTGTGTGTGCTTGTTTTGGTGGGGGGGGTGACTACAGGTGAGATGGTGACCACCACAAATATGATGGAGAATGTTGGGAGGAAAGTCTGCAAAACTGCCTCCATTTCCTAGGGGGTTAAGGAAAAAAGCCATAGATTTTCTTTTATTTTTACATGGGGGGAAAAAGCCTGATGAGAAAATTTGGCTCAGCATTGTATACAATGCTGCCATCATCAGCTTGACAAAAATCTGAAATATTGGTCCAAGGCATTTCCAAATGGCTGCTAGCCATGATGGCTATTTTCCACTATATGCCTGAATACCAGCTTCCGGGATATCACAGATTGAGAGAGTGCTGCAGTGCTCAGGATTTGCTTGTGGGCTTCCCATGGGTATCTGGTTAACCACCGTGAGAGCAGGGCTTTAGGCTCTTCTTATGTTCTTACGTCAGACCTCTGGTCTATTTTGGCTCATTATTTCTGAATCTTTGCTGCATATTGTGCATTAATGGGTGGTGATACCATTAGGGTTACATCTGCTTCATTAGCACTCATAGGTATGGTTGCTGCACAAGGTATGGCATACCTATACAACCAGATGGCTGCTGATACACTCTCCCACCGAAAACAAGGTAGGGAACAGGCTACCTGCTCAGATGACTGCACCACAGTTTAAGCGGTGAGAATACAATGGTGTTCATGCTTCACTGGCACACCAGACTATGTATGAATGGAGTCATAGGAAAGTATTTTAACCTAAAGCAGGGTTTGCCAACCTTGAGTCTCCAGCTGTTTTTGGACTACAACTCCCATCATCCTTAGCTAGCAGGACCAGCAGTCAGGGATGATGGGAATTGTAGTCCAGAAATAGCTGGACACCCAAGTTTGGGAAACCCTGGCCTGATGCCTTGCTAGTCTTCTGTACCAGAATGTAGTCATTCTACAGCCATGTCTACCTCAGGTCTATTGGCATTTAATTTGATGAATGTTTCACTCAAGCAGGAGTGCAGTTATTCCAATGTTTTTGGACACCATCTCCAATCATTCCCAGCCAGCATGGTCAGGAATCACGACTGCTGGGAGTTGTGGTCCAACAACACCTTGAGGGCCACAGGTTAGTCACCCATGATTTAAAGCTTGCTCATCACAGACAGCTTTTAATACTACTACTACTACTACTACTACTAATAATAATAATAATAACAACAACAATTCCATCACCCTTTCCCATTATGATTTCCATGAGATGTTTTGGACTGCAACTCCCACCATCTGTAACAAGAGGCCATGGAGACAGGGGATAATGGGAATTGGAGTCCATAGCATCTGGAAGGCACCTAGAGAAAGCAACCATCAAGCCTTTTTGTCCATTTCTTTGGGCTTACCCAGAAGCGGGGAAGTCCATGCATTTGCATGGTGACAAATATTAATATAGTTTATTTTTGTAACCAAACAGAATGAATGTCGACGGCAGATGTCCTGTGGCATATTGGACTCTTGAAATAATTTCAAGGGGAGGGAGAGGGAAGGGAGGAAGAATGTATTTGTATACATGAATAAGAAATTATCTCAATTTTTTTAATTTTATGTCAAGTCTATCAAACATTGCAAAAGACTGAACTGCTAGATTCCTCCAGAAAGAATTTGGTAATAATGCACATATGTTTTTCATTTGTGGCAGAGAGTCCTAAAATCTTCTGTCAGGATCTATTGTTGCAGTGACATCTCTCTTTCAGTATTCTGTAACTAGGAAAATGGGGCACCTCTCCTAGAGAACTCCTTGGTCACCATTGTGTTAATATTGTAGGACCATGATTGTGCATTTGTCACGCTTACCTGAGGCATAATTGGTGCCCGCACTGGCAAAGTGTAGAGTCTGAGAGAAGGAGCTCTAGCCCAGGCAGCCGCTAGTTCAAGCCTTAACTCAGCCACTAGGTTGCTTTAGGCAAATAACCGTTTCCCTCAAATCTCACCATCCCCCCTGCAATCAGTAGTATGATATTAGTAATACTGATTGAGATTACAAGGCTATTGTAATGTTTGATGTTCCTGGCATTAAAATTTTGTACAGGAGTGGTTCAGAGCATGCTCAGAAGAATCTGCTGCTGCTTGCAAGCAGGAGAAATAGAGTTCCCAACCCAACCAAGATCAATGGATTTAATTCTGCTTTTAAATTCTGAGCTAAAAGAAAAAAGAAAAAAGTTCACATTAGAAGCGCACATTTAAATTTGGCTTTGACATTTTTAAATTTTGCAAATTTGAAAGGAATGACTAGTGAAACTGGGAAAATTGCTGATTTTCATACATTTGCAATTCTTTGTTTCAGCTATACATTCTACCCCTTTGTATTCAGTATTTGCTTAAATGGGCACATGCTGCCATTTGCATAACATGAAATCTTGATAAATCCATTTTACCACTTATCAAGTAAAGCCATATTTTGTAATTTAGACTCTCCCTCTCCCCCACCCCTTCAGTTTTATAATGGAAAAACCTTTTATCCATGTGATTGTACTTTTACCCTCTGCATGCTAAAAGACAAAGATTGTAGTATATATCGCAAAATAAAAAAAATATGCTGATTATGCCGATTGCAAAATTATTTTATCAGATTGTAATGAACCATAATAAACCTCCAACGTAAATTGGATTAGTCTTTTTTATTGCCTGTTGAGTTGGTTGTGGGTTTTATTATCAGTTGGATTTAAAGTGCTGGGTTAATTGCTTTCCCCTTTGTTTTAAACCGCATATGTTCATTACGGGAAAAAACATATTTGAGTTTCGGAATTATTATTTTCACTCATACCACAGAGATGAGTGCTCCAATTTAACATTTTTAGATCTCTGGGAAAACAGGTTGTACGCCTCTGGAAGGGCTCAACGCCCAGAATCTCCAGGTACGGCTGGTAGTGTATATGTGCCTGGGGAGCCCACTCTGCACCCCGACTTTTTAGTGTGCAATAAACAAAGCTAGACAGACCAATGTAGGTCCAAGTAGGGTTGCCATCTCCCATCTGTAGTCTGAAGCAGTGTCCTAGAAAAAATTGGCAAAATGTCCAGGAAAATCCGGGTGTATGCCAAGCCATGCCATATGGCAACCCTACATTTTGGAGCAAGAAGAAAAGATGCCTCCTCAAAAACTGGACATTGCCTGTTAAGGTGGAACAAGAAAATTGGGTCCAAGGATCTTTGCCATGGGCATGATTACCCTCAGGTTCCAATTGATTCGTTCCATATTTTTTTAGCCCCATCTGTTTCCAAGGGGAGGTGAAGAAGAACATGTGAAATCCTCTGCAAAACTGGAGAAAGGCAAACAGGGCAAATTTATACATGACATGGAGCACAGTTAAGGCCTTTATCCATGGCATTTAAATAAGGGATGATTGCAGAATTTGCCTCTGTTGTATTCCACCATAGACTTTGAGGTTCTGCTCTACTAGAAATGTTTTCTGGAGCAGAACTCAAATCTTTGGAACTTGTTTTCCTTCCAGTATATTTGCTACCGGTCTGGACCTATGAAGCCATGGATAACTTGGGACCCAGTTACCTGACACAACACCTCTGCCCACTTGCTGAGATCTCAGAACAAGCCACTGCCTATGGAACTCCACCTGGCAGCTACAAGTGAGTGGAGACTTTTCCATCATGGCTCCTACCACGGGGGGGGGGGGGGGGAGGCAAATGACCTTGTTGAGTTTTCAGCACTTTCTGTACTGGTTCACTCAGGCTTTTGCTGATCACTCATATCAAGCCACTGATAATTTTTCAGCTACCGTGATTTGATTTGATTTAGCTGCTCTGTTTTAATTATTTACTGTACATATTAAGTTTATATTGGACTTTTTATTGTATTGGTTCTTATGTGTTGTAAAACTGGCTTGGGATTTTTAATGAACAGCATTCATTTTAAATAAAGAAATAATAAATTTATTTCCATAATTGCTCTTGACTTTCCAGTCCCTCTTCCATCCTGCACTGCACTGAGTTCAACACACTGGTTGGAAGAGAGGGAGAGCAAAGCAACTGTTGTATGCTCTGCATTTATTTTATTTTTACCAAACTCTGGAATTTTGTGTGTCTCTGTGTTTCTTAATTTAAAAAATTGAATACCAGGTGCAGCGCCAGTTCTGCCACTACCCCCAAATCCCAATCTCTAACTGAAATTCAGATGGAAGGGAAACAAAGCAAGGCTAATCTCAGATCAATTACAGAACAGAACTGAGGAAATCCTCTTATCCCTAGTTTTTAATGCATTTGCCACATCTTTTGGGAATTACTTCTTTACCCACATGCTTAGGGTCACATTGCACTTCACCGTTGTTCAAAAAATGCGAAATTATCCCGGGAATACACCTGTTAGCTTCACAGAAGAAAAACAGATTGACTCCCAAGAGGACAAAGATTTGTCTCAGATCTCATAAGCAGAATATTCAAAGCTTGTGCAATCTCCTCTTAGCCTAAGGCCTACTATGTGGAAATAATAGGAGCTGCCATAAGCTGTGGACACACTATATTTTGGAGTGCCTTCACTGTGCTTCCTGACTCAATCCACTCATTTATTGGATTTCTATGCTGTCTTTCTGCCAAGTGATTTACAATTTTGAAACACAAAAACAAACACATATAAAATGCAGAGGGACAGAGTCCTCTCAGGCCAGCTGGGAGCTGATGGTACGTGTGCTCCGGACTCCCTGACCTCTGCCTTCCCTGAGGGCAGCCCCAGAACTGACCCAACAGTTCTTACTGGCCATGGAAGGTTCTTTGTGAGCTGATGGGATGTTTGTTTCCTCTTGTCCATACTAAGCAAGGCAAATGTGTACTAACACAAAGGTCTCCCTTTGGTGCAAAAATGAATGTTTAAAGCACAACAATGTCTCATCATTTGGCAGTGGGGATGATCTTGAGACACATGACCTGTGACCTGCTTCTCTGCCTTCAGATGACAATTCATGTTGGTGGTTCTGCCTTTCCACCCCAACGTTCCTCTACTTCCTTTAGACACATGAGCAAACCAGCAGGCGCAATTCTACATGTTTTCCTGAGCTCTATTCCATTAGTATTAGTAACTGCTTAGGTGTCAGTATTACACCTGGGCATTGGTAAGTCTTCCAGAACTGCTATTTAGAGCTGTATTTTAAAATTTTGAGCCTCGTTCCTACCTGCCTACACCTGGGCATTATTCGGCATTTGCAGGTCTTCCAGCACTGCTATTAAGAGCCCTGCTAGTGTTGAGGTTCACATTCCAATGCGCCCTTTGGGCATGAAAAACAAGCGCACACAGGTGAGTTATGGACTAAACTGTTGCTGCTGCTTCCCCTTCAGTCGATGACGTCCGTGGGAGAGAGGCTATTGTTCAATTAAACGGGTTGGTGGGACATCCAGCCTCCTTGTAAATTAAAGAAAAAAACTCAGTTACCTCCTTCCCACCTTTCTTTTGCTCAGATATCCTGGTGTTCACATCGTTCCTGCTTGGCTGGGGACATGCCATGAATAAGAAAGAAGAAGCTTCACTGAGTCTGTGTTGTTCTTGTTTTGAATGGCATGGGAGCAACTGCAGAATGGAGGAATAATGGTGGCAAAAGCAGATGTGGGCTGCCCTTCTCTCTGAAAAAGTCCACAAACAAAAATGTGCTCTTTAGCAGGGATAGTATATCTATGACTCCTCCAAAACTACCAATTCCTTCCTACCGGTACAGCTTCTCCTGATGGAATAGGAGCAGAGTTTAGATGCCACACCTAGCTTAATGTCTCCTATAAACCAGAGTTTATCAACAGGGAAATTGGAGTTAATAAGTCATGGTTCATTATCATACCCACTGTCTTATACTGCCTATCCTAAATTTGTGATAGGATCAAATAACAATAGATAAAACCCCAGAGTTTACAAATGTATCCTTGTTACCAAACTTGCACCCTGTGCATAACTGTGGATTAAGTTCTAGAATACAGTGGTACCTCGGGTTAAGTACTTAATTCGTTCCGGAGGTCCATTCTTAACCTGAAACTGTTCTTAACCTGAAGCACCACTTTAGCTAATGGGGCCTCCTGCTGCTACCACGCTGCCGGAGCACTGTTCTCATCCTGAAGCAAAGTTCTTAACCTGAGGTAATAGTTCTGGCATAGCGAAGTCTATAACCTGAAGCATATGTATCCTGAAGGTAACCCAAGGTACCACTGTATAGACAATAATGGAAGCTTTTTATTTTTCGGAGTAAGATCACCCCTCCAAGTTTTAGTGTGATGGCACAGAGAAAGCATGAGAGAGACTGGATGGGGAAGCTAATAAAATAGCAACCCTGGCTCCCAATATGCACTGTGCCACTCACCCTTTGCCATGTTTAACATGTCTATGAATTAAATGGGCAAAAATAGGAAGCAGTACAGTCAGCCACCTTCTGTACACCAATATGTATCTATATATCCTCTGTATATCAACACACCAGCTTCCAGCTTCTCGCTTTCGAAAGACTGAGAATTTTATTTTTATTTTTTAAAAAGTAGGTTTGTGGAAACACTAACGGAGGAGAGGGTACTAGAGAACATTGCACACTAGTTTGAAAACATGCCCACCTGTGTGTATGGACAACAGGGACAGCAGCTTCAGATGACATTACTGTGTGAATGTGCGCACAACCGCAAACCACTGTGTATAAAAGCACACTGGGGGGGGGGGGTGAATGCTCCCCCTTTTTCAAAGCCCTAATTGTGCCCACAGTCTCTGTAACAATTGACACTCAGAATCCAGTACTTGTGATAATTACAGATCCATGCTCCTCGCAGCAAACAACAGTGAGTTTCCACAAAGAATGAGAGGGGGCAGCAGGGAAGAAAGTGATGCCCTTTTGTGAATCTCTTACTTGGGTAGCTGTGTCCTTCATCTTGCTTCATGGCGCAAAAATAAAGGATCAATGGGAAGATGGGTTATACTTGAACCACTAGATGTCACCCTTGTTCTAAACTTAGGCAGATTTATTTTGGGGGGGAAAACCTACTTCCATAATACCCAACGCAGCCATCCCCAATATATGCACTGAAATTGGTACTTGAGGAACTTTCTAAGTTACCTTTTCTGTACTGGCAACTGGGTATTATCAGTGGCGTAGCGTGGGGAGTGCAGGGGGGGGCCGGCCGCACCGGGCGCAACATCTGGGGTTAGGGCAAATCCACGGGTTAGGGGGCGCAAATCCACGGGTTAGGGGGCGCAAATTACTTGCCTTGCCCCGGGTGCTGACAACCCACGCTACGGCACTGGGTATTATTGCCTGTTCTAGAATTCGTAATGTGAGAATGAAAGCCAATTCCGACACCATCTCAGATGCAAGTCCCCATCACATCATTTCCTGTGTTATGGAATGGAAATATTAAGACGATGCTATTTAATTACTTGCTAATTTCAGTGGCCAACACACAACTAAGAACTTGAGACTGGCAGCCCATACAACAATATAATAAAATGCTATCCTTTTAATGAATCAGAATCAGCCCTAACTATTCAGCATGGCAGAAGATAGATTCTGATGCACCATTTGGGGAAACATATTTGCCTTATTCTGATACCATTTAATTTTGAGGTGGTTTTGTTGAGCATTGCTTAGTTGGAAAAAGGCTATTATCTGAGATAGCCAATATATATCAGTCCTCGAGGCTGAAAATCTAAATGGGGCCCCCACATGTAAAAGAAACAAAGTCATTCCTATTATGGCTGCAGCACCATTTAGATTTTCAGACTCAAGGACTGAAACATCATGGCTAACTTAGATAATCCCCTTTCCCCAAATTATCACCACTGGACAAAACAGGCTTAAATCCAAGGCGTAGAAAAGCTTTCTTGAACTTCTAGGGTAAGAGAGCTTTTTAAAGTGGGGAGGGCAAAACCTTCCAATTATTACATTTCTGTCTTGTCTTCAAGATGGCATGCCGATGGCCCCCTCATAGTCTATTTGACAGGCACAGGGGTGCTGCATCAAGGGGCTCCAGGAAATGCCCTGGGCCCAAGCATGAAAATTCAAGGGGACATTCTCAGAGTCTTATGTGAAGGAACAATTGTTAAGGCAATACTATCACATCATTTTGCTTCAATATAGGGCATTTCAGGATTCAACACACTTCAAAGCACTTTCAGTGTATCTGAAGAAGTGTGCATGCACACGAAAGCTCATACCTAGAACTAACTCAGTTGGTCTTTAAGGTGCTACTGGAAGGAATTTTTTTATTTTGTTTCAGTAATCTCCCATCACCCCTAGCCATTCACCATGCTTGCTGGCACTTAGTTCAGCAATATTTGGAAGGCCAAAGGTTCGCCACGCCCAGTGCCATTTTTAAGAAAAAAAGTGCCAGAATTCACCATGAATGCCTCCCTTGTTCTCTTACAATGCCAATGGCGCTCACCTGAGAGGTGCTGGAACTGAATTCCGGTGAGTTCTGGCTGATAAACAGCCCTGCCACACCTGCTTTACAACAAGGAGGGAGAACTCCAGCTCCCATCAGCCCTAGCCAATAGTCAATGATGATGGGAGCTGCAGTCCAGCAATGTCCGGAGGGCCAGTTTTCCCACTCCTGCCTTACAATCCCTGTGGAACATAGACCCTTTTACCTACTACACCAATATTGCAGGTGTGCTCGCTCTAGGCAAATAGCCAAGGATCTGCCCTCTCCACTCCTGGCAACATCTTAACTGGCTGTCTGAAGCCCCATTCAGGCATTTTGGCAGAGCCTGGACCACAAAGACAACAATCCAAGGCCCTAGTGGTGGCCTTCAAACCTCTACACGGCTTGGGACACCTGAATACTTGAACGAATGTTTCCACATTAAACTACCCATTCACTGAGGTCCACAACTGAAGCCTTCCTCTGGATTTCCTCCCCATCTGAGACAGGGACTGGAGTGAGGGTCTTTTCAGTGGCGTTGCCCCATTTGTGAAATTCCCTCCCTAGAAAGGATCTCCTGACACCCATTAGCTACCAGTTTGTCAGCAGGCAGGGACTTTGATATCCTCCCAGCCTTTTTAAGCTTTTGAGCCGTGAGCTTTAATTGTTTTAATCTCCTGGTTTCGCTTGCTGGCCTCATTGTGTGGGTGTGCTTTGAGCCATCTGTTTTTATCCTGTTTTATATAATTTTGTATTGTTGGTAGCTGCATTGGGAACCCATTGGTTGAAGGGTGGTCTACAAATTGATTAAAATAAATAAATAAACAAACCCCAGAATGAATAAATGCAGCTTGAATTCACAGAGGCTCTGTGCAAAGGACCTGATCAGTACATGGTGGGTCCAGGGAAGCCATTTCCCCTCCCCTTCCATGTATTCATTCTCCTCTCATCATTTGCTGTTCACACAGGGCTAGCATTGTGTCAGAGAGCCACTGAGATGCATTTCTTCCTCCATCGCAGGCATGCAATAGTCAGTTCCTCCCTTGACAGCACACGCCACTAATCACAGGCATCTGACTCTGATAATACAAAAGGAGAAGATAATTTCCTTTCTCTCTCTGTGTGTATATATGCGAGTGAGTGAAAAGGTCAAGGATAATGAAAGCTGCTAATTAGAAAGCATCTGGCTATTCAGACCAGCCACTTCCCTAATGCATACAATACTTTTAATGATGCTCTTGTTCAACAGTACTTAGCCAATTTTCTATAATGCAATAATAAGTCTGATGCTTCCTTGCCAAGTCATAGCAGATGTTTGGAGTTCTGCTGATCGGCTTCCCCACAGAAGGGAAAAAACCCACAGTCACCTTGATTCAGAGTTCATTCGAAGTGCAGTCGAGTTGCATTACTTACATCTAGAGGGCATCATTTCCTCAAATGTGGTGCCCCAAGTGAAAGGGAGTGCAGTCAATGAGGTCTTATCTCGAGTTGAATATAGCCTCTCTGTGTCTCAGGGGATGCTTTCGCATATAGTCTGGACATTTCAGCTGCTCCAGGTGGGGAACTTCAGGCCTGGGGACTTCACGTTCACTCTACCTGGCCCGGGGAACTCTTCCCAGACCATGCTGACTGATTGTTACTATTTTTTAGAATTAGTTTCATTAAATTTCTATTCAATCCTTGCTCCCAAAGGAGCTCAGGGGGCCCACTGAGGGAGCAGGGGATGACTACTATGGAAGGGGAAATGGAGTATCCCGAAAGAAAGCAAGGCTAAATCCAACGCTGGTGCTGATAACGCCAAGCTTGCAGGTTCGATCCTCATATGGGGCAGCTGTATATTCCTGCATTGCAGGGGGTTATTATTATTATTATTATTCCACTTATCTAGCTGGGTTTCCCCAGCCACTCTGAGCAGCTTACAGCATATAATCAAACATTAAAAACTTCCTGAAACAGGGCTGCCTTCATATGTCTTCTAAAAGTTGCTTAGTTCTTTATCTCCTTGACATCTGAAGGGAGGGTGTTCCACAGGGAGGGCACCACTACCGAGAAGGCCCTCTGCCTGGTTCCCTGTAACTTCGCTTCTCATAGTGAGGGTACCAGCAGAAGACCCTCAGAGGAGGACTCCAATGTCTAGCCTGAGTGATGGGGGTGGAGACGCTCCTTCAGGTATACTTCAGGGCTTGGTCCCTTCCAACTCTATAATTCTATGAATCCAGAAAAGCAGCACTCCACATTGGAACATTTTGTTGCAGATCCCTCCTTAATGATCACCTCTTAAAAATTCCCCAAGCTCCTAGAAGTTCCTATTTGTCCTGTGCACAAGAGAGCTCTTTTATTCTGGTTTCTTCTTCCCATTGCACTGCTGCCAGTGGCCTTTCATTCACTAAATTACAGATGGCATTGGATATAAGTCCTGCTCCCACTTAGGCTGTGAACTTCCAGACTGTGAGCAACTAGGAGTTGTTTCTCGTCCTGTAGCTCCACATCATTGCTGAGGCTGAGTATCCAACTGGTATTAAAGGGAGCTGGGAAGGATTTCTCTCAATACTCTCTGTGCTTTGTACTTTGTACCTAAGAAAGGTTGCTCTCAAATGCTATCTGCAGTAAAATCCTGTGCTAATCTTACTTCTGCAAATTTTGGCCAGACAGTTAGCACATCGCCAGTGACTGTTTGCTAAATTTGGCTGGCAGGTCAAAAGTCCATTTCCTGCCTTGTTAGCTTGCAAGAACATTATAGCTGCTGTCTGCAGATTTAACCAGGCCTGCTAAAGAGGCCCCTTTTCCTGCCTTATGCTTACTAATGCAAAGATAAGAAAAGACACAACAAGCAAGAGGGGAGGGGGGGAGTGCTTAGCTAGCAGAAAGACACGTATGAGGAATGTTTAGCAAGCAGTAAAAATGTGTTTAGTAAGCAATATAGATGTGCCATATAAGGGAATAAGTTGAACATTTGCCAGCTGATTGGGGAAGTTTTTGAGAAGGTATGGGAGGGGGGAGAGTGTTCAGAAAAGTATAAGAAAGTCTGCTGAAGTGTCTTGCGACACAGCCAGTTTGCAGGAGCTATCCTGCTGGTTGTCACTGTGCACAGATTGCAATAAACTCTTTTCTCCAAAGAAGAAACTTTCCTGGTGCTTTTTGCTCTTTCTTCGGCACTGGGGACGCGGGCAAACGATTCCCTGGCAAGGACAAGGTTCAGCCTTCAGTATGTCGATGCTTCAGTGAGTATACTTATGGTCATACATACCTCCAGTTTTATAGCTTAATATCCTCTAAGTACTTATTGTATATACCTTTATACAGGTATACAAGACACTTCAGAGTCCCCCTGCACTATGAGCTGAGGCACATAAGCATGGCCAGAGAGGGAATTTCCAGTAGCGGCACCCCAGTTATGAGACAGGCTTCCCATAATTTGGCCATCTTGTGCCATCTTTGCAGTACTTTCAGCACCAAGTGAAGACCTTCCTGCTATACCAGGGCTTTTAAATAATTCATGTAATCTGGGCTTCTCTGTTTCAAATTTCTATTTTAACTTTGGGAGTGCAGTGTGGGAGTTGTATTTTTGTTGCATTGCTTTTGATGTTATGGTTTTGCTTCCCAGACAAATTTATGTTATGGAGTGGCACACAAATGCCATAAACAAAATAGAATAAAATCTATAAATAAGTTAATTGGGCACAGTCCACCAAGCTCTGCATGTGGACACCCCTCTGGACCTCATTCATTTCGAGAATGCTTGCAAGAAATCATCACACAGGGGACAGTTAGTATTTCTAAACTGGCTGATTTCCATGAGATTTGTTCTTTATCTTAGCTTCTTTAAAAGAAAAGCAATTGTTCAAAATATAATAGAATCGAGGGAATAAACAGATTCTCTGCAGCACTGAACTTTTTTTTTTGAACAGAGTTTCTAAAGCACTCAAATCCATATTCATATCTGGAACAAATCTCGGAGTTGCATCAGATTTTGAAGGATGTCTCCCAGATGGCTCTCACGGATTCATGTTTTTCACTGTACATAAAACATATTTTCCTTGCAGCACAGTTTTCTATCAGCAACATTCCAACAACCTTCATTGGATGCCTTTTTGCAGTTCCAATTAAACAAATTAGGACTAGCAATAAAGGCCCATTTACTTGTAAGCTGGGAGTTCCTTAATTACCCACACATGAAATCTTTTTATTTGCTGCTGGTTATTTTCGGCAAATGCTTTGTTTGAAAACCCTCAGTCTCCAATCTGGGCACAAATGAAATAATGAATTGGGCCACTTTGGGATGCTCATTTTGAGCACACTGGAGAGGAGACAGTGGAAGAGGGTGCTGAGTTACTGCGTAATGGGGAATACAATGTTTGTTCTGTCATTTTCTAAGAAAGGTGAAACACAAACAAAAAATAAGCATGTATTTTCAAACAAATGACTTGCCACTACCAGCCCACACAAAGTGTTGAGTCCTTCTGGAGTTTGATTGCACATGACTCAGTCACAGTCATCCTTCACGCAAAAAAATAAACACATGCTGGGGGGGGGGGGGGAGCATATATATATGTGAAGCAATAGCCAACTTAAGGTTCCAGATTGTGTTCTCAAAATTGAAGGCCTTAATTTAAATGAATCATAGGTAATTAAGGATGAGAGTCCAATCGAAGCATCTAAACATACTATTGAAACAAGCTGTGTCATTCAGCTCCCCATAACAAAGGAGACCACACATCTCAAGCCAGCAATTCTGGAGCAGGTCACCTTAACAGACTATATTCATGCAAAATTACAGCATACAGAGAGCCATGGGAAGAAACTGCAGCTCAGTGATAGGGCACGTGCCAGGATTAATCCCTGGCACCTTCAGTTTGATGGGCCAGGTAGCAGATAAATAGGAAAGGTCACTTTCTGAGATAATGTAGAGCTGTTGCCAGTCAAAGCTGAATAGAAAATACTGAGCTAGGTATAGTCTGACCTGGAGTGATGCTATAGTAGTCTTAGCTGTAGGCCCCATTTGCACTGTGCATTTAAAGCCGTATCACACCATTTTAAACAGCCACAGCTACCTACCAAGAATCCTGGGAACTGAATTTTGTTAAGGGTGCTGAGGTTGTCAGTAGACCCCTATTCCTCTCAGAGGCACAAGTCCAAAGTTGGGGCTGATTGTCAGACCACTCTGGGAATGGTAGCTCCGTGAAGAGGAAAGGACTCTCCTAATAACTCTCCACCCGCATCATTCTGCCCGGACGCTGAGGTCCAGCGCCGAGGGCCTTCTGGCGGTTCCCTCATTGTGAGAAGCAAAGCTACAAGGAACCAGGCAGAGGGCCTTCTCGGTAGTGGCGCCCGCCCTGTGGAACGCCCTTCCAGCAGATGTCAAAGCGATAAACAACTACCTGACATTCAGAAGACATCTTAAGGCAGCCCTGTTCAGGGAAGTTTTTAACGTGTGATATTTTACTGTATTTTTGGTTTCTATGGAAGCCGCCCAGAGTGGCTGGGGAGGCCCAGCCAGATGGGCGGGGTATAAATAATAAATTATTATTATTATTATTATTATTATTATTATTATTAGCCTGTACAAACTACAGCTACCAGGATTCTTTGGGGGGGGGGGAGCCGTGGTTGTTTAAAGTGTTATGATGCAGCTTTAAATGTATAGTGTGTGTTAAGTTGTGGGTGAACATATCAGACGACACAGTGATTCTTCAAACAGCTCTCGTTTATTCACAGGCCAGAACAGAACTGCACTGAAGGGTTCAGCCAGCCTGCTTATATAGAGCTCCACTAGAATGCAACAGTAACCATTTTCTGTAACTATCCAATCACTGAACGTCACTTTCAATCCCTTATTTGCATATGTGGGCCTGAGTGAAAACTATCTACAGTATCCCCCTGCTGGCCCAGGGTGAGAACTTCAGTACATAACACTGCGGTTGGGCCTGAGAGGGTGAGGAAGCTTGTACCCTGCTGCCCTCATGGATGGTACTTTATTCTCCCTCTGCCCTTGAAACTCTGGAACTTATTCACTAGCCCAGCTGGGTATAAGGTAATTTCCTACATCCCCATCACATCTCCTCTGATGTCTTGCTTATGCTGGCATAAGAGATGCAACACCTGCAATGAGATCCCTTTCGTGCCTTACTGCCCTAACATTTCTTCTGCTATTTGCCAGCTGCAGAAATACGTCAGAGAAAGAAGACTGGGGTCAGGGAAGCTGCAGAGCTCTGTAATATCAGAATTACCGAAACAGACAAATCCATATAGGCCTCTTCAGGGGACAAGGCCTCCCTGGTCTAGACTACATATGCAAGTAAAGCAGATGGCAATGCCATGGGAGAATACTGAGGTGGTTGCCTCAAGTCAGACACCTTAAAAACAGGAGAAAAAACAAAATGCTCCCAGAATACAATAAACTTACACATCAGGGAAAAAGCTCTACCCCAATCCTTTGCCTGCTGCTGGCTTTCTATCTGTAAGATTTCTATTAAGTAGTGGGTTGACAAAGCAGACAACACAGAGATTTCTCCAAGTGATTCTTTACAGTAAGCTGGAACTGAACTGAACAGCAAACAGCTCAGCCGGCCTGCTTTTATAGGCAGCCAGCTGTCAACATTGTAACAACAACAACCCAGGGTTTCCCGCCTAGAGGAACTGATGTGGACCTGAGTGAAAACTATATACACGATACTCCTGGTGGCCAGGGTGAGTACTTCAGTACATAACAGTTTCCTACAACAAATTAACTTGGGTATTTCTATTTTTGCACCATCTATTTATCTGCAGTATGTTTTATCTATTTATATGGTATATATTTATCTATTTGTGTATTATCTGTTGCAGTATTTATTTGAGTACCTCCATTTATAGTAAGTCTATTTGTAGGGTTTCCTGCAGCAAATCCCTAATTTGTTTTTGTTTTTTAAAAAATAATGGGGAGAATTTAAAACAAATTCATTACCTACTTAGGACTCAGCTAGACTGGTAAAGAAAAAGCATTTTGTGTGTGTTGTATATGCGATATAGCATTGTGCCACCAGATGGCGATGCAGAGTCCCATTTTCCTCAGCCTGTTTTCTCTGTTTAAATTTACAATGCTTTAAACTGAAATGCTTCTTTGATGTGTCTAGATCCAGCCCTAGAGTCTGAAGTGGTACAGTCCAACCTGCCATATCAGCCTTCTGCTACCTGATCCTGTTCCATGTACAGCAGAGCTGCATTGTTTACTGAAGTGTGCCTCCCTGCTAATCTTCCTATATTTCTATTTCTGCATCCTTGGAAGAGTGGGCAACTTCCATATTCTGAGTGTGCTTGACTGTCTTTCTCCTCTTTCCAAGAAAGGATGTGTTGTTTCATTTCCCCAACCCCCCGGTTTCCCCCGCTCATTAACAATGATAAATTACCTTGTTTTTCAGACATAGGGACTTGGGTGCTATTTTCAGTTCAGCATCACCATGGCCAAGGCAGCCAGATGTTTCTGACATTGTGTGTGTGTATGATTGCTTTTGCTATGTTTCTTTTTAAAATTTATTTAATCATTTTTTTGATACAAACATCAACCGCAAAAGACACATACAACAAAAACCATAGCAACACAATAAACAATATTTTCCCACCTCCCTCTCCTCCGCCTATTTCCCACCACTATCTGCCCTACCGCTTAAATATTCTGTTGAATAGTGGAAAAGATGGAAGAAGAACACAGCTCTGTTGGATTCACAGCTCTTTATTGCAGCAGTTAGAACTGCTCCTGGAATCAGACTGACTGCAGTCTAGCTGGCTGCTTTATATAATACTAAGTAACTTGAAACAGTAACAACTGACAACCAGCTAACCAATTAGGAGCGACAGTTTTCAATCCTTCATTTACATACTGGTGGCCCTGAGTGAGAACTGCAACTTAATCTTAATACATAACATATTCGTTCCAGATTTCTTCATATTTATCAATTCTTATTTCGCGTCGACATGCAATTTGTTCATATGTAGCTAATCTGTCCATATTATCAATCCATGTGCCCAATGGAATCTTTTTGCAGCTCTTCCAATTTATCAAAACAAGTTTTTTCTGCTTCTAATATAGCACGGTACATTCATTTTTTTTTTTACCCCTTGAAATCTCCCACTTTTCCAGAATATAATTTAGAATTAAATTCAGTTCCCCTAAATAACAATTTCTTTTTATTACTCTTGCTATAAATATCCTCACCTCACACCAAAATGATCTTATCGTTGGGCAGTTAATCAACATATGTACTAAGTTCACATTTTAATCCCACATCTCCAGCAGAAGAAGAAGAGTTTGGATTTGATATCCCACTTTATCACTACCCGAAGGAGTCTCAAAGCGGCTAACATTCTCCTTTCCCTTCCTCCCCCACAACAAACACTCTGTGAGGTGAGTGGGGCTGAGAGACTTCAGAGAAGTGTGACTGGCCCAAGGTCACCCAGCAGCTGCATGTGGAGGAGCGGATACCCGAACCTGGGTCACCAGATTACGAGTCTACCGCTCTTAACCACTACACCACACTGGCAGCTGTCTGCACTTGTTATTTTCCTCTGGTATAGTTTTGCTGGAGTCCAGTGGACTCTGAATATTATTTTCTGTTGAATAAGTCTTAGTCTTAAATCCATAGAGGCTATTTCTGTTGATTTTATACTTGACTCCCATTTGTTATCTTTTGCTATGCTTCTTAATGAAAGCTAACTTTTTCGCAAAATGTTTCTTTGCTGTGGCCTCTCCAGTTGCTTCAAGACTCCAGAGAGTTGTTACTTGATTGCATTTCCAGCTACTCAAGATTCCAACAAGCAAACTTTATTCAGTACAGAAACAGAATTCAGTACTAAGTATTGAAACAGTACAAAAACATGTGGCATGTTGTTCTAGCTCCAGTGCAGGAGTTTATAGCTACTTGATAAATGTTACAAAAAACAAAAAAAATACAAAAATGGATATGCGATAAAGCCAGTAGATTTCCCTGAGTATTACAACAAAAGACACCTCATGAGATTCCTGTGGGATGGAGAGACCCACCTTCGCAGCCTTAGCAGAATTTATCCAAGTCTCCTGCCATTAGTTTTGATTCCGCCATTTTTTCTCCCTTCCATAGGCTTTCAGCCAAAGTTCATGTGACTTAGAAAAGGCAGGCCACTGTGATTTCCTCCGTTCTGTCCCTGTTGCATATTCCCAACCACATCATCTTTGGCTATATAATACACTGAAGAATGTGCAAATATTTCCCCACGAAATGCCATTCAGATAAGCAAATCCTAAAAGCAAATACACTTTGGAAACTGTCAGAACTGTCAGAATTTAAAACAGTTGTTATAAATTACATCACACTGCCTTATTATTATCTTGGAGCAGATTACAGAGCAGTATAAACTCAAACGAGTGTACACAGGTGAAAGTAAATATTAGGTTTCCTCCTAGCCACAGCCGTGGTACAGAATACAACTGAAGAAGCTAAACTGGGGGAAGAAGTAGAATATAAACAATTGGTGCTCAGCCTTTGCTGTTCTGTGACCTTATGTTCCCAGCGAAGAATATGAACAGCGTGAGACCTGCCTTCCCTCTAGCATGCAGGGTTATTTAAAAACAAACACACAGCCCAAACCCTGAAGGAGTGGTGCAGGTCAATCCCTGTACAGGGAGCAGAGTGTACAACGGCACACATAGATTCGTTGGCATTTGTCTATTTTGGGAGACAATGGAAGAGTGCCCTTCGCAGCGAAGTCAAACTATTGGAAGGTTAGAGCACCTGCTGTGGCTGTAGAGACCCATACGTGAGAGAGATGTTTTGTTGCAGCTGGGGGGCAGATGAAGGCATCCGGTTGTGCTGATGCCAGTGTACTGTGGTGTTTCTTCTCAGAGAATATGCTGTAATCACCACCCCTTCCTTTTCTGATGCCACCCTTCAGCCGAGTGCCTTGCTGCCGTGCAGAATGTGTTGCTGAATCCTGGACCACATTTGCATGCATGGAACATATTGTCCCGCTGCTCTCCAGGCTCTCAGGTGAAGGCAACTAAGAGGCTGGTGGTCCTTAGATTACAGTGGTACCTCGGGTTAAGAACGTAATTTGTTCTGGAGGTCCGTTCTTAACCTGAAACTGTTCTTAACCTGAGGTACCACTTTAGCTAATGGGGCCTCCTGCTGCTGCTATGCTGCCACCGCACGATTTCTGTTCCTAAAGAACAGACTGGAGAGAGAGAGAGAAAGAAAGAGATCTCCATTTACCAGACTATCTCATATTCATGCACTGATGAACCCACAATCAACCATCCTTAGTTAAATTAACCAGTACAGTGGTGCCCCGCAAGACGAATGCCTCGCAAGACGAAAAACTCACTAGACGAAAGAGTTCCGTTTTTGAGGTGCTTCGCAAGACGAATTTCCCTATGGGCTTGCTTCGCAAGACGAAAACGTCTTGCGAGTTCTTGCCAGTTTTTTCCCTCCCCCCCCCTTTTGCTAAGCTGCTAAGACGCTAAGCTGCTAATGGCCGTGCTTCGCAAGACGAAAAAACCGCAAGACGAAGAGACTCGCGGAATGAATTAATTTCGTCTTGCGAGGCACCACTGTAATTGGTTTGCAATAATCCTAAACCAGCAGCGGTAACATCAGTGAAAGGCTTGAGGGGGAATTAATCTCCACACCTAAACATGCCCCAGATCTAGTATCCTGGCACAGCATATGCCTGATGTCAGGAACAGGCAAGCTCCAGAATTTGTTAATCTCCCCTATCAGTTTAAGGCAGCATAACCAATAACCAAGGATTATGGGAGTTGTAGTTCAGGAATATCTGGAGGGCCACAGGTTCCCCATCTCTGCTTTAGGACCCAACAATTCCCAGAGACAAGGAGGAATTTGCAATGGTGAGAAAAGCCAGGAGATGGCACTGCTGGATCGCTTTATTGCTGAGTGAGTGCCATTTCGGTTTCCTATTTCTCCCTCCTAAATTCTGCCCTCACCGCACAAACTGTTTTTATTAGTGGCAGAGAAACTAAAAAGATCCCACCAGCATCACTGGCTGCCCTAGGAAGGCCTCTCCTGCCTCTCCTGTTCTCTGGCTCTTAGTTTACGACCGCATAGCCCCACAATGTACGAAGAGTGTGTCAGTTTGCTTTGGTATTTGGAGCATTTAATGTGACCCTGATGAGACATTTCTGATTCGTGAGTGGTAGGGGGTTGAGTCTACACAGCCTGTCACAAAGAGATGATGCAGGCTTCCTGCTCCCAGGTCCCAACGACAATTTAATGCATCACGCATCACCACATTTATTCATCTCCAATGGGCCACAGAGTGACGTGGATGATTTTTACGGATCCTATAAACATAGCATGTGGCGTAATGGATGCAATCTGTTGATGACGCCTTGCATGTGCAAATGATGTGCTCCCATTTTTGGCTGCTGCAGCCTATCAAAAGTCCCACCTCACACCCCAGTGTCTCTGTGCCTCCTATTCTCTTAATAGCTTGGCTCATAGCTAGACATTTGAATAACAAAAAGAGGTTGGATAAATAGGAGTGCATCCTGAAGATCAAGGGAAGTGAAATTCAGGCTCAGAGGCCACATGTGGCCCCCAAGGCTCTCTAATTGGCCCTTGGGACTCAGCCCAGGCACACACCCTCCCTGCTCTCTGGCCCTTTTCCATACCCTCTTTGAGAGTTCTTGCTTGATCTTGAACGGGGATAGTGACTGTTGCTTGCCTGGATTGAGAAAGTTGTGCGCATATAGGAACCTCTGACTGAATGTAGAAACCTAAAAACCATACTTCTTGCTTCACCCACTTTTGCCTCTGGCCCCACCCACCACTGGCATGTACCCACCCTCTACTCTCAGGTTTACTGTCCTGACCCTCACTGCTGGATGAAGCACTGGAACTACGAACTCTGTTTCCTCCCAAGGGTTTAATGCATAAATCAAAACAGTGCCTAGGCGAGGCTCAGATTACACAGAACAACAGGTACTAGGTAAGTAGAGAGGCACAACTAAGCACAAACTAAGATGTTGATCCAACAAGCAAATGCCCCCTGCACCAACTTTTTGAAGGATGGGGCACACATGTCAGCATGGCCAGCAGATGGAGTCCTGTGATTTAGTCAAGCAAGCAGGCACTCCTTTGAGAGGGCTGGGTTTACAAAGTCTGTTCATGCTCACCTTGGAGGAGAAAGAGAAGCTCAGCATCCGATTTACTCTCAGCCATCTCTCTCAAAGGAAGCGGCTCTGCATTGATGTAAGGAGGCACCCAACAGGAGGTGTCTGTCTAGGGTTATCCAATGTCGTAAGTGTGGAACTCTCCAAATAGGTGCCTCTCTTGGATCCAACTCTCCATTCCCCAAACTTCTGGCCCCATCCCTGGACGAAGACACCCCCCATGTCTTTTGTGTGGCTGTAACATGTTCTTTTTCATCTGGATGGAGGAGTGTGAATGTGTGCTGAAACTGGCTTTCCGTGCAAAGGTAAAATTTACATTTGTTGATCTGCCCAGTCACATGCCTTCCTCACTCCATATATGAAATGGGTGGGTGCATGAATGACAGACCTGGCACATTTGATTCTACCCCAAGAGAGCAGTCTGCTGCCCACAACCACCCAACCAGACAGACCTTGATCCCTAGGTTAGGATGTGCACATTTAAGGCTCAAACCTCCGGACTTAGCAACTGAGCAAAAAGTTGCAGCATGGCTGGGGAGGGGAACCTCCAGCCTACGGGCTAAATTTGGCATAAAAAGGTAAAGGGACCCCTGACCATTAGGTCCATTCGTAGCCGACTCTGGGATTGTGGTGCTCATCTCGCTTTATTGGCTGAGGGAGCCAGCGTACAGCTTCCGGGTCATGTGGCCAGCATGACTAAGCCACTTCTGGCAAACCAGAGCAGCGCACGGAAACGCCGTTTACCTTCCCGCTGGAGCGGTACCTATTTATCTACTTGCACTTTGACGTGCTTTTGAACTGCTAGGTTGGCAGGAGCAGGGACCGAGCAATGGGAGCTCACCCCGTCGCGGGGATTCAAACCACTGACCTTCTGATCGGCAAGTCCTAGGCTCTGTGGTTTAACCCACAGCGCCGCCCGCGTCCCTTCATGGCAAGGGGCTGTTCCTCACAAACCATGTGCACCTGCCCCATGCCCAATGTCACATGCCTCACCTACCCATCAGAGTTGACTTGCGCAGGTGGGGACAAATAAAGAACCAGCTCCAGGTTCATGGTAGCTCCAGGTTCAATCCACAGCATCTCCAGGCAGGACTAGAAGAGATTCCTGCCTGAAACCCTGCAAAGCTGTTCCAGTCAGTGTAGACAACACTGAGCTCAATGGACCAATGGTCTGACATTGTATATGGAAGCTTCCTATGTTCTTCCTACGATTTTAGCCACTCCATTAGTCCTGCCTGCCCACCCTCAACAACAAAAGTCAGCCAGCATTTTGTGGCTCCCATGTCCAATCCTCAGGGGGCTGCTTTGGGGCTCTTCCATTTTCCTAAATATTTGTTGTTGTTCAAAGGGCGATGGCTTGGAGTGGCTGGGTTATTTAAATGTGCAAAGAAGCCCTGCACTTGCTGACCGCGATGTAGCAATTCATATGTGCTCACTGCTTCTGCCAGAAAGAATTCTCCCAGTGCAGAATTCTCATGCTAAATGCATCTGCTTTCTTTCATTATTCAGCATATTAACCTGAGGTCACGCTCCACAGACGTTTGAAAGAAGTGACTGTCAACCGTCAGTCACAGTTATGCAGAGAAGCAGAATGAAAGGAATTTCAGGCTAATAGCGTGAGGTTGCTAGCCACAGACTACTTCAAAGGGTACGTTCTGCACTTATGCATGGAGATGAAGGGCAGATTGGCACTGCAAAAGCAGTGGTCCACCTCTGTAGGACAAAAGGAGATAAGTGGAAGCACTTTATGTAACAGCTTGATTCTACTGGGTGATTGTTGGTTGGTAGGCATTCGTTTGTCTCAGGAGTCAATGGAAGCATCAGCATTCAAGGGTGGTCAAAGCTTTGGAGAGTTACACCGCCTGCTGTAGCTGTAGAGACCGATATGGGAGAGACATGTTTTGTTGCAGCTGCGGCAGGTGAAGGTGTGATACAATATTAACAAAATAATGCCTTGTGAAATTTTATGAGTGGCTGTGTTGTGGAGGTGGGTTTTTTTTTTTTTTTGGAAGGCTCCCCAAACCTTACTCTCCTACTATCCTTCTCCCACCCTCACCCCATCAGAAACCCCACCTTCTGCCCTCATCACTGTTGGGAAACGCCAAGGTTTGTTTACTCACTGATACTAGACTTTGGTTCAAGATTTCTGCTGCCTTTCTAGAATCAAATGGTTGAAATCATTTGAAGCAGATCCATATAAGGGATGGCTACTCCAGCTCAAATATCTGGATAAATCTGACAGATAAAGGATGTTGAAGAGCTCCTTCTCTTTCTACACAATGTATGGAGAAAATGGAAGATGAAACTTGAAGTTACTTGGAGTTACTAAGGATGAACTATATGCCTCAGTAGACTCTCCTTCCTTGGAGGTTTTTAATCAGAGGTTGGATGGCTATCTGTCATGGATCCTTTAGCTGAATTTCCTGCATTGACTCTGGGGGTCCCTTCCAACTGTACAATTCTATGATTCTATGGGGAAAAGATTTGTGTGTTTCTATACTTTGTAGAGGATTGTTCAAGTGTATGCACGCCAACACACATGATTGTCTATGTGTTAAGGAGGTGTGATTGTGCGGCCCACTACTGCAATCCAATGCCCCAAAAGCTCTCCATCAGGGTTGTGTAGCCCTTGGCTGGAAAAAAGATTCCTTACCCCTGAACTAATACATAAGGTGATGAATTAACCACTGCGCTGAGTGGCATGACTCCCCTTGAGCCAGCATTGATTGAATTTGTGAATCTGACTGCCAGTCTCAGAAATTGCCCAGTAATGTGATGAACTCCATTCTGGGAGGGAAATGCACATTCATCTCACAAAAGCCCAAGGAATCGTATCCCAAGTACATGACTTGGAAGAAAGTTCCATTTAAAACAGTGAAAATCATATCCTAGCAACATGTTGGCTTCTTTGTTTACTAAACAGAATTGTTCATCCTGCAGGCTTGTGATGGCTGTAAAACCTGACCTCTTTGACCCAAGATGGAAGCTTTTGCATTCAATATGGTTATGGCTTTGCTGTTCAATGCAGCCATATTTCTATATTTCAGGTTGTCAACTATTATTCCATAGAATTCTCAGCTGATTGAACATAGTTTTTCAAATGTTATGGTTCTCCAGGGCAGTATTACCATATATTGTGCTAGTGGGCTGTGAAACCAGATGTAATGAAGCTTTGCTGGCAGACTGAAGATTTTTCTTAACTACCACTTAGAGGGAAAGCTGAAAGAACACTGGATATTCCATATAGGAAGAAGTACTAACCTTATGTGCTTATTAGAAAATAGCACCATGACATATTGCTCTATTTCACAGATTTAACATCTTCATACCAACCATGAACCCCACCCGCCAGCAGAGATTATGGTGTTAAACTAGTCACCTCCAGTTGTCATGCCAATTTTCCACAACCATCTAAGGTAAGGATGGAGAACCTTCATGGCCTTCCAGATTCTTCTGAACTCAAACTTCCATCAGCCCCAGCAAGCATGGCCAATGGTCATGGATGAAGGGACCTCTGGTCCAACAACACCTACATGGTCACAGGTTCCCCACCACTTGACTAAGGGCCAAAGGAAGCATTTTGCTAAATGCATCTTTGCATTTAATGTGCATGTTTTTTAAAATCCAAACACAGCACCTACCCTCCTCTCCAATAAATTTCTCCTAATGCAAATAGCACATTCAGAGGAGAATTTTCCCCCAGGATCATAGCAGAGAATAAAATTATCAGCTCCTTCAGGTGATGCTTATTTGCATTCTTAAAAAAAGCACCTCTATACATTAAGCTTTCTTGCCAACTTTTTGATTTTGTGGGCTTTCATCTTATGTCTTCTGAAACTTGAAGAGGAAAGTTGGTTACTGGTGAGTAACAACACAAGACCACAGCTGGGCATAGTCTCTCCCCACCCCCAGCCCCCGGAATAACAGAAAGTAGTGACAGAATGGTAGTATAGGTTCAAGGAGAAGAGTTTGGACTAGCAAGTGTCCTGGCCCATCCCAGCTAAGGTAGGCACACACCTGATAGCTAAGCCTTTATTGACAAAAGAAGCACTTACAGCAACTCCCGCAGTGCTCTGGATGTGCTACCCCTCAGATCTGCACATTGTGGGGTAGTTGCAGCAACAACGAGCCTCTGCCCCTCTGCTGGCTTATATATCCTTTCCCAATGGGTTGTGTGCTTGTAACCTGAGACTTCTCCTCCACAGAAGTTGCCACTGCTCTTCCCACTTCAAGCCCCTCCAAGTTCTAGGAGCCTGTGGGGGGACAGGGTCTACTGACCCATCTGTCACCAGAACAGCCACCTCTTTCATCACATCCTGCACTCCTTCCTACTTCTTGGACAGCCCTGACTCTTCCTTCTCCCCCTGTCCTGGCTCCTTCCTTGAAGGTGGCGCCATACCCCATTTATTGCTAGTCCCCTCTCCAAGGTCACTCCCCTGCCTCTGCCCCACACTCTTCAGAGCACTGCTAGCAGGTGACCATGACTAAGAGCTAGTAGAGTGTCAACTTAACTTTAATTTACAGGGAAGGTTGAAAGAACATTGAGAAAGGTGAATTCCAACTTTTGCATATTCCATACCGTATAGTTCCAAGTGCACAACACCTGAGAAACATGATCCTGGGAAATGCTGCCCCACAATTTTTTTTAATATTCTCTCCCCTGCAGCCATAAGGACTAGAAACCTGTGTTTTAAAGATATATAATGACTGTTTCCCCCATGAAGTTGATTTCTGTGCTCAAATGTTGTCTTGCGTGCATTGCATGAGCATTAATCTAGGCATAAATTTGAAGCTTTGCCATATCATTTTGTTAAAAAATGGGAAGCAATATGCAGTTGCACAGAAAACAGCCCCTAATGACTCAGATGGAAAGGAACGCAAACATTCTGATAACGTTTGTGCTGACTGCAGTCACTAATCCATCTCGAAGGTCTTTTTTTTTTTTTTACTTGATTACGTGAACTGAAAGCATTCCTGTGCAATACATCAACGTCTTTCTTTGAATGACTGAGAAGTTTTGCATTACTTTCATCTCATTAAGGTATTTATGTCGAGTTAGGATCTGCACTTGAGCCTACCTTGAGGGGGTAATTGTGTGTTGCTAATGTAATGGCTGAAGCTGGTGATCCAAATGGAAGTATATGAAAGGTCGCTATGTACAATGCAAGGACACATGGAGGAAATGCAATGCATAGCCTAGTTTCACACTTTGGCAAAAGTAAGAAGAATGTGTGGAATTTAATAACTGCTTACATTTCCTTGGGACAGCAAATGGAAAGCAACTGTGCATTTTCAACTTTCTCACGATTAAGTCTTACAAGCTTAGGGGGTGGCTAAAATTTAGAAG
The DNA here is from genome assembly GCF_964252035.2 of Podarcis erhardii. Taxonomy (NCBI): domain Eukaryota; kingdom Metazoa; phylum Chordata; class Lepidosauria; order Squamata; family Lacertidae; genus Podarcis; species Podarcis erhardii. The sequence continues at coordinate 90,938,288 of NC_138507.1, read as the reverse complement.
GCAACTGAACAGACCCAAATGCCAGCTCTGTCCCCATCTTCACTTTGGCAACACCTGCACAGGATCTAATAATGTCATCCACAGCATCAGGGGTTCTGCTGATCTTCCAAGGTGATATAGGCCATCATCTGGCAATGCCCTCCTGCATTATATATAGGACAAACAGGGCGGTCTTGATGCAGAAGACTAAATGGATACAAAACCTGACATCGGAAATGGCAATATTGGAAATGAAAACAAAAACACAGTGGGGAACATTTCAGCCTGCCAGAGTATTCTGTAGCTAAGCTTAAGATGCCTATATTGGAACAAAATAATTTCAAAGGAAGACTACAAAGTGAAATGGCTGAATTGCAATCCATCAGTTTGATCACACTGCTTGTGTTAATTGGCTTATCAGTGCCAGAATGTCTGTGTTATCAGAAACCGATGGTTGCCCTTTACAGAGAGTGGGACAAAAGGAGTGCAATCTTGCTCCTACTTCTTGCTCTCTCTCTGGCTTTTGATACCATTGGTCATTGTATCCTCCTGAACCAGCTCCTTGGAAAGGGAGTTGGGGGCACTGTGCTTCAGGAATGGGTCCAGACAGTAGCATTGGAAGAGTGCTTTTTGCCTCCCTGGCAGCTGTGCTGTGGGATGCCACAGGGCATTATTTCATCCCCAATGCTATTTAATATCTAAATGAAGCCACTGGGAGTGGTCATTTGACGTCTGGGGGCAAGGTGCCCTTGGTACACTGTTGACACTGTTGAATGTAACATATGAATCAGAAGCTGCATAGCCCTGGACCAGTTCTTGGACACAGTGCTGGGATGGATGAGGGGAAATAAGCAAAGCAGAGGCACTGTGGGTGAGTGGTTCCCATGTTCAAGGAATCTGCCAGTTGCATGTCCTGGAACAGGAGTGCTTGATCCACAGTAGTTTAAGCACTGGTGCTTTCAAGACTGGATTACTGCTATGCACTGTATTTGAGGCTTCTCTTGCGCTTGGCATGGAAACCACAGATAGTAAAGAAGGCTGCAGCTCAGCTGCTGGCAGGAGTGAGATCCTACCAGCATATGACACCTCTGCTCAGAGACCTGCACAGGTTATCAGTTCAAGGTGTTACTATTGGTACAAGGATCGACTGGTGTTTCGGCAAGACCTTGGACTCTTATTACCTGTTAGAAGTGTTATCCAAATGCAGAATCTGGCTGTCCCCTGAGCATGTCACTAAATTCCTTGGCTCGTTTAGCTTCACTCAACAGATGGCTGGGCAAAGCAGGAGTCTCTGAAAAGCATCACTGAGAAAGTGGGTCTTGTTGTAAACTAAGTAGCTTCATTAATAGGAGACCAACTTGCCCACAGTAACTGGGAAAGGCAGGTGCTAATGCCCAGTTCTGTTTTTGATCTATTCATCAAATGCCAACACAAGCACAAGCTCAGCACCAATCAGGAGCAGTTGTGTGGCAGGGCAGAGCTGACCTCCTAACATCAGCAATGCTGCAGCTTACCTGGGTGAGACAGGGTGACAGCGAGGTTGTGATTACACAGGTGCACCAGCAGTGTCAATCCAGGGTGTGGGGGTTTTTTGGTGGTGGATCCATGCCTGCCTACCTCACTCTATCCCCACCCAGGTAAACGGCAGCCATTCTGATGTTGGGAAGGTGGCCCCACCACACAGGCCACTGCTGACCTCAGTTTGTAGCTATGGTTAGTCTCTGAAGTCAGTTTGACTTAGGAAACCCACTCCTCCTTTCCTTGGGAGAGGTAATTATCAGTCCATCTGTTTTCCTGTGTCTTTCTGGGACACCCTTCCCTAACTCTCGCCTGTATCTCCCTCATGGGCAGAGGGTCCATAAACAGCATCTCACCCTGGGACAGAAACCAGTCTCCTCTTTCACTGAAGCTGACAAAGCAGCAGACCAAACACTTAGAAGCCCATATTATAATAGCCATGGCTTGAATAAAAATAAAAGATGGGGTTGAAATCCTACAAACGTGGCATGCAACACTCACCTGCTTCTGTCTCCCACCCATAGCTGTCAACATTTCCCTTTTTTTAAAGGGAAATTCCCTTATTCCAAATAGTATTCCTCGCAAGAAAAGGGAAAAGTTGACAGCTATGCTCCCACCTAATAATAATAATAATAATAATAATTTATTATTTATACCCCGCCCATCTGGCTGAGTTTCCCCAGCCACTCTGGGCGGCTTCCAATCAAGTATTAAAAACAAAACAGCATTAAATATTAAAAACTTCCCTAAACAGGGCTGCCTTCAGATGTCTTTTAAAGATAAGATAGCTACTTATTTCCTTCACATCTGGAGGGAGGTCGTTGCACAGGGCGGGTGCCACTACCAAGAAGGCCCTCTGTCTGGTTTCCTGTAACTTCACTTGCAATGAAGGAACCACCAGAAGGCCCTCGGCGCTGGATCTCAGTGTCCGGGCTGAACGATGGGGGTGGAGACCAAGCAGGGAAGATCCACAGCCACAGGCTAGCACCCTGGAGAATGAAACTTCTATGGTTCCTCTGCTAGTGTCCCCACCAGCAGTACGGAGAACAACTTCATACTGCTACATAACAGCCTAGCTTAAAACAACAACGAGTCAACAAAATAAAAGCAAAAAAATGACAACCCCAAAGGGCCAGTTCTTATTGGTGGTGTCCCTTCTCCATTTCCCCATCAAGGTGAGCTGCAAGTTTTACACCTCAATAGACTTAGATCTAAAAAGAGTCACTGCTACTGAGAACTTCCTTGCTAGCTTCCCAATAAGCTGGTTTTTGCTGGAGGTGTTTCTTCTTTAAGCGAACAAGGTTACTGGGAGCTGGGAGGGCAGGTGAGCTAGACAACAAACTGCCTCTCTCCCATCCTTCTCCGCCTTTTAGCCCACCAGTAAGTAACTAAGCATCAGGTTTCCTATCCTCCCTCAAGTCCTGTAAGCCTGCTTTGGAAGGCTCCCCAAGTCTCTGGAGAATATTTAGGGGGGTGGGTGGGCTGCTGGAGCAGGGAGCACAAATGGCTAAAAATTGTTTCTTTTTCCTCTTCTGCTGACAGATTCCTTCTACCTATGGATGGACAGAATTGGATACCACCCCTTGTAATTGGAAAATAACCTGCTTATAAAATGTTATACTTTGGGGCATTTTTTTTCCTGAGCCAAAAGGGTTTGTCTGAACTAGGTAATGGGAAAAGTTTTTGTTCTGGAGCCATAAAAAAATAAAAATGAAACCCAAGTTGGAAAGACATAACTAAGATCTTAAATGGCATGGTGTATATGATAGTGAGATGTTCTATTAAATTGATTTCTTTTACCGCTTTTTTCTGGATTTTAAAAAATGGAATAGACTCCCCTGCCGACTCCCCCACCGATGAATATTACAATTTAATGGGCAAGTTGTTGATGGATGATAGGAATAATATCATCAGAAAACAGAGCAGTGACTCTCTTCCATCAGTCGATGCATGACTGTCAAAAACAGTGGACTTTAATGGAGAGGAATAAAATTTCATATTTTGAATCAATGAGGGCTTCCTTCCACCACCTAAATGTTATGACATCAGTGGAAACAATTCATAATACTGTAGAATAAATAGATGTTTGAATAGTACATGTGATCCACTGCCTGTAATGTGAGTGGTAATGTTATATAAGTAACCCGTGGTGGCAGTGGCGTAGCGTGGGTTGTCAGCACCCGGGGCAAGGCAAGTAATTTGCGCCCCCTAACCCGTGGATTTGCGCCCCCTAATCCTACCCCTACCCCTAACCCCCAGATGTTGTGCCCGGTGCGGCCGGCCCCCCCTGCACCCCCCACGCTACGCCACTGCGTGGTGGCATTCAACTCACATTTTGTACTAGTGGAGGGATTAAAGCTAGTGCAAGAAGGTTTTCTCCACTCCTCTTTCCCCTACATGTGCCCTGCACAGCCCTCCAAATTGCTCTGGAGGGTTATGGGGAAACCTAGAACAGATTTAGCGAATGTGCAAGGGAAGCGGAAGAGAACATTCACTCACGCAAGACAAAATCTTTCCGCTGTTAGAACGTTCACCTTAGTGCTACATTGAATACAACCTGAGGTGTCACTCAGGAGGGTGGGAATAAGTTTGAACACTTAGCCATACAGTGGCACCTCAGGTTAAGTACTTAATTCGTTCCAGAGGTCCGTACTTAACCTGAAACTGAGCTTAACCTGAAGCACCACTTTAGCTAATGGGGCCTCCTGCTGCCACTGCACTGCCACTGCACGATTTCTGTTCTCATCCTGAAGCAAAGTCCTTAACCTGAAGCACTATTTCTGGGTTAGCGGAGTCTGTAACCTGAAGCGTCTGTAACCTGAAGCGTACGTAACCCGAGGTACCACTGTACTGTTGAGTTCTAGCTCCATAGATGGCTGAGTGTGTGTAGTGTGAGAGCCAGTGTGGTGTAGTGGTTAAGAGGAGTCTCATAATCTGGGGAACCGGGTTCGCGTCTCCACTTCTCCACTTGCAGCTGCTGGGTGACCTTGGGCCAGTCACACTTCTCTGAAGTCTCTCAGCCCCACTCACCTCACAGAGTGTTTGTTGTGGGGGAGGAAGGGAAAGGAGAATGTTAGCCGCTTTGAGACTCCTTCGGGTAGTGATAAAGCGGGATATCAAATCCAAACTCTTCTTCTTCTTCTTCTGAGTGCCAGCTCCAGCTTCTCTTTCAAGCTGGCTTTGCCAAACTTTGCTTCTCTTGGCAGATGTTTCCTCCTTCTCTTTGGCCCTTAAGATCCTTACCAGTCCTCACTGCCACTCAGCTGTCCTTCTTGGCAGTAGCTGGGCCAGCTGTTACTTATCCCCAACAGGGATGCTTGAGGAATTCATTATTTGTGATTTCTGATGTGAACTGACCTGATTCTCACCTCCTGAATGAAAGTGCAGATCTGAACATAATTATTAGGAGTATGAGCCAACCACAAAATTTAGTTAACACCCCATTCCAGCACTTTGGAAAATTATCCACCTTATTCTGAGGTTCTAGTTCAGCTCAGGGTCTGTTCAATTTTGTTTTATTCCCTCCCCTTCACTATTGTGATTTTTTAATATAAATGCTATAACTTTTTTCTATTTGGCAGACGTGGATGATATTTGCAACTGTAGTAGATAAAGCTTGCCAAATTTCAGGCAAATATGTCTTAGGGTTTTGTGCTGGACACCTTTAAAGTTTGTTTTTTGAAAGGAAATGTCTATAACTTTTTTTACTTTGGGGCAGAATAGGATAAAATTTGCTGGCAAATTTCAGAAAGATAGCTGCAGGGCAGCCATTAAAGTGTTGATGTGAGTGAAATAGAAATAACTTAATCTCCTCACATGTTTTTGTGTGCAGTTGGTCTGAAACTTGCAGATAAGAGACACGTGACCCTGAAAAGAGAAGGGTGCCTTCTCCCAGGTGGAAGGCTACAGAAAGTTGTCTAACCATAGTCAACAACAAAGGTTTCTCAGAGGGCAGTCATCTGTTTGAAACATAGCTGTCAACTTACAGATTTGAAAATAAGCAACCAGCAGCCTTGAAAATAAGGGACCAGCAGCCAAAATAAGGGACCTGCAGCCTCACCTGTTCCAGGCACTCCAGTCTTCCTGTCTTCCTGCAGTCTGGTCAAACTCATGCTGGGTAGCTTCGAGAACACTGTCCAACCAACTTTGTAACCAGAGGTTCAACTGAATAGAATCTGAATCACATGCACCACAAGGCCTATGCAGCCTCAGCTTAAGATGGCTCCCCGGCCTGGCTTTGCACTGCAAAGTTTGCAGCAGCAAGTGCAACAAAATGGCATCCAACATTCAAAAACCTCCTCAGCTTGCATTAACTAGCCACACACAAGGCATGCAAGCTCCACCCCCCAGTCGTTCTTAGACTTCTTATTGGGTTAGCAACACAGCCAAGCAACACAGTTGGAGCCTCCCTCCTCCCTGGCCGGCAGGGAGGGAGGGAGAGGAGCTGCTTCCTTTGAAATTTAAGGGACATCATTTAAGGGACATCTAAGGCAGTGTTTCCCAACCTTGTGCCTCCAGCTGTTTTTGGAATACAATTCCCATCGTCCCTTGCCACTGGTCTTGCTAGTCAGGGATGATGGGAGTTGTGTGGCTATTCCCTCCCCCCCACAGGTGGAATAAATGAAGACAACAGACACAGAGTTTTAGGTTAATGGGTGAAAATGGCCACAACTTTATTGATTACAGGAAAGAAGGGTATTGGCTTTAGGCATTGGCCCTAACCGACTATCCGGTCTGACCGGGAAGGGTTAAACACCAACAGGGGGAGCCACCCGAGATGCATATCCCTAGGCGCTCCCCGAGGGGTTACCGCTCGGGGACGCGCTTTAGGCCCTAGCCTCCGTAGGTTTCGGACGAGGCGTCGCCCCTCGGAGTCCTTTAACGAACTACCCTTCAAGCATTGGGGGAGGTGATGGCGTTCCTCCCCCCCAACCAAAATTCAGCCAAAGTACCCAATTATGAAGAGAGCAGCGCAATAAAGGCAAATTAAGCAGCGCTCACTCCTAGAGGAGAAAGGGATAACGAAAGGTAAACTTCCCTGCCGGCAAGCCTCTTCCGAGATAGCTCCACGTGGTCCAGCAGCTGAGGGAAACCAAACCGCGTCGTCTCCAGGGAAGAAAGGGGGCGAGCCAGGGGCTGCCCTGACCTTAAGTGGCCCCTACGAAGGCCCGCCCCTGCCGCCAGCCGATTGGCTGGCGCCACAGGGTATGCTAATTGGGGGAATCCCTGTCCCTCGCGAGGCTGACGCCAGCCTCGCGAGAGCGAGTGTGGGCGGGGTCGTGATCCCACAACCCCCCCTCCTCCTGAAGATCGGAAGGGGCATTGTAGTTCAAAAACAGCTGGAGGCCCAAGGTTGGGAAACACTGATCTAAGGGACATCCATCAATAAGGGACAGCAGCGGGACATGGCGCTGGAATAAGGGACTGTCCCTTCAAATAAGGGACACTTGACAGCTATGGTTTGAAATGGGGCTCTATTTGAAGGTCAAGCAGGGTTTAAAGTTAAGGAACCTCAAGAAGGGAGATCCGGGACCTTGGAAATTGCCCATTATCAGTGAGTACCTAGGAAACAGACTGAGCAGTTCCACAGATCACCTGGTCACTGCCTTCTTCACTATGGTATTTCTACTTGAACTAGAGCAGTAATTTATCAATTTGCGTCTTTGCATGTAAAGTAGCTTACACAAATTTTATGCAGATCTGTGTCCTCGTTCTTCTTTTTTGGGGTGATGCATAAGTAGCCACCCTAATTACCTTGTCCTTCCTCTCAGTTTTCATATGGTGCCTCTCCTGTAGCCCATGATGGCAAAACGTTTCAGAAGGAAAAAGGCAGGCAGCCTGCAGTTTCACGACAATGACAATTACAGCGACGATGTGTTGGTTTATATACTGTACAGCTAAATGCATGAACCAGCTTCTAAGTGATTTAGATGTTGGCAGCTATATTATGTAGACATCCTGGAATCTCATATTCCAATGTGAGCTATGCAACACCCTTCCACATACTACATAGGACAAACAAGCCAGTGTCCACAAAAGCTTATGGCATAGTAACTTTGATAGTCTTTAAGGGGCTGTGAGAGACTGTGATCTTAAAGCAGCAGCCTGGAACAAAGGGACTTGAAATGGAAATTGCAACATGACACCTCCATTGCAATTCACCTAGAGATTCAGTGCTATCACTTGTGGATTGCATTGGGACATTTTTTTAAATAAAAAAAATCACATTACATGTGTTAATTGGCTCACTAATGCCAGGATGTCTATGCTATCAACAACTGTTTTTGTCATCAGCTACTATTAATAATGCAATTACCACCACCTGTACTTCTGGCATTTCATTTACTTCTGATCACACTTTCTATTACATACCTGTAACTATATCAGTAACAATAGATAGAAAGACAGGTACACCTGTAGCTTATGCCACAATAAATTTGTTCAACTTTAAGGTGCCGTAAGAGTCTCGGTTGTTCTTGCTTCAACAGGCTAACACAGCTACATCTCTGGAAACTACATTATGTAAGATACTCTTTACAAGTATGTCTTTATGCATACACTTAAATGAATTGCATTACAGAACAAAAGCCACCTTTACGCTTGCCACCCCGACGGTGAACATTAGCATGAGAATCAGGTCTTAACGTTTGCTCCTGTCATATACTCTGGTAATACCTGTACACTTTGCATGCTGCTAAAAGGATCTTCGAATCAAATTGAAGGGAATTTGGAGATTGCTCAACCTCCTTAAAGTCTATTTCATTGCATTGCATTGCAATCTCCTCTATGAATCAGAGGCAATGTGGAAAAGACTTCAAAACAAACAAAGCGTCCTGTCAATCTTCTCCCCTTTCATTTCAAGCCTCCCCTTTGAAGGGATCTCTTGGTATTACTGGGAAAGACAGCTTGGGCAGAATTGGGGGGAGGGAAAGAAACCCAAAGCAATGATAGACCTTTTATCTTCTCTGCAAACTCCCAAATGCAAATCACTTTAATTACCTCTTTGAACACTTTTTTTCCTGACCACTGCGAAGCTGTAAGCCATTTCCCCTTCGTACCTTTAGTTTGCTTGGATGTAGTTTGGTAAATGACTTTTTAAAAGACAGTGCACTTGCTGGGCATCAGAAGTGGAGAAGGTTATGCTTCTATTGGGTGGCAAGGGAGGGAATTCCTAGGATATGTGTTATTGGTAGTGGTGGGCAGGGAGTGGGGGTGGAGGACAAAAAAGCAACCCTTCTTAAATCACACACAGCAAACTTTGTTGCTTAGTCGTTTAGTCGTGTCCGACTCTTCATGACCCCATGGACCAGAGCATGCCAGGCACTCCTGTCTTCCACTGCCTCCCACAGTTTAGTCAAACTCATGCTGGTAGATTCAAGAACACTGTCCAACCATCTTGTCCTCTGTCGTCCCCTTCTCCTTGTGCCCTCAATCTTTCCCAACATCAGGGTCTTTTCCAGGGAGTCTTCTCTTCTCATGAGGTGGCCAAAGTATTGGAGCCTCAGCTTCACAATCTGTCCTTCCAGTGAGCACTCAGGGCTGATTTCCTTAAGAATGGATAGCTTTGATCTTCTTGCAGTCCATGGGACTCTCAAGAGTCTCCTCCAGCACCATAATTCAAAAGCATCAATTCTTCGGCGATCAGCCTTCTTTATGGTCCAGCTCTCACTTCCATACATCACTACTGGGAAAACCTTGTGGCACCTTAAGGACTAACAAAGTTACTATGGTTTGTGAGCTGCAGTCCAGCTCATCAGGTGTATTGTTTTTCATCGTTCAAATATCACAAGAAAGCAAAACAAACAAACAAACCCATTGGCATAGGTTTTGAGGGGATGCTGAATAATGAGATTTGTAGCTGACGTGCCTAGGCTATAAATCAAACAGTGGCTGGAGAGCAGTGAGGCCGAACTGTGTGCAGGGACTACTGCTCACCCTGGCAGGGCAGCAGGGGAGGTACAGCAGCTGGGCCAGATGCTGTCATGTGACGGCAGAGGGGCCAGCTCAGGATGTAGCACAGGGGTCAGCAAACTTTTTCAGCTGTGGGCTGGTCCACTGTCCCTCAGACCTTGTGGGGGGCTGGACTATATTTTGAAAAAATAATGAACCAATTCCTATGCCTCACAAATAACCCAGAGATGCATTTTAAATAAAAGCACACATTCTACTCATGTAAAAACACCAGACAGGCCCCACAAATAACCCAGGGATGCATTTTAAATAAAAAGACACATTCTACTCATGTAAAAACACACTGATTCCCGGACCGTCCACAGGCCAGATTGAGAAGGCAATTGAGCTGCATCTGGCCCCGGGGCCTTGGTTTGCCTACCCATGATCTAGCAGATCCTAGGTCAGCTCAGCCCCTACCTCTCCCTGGGCTCTCTTTTTGTGGGCTGCAGCAGGCAGGCATCCTGTCAGCAGGATTTCTGCCCACACATTTGGCAGGCAGAATGGGGAACTCATCAGAGTGGCACTGACATCACTCTGTGGGCAGAGGAAGGCAGAGGCCTGCAGGGCTCCCTCTGCCCAACCAAACCCCCCAGCCTGGTGCAAAAGTGCTTGGGATGGCAGCCCTATTTACGACAACAGCCAGCACAAGCTCTATTACTAGCAATAACATCTGTCGCATGTCTATTATTATTATTAGTATTATTAGTATTATTATTATTATTACTATAACAGCTACTAATTTTGTATTACTTTTCAAAACAAAACAAATTAACTAACACAACCATAAAGATATAGTCAACAATATTTGCTCTTATAACAAACACGTTTACAATTAAAAACAACCAACTTGATAATTCAAGCAACAGGAGAACAGAAACTATTGTTTTCTTATCTCATTTTTAAGTTTCCACTTCTCAGTTTTCACGGAGTTCCTCTGTAATTTTATGGGGCCACCACAGTTTGGGGGAACAATAGCATACATCCCTCCTCACACCAGATTGAGGGACACATGTTTTTACTTTTTTCCTTCCTCCCTTTCCCAAACACCACCCTCACTCCCAGCTAAGTAAATTAGCACATTTAATACTTTTCCCTGCTACCAATGATTTGATTTTTATAAGAGATTATCACTTGAGATTGGGGTTCCCCCCCTTTCAAATCCTAATTTAGTTCTTTCTCTTTTGCTAATTGGGAATTTGAATGGCCAGGAGAATGCCAGAATTACCCCCAGGAGAAAATTCCTCCATTGCAAATTAACAAAACATCTATTTTAAAAAGTCTTGTTTTACGACATGCTCCGCTGGTACTGCAGCATTCTGCCTATGTGGGCATATTTTCTAACACATTATGCAAAAACAAGTCAGGGAGATGCTGAGGATTGTAATTTTCTAATTTAATTCTGCCATTTCCAGTAATGGAAAGCCATACTCTGGCCATTTATCTTCATAAGTGACAGATGCATTTCATTAAGACTTCCTTAAATAATTTCTCATGGCATTTGAGGAAGGGTGGGGGAGAGCGCGGACATATCTGTTTCGCAAGCACACCCACATCAGTGTTTTGAAAGCTGTTAAGCCCACAAATGATCTACAGCAGTGCATTAAAAAGGTCAAATAAAAAGACATTTGTCTGGTATTTTTGAAATGTTGATGCCTGTTGAACAAGTCATGAAACAATATGACATTGTCTATGACTGGGTAATAATATACCAATAATGCTTGTATAATGCCTTTTCACTGCGAGGGATCCACAAGTGCTTTGCATTAGAGCCAAATGAAGAAAAATGCTTAGGCCATCACTCAAATTGATCTGCTCCCTTAGTAGAATATGGAAGGATCAGCCAAAAACTGACCCAGAGTGGCAAATGAAAAACACCATATCCATACCCTGCAGGATTTAACTCCATTGATTATACTTGTTTTTCAGGTCAATTGGCAATGCGCAAGCAAATCCATGGACCAGGGGGTCTGATGCAGTAGGCATATTCTGCTAAACAATTTTGAAATTGTTCAATTTGAAGTATACTTTTTGGTAGGTACAGTCATACCTCGGGTTAAATGTGCTTCAGGTTGAGTGTTTTCAGGTTATGCTCTGTGGTGACCCAGAAGTAACAGAGCATGTTACTTCCAGGTTTCGCCGCTCGTGCATGCACAAACGCTCAAAATGACATCACGCGCATGCCTGGAAGCGGTGACTCACGACTTGTGCATGCACGCACGTGCAGACATGGGTTGCGTTCGCTTTAGGATGCGAACGGGGCTCCAGAACGGATCCCATTCGCATCCAGAGGTACCACTGTACTAGTAGCATGCCTCAACTTTTTTTTTTTTTTACATAAAATGGCTGTAAAATAGCTACAAGGTGGGTATCCAGTAATAAAACCCAATAAGTGCAATGCTAAGAACACCAGGTAAAAGAGAAAAACACATCTGTAAAAAGATAAACATTTAAAAAGGGAAGATAAAACACCAGAAGATTATATGTACTGTTAATAACATAGAGGAAAAAGAGGATTTGTTTCACCTGGTGCTTAAAGGATAAGAGAATTGGCAACAGGCATGCACATCTGGGGAGAGATCCATAATTTGGGTGCCAACACAGAAAAGGCCTTTTTCTCCACAAAGGCATCTACTCAACTTTAGAATCTGCATGTTTTTTTATCATCAATGTCTCACTCCAAAAAAAATCAAACATTTTCAGATTTTCAGGAGGAAATGAATAACTAGCCAAATTTGTTTTATTAAGTTCCACTGCTTATTTTGGGGGTCATGGAAAAGTATAGCTGGCAAATTAGCACCAGCATTCATTACAGATTAAGTATTGCTCCAGCAGTAGTCAGGAAGGATGATTACCAGCTTGACCTGCTCTCCCTGGAGAATATCACCCCCAGTTAAGTGGTAAAACTCTAGTTCTAAGTTGTGGCCTCCAGTGAATCTAATAGGTCTATCACATCTAGGAATGGTATAATTGCAAAGTCAGATGGTAAGAAGATTCAGGGACTGGAATTATCTGTACTTATTTGTAGAGACAGACAATTCCAAGAATAAATGATGAAATATGCACAGTCCCCAAGCCAACCTGGTACCCTCCATATACTTTGGACTGTGATTCCCATCAGCTCCAGCTGCCATAGGCAGTGATCGGGGATGATGGGAGTTGTGGTCCAAAGATCTGAAAGATACTAGGTTGGGAAAAGGTGCCCTGTGTCTTTTCTAACCACCTGTGATGGTCTTTATGCAAGAAACAGTTCCCCAGTAGTTCTTCCGAAGATGGTCCATGAACAAAGTTCCCACTAGCACTTTGCCTCTCCCAACTCATGGGCAGCTGCTCCAAAAAAGGAGATGATGATCAATGGTATCAAGAGCTTCTAAGATGTCAAAGAGTATTGACAGCGACTCACTCCCCCACCTAAGTTTCTGACACAGGTAATCCATAATACAAGGCAACTGAGGTAATCTCAGTGCCAAAACTGGGCTGAACTACCCTGTTGAAATGGACTCCGAAAATCAGTCTTATCTAAGAATACCTAGAGCTGGTCAGTGACCACCCACTGGAGAACCTTGTCCAGGAAGTGGACACAAGTGACAGGTCTGTAGTTGTTCTGATCTTATGGTCGTCCCAGGGAGGCTTTCTTAAGGAGTCATCTTTCAGGCAGCCCAGGACCACATCTTCTCTCAGTGAGGCATAAATCACCTCCTTGGCCCAATCAGCCATCTCCTTCATGTTCAATTTTGCCAGTCATCTTCTGGAGCAGTGGTTCTTCCAGGGTATTGTTCAGGGTTCTGTGTTGTTCAATCTTATCTACATTTAATATCTACATGAAACCACCGAGGGGAACTATCCAGATACTTGGAATGAATTCCCATAAATGTATTGATGACATACAGCTCAGCATCTCAGGCAGGTTTGGTAGGGAAATGTGCTGAACCAGAGCCTAGTTTCAGTAATGAACAGGATGAGAGCTAAGAAACTGAAGCTCAACCCAGGTAAGGCTGAAGCACAGTTAGTGGTGGCCTCACACTTGTGGAATGTTCTCCTCCAGGAGGTTTGCCTGGTACCAACATTATTGGCTTTAAGGCAGTTGTTTTCTCAGCCATTCAGATCCTGATGTGGTTTGAGTTTGGACCTGTTCTTCGTGTGGTAGGGAGGGATATTTTCCTTCACATTATTGCTTGGGTGTGTGTGTGAACACTTCTATTACAATGTATGGCTTTATTACCTTTTTGGCTGTTCAAAGGTACCCTTCCATTCTTAACTTGTAAGTCGCTTTGAGATTTTGTCTCTAGAGATTTCTGCTCTAGAGACATTTCAGAGGTGATGCAGGTTTTAACAAGAATGTGATAAAATAATCAGAACTTTGGATTCTGACTCCATTATCCTACGTTACATTACCCTAACTACATATTAATTGCAACAAAACAAACTGCTGCTCAGCAGCATTTTCTTTCTTTCTTTTTTAAAAGGATAAAATCTAAATTTGTATCCAGTCCTTGAAGATAAACATGAAAATAAGAGCACAGTGAGACTGAACAGTGCCATTTGGGTTCAGTCTGCAGGCTCAGAACTGCTTCTTTCTCTCCCTCCTCCTTCTCTCTGCAACTTTCCACTTCTGTTGAACTTTTCAGACTGCGACTTTATCAATTGCTCTTTTATACCCAGGAAAACCAGATACTGAGAAACTTCAAAGGAGTCTATTGGTTTAGCATTCCAGAACCTGATGGAGCCAGGAAGCTTAAAGAAGATAACCACAGTTCTTGCTTTTTCTCATTTTGATAAACTTTCAGGTAGTTGCTAAATAGTAGATGCTCTATAAAATGACGGTGGGGAGGTTACCAGCAGCATGAAAGGCAAATCTCGCCTATCAACATATATGGATTGACTCGGTTTGTTTTAAATTGCCTTTCAATGTTTCAGTTTTGAGAATGCAACTCCGTGAGGGAAGCTGGTGTTCAGAATCCTGGGTGCCCTGGAAGAACATAAACGTCAACAAAATTTGCAGTCTAGTAAAGGTGCGGTGCCAGATTTTTTGACTTAATTTATGCGACAGCCTTGTGCCCAATTTACGAGCCTCCGCTGCAGCCATTTATTTATTTATTTATTTAAATTATTTATACCCTGCTTTTCAGCTTGAAAAGCCTCCCAGTAAAAATTATACCATCCCTGTGAAAGTTCTGTGAGTGCAAGGATTTCTGATTGCGCAATGGAATGTTCTCTCCTCCCTCCTCCCTGCCCCTCCCCCCCGCACCTGCTAAATCTGTTCTGGGTCCCCCCCCCCCACAAAGCAGATTGGGGGACAGCAAGGGGTGTGTGCAGGAAGAGGAAGGGGGGAGATCTCATTGCACTTATGCTCATAATTGCACTAGCACAATAATTTAGTTGAGTACTGCCCACTACTGTTATTTTTACAGCCTGTAAGGGAAATTTGCTAAATTCACAGAAATGCGTAGGTTTCTGTTGTTGTTGTTGTTGTTGTTGTTGTTGTTGTTGTCGTCGTCACCCTGAAATCCTACCCAGACCAAACACACCCCTCTTTTATTATTTCCGCTATTTTTGTGCCAGGCTATTATATGGTATTCTTGAAACATACATCTGCTCATAATGTTGCTTGTAAATACATATGATTACATATGAATTGCCACACTTGTTTGCCTCTGCCACTGTCTGCTGCTGCTGTTGTGATCACTGATCTTCTTCCAGCTCAGCTGCATATGCAAACACATACATATTAGTTCACCTAAGTTCATGTAGTCAGTGCTGTTTTCCTGCATGACCTAATGTGATTTCCTTTCTCCGGTCTACTGTCTGGTGTACATCTCTCAGGATTTTCATTCCCAAGTGCCCATGGGAAGCCCCATAAGCAGGGGTGGAGGAAGGGGGGTGCGGTGGGGGTGAGTTGCCCCGGGTGTGCCGGGCAGCACTCACTGTGGGGCCTGCAGTGTGCCTGAGCCATGCGTCTCTCCTGAGAGTGACACAGTGGCTTGGGGCGCCCGCAGGCTCTGTGCTGCCCCAAACGGTCTGACCGCGGCCTTCCCCTCAGCTGTAGGGCGGCTGAGTGGGAGGAGGCAGGCAAACTCCTCAGAGGCCCAGTGGAGCGTCCTGCCCCGGCTTGTCCCACCCTGCGGGTGGCTGGCCCCACCCCTGGGCACAGGGCATGCATGCTGCCCTAGGTGCCCGAGCAGCTTGCTCCGCCGCTGCCCATAAGCACAACCTGAGTGCAACAGCACTCTCCCCACTTGTGAGCCCTAGCATATTGTATTTCAGAGGTCAACAGAGGGAAGAAGAAGAAGAAGAGTTTGGATTTGATATCCCGCCTTTCACTCCCTTTAAGGAGTCTCAAAGCGGCTAACATTCTCCTTTCCCTTCCTCCCCCACAACAAACACTCTGTGAGGTGAGTGGGGCTGAGAGACTTCACAGAAGTGTGACTGGCCCAAGGTCACCCAGCAGCTGCATGTGGAGGAGCAGAGACGCGAACCCGGTCCCCCAGATTATGAGACTACCGCTCTTAACCACTACACCACACTGGAAGTCAGAGTGTTCCCCTCTAGCAGTATGTTTCATATCACATATATCATTGGGTTAGCCAAAACATTTGAAGTAACCCTGCCCAATCCTCAGTTACTATCCTTTGCTTTGTATCATACCTGGGGCGGCACATCTCATTTTGCCGCTTGAGGCGAAACAGGAAGTGCAGTTTTGCCCTGCTGCTGCTGCAGCTGCTCCCACCTTGAACCCTGCTGCACCTGCCACTGGCAAGGAAGTGTCACTGCCATTGGCGCTGTTTTTGAGCAAGGTTGCGCTGATTTTGGGTGAGATCTCATACAAAATGCACACGATATTGTCCCAAATTGACACTGATAGCGGTAGTGCTTTTCCTCCACTGGTGGAGGCACCAGAGAAAGCAGGGCACCCATGGCCTGCTTCCTGGGTGGTCTTCTGCCACCTGAAGCAGTGGACTCACCCTGCCTAATGGCTGGACTGGCTCTGATCATACCCCTGAGCTCCAGCCTTGACTCTGAAACTGTTTTTGCTGTATTCCTACGGTGGACATGGAATAATAATAATAATAATAATAATAATAATAAAGCTTTGTTTTACAAAGTAGTAGTGTCTGGTTCCGGATTCCTCCCTTTTCATTATATTTATCACATCAGGCACAAAGTCAAGAGCTTCCAATATGTCAGGACACTGCCAACTATACTGACACATGGGCAGATTATTCCAACCTCTTAGAATTGCCTAATTGAAGTGGGTGTATCAAAGTATAGGCTACATGTGTGACAGGAGACTAATGTGTTATGGTGACCTGCTTCTGTAGACTTCTTTCACATCACCTGCATTCGCAACAGAGAGCTACCTCATGTCTCCTCTCCTACAACTTTCCACCTTTCCTATTATTACTATAATATTGCCCATTTCCCACTCTTGCTAGAGTAGCTTCCCTGCTGCTTTGCATCGGAACGTCTCCCCTTCCTGCTTCTCATTCAGCAACTCTTCTCCACCTCTCATTACTGCTCTCAATCTCTATACTGGTAACTAAAGTTATGGGACAAGCGGCCTGTAGCCTATGTATGCATACAAGTACAAATCATTCTACTAGTCTAGGTTTCAGTAATGGCTTGTTCAAGCTGCGAAGTTACATATGCTCGATGTTCGTCCATTTCTTTCCCCCAGATACATTTCATTGCTACTACAACTGTGAAGTTATTGATAATTCTCCCAAACAAGCGTCTCTAAAATATGCATCTATTGATCATTGCTAAATTCTGCAAGTGAGTTGTAATAGCATGTCAGCGTAAGCAAGATTGTACTTTCTCCCTGTTCACGACAGCTTCGGCATTTGTCCCAGGCAAAGCAATCGATGCTCTGTATCAGTATCCTGAATTAAAGATAGCTGCGTGGGCCTATATGCAAAATTCCAAAATATGCATTAGAGCACTATCTTTTCTAGGCCAACCTAGCATCACAAAATAGTGTGCAAGGTTTCAAGTTCCTCAGAAGCTTCAAAGTAAAGAGATGGGGGGGGGGGGAGAGGCATTACAGTGGTACCTCAAGTTACAAATGTCTCAGGTTACAAACGCTTCAGGTTACAAACTCCACTAACCTGGAAGAGTTACCTTGAGTTGAGAACTTTGCCCCAGGATGAGAACGGAAATTGTGTGCTGGTGGCGCAGCGGCAGCAAGAGGCCCCATTAACGAAATCACGCCTCTAGTTAAGAACAGTTTCAGGTTAAGAACGGATATCCGGAACAAATTAAGTTCATAACTAGAGGTACCACTGTAACTATTAATCACACATGCATAGAATGTTTTTTCTTGTGTAAAAAAGAAGAAGTTAATGCCCTTTGGCGTGTTACAAAGAATACTTCACAACAAGAATTGTAAAGGGAAACCAGAGGCCCATTCTTCCACCTGCAGGAATGGCTCAAGGTACATATGATTTAGTCCACAGTAAGGATGGCGCAGGACCAGTCCATCCATTCCTGTATTGTTTGCTTGTATTATTGGTGTATTTGGATGAATCCAAGCCAAGGCAGGCTGCCTCAGGTGGATGTTGGGTTTGTCCAAGGTGTAGCAGGATCTGTACAAGGCTGCACATGTCTTAGCAAGGAACTCTAAAGCAATCCAGGGAGCCAAAGAGTGAAAAAAAATGTTGCAGGCAAACATCTACTCTGTCTTTAAGCCTACCATACAAGAAAAACAATATGGAGGGGAGGGAACAGAATCGAAACTTATGTCTGTAGCTTAGGGAAAACACCAGAATCAAGGAGGGTGAGTTCTTTCACAACTAACAGCTGTAGCTTATGGTCAGAGGGAATGATTTTACTAGTGCTCTCCAATTCTGGTGCCTTGGAGGAAGGTGCAGTTTAGTAGCAGCACTTGTGTCTCTAAACTTAAGGAAGATACCCAGATGAAGAGAGAAGATGAAGGTTTTAACCGACAAGGCGAGCTTGAAATCAGATGGAATGTCTTTAAGTTCTTCCTATTCTCAAAATTAGCTTTAAAGGAGCCTAACACAATAGCACCCAAACCTATTTGTCTGCAATTTGGCAGGCTTTCTTACCCAGGCTCAGCTCTCTCATGTCTGCAATGTTAAGGCCAATGGCCCACAAAACACATGGGGAAATTGATTCCTAATTTCACCCATTCCAAAATCTTAATGGCTGTCCTTGCAGGAAAACCACTGCAGGCATCCTTCTGAAATCTGGCAGTATTCATTACTTCAAAAGGGTTGACAGAGCCTGCAAATTTCATCAAATTCTATCCAAAATAAAAAGTTATAGACATCCCCTTTTAAAAAATAATAAAACTTTAAATGTGCCTAACACAAAAGCCACTGGACCTATTTTTTTTGTAATATGCCAGGCTTTATCCACTATGGCGGAGCAATTAAGCTTGCAAATTCCATCCACTTCTGTCAAAAGATTAAGAAGTTATATTAATTTTCATTCCCTATAATGATTGGGGGAAGAAACAATATGGAACTGGACAGACTCTAAGCCAAATTGGGCAGTCTATGAAGCATCTAAGACCAAGGTGGGCTGTTTTTCAATGTGCCAAATCAGGGACTGAACCAAATCTTGAGGTTGGTGCTTGTTCCTGGTTATTACTACATAGCAACAAGAATGATGTAACATCATTACTTACCACCCATACATTTACAGCCAACGTAAACCAATCATTGGATAAATTGGCAAAATATGTATTGATGAGTAAATGAATAATGAACTATTGAATATGACTTCTGTTATTTCTTCTTTCCTCCAGTAATCATCTTCATGAATAGCACCACTGAAGTTTCTAAATGTAAGCAAATAGTTGCTTGATCCATTTTGTTCTGACTTGAATATTGATTTTGACCTCTAATCAAGATCAATGAAAATCCTTCCACACAAGGAAGGGCTCTCTAAGGTTGCTTTTCCAGAGCTTGATGTTCTGACCTCTGTGAGTAAAGGGAGTAATTTTGGACTCTGCGGGAAAGTATTGCAATTAGAAAGGGATGAAGAGAAAGAAACACTTGAGCCTTAAATATCCTATCACTTTCTGGTGATTACTAAACTCAAGGTAGATTTTCCTTTATATGTGTCTAGAATTCAGAAAATTATTTGAATTAGCATATGCAGAAATTGCTTTAGCATATTAATCGATGAAAGATTGGACAGCTAAATGGATAGAAAAAAATAGCTGTAATACTAAAATCCCACTTCAGAAGAAAGGAAATTTCAAAAACGAAGCCCTTACACTGTAGCTTAAGGATGACTTCATATTGAGAAGGGATTGTTCCCCTTCCTAACCTGGCTAGATCTGAAGAGGTGATGCTATTGGTCAATATCCTGTGGCACGATCTGGGCAGGACCCTCCCAGCTCTCACCTGGGAGCTTCTCTTTCTTTTTCCAATCTCCTGTCCTGGGAGATCTTCCCTGCCTCTCACACCGGGTCCTTCACTATCCATCCATCCATCCATCCATCCCCTTCATGTGCACACAATCCCCTCAGTAACCCAGAGTAGATGACACCAAAAGAAACAAATCAGCAAAGGGAAAAAGAAGAAAAAGAAAGAGGATGATGAAAATAATAAAAGAATGAAAAATAAACGATATGAGAGATAAATCAAAACAGCTTCCAATTCTCCATCTGTCAGTTATATTTATAAAGATTGTTCAAAGTATTCACTCCAGGATAGTATCCAGCTATTCCTCCTTCTGCTAGGGAGTTTGTATCCCTCCATATGTTGTTAGATTACAACTCCCTTCATTCCTGACCATTGGCCATGCTAGCTGGGGCTGATGGGCCAACAGCACCTGGAGGGCCACAGATTACCTATCCCTATTCTAGATGTTGTGAACTACACAACTCCCATCATTTCTGAGCATTGACCTTGCTGGCTGTGAATGATAGTTGTAGTCTAAAACATACGGAGGGCACCAGGTCGGAGAAGGCGGCCTCTGATTTAATCTATTTCAACTGTTCCTCAGAGATCCAATAAATCTGAATCTGTTCACTCATTGTACTCTCATGCATGCTATCAGGATCGCTCACAGTCCAACAAAAGGAAAGAAAATAGGGCTTTATTGATTTCTTCAGACAGTTCCTAGAGAACAACAGCAAGTAGCCTACGCAACATACAGTAATTAACTTGCTTTCCTTGTATCACACTCAAAGCTGGTGCAAACTACTGTACATTCAGTAATTCAGATCGTATTGTGAGTTAACCAAGGAAACCCAACATTTCTGTTTTGGAGGGATAATAATGGCTACAATTATTTGAGAAATACAGATGATTTCAGATTCTTCTAGGTTTCCTATACTTAGGATGAAACATGTATCAACACTTTTTCCTGATTAAATTCTGTTTTCATTTGTCCTGACTTATTATTGACGAATGATTGAATAAATGCTAAGGCAGCACTTGGCTTACGACATGGCAATGTTCCAAAATATTATATTGATTTTGCTATAATCATTTATGATCTCTTTGCTTAGCTGTTTCCCCATGGTCTCAGAAAGCCCTGCTTTGGGGTAAAACAACTCTCTCTCTATGTTTATTACCATCCTACTTGACTTATTTGGAAGTGGAAAGGGGCATTATAGTGTTTGCATGTTCACTTCGCCCATATGCTCACTCTTTAGGGTGAAATATGCCTCTGTTGCTTTCTTTTTAAGAATGTAAGACCACCTTGCAATCCACCAATACTTGTGACCCACCATATTTCAAACAAACTGTGCATTTAGCTGAACCATTGACAGGAACAACAATGCACTGCTACCTAAGAAAATCAAGCTAATAGGTGCTAATAGAATTAATTGGGCTCTGTAAATTATTATGGATTTTCTCTCAGCAAAATTTGCATTTCTACTGAATGTACTTTGTTTAAGCCTCCAACTTACTCAGGCTTTCTAAAAAACATCTACTTCTCAGTGGGTTGTGCACACTGGATTCACACAAGGGAACAGCATGATCAGAGGGGTTAGCAGTAATAAGGATGCAATACAGGTTCTTTTTAGCCAGTGACAGCATTCCTTCCACTGTGTTTCACCAGGAGTGGCATTTCATTTTACTTCCATTGACCGGCTTTGCACTGAAAAGTGACTTGCTATTTATTCATAATTTTCTTCCATTAACTTCTTTAGTGGAAGTCAAGCAATTTTCTCCATTAAAATCAGGCAATGTAGATAGTGTGTGTTCAGGTCAAATTGAGACCATAAGCCCCTCAAAACCATAATGGTTTCACAGGGAGGCCCTATCATTAGGTAGAGTGAGGCGGCTGATGCATGGGAGCAGCAGCGAGATACTAGAAGACAGATTTCTTTGTGCCACATGCCCTGCCCTGCACTTTCAAAGCTTGCTTCCTGCCCTCAGGTTTGGTGGATGGCTAGCACTATCTTGTCTTCAGCTGGAGTAAGAGTTAGTTGCAAATAAAGTCGATGTTTGTAGGTGGAATTGGCCAGGCTGTAGGGGATCTTGTCATTGGTACCAAGCATCAAATTTTCCTGTACCATCTGTGTAGTTTCAGTTATATCAGTTTTGAGTACATCCATTTCCAAGGTTATGCCATTTTAAGTGGCTTGGCAATATCAATCCCTTTTCAAAATCATGTATTTTTGAGACTTTCAGTACTGGAACAAGTGCCCTTCCAGTACTTTCAGACTTCCCCTGTCAGGATCCATACAGCAATGGACAAGGAATCTTCGTTTCATTCATGCCACTAGTGAAAGAAACAAACAAAAGCCCTCCTGCCTCCAGGCCTCACTATTTCCTCCTTTCTTCAGTTTTATTCCACCACTGACTGCTTCTCTCAGTTCCTGATTTTCAGGATCCTGCCTTTCCCTCCCATTTCTTTAGCCACTCTGTCTCTTGACCAGCCCCCACCCCTGCAATACTCCTCCCACCCCCATCAAAATATATAGCCCCTACTAACCTCAAGTGCTGTGAGGCTTCCTCTTCAGAGCTGCCTATAATAAAGCCTCTTCCTTTACTTACTCTTTCTCTTAGACTCCTCTCTCACTGCACTCTTTCTTCAGTCTCCTTGTCTCTCTTGACTTCCTTAGCTCCCCTAACTCCCAGGACCTGTTTCTAATCCCCAGATGTCCCCATGTGAGGTTTCAATCCCAGCCATATAGACAATTTTCCTATCCCATATAAGTTCTGGACTGCAAGCTGCCTTGTGCCCTGAGCAACTGAATATTCTGAGGCTCAGAATTGTTATCTGATTCTCAACAATTATATGGTACACCAGCTCAGCCAATTCTTGTTGGAGGCTTCATCATCAACGCAAAACAACATTGTTACAGGATTACTATCTGGTTATTGGGGTGAGACCTTAAGGCAATGTCTGGCCAGAGTCACATTTGACCAGAAAAATATCAGTGGCTCAGAATGGGCCCTTGATTCTTTCTAGATGTGAAAGATACAGAGATATATCTGGGACGACACATCCAATATCTGGAGGGCACCATGTTGGCTTCCCTTGTTCTATATGCTTTTCAGTTCTCATTCACACTTCTTGACAGAATTCCAAATCCTTGTTAGCCTACCCACTTCTGCAGGTTCCTTTCCTCTATTTTTATGGCCTCTGATGCCTTTCAAGTGTAGCACAATAGGTTCTCTAACAAAGAAAAGAAAAACTTCCATTTGTTCCCTCCCAGCCACAGTGGACGACTTTCCAATTTTGTTGTTGTTTAGTCGTGTCTGACTCTTTGTGACCCCATGGACCAGAGTACACCAGGCACTCCTATCTTCCACTTTCCAGTTTTATATCTTGCCAAATACTGGTCTGACTAACTTTGTCACCAACTTACCTAGACCATGCAACCAGGTGTCTATGGAATGTGTGGATTTAATATCACTATTGCAGCCCTACAAAGAATCTGGGATAGAAGCAAATTACCAAGAGGGGGACTTAGCATAAAGTCATGCAAACTGTTCACTCCAGATTTAGACACTGTTATGTGAGTTAGTATAGGTTCTCCCGCCCAACATCCCCCAGATTATTTTGCCTCATAAGAGATCTGTTTAATGTAATCTATCATCCACTGCAGTATTCACTTCCCTTATGCCTATGGAATATTTGTGGATGACATTTGAGGATATCAGTATTGAGATATCAATCCCTTCACAATGATTATCAAATCAGAGCCCAACCCAGATAATGTGTAATGATCGAACTATTTTAGTCTATGTGGTAGTTTGTGTGGGAATGAGATAGGATGGGGGAAGAGAGCAGGGCAGTGGTCCAATTTCCAAAGTTAGTGATATTTCAGAAATGGTCAATTAACTTCCTCCCTTGACAATCCTTTCCTTTTCTCTGACTCTCTTCTCTCCTTGGTGCAATGTGAGGGGCCCCATGCCAGATACGATGCTTTCCAATGTTCATTTCACGGATGACTTCAATAAGATTGTCAGAGGCTATCCTTGTTTAAAGTAACATTCTTCTGCGTTCTTGAGCTCCTGCATTGTCCTGGTGTCAACAGCCATTTAAACACACTGTAAGCTTTCAATATCTCTCTTAACTTCATGTAAGCAAATATTGATTGTGACTGGGATAGTAATTGCACTCATTCATGATAATAGATGGCCCATTGGCTGCAACCATTAGAGCTTGTTTAATCGGGGGAAAACAACCCTAATTGCCTTCCTGGAGAGACAAGGGCTGATGTGGCAGTGGATGGGACTGCATTAACGGTAATGTGATGCCAGAGTTTATAATGGACACTCATCTATTTGTTACTGTAGATGTCAGTAGCAGCATATCGCTGAAAGATTAATTGCTGGCTGAAGGTGCTAAAGGGCACTGATAATGAAAGGGAAGTCAATGAGAGGAAAGTATTCATCTGCGCCTGCGTGATATGATGGAGATTATGTTGGACTTGGACCAAGGAGACCTGGATTCAAATCCTCACTCAGCCATGAAGCACTTTGGTCACCATGAGCAAGCTGCTGGTTGTGTCTCTCAGGGCAACTTTCCTCCTAGGAAAATGTATGTATGTATCCTCATTTGAGGATAAAATGAGGAAAAAGACATGTCTCTGAGATCCACAGAAGTTGGGTATAAATGTGGTGGACAGAAGAATGCTCAATGGGCATATATTATCATGAACTAGGAACTAACACACTTTTCCTGTGGCTAAGCCTGTGGTGACTATGCATCGCCACACATAGGAATCCTTCATTGTGACACCCCAAGCACATGCTTTCAAAAGGCTGCTGAATACAGTACCTGTGAGAAATGGTCTTCACATGCTTTTTCCCCTCCCAGTATCCTGTGAAGTGGCATTGATTATTATTATTCCACAATAGTTGGGAACTTGGATTAGAATGAGTTCCATCATCTAAAATGACCTTGGTAACCATGAAATTTCATGGTACAAACGAACCATGAACCATGCATAGTTTATAATACACTGTAAAATATGCAAACCCATGAGATTTAGGAGCTTGAAGGCTGGAGAACATGTCGTACAATGCAATCTTATGCATGTTTGTTTACAAGTGAGACCCATTGCGTTTAATGAAGCCTAATTCCAGGCAGGGGTGCATAGAATTGAACTGATCCAGGCTGCTTGGCAGATGATGTATGGTTGCTTCATTCCATCCTCACAACTGACATACAGTGGTACCTCGGATTACATACACTTCAGGTTACAGACGCTTCAGGTTACAGACTCCGCTAACCTAGAAATAGTACCTCAGGTTAAGAACTTTGCTTCAGGATGAGAACAGAAATTGTGCGGCAGCAGTGGGAGGCCCCATTAGCTAAAGTGGTGCTTCAGGTTAAGAACAGTTTCAGGTTAAGAACAGACCTCCAGAACGAATTAAGTTCTTAACCTGAGGTACCACTGTACTGCTTGTCATTCATTGCAGAGGAATCAATTGTAAGTTGGGCAATGGCAATAACTTGGCAAACAAGAGCTGAGTTGTCAGTGTGGCACATGGTGAATACATTACACAAGCCAAATTATGTATAGCTCCATTCAACATATGTCCTCCACATTCCATTTTTTATGAGGGTTCAGGACTGATTCCCACACAACGTTTTGTATTCCGGTATACAGTATATGTGTGGATGATGTGGCGTGTGAATTCTGTATGCATGTCTCCACTTTCCTCTTTAAGCAAATGTGATGGGCAGCAGTTGGGGTCTGTGCTCATGAGTATTTAGAAGGGAAAAGCAGTTAACAATGCATTCATGCTTTATTCATAAGTGTCAATTTGCATGTGGTACTTGAGAAATTGTGTGTTTCTGTTTGTTTCTGGTTAGCATATCTAGAGAGAATCCAGAACTTCCCATAGGCATCCTGTTGGTTGCTATGAATAACAGGATGCTGGAATAGAAATGACTTTGGTCAAATCCAGCAGGGCTCTTATTATATTTTTACAGTCTATTTGCAAGCCTGTTGTCTAAAATTAATAGCTACCGTTGCTTGTTCCCATATTCTGTTTGTTACACAGGAGTGGGCTTGTCAGTCTAGGTGGAAGTGAAAGGACCACAGATAGTAGTGTAATATAGAAAATTAGTCAGTGATAAGACAGGGCAGTGAGGCAGGGATGGCCAAAGTTCACTGAGCAGAGTTTTTAATGGTTGATGTTTTATTGTGCTTTTAATACTTTGTTGGGAGCCTCCCAGAGTGGCTGGGGCAACCCAGTCATATGGGCAGCATATAAACAACAACAACTGCAACAACAGCAGCAGCAACAACAACAGTGAAGATGAGCAATAGTTGACTGGTATAGGCTTAGGAATGCTTCATAATAAAGATGTAATAAGACACCTGGCTGGATAAGCTACCAAGAGGCCACTTTTCCCTAAGGAGCTGGTGAAGCAGACCATAGCAGTTGAATGTGTTTTGGCTAAAATTCATTATCTTGGTGTGGCGGACCCAGGTTTCTCCCATAGTCTGGATGGTAGAGATGAATCTATGCTGAATGTTGGATATGAAAGCTACTGCATTAAGACAGGAATGAACCACATGTTCTTAAACTGCCTCACAGTCCAATGATTTTGTGATGCCATGAAAAGAATAATGTGATCTGTAAAGGCATCAAGCATCTAGGCACTCATGGAATTAAGGAAATGGTAATGAAGGTGTCTACACTCTATATTTGGGAGGGGGGAAATCAAGCTCTTTCTACTTAAGTACAACACTTTAAGGAATACAGATTTAAAGATGCACTCATCCACAGGGATAATGGGAACTCCAAGCTGCCACTGAAATCACTGAACTTCAAGGTTAGCGTTTGTGAGCATCAGGCCACAGGCAAAGAAGTTTAATTGGCCACAGCCAAGTCTGAGAATCTTGCTCAGCTAATTCAGGCAAGAAAATAAGCAACTGTTACCAGCAATATATGCTGATGTTCCATCTTGATTTTCCAAGCCTGTGACCCTCTTCTATCTGTATTAAAATTAACAGCCAGGAGACTTTAGTCCTCACTATTGATGGATTCCAGTGGTGAACAAGCAGAAGCAGTCATTGCAATCAGCAGGTGTCACAACACAAAAGCTTACCTGTCTATTTTAGCAAGAGATATTTAATCACGTAGGAAGAGAAGTTTACTACGGTTAGTCAGTCTGCATTTGATAGCTGATTCAGGGCTCTTAAAGCTGGCCACAAACATAGCATTTGATGAGCTGAAGAAGGAGAACCAATTTCTTCCATATTACTTTCTAGTGTTTTGGCTGATTTTTCAAGTAGGTGTGATGGTGCACAGCTAATGCTGCTGAGGAATGTGTCTCTGTAACAACAGAGGAGAGGTGGCTACACAGACAACTCCTCTCTGTAAGGGAGGGAGGGTTAATGAAAATGAAACTGAAGGTCCAGCAAAAAACCGACAATAATCTAACTGTGGAATTGTTCTGGAGGAATACACATCATGGCCACATTACTGCCAAACAAATACCCAAGAATGTGGGAGAAATATAGGGTTCATGGAGCTTCCTAGAAGCATCATGAGATTTGTCACTTTTATTCACAGACTGGACATGGTTCAAAAAGTATTGTATCCACCCAATGAAAAGACAGCTGCCCAAGTATGGCTGCACACAAGGTCCTTTGTATGTCTACTTGCCAAATATATGGTCAGTGTAGTTAGCTCTGAGTCTGACCTGTTTGGAGGTGGGTAGGGGAAGGGTAGGGGAAGAAAGCCTAGATTCTCTCCCCCCACAACAAATTTCTATCTAAAATAAGACCTGTACAGTCAACACTGGCAGCACACATCTGCTGAGAAATGTGTATACAGACCAAATTGTGTACACTTTCTAATTGACATGCCTACTAACCGTATACCACAGAACCCTGTGATGGATTCTGGAGAGTGTTCTCAGATGCACACTCAGTTAGAAACATAGGGTTGTATCCAACACTGCCATTCTATATGCACAACATATTTCTGCTTGCACAATGGACCTTCCCCCTCTTCTCCCCTCCTCTGCAGTTCCTACACACCCTCAGCATCTGCTCCAGAGAGCTGGGGAACTCTATGGGGAGAGAGGAGAGGGGTGGAAAAAAATTGTCCTATTATATAAGAATAAGATCTCACACAAGTTTTATTCTCTAATCACCAAGGACATTATCTGACTATGGATATATGTATCAAAATCACAATTTTTGCCCACAGATATTGTATTTATTTAAATCTAATGCACCATCAAATCTAATGCGCACCCTAATTTTCACAACATAATTTGGCAAAAAAAAAAAAAAAAGGTATGCATTACATTCAAGTAAATATGGCAGTTTCATTTATTTTGAGACCTGATGTGGTTATTGTTTCTTTTTTTGTTTTTCCCACGGTGGTCAAAACCTTTTATGATGGAGTGACTTGCTGCAGAGTGATTTCTTAGTGCTTTGGTACTGCGACTGGAGAGTTTCTGCATTAAAAATGGATTAAATTAAGTTACTTAGAGTCTCTGTCCCGCTGATATCCCTAGTGTACTCAGTCCTTGGCCAGCAAGTCGACCTCACAAGATCACATTGGCTACTGAGGACTCGAGGAGATGAATTTGCTTGAAAACAAGCCAGGCAGTGACCCATCTATTTTTATTTCCCGAATACAGTGCCAGGAGCATATAGAAATAACTGCGAGTAAGGTGTGAATGCCAAACAAAGGATCAAGGGTTTGGCTGGGCTGGGTATGCCTTCTATGCTGCCATACTCTTAATTAGAACATAAACATTGTCAAATTGTAACATTAGCATCTGTAATTGGTCCAACAGAACGAGAGACTAATTGTGCCACATTAGTGGCCAGATTGCTCTGAGGCAGGATCACTGTTCAAAATGGAAAACACTAATTACCATGATGTGATGAATGAAAGGAGCAACAAACCCCAGGTTAATAAGAGGAGGAGGTGTATGAAATGTGCAGTATGCAAAGAGCAAGCAGGTTCCTAACATGATCAGAGACTATGAAAAAGTGCTTTGTTACTTCACTATATCTGATATGGGTATGTAGGCCAATTTTCATGGCTGAGCAGGAGTACGGGCAGCATGTTGAATCCAAAGTGCCTTGCAGCTGGCTATGCAGCAGAGTGGTCATCTCGTGGCGCCAGATTAATTTTCAGCCTGCAGTGAAGGAGTGGAAACTTGCCTCCTCACACACATTGAAAATTGATCTGGCTAGACAACAGAGCAATCAGATGATCACATTGCTGCTCTGCCAGTTACAATGCGCCTTAAACTTGTTATTTGGCCATGAACAATTGTGATGCCTACGGATAGTATTGCACATTTATTAGAGGTGCTTTTCATTTTTTTATGAGGTAAAGCAAAGTAATGCAGTACAGCAAACTAAATATGACATAATAGGCATCACTGAAACCTGGTGGGATAAGTCCTACGACTGGAATGTAATAATGGAGGGATACAATCTATTTCAGAGAAACAGACCAGACAAGAAAGGAGGAGTGGCGTTATATGTCAGGGATGTGTATACCTGTGAAGAGATCCAAGATTTAGAACCTCAAAGCCAAAGTGAGAGCATTTGGGTCAAAATTAAGGGAGAGAAGAATAACAGTGACCTCATTATGGAAGTTTACTATAGATCCCCAAGCCAAGCGGAGGACATAGATGATGCCTTCCTGGAACAGATGGTCAAGCATGCAAAAGGAAGGGAGATAGTAGTAATGGGGGACTTCAATTACCCGCATATTTGTTGGATGTCAAACTCAGCCAAGAGCATAAGGTCAAACAGATTCCTCACTGGCCTTGCAGACAACTTCATTGTCCAGAAAGTGGGAGAAGCAACAAGAGAAACAGCCATTTTAGATCTGGTCCTAACCAATGTTGATGACCTGGTTAGTGGGGTAGAAGTGGAAGGATCATTAGGTGCGAGTGATCATGCTCTTCTGAAGTTTACTATACAGCGGAAAGGAGCAGCCAAGCATACTAGGACTCAATTTCTTGACTTTAAGAAAGCCGACTTCATAAAAATTAGGGAAGTGCTGGGTGAGATCTCATGGACACTAATACTAAAAGGAAAGGGAGTTCATGAAGGCTGGGAGTTTGTTAAGAGGGAGATAGTAAAAGCACAACTTCAGGCAATACCAATGAGACGGAAACATGGAAGGTGCCTAAAGAAGCCAGGGTGGCTATCTAAAGAACTTTTAACTGAGTTAAGATTAAAAAAGGATGTGTACAAAAAATGGAAAAGGGGGGAAACCACCAAATAGGAATTCAAACAAATAGCCAGCACGTGTAGACACAAAGTCAGAAAAGCTAAAGCACAGAATGAACTCAGGCTTGCTAGAGAGGTTAAAAGCAACAAAAAAGGCTTTTATGGGTATGTTCGTAGCAAAAGGAAGAACAAAGAAACAGTGGGGTCACTCAGAGGAGAAGATGGTGAAATGCAAACAGGGGACACAGAAAGGGCTGAACTCCTCAATGCCTTCTTTGCCTCAGTCTTCTCCGATAAAGAAAACAATGCCCGACCTGAAGAATTTGGAGCAAATGATTCAGCAGAGGAAACACAGCCCAGAATAACTAAGGAGATAGTACAAGAATACTTGGCTAGTTTAGATGTATTCAAGTCTCCAGGGCCAGATGAACTGCATCCAAGAGTATTAAAAGAACTGGCAGATGTGATCTCAGAACCACTGGCAGTCATCTTTGAGAATTCCTGGAGAACAGGCGAAGTCCCGGCAGACTGGAGGAGGGCAAATGTTGTCCCTATTTTCAAAAAGGGGAAAAGAGAGGACCCAAATAATTACCGCCCAGTCAGTCTGACATCAATACCAGGGAAGATTCTGGAGCAGATCATTAAGCAAACAGTCTGTGAGCACCTAGAAAGGAATGCTGTGATCACCAATAGTCAGCATGGATTTCTGAAAAAAATCCATTAGAGAACTGGGCCAAAACTAACAAGATGAATTTTAACAGGGAGAAATGTAAAGTATTGCACTTGGGCAAAAAAAATGAGAGGCACAAATACAAGATGGGTGACACCTGGCTTGAGAGCAGTACATGTGAAAAGGATCTAGGAGTCTTGGTTGACCACAAACTTGACATGAGCCAACAGTGTGATGCGGCAGCTAAAAAAGCCAAAGCAATTCTGGGCTGCATCAATAGGAGTATAGCATCTAGATCAAGGGAAGTAATAGTGCCACTGTATTCTGCTCTGGTCAGACCTCACCTGGAGTACTGTGTCCAGTTCTGGGCACCACAGTTCAAGAAGGACACTGACAAATTGGAACATGTCCAGAGGAGGGCAACCAAAATGGTCAAAGGCCTGGAAATGATGCCTTATGAGGAACGGCTAAGGGAGCTGGGCATGTTTAGCCTGGAGAAGAGGAGGTTAAGGGGTGATATGATAGCCATGTTCAAATATATAAAAGGATGTCACATAGAGGAGGGAGAAAGGTTGTTTTCTGCTGCTCCATAGAAGCGGACACGGAGCAATGGTTCCAAACTACAAGAAAGAAGATTCCACCTAAACATTAGGAAGAACTTCCTGACAGTAAGAGCTGTTCGACAGTGGAATTTGCTGCCAAAGAGTGTGGTGGAGTCTCCTTTGGAGGTCTTTAAGCAGAGGCTTGACAACCATATGTCAGGAGTGCTCTGATGGTGTTTCCTGCTTGGCAGGGGGTTGGACTCGATGGCCCTTGTGGTCTCTTCCAACTCTATGATTCTATTATTCTATCCAGGGAGCACTGTTGTGTTGAGGGGAAAACTCGCCCTCTACCTATGACACTGCGTAGCACCAGCCCTCCTTTCAAGAGATAACAAAGAACCCAGCTATGGCAAAAAAGCAGACTGCATGCTAGGGATCATTAGAAAAGGAACTGAAAATGAAGCTTCCGATATCCAAAACGTGGCAGTTGTGGCCCGGACCACTGTCAAAACATGTGAAACCAATTCCTTGTTATTCAGGTCTCGATCCTACTCTACAAACAAGTTTTAAAGAGCCATGCAAGGTTTGCACTTCTCCAGATACTGAGGACACAGGTAGCAGAGGTAGCAATGCTTCTGAATACCAGTTGCTGGAAGCCACTGGAGGAGAGAGTGCTCTTGTTCTTGGGTCCTGCTTGCAAGTTTTCCACAAGTGTCTGGGTGGCCACTGGGAAAGCAGGATGCTAGGCTAGATGGGCCATTGGGCTGATGCAGCAGAGCCTTCTTCTATTTAGTATCTTCTATTTAGTATGTTGATGCACTGCACATGTCCCATTACAGGGCACAGGTCCTCTTGCCTCTCCACCCTTTCCCCATGTTTGTGACTGGCTTCTCCTTGGCCACAACTTTCTGCCACCTGTGTATGCGGCATCTTTAAAAGAAGCAGCAGGAGTAGAAGGGTAAGCAACTGGGCCCTGAGCCAGCTAGAGTTAGTTGTGCTTAAGACCCATAAAAGCCAATGGACAAAGTAAGCTGTACCCAGCATATGCCTCATGAATAATACCAGCTTTAGCCAGATTGCGGGAGACTGAACCAGTGATTTGGTGCCTTTTGACCAGCTATGGCAGAACTGTCTGCACATGTCAGAGGCCTGTTTTGCAGAGAGTGAAGAATTAGGGCTGATGGTCACAAATTCTTTTATTCATATTGGACTGTTTGTTTAATTGCTCGTGATGATTGCATTCTAACTGCAATGAAACAGGTTTGTGAGATGGCTACTGTGGGAACTCAGATAACGGCTGGATGTGTCATTACTGACACCCCTCAGAAGGTTTGTCATCCCATTCTTAGTCACGCTCTGGAGCCATGGTCGAACTCTCAAAATGGCAATTCAAGCTACGTAAATAGGAATAGAACTACGTCAAAATGAAATTAAGGAAACCACCGCAAGCAAAATGTCTAGTGTGCTTCTAGTCTACCTTTCCATTTGCTTGTGCAAGGTGTTTGTTAACCTTCAGCTCTTGCAGTCTCTTTCACCCACAGCAGCTGTTCCAATCATAGATATCAAAATGCTTTTTTTGGACCTCTAATTTTCTGGGATCAACATAGCAATCAAACTATTAAATCTAAGGCATTTAATTCATCCAGTCTCATTGCATTCTCTTTTCTAATTTGATTCCTAAGCCCAGTCATGGACATCTGATGCTGGTTTGTAAACCTCTTCCTACTCTACTACTACTACTACTACTATTACTATCATCATCATAATCAACAACAACAACAGTATTTCTTACCCAACATTTACTAGAAGGTCCCAGGGCAGCTTGCAATATATAAAAACACAACTAAAACTGTAAAAAAAAGAGAACCCCACACCCATACTACCTTTCCCAACCTTATTTGCATAAAGGCTATATATATATTTATAAGGCAATCCTAAAGGCACATATCAGGGATGAATTGAACTTGGTGGGATTTGCTAATGTCTGAACATGCATTGAATCACACTGCAAATATTCTGTAGTTCATGACACCAACAATGTTATCCTGTACATGTCCATTCAGAAGTACATAACTCCCATTTGGTCCAATGGAACTTACTCCCAGGTAAATGTGCATAGGACTGCAGCCCAGCAATCTGATACATTGCTGTTCCTCTCATCATTTATTTACTACGGGGGCTAATGTGTAGAGTTACAAAGAATCTGCATTTTATTCTTAGGCTTCACCCATCCTTTCCTAGAATCTCTTAAGAGTTCTCTTTTTGCTTTCCTTCACTTCTGTACTCCAGTGTCAGAGAATATGAATTTATTACGTTTTTTAAGTGGGCTTGTATAATCCCACAACCATCATCTTGCCCCCCCCCCAATATTTCCTTACTAGCATTCACTTTGCTAAATGTTACCTTAGTTTGGTTGTTCATATCACTTATTATTACTTTCCTTAGTAAAGATAATTAAAACAACCAAATAAATAGTTCAGCAGCTCAGCCACTGGAGATTATTCGTCAAAATCTGAAATTTGCCTCCTTTATTTATTAATGGGTCTACGATTCAAGGATTCCTAAGATATGTACCCCTTTGATTTAGTGTTTCCTCCGTAAGCTCTTCCTATGACTTTTCTGATCTTGGAGCATTACATCTTAGCTATGCAGGCTGTGGATGGAAAGGGTGCTGCAGCTGTCATCCTTTGTACATGTTCTCTTGGTATTATGGTATTCATAAGTATGCAGAGAAGCACATTTTCTGTCCTTTTATAGTGGCTCCTTGTATAATAACCATTCATATTGTCCATCCTCTGCCCAAAGGAAACACTTGCTGTTTTTTGTTCCTTTGTTCCAGCATGGTGTAGTGTAGTGGTTAAGAGTGGTGGACTCATAATCTGGTGAACCGGGTTTGCTTCCCCGCTCCTCCACATGCAGCTGCTGGGTGACCTTGGGCTAGTCACACTTTTCTGAAGTCTCTCATCCTCACTCACCTCACAGAGTGTTTGTTGTGGGGGAGGAAGGGAAAGGAGATTGTTAGCTGCTTTGAGACTCCTTAAGGGGAGTGGAAGGTGGGATATCAAGTCCAAACTCCTCCTCTTCTCTTCTAAAACTGACATTTTATGTGGTCTCTGCTATTGAAAGGCACCTCCTCCTCCATCAACAAGCCCATTACCCTGTAGGGCTTGTTCTGTCTGTCTCACACACAGAGGGTGTTTCTAGACATGTGTTTATTGTGAGATCTGTGCTCTTTAAGCATGTGAGCTCTTTGCCGTGTCCACATCATGCCATTGTCGTAAAAATGCCATTTCATCTGAATTTACCCTTTCCAGAAAAATTCCAATAAGTTGCAAAGAAAACTGTTGTCAGAGACCCACTGGCAATATCTCAGCAACCCAGTTACAACATTCTGTCAGTGTTTTTCCCAGCTATGGGAAACCTTGAGCCTGACGGTGAGAGATAGACTTCCACACCTCTCTATCTAGCCTTCAGAATTCTCTCAGCACCCAACCCCTCCTTGGCCCTACTGCACATATTGAACATTTTGGGTTAGCTGGAATGCATCCTTGAACTCTGCTAATTCTTCTTGTTTGTCTGGATATAGGATAAAGGTGTGTGCATGAGTGAGTGAGTGAGTGAGTGAGTAAGTGAGTCTACTGTGCAAAAGTAAAACTCAACATTTGCTGCTCTACCCACTTTTGCCTCTGGCCCTACCAATCACTGGCATGTGGCCCTCAAATGGATAAACCCAGAAGGCAATGTGGCTCTCGGACTGAATAAGTTTCTCCATTCTGTGCTATAATATGAAATGAAGTTGCATCTTGTCTTTGTCATGATGCCTCCTCTTCAATGCTAACCCATATAGGTTTTTTTTCTTCATTTGCAGTTGTAGAAGCAAAGCTGGGTCCAGAGGGTGGCAATGTTGAGCCAGGCAAATGGCCTACTGCCCCAATGGTCTCGTCATTCTCACTCTGCAGGAAGTCAGGCAATATAATCATTGGTTTTCATGCCCTGCTTCTCCCAGCTTCTGGGGTAAAACCTGGACTGCACCCCAAATCCTAGAGCTGTCATTGAGTAGGACCATCTACATTCCTTCCAATTACGTGCAAGTTTTCATATTCTCACAGCAAGCATCCATTCAGTGCTTTTCTGTGACACCACGAAGGAATGTCAGAGCCACTCTTTGCTCTTACCTTCATTGTTTACCACACCAATGCAGCATACAGTCACACTACACATTCAAAGCACATTTCGGGCACATGCCACCTCCCAAAGAATACTGGGAACTCAAGTTTGTTAAGGGTGCTTGTAATTGTAGATCTGTGAGGGGTAAGCTACAGTTCCCAGGATTCTTTGGAAGAAGACATGTGTTTAAATGTGCTTTAAACGTAAGGTGCAGATGTGACCTATCTGTCACAATAAGGTCAAATAAGTTTTGCTGCAGTTCTCAGGAAGTTTCCCTTTATCACATATATTTTTAGACAGGACTGGGGAGAAGAGAGGGACAGAGAACAGCTAGGGTGCTCACACACACATGACTGACTCAGAGTGTGCTGACAGATATGATGACCCAGGCAAATTGGACTGGACTTAACCATCCAGAGGTCCTTTGCCTGAAGCAAGATGAGTGCTGCACCCCATAGTTGCCTTTGACTGGACTTACTGTCCAGGGGTCATTTACCTTTACCTACATGGTCAATGATCAACTGTATTCTTATCCCAGTTTTACAGCTTACTTTTGGCTGAGCCAATATGGAAAGTGTATTTCATGAACATTTACGCCTGTGAAACATGCCCTTCCTTTTCATCCTTTTTGTACCCTTTTGTGAAAAGGGTATGGAATTATTCACAAAGGGAAGTGTCAAGGGAAGAAAAAATGCTCCTCTTACCCTAATCCAGTCACATACTTCAGTGAGGATGCACATTTGAATGAACTCCTGAATGCAGTGTGTATAGGTGACATGGATGTCTGAATGTGCAACCCACATTCTGACTCAACTAGTGACACAATAGCTATGTATGATTAGAGTTTAGGGTTAAAGTCTTGGCACACAGCGCTTGCAGATAATGGAGGCCCAGCTTGGCAAGACACAGGACAACGGCCTGATTACCTATGCAAGAGACATGCACCCCCTTTCCCTCTCCATTTAGAATTAAAGCCATGGAATGGTTTTATTTGCCCTCAGAGAGCTTATCACAAAGCCTAATCTGATTGTTATATGGCACTGTGACATTGTCAGGTCCACCAGTTAGTCCTTGATTGGCTGGGATTATATCTCAAGTGGGGGAGAATGGTGCTGAAGAAGCAGTTGATGGGAGCTGTGAACAGGTGCAATAACATGCATTGAAAGTGGAAAGGAGTCTGATTTTTTGCTAAGCCCCAGCAACTTTCACACTGAAAATCAGACCACATATGAATTTTGGCATAATGCAGTTTTTATCATACTTTGGCTTACTTAGCTTGCTTTTTCTGCCTGGAGAACCTGTATTATTTCATGGCTCCAAGTATGCACAGTGAATGTCCCCAAAACATTTAAAGCAAATGTGCATCAGTGGCTAAGGCAGCAATTGAGGTCCAGATTGTACCATTATTAACAACAACATCAACAAAATCATATTCCAAGACAAAGTGGTTGAATGGGGAAGGAAATAACTGTCTAAGAGAGCAATCCCCCTCACAGCTTTTCCTACTTTTGCACCCACAAGCCATTAAATACAAATGCAACCTTGAGTTTTTGCTCTCTTGCTTCTCCTTCTACAACAGACCATTACTAAAAACTGTTGGTTGGCAATGAAAAATTTAGGTATAAAAATTTCATGGATGCCAAGATCCAGGTTTGGTGCTAGTACTCTTGGGTGAGAGAACCCCAGCAGAGATTTAAAATCACAAAAAAAAAAAATTCAGTAAAGCAAAGTGTAGGCTGTTTAAACCTTTAAAATATGCCCTTGTGAGTTCCTTCCAAAGTTTTCCACTTTCTCTAGCATAGAAAAAGACTACATCTTTGGTATGTTAAAAATTGTTTACTTATAAACTTTTCAAAGGTCAGATTCATGTGCTTTTCTATATGGCATTCACAGGCGGTAAGACTTAGGTTAATTCCAAAGTTGTTAAAGTGTTTCTAAATTATTTGTATAGCAACACAAGGATGGCTTTGTGTTGCTATACAAACACAAGTATGGCTTTGCTGGTGTTCACATGGTAGACCAAAGGACAAAGACTTGATTGCCCTCAATCCAAGGTGAGGGGGAATGGTCTAGCTAAGTCTGATGCGACAGCTTTCTCTATGGCATTAACTCCTTCATGCATTAATTAAAGCATGTAGGTTATATGAGGCTGGTTATCCCACAAAAACAAGGACTACGATGTTCCATATTTAATGCATTCGAAATACATCTGGAAATAGAGATTAATGAAACTCATAAAAGAAGCCCCCCAGTGCTACTTTAAATAGATGCAAATCAGATTTGACCGAGCAGCCAAACATCTTGTAATCAGTTCCTCAAAGAGAATACTCAAAATAATTTCTTGTCGTTCCCACCAATTCATTCTCTCCAATAAATGTCATTTTTGCAAGAGGCTGACTAGAAAAGAAAACGCTTTGCATTAGCAAAGGAGCAGTCCTAAAGAATTTGATGCAGAAGCAATCTGGGCAATGAACTCTTGATCCCCATGAAAGCAGACACTGGTTTGCTTTAGTATTGCAGGACAGAGAATACCATGAGTAGTGGGCCATAGCTAAGTGCGTAAGTTATTGTTCTTCTATTTTGCAAAGGGGGCTCTTGGGTCAAGAGGAAAATAAAAAAAGAGAGTGAGAGATTGTTTTCACTGTTTTACAGGTCCAAAGTAACTATGGAAAAGATTCGAGTATTTGCCATTTGGGGGCTGTTTGGGGGTTGTGCGGAAGAAGTATAATTTGTTTTTGGCTGTTGTGCTGTGCCTGTGAATTTTAGATGGGTCAAGAAAGGGCACTTTTTTTAATCCAGCTAGAAAAGTGAACAAATAATTGACCCACAGAGATGGCAGCAGGGATGTGTGCAGGGGAAAGAAGGGTGGGTGGCCACATATACTAGGGATTCCCCAGAGTGTCCTTTCAGATTTCTATGGAAGGGTAAAAGAAACCCAACGGAGGGAAAGCTTTTATTTATTTATTGCATATTCCACCTTTTTCCTCCAAGGAGCTCAAGGTGCAATGCATTGTCCTCCTCCTGAAACCCCTGGGTATAGGACAGTATATAAATTCTAATTCTTATAATAATATCCCTACAGCAAGCCTGTGAGGTATATTAGACTGAGAGACAGTAACTGGCCCAAGGTCACCCAGTGGGGATTTGAACCCTGGTCTCCCAGGTGCTAGGCTGACACACTAACCATAACACCACACTGGTTCTCCAGAAAACAAGGCCAAAGGCCTCAATACCTCAAGGCTCTTTGTTGTGCTTACTTTTGAATACCAGTACCTACCTACCTATTGTTTAAGGTACTTTACATAAAATATGAAATAATTCCAGCATCTCTCTATCTCTTGTTTGTTATAACTAGAAAGCTGAGATAGCTACAGCTGTTTATGTCTCAGAAATAGAGACATATAGTCTGAAATATGCCCATCCCCAGCCCTCCTTAAAGGATGTCTCTGAGAGGAGCCAAATGGGTGAAAGTCAAATGATGCAGTTAGGTAATTTTAGACTCGGGAGCATAGGAACATAGGAGGCTGCCTTATATGAAGTCAGACCATTGTTCCATCTAGTTGAGTACTGTCCGCTCTGGCTTGCAGTGGCTCTCCAGGATGACAAACAGGGGTCTCTTCCAGCTGTACCTGGATTGAACATGGGACTTTAGGTATGCAGGGGAAATTCTCTCCCACTGAGCTGTGGCTGACCCTAACTTAAGACTCTTAAAAGGCAAGGATTCTTTATATGGCCATGTGTATTACTTTGCTTACTTCAAAATATGGAGGCTGCCCTGCTCATTCTACTTTAATGGAGACCCAGACTTTTGCACAGATGCCTTGCTCTGGTGGCACCACTGAGCTGAATGGCTCATTTGTGTACTGAAGAGGATGGAACCTTTCTAGTGAGAAGTAGAAGCAGCAGTAAAGATGTTTGAGAAGACTGGACATTAAGTTACCATTGAGAGATTTAATTTATATATTTATAAGAATTGTTGACCTCAAGGGTTCCCAGAGTACAGCTACACAAAATAGCATTGTAAAATATCAGTTGCTGTATTACCTGTAATGCCCCCCACATTAAAAATATACATAAATTACCCAGCAAAACAGCACTTACCTGGGAGCTTACTTCGGATAGACATGTATAGCATTAGACTGTAATTGGAATGGTTTTAACTCTCCATCTGAAAATGAAAACATATGGTGCAAGCTGAGCCTCCTTGATATAAGGTTCCACAGTTTGGGAGCCACCACTGATAAAGCCTAACCTCCAACTTTTGCACTTTCCAAGGTAAACAGATGGGCAACAGGGTTTTTCCCAATGATCTTAGCATGCAAGTAGGTTCATGTAGTTTATCCTTCAGATAATCTAGTCAAAAACTGTTTGGGACAAGTAAACCAGCATCTTGTATTGAGCCTGAAAGTCTGTGCAGCTGAAAGATTATAATAGGGGAGTTATAGTAGATCTGACCCCCGGACTGCAAGCAGACAAAGTATTACACTGAACACTTGTAGGATGCAGAACTGAGACAGGGCAGCCTGACTTATTGGTTCAGGGCTATATATTGCAGGAGAAGCTTCACATTGCAATTGCACCTACTGCTCTGGGGAAAAAGCAGCATAGCAGGGAACAATGCATGGCACAACTGTGAAGCATGCAAAATAAAAAGAGTATTCTCTTTGAGCAGATACAGACTGCCTGTACCTGATTCCAGGCATGGGTCTGTTTTGTGTTTTTATATTGTTTTTATGAGCTACCATTCTGTTGGAATAATAATAATAATAATAATAATAATAATAATTCCACAAAAAGTGCACAAGGCAATGTACAATACAAAAACAAAAGGTAATACAAGTGTATATAGTATAATATTGTAGAGTGTGCGTGCGTGTGCATGTGCTGGTAGAAGCCTTGTCCTATAAACTTTTACAATCTTGTCCAATATATATATTAATGCTACATGATGTGTCGTTATAATAATATGAGCATTCTATTTTTTATAACATAGGGAGATAAAAAATGCTTGGATATACATTTGGATGTGCTGGCTGTAATTATACCATATATTCAGCGTAATGCATAGTTGCATAAAAACAAAAATTGATTTGTGTTTGTACACTTGTAATTACTGCTAATTTTCCATAATGATATGGTAATGTACACAACAGAGTAATGTCGCTGGAATTGCTATGTAGTCAGCATACCTGCATGGTAAAAAAATACACATACTAAGGGGCATTAATTTATTTAAATCGGCAGCACCAGCACCAGGAGGCAATTAGTTCTCATCCACAGTGTAATTGCACTGCTTAAGTTTATTCGGATTCTGAACCATTAAGGTTAAAGGCAACGGTGTCATTGTCTTCAATTAATGTAGTGCCAATTCTTTAGGGAACAATTCCCTCACACATCTAGCAGTGTAGTCCCAATGATTTCATGGGAACTACACAGACAGAATAATTCATAATTTGCTTATATTACACAGTAGGTAGTAAGTCTATATTTCCACAGTGTGGCCACTAAGAGCACGTGTGCCCAAGGATGTCTTGTTCTACTTTGATGAGATCAGCACTACTTCAAGTGATGTAGACTTAACCCAGACCCCATGATAAGATGAATATTATCCCCTTGCTCAAAGTGTCCTGTTGTCATGGGCTGCCTGGATACAGAGGAGTGGTGGGAGGCACCAGCTGGGGAACCCCCAAGGGAACTCCCAGAGTAAGAAGGCTCAGAGCCAGGGGATTGTTGGTGGGATGACAATGTGTGGTCAGGGGGAGAAGAGGGAGCATATGAGGGGAGGGGGAGGAGGAGGAGAGGAGGGAGATGTCAGAAGCAGAAGAGGCAATTGTGTTTAGTGAGCAGGAAGATGCTATGGCAGAGAGCAGGCTGTGGCACAGAGCAGTCCAGACTCAGAGGCAGGAGAGAAGAGATGAGGCAGGCTGCTGAATAAGCCAGGGAGTCTCCCCCTTCTGCTGTGACCAACTCCCCTCCCACCTGGTATCCCAGAACCAGAGGACGTATGAAGAGGGAGGAGCAAAGACAGACACAGTGAAGAAGTCTCAGATTGCTTGGGAAGGACCTGGGGGAGGAGCCTTGCAACTGCCTCACTGGGGAAAGGTCTACCGGGAAGAGTTGCTGGGATCAGTAGGCCTGCATAGTTTTGGTTTCATTGACTAAAGAGTTAATTTTACCTACACCAGTGTTTTTTTATTGCTGACCTGCTCTTAACTCCAGCTCCTAACACATGTCTCCCTGCACAGTGTTCCATAACATAATTATATGCTAAAACTATAATCTGAGTTTTCCTACAGCTAGCACTACAACTTGTGTGTTGAAGACCTTACAGTCATGTGAAATCTGCCATTTCTGCTGGATCCCCAGGTCTGCAAAATTGGACTAGTAGCAGATCATCATGGCACCACTGACAGTGTTGTGTTGGTCTGTGTGGAAGGATAAGTTGCACCAAATACTCCAAAGTGGAATGTACACACATATTGAAAAAACACTGTGAAAATGCTTTTTTTAAAAAAGTTTTGAAAAACACATCGATTTTGCCATAGCTCACTGTTGCCATCTAGTGTCACATTTGTATATTGCACTTTATAACACACTTAAAACATTTTATTTGCAGCTGTATAGCTGAATCCCAAGACTCAGACAAAAGGGGGCAGGGAATGTGGACACATCAAAGGTGTCAGTTGGCCCACTGGAGTCTTTGAGCCTCAGAATTTACTGGCCATGCTAGGTGATGGTGTCAGGACTACTACTCCAATGATCTCTGGCTATTTGCTATTCTGGCTGAGGTTGATTCAAGTTGGAGTCCAGTATCTGGAGGGCCATAGGCCCCTTACCCCCTACTATGAAAGGAAGTAGCAATGTGGGGCAACTCAGACCCAGGTGCTCAATCCTCTTGCTGTTGTTATCTTTTATACTTTTAAAATAAAGCGTTTTGTGTCTTGGTTCTGCCTCAGTTATTGGATACCATTACTGATATGGTGTTGCCAGCATTGCCCAAAACTATAATTCATGTGTTAATTGAATTGTAAAATTTGTGGTACAACTTTCGCTCAAATGATGCTCAATGTGGTTTAGCTACTCATGAATGAGGGATCCATTCCGTCATGAACTTTTAAAAAGAAGTATTATATTGTGTGTATAATTGTAGGTGGTTGTTTTTAAGTCCCTTAGAACTACTAAGGGTTGGCTCTAGCTAAGTTCTTTTCAGAGTAAATGAACTGAAATAATGAACCTAAGTTAGTCATGTCTAAACAAAATAGAAAAATTCCTTCCAGTAGTACCCTAGAGACCAACTAAGTTTGCTATTGGTATGAGCTTTCGTGTGCATGCACACTTCTTCAGATACCATGCATGCACACGAAAGCTCATACCAATAACAATCTTAGTTGGTCTCTAAGGTGCTACTGGAAGGAATTTTTTTATCTTGTTTCGATTACGGCAGACCACCACGGCTACCTACCTGTAATTAGTCATGTCTGTTAACTTCAGTGGGTGTACCTTGAGTAGGACTACAACCCTAAGGCACTGAACAAAAAATGCAATTGGAAGATAATCACTGTTCACAGGTGTGCCATCTGGATATGTAATAAACATGAATATCTATGGGGGGAGTTGTCGGTGTTGTTATGGTGTTATTTAATTTTTCAAATGTCTTATCTCTTGGGGAGTTAAAAGGTTTTTTTAAAGGAATAATTAAAAAGGGATTGGATAGATTAGAAAGCTTTTGAGGCTTTTGGTACCAGCATTTCAGGTTGTTGGGTGTTTTTTTAAGCAAATAGCAGACTGTGGGTTGCAATGAAAACTAAGAAGAGTCCGCTGGATCAGGTTAATGGCCCATCTAGTCCAGCATCCTGTTCATGCAAACTAGACGACTGTGAGAAACCTGAAAGCAGAACCCAAGCACAGCAGCATTCTCCCCTCCTGTGGTTTCAAACAACTGGTATTCATAAACATTCCTACCGCCGGTCACCTGTGTCCTCGGTATGTGCAGAAGTGCAAAACTCAATAGGCTGTGGTTGTTGCTCTTTAGATTTCTTACCCACCCTTCAGTATGAAGTCCCAGGGCAGGTTACAACAATTTAGAAGTAGTAGTAGAAGAAGAAGAGTTTGGGTTTGATATCCCGCTTTATCACTACCCAAAGGAGTTCTCAAAGCAGCTAACATTCTCCTTTCCCTTCCTCCCCCACAACAAACACTCTGTGAGGTGAGTGGGGCTGAGAGACTTCAGAGAAGTGTGACTGGCCCAAGGTCACCCAGCAGCTGTATGTGGAGGAGCGGAGACGCGAACCCGGTTCCCCAGATTACGAGACTACCGCTCTTAACCACTACACCACACTGGCTCTCTCACACTGGTACAATATTAAGAACTGTTAAAAACAAATTATAATCAAGAAAATAAGATGAGTCCTAAAACACACATCTCAAGTGTCAAAGGCCAGGGTAAAAAGGTGCTTCTTCAGCTAATGGGAAAAACTATATAATGAAGGTACCAGATGCACATCTGTAGGGAGGGAATTTCACAGTTTAGGCGCAGCCACAGAGAATTCCCTCTTCTGGGCCACTGCTCCCCAAATTTCTGAGGGTGGTGGAACTACCAAGAGTCTGTAGGGAAGGAGCCAGTCTTTCAGATATTTTGGACCTCAGTTGTTTATTGCTTTGATCAATTCAAGCTGCACCTTGAATTGGGCCTGGAGACAAACCAATGCTGCTGTTTTAAAACTGGGGTTAAGTATGTTCTAAATGGCAGTAACCTGAATTGCATTTTTGACCCATTGAAATTTTTGGATCACTTTTGAGGACAACCCCACATTTAGTATGTTGCAGTCATCTAGCCTGGGAGAGTGCTGAAGAATACCATGTACACTGCCTTGCCTTTCCATCATGGAAGAAAGACAGGATATAAATGGAATAAATATCATTAATGAATAAATTGGTAGGTTGAGCCAGGGGTAGCCAGGGTTTGGTTCCAGAAAGCATTCTATGATATGAATGCATTTGCAATAACTCTGAATAATAATCTTCCAGCCCCAATCTCTTTCCCATCTCATTTTTTACCACGTTATACCTCTGGGCAAACAAGCAGGACTCCTGTACCTTGTGCTGCTGTTGGTGTGCATTAAAAAATAAGTTGATATTTCATATTACTCGCTCTGTTACTGGCATGTATACACTGTGTACATCAATGGCACTATATGCACAAGGAAACATCTAATCAATAGCAACTACCACAAGCTGAATTTCCAATTCCTACAGTTGCTGTATGTTTGCATGTCACCCAGGTATTACAGGTACAGGAGCCCATTGAGGAAGAGGAAAAATCATGCTGACAATCCCAAGGATGGAATCAATTTT
Organism: Podarcis erhardii; assembly: GCF_964252035.2. Taxonomy (NCBI): domain Eukaryota; kingdom Metazoa; phylum Chordata; class Lepidosauria; order Squamata; family Lacertidae; genus Podarcis; species Podarcis erhardii. Next base: position 90,893,497 of record NC_138507.1, on the reverse strand, counting down.
CAGAGCTGGTGTCAGATGAAATCTCAACTTCTCAGCAACCTCTATTGTTTTTGTCTAGACATGAAAAGTATACTGCCTTTGAGCATATGTTTTAGTTTGTTTATTAAAACAGATCTATGCTGCCTTTTGATTGAAAATCTCCAAGGCAGCTTAAAGTACATACGGGTAACTAAAAAGAGCAGAAATTAAAACCATTGCATAAAACCCAAGGCAGCAAACTAATAAAAGCAGCAGAAGCCAAACCAAACACACAAAGTAAGCAGGAACAGCATTCATTTGTCAGTTAAGGAGTCATCATACTCCAAAAGATACCTGAAAAAGACCAGCCTTATGTCAGAAAGCTAGAAAGGAAGAGAATAGTATGAGTGCTCTTCCTTTTACTGTCGAGACCTTGCCATAACCACCAGCCACTTTTGAAGGCAACAGTTTTCTAGATCAGGGTTCATGCCTTATCTAGAAAACTGTTGCCTTCAAAGGTGGCTGGTGGTTATGGCAATGCCTCAGTGGTAAAAGGCATTTACCTGTAAAGCCCCCATCTTTTATTTCCTTTCTTAAATGAAACGGAAAGCTGGATGTTGATGCTGCTCACCAGGTGTTTGACTAGCAAGTTGGGCAACCTTCTCCAAAGACTGGAAATAACATTGATATATTGACTTGCATTGTACCTCCTACACTGGAAATGCTTTACAAACAATGCTCACCTTTTTATTATTTATAAAGTCAAAGGAATAAATACATGTTAGTGTGAAAGTCACCCCAGTGCAGAGGCTATTAATCTTCACCTGGCAGGAAAAGCCACACATACGTGACCTTCCATGAAACCCTCTGCCAAACGAAGGTGGAAAAAAATTACACTTCGGTCTTTCGAACAGAGGTGGCTGTGTACACAACCACCAGCTTTTTTGTAGCTAGGTCATTCTTTTCCCCAATTTGGACTGAAGCTGTTTGGGTGGTGGGGTGGGGTGGGTGGGGGTGGGTGGGGGGAATGCATCAAAACACTGTATTTCATAGAAATGGCAGGACAGGTGTGGGTTGTAGCTAATGCTGTTTGTACACTGCTTCCCAAACCAACAGTGGGAGCACACTGGGTGCAGAGAAAACAGATGTGTGCACACAAGTCATAGACAGATTTTTTCCAGAAGTTCAGAATTTTAAACCTAATAGTAATCTGGTAGTCTCAGGCATCAAGAGATTCGATTAGATCGACTAGTTTTTGCAAAGGTCAGGAAAGTTTTGCTCAATAAAAAACTTTAAATGCAAGTGTAGAGGTCCCACCATTTTATTTCCTTTTTCCTTTTTGTAACTAGTGAAAACTTATGTTTTCTGTTACATGCCATTGTAGGGACATGTAATGCTGGTCTCAAATTTTTATCCAAGCAAAAGAAAATAAGACAAATGCTTTTCTCCTCCCAACTGAACTCCTGCTATATCTCACCTACCAAAAATCCTCCAGCCTACCACATAGCAAGGATCTGCTAATGTTCTGGTGGCATGGAGAGAGTAAAGAACAGAAGGGTATTTTCTCCTGCAGCACTCAAGAACAAGTGTGCCAAGAACAAGACCCAAAGACAACCATGGATGTCAGTAGTCCATGGGAAATTTGCATTCCTCAGATTAGTTGCACCTGGTATAGAGTGTAGTGGCTTGAAGGGTGCTGGTGAAGAAGGGGGCAAGACATGGGAGACAACTCCTTTGCCTTAGTTCCTCTTATCCTGTGTCACCAGAAGTGGGTGGGAAGGGGAGTTTTATTGGGTCGGAAGGAAGGTCAGAGAGCCTCACAAGCAGTTTGGTGGGAGTGGGTGGTCCACCTGCACTTATTTTTTTCCTTTCTTGGAAAAGACTTGTATAAAACCATAATTTATTCCAAGGATTCTCTGAGATAGCCTTATTGAACTCATTGGCTTACAGGGCCGGTGCAAGTGGTTTTGTTTGTTGTTTGCACTTTAGTATAGAGTTAAGTGAGAGCTTGTGTTGAGCATGTGCTGCAGAACCTCTTGTGCTGTCAGTGGCTTGAGGCATGCCCCAAATTGCGTGGAGAGCTGGCCATATCAGAAGCAGTGAAGAGCACTGGATGCTTCCAGCATAACGGACGCTCCCTAAATTCTACATCCTGGGGACCTAGGCAGCTATGTGACTATGGTAAAGACAGCCCTGTTTCCCAGGAGACATTCATGGGAGACTGGACTGCATCAAATACAGATTCTGTGGGGTTGGTTTTTTAAAAGAAAGGATCACTGGGAGCTGTCTTAAACCAAATCAGACCATTGGCACATGTAGCTCAGTATTGTCTCTCCTGATTCTCAGTGGCTCTCCAGGGTTTCAGGACATTCCTAGCCCTACCTGGAAATGTCGGGGATTGAACCAGGGCCCTCCTGAATGAAAAGTTGATGCTCTACCACTGAGCTACAGGAACTCAAGCTCAGCTCAGGGCTAGTGATGGGTTAAGTGCCTTTGGCTTTGACCCCAGTCTTCTTGAATGCTGACAGAAGATCACAAAAGCAAATCAATTAGGTGGTCTCTAGAGAACAGCACTGAAGAACATTCATTAGAAGCACCCTGCTGGATCAGTCCAAAGTATGATTGATCCCTGGGCCTCTAGAGCTAATTTTGATCTATTTAAACAATGTTTTGAAGCCATCTAAGTTGGTGGCTTCACTGCATCCTTTCGTTGCAAGTTCCACTATATGTGGTGCAATGAAGTACTTCTTCTTCTTGGCCCTGAATCTGCCATCTGTAGTGCCTCCCCATTTGCAGAATGCTCTCCCCCGGCACCTTCATAAAATATTTTTAGGCACCAGGCAAAAACGTTCCTCTTCAACCAGGCCTTTTAAATGTGTTTGTAGGAAGCCCCCCCCCCTGTTTTGCTTTACTTATTTATTTGTTTTTATCCTGTATTTTATTCTGTGAACCACCCTGAGATCTTATGCTGAAGGGTGGTATGTAAATCTAATAAACAAATGCAATTTAAAATGTGCCCTCAGGTCTCAAGAGTTTGGTGTCCCCTGCCCTGCGAGTGGGGAAAATGAGCTCAGGGGTACATTTGGCATGATCTAGACTTGCCTTACATTGGCGTGACATATTCTGAACTGCATGTGCTCACCTCCATCACTACTTAGCAGCAGGTCTGCTTACTGCCTCTGTTTGTGAGATAGTTAATAATACAATGCTGTGCCAGTACACTAGACCTCACAGTCTTCTTTATTCCCCCATCCGTGTTCCCTAGAAGACGGTGATTTATATCTTGTTAGGGCACCAAGAGAAGCCTTGAGTTAAAGCCCTCCTATGCACATCCTGTACTATTTCATAGGGACTTGTCCCCCTCTTTTTTCTTTCGCTTGATCCGCTTAATCTTTTAATGCATAATTAGGGAAAGTGCACAGTTGCAAATTTCCCTTCAAGGCAGGGCTCTCTCATTTGCCTAAAACAGCCAGCCTGTTCTGCTATCAGCGAAATGAACAAGGGAGAGAGAGAGAGCGAATGAGAGGAGAACGAGAGCGAGCGAGCGAGCGAGCGAGCGTGTATCTCCTTGCTTTTCTCAATGGCCGGCTGTTCTCCAGCTCGCGCCTCCCTCCCACTACCTCTGTTCATTTGCATAATGAATTCCTCCGAAATGGCCATTGGCTGCCAGCAGCCGCGCTCGTGCGTGATGTCAGCGCTCACAGGGTAATGCCAGGGTTGTGGCGGGTAGTTGGAGCCTGTGAAAAATCTTCGCAGCGGTGGTGCCCGCAGATAGAAGAGAGCCAGGCTGAAGCGCCAAGCAAACGTGGAGTAGGAGTCTCGACTACTAGTAGTGGCGGCGGCGGCGGCGGCAGCGGCAATAGTAGAAGTAGCAGTTGCCTTTCCGCCTGGAAGCGAAACCGCGAAACCACCACGCTCTTCCCTTTTCCTTCAGAAAAAGCAGCGAGAGAGGGAAGGGCGGGCGGGCGGGTGGGCAACGGGGAGAGAATGAGCGTCTCACCTGCCACGGCGACCGGCCAGTCTGAAGAAAGCGACGGCGAGTCCTGAGGTAATTCGAAAGGCCCGCTGTTCCCGCCAAAAAGGAGCTCCTCCGCCACCTGCCAGGGCGCAGGGAAGTCGAAGAAGAAGAGCTCAGGCTGCGAAGGGAGCTCAGTGCCTGCTCCGGGCGACTGAGGGCCAAACGACTCGGGGGAACCTCCGGGCAAGGAGCCTGCGCCGGAGAACCCGGCGAGGAGGGAAAGGAGAGCGCTCGCCGGGGCCTGGGAGAGTCACGCCAGCGGGCCAGAAGCGGGGGCCCCGTCGCTTCCCGAGACGTCTGGACGACGCGGGACTTGAAGAGACGCTGCGCGCCGCCCCCTTGCAACTCTCAAAGCTGTGGGCAGAGGCGCGGCGAGGAAGGCGGAGAGAAGTGGTTCTCTGGCCTCCAGGAACCCGCCGAGGGGAAGGCTCCGCCCCCCCCCCCCAGACACCAAGCGGACGGCGGCGTTTGGCCACAGACTTGGCGAAGCGCGAGGGAAGACGCGCGGTCCGTTCCCCCGTTTCAAAAACAGAAACGAATCTCCGGAGGTCAGGGGCGCGCGCGCGCGCGTTCCTGTCGCCGCCTGCCAGCGGCTGGGCGCGAGGTCGAGGCAAGCGCCCCCGCCTCCACCTTCCTCCTGCCTCTTCAGGGAAGAGGCTGCCACAAGGATGTGGCGGGACGTTTAGAGCGTCTCGGGCGCGCCTGGGGGCGGCGGTGATTGGAGCGCGAATCCGCCTCGTGTGCGGCTGGTGGCTCCGCTTCAGGAGGATCCGCCTCAGCGGCCAGTTGGTTCCCGCTGGTGCCTGAAGCGGGAGGAAGCTTACTTTTCGGACTCTCGCCTCTTCCCCGCCCGCTCCATTCCATGGCAAGATGAACGCCACCGGTCTGCCGCGGTTCTTCTTTCTGGCCCTTCTGGCCGCCTTGGCCGCCCAAGCGGTGCCCCGGGAAGCGGGGAGCTCCCCTCCGGGCTCCCGCCCGCCGCAGCGGGATGCGCCGAGTTTCTCCCGGCAGCAGAGGAAAAGCCTGGCCATGGATTTCATCGTGCCTTCTCTGTTCCGGACCTACCTGCGGGAGCTGGTGCTGGGCGGCGGGGAACCCTTGGGCGGCTTCAAGGCGCGCTGCAGCCTGGTGCTCGCCTGCCAGCCGCTGCTGCGCGCGGTCAGCTCTTGGCTCCCCCGGAGCGGGTCGGCGGCGCCTGCTGGCCGCGCCAGAGCCCCGTCCAAGGTGCTGAAAGGCGGCTCGGTGAGGAAGCTGCGCCGCGCCAAGCAGCTGGTGCTGGAAGTGGGAGAAGCCAACCTGCGGGAGGACTGCGCGTGGCATCCTGCCGGGGAAGGAGCCCAGGCAGAGGCACGCCAGATCGAGTTCACCCTGACCGAGGAATTCAGCTGGTGGATCCGCTCTGGAGAAGGCAGGCTGAGGATCCGGCTGATGCCCGAGAGGAAGGCGTCCTTCCAGGGCAGAGAAGGCAGTTTATCAGCGGCGATCAGAGCCTCCCAGCCCCGTCTGTTCTTGCAGATGGCCACCAGAGGTGAGCAGCTGCTTAGCGACTTCTGCATCCGGACAAGATGCAGGGCTTCTCCCTTACTAGCGGGATGGGGGTCAAATCTGTCCCTGGAGAAAGTTTGGGAACTCTACCAGGAATGAAATAACGGGGGGGGGGGGCGCAGAGGTGTCTTTGCCTTCCCAGAGTCCACCCCTTCGGGCTAGGATGATTTGGAAACCTAATCTCAGAAACCTCTAGGAGGTATTTTGCTGCTGCCTCTAAAGTCGACTCTACTTCTTGTAGAGAAGTTATGTAGCTTATCACAAAAATCCACTGGAAAGAGTTTGTAATCTTCTCTGAAATTTCTGCACAGATCTTAAAATAACCAGTCACTACTGCAGGAAAGGGTGTGTATTTCTGAATGGAACTCAAAGAGTTGCATGGAAACTACATGCCTGTTGTGCTTGTCTAAATTCCTCTTCTCCCTTAATTGGTTGGCCTTGTGTGTCCAGTGCAAAAATATTGTACTGCAGGCTTATGGGCATAAGGCTCTGCAGTACTCTATTTGGGAACCTTGATTCTCACTTAGTGGCATAAAGGGTTGTTATCAAAGGCAAAGTTCTTCCTTCCCTTGACCAGGAAGCTGCCCTCTCCTTCTTGTAGAAAATAATAAATGAGTAATCATTATCACTATGGTTTAAAAAGCATCTAGTTTGGTTCCAAAGCACTTCGGTTAGTCTACTAAGAAGCAATTGGGCTGTGGACTGCTCTGGTTCTAGATGTTTATTTTATCTTGGGAGATGCAAGTGGTTCCTTGAATTTCTGTGTCATTGGCTAACAAATCACTCTTGTGCCTGGTTACCCGGAAGAAAGTTCCACTGATTTCAGTGGGAATTATTTCCCGTTAAATGTACCCAGTAAAAGTAAACCACATCTTACAGGATTATTCAAGACAGAAAGTAGAGAGGGTCTTGAATCTCTTCGCCCTGGAAAAAGAGAGATACAATACGAAGTTTTGATTGGATCAAGCATGTTTGTGAAAAATTGTGTGTGGTTTGAGTTTCAAGGAACTATAGCCTAGAAAAAAAGACTTTATTAAGTGGTTGGTTGATAAGCAGGATGTATTTCTTTAGCTGTGGTTCACAAGTCTCTCTGGTCTCTCTAGTCTCATGTAAGTCTATAACTGCTAAAGCTGTCAACTGATTAATGACCAGTGACCAGTCTTCATTTCAATTTATCTCTTCTTCCATTAATTACTGGATTAAAATCAATATCTCTGCATTCCAGTATGTGTGTCTTAAACACATTCCTTCAATCAATAGATTCCTACTGACTGTTATAAGCATGCCTTAAAAAGTTTTCTGTAAGATACAATGTAATTCAAAGTCCTTAATGTATGGCACATTAATTCAGTGAAAATTTGTCCCCATAGCTTGCTTGTAAGGTTACAGAAATTACATTATGGATTACCATGGGGATATAAAGTAGGATAACAGCTAACTCCTCAATTTTGTTGAACTACTGATTTAAGTTTATGCAGCCAATGAATTGAAGTAGACTAAACTGCTGTAAAGCAGAAGTATTTAGGTTTAATTAAATTGTATACCAGACTGCCAGTTTTCAGTTTACTGATTCCAGAGTAGTTCTGAGCTCCCTTGGGCTACTTTAGAGTAAATGGAGTGAAGACTGTACTGTGTGTTATGCACAAGCAGAGTATACTGAAAAGTCCCAGAATTTATTTCTTAAGGAAAAATGCCTAGACAGTGCATAAAGTCAATGCACAGGGACAAGAGACACATTCTTGGAAGAGAAGCATACACATGGGGAAACCTTTTAGTATCATTCTTCTTTTAATGACATTTTTGTATCCAAAGGGAATGCTTTTATATTCTAAGACAGTAGTGGCCAGTTGACAGCCTGCAGGCTGCATTCAGCCTATACTTTGATTCTCCCACTACTCCCACTACTAGGATGAAATCAGTATGAAAGTCCATCACATGTCCTTCTGTTTTGGAATGAGATTGGCACTTGCTGAGATCTTCTGTTCAGGGAAGCATAGGCAAGATATCCTGGTGGCTGCAATGCCATCATTTCCCAAATTTCTCTAGGCCATTCATAGCTTGACCAGGCAGGGCCTGTCTCTTCTGACTGAAGAAACTGCCTGTCCCTCCTCTGAGAGATTGACTGATGACCATATATATTGATTCAGTCTCATTAACTCCTGTAAGGTTAGACCAGTGCAAGAGATCACTGAATTGCATGCCCCCTTGTTCCAATTGTTCCCTGTTGAATTTCCTGATTAAAAAAACCAACAGATCCCTTCTTCTCCCCATATGTTGAGTGCTGATACTATCTAGACTGCAGCTCTTTCTTTTCCCTGTCATTTAAGTAAAATTATGGTATAAATTAACCTCATATCCCTTATAATGTGCCATAAGGACATAAGCTAGCATTCTATAATGCAGAACCCTAATCAGTGGAGTGTTAGTAACCCCATAGTTAATGGCCTGCAGAGCAGTCTTAAATACATCTTTCAAGAGAGTTGTATATTCCGATTGGTTCGGAAATGAAAGCTGAAGCATCCACCTTCTGTCTTATATAGGAATAAATGGTCCAGAAAGTTTAAAATTGCTGATAGGACTTCAGTGGGCACAATCAAGATTGAAAGCATTCTAACCGAAATAAAAATTGGACAAGCAGGGCTTATACTCAGTTTTTTGAGCTATGGTGATGGAACCCCTGCAGACAGTTTAAAAAAACATGTTGCTGAAGCTCTGCCCTCAATTCCAGAACAATCAAAGATGTGATTTTCAGAGAAACAGATCCCACAGATCCTTCTGGTTACTATTTGGGACGCCTGTGGGTAATATTCTTTCCATACGCTACCTACCATTCTTCTGAGTGATTCTGTTGCTGGGATTGACAGTAGTTCAGACCTGCTGTTAGTTATATCTTCAGATATATTATATTTGCTCCATGATTAAGTATGACCATGCATTTAGTTTGAAGGCATATTTAATCAATGCTATGTTAATGACACAATCTACAAGCAGCAGCTCATCTACACACAAGAGCTACCAATGTTGTTTGCAGGAGCCAAGTTGTTGCAGAAAGGGCATAGCTGAGATCTTCCTTGCAAAACATGTAAGCAGTTGTTCATCTTAATAGGAAACATGTTGCAAACAATGCAATCCAAAAGTCAACAATGCAAAGCCTTTACACTCTCATTGGTAAACTGTAGCCTTTTCCTTATTGCGTGTTTAGTGAGTAGTTCACAATTGCCAGAAGATGAGATTAATAATTAACCTGACTTTATTTATTTATTTAGGCTGGCAAAGTTGTTCTTTGTGTAGATTGAGATTAAAATATTGATGGTCTGGGAAGCAAACTGTAGCTGAACTCTGCCTCTCAAATGAGCAAGAAGTTCCAGTAAATGTTCTTGTTGCCTCAACTGTCACTCCAACCTCTGCTCAGAACCCACTGAAGGTTATTTTAAAAAATTGCTTAGCTAAAGTCTATATCCTTTCCCTATTTAACAAATCACTCTGGAAGAGATTTCTATGAAGGATAATCCTCAGCGTGTGTGGGAAGTATTATTAAGAAGACAGTGAAAGATTGCAAGAAAAGCCATCTTAAAGGATGGCTGCAAAAGCTCTATGGAACACCCCGCAGAATGTGTCAACAAAAGTCCTTAGATGAAATCCTCAGTTCTCAACAGTTAAGCATAACATCCCTTGTGTTATGGGGGTTCTGTGCTGGGGTTTGCAACCTTTGCCATGGTGACGTTTTCTAAGGGTGTTTGCAGCTTTCAGTAATGTTCTCAGTTTACAGGATGGGTAGGCTGCCTCTACGGCCCGGGGGCCAGATCTGGCCCAATCGCCTTCTAAATCCAGCCCGTGGACAGTCCGGGAATCAGCGTCTTTTTACATGAGTAGAATGTGTGCTTTTATTTAAAATGCATCTCTGGGTTATTTGTGGGGCATAGGAATTCGTTCATTTTTATTTCCCCCCCAAAATATAGTCTGGCCCCCCATAAGGTCTGAGGGACAGTGGACCGGCCCCCTGCTGAAAAAGTTTGCTGACTCCTGCTTTACAGGGCCAGTTTACAGCCAGGAGGTCCTTAAGATTTAGCAATGGCAAACTCTGAAGATGCAGAAAACGTTATAACCTTAGATAATTCTAGTAACGAAGTCCTGGTTCTTACATTTGCCAGGGACAGTTCTGCTCTTGCAAGGTGGAAGAGGGGGCTAGCTCTAATTCCTCCACCATGCAAATGGCATCACATGTGAGTCACGTGCTCCACACAAACATCTATTCGTATGGAAGTCAAGTTCACACAGTCTCCTTCTTCACTCATGAACACACACTGTTCGGGAGAAAGGACAACCTGGACTAGGCCTGTCTGTGTGATAGGGATTTTTTGTGAATGGAGTGCCCTGCTCACATTAGATGTTATCTGTGTGGTGGAGGGGAGTGGGTGAGCATGCTCCTCCACCTTGGAAGGACAGCTCTAGCCCAGCACCAGTGAATGTTTGATCTATATCAGGCAATGATCTATAAACCACTGGTCCATGTATTTCATCTATACTGTAGACAAATCTGCTTGTTATAGTGCCAGAAATGTTTTCATTTGCTCCTTGAAGCAAGTTTGTTAGGATGTTTCAGTAATCTGTAGATAGTAAGGAGGATTTAACTTTTATTGATGATGAATTGTTACCAATATATTCAAAAGTGTATGTGTATAGGGGTGCATATTAAAGCACAGACAGTGCAAGCCAGTCTAGAGAATTCAGAAGGTCATGCCACTTTGATGTATGAGACAGATTGAGATGTTGAACAGTGTTCCTAATAGGAATGCATAGTATGTCCATTTGAGACTTCAGGGTGCATTTCTTCCTAATCTATAGCACACATGTAGACTAATACTAATTTAATATGGGGTTATGTCTGAAGCTGTTCTGGCGCCATGGGAGTGTAATTGCATTTTTGTTAGAGTTACTGCTACGCTCACACTTCAAAAGCACCTGGAATGTTGTGCTGGAGGATTCCCTCAGTCTAGCTTTAGGTTCCTATTTAGACTTTCTACATACCACAAGTAGCAAAGTTCCTCAGGTTTTAAGTAGTCAGAACTGGCCACTAGATTTCAGCATGGAAATAAGAAAATATGGTGGAGACAGATACCAACCTGAACAAAGTAAACAGTGGGAAATGGTTGGAGACCAGTATATAGATGGAATTGATTGATGTTTACAACTAGATTTCAGACCAGGATGCCAACTAGTGCAGAGTGATTTCTGACTTAGAACCTATTGCATTTTGGTGGGTTTTGGTCTGAAACAACTTGCAATGTAAGGTTTAACATAACCTGGAGATGTCCAGAGAGATCTGGAAGCAGGTCTTTGGCACATCAAGTAGTTCATGATGTCATCAGACTTTTCACATCCTAGAAGCTATAAAACATATGCTGATAGGTCTTGCATGGCCTGGAAATGTCGGTAGGCGCATACTTTCATCTCAGATCATGGTAGAGTGGATTGGAGAATGCAAGCAGACATGGGTATTAGCAGATGGTTTTCATTCTACTCCAAGCCCTGCTGAAACTTTCCAAATTGGAATGAAAGGGCATTGCTTATACTTCCATGAGCAGGATTCATCTGTCTTTTTGATACTGCCTATGCTAAAATAGCCATATTAGAAGAAAAAAACAAATGTGTATGTTAAAACACCCTTGCGCAACATAGTAAATAAATATATCAACCTTACGTTCAAGATCTGACACTTGGAGAAAATGTAATATTAATGAAAAGTATATGAAATTCAACTACTTCAAATGGGATGGCTGGAATTAGTTGCATGGATGTATAAGTACTTCCATCTTACACCCATGGCAAGTTCTTGGGTATTTAGGTTGCTCAATTTAGTGCTAAACCAAAAGTAGTACAGTCAGTCCTGGAAGTACTGGAAACTGTTACTTCTGGGTTTCACAGCTCACACATGCGCAGGAGTGCTAAATCGCACTGCACACCTGCACAGATATGGCACTTCAGGTTGTGGGCTTTTCATGTTGTGAATGGGCCTCTGGAACGGATCCCATTCACAACCAGAGGTACTACTGTACTTACAAAGAAAAAGCATGAAGTTTTGCATGGTGTTGTGAAATGACCTTCCTCTGCTGCCCAGCAATCTTCCATTTGGACTTTGCTGCCAGTGCTGACTGTTATTTGGGCTAGTGGAGTAAAGCAGAGGGACAGGCACAGTAATTGACTTCTAGAAATAGAATATGTTGACAGTTCTCCTGACACCAAGAAAATTCTCTGCCTGAATGTTCTCCTAGGTAGCTTGAGGTAGGTCACTGTGGCTCACTATGCAGTAACTCTCAGAATGCTTTGTTCCCGAATCATCCTTTGATGCCCTGTCTTCCACACTGCCTTCAGGTGCTACCCCCTCCATGGTCTTTAATTCTGAAAAAAGAGGGTGGTTTTGCATGCCCCCCTGCTCCGTCTCCATAGATCTCTGTTCTTGGCACCACCCTGGTAATCAGTTTTAGAAGGATGGGCTCCTCCTTATGTCCATGTTTTTGTGTTGTACCTGTGTAGGAGCCCTCCTACGTCTAGGCCTTGCTGATTTTGAATAGCTGCTGGCAGACTCCACAATAGCCCTACCCATTAGGGTTTAGCCTTAGGATTTGTTAACATTATATTCCTTCATATAATATTCAGTGCGAAGTATAGCACAGTTAAAATTCAGTATGGACAAGCTGCCAAAAAGTTAACACTGTGGCAGGTTACAGATAGGTAGCCGTGTTGGTCTGCCATAGTCAAAACAAAACAAATTCCTTCCAGTAGCACCTTAAAGACCAACTAAGTCAGTTCTTGGTATGAGCTTTCGTGTGCATGCACACTTCTTCAGATACACTGAAACAGAAGTTTCCAGACCCTTCTATATAGTGAGAAGGTGGGGAGGGGTATTACTCAGAAGGGTGGTGGGAATGGGTGATTGGCAGATAGCTGTGATGAGCCTGTTGACGACTCTTAACGACTGCAATAGGTCTTACAGGAAAAAGCAAGGGGTGAAAAGGTGAAAAATGGCTTTGTCATGTATAATGAGATAAGAATCCAAGGTCTTTGTTCAGACCAGGTTTTTCCATGGTTTTGAGTTTGGTGATAAGTTGTAATTCAGCAGCTTCTCTTTCCAGTCTATTTCTGAAATTCCTTTGTAGTAAAACAGCTACTTTGAGATCTTGTATAGAATGTCCTGGGAGATTGAAATGTTCTCCTACTGGTTTCTCTGTCTTGTGATTCCTGATGTCCGATTTATGTCCGTTTATGTCCTCTGGCAATAAACCCAGATGCCAACTTTGCTGCCACATACACCCGGACAACACCATTACTGGCCCCAACAACATCACACATACCATCTCGGGACTATTTAATTGCTCATCGTCTAACATTGTGTATGCCATAAAATGCCAAAATAGACAAACAGGCCAGACCTTACGCCAAAGAATAAACAAACTCAATCACCAAACTCAAAACCATGGAAAAACCTGGTCTGAACAAAGACCTTGGATTCTTATCTCATTATACATGACAAAGCCATTTTTCACCTTTTCACCCCTTGCTTTTGCCTGTAAGACCTATTGCAGTCGTTAAGAGTCGTCAACAGGCTCATCACAGCTATCTGCCAATCACCCATTCCCACCACCCTTCTGAGTAATACCCCTCCCCACCTTCTCACTATATAGAAGGGTCTGGAAACTTCTGTTTCAGTGTATCTGAAGAAGTGTGCATGCACACGAAAGCTCATACCAAGAACTGACTTAGTTGGTCTTTAAGGTGCTACTGGAAGGAATTTGTTTTGTTTTGACTGTGGCAGGTGTTAGTATTTCTTCCATACCATGTAGAATCTAGGAATCCTTGGAGAGAAAGTCTTCTGACAATGGCAGTCCCAAGGATGAGATGGATCAACTCTCTTTTCTATGCCACGTGGAGTCATGGACACTGGAGTCTGCATCTCTTCCTCTGAATCAGACCCTGATGTTTGGACCACAGACTCCTTGGAAGATCAAGAGAGCTCTGAGATCCCCACAAACTGAAATATGAGGGTCTAGAAGACATCAGCTTCTGTGGTAAAGGGCCCTTTAACTGACCATATGTAGCACTCAGGGAATGGAGCCTCTACCTAGCCCAGGCTATAAGATTTGCCCTTTGCTTCAGGGCATTGCTTAGACAACTTAGATCAAGCATAGGCAAACTCGACCCTCCAGATGTTTTGGGACTACAACTCCCATCATCCCTGACCACTGGTTCTGTTAGCTAGGGATGATGGGAGTTGTAGTCCCCAAACACCTGGAGGGCCGAGTTTGCCTATGCCTGACTTAGATGTTCTGCAGGTTCACTAACAGTGGTCTTCAAACCAACACACTGGTCCCTCTCCAAGGTGCTGAACTTTCCTTTCCTTGCCTTCCTGTTTGCTTTGAATCTTGGGGCTACAGACCTCCACCTTGCTTGGACCATCATCTGTCCTTGTGGGTGGGACCCCCATGGATCAGGAAACATACACAATCTTGGAAGCCACCAGACACTCTTAGTTTGTGGTTAGGTATCTTTATGTCCTATATGCTATGGATAGGACATGGATCACGTGCTATGGATAGGCCATTTTTATGACACCCTGGTAGAGGGTGGGAGCAAATGACTCTGTTAGGAAGTAAATTCAGCCAACTTCCAGTACAATTCGGGGCTGATAGCAATTGCACTAGAGTAATGCTGCAACAGGTGGTGTGTATACAAATCTTTAGATACTAATGCTATAGCTACGTATTTTACCCACATATATTGGTCTTATACCAATTTAACTAGCATGGCCTCCCACAAAAAAGCCAGTGAACTATATTTTGATTAAGGTGCTCAGAATTCTCTGCTAGAGCTCCTCAGCATTCCCTGCCCTGGAGAACAGAAACAACTATCAAATCAGTTTATATCTAGTGCAAAGTCATTATTAAATGTTAACTCCTTCCTCAGCTGCAATTCCACTGAAAATGTTCCTGTGCTGGAATTATGCTTGAAGGTAGTCTTCTATAGGTGTGAATTAGGTTTTCAAACCTAAATGATGGGGTAGGATGGGGGGCTAAGAAGTAGAAGCTGCAGTTCAGGTGGTGAGGCTCCATGGCCCTCCGTGGTCTCAACAGGCTGGCTATTTCCCACCCCTGGCTTGGATCATATGATAATAATCGTGATGGATAATTAATTTATTGCTATTCCTTTTGTTTGATTTTGTAATCCTGACAACAGAAATTGTGCTAAGAGTGAAATATTTAAACTGTGAGTGAGATCCTGAAAGCTACGGGCAATAACTACCTCATTCTGCTGTCTCACTATGGCTCTTACAAATCAACTCTGTGCAATTATTTTGCTTGTGTTTAATTCTGTTGTATTTGCCTCATTTGAATGGGGTATAGCTTCAGATGCAATGCAACCTCAGCTGGTAATCTTCCTGTAGTTCAAAAGGAATATTTCCCCCATTGATTCTCATTGATGTCAGTCTAATGTGTAGGCATGCTTAATGTTTAAAGTGTGAAAATTCTCAGTTGGCCCAGTTATTAATCACCTGCATATGAATATGCAAATGACTTTTGCAACTATTGCCTTTAAACCTGCTCAGTTCCCACTAACTTCCATAGGATGTTAGTGTATACAATTGCAGTGTATGTCTGTATTTCTACCATTAGTTGGTTCATGTTCTACATAGCCCATTTTTGTCAGTAATTAACATTCTCAATTTACAGATGAGTTCAACTTGGATTTGAACCCAAGTTTAAATTATAGAAACAACAACTACCCAGTGGACCACATTGGTTTTCAATGGTCTCCACAGAAGTAAGGTTCAGAGAACAATTTAACTGCACTATGAACTATTCATGAAGAGCAGTTTCTGCATAACCTGAGCTTGGTGGAATTTCTAAGCAGAACTGTATAGACCTCTATTTCTGACTTATCTTGGTGTCTATCATAAGTATTTGTATGTCCGTCTCCCTCTAAACTGCTGGAATAGTTAAACATGACATTTAAGTCATAGGTGTACCAAAATGTTGGTACAGGCTGTTTTCCTGTATAGTAAAGAGATGCAGTTATTCACATTTACAGTTGGGGAGATGTGGCAGAGAAAGGCTTCGTTTTCATGGATGCAAAGTGTCTTCAGAAGAGAAGGAAGCTCCCAAGGCAGCACTATGACCATTGGATTATTTTCCCCATTGTCATTACCTATAATATGCACTGCTGCTGGCATGTTGTTTATTATGCTTCCGTTTGCTTAACTAGCATCAATTCGAAAGAGAGAGCTGGCCTGAGCAGGTTCTTATCCATGATCCCTCCAAGACTTTTCCAAAAGTTGGAATTCTGTTTCATATAAATAGACTTGGCTTTGGAGAAGTTTCCAGTTAATACATGCTTCCGTCTTGTTTAGTTAGGAGAACAAGTAGATTCAGCAGCCAGGATGCCTGAATTTTCTCTGATCTGTTCAATAAAATGTCCTTTTGAAATGTAGTGAGTTATACCCCACCTCCCCACTGCCATCCCTTCCTGAGCAGTTTTCATGAAAAACAATTTATTTGACAAACCGTAGCCTTGTTCCCTGTTTGCACGCTGCCTATCTGTAGCTTATGGATGTCTCTGGCTTGTCAGAGTTATTTGCCACCTAATTTCAGCAAACGTTTTTCGGTCTGCAACTTGCTTATGCGAAGGTCACTACGTATATTTGATATTCAAAGTTCAAGCTCCTGTTTGAAGGCCAGTGATATGGATTTGTCTCTGGCTCTGAGCATCACACTTGGAAACATAGACTTGTGCCAAGGAATCTGAAGTTTGCTTCCTGAAGTATAATTTTACATTTGCTTATCATTCGGCTGCCTTTTGTTAGAATTCCTAACAGTAACCCAGCCTGCTAAAATATTGATAGGTAAAAATATATTGCACAATGTACCAGCCAAGTCAGAACAGTGTTTAATATATAGGAAAATATACAAGATTTCTTTTCAAGTGATTACTTTAGCTGGGGCTATTTTGTACATCTGTTTCTGAAAATTTGCAGTCCCTCAAGGGACACTGCGTTATGTAAATATTTAGCAGAAATATAATTATAGCTAGAAATCAACAGGAGGCAACAACTCTGCATGCATACCTACTGCTCAAAGCATCTGAATGCTGCATTCAAACCACTTTGTATGTTTGTTTACCTGAAAGGAAGGCACTCTAAAACTAGTCATTATGTTTGGAAAATGAGGTCTAAATTCCTTTCCCCAAGGTAGTTAGGCTACAACCCTATGCACTGTACACACGGATCTGAGTGTAAATCCCATTGATTCACTGTGGCTTACTTCTGAGTACACATGTATAGGAGTACACTGTTGATGGGTCAGTGGCAGAACTGGAATGCAATCTCTACCTCACAAGACTGTTTCCCAAATTTCTCTTGAACTGATTGAATTATTACTCTTCCCTTATACAAAGAATATTCAGAAATGTGTGCTACGGCATAGGCGGCCATGCATAGATGAAAAAGGTCCTTTCTGAAATGAGCTACATTTGTCTTGCCCCTGTAATTCAGAAAAATTTGGTTGGAGAAAAATGTCATGGAAGCATAAATGCAGATTTGATAAGTTTGACCTTTCTTCTCTTCAGAACAATAAATGTCAGAAAGCTTAAAATGACAAGGTGGAATAGCTGGAGGTTATTTATGTCTTTAAATATTTAGGCAAGAAATGCATTTTGAGAATAACAGGCCAATCCACTACACTATAGGCGCACCTCCTCTAGTCTCAATCATACATACCCACAGCAGCAAAAGCTGAAAACCAACCATGAACAGTAGTATACAAGAAATAATGTAGCACCACCGACAGACATTCCCACAGTGGCAACTACAGCAGCACCAGTCAATAATGGCATTGTGTATTGACAATAGCACATCATATTCATGCATGGAGGGCATCAATTAACATGCAGAAGCAGTAAGGAGGCTATGATGATATTATGGAGCCTGGTCCTCACCTCCTCCCACACACAATACAGAAGGATGCTGCCAAAATGCTGCCAAGAAGAGTCCACAGTGCCTCCCTTATCAGAGGCGCCAGTGACTAGCAGTGAGAAGGGCAGTGACTGAAGTGATGCATGAAGCCACCAACCTCAAGGCTTCCTCTCAGAAAATAGTTTAATTTCCCTTGCAGTCCAGCCATTCCAGTCTCAACATCCAAGTCACCCCCATAGGTAAAAGGCCTGCACATGTATTCCATATGGCGACAGTGCACACATTCCCCCTCTCTCTCACACACACAGAGGACACACAGACATACATTGGGAAAGTGTTTAAGTCCCACTGAGATGCCACACAAAAAATGGGACATATCATTGCACACAGTGTGTTTGGGTGGATGTCTGTGTGAGAGTAACACAGGTTTTGTAAGGAACAGCAGACACAAAGTTAAGCACCATGATGCACCCTACACCAATAAGTTTACAGTGGACCATGATGTAAACTGGATGGAAAGGTGACCAACTGGTAAAAGTTGAGATGGAAAAAGGGAGAAGAGGCAGGGCTAACTTCACATCCACAAAGAAGGCTCATGATGGTCCATGGCAAGTCCATGACAATGGTGGCTGTGCTTCACTACTACATGGTGGGAGCTTTTCTAGGTTGAGGCAGGGGCATGGCCCAGAGTATGTAAGCAAAATGCATGCTACACCACTACAACCTGCTGAGTGAACAAGCCACTTCACAATATTCCTAACTGCATAGATTTACATTTATATCCTGCCTTTCTTCAGTAGAACGCAATGTAGCATATATAGAATTCCTAGACAATGCAGCTTATACAGGGTTCCATCCAGGCAATGACTATACCCACAACATAACTGCAGCAACATTGCTGTGTCAAATGCTTTTAGGCTATAGCCTTGAGCTATGTTCCATTGCTGAGCTTTATACCCCTGGTGATGCGCCCTGAGCTAAAACCACCTCATACCAAGGAGGCTCTATGTGATTAAATGGATGTTGAACTACCCTGACAGTCACATCTTCCTACTCATGCCTTCTGATGTCTGCATGTTGAGCATGGATATCTGAAAAGGGCAAGCCAATCTATATACACAGGTTTCTCCTCTTCAGATGTTAGCATTCAATATGAGACATCAGGGCTAGGGCCACCAGCATAACCCTGGAGCTCATAAATTGTGTGAACCCCTCCCTGCTTCATGCACATAACATGAAATGGAGGCCTTAATCAAAAGATTATCTGATGTGGCGAGGGAGAGGTGGCAGAAGCCAGTAAACTGTGCCTGTACATTAACGGCAACAGGGCTATTTTGATGGTGGCTGTTCTGGAACTCTGTGATGGCTGCTATGCTGAAAACCATGGTTGTGAAGAGATTCACTGCAACAGCAGAAGCATGACTCTGGTATCCCACTTTACATTATATGTGATAAATTACTTTTACTTGCTTTCGACACAAGTTTTACAACAACCAGCACACTGCTTTCAAATAACACCTGCTATAGGGCTCACAGACATACATGTGCACACATACACATACACATACACATGCATGCGCATGCACACACACACACACACACAGTGTACACACAGCACACAAACACTGAACCACCTTCCTCTCACCCCAAGCCTTTTTTTAATCCAACATTGTTAATCAAAATTATCCTACTAGCAAGGGTGGACTTTGGTGCTTTGGCACCCTGGATTAGGCCAACATTTGCTCCTCCCCTAGTTCTTGCACCGTGGGCTCTTGCAGGGTCCTAGAGCCCTCATGCCTCCTTCCCACAGCAGGGCAAGTGCTTACAAGGCATCATCTCTGCTTGGTGTCCAGTGCTGGGGAACTCGTTGTGCTGCCCTAAAACTGCCTCTCTTATTGGTCTGTGGGGTTCTTCATGTTCATTTAATCCTAGGCAAGTAGCACTTCTGTTTCTCTTGATGTATGATTATCTGAATATTTTGGATGCACTTGGAGTCCTTTTAAAGATACGCTGAGCTATGTTGTATGCTCACCATTTTATTTCACCTGCATTGGCCAAAGTAAATAAACAAAACCAATCAAATACACACACACACGAGTCTTTTTGATGAGACTCAGCACAGTATGTTGAAAGCACACTGCTCCTAGGGTTGATAAAGATCCACTGTTAATTCAAAGGGAACGTCTGATTTATGTTAGGCAGCTGTCTGCTGATGATTTCAAAGTGGGTTAAGGAACTCTGGTTCAGCCCATTTTCTTAAAGCTATCTGATTAGCACTCCACTTCTTAGTTACTTCATTTGAAAGCTAGTACCTCATTTAAGATGGGACGTGGGTGGCGCTGTGAGTTAAACCACAGAGCCTAGGACTTGCCGGTCAAAAGGTCGGTGGTTCGAATCCCCGTGATGGGGTGAGCTCCCGTTGCTCGGTCCCTGCTCCTGCCAACCAAGCAGTTCGAAAGCACATCAAAGTGCAAGTAGATAAATAGGTATTGCTCTGGTGGGAAGGTAAACGGCATTTCCGTGCACTGCTCTGGTTTGCCAATAGTGGCTTAGTCATGCTGGCCACATGACTCGGAAACTGTACGCCAGCTCCCTCGGCCAATAAAGCGAGATGAGCGCCGCAACCCCAGAGTCGTTCACGACTGGACCTAATGGTCAGGGGTCCATTTACCTTTACCTTTACCTCATTTAAGAGGCATCTGGTTGGCCACTGTCAGATCAGTATGCTGGTCTAGGCAGGACTTGGGCTTGATCCAGCAGGCCTTGCTTACATTGTTACGTCCTTGCAATTTATTACCTTATTATGAACTTCCAATTGGTTGGGGGCCATGCAACAGCTCCTTTCCAGGGACAGGACACAAGAGACTGGCAGCTCCTGCTCTGAGGTGTGTGGTTTTTTTTGCTTCTCAGTGATAGCAGCTGAGTTAGCTTCTACACAATGTGGTCAGTGTGGTGACCACACCCTAGATATATACCTAGGTTTCGTCAGGTCTGAATAGAGCAGGGCACCTTCAGAACAGTGCAGACGTTTTGTTTGCCACATCCTTTTCCTTGGGGGCTGAAGTGGAGTTGTGAGAGCACAGAAGGCAGCTAATACATCAATGCTGAGGTTGGAACCGGAGAACCACTCTTCAGGAATCACATTCATCATTATGAAGTGCAAAGAAAGGGACCCTTGTCCCTAATGCAAAACAGTTCACAGATGCAGCACTGCGCCATAGCATGCCTCTGGAAGCAATCAGAATCAGTTCATAATATCACAGGATGCTGCCTTTCTCTAAACCAGCTTTGAATGATAGTGAGGCTTTAAAATCTTATTATTTAAACGCTTTTCTCCGAAATACATGAGTTGGCTAAATACTCCATATACTTGTAGACTTCTGTATGTATGAAAGGTGAACCTCTTATACAAACACATTGCTGGGCACTGAGAGTTCAAGAAAGAGGTAATTCTCTAAATTGGGATAAAACGGAAAGGAGGTGCTGACAGAAACTGATAAATGACCGTACAAGTTTATTCATTCCTTTTAATTGAGTAGTTCTGGCTACAACCAGAAGATGGCACTAGTATGCACCTAGACTACAAATGTGACCTAATCTATGTTTTTTTCCTTTTTTTTCCTTTTAACAAACAAACCATGGGCATAATCCCATAGAATTCAATTTGTGTGTACAGATTGCTGGTGTCAACTGAAAGTGTAGCTTTTACTGTCTACATTTTAGAGCCAAATTACATGTTACTAT
Source organism: Podarcis erhardii (assembly GCF_964252035.2). Classification (NCBI taxonomy): domain Eukaryota; kingdom Metazoa; phylum Chordata; class Lepidosauria; order Squamata; family Lacertidae; genus Podarcis; species Podarcis erhardii. Next base: position 90,872,270 of record NC_138507.1, on the reverse strand, counting down.
GTGTGTATTTTCTCAGAAATGTCCTTGTTTTAACTGAAAGCAGTGACAAGAAGCTGTGAATAGCGGTGAAGGATGAGCAGGTGGTGGTGGTATGAAATCTTTCCCCTTCCAGACATTTTCTACTGAAAATTGGTAACTTCCTGCTGCTTTTTGTCCTGCAGCAGGTAAGAGACAGGTACCTATATATTTATCCCTGTGAAATAAAAAGCACACTGAGGAATGCATATATGGCTTTTGAATGCACAAAAATGCCTGGAAGGGGAAGAGTTAAGCTGCATCTCCCCTCCATAATTTCTTTCCAGGAGGCTGCTTTTAGTTGCAAAAATAAAACATTGGGAATAAATCTGATTCAGTTTGCATTTAAAGGTAAACCTACCTAATTCGCACTTTTTGAAACAATACTTGAACTAAACCTGAAGCACAGTGATCCTTCCAAATTTGCACATCTCCAAATTTTGCAGTGCAGTCCTCCAGCCAAGTAAGCCAAGTAATGTGTACAAAAATGCATATACCAGGGTAAAGTATGCAAAAAAATGCCCACATTGGTGTAACTAACATACAAAAATGTGTTATACTAGGAGAAATCTGCAATAAAATGCCGATGAATTTTCACAAGAGCTTCTTAAATAAATAATTAAATTGCAAACTGATCCACAAATGTGGAGTGCTGAACTGTGGAGTACTGAAAGATGGGGAAACTGAGGAAATTAATAGAAATAAGAATAGGCAGATCTGCCCATCCAAGGTCCAGTGCCAACATCTCCAAGGGTACGATCCTGTGCACACTTTTCCTGAGCTGGCCTTCAGCACCATTCAGTTAGTACCTGCTCAAGTCTGCTATGAAATGTCAGCGGCACTATTGTATCCCGTATACTGAGAGATATGTAGTAAATTGAATTATATCTTTTATCAAACTAAGTGATTGCAATATTGAAAATTTCCATCACATATTCTCCATAAGGCAGAAATAACTGTTCCTCTGGGCAAAGTCTAACTGAGTGTAATCTTATTAATTACTACAATATGATTTTATAATTCTTTGTTCATGGAGCACTAGCCTCAGCCAGGTATCTTCCAGTTTAGCTGCATTTGTAGGATTTCTATTTTTCCACCCTGATTGCCCATACCTGAAGAAAAACTTGCAAATCTGAAGCCTGCAACAAATTATTAGTCAATCCAATCAATGGGTCACATTTCACCTAGTTGAAATCTCTTCACTTGGAGTATTAGACCAGCAGAAAATAGAAGCTCTTCATGAGCTCACACTTCACCAAAGGGGTCCTCTTTATCAGGTATAGGCCTATATCAGGTATAGGCAAACTCGGCCCTCCAGATGTTTTGGGACTATAACTCCCATGCTAGCCAACAGGACCAGTGGTCAAGGATGATGGGAATTGTAGTCCCAAAACATCTGGAGGGCCGAGTTTGCCTATGCCTGCCCTATATCTTTCAGAAAATCAAATAACATTCTCAAGAAGAACCCAGGCCTTCAGTTCTGCTGTTATTCTAGTAGCCCCCAACAGCTTTCTTTAAAAATAAAATAAAACAGGCACATTTATTTATGGATTTTTGAGTACAAGAATCTCAGATAAGTAATAGTGCAGGTGCTAAATTTTAGGTATATCTGACAGTCATAAAATGCTTGGTACAAAAACACCACCACAAACAGGCTACAACTGTCTTACCCATTGCTCCCTAAGACCACTTGCTGTGTATAGTTTGAGAAAAGTTGTATGCCATGCTTAGGACGACACAGAAGAAATGCTGTGAGCATTAACAGAGGAAAAAACAGGTGGCAAGGAGAAGGGAAGAAAGACAAAACAGAAACGCTTCTTTGATGTGTCTAGATCCAGCCAAAATGTGGCCATACCTGTGGCTTGACTTGAGTCTGCTCACTAATTCCAAGCTGTGACTTATCCCAGGTGCACAGGTTCCTCCAGCCCATGTCTGTTGACTAACTGGATGGCCATGTGGTTAAATCAAAATGGCCAGTGCACTAATTGGTATTATTAGACTTTGTAGATGAAGGGAGCATGACCTTATGATTATTTCAGAAGCAGTTTTCATTACTGGTGCTAATTAGACTTGAAGTTAATGAGGAAGGATTACTATTCAGGGGCTTAAGAGGAGGCCAGAACAGTTATTGTAGGTTAATTGTTCTTCTAAAAGACCCCATTTCAAGAACAACTCATTTTATCAACTCCCATCCCCACCCTTTCATGCTGGGTGAGATATGTTTGAATAGAATTCAAAACATAATTGCAGGACTGACCCCCTATCTATTGCTTGATCAGCAATCATTTTGCATCAGCAGAAGGTTAATAAAATGTTTAAGGAAAGAAATGCTGTGCATATGGTGAATACAGAATAGTCTGCCCTGCAGATATTTCCCATAAGCCTTTTTCAGCGTACCTTTTAACTATGAAAAATGCAAACCTTCTAAAAATCCAGAAGTGAAACAGTTAATTTTTTTACTACCATAAGAAGAAAATACATTTATAAGGAATCTGTAATTCAGGTTGTCTTAATACTTTCAAATAGAGTTCAAATCCCCAATTAAACTCTGAGTTCAATCTCAAATGTTTGTGTAAGTGTGAAACTATTTTAAAACATTTATAAGCTATCGTTTCTAACCTGTTTACAGAGCAATGCTGAATTTTCCATGATTCTAACCCCCCCCAAAAAATATTCCAGTATTTGCATATATGGTTGTATGTGATTTACTTTTAAAAGTTATCATTTATGCTGTGATACCACCGTCCAAGAAAGTATAATAAATGTCAGTTTCTACAGCTGGCCTACGTGTATTACGTGAACAGATAACAGTAGGGTGTGTTAGGTTTGTGGTAGTTGTTCAGGCACCCATAATTCTGGTGGCCCTCTTCAGTTTTCATTTACAACCAAGTAAGGGCTGTAGCCCTTATGATTATAGGAAGGGGGGGGAAAGATTTTTCCTCCCTGATCCACTCCTCCTCAAAAAGCTTTCAGAACTCACATTTCTCTTGAAGTAAAAGATGATGACAATTTTACTATGATAAATCCTCTGTGGTATCCTAAATTTAGCTTCAGATACCTTTTAAAAGAAGGCAGGGGGCAGGATTTTCTAAAGCTTTAAACAGCTCAGGACCACAATACCTCAAGGACCGCCTCTCCCCGTATGAACTGACCTGGACGCTGTGATCATAACCTGAGGCCCTTCTTTTTGTGCCTTTTCTGTGAGAGGTTCAGAGTATGGCAGCATGAGAACAGGCCTTTTCTGTAGCAGCTCCCCATTTGTAGAATGCTTTCCCCAGGGACACTCACCTGGTGCCTTCATTACTTATATTTAGGTGTCAAGCAAAAACACACTTCGTCACCCAAGGCTTTGGTGCATTAAATCATCTATGGCCTTTTTAAACTCTGTGTGTCTTGGGAGGGGGTACTGTTTAGTTATGTTATGTATTTTTGTGTTTCTGTGCCGCAAAATGCCCTGTGATCCTCAGATGAGTCAGGCCTGATGTCAGCACAGGTGGGAAGTTGCCAATTATTTAATCCCTTAAGACATCCCGTTACATACCCTGCTGCTCACCCAAAATGGCACCTTTATCAGTTTATCAGTAGGTAAACTTTAAATAATAAAAAGGTAGCAAAACACTGAGTACATCCATTCCTGCTTATAAAGAGCAGTACTGGTGAGGGCAGCATTATCCTGATTCAACCTCTGGGCTAGATGCTTTGTTTTGCTGCATATTTCAACAGAGGCTTTAATGGCAGAATGCTTCAAGCCAGCACTAATGGTTTCAAAAAGGTTTATGGTACCTTGACTACTTGCATTCTGTATAATACACAAAGCTTGAGTGTGAGGTTGTTTTTGCTGGTCCTTCTGCACAATGCAATGACATCACTGGGGTCAGTTTTCAGAGCTCTTGTCCAGGGCCCTCTAGCCTGTGACCCCCACCCCCAATGATTTCCAGAGACAGGTGGCAGCTAGGGAGGTAAGATAATTCCAACAAATACGTAGACTAGAGTATTTGCTTGTCCATCCCATGTCTGGAACGGAAATTGACCTGGCAAATATGACAGGTATACACCATTTTCTTTGGGGAGCAAAATGTGGCCACATGGTTCTCTTGCTCTTCATTTAATCCCCAAAACAATTCTGTGAGGTAGGTTAGGCTGAGAGGCAGTGGCTGGCCCAAGGTCACCCAGTGACCGATTAAAGGATGCTGTTACCTGTCCCAGGCACCAGGGCAGTTGCTTTACTCAGCTGGCTGGACATTTCTTTTTTTAAAAAAAATGAACATAAAAGAAAACTATCAGGTGCTGCTTTTTAACCATGTGGTAGAGCTGCTTTGAATTTCATGGTTCCTTCTGTGTACTATGTTTCTGGTTCATAGCTGGGCTGGCCCTACTATTGGGTAGGGTAAGGCAGCTGCCTCAGGTGGCAAATGCTGAGAGGCAGGGAGCAGACAGCTTTCCCTGCACCCTCCTAAACTGCCCTTTTGCCCTCAGATGCTGCAGAGGATACCGTCCTATCAAGGGTGTTTGAAATATAATTCTATTTGGCCTTTAGACATGGAATGGGGGAGGCACCATGTTGTCCGTCTCAAACTGTCTTGGACGAGCCCTGGTTCATGGATGGGAATATTCATTCAGGAAGAGAGTTCTGATCACTTTTTAAAAAGCAAAATATATAAAATTATGTGCTTTTAAAAGTTTATTGGCATATGTGTTTAGCATGGAGGATAAACTCTGATGGTGAATTTACATGCAACAGATTTTCACAAGTTAAATTATCATGGTGGAGTCATTTAATAATGGTTGAACATTGCTAGTTGACAGCTTCAGAACTGAAAGAACACCTTCATCCATGTCAACAGCTTACTTGTTAAGTATACTGTTTTAATAGTGATTGGGTTCACACCAACCATGCATAATGTTTACAGTGTCCCTGATTCTTTAATGATCTTATCAAAGGAGTCTTGAGAGAACACAAAGAAAGCTGCAAAAGGTTCACATGTACTGTGCCATTTCTTCTGTATGTGGTAGTTGTTCTCCTTTCCTTTTCCTCTGCTTTTTCTATCTGAGCAGTGCTTAGACTTTCAGCACCTGCCAGGTTATCAGTCACCATAGGGGATGGGGAGTTAGGCTCCTAAACAGGAAGCCAACTCCAAGTTCACAAAAGAGAAGAGGTTGCCCCTGTCCTCAGGCAGCCCTTTATTCCTCTGCTGTGCTTTCTTACTCAGCAGACCTGAATGAGAGTGTTGGTGAACTAAGCTCATTTTTGAAGCCTAGGTTGCATACAGTACATTTTTTAAACACTTAGGAAAAGGCAGGGAGGTTTCCATTTTTAGAGAAGTCAGTTTTTCTCTCAACTATTGACTCAGGTGTATGAATTAATTAGCTATTAGCACAATCAAATAAACAGGTTGTGTTTTTTTTTAAACAGCCTGCATAAAATGTTATCCTACAAATTCTCCAGATGTTCATAGAATCCTTTAGGGAAAATAGAATACCTGCAGATAGAACTTCAATAATATTTTATTTAAATACTGACTGTAATCACCCACAGCTTTTATAAATTAATAATTTATTCCACTATACCATCACCCAAATGACCCGACCACAGAACAATAAGTGATTCAGCTGCTTAGTTGTCATGGCAAGTGTACAGCACGATCAACTGGTAGAGATATTTCTGTATACAGAAGCTGAGTATGCAAATCCAGTGATTCTCAAGTGCAAGGCAGGTCATCCCAGGGAGGTGTGGCCAGTTGCCAGGAGAGGCACAAGTGATTTCCCAGAACTAATTTTGATTAGGCTAGAAAGCAACTGCCAGCCCTTGTGTGGCTTGTCAGCTCTTTATATCAATGGTGCAACCATCTATTATTTCCAAAGGTTACTTTCATGTATCTCTGATTAATTGCACTTATGCCAGACTTCACCATATGTTGTGGATCCACTTGATCTGTGTCATTCTCCTTCTTTTGATATGCCTTCTCCGGAATATAGTCTGTGCCCACTCTCATGCAGCTCAAATAAGTACAATAAAAATAGACAGACAGACAGACATATGGGAACGTTTCCAGTTTAACAGTAAGTACCAGACTGGTGGGGTGGCAGCACTCACCCGACCTCCAGTCAGTTGCACCACTGCTGTTTAATTGGATATACAAGGGGAGGGGCGAACTGATGGCAAAGTTGGCAAAGGGCAAACACACTGCTGGTTCTGCTGGTGTTTTTGCACTGCACCAACCTTGCCACTGTCTGTGTCTTCTCCTTTAACCTCCTGGCAAGTAGTAGCAACACAACCAGCCAGCAGTCAGGTGAGTGCCACCACCACATCATGCGACCTGCTACTGCCTGGCACCTGTGTTATTTTCTTTTCGATACCAGATAAAAACTTTCTGTTCTCCCAGGCCTTTAAAAATAGCTTTTAAACTGTATTTTCTCTCTCCTTTGGTTCTTGAATTGAAGTTGCCCCTGCGGCCTGTGCTGGTGCAAAACTGTTTTGTTTTGTTGGTGTTTTTTTATTGGTTTATTTATTTTTACATGCTATGAACTGCCTAGAGAATGCAGTTAAATAGGTGGCATAAAAGTAAAACAAATAAATAAATAAATCTAGACTAAGTCTCAATAATAAAACGAAAACCTTCTACAACCCCTAGTTGCCACCAGACAGACAGAATACAAATTCTGGGACTAAAGCCATAGGGGGGAAAAATATCAAGAGGAAAGCACTGAAAGGAGGAGATAGCATAGCTTTTGAAGTTATGAAGAACTGCAGCATAGCTTGAAGGATGGGGATAGCTTGAAGGATGGGCATAGCTTGAAAGATTGGCGTTAAAGAGCAGACACCTACAGGCTGCACCATCAAGATGGTGAGCACCAATCTTCTGTGTGAAAGGCAGGAAACCAGAGTATCTGAGTCACCCCTGCCTTTTGCTAGGGGTCAATTTTGGCATGCAACTATCATCTCAGATAGATGATAGTAAGATTAGGGCACCTCCAGAGACTGCCATTGCATTAGGGATGATTAGAAGTACTGGCTGAGTCAGCGGTGTTTGAACAGCTATTGTTTTCACTGTCACCTTATTCATCCTGAGGTTGGACAGACTTTCCCTGATTGGGGGAGCTCAGTTCTGAGCCGGCCCTTGAAGTCAAACAGAGTGAAAGCTATGTCAGGTCTTGGAAGCAAAGGGACTGATTTAGCCCTCTGTGGTCACTGGTCTGGTGATGTTACTTATTGATGCTTATTGGTTTAATTTAGGGGTCAGCAATGTGGCACCCATGGGCACCTATGCACCCACAGAGTCATTCCCTGGCATCCTGTCTTTCCCAGTATGCATCAGTATTAAAAACTGTTTTTCAGGGTTTTTAAAAATCATTTTAACAGTTGTTTGCAACGCAAAGCTGCTTTGGGAGGAGGGACAGGATAAATGAATGAATGAATGAATAAATAAATAAATAAATAATTTCTGGATAATAGCAGCAGTAATCAATTGAAACTGTTGTTTTTAAATTAAAATCCTTTATTCTTTTTTGTTTGTGTCTAATTTTGTTCTGATTTTATCGTTGCTTTTATAGATTTTATCAATTTTATCATGGGAGCTATCTGTTGGGTATATAAATGTATTAATAAAGGGGGGGGCTGCATTTTAAAAAACCTGTATCTGGAGTAATTCCCATTGTGCTCAGTAGGACTTACTTATGAGCAGACATGCATAAGAGTTCACGGCACAATACTGAAATATACTCCCTGCAGTAATGTATATTTCAACAAATCTTTATGTTTAAGATTGTGTTTTCATGTGTTCTAGTCATGTAAGCTATCTCAGAGATAGGTGTGAAAAGAGATAAATGGGACCAATAGTAGTATCCATTTATTTATTTTGAAGATTTCTATGCCCACACTTCAGGACAAAAGCTTCTCAGAACAGCATACAATGGTTGGATCTGTATTGCACTTCAATTTTGCTTTCTATCTACAATCTTTGTTGTTGTTGAGTGACAATCTTGTTGTGTTCACAATCTTTTTTTAAATAGCAATTTTTTGATTTTCCAAAGATAGCAAAAAATAAAAAGAATAACAACAACAACAATACAAAAACAAAGCAAAACAAATTGACTTCCCTTTTAGTTCCTTCCTTGGTTCCATTATTTATCAATGTACTGCATGTCCATTGCTTAATTTAAAATCTTATTTAAATCACTTATTATCCATTCATAACAAAATTACAAGTAGTTCTAGAACCCTGCTAATATATATGCAATAAACATCTTCCATTCATCCTTAAATTCGTTGTTGTCTCTTCCTCTTAATTTCCTTGTAAGTTTTGACATTTCAGCATATTCCATTAGTTTAACTTGCCAATCTTCTTTGGCTGGGACACATTCTTCTTTCCAAATTGTGCTAATAATGTCCCTGTAGCCGTAGTTGCATACATAAATAAATTCTTTTGTAATTTTGGTAGATTCCCTCCTATAATACATAATAGGAAAGCTTCTGGTTTTTAAACAAATTTTATTTTAAACATCATCTCATTATAAATCATTTCCCAATGTTTCTTTATGATTTTACAATCCCACCACATATGGAAAAATGTCTCTTCTGTAATTTTACATTTCCAACATTTGCTTTCCTTATATTTATACATTTTTGCTAATTTCACAGGAGTTAGGTACCATCTAGACATCATTTTCATATAATTTTCTTTAATCGCTACAGATGTTGTAAACTTTATATCATTATTCCATAGTTTTTCCCATTCCACCATCTGGATATTATGTCCCATATCTTGTGCCCAAATGTGTTCACTATCTATGCTACAATGTGATGGAAACTGTAAATCTTTTATTGTTTATTTTCTTATCGTAATAAGTTATCTATATCTATATCTATATCTATATCTGTATCTATATCTATATCTATATCATCTATATCTATATCTATATCTGTACCTGTATCTATAGAACAGCATACGATAAAATGATTAAACAACAGGTAGATTTATATTTTAAAAATTGCAAGAACAAAACAGTGAAAGATGAGCTTGTACAGGACTTGTAATTTGATAGTTGGACCAGAGATGTGATAACCTTAAACGTGAGACCAGGCAGTTTGAAGTTGATGTAAATAATAACAGAAAGAACTAAAGGAGTGAGAGTGCCAGGGTCCCAAAATTCAGTCACCCAATGCTGTTCTCTGAAACCTACCATGGAGAAAGGATCAGAGCCACTGTAAAACAGTGCCCCCAATATTTGTCCCACTAAGCTGGTTCAGATGGTCAATGGAATCAAAAACCACTGAGAGATCAAGAAAGAATAACAGGGTCACACTCCATCTTTCCTTCTCAGTGCACATCAGTGTGATCAAGGCCAATTAAGTCCTTAATCAAGCCTGTTTCATCCAAGAGTACATACAGTTGTTGTGCCACAACCCTCTCTTCAACCTTCCCCTAAAAGGTGGGTATTTGTGATTGGGTGCTAGTTGTCACAAAGCAGGGTAGGCTCTTTCAGGAGTGGTTTGGTTCCATTGGTTTGCCTTTTTCCACCACTGGCACATATAACCTCCTCATGCTAATCCTAATGACATCATCTCCAAGTGGAAATGAATTCGTTGTTTTTCTATTGGTGCAATGTCATTGCTCTCAGTATGCACAGATTAGGCTCACTGACACGAGTTCGTTGTGGAGTGCAAATGATAACATTTTGAATAGCAAACTTTCTGGGAGTGATTAAGGTTTTAAATCACATGAATGAATTTTGATCAGTCATGGGGGCCTGACGTTTCTTCCCAATGCCTGCCAATCTGAAACCCTTTTCCTCCTTGGGTAATGAAAGCAGCATTAAGTTTTAAGACCTGATTCAATAACACTTTATGGATGATTATTATGGCTGATATTAAGTCTTCAAAAGCCAGCTTATGAATGACTTAATGTATTGAAGTTTATTACCAATCAGGCTAACCTATTTGAGTTTTGTTTTGGTGGGATTGTAAAACAATGACTGACACACAGACTCCAAAGAGATAAAATGTAAAGGAAATGTATTCCAAGCAGGCACCAGCCATGCCATCATTTGGGGAATTTGCACCACATGAAAAAGCTATTAGCTACACTTCATAAACCTTCTTGGAAGACTCAGTGCAGCTGGCTACTTACTGAAAGTGTAAAGAGAATCTTGAAGTACAGTGTGGTTTATGCTTATATCACTGTCCGTTTGTAGCCATCAGTCTATCCATACTTGTTATGTCAAGCCAACTTGAAGTAACTACCAGAACCTAAGCAGAGTGAAAACCAGTGCAATGTAGCAGCTTCGCCATGGGTGGAGAACCTCTGGTGACCCAGATGTTGCTTGATTGCAGTTCTCATCAGCCCTGACCAGGCCATGTTGCCTGTGGCTGATTGGAGTCCAAGGACAACTGGAGGGCCACAGGCTCCCCATCTGAAATAAATTGCCATGACTAATTTCAATGGATGGTATCCAATGCTAGTCCTACTCAGAGTGCACCCATTGAGTTAATGGACATGACTAATTTAGCTTCATTAATTTCAGCAGATCTACTATGAATAGTACTTAGTCAGATACAACCCTAGGTATGTATTCAATTGGAAACACTTGTTATTTGTAAGAACTTAAGAAGAACCTTGCTGGATCAGGCCAATGGCCCACCTAGTCCAGCATCCTGTTCTCATGCTGGCCAGAAAGATGCCCATGGGAAACCTGCAAACAAGACCTGAGCATAAGAGCATTCTCCCCTTCTGCAGATTCCAGCATATGGTATTCAGAAACGTTTCCGCATCTGACCCTGGAGTTTTGTTGTTTTGACTTACCCATTTTTTCTGAATGAGTTTTCCTGCCCCCCACTCTGCCTTGCCTGAATAATAGTTTCCTTAATAATCTACTGTTCACTTGTATCTCCTTGGCTTCTCTGGTGTGAAAAGCAAAGGGAATTCTAAGAGGTACCGCAGCTCTTTTGTGGCCTTGCTTTGACATGTCCAAATATGTGAGTAATGGGAGTGCTTAGAATCGATTTACATGTGATGGATATTCAGGAATTAGGGACCCCAAATTATGGGCAATAGAGCCTGGCAATAAAAAAAACCCCAAAGCCTAGTTGTTCAGCAAGATTAATGGGGAGGGAAACTTTTATTCTAATGAAAATATACAAGGTTGGCTGGGATATAAGGCATGAGAAATTGGCTAAAGTACTGGAGAGACACAAAAAAATTGAAAGCTGTGTCTCCTGTAGATGATCATATTTATTAAAAACAACACTTTCTTTGAAGATTTGAAAAGATTTCCTTTACTATGTATTGGTGAAGCAAAGTTGTATTGGTGAAGCAAAGTTGTACAAAGAAAATGTACTACTGCGCATGCTTTTGAATCCATTGAAATAAGATGGATTATTATTATTTTTGGTTATTGTTGCACCACAAAATAATAATAATAAGAATATATCCTGACATTTCTGTGAGCAAGGCTCCAATCAGACAGTGAGAAATCCAGGGAATTGAGAATGCTGTCTAGACCACACCCAATGTTCTGTGTAGCTGTGCATTTTAAGACAAGATTGGTGATGATGATTGATGGACAACTTATATTTCATGGAAATTTGCCACTATGGATCTTCTTATTGAAGGGAGGGGTTGAAATTTACATTTGTCCATGAAGATCACTGGGTGCCTGTGTCCAAGTTATTTATTTATTTATTTATTTATTTATTTATTTATTTATTTATTTTATTGCATTTATATCCCACCTTTTCCTCTACGGAACTCAAGGTGACATACATGCCTCTCCCTTTCCTCATTTGATCGGCGGTCCCTCCTGACCGGAGGTGGGCAAATGTTCCGCCATCATCAAAAAGGGGGGGAAAGAAGGCCCAGGTGATTACCGACTGGAGAGTTTGACATTGATACCAGGAAAGGTCCTAGAACAGGTGGTTTGTGAGACTTAGAAAAGGATGCTGTGATTACTAAAACCCAGCATAGGTTTCTCAAAAATAAGTCATGCCAGATAAATCTCATTTCTTGTAGCTGGTTGACTGACCAAACCCAAAGAGCACTCATTAATGGTTCCTCGTCATCCTGGAAAAAGTGACAAGTGGGCCCGGTTTTTCAACATCTTTCTAAATCACTTGGATGAAGGAATTGAGGGGCTGCTCATCAAATTTGCAGATGACACCAAACTAGGAGGGGTAGCTAATGCCGCAGAAGACAGAATCAGGATTCAAAATTACTTTAATGGTTTAGGCCCAGTTCTCCAATCTAACAAAATGAATTTCAGTAGGGACAAATGTAAGGTTCTGCACTTAGGCAAGAAGAAACAGATGCACAAATATACAATGGAGGACACCTGGATTGTCAGTAGTTCATGTGAAAAGGATCTAGGAGTCTTAGTGGACCACAGGCTTAACATGAGTCAATAGTGTGATGCAGCAGCAAAAAAACCCTAATGCTATTCTAGCCTGCATCTAACAGAAGTATTCTAGCCTGCATCAACAGATCAAGGAAAGTCATAGTACCACTATTATGCCTTGGTCAGACCACATCTGGAATACTTTGTCCAGTTCTGAGTGCCACAATTTAAGAAGGATGTTGGCAAGCTGGAACATATGCAGAGGAGGGTAACCAAGATGATCAAGGATGTGGAAACCAAGCCCTATGAGGACCAGTTGAAGGAACTGGGTATGTTTAGCCTGGAAAGGAGGAGAGTGAGAGGAGATAGGATTGTTGTTGTTTTTTAGTCGTTTAGTCGTGTCCGACTCTTCGTGACCCCATGGACCAGAGCACACCAGGCACTCCTGTCTTCCACTGCCTCCCGCAGTTTGGTCAGACTCATGTTTGTAGCTTCGAGAACACTGTCCAACCATCTCGTCCTCTGTCATCCCCTTCTCCTTGTGCCCTCAATCTTTCCCAACATCAGGGTCTTTTCCAGGGAGTCTCCTCTTCTCATGAGGTGGCCAAAGTATTGGAGCCTCAGCTTCACGATCCGTCCTTCCAGTGAGCACTCAGGGCTAATTTCCTTAAGAATGGATGCGTTTGATCTTCTTGCAGTCCATGGGACTCTCAAGAGTCTCCTCCAACACCATAATTCAAAAGCATCAATTCTTCAGCGATCAACCTTCTTTATGGTCCAGCTCTCGCTTCCATACATTACTACCGGGAAAACCATGGCTTTAATTATACGGACCTTTGTTGCCAAGGTGATGTCTCTGCTTTTTAAGATGCTGTCTAGGTTTGCCATTGCCTTTCTCCCAAGGAGCAGGCGTCTTTTAATTTTGTGACTGCTGTCACCATCTGCAGTGATCATGGAGCCCAAGAAAGTAAAATCTCTCACTGCCTCCATTTCTTCCCCTTCTATTTGCCAGGAGGTGATGGGACCAGTGGTCATGATCTTCGTTTTTTTGATGTTGAGCTTCAGACCATATTTTGCGCTCTCCTCTTTCACCCTCATTAAAAGGTTCTTTAATTCCTCCTCACTTTCTGCCATCAAGGTTGTGTCATCTACATATCTGAGGTTGTTGATAATTTCCCCGGCGATCTTAATTCCAGCTTGGGATTCATCCAGCCCAGCCTTTCGCATGATGAATTCTGCATATAAATTAAATAAGCAGGGAGACAATATACAGCCTTGCCGTACTCCTTTCCCAATTTTGAACCAGTCAGTTGTTCCATATCCAGTTCTAACTGTAGTTTCTTGTCCCACATAGAGATTTCTCAAGAGACAGATGAGGTGATCAGGCACTCCCATTTCTTTAAGAACTTGCCATAGTTTGCTGTGGTCGACACAGTCAAAGGCTTTTGCATATTCAATGAAGCAGAAGTAGATGTCTTTCTGGAACTCTCTAGCTTTCTCCATAATCCAGCGCATGTTTGCAATTTGGTCCCTGGTTCCTCTGCCCCTTCGAAATCCAGCTTGCACTTCTGGGATTTCTCGGTCCGCGTACTGCTTAAGCCTGCCTTGTAGAATTTTAAGCATAACCTTGCTAGCGTGTGAAATGAGTGCAATTGTGCGGTAGCTGGAGCATTCTTTGGCACTGCCCTTCTTTGGGATTGGGATGTAGACTGATCTTCTCCAATCTTCTGGCCACTGCTGAGTTTTCCAAATTTTCTGGCATATTGAGTGTAGCACCTTAACAGCATAATCGTTTAAAATTTTAAATAGTTCAGCTGGAATATCATCACTTCCACTGGCCTTGTTATTAGCAGTGCTTTCTAAGGCCCATTTGACTTCACTCTCCAAGATGTCTGGCTCAAGGTCAGCAACCACACTACCTGGGGTGTACGAGACATCCATATCTTTCTGGTATAATTCCTCTGTGTATTCTTGCCACCTCTTCTTGATGTCTTCTGCTTCTGTTAGGTCCTTTCCACTTTTGTCTTTTATTATGGTAATCTTTGTACGAAATGTTCCTTTCATATCTCCAATTTTCTTGAACTGATCTCTGGTTTTCCCCATTCTATTGTTTTCCTCTATTTCTTTGCATTGCTCGTTTAAGAAGGCCTTCTTGTCTCTCCTTGCTATTTTTTGGAACTCTGCATTCAATTTCCTGTATCTTTCACTATATCCCTCACATTTTGCTTGCCTTCTTTCCCCCACTATTTGTAAGGCTTCGTTGGACAGCCACTTTGCTTTCTTGCATTTCCTTTTCATTGGGATGGTTTTAGTTGCTGCCTCCTGTATAATGTTACGAGCCTCCATCCATAGTTCTTCAGGCACTCTGTCCACCAAATCTAAATCCTTAAACCTGTTCCTCACTTCCACTGTGTATTCATAAGGGATTTGACTTAGATTGTATATTACCGGCCCAGTGGTTTTTCCTACTTTCTTCAGTTTAAGCTTGAATTTTGCTATAAGAAGCTGATGATCTGAGCCACAGTCAGCTCCAGGTCTTGTTTTTGCTGACTGTATAGAGCTTCTCCATCTTTGGTTGCAGAGTATATAATCAATCTGATTTCGATGCTGCCCATCTGGTGATGTCCATGTGTAGAGCCGTCTCTTGTGCTATTGGAAAAGAGTGTTTGTGATGACCAACTTGTTCTCTTGGCAGAACTCTATTAGCCTTTGCCCTGCTTCGTTTCGATCTCCAAGGCTAAACTTGCCAGTTGTTCCTTTTATCTCTTGATTCCCTACTTTAGCATTCCAATCCCCTATAATGAGAAGAACATCCTTCTTTGGTGTCATTTCTATAAGGTGTTGTAAGTCTTCATAGAATTCGTCAATTTCAGTTTCTTCAGCACTAGTGGTTGGTGCATAAACTTGGATTACTGTGATGTTAAAATGTCTGCCTTGGATTCGTATCGAGATCATTCTATCATTTTTGAGATTGCATCCCATTACAGCCTTTGCCGCTCTTTTGTTGACTATGAGGGCCACTCCATTTCTTTTATGGGATTCTTGCCCACAGTAGTAGATACGATGGTCATCCGATCTGAATTCGCCCATTCCCGTCCATTTTAATTCACTGATGCCCAGGATGTCAATATTTATTCTTGCCATCTCATTTTTGACCACATCCAACTTACCAAGGTTCATGGTTCTTACATTCCAGGTTCCTATGCAATATTTTTTCTTTAGAGCATTGGACTTTCCTTTCGCTTCCAGGCATATCCGCAACTGAGCGTCCTTTCGGCTTTGGCCCAGACTCTTCATCAGCTCTGAATCTACTTGTACTTGTCCTCCGCTCTTCCTCAGTAGCATGTTGGATGCCTTCCGACCTGAGGGGCTCATCTTCCAGCGTCATAACTTTTATATGCCTGTTGCCTTTGTCCATGGAGTTTTCTTGGCAGGGATACTGGAGTGGCTTGCCGGTTCCTGCTCCAGGTGGATCACGTTTGGTCAAAACTCTCCACTATGACCTGTCCATCTTGGGTGGCCTTGCATGGCATAGCTCATAGCTTCTCTGAGTTCTTCAAGCCCCTTCGCCACGGCAAGGCAGTGATCCATGAAGGGGGGAGATAGGATAGCCATCTTCAAATATCTCAAGGGCTGTCACATAGAAGATGGAGCAAGCTTGTTTTCTCCTGCTCTGGAGGGTTGGACGCACACCAATGGTTTCAAGTTACAAAGAAGGAGATCCTGACTTAATATCGGGAAGAACTTTCTGACAGTAAGATCTGTTTGACAGTGGAATGGATTCCCTTGAGTGGTTGTGGACTCTTCTTTATTGAAAGTTTTTAGGCAGAAGTTGGATGGCCATCTGTCATGGATGCTTTAGCATTGCAGGAGGTTGGGCTTCCCACCCTATGATTATATGATTCTCCTTCCAATGCTAGGAGACTTTAAAACGTCACATATGTTGAAAGGAATGGGTAGATTTACCCACAGTTTCCACCAACACATTCTATATAACAGGAGTTATTCTGTACCTTTATAGTTGACAGTGTATTAATTCTGAACAGATTGGTAGATAAATAAACTACTATTGGCTATGGCTAGATGCTTATGCTTCAAGAGTCATTGATATGTTCCTGTTTTTAATTCTGTGACAGCAATTGGTATAATAGAGTAGTGAAAGCTGTCAGCAAACAGGCAAAATATTTCCAAATGGCAAGAGGGATAGATGCCAGCAAATAAATAGCAGTGTGGTAATCAGATGCAGAATGTCTTATCTTTAAGTAGCACAGCTTGAAATATGGCAATGGTGGTAGATAAACATAAAAGAGGCTATGAAGCTAAGGATGAATAGAGCAATATCCTCTAAATAGTAAAGAGCTGGAGCACAAGACCCATGTGAAGAAATGCAGGAATTATTGCTTGAGAAAGACACCTACAGCAGCTGAAAGTGAGATTGCGTCAGGGCCTTGCCTGCACTGATACGAGAGATAAATCAAAGAAGGTAACATTATTCCCACTTGAAGGCTCTTCACCTTAATATGAACGTGTAAAGTGTGTTGGAGAAAGTTGAAGCTATCCTTGTGACGCAAAGAGATCGAAGGGACAGAGTTGGCCATATTATGTTGCTTTAACTAAATAGGATTTCTGCTCTTTTACACTGTTGTTAAGATCTATTTTAGTATACTCTGCCACATTATTTCAATTTTATGCTTAAGAGGACAGAACTATTGGCAAGTCAAGCCAAAGCTAGTTGCAATCAGCAGGCATTTTTCCCCGAGACTTTAGAAATTCCTCCACCTGCATTTATGCTTTTGCCCCTTTGGGGCTTGACAGCTCTTTCTCGTTGTGGGAAGCCTTGATGCATCATGATTGCGTGTTTTACTTTGCCATGAGGGATACTATAAATCACTCGGTCAGGTGGTGGCTTCTGTGGGACTCTAGTAAAGATGGATGCTGTCAATAGAGGCATGTGTGGCAGGAGAAACTGGAACTGGTTTTAGATAATAGAAAAAGAACAAACAGATGGAAGTTTGAGGAACTAGTTGCCCAAAGTTAAGTGGATAGATTGCTGTCCTTAGCGAACAGCTTAAAGCTCTTTCGACTTCATGATCTACCAACTGCTATTTGTGATTTTGACCTATGAAAAATGTTTTATTGACTGGAAAGAGGCGCAGTATTCCTCATTCCCTCTCTGCTGGAAGTCAACTTTAGTGCTATTCTGGAAATGTATTTGCTTTTTGTTTAAGTAAGGTCTGATTGCTAGACTTCCCCATTTTCTCTTGTGGCCTTATAACTAAGCTTTTTGGTTCCTATCTGCAATAGCTACGGAGAATCTGTAGAGGGTGCTAGTATTGTTCATGGCCATCCTGTCATTACGAGCAACTAATTTGCATTAAAAGCCTATAGAAATTTATTATGATGGAAAATGTTGTGCAATGTGAATTCAGGCATCACTATTAGTTCTCTTTATAGTTTTCATCTTTATCAGCTCACTCCTCTCTTTAAAGATATGTCAGCTAATTTTCACATGATTTGTTCTAATACATGCTGTGTAGACTGTACAGAGTCATGTACTGATTGTGCTTCATTGGCAAGCCCTTTTTTATAGCGTTAATGGTCATATTTCTGAAAATGCCTATCTACAAACCAACCAGCATGACAAGTTGTAAATTGTATACAATTTGGACTAGAGCTATGTACAAATGACCTCTCAAACTTTTCCATGCTATTTGCGGACAGGGAAATGGAGTGGAGTGGGGGTGGGACATTTTTTTCAAATTTATCCAGGGGAAGAAATTCCAAAACAGTTTTTCAGGGGTGTGACTTATTATTAGCAGTGGCAGTAATGCAGCACCATTCTAATGGTTTTGTTTTGTTTTGGTTGTCATTACAAGTGGCGGCAGCAGCAACTGTGTGGAGTACTCAGTTAGTGACCTTCTTTTCCGGGCAGTGGTCTGGATGAGAGCAAGAAAAACCCGAGAAAGTTTCTAAGGAAAATGTATTTGAAGAAATTTTGGCTGAGCTCTAATTTGGTTAATCATCATCATCATCATCATCATCATCATCATCATCCACAGCTTATTCAAAGCCAGCTATTGGCAATAACTCAATGCAAAGTTAATTCCAATGGACACATTGTCATGTGTCCCATGGAACCTACTGGGATGAGAATTAGGACTGTGGTGTGCTAAGAGCACAGGGGTTAACCCTTTCTCTCACTGTGGTTCTGATTAAAATGTTCCCTCTCTGAAGATGCTATTAGATCCACAAAGAACCAACTGGCGCCAATGGAAGCTTTCCATCGGGGGGTGATAGCAGCTCTGGGGCTTGGGTGGGGCTTTTCACTGAAACTACAGAGGAAAGGGCAAATATCCGTACCTGTGCACCATGGTCTCAATCCTGTTCTCCCCCATGCAACTGTTACTTGAGATGGAGGGGGGAAAACCTATTTAATGCATTCACACATTTGATGTCAGGTCTAGTTGGATTGTGGCTATTGTTTTGTTTCTCTGCTTTACCATTATGAAAATTTTAAACTTTTTTTTTTAATTGGATAGTGCACATGTTCATCAATATTCACTGTACAGTGCATTAAGTTTTCATTGCTTTCGACCAATGGCCATTGCAACTTTTCAGAGAACAAATTTCAGAAACATTTATAGAACCCCAACTCCCCTTTCAGCTTCAGTTTCTCACCTCTCCTGATTTTGCTTCCTAATAAATATATTACCTAATGTATATATACCTCACATACCAGATTTTACAGACATGCCATGCTACAAATCTTTTTAAGGGTCTTCGGTTTTTTCAGATTTTCCTTGCCAGCAAAATTGGAGTATATGGAAAAGGGGGCATATGTGTGTAAATGTAGCATGCTTTACAATGCACCAGAGAATAATACTTTAAAATATATTTTAGAAGATTTTAACTGAGGTGTAACTGGTGCTGACACTGTTTAAAATTGTCCCTGTCCAGGATAATGAATTCATTTTCAGTATATTATTTGTAAAAAGATGTGAGGTTTTTTTATATTAATGACCTGAAGAAATTCAAACTTGAAGGGAAAAAAATGAGACCTTGTTAAGAAAGAAAAGATAATGAACTCAGGATCTTTGGCCAAACAGAGAACTTTTCCATCTCTGCTCATGACTAGACTGAAAATAACATATTTTAGCTGCTCCAAAATCACTCAACGGGAAGCCAGAGGTGAGAGTCAAGGCTCCCATGAAGATAAGGAATTAGATTGCCTCATCTGTGTTCCCAGAACACTTCAAAAGGCAGACAGCTATAAAGCTGGTTGAGCACAGGAATCAAAGATTTAGTTTGTGAAAAGTGGGAAGAGCTGTTAGGGATCAAGCCATACTAATGTCCAAATAGTGGTATAATACCAGTAGACAAAAGAGGCCAAAGTGAATTAGGGAGTCTCAGCTAACACACAACTCCAGAATCAATCTTTACTGTAGTCAAAAGAACTCCCTGGGCCTAACTGAACAAGAACAGTATGTCTCTAAGCATCCTACTGCATAAGTGGCTAAAAAATGGGATGCAATTTTGTGAGGTCCAGGTGAGTGAAGTGCTTGAGGAGAGCAGTGTTCATTTCCACCAGCTTTCTGGGTAATACTGTGTAAGCGCCATCAAATTTGACTTCACTTGACTCTCTACCCTTGTGTGCTTTCTAAAAGCAATCTCCAGCTTTTTTGATATAATGACTACTATGCTTTGCTTACCTGTTCTTTACTTTCTAAGGATTTTGTGTGGCCCAAACAGTACTGGAAATGCAAAAGTACCCTATTTATATTTTGTGGTTGTATTCTCAGAGGCAATATATATAAATTTCTTATTCACTACTTTGCTTCCAAATATTTTTGCAAATTGAATCCCTTACGGTACAGCCTGTCTCTTTGTAATCTAATTAATTTAAGAGTGTGCTCCAATCTCTTGCACTAAAGTTTTGAAAAAGGAGCAAACTTGGCTAGGTTAATGTGACCCTGGCTGTATGGCAATTATTTCACTCTAACAAAATTTGAAGAAGACTTCTGCATAACTTGAAAGCTTGCTTGCTGTACAGTGGTACCTCGGGTTACATACGCTTCAGGTTACAGACTCTGCTAACCCAGAAATAGTACCTCGGGTTAAGAACTTTGCTTCAGGGTGAGAACAGAAATCGTGCTCTGGCGGCATGGTGGCAGCAGCAGGCCCCATTAGCTGAAGTGGTGCTTCAGGTTAAGAACAGTTTCAGGTTAAGAACGGACCTCCGGAACAAATTAAGTACTTAACCCAAGGTACCACTGTATTTTAAAAAAGAGGAAGTTGCCTATGTGTCTTTTGGACCCCATAGAGCAGTGTTTCCCAACCTTGGGCCGCCAGCTGTTTTTGGACTACAACTCCCATCATCCCTAGCTAGCAAGACCAGTGGTCAGGGATGATGGGAATTGTAGTTCAAAAACAGCTGGAGGCCCAAGGTTGGGAAACACTGCCATAGAGCACATTTGGGGTCTTCCGAAATTTCATTTTGCGTGACAACTTAAGAGTGCAAAATTCTCCTGATGAGCTTTGGTAGTCATATTGAAACTCTGACAGGTGTTTTGCCCATGCTGGAGCCTCAAAATATGTTTCATGCCAGCATCATCGTCATTAATTAAATTTGTATGCCTCCCTTCATCTGAAGATCACAGGGCAGTTCACAACATAAAAATATGAAATGAGAACACAATATACACCAGGAAAAAAATGAAAACAAACCAATAACTCCCCTCCCAAAATCACATTTGGAAGGCCATAGAACATTCAGTCAGTCAAAGGTTGCCACCCAGCAGGATTCCATCACCCTAGGCAGCTGCTTTACTATGTGCACCAGCCTCAACAGAATTTGGATTTAAAGACCACTACTGGCCTGTTTGTTTGTGTGAGTTGGGTGTTGGAACTGGGCAGAACTGAAATCTAAAGTAGATGCAACAAATTGCTTGTGGGTGCAGCTGGGGACTGCCAACCAGACTGGGAGCTCCTCTCCACCCCATGGGTGATGGCACACTGAAGCAGCATTAGGATATAGGGGAGCCCAAGTCATTCTCTGACTTCATGGTGTGGGGCTCTGGCATTATCTGAAAAGGATGTTTCTGAATTTAGCTAAGGTGACAGTGTGAGGTGGCTAGGTGACAACTGGGGAGGGTCCAGCTTTAGCTCTGCCCCCTCCTGATGAGGCCAATATTTTCTGTGGCTAGTCCAGGCATGGGGAACCTTTGGCACCCCAGATGTTGCTCAACTACAACACCATCCCTGGCCCATGCTTGCTAGGGCTGATGGGAGTTGTAGTTCAGTAGCTCTGGGAGGACCCTACTCCTGTGCTAGGCTGTGGAGGAGTCTGCTGGTGAAGGCAGGGCTTCAAACGCTCATTCACAGGGCACCACAGTAGGCTTACTGTTTTTCATATTTTAAAATTAGAAATTTCTAACAACAGCCTAGGGAGCCACTCTTAAGAGCCTCAGTGAAGACATGATTCATGGGGTGCATGCTTCTCATCAGAGCTTTAGAGCCTTGACCACAAGGTCAGATTTCAAAACTGACCTTAGGACCCAGCCTTCAGAATAAATTAGGGGCTAGGATCTGATTTTATCCATTGGAGATCTAGGCAACAATGCCTTCATTGCTGCTGCTCACTCTGCCCCCGAGGAAACCTGGATCATTCCCCTCTTTCTCACAAGTTTTCTGAGCATTACAACTATAAGTGTCAGTGAAAGACAATTGGATTCAAATGTTCATTTCTCAGCCTCCCTCACCCCAATCTCATTTCACACCATATTCCTTTTTGATACTTTCACTAATGGATGTCAATATTCATTTCCTTTTCCTCCTTGATCTTTGTGAATTTTGATCTTCTGCACAAGCTGATAGATTTTTTTTTTAAGGGTGTTCAATCTGGTGTCTAAAGCCAAGCTTTTGATTGCAAATGATCCAGCCAGCCACATTTCAAGGAGTGGTAAAAAAAAAAGCCACTAGGTTTGCTTCCTTGTTTTGCCATTGTGGGGTGTTGCAGTGAAGAGCAATGCAGCCACCTTCCCTAAAGGGAGGCACATAAATTCTAGTTGTGATTCAGTTCATGCACCTTATCCTTGGGGTGGGGATATGTGAACTCCCTATCTCCACTTTGTCTCATAAATGCAAAAAGCAGGTCAAATGCTTTTGTGATATTTCCTGCAGTGTGCAAAACTGGAGTCATTTTGTTAAAATCCTAGCTTCTTTCAGCAAGTCAAAGGCCAGAATTGGTTTCCTTTACTTCTGCAGGGTGATAATTTATTCTATGAGTTGACTAAGGGGTGGCAGATGGGGTGAGGATTTTAATGTGATTACATGTGGTATAATAGTCTCTCCTCTTGTTGTTTAGTGGTATTCTAATCAGTCCCTGTCTATGCAATTCTGATATGACAAGAAAAATGCAATTTTGTATTATTTCACTTTTGATGAAAATGCCTGCCTTAGGAAAGCTATCATGCTGTGCCTACTCTTTGGTTATAAATGTATGACAAATCATTGAGTGAAAAGAGGTTCAGCAGCGATGTAATGGGCTGTTAACTTGTTGCTCTCTATAAGGGGATGATGATTCTGGCAGCATTTGATTTGTGCTAGATGAGCATCAGCGCCTGAAGAATCAAGCCTCAATAGCAACAAAATGTATTTCTGAACTACCTAAAAGAGAAATAAATTGCCACTAAAGGTATTGAGCCAATATTGACGATTTTTTAAAAAATTGGTATGTTTACACACAACAGCCTTTTTATTTTACATTTTGGAAAAGGATGAAATAGAACCACCAAGAAACAGAACTGCATAGCCAGAGGGTCACAGCAGTTGTCCAACATCCTCCCTTGGGGCAGGATCCCACACATAGAATTTAGCTGTATATCTAAATTATATATCCAACGTTATGTGTTTTTGCTATACAGCACTGGTCAGCCACCAGCTCTGCCAGAGGGCAACTCTGAAGAAGAGAGGGAACCTTAGTTTTTAAATTTTTGTTTTGTTTTTATTATATTTACATCCTGCGTTTTCACCAGTGAGCTCAAGTTGGCATACATGGTTCTTCTCCCACATTTGCCCCTAACAACAACCCCATAAGGTAGATTAGGTTGCAATATGGTGGCTGGCCAAAAGCCACCCCTCTGAGCTTTATGTCTGAGTGTGTGGGTTGAACCTGGGTTCTCCCCAGCCCTTGTCTGACACTTTAACCAGTCCAGCACACTGGCAGTCTCTTCCCCAGGTAGTGTCCTGCTGATAAAACTAGTTGCTTTGTCCAGCACCCTTCTCATTCTTCCCCATGCCCCCAACAAGTTATGGATCATTGTTGGCTGTTTTGATTTTTTTTCTTTAATATGGTTTTATTAAGGCTTTTCAAAATACACTAAACGACCAAGACAGAAACAAAAGAAAAGGAAAAAAGGGAAAGGAAAAGAAAGGTGAAAACACACATACACATGAAGATAAAAATAATGACAGAATAAAGAAAGAGAGAGATTTATAAGTAAAAGTGACTTCCAACTATCCATCTGTCAGTTCTGTATACAAGAGTTCCTCAAGGGTTCCTTTATTTTCAATTTGACATGTAAACAATATTATACTATTACTTATTCTGTAAGTTGCTCTCAGAGCCTTGTAGCCCAGTAAATGCAGTACATGCATACATACATACATACACCCCATCCTCCAGACTGTAAATATGTGAGTGTATTTTAAGGTAATGTGCTGTCATTCTCTGTTTACACCTTGTAATAACCAAAGGTATAGGCCTCTCAGTGGGCCCGAGCAGAGGATTCTCCTGCCACAAAGGCTTTTACTTTAAAGAGGGCTTCTGTATAGTGTTAGGCATTTAAAAGCAAGACGGTTCCAAATAGCTACAGTTTACGTTGCAGCCAGGGCCAGAAGGTTGCTCTGATGGCTGCTCTTTTCACTCCTCACAATCTATTTCCCTCAAACTGCATTGAGTGCTGCTGTAGCACGTTACTGCAATATAACTTTTTCCCATAGTGGTGCGCTTTAATTTAAAGAGGCCACAACACAATTTCCAGCTCCACTGAAGACTGTAATAAGCCCAGCCTTTGCGCTTCTTCGATAAATTCCTTAGGCTTGCTTCCCAGGGCGGTCAACATTGCAAGCTGTTTCCCTGCAGTTACTGCTTGCTCTGTAATGCCATTTTTTGTGCAGCATGGCCCCTTTCAAAATCCTCTGTCACTTGGAATGTGATGCTCAGATTTATTGCGTCTTGTACATACGACTGCTCTTCATGTGGGTCAGCAGAATAAAATGACTTTCAAATCCAAGGACTTGTTAAGTTAGTCCTGGAAAGCTCTTGACAAGATCATTGAGTTCTGAGTTACATATGAGGTCTCAGAAGAATGGTCTCAAGGGTTTGGCTCCTAAACACAACCAGTAATGGGTGCATTCACAAGGGCAGCTTCTTATCCCTTGCTGCTCCCTTAGCATTAGCAGTTTTATTAAAAACTGACCCTGATTTATTGGCTCCAGGCTTCTATTTTTTTGTTTATAAAAATGAATGTGTTTTTAAAAGAGTGGGTGGTGTAGGTGCATTTCATCTTCTTTCTTCCACAACATGCCTCTTCATGGATGATGCCTGCTGTGTATTTCATCTACAGGGCCATCTTTACCCTGGGGTGCAAGGGGTGCGGGGCACCCAGGCGCCGAATTCTGGGGGATTCCAGGCTGCCTCCTACCATACCCCGGTGGCTGTGCGGCTGGACTCTGGCATCGCTCCAAATTTGCATTGGCCGGATTTGGCGGAGAAGGTGGTGCAAGGCCACTCCCTATCCTGGCGCTTTCCCCAGGCTGCTCAGCCATGGGGCCCGTGGTGATTCGCCTCGCTCCACCTTTGCAACGCTCCTCCGTCTGGCACAGCCAATCTGTGGGCCACAGCCACTGTCCATGTGCACCAGGCGTGCCAGAGGAGAATGCTCCACGCTGCCCCCAGCATGACCAACCTTGACCCGCTGCTCCAAACAGGCAGCCAGAGAGGAAGGAGAAATGTAAGGAGCCCCGCCATGCAGCCCCGGGCTGGTCTGGTCTGGGCTTTGGAGCCCGGCGTGCAGAGCTGCACTCCACATGGCTTTTCCATGGCTCCATCCTGCATGCAACACAGTTTTCACCCAGGGCATGTGCAGAGCTTGCCTGGCGCTTGCCTTTCCCCAGGCGGGAACGTGGGAAGTAGTTAGTCAGGAGATCAGTCGTGTCAAAATTTGGGGATGCTGGGTGGATCTTTGTACCCCGTCGGTGCATATGTTCATCTAAAAAACAAAGGAGTATGCTTCTTCCTTAAGAACTGCTGGATGGGATCCAGTTGCATTCTTCCATTCACAGTAGAGCTTTTGGTTCAGTAAAAGCCCCTGTTAATGGAAGAGGATCTGATTTTTCATATTTTCTCTTCCTCTTGGAGTCTGCAGTGGCCCCTGAAAATCTACTCCTGATGAATATCAAGGTAAAACGCCAGAACAGGGTGGCACTGGGGAATGCAAGGGGAGGAGGGAATTGGTGAGAATCACCCCCTTCTCCTGTTAGTCGTTGTATCTGTTAGATCAAAAACTCTTAGGAAATTGGAAGCACTCCTTCCATTTGTGGAAGAGTACAGCTGGATAAATTGAATCATTCTTATTTAATTCATTCATTGGCCACATTTTTGCATTATTGATGACAGGGAGACAAACAAATAAAGCAAATTTGACAATAAAAAGTGGAATACAGTGGTACCTCAGTTTTTGAGCGTCTCTGTTGTTGAACATTTCGGTTTCCAACTCCATAAACCTGGATGTAAATGCTTTGGTTTTCAAACACGCCTCAAAAGTTGAACATGCCATCTGCTGAGCACAAGATTCTTAGGCCTAGCTGTTGGCTATTGAGTTTTCGGTTTTTGAACGTTTCAGAACCCGAATAGTCTTCCAGAAAGGATTACGTTCAAAAACCGAGGTACTACTGTGTTTATGTTTAGCTAGACCTATATAGAATAGTTAATGTATTAAGAATTACATCAGAGGAGGGGATTGCCCTATCTTCAAAGACATCATTTAAGAGGGACTCCATAATGCTCATAATTTGTGGTGAGATTTCAAACACAGCACTCTACATGTTGGACCAACCTAATGTAGCCTATTCAGTAGATCAACATAGTTGGCTTATAGTTCAAAATGTTCATGTTTCATATGCCACACATTATTTACATTGGATGTGTATAGAGCAATGAATTCATAACTGTATGCAAAGCCACAAACCAGCCTTCACCAACTTGTTGTCATCCTGCTGCTTTATACTAAAATTTCATCAGACTCAGCCAGTGCTACTGTGCAAACTACAGGGTTTGAAGGACCCTTAGGCAAGGTGTGGTCATTGAGGTCCCTCTCTTGTGGGATGTCTCCTTCTCCAAGGCAGCACAGTTCACTCATTTGCCGTGTCTCTCCCTCTAACCCAATCTACACAACTCTCTCTTTTTTGGGGGGGGGGAGCATAGGGGAAGTGGAGAATGCTGCCCCATCTCCTTGCTTGTGCTCAAGTTTGTATGCTTGGAGATGGTAGGTGAACAGGTGGTGATTTTGAGGAGGAGAAGCAAGAGGACCATGAGGTTGGAGAGAGAAATAGTGGGGGGCCCTTTAGGGGCATGGGCCTTAGCAGGTGTTCATCAATGCCTGTCTCTGGCCCTGAGCTCATTATTTAAACTAGAGGTGTGAAAACTTCCCCAGACTTGATTTGGGCTTGGGCTGATTATTGTGAGCAAAAGTGGAAAATGCTTGGGAAAAGATCCTTTTTTGTTTATTTCAAGAAAACAGGATTGACAAGGTGACACACATAAGTGAAGATCTTGGGAAATACCCTTGTTGCTGTCCACATGAGAACTGGACATGAATTCAGTCCTGAAAAGAATGACTGGACTGAATAATGCAGGAAGGTCCCTGACCAAGGCCTCTGTTTCTGTCCATGCAGGAAAAGAAGAGGGTTAAGAGTCCTTTGCTTGTGTATTGATTTGTGTGCCAGTAGCTGGAGCCAGTGTTTCTGCCTTTCAGCCCTGGATCAGTTCAAAATATCTTTTAAAATGTGTTGCCTGTTAGAGCTGTACAGGGCGTGCTCAGTGACCTGTAAATACAATTAGGTTTCCATATGGAATCCAGTCCTTGCAAATTCTGATATGAACTGATCTCACCCACACCTTCATATGTGAAAGTGTCAGAGACTGGAAATAGACTGATTTGCCCAGGTTGGCACAGTTATCACTTATTGCCCTGTTGTGCATACCAGAATGACTTATTTTATTTTGACTCCTGATTACATGCAAAATCATGTTTTGTTTTCTCAGCTGCTCCTTATTTGCCACAGACATGCAGTGATAAAAGGGACACTCTCAAAACAGCAATGCCAGAATCATTATTACATTATATCACCAGCTTCACACAGTTGTGGATTCAACACCACAAGTATTTATTGCAAACTGCATGTTCAGCACTGTGGAGAGCTCCATAGGAATCAGCCTGGATAGCAACTGGAGCATCACAGCCATATCTGAGACAATTGCCTGCGATTGCAGTTTAGCACCACTGTACACTACAGAAAGTATGTGGGATTTCCTGGTTAGGGTGTGCCTCTGCTTTTTCAGTAAACTGTTCAATCACCTTTGTCCATAGTGAACTGTCTTAAAGGTGGAACTAGTTTGAACAGTGGGGTTCCTGAGAATACATGCCATTTCAAATATCAAAGGGCACAAATGAACACATTTTGTTCACTTTATAAATGTGATTTGCCAGCTATACACCTCCTTCTCTTTTGTTGCTTCTGGCTGTAGCCATAGCGGGAAGAGGAAGGTGGTTGTTGGAATGAAACTATCCCCAAAGCTACTTCTGCACTTTGAGATCAGGACCATAATTCTCTCACAAAACACCTTTTCCTTAAAGAGGTCAAGTGTGTAGATCAGTCAACAGTTTACTTTAAAAAGATTTGTGTGCTGGCCCAGCAACATGGCTGCATTATAAGATGTTGCCAGTTGGGAATCAAGAGCTTGGATTTCATTTTCTTCCATGAAATCAGGAGAATAAAGGTTTGTGATAGCCAATCTGAATCTGATCATCCATAAAATGTCAATATAGCAGGAGTAAATCCAGTGATGCCCATGGTGTGTCTATTTAAATAAGAATGGGATCAGTCCTTTTGCATGCATGTGCAAATCCGTAAAAGTTTCATTTTTTTCTGTTTTGATTTGCAACCAGAGATCAGAATGGACTTGGCTTTATTTGCACAAGCAACAGACGAAAGATTAGATTTGCATCTGTTTCTTGCAGCAACTGCTTCACTCTCACTTAAAAACTTCTCATAATTACTTTACCTACTAATATTCCAAACTGGATTTCTATCTGTGAATGTTAAAGTCTAGAATAGTGTGGTGATAACCAATGTGGGGCCCTCTAGATATTTTGGGCTGTAATTCCAATTGGTTCCAACCAGCATGACCAATGGATGAGGATTATAGCCATTGTAGTTCACAACATTTGGAAGACACCACATTGTCTAAATCTGGTCTAGATTATAACTCAAGGTCCTGTTACCTGCCAGATGTTGTTAGGCTTTATCTTCATCAACCACATTCAGCATAGCCAGCAATGGTGGAAGTCATTATCCAACAAAATCTGGAGGGCTGATAAGGAAATTCTTGTGGATTCTCACTTTTAAGAAGAGAATGTTCTGCATCAGTAATACTAAAGGACCAGTAAGGGGGAATGCTCTCCCCTAAACATTCAACTCAAGATAGAGCAAAAAAACTGAGTGCACAAAGAAGATTCTATTTGGGGGGCAGATTCAATTATCCATTATCCATTCATTGGATCATTTTTTTAAAAATCTGTGAAGCTACTAACATGCATATATGATAACTCCATAAAGTCCTCAAAGCATGAGACTCATCTCCTTAAAGCAAGGCTATGGAACCTGTGGCCCTTAAGATGTTGTTAGACAACAATTCCCATAATCCCTGACCATTCACTGTGCTGGCTGGGCTAATGGGATCTGAACAACATCTGGAGGCCACACTTTCCTCACCCCTGATCTAAAGAGGCGAGAAGTGTTGCTGGGAGAGATGAGAACTCTACTCTTGGAT
Organism: Podarcis erhardii; assembly: GCF_964252035.2. Classification (NCBI taxonomy): domain Eukaryota; kingdom Metazoa; phylum Chordata; class Lepidosauria; order Squamata; family Lacertidae; genus Podarcis; species Podarcis erhardii. The sequence continues at coordinate 90,842,815 of NC_138507.1, read as the reverse complement.
TTTTGCATGCATGCTGGTAACAGCCTCTTTCCTATACACTTCTTTCTGAATATTTTATGTTAGGGGATGTCAGTGTCCATGTGATCCTGCTCTCTCTCCCTTTTAAATATTTAGTCAGCCTGCTGCCTTGTGCAGCTATGGACATGACAAGGCAAAGGATCTTTATTTGCTTTTTGCTTTTCCTTGGTTGCATGGGGAAACCAATTTTTCTTTTTCACGTAATAGGCCCACTCTGATGAAACATGAAAACTTCCCATCCCAGAGAGCCCTGAAATGGATGCATTATTAGTGGCTGAACCCACAGCTGTAGAGCTCCTTTCTTACAGAGGCCTGAAAAGTCCAAAATACTGTAAGAAGACATCCAATTATGAGAAGTTTCTGTTGGAGTAGAACTGGTTTGGAATAGCCTAGTGCAGCCAGGGACTGGCAGGGCTCCTAAGAGTGTGTGGTAAAGGCCAAAGATTGATTCAGGGGAAGGGAATAGTGATTTAAGGGGTTTTGTGCCTCCTGTGAAGCAGGAGCCAGGGCTGGAAGAGTCTGAGCAGTCAGGAACGTGTGTGTGTGTGCGTGCGTGTGTGCAGTATGTGGGGCAGGAGCCAGGCCTGAAAGAAGGGCAGGACACACCAGGAGCAGAGGAAGACTGTGCCTGAGAGAGGGTGCAGTAGAATCCCCTTCATCCCCACTGTCTCCCAAGACCAGGAGGGACTTGAAGAGGCAGACACAGTGACACCCTCCTTGTAAGAGAAGTCACGAATTGCTTGCATGCACCCCGTCAGACAAGGGTACTTAAATTTGTGGGGAGGCATGATCCTGTTGTTCCTCCAACAGTGCAGCTTGGAGCACAGGCCTGGGGAGGGGATGCCAGATATTTAGTTGCCGGAAGCATGTGTGTGCATGTTTAGTGCATCTTAGGAGCTACTGTCAGTGTGTGCTTTGTCAATAAAGAATTAAACAACTGACCATTTGTCCTTCTTGGGTTGTGTGTGCTCAGGACAGGTTTTTCATTTGTTGTCACCTATTCCAATCTGTTATGCTTGTTTGGGATAGACACTGGACCGAAATAAATAAACAAGTAAAATCTCGTATACATCAAAACCAAACAATATAAGCACGTAGATAACCCCTCCTTACTATTTATACACATGCATATATATTCAGAAAAAAAGGTTATTTGCTGGGATGATTGACTTCAGCACTCTGTCAAATGTTTGAGTGAAAGCAACTGCATCAGCTCTGGAGGTAGGGCGTAATCCATACAAACTACCTTATTACTATGCTTTCTAGCTCAAAAATGTTTTAGATGGGTGGTGCTGAATCTTCAACTATCTCTTTCAGCTTATATATATATATTCACCATCGTTCTCATATGTACATGCTTTACCAGAGCAGCCACCAGTTGTTAATATCTTGTTTCATGTCTGACTGCTCAGGAAGAATGGCAGCGTTCTGATGTTATGCAGATGTCACCAATGGGAATGGTGAAGAGCCACAGCAAATTGTTCTGTTATTGCCATTATCATTTTCATTCCCAGCTTTAAAAATGGCCCATAAGGCAGCTTACAACAAAATATTTATTTTAATTTTATCTTGCCCTTGCTTCAAGGAGGTAAGAGCAATACAACTTTTATACTTAACAGCAACTCTGAGAGATAGACTGGGCTGAGAGATAATGACTAGCCAACACTCAGCCACTGGGCTTTCTCATTTAAGAATCTTGATTGAATCTTGATTTTCCTAGTGAATATCTATCTACTACACCAGGGGTTGTCAATACAATACCCTCCAGAAGTTGCTGGACTCCATCACCTATCAGCCCTAGCCAGCATGGCCAGTGATCAGGGATGATGGAAGCTGGAGTCAAGCAACTTCTTGAGGCTACCGCACTGGTGACTCCTGTGCTACACAATATAAAATAATAAGACAGAATATACAGTATGTACTTGTTGCCCAGACATGTTTTCAATCTTGTAGCCCCCATGGTGTGGGGCTGTATCTGATGCCACTGAGAGCATCAGATGTAGCGGAGTGTAGTTTCAAGCCTTGGAGCTACCTTGTCCACTTGGAAAGTATAGGAATGACATTGTTGCCTATGCTAAATAATGTATGTATTCCCGGAAGGGACTGTCTGGCAAGGATCCATAAGACAAAGCTGGCATAAGGAATATGAGCCTTTGCAAAGAAAGCTCGCAAAGGGACATTAAAAAGGCTTTTTAATAAAGAAATTACAATTGGAGCAGATACATAGGATTATGATCAGGGCTGAGGAAAAGGAAGTAGCCAAGATCAGGACCTATGAGTTTAATATAAAACGAGGCCTGGAATTAGGACTAGACAGGATTGGGCAAGGCAGGGGGCTACCAAGCAGAGATTGTAGGAAGCCTCAGTAGTCTCCAGTACTGATATAAGGAATGGCTCAAAGGCTCACACCTCAAGGGGGCTCTGGAGTTCAAAACCCTAAGGCAGAACATGCTGAAGGCTCAACAAAGAAAGTATCAGATGCAGTTTGAAGTGAAGAAGAATAATGTTAAAAGCTGGGTTTGACACGAGGAGCCAGAAATTCCATGCTAACTGAATATATTTATGCCTGATAGGTATGCTCCCTGTATCTCAGAAGGTCTAAGTCTCCTCCACTAGAATCAGACAACAACATCCTGAAAAAACCAATCTGAATAGAGGGTGGGAGCCGCCTGAGTTCCTAGAGATCAGCTTGATGCAGAATATTCTCTTTTAGAGGATAAAAGCTTGGACAGCCACTTCTCTGGCAGGGATACTTTAAATAAATTTTATATCAAGGCGTTGGGAACTGGTTAACTTTTTTGTTTCTTTGGTTGGCGGGGGTGGGGGGGAGAAGGGTGGGATAAGTGACAAGTCATCCTGGAAGTTGTACTTTCTGATCCGTGTACCCTAATCTAGATGGCTGCTGAAACTCCTCACTGAGTTTATGTTGTTCATGCTCATCTGCACTCTCTTATCTGACATTTTGCCTGTTCCATGAATGAGGCTTCACACTGAAGAGAATCCAGGTGTGAACAAGCTGCTCACCAGGGTGTAGCAGAGCGGATGTTGCTGCCACATCAGGCAGCAGCAGGGACAAGATGTGGCTAGCAGTCCAATGCTGAAAAAAGAAGCATCAAGCGATTCTATGAGAATGGCTTTGGGGTAACCCGTTTGCTTCTCTTTGTGGTGCTGAGCTGTTGGGAAAAAAAGCAATTTTATTCATATAAAAGTTGGCCAGTGTCAGTAGCAATGGGCCCTGGCATTTGCTCCACCATGCCAGGTGCTGCATTTGAGCCTGACTGGACTAAACTATAGTTGGATTGGCTCTCATGGTGTGTCTTCCATTTGTAAACATGGGGTGGTGGGGCATTTGGGCACCATCTGAGAGCAAGGAAGAAATTGGGCATGGTTGGGCTCCTGATAATGGATAACACTGTTTGTCTCTGTTCAATGAACGTGTGTATGCTTGTGTAGGTATGGACTACGCCTGACCCCTGCATGCTCCCCTGGAGCTCTGAACAAAGCCTATGCCATGTACACTTTATTCAAAAGATAGCACAGAGAAGTGGACCAGTGGGCAGTATCCTGGTCCTGCCCCCACATGGTCATTGGGTGTGGGTCTTTGGATAGTATCAAAGCAGGAGAACTGCAGAAAAAACGGCAACTGAAAGTTGAAAAAAAGCAGACAGGCAGGCATACAAATATAAAATTAGAGGAAAGTTTCACCAAAAAGCTGATTGAAACAGATGGAGTGTTAGAAAGAGAGCTTCTTAAACACCTAGAGAAAATGGGGTTGTGGATGGATGGAGAAAAAGAAATTCAAGGAAAGACTGTCAATGAATGTAAAGACCTCTGACAATCAGTCACTCTTATGAAAAGCAATACATTTCAGAATAATCTGTACTTGAATAAAAGTACAGGGTTATACCACCATGGGACAAAGGACAGAGAGAGGGTGGCAATGAATTTCTTGGGGAATAATTCAGTCTGGTGTCTAAAAGCAGCCTTCATAATTTCCCCGTGTATGGATATGGAACCCTGATCATATTAGAGCTTGTGCTGCTGCTTGACTTATACCTTTCATTCTGCCTGAAGCCATAAGGAAGCAGTGAGAATGGAAATTGGTATCCAAATAGGAAAACTATATTTTGTCGTTGCTACACTAAAGTGGTAGGGACAACATAATGAACACTGTGGTGAAAGTAAAAATGTCATTGTTTGGAGGCATTTCTGGCACAAATTTCTGAATGAGTAAAACATGGGTGGTTTGAGCCTTTGGGACCTGGGTAGATATTATCTTGGAAATTGAATTCAGTGGAGCTATGTCAGCACAAAATATCACACATGAACTACAAACCAACTTTTGGGCCCTTTTGTGACATTACCACTTCAACCCTGCACACACTAACTTGGAAGGAATCCCCACTGAACACAGTGGGACGTGTGAGTCAACACAGTGTTATGAGTTGTGTTTTTTTTGGGGGGGGTGTAGATTGTATGCCGAAACCCTTCGAATTTTTGGATCCAGCAAGTGCTAAAATCTAAGCAAGAATTCAAATTCTTGGAATAGCCAGGCTAGCTTCCTGGTGAGGTAATGGCTCCAAGTACAGTGGTACCTCAGGTTAAGAACTTAATTCGTTCCGGAGGTCCGTTCATAACCTGAAACTGTTCTTAACCTGAGGTACCACTTTAGCTAATGGGGCCTACCACTGCTGCTGCCACGCGGCCAGAGCACGATTTCTGTTCTTATCCTGAAGCAAAGTTCTTAACCTGAGGTACTATTTCTGGGTTAGCAGAGTCTGTAACCTGAAGCATCTGTAACCTGAAGTGTCTGTAACCCGAGGTATCACTGTATGGGTCATTTTGGTAGCAGATGTCAGAGGACAGATGGATGCTTCCCATTCCTCAACTCACTGGTAGTTAGAAAGACGAAGGTAGAGTTGAGAGTTGAGTTATTTAAACCAGAAGCTGGAAGCAAGGCAGCAGGCTGGGAATGCAGAAAGAGCCATGACTGATTTCTGCTGGAATCCAAGGGTGTGGTTATGGGAAAAGCAAGATGTTAATCATAGGCTTGGGTTGTAAAGATAAAGGTAAAGGTAAAGGGACCCCTGACCATTAGGTCCAGTTGTGAACGACTCTGGGGTTGCGGCGCTCATCTCGCTTTATTGGCCAAGGGAGCCGGCTTATGGCTTCCGGGTCATGTGGCCAGCATGACTAAGCCACTTCTGGCGAACCAGAGCAGTGCACAGAAACGCCATTTACCTTCCCGCCGGAGCGGTACCTATTTATCTACTTTCACTTTGACGTGCTTTCGAACTGCTAGGTTGGCAGGAGCAGGGACCGAGCAACAAGAGCTCACCCCATCGTGGGGATTCAAACCGCCGACGCTCTGATTGGAAATCCTAGGCTCTGTGGTTTAACCCACAGCGCCACCCACGTCCCAGAGGCTCGTGTTGTATATATGTTTAAATAAACCATATATCATAAAGACTCCACAGTCTCTGCTGTCCCTCATTCCATGGAAACCAGGCCCTGGGTAAACCCCCTAGAACCCCTGGAATGTCGCACTGATGAGAGATGGAGGTCATATGCAGTAATACATAGGATTGCTCTGAAAGTCAGGCAGCAATGAGAGGAAGTGTTTCTGTTTTTGTCTAGTGATCACATAGGCATGCAGATGAGATTTGAGATTGTTGTTGGCATCCATCTTTCCCAGGGGACCCCTTTGCGGTCAAAATCAAACTGTTGGAGAGTTACAGTGCCTGCTGTGGCTGTAGAAATTGAAAATTCTGCTAATGCGAATGTTCCTGAGAAAATCACAAGAATCACATGAAGGCCCACGATATAGTGTCTCTGTGGAAGCTCATGTGCTGGGATCAGAGAGCCATGGGGGGGCTTCCTCCCTTTCTTCTAGTCATGTCCACAAGCCATTGCCCAGAATAGGAAGGCATTTTTATTTCTCTATCAACACAAGTAAGAAGAGCGAAGAAGGAGTTCTCATGCCCAAAGCCCGTGACCTAACCACACTGACAAGGGATGTGTTTGTGTCCCATTTGAATTAGAGGTTCTCCTGCCTGCACCTAGTTTGCTTACAGTTCACCTTTGATCCATTCAATCTGAGCCAAAGCAGCCTAATTTATTGTTTAGCCTTTCTGCCTGACACCCACCCCCTTCCAGTCCTATGTCTGCAGGAGGGCAAGCAGGACTGTATGTGAAAGGCTCCCTTTTGAATGTTCCCTTGGCAATAAGCCATTTAGTACGGTAATGAATGAGGTAACTTGCCTACTGCCACAATGGAGTGCTAATTAGTTTCCAATTTTGAAAACAATGTGAATTCACAGTTGATGTCACAGGGGGGAAGCACAAAGCTGGAGCAATCTAACAAAATGTGGAGGGATACCAACTGGTGAGGAGCTTTAGTGTTCATTTTTAGTCGTTTCCTCTTCTGCTTCGCAGCTGGCTTGCAGGGAGTGCAGTAGGTCTGACACATGGAGTGACAGGTATCCAGGGTGCTTGTAATCTGAATGCAATGGCATCTTTCAAAACAGTGCTGCCTGCTTACATAATTAAAGAGGCATAATTAGAGCAATTGGAGCAGAATTATGCAAAAGATCTTATTTTTGATATTCTGTGCTACTAAAAAAATTGACTTGATATTTAGGAAGTATTAGCATATTGTGATCAGGTTTTTCAGAAACCATGGCAAGTAACCAATATGATACCCTCCAGATGTTGTTGGACTCCAGCTTCCATCAGATTTAAGGCAAAACTCACCATAGAGAATCTCATGTACAATCCCTGTTGAAATGAATGGGAGTTGCAGAAACAAACATCTGTGAATGAAACATTCCTTGCTGGCTTGTGATATGGGTATTGTTTTTAAGATGGAACGTGGGCCAAACTAAATTATACATTGGAGATCTGTGATTGCCCTGGTCTCTTAACATATTTGCAAAAAAGCAGCTGCAGCCCCTACCATCCCTGTTTAGAATGGGAATGCAGATCAGAGGAGGACTTAAGCACTTTCTCATGTCACTGTTTTGCAAATGAAAATTGCCCCTCAAAGCTAGTATTTGGCCCATTAGGAAAAACCAAAAACTTAAATGTTTTAATGAGAGCTTTGGGATGGGTAAGAACAGGTTTTTTAAATCAGGTAAAAGGGGCAGGGTGGGGGGAGAAAGAATTAATTCCCCAGTGCTGTGGTCTTGATTGGAACTGAGAGTATCCTCTGCTTTTTGCGAAATTTATAAGTTTGGCAGTAACTGGTTAGGTCATATTCCCCGGACCTGATGAAATTATTGAACATTATTTGAGGAAAAGTGCAGCTTGTCTAGAATGTGGCAACTTGGTTGCCAAACAGAGCCAGACTGCAAGATGTCTTGCTTGTCATGAAACATCTGCAGAATCATTTCTGGTTGATCATTAAAGCCCAAAAGGGTTAGGATCCAGATATCTGCTAGGCCATCATCTCTTGTATATGAGGCTCTCCTCCAGCTGTCCTCACCTTTTGAGGTATCTACCCCAGAAAATTCCTGCAGACAGATAGTTGCAAAGTTACACAGTTACACACATTTTGGTCCCAAACACCTGGAAGCAATAGGTTGGGGAAGGTTTTGCACTGAAAGCACTTCCAGGTAGGAAATAGCCTGTGACAGGGGTAGATCAGCATGTGTGCACAAAAAAAGGTTAAGGACCACAGCCCTTCGGCAGAGCATCTGCTTTGCAAGCCGAAAGTCCCAGTTTCAATCCCAGCATCTCCAGGTAGGGCTGGGAGGGAATCCTCTCTCAAATCCTAGAGAGCTACTGTCAGTCAGCGCAGACAGTACTAAGCTAGAAGGACCAATAGTTGGACTCAGTATAAAGCAGCAACCTATATTCCTAAATATATATGATCTGGATTCTGATTACTGTTGTCCATATTAATATTTCCACAAAATGTGTAGTGAAAAAGTTGTACTAGATTGCCTACAAGGTATGGAACTCTGTAAGAAATGCTATGTGCTGCGTTCAGGTATGAGAAGCAAGTCTTCCATTCTCCCATCCTCTTTTCTTTTTTTCTTTTAAAAATAACCACCCCCTTCCATGGGACCCGGGTGGCGCTGTGGGTTAAACCACAGAGCCTAGGACTTGCCGATCAGAAGGTTGGCAGTTCAAATCCCCATGAAGGAGTGAGCTCCCATGGCTCGGTCACTGCTCCTGCCAACCTAGCAGTTCAAAAGCACGTCAAAGTGCAAGTAGATAAACAGGTACCGCTCCAGCGGGAAGGTAAATGGCGTTTCCGTGCACTGCTCTGGTTCACCAGAAGCGGCTTAGTCATGTTGGCCACATGACCTGGAAGCTGTACACTGGCTCCCTCAGCCAGTAAAGCGAGATGAGCGTCGCAACCCCAGAGTCGTCCGTGACTGGACCTAATGGTCAGGGGTCCCTTTACCTTTACCTTTACCCCTTTCCTACCAGCTTATTATTCTGCATAGATAGTTTTGCAGGCACTGCTAAAGAAGCTCATGTTGTCATTCAGATTCCAGCCCACGTGCTTCCATGTGGCTCTATTCCACAATTGCAGTGGATCTGAGGGAGATCAGTGGAAAACAGCAACATGGAGGAGGTGGGGGCAAAACACAAAGGTGCACATTTGCTTAGCCGGGGCTGCATTTTATAATCAAAACCCTGTGGGGAAAATACCACGCCAAGTATGACCATTGATTTTTATTTAATTGTCTCCTACACTTTCCTTGCATAAGGGCAATTGAATTTAAAATGTTTACGGTTGGTTGCACAGCACTCTCCGGCACTAAATTTGTAGTAATATGCTATTTCTTGCTCCTTTTAAGCAGCAGGGTCTAGAAATTTAGAAACATCATGAAGTTTCAGAGGTCTGAACCTCTTTGGGCTTGAAACAGAGACCTAAAATGGGGGGTTAAAGATAAACAGTGCAATGCTGCCTTCTAAGGCATTGCCATGAGTGTTTTATTCTTTTTTGTTTTTATATTACAGCATTTTTAAAATAATAGCAATAATATATTCAAGCAAGAATAGGCAACCTGCTTTCTGCTGAGGGCTGCATTCCCCCAGGGGTAACCATCTGGGGCTGCATGGGGGCCATGGGTGAAGCTAAAGAGAAATGTGTTCTGGGTGATCCAGTAGAAGGAGTTTCAATTTTCATGGCTGCCTCAGATTAGATTTTCCAATCCTACGAAGGTTTACTTTGAAGTGCATCCCACGGTATTCAATTGGGCTCCTTTCAAATAAATATACAGGGAATTTTTTGTTGTTATTCAGCAGAGCAATACAGATACTATTCTGGAATGAATATATCACATTAAAGTTAGAAAGGAATTACTCTCACTTCTTTTCAGAATAGTACACGTATGCATACATATATAGCAGAAACCTTAACATTTGTCATCCGTTAGCTGGAGAAAAATATATATTTTCCTCAAGCTGGTTTGTCCATTTGTGTATTAAAACATAGACATAAGGTGTGTGTATTATAAAAGTCTTTAATTTTATATCTATTTCAATCCTATTAGTTGAAGACAAAACATACATAAAAATGAGATTTAGACTCTAGTACCAATATCTAATGTGGTAGTGCTATGGACTTCTTTTGGACTTCCTCCTGTTGCATATCAGACAGTTCTGTGTTGAGATCTAAATATTAAATCAACCAACCAACCAACCAACCAATCAATATTAAAGCACAGTTTTCCCTGTCATGTATGACTTCCTGAGCTCCATCCGCTACCTGAATCCAATATACCCACATATTATTTTATGCTTTGACTTTTTCAGGTAGGAAATAAATACTCCAGACACATCTGGAGTTTAGAAATGTTAAGTGGGGTTATGGTGCTTAACCCATTGCTTTTGCCACTCCTGTCCCCAAGCTATTCCCCCGCCAGTTAGGTTCCAGGCTTTTATTGACAAACACACACATAACAACTGACAGGAGAGGATAAGTGGTCAGGGATGGTGGAGGTAGACTTGTATGGGGAAAGCCTTTGGCTAAGCACTGCTTTCAACTTGTCTGCTCTCCAAATTCATAAAGCTCCTGATTTAAAAATATGTGAATTTGTATGTAACATGTAGATTGGCTCTCATTTCAAATCTGCTTTGAAATGTTCAGCCCTTAAGACTGATTGAGTCAAATCTAAAATGTCCGAACTTGCAGAGATTGGGAAAAAGAAAAGGAATTCCAGCTGAAAGGAATCAAAACCATATATAATGCAAGCTTGATTACAATTCACTTCCGCTTTGCTCTCTCATATGAGCTTCTGGGTGCTGCATTCAGTTTTCTGTAAGTACCCTTGCAATCGCAGTAGAATCTTTAACTAGGATATAGGCAAAGCGTACAGTCACATATAAGCAGGTGTGGGGGAGTGTTGACTGTGATATTCATTAAACTCAGCACGTTTTGGCTCTTATATGCCTTTTCCCTCCTTCCAATTGCTATTTAATGACTTCTAATGGTTCCAAAGGCAGAATTTTTGCACACAAATGGGTCTTTTTAGATGGATGGGACTATGTGTTCCCTTGCTAGACAAGTACAGAATCACACCAAAGATTAATGATACTGTACAGCATAATTACAAATATGAAATACATTTTTGCCCCCTTCCCTGACATAATGAAGCATTACAATCAGTTAACAGGGTTGTGTGTGTGTTTGTGTGTGTTGAGTTTGTCTTATCTTCATTACTGTGAATGGGCCTATCTCTAGACAAATAGTTTCCAGCCATCAGAGAATATTACTAATATTTTAAGCCTAGTCATATTCTTATCAAAATATTAATGTACCTTGATGGCTGGAAATCCCTCTCCTCTGCCTTTGGAAGACAACTCATGAGTCATGAGCAACCAGAAGGGACAGAAAAAAAGAGTAGTAAGTTTGCATTTGAGCATGGGCAGAAAGCGCCACACTTGTTTAGGTCTTGTCTAGGTTTATGGAAAATATTTAACTATGTGATTGACACAGCTCTGAAAATTGTTTTTGGTTCAAGGCAGTGAATGGATGTTTGAACAGCTTGGATTGTTCAGTTAACCCAGGAGATCCCCTCTTGCATAGCTAGACTGGCAGGGACATGGTGGAGATTACTGTTATTTATTATTGTTGTTGTTATTATTAATAATATTAAAACCAGTTAAATGTGAATCAAGTCAAACCTCTGCAACAGGTTGATTGAACTAGTGCTGTGCAAGCACCCCACCTCGTCATTGTGCTTTGGGGACTGTTTAGCATGTTGTTGGTTTTCTTTTTTGGTTGGGGGGAGGCAGTGTTGCCCTAGACACCAAAGCCGAACTGCAGCTGAAGTCCTCCCATTGGTTTTCATTGAGAAACCAAAATGGCCACAACGTTTTGGGTTTCCCCCACACACGGAAGTGCATCTAACCTGCAGACACAGTAGCACCCCAAGAGGGGATTAACCCTGCCAAATTTCACACAGGTAGATCAAGAGGTTTTTCTATTCTTCTTCTTATTATTATTATTATTTTGGTCAAAACAGCCATAACTAATAAAATTATACAGCCAAAATGGGGTGCAGGCTGGGAGAGAGAAGGCAGCAACACTGCCTAATTTAAAGTGCCCCACCCCAAGATGTTATTAGCCATGGATGGAGTGAAAGACAAATATGTTGTACCCCTTCCCCATATCTTAGCAACTGTGCAGGAGGATTTCAGTCAAGGAAATGCAGTCTGGATGGGAAGGGTTGAATTAACCTCCGCCAGTGGGGCAGTCCAGATCCAAATCCTGATCCCAAGCTGCCTTTCCTACCACTTGGGGAAGTGGGTTTAACCTCCATTTTGTAACAATGGTTTAGAATAGCAAAGGTGTTTCTTCTTGTGCCTTACATGCAGACTGTGCGCTTGGAGAGATATTCTGTAACCGGTACAGTCATACCTCGAGTTACAGACGCTTCAGGTTGCGTTTTTTCGGGTTGAGGACTGCTGAAATGGGAAGTACTGGAACAGGTTACTTCCGGGTTTTGGCGGTCGCACATGCGCATGCGCAGAAGCGCTGAATCACAACCCGTGTGTGCGCAGATGTGCAGATGCGGGTTGTGAATGCCACGCCCCCCGGAATCCTTTATCAGACTACCCTTCAATATGCGGGGGAGGTGATGGCACTTCCTCCCCCCCTTCCATCTACATAACAATACCAATACCAATGCCTAACTGCCAGTACCAAGGAAGTTTTGACGATTTGTTACGAGGTAGGTGAAAAACCAAGTGGCTGGTGCCAATTTGCCAAGTGGAAAAAATTCCTACCAGGCCCCTTAACAGTGACCAACCAAGGTCCATAGCAAGGTCAAAGACAAAAACCTTAAAGGGCGGGAGGGTGGGAAACTGGAGCAGCTGGAAGCGGCAAAGAGGGAGATCACCTGCGTTAAATGGAGCAGACCACGCCCCCCGGCCAGCCGATTGGCTGGCCAAGGGATGACACGGTCGGGGATTCCCTCAATCACGCGGAGGCTGAGCTGAGAGCCAGCCCCCGTGCACATGGTGGGAGGGTGAAGCCCCCAACCCCACGTCCTTTCTAAGTCGGAAGTGGCTTTCCTTTGACTCTTTCATCATTTGTTCATATTCAAATATATTTCTTGTTGTGTTTCATTGTTATCTATAAGCAACCTGTAGCTTATCAGCTTATATCTCCATATCCTTCCTCTATTTGGTTGTAAATTTCACATTTTAATGCCAGAAACCTATGGTTTCATCTATATGCTTGTATACAATCCCTCAAATGCTAGTGATTAAAAAAAATACCTTCCTGGTTGAAGATCAGAGTTAAGGCTACCTCACGTTGGCTCAGGTTCCACAAAGCCATGAACCTGGAAACCAAGGCTAATGTCTTAACGAATATGCCCCATGATCACAAATTGCACTGTACTGTGAAAAGTCACAAACTGTGCTTGCTTATGCAGCGGCGTAGCGTGGGTTATCAGCACCCGGGGCAAGGCAAGTAATTTGCGCCCCCCAACCCGGGGCAAGGCAAATAATTTGCGCCCCCTAACCCGGGGCAAGGCAAGTACAGTAATTTACTCTCCCAAGCAGCAGCAGCAGCGAGGCTTCTCTCCTTAATTGATTCCCCCTCCACACCGCGTCGTTTCCTGGCTGCTCCCCCCCCCTTCCCCTCTCTCTCCTCCTCGCTCTGCTTGCCTTGCCCTGCCCTGCCTGAGGGCACCCTGAGGAGACTCCGCTCTCCTTTTTGACCAGGCGAGGTGGGAAAAAGGGGGGAAAGTCTCTTCCCGCCCCCTCGCCAGACTCCCTGCTCCGCTCGGCTCACTACCCAGGCGGCCAGTGGAAAGAGAGACGCAATTACCTCTCCCTCCGCTTCGCCAAGCTGTCAAAGCCCGGCAGCAGCGGCAACGGCAGCAGCAGGCGCAGCCAGACCCCCGCGAGCCAGCCAGCCCGCCCGCCCGCCCGGCTTCCTCTCCTTTTTTTGCCAGCGGCAGAAGGCTTTGCTCTCCCCCTTCTGCGACCTCCTCGCCAAGCCGAGCGAGCGCGGGCTCCCTAACCAGTGGATTTTAGTAGGGGCAGAGAGCTGCTAGTGCGAGTGCGCCCCTGCCCAAGTTGCGCCCGGTGCGGCCGGCACCCCTGGCACCCCCCACGCTACGCCACTGTGCTTATGACTTATCTCCTCCATGTACCCATGCTTTTCCTTGGCCTTTCAGGCACAAACACAGGCAAGCAGGATGAAAGAAGTGCTCTAGGAACAGCGGATTTTGCCCTGGTCTTGTATTGCCTTAAGAAGCATCTGAGCCTTACTGTATTGCTAGAGGAATCCTCTTGTGAGTTGACCCATGCCTTGCATCAGTAGCTCATAGAATGAGATTAACACTAGGAGATTAAATGCCTTAGAGAGGCTCCTTACCTCTCTCGCCTTGACCTAGCGACTGTGATCCATGATTATTGTAACTCACTCTACGTGGGGCTGCCCTTGAGACTGACCCAGAAACTCCAGCGGCTGCAGTATGCTGTGGGGAGACTCCTTACAGGGTCCTCGCCACAGGATCACATTCACCTGGTGCTATACCAGCTGCACTGGCTCTCGGGGGAGTACAGGATCAGGTTTAAGGTGCTGGTTTTAACCTTTAAAGCCCTATATGGCCTAGGTACCTCGGGACTGCCTCTCCTGATATGTCCCACTGAGGACGTTACAGTTTTCAAATAAAAACATCTTGGAGATCCTGGGCCACAGGGAGGTTAGGCTGGTCTTGACCAGAGCCAGGGCTTTTTCGGCTGTGGCCCCAATCTGGTGGAATGCTCTGTCACAAGAGACTAGGGCCCTGCAGGACTTGACATCTTTCTGCAGGGCCTGCAAGATGGAGCTGTTCCACCAGGCCTTTGGCCAAGGCACAGTCTGACCCCTTCTCTCCTTCTGTAATCCTCATAGAACTTTAACCCAATGGTTGCCATTAATTTGATTCTGAATTGATTTTAGAATGTATTTTAATTAATTCACTGTGTGATTTTATGTACACTGTGCTATTTTTACTTGTTGTTAGCCACTCTGAGCCCGGGGAGGGCGGAATACAAATAAATTATTATTATTATTATTATTATTAGTCACAAGCATCAGCTCATGCAGGTTCTGGCATGCCCCAGGTGCTGACATTGGGCCTATATACCACTCGGCGCACCATCTGCCATTCTCTATGTACACATTCCACCCCTCAGTCTGCAGGGCTCTGGACTACAGCCCCAAAGTCCAGTCCTAGCTTTACCACTGTGCAGTGTATGAGCAGGGGAGGCAATAATTTCCTTGCTCACAGACATCTTTTATCTTCTTTTCAGTTGTGCATTCCTCCTCATTCTCTTTGTTCTCTCTTTGTTAAACCACAACTCAATCCTCTTATCTCTTATACTGGTTCTTCTGTTAGCTATTATTTTGTCCTTTATGTTTAGAGTTTTGTTCCTACAGATATTTGTTTTGCTCCTTCTTTGCTTTTATTTAAATAACTTTTGAAGACCTCTTCCTTTACTCTGCCTTTCTCTGACAACCTTTTTTTTTTATAAAAAAAATATGTTTTACTGTTGATCTTTCTGCTGAATTCAATATCTGTTTCTGTATCTTTTACTCTGTGAGCCTTCTGGCAGGGTTCCTTTGTGTTTACTTCTGTTTATATAGAAGTAGGTGCTATATAAATAATTATTATAATAATTTATTGAGCAAGTAATTCTCACCACTGATCTTTAAGTGGCATCATATTTCTCCATCACAGAGTGATTGCTAAATCATTGCACTCCAATGATTGATACGGATTTATTGTGACATCACTTTGGAGAAATTCGCCAACCAATTCAACAGCATCAGTTTAATCAAGTTATGGCACATTCTTGGTCCTGGTAAGGACATGATTTATAGGAAATAAAAATTATGTCTTAGACCAAGGACATTGCCAGATCATTACATTTACTGACAAACAAATGTATCAAATAGCTTTACTTTCAGAAGCAGGTTTACCCTTAATAGGTTATCAATATGATTTCTTTGCTTCTTTATCATTATTGTAAAATGGTGGAATAGAACCATTTCCTCATTTTTCTTCATTTTCAAATATTTTATTGATTTTTTGTTAAGACTATGAACATGGAACATTATCAAAACAATTGGCTTCCCCCCTTCTCACCTCTTCCTGCAGAACAGAAGACTAATGCATCAAAATTTCCCATAAGTCTATGTGCATATTCGGTGGGTGCCAGTCATCAGGATGTTTGCTTGACCATTTTATAAAGGGGTGCCATATTTAAGCTTAATTGTCCATATAGGATACTCTCTTAGTTAGTTTGTCAGATAAAGCCATTGTCCTTATGTTCTGTTTCCATTGTGTGATGTGTAGGTGATCAAGTTCTTTGCTATAAGTAATCATGCCACTAGCAGAAGAAAAGCGGTAAGTTCCTTGTGTAATAGTCTGCGTATCTTTGAAGACTAAATAAACCTAGAGATGGATTACATTGTATGTCCTGGTTCATGTTCTTGCTTATTCCCAAAATGGTTGTGCACTAATGCTCATGTCCACTACATATGGAAAATCATACCAGTTAACTTGCATGGTCAAGAGGATGTTTTGTCTATATAGCTGACCCTTACAGGTGTTAAATGTCATCTAATTATTAACTTAAAAGAGTTAAGATGTCTTAATATTCCTTTTATTTTCTGGTTTCTTTGGATAGCATTAGAGAATGGATCTGTTGACAGTACAAATAATAGAGGTGATAAATCTGGTCCTCCCTTAAAGAGTGAGACCTGGGTGGGTACGATTGCAGTGAGACCTGGGTGGGTACGATTGGTCAGCCACAACACCCAATTGGTAGGTCCCTCAAAGCTGGGCACAATCTGGCCAATGGGATGCAGCCCAAACGGTTCGAAGGACCTGTTTATGCCCATGCGCGTGACCCAGAGCTTCCTTTTTCGGCGTGTGCATTCGGAACACCCGCCCACCTCTCCCTACATTTAGGGCTTTTCGCTTGACCTTGCTATGCCGTCGTGTGTCGTCTGTCATTGGGACAGGGGCACAGCAGGAATTTTCCCCCACTTGGCTGATTGGCTGTTGCCATTTGGGTTTCGCCTGCTGCATAGCAAATCGTCACAACTTGTAAGGTTGCGGATAGGCTCTGGTTCAGGTGACAGGGATGGGAGAACGCTCTCGCCATCCCTGTGTGAAGGGTATTCCATTAAAGGAATCCAGGGACTCAATGGTTTGGTCAACACCTGTGAGGGGGTTGTGCCCGTGCCAGAGTCCAGGGGGACATTTGGGTGGCGGAGATAGCCCATTCCCGGCTTTCCGCTTATCCAGGTGTTCACCCTTGGCTGACCTATGCTGGAACCCTGGGTCAGCACTACCTGCATGGTAGGGAGCTAGTCGAACCAGAGCCTATGCAACCAGTCACTTTCTGTAATCAATAGTTGTGGCCTAAACCAAACCAAAATTTTGAGTCAATTTATTTCGGGGGGAGGTTTCTGGGTCTGAACAATCCCTGTTTGATGCCACTTTGTATTTTAGTCTTGTCCATTCACCTACTACTCTGCTATTGCAGTACATTTATTTTATTTATTTTATTTTTAGTGTTAGTAGTTCCCAAAGTTCATTTTGGATAATAATTGGAATGAATATTTCCAATGACTTTCATCAGAAGCCTTGTGGGTGTCTAGGGAAGCTATGACACAGGGTTCTCCTGAGTCTTTTCCACAGTGCACTGCATTCAGCATTTTGTGTATAGGGTTCATAAAATGTCCATGCGTAACAAGTTCTGATCAGCGTGACTCACCTTTGGTAATATATTTGCTATTCTTTCCACCAATATGTCAGTGAAATTTTTCGCATCTTGTCCTATTAATGAGATAAGCCTATATGATTCTGAATTTTCTGGATTTTTACCTGGTTTCAATCTCACAACAATTCTAGAATCTTTCCAGGACTTAAGCACTGTCTTGCCAACCAATAAGCTATTAAATAAACTTTGCATGCCTGAGATAATAACCAGTGTGGTGTAGTGGTTAAGAGCAGTAGTCACGTAATCTGGGGAACCGGGTTCGCGTCTCCGCTCCTCCACATGCAGCTGCTTGGTGACCTTGAGCCAGTCACACTTCTTTGAAGTCTCTCAGCCCCACTCACCTCACAGAGTGTTTGTTGTGGGGGAGGAAGGGAAAGGAGATTGTTAGCTGCTTTGAGACTCCTGAAGGGGAGTGAAAGGCGGGATATCAAATCCAAACTCTTCTTCTTCTTCTAATATTTTTAAAATAAAAATATCCTGTTAGACCATGTATGCCTAGTGCTTTGTGGGGCTTGAATTTCTTAATTACTTTAATTATATCCTCCAGTCACTAGAGATAGTTTTTTCTTTTCTTGTGATCTTCTCAGTCATATTAATTTCTATACATATATTGTTGGACGGAGTCCAGATTCAAGTTTTTTTGTACATAATAATTATAAAATAGTTTAAATTCATTTCTGATCTGTTTATGCTCAAATATTTGTGACCCACTTTTTTAAAAAAGAGTCGATTCTATTTTTGAGAGTTTGTTGTTTTAATTTGTGCACTAATAATTTGGGATTTTTCTTGAGAAAGCAGGATGAGAACTCTCGCCATGATCCTACAGAGCAGTCCTAAAACTTGGATCATGTTTTAAGTCCAACCTGATGGTTTAAGGCTCATTTGCTACTCTATATCATTTACAGAAATGCACTTTTATCATATACTGAAATTGTAGTCTCTGTGTTGTGGTATATGCTATCAAAAGAAACCTTGAGCAGGAACGACAAAGCCAGTTTTATCCATGAAATATATATTCCCACCAATATTTCTTTCTTTTTTTTACAAAACAAAACAAAACAAAACTGAAAAGCGGTGAGGTCTATGACCTCTTCCAACATCTCAGTAGTGCTCTTTCTCTCTCTGAACTTAGTTTTTACCAACCTCCACTTACATGAGCAGAATTAATGCTCACACATGGTGGGGATCACTGATTTCCCCAAGTTGCACTACCTCAGTCGTCTCAACAAAAGCCACTCAAGAGGGTCAAAGGATTCTTAATAGTGGCATGCAATGTGGTACAAGGGATTTTGGCAGGTTGGGGGGGCGGCGGATTTCAGACCAGAGTTTAAATCCCCACTTAGCCATGAAGCTCTCTCTGGGACCTTAACCCAGTCACCATTTCTCAGCCTAATCTGCCTCACAGTGTTGTTTTATAAATAAATTGGGGAGGGGAAGAACCATGTACGTCACTTTGAGCTCCTTGGAGGAAAGACGGAATATTGTTTGTCGTTTGTTACTTCTGTGGTTTTTGGAAAAAACTAATACATGTGTTTTTAAAATAAAAATTCGTGATCTTCATGTCTGCACACACAATTGGAGGTTTGGATCTTAGCCAATATTTCTAGAGATGTCACAATATCTATTGAATTGTATCTGAAGGAACTGGCTCATAACCTATTATATGAGTGATCCCCCCACAACTTTCCAATAAAGTAATTATTCTAACAGCTATTTAGGCCTTAACTGTAATATTCAGCACATGAATTCATGGACTCAATACATAATATAGCAGCCCTCGTATGGGATGTAGAAGCTCTCCTATGGGATGTAGACTAGATCACCTATGTAAAATTACTAACCTCATTTTAGGGCTTAGTACTAATACTGCATGATCTGGAAATTAGTGCTTCCTCACAAGTCATTACTGCTGCCTTTCCCATTTAATTTAGATGAGCTCTCTGGAGATACTGAAGGGAACAAATAATCAGTATCGTAATTTTTTATTAAGTGATTGTAACAGATGGTTGAACATTCTGTCTTGTCTTTCATCCTCTTTTCATGTTTTTTTGTTTTCCATTCTGATTTTCACCACTGTAAGAGAAATAGCCCAACTTGACAGTGAGGGCCTATCAATGCTGTTGCTTGGGCACAGAGTTTATTTCTTGCAGCTATTCATACTCGCTTTCCATCATGGCCAGTCTTCTAGGCAGGATACAGCAGAAGATCTGAGTATAGGCCTCTATATCAGAGAGGCCTCAAACAGATAACTTTCTTCACATGGAAGGCAGTTCACAACAACAACAAGGATAAAGTTTGTTGTGCTTCCAACCTGGGCCAAGGGCCTCCATGTCTGCCATTGCTATGGAAAGAGATTAGGTCTGTTGGAAACACAATCTATATGTAGTTAAGAGGCATTGTCCCCTCACATGACTCTGGTGATGCCTTTTATTTTCCATATCTACAGATAACAAGAAGAATCACAACCATTATAATCAGAAATGAACAATTTGTCACAGAGGTTACCTTGCTTATATGTGCCATCTGCTGTTAAATAAGTTAAGTCTCAAATATTTACTCAAATGGAATCTGTGGAGATTCTAAAATGCCAATAACTTTTTATTTAATCTTTCATCTTACATTCACCCTTCTGATAGATACTGCTGCTCAGGAAAAAAAAATAATGTTAGCATTTCTTTCTCCCTCCCACCCCCTGCTTTATTTGTACAACTTGAAATTCCTGATAATACACCCACAGGAAGGCTCTATAAAAAGTTTCTCAAATATTTCCAAATAGATTAACTAATAGCCAGAGGTGCAAAACATATACATACATAACAAATCTCAGGATATTGTGATCTTTATCATCACAGTACTGTGTGCACTGCACAGCATATGAAGCAACTGATAAAAAAAAACCTAATTCCGTATCAAGAACCTGTAGTTATAATACGTACAGCGGCCCTTGGAGCAGGGCTGTGGCTCATTGGTAAAGCACTTCCCTTGCATGTAGAAGGTCAATCCCTGTCATCTGCAGGTACAACGGAGAAATACATACCTAAAACCTTGCAGACATGCTGCCAGCCAGCATAAGCAGTACTGAGTTAGGTGGACCAAAGACAGCTTCCTGTGTTCCTATGTTCCTAATACATCATTCACAAGCATATATAAGGAATCAATCCGAAGTGGGGAGCAGTGGGGTGCAGCAGATCTAACATTGCATCTGAAGCCCTGGCACTGTGCTGACCAGGGCAAAAGGTGTGTGTGTGTGTGTGTGTGTGTGTGTGTGTGTGTGTGTGCATGTGTGTGTGTGTGGTGGAGGCATGTGGTGTTCTGCCAACTCTAGGTTGGTGCAGCAGAAGGTACTGGATGAAGCCCTCTCTAGGAAATGGACTAGCTTGGGATACAAGCAGTTCTGTTGCTAGGCCTGCTCCACTCCAGCCCTTCCCCATAACACACAGTTTCAGAACCTTCCAATGGCTAGTGCTAGCAGGGACACAGCAAACTAACATGCACTCTGCTGTATTCTATGGAAGTCGAGTCGAGTCCCCTCATTGCCAGTAGAATTCACCGAAGGGTCACCTTCACCTCATCCTAACCCCATCCAACAGCACAGAGTGAGGAGTTTGAATTGCACTGCAACTCCTCGCTCTGCTGGCAATAGGTCTTTTCACGGAATTCTGTTTTGGCAAAGATTGGAGCAAGAGAGGTCAAGGAGACATACACTGTTGCAAGCTCTACCAGGATTCAGATATTGCTAGCATATTATTGGCCCATTAAGGTCAAACTCAAGGCCACAGATTATCTAAGAATAGTATAATGAAATGAAGCCTTAACTAGACTGCTTGTTGCATCAGTTCCTCTCAAACAGAGTATGGATAAATATCTCATTCCCTCTTCAAGGCACCACTTCTTTTATCTGCACGTACTCTTGTCATTTCTGATTTTGATGTACGGTAATTAATTTCTAGGGGCTCTTTATACTAATTCACCTGAAAGTTCAAGGATGTTATCCTAGGATATCAGCTAATTAATCAAAGGTTACATGTTGTCCATTAATCAACAATCTCTTGTGAAAAACACATCTTTAGAGTACTGAAGGCTACCAAAAAAAAAATGCCATAAGTATATTAGTGTGTTAACTAAAGTTTATCACTTGGTTTATTGAGAATATGATAATTTATACACAATGTTTCTGCCATTGGAAGCAGCTTGGGGGACAAAAGTGGACATAACTGAAATAACTGATTGCTGCTGTCTCATGCTTTTAGTCTCCTCAAATATTCTCTTATTATTATTGAAGCCCAGAGGCAACTGAGAAACAATGTTGATGGAGGCATCCTAGCCAGATATGCTATTAATAAAGAATTATCTGCCAATTCATTACTAAGTCAAATTCAAAATGTTACTTAGAAAGCCTCACCCATCTTCCCTATGGCCCTGATCTGTGGCCTCTGGATGAGGCTGATTTGTCCTGTGCCACCAAGGGGGCAGGGCTGAGGGTTTTAAAAACTCTATTTTAGCATCAAATCCTGTGCAGTACTGTTCTTTCAGGGGTGGCGCATTCTGAGCAGAATGGGAAGCTGCAGTCGCTCTGCTGCCACTGCTGCCCCACCTGCACCAAAGCCTCTTTTATTTGGGTTGCACGGCAGTGCCTGTGAAGCAGCAGTGATGATGGCAGCTCTCTTGTGAGCTCTCACGAGAGATCTTGTGATATTTCAGTGAGGTTTCACAAGATCTTGGCAGTGCTGCTCCACTGGCAGCGAAGGCAGCAGGGTGGGAAGGGTGCCTGCAGGGACAGCATCACTAGGGCTTCCGTTCCCTGCGTGGCTGCCTCAGCCCACCTCATGAGCAGGAGGATGTAATCTTGCACAGTGCTGCTCCTTTGAGAGTGACTTCCTTGCATGCAGAAGCAGAGACTGTCATGGCTAAGCAGTAGCTCAGTGAGAGGATCTGATTCTGTGCAGTGCTGCTTCAGAGGACAGGGATGGGGAGAAGTCTGGCAGGAAGAAGGAGTGGCCTGGTAGGAAATTCACTCTATCTTTTCCGGTGAAGATGCAGCCGCCCAGTAGGACCCTCCTTTTTTAAATCCATATATGCCCACTCGACCTATTTAGTTTGCAAAACTGGGACTTTTCAGTGCTACATGATTTTCATTCTGCACTTGCACCTACACTCTGGAAATCCCTGCCCATTGACATTAGGCAGGCATCGTCATTGTATTGTCTTCAACATATGTTGAAAACCTTTTAGTTTAGGCAGACCTACCCAAATATGTAAAGTAGAGATACAATCCTATTTTCTAATGTAATTTTACCTGCTGGTTTTATTTATATCTTGATTTGTTTTGATTCTAACATCTAACTTTTACCAATAATTTTTATGTATCTTTTATATTTTATGCCATTGTTCAGGGGCATTTATAATAAAGTGGTATACAAATATACAAATTAGCTCAGCCAGTAGAGCATTAGACTCTTCATCTCAGGGTCATGGGTTTGAGCCCCACATTGGGCAAAAAGATTTCTGCATTGCAGGTGGTTGGACTAGATGATTCTCATGGCCACTTCCAACTCTACAATTCTATGGTTCTGAATTCTGTCAATGACATTTTGGCCACCACGTACCATTGGAACCTCATCTGTGATTGACAGTAAGCTTTTATAGTCGGGCTACAGTCAAAGGCAGGAAGAAGAACTGAGAAGCTTGACCCACTTGCCAAGCACACTCTCCAGGTTTTGCAGCTATGAAGAATTATCAGAGCACAGATGAGTACAATGGTTTCTGTACCATAAGTGATTGCACAATACATGATCAGTAAAGACACCCACAAAGTCAATGCTGCATATCCTACTTTGTTCAAAACATATTTCTACTTTATTCAACTTCCCAAAGGTAACTAAACAAATCAGATAGCCCTTGCTTTTTACAGGCATCAGATGCTTCTTGTTTCTATCTGTTTATTTCTACTTTATACCCAATATATTCAGTCGTGTTGCTTTTAACACCATCTCATTCAGCAGCAAATTAACTGTCCAAATGATGATTTATGAAAAGAAACTTCTATTGTATACACCACTGTTACTGCTACAAATCTATAAAGAATGCATCCAATGCAGGTTAAAAGAAACCAGAAAAGTTATTATTAAACAGAATTCCATTACCTGAATTGGAGAAAAAAAATGCTTTCTAAAATGCATATAGTAGAGGTTGAGTGGCTCATAGAGAGTTATGTGTTAAAGAGTAGGGCTACCATGTTGCTCTGTTGGGGCACCCCATACCACCCTCACTGTTCTCCTTCTGGCTGGCTGGCTGGCTGACTGCCTACCTGCTTGCTAACTTGTTGGGTGTGGCAGCTACCCACTCTTTCCCCTAGAGCCAGGATGTCAGCAGCAGGAGCTCAGGTGGCTCACTACAAAAATGAAAATGCTACTTTCTCAAGCCACTCTGGTGCTCTCCATATGTTTTGGATAGTAACTCCCATCAGCCTAGGCTATTGAGCTCTTTATGCCTGCTGTGTATCTCAGCGCCCTTGGCTGTTCTGATGTCACATTGTGCCAGTGTTCATAGAATCATAGAATCATAGAGTTGGAAGAGACCACAAGGGCCATCGAGTCCAATCCCCTGCCAAGCAGGAAACACCATCAGAGCACTCCTGACATATGGTTGTCAAGCCTCTGCTTAAAGACCTCCAAAGAAGGAGACTCCACCACACTCCTTGGCAGCAAATTCTTGTTTGTCTTGCATATGTCAGTCTGGAAGAAACAAACCATGAAACTGAGTCTGGATAGCACGCTGAACCCAAACCATGGTTTAGCTCACAGTAGCACAGCAGCAGCAGGACCAGAGGGAGAGCAAATCAGCCATGATCTCCTTTCCAGGAACACATGTGCTAAGTCATGGTTTGGCATAGTTAACATGCGAACTGAGGCAGCGTGTAAAGAAATGTTGTACACTGTCTTCACAGATGTACCCTGATCTAGTAATCACTTGAGGACATGAAGATCTTTAAGCACACACAGAGTCTATTCCATTTACTTCAATGTGATTAAATGGCTCTTCTGCTGCAGTGTATGGGAAATGCTGCAACCACGGGGACAATGGCTGCACATTGGAATATTCATGTACCCTTGGAATGGGGCAATGCTGCTGTAGAACAAAGCCTATGCTTTAGTTGGCAATACAGTTGAATATAGATTCAGTACATGAATTTATGAGATCTGGACAGTATGCCTGCACAAAAGAGCTAAAAAAAATAGCCCCTGCCCCAAAATAAATGTTTGCAAATTTCAATGTGGGGGGGGGGACAATGCAAAATTTTATTTTATTGCAAAGCTATTTAAAAGAGAGAATGGCATCATACAGCAAATGAAATGTTAATGTCCTTTGTAACTATAAATACCTTGAATTCCAAAATTGTCCTATTCATGCAGCAAGTGAGGAGGCATCCTTCCCCCACTTTGCACTTGTCTTACAAATATAAAATAAATACTTAGGTGTGAACAAAACTGTATGCGATATTTATAGACAGGCATTTGTCAACAGCCTCTGGGAACAATTGCATGCTATCAAGACAATTAATACGAAACAGAACAGCCACAATGAAAATGCAGAAGCAGCATAGTGGACAATACTGAAAATGATCCATTATGTTCTAGGCCTGCAAGGTGATATATTACCAGATAATTAACCTCTTGATCTTATCCAATACTGGTATACCTATATTAGAAATACACTGTTAGAATGTTTATTCATTTATATTTCTCAAAAATATGCATTTACTTTTACAAATGCTATGTGAGAATTTTTTTTCGGGAAAGTAGAAAGAAAATGGTCAGCTCCAAGCATTTACAAGAACTCAGCTTATGCTAGAACAAATTGCCAGGTTAAAAATAATAAAACAGAAGCATTCAGTGTATTGGTTTCCTTAACTTTAGGGCCGCCTGCAGTGCCATTCCCAAGTTTTCTGGGCATGCAGCAAAATTTTTAAAAGTTGTTGCAAAATAAATCTGGGGTTCATATAGGTGTCCTTCAGTCAGTCAAACATTTATTTGTTTGTGTGTGTCAGGTTAGCACAAAGCCATTACAATATCTAAACGTGAATTTAAAATATCAGTAGAAGGGACAGTCATACATATCCCTAACCAAAGTTAAGAAGATTTGGTCAAATGGATGAAGTTGAAAACATCAAAACTGATTCCACACAGGTTAGTTTCTATTCCTGGAAGAAAGTCCTTGTGGCCCAAAGGGGTTAACTATGCCAATAAGTAATTGGATGGTTGACACCTGTCAACTCTCTTCTGAACTAGGGGCTTTTGCTAGGTACTTAAAACATCCAGGACACAGTCCCATAGACATAAATGTGCGTTAAAGATTGCATATGTAAATTTATATGTCTAGATCATGGGTAGGCAAACTAAGGCCTGGGAGCCGGATCCAGCCCAATTGCCTTCTAAATCCAGGCTGTGGATGGTCCAGGAATCAGTGTGTTTTTACATGAGTAGAATGTGTCCTTTTATTTAAAATGCATCTCTGGGTTATTTGTGGGGCATAGTAATTTGTTCATATTCCCCCCGCCCAAATAATCCGACCCCCCACAAGGTCTGAGGGACAGTGGACCGCCCCCTCCTGAAAAAGTCATCTTAAATTAATGCATTTCTCCAAATTAATGTCTAGTGTCACACACACACACACACACACACACACACACACACACCACCTCATTCATTACCCACCCAGAAACACTTTAGGCTCTTAGAAAAAGGTTCAGGGCCCATTCCATATGGTCCCACTCATAGCACCACCCTTGTCCTGGATCCAGCACTACTTTTGATAAGCAGCAACTGTGTTCTCTTTGTAGTCCCTGCAACAGCTTTCTACCAACGACATTTGCTTGATCCCATTTACAGCAATGTTACCAACTGTGTGTGTGTGATACTGTTCAAGCCAGGTAGTTCTGAAAGCTTTGGCCCAGGAGCAGCAATGGTTGTTGAAACAGTTTGCGGATGGAGAATTCCCACTTTTATCTATCAGCATCAGGCGATGGCAATGGAAGTAGACTATGTCAGAGTCAGCAGTGTTTAAATGCACAATTGCTGTCTGGCAACAGCTCCCATGCAGATATAGGCCAGTGTTGTGAACAGGGGCTACACACCTGCTGGGAACTGTGGATTTTTATCAGGCCAGCTGTGATGTCTCCTCCCTCCACTGCTTTCTCCTTGCTTGGATTCTACTTTCAGTATCAACTGGTGGGTTGGCTGTACCTCATCAGCTGAGTGGCTGGAAGTGAGAAAGTAAAGTTTCCATGGGCTGGCTTATGAAATTTTTTCAATGTTTAACCAGTATGACATGGAATATGTGCTAAGAATGTTTGGAGAGACTGGGAAATCAGTTAGCTTATATGTATGGTATCTGGATGTATTCAGAGGTAGTGGTGCCCTTTAAAAATGAGATTATCCTTTTCATTCTTAATTGTACATGAGGCTCCCAAAGGAAGTACATTCTGCTAGTGTGTTGCTTCCAACACCCACGTGGATTCAATGCACAGAGACATTGACTGAGTGTGCTCATCACACTGAGCATTTGAAATGAATTTTTCAAGTTTGGTTTATTTGTGGGCTAAATCTGTAATGAATCATGCATGTCAAATTGTTTGATTTAAGAGTTAACGGGCGGTGGGGGGAAACATTTTAAAAATAACTGATGTTGAGACGGATCCCACATGAGTTTCAGATTATTTATTCATTTTTTGCAATTATATTGTCTAGACCTCTGTTAGTAATACAAATAAACCATGCTGCTATCTAGAGGAGCTACTATTAAACTGAACTGGTTGAACAGAAAATGCATTTCACTCTAGTTCTAGGCAGTGAGAATTCAACCTGAGTAGGGTCTGGTATCTTGAAACGTATCTACCTAGGTATAGTAAAGTGTATTGCAGTTGCCTATTCTGTTTACCTGAAACTTTTACAGATTTGAAGCTGTATCCAGAATGTAGTTTCCTGCAAATGCTGGGACAAAACAAATGGGTCTTTACCTGATGGCGAAACCAAGAAGCGTTGATGCCATACATGCTTCCAAGGGGAGGGTATTCCATAGACAAAGCATCTCTGGAAAGAAGACAATTTCCTGAATTAATGCATAATGTGCAGCTCCCAGCAGTGTAGGTTTGAGAAGGGTCTCTGCTGCCAATCTTGGGACAGGGAGAGGTGTTCCTTCAGGTATCTGGGGGCATGTATAATTTTATAGTTCACTGCCAATATCTTGAATTCAGCCTGTGCCACTTCACACAGGAGTTTTTAGATGTCTGAATATTTGCTCTGCAGTGCCGTGGCTTATATCTTCTCTCTACATACTTCCATTATATAAAACATGAAGGAGGAAGTCCTTTGAGGAGATACGTGAGATTTGATTCCAGAAACAGCTCATAAATCTCCCTGCAGAGATGTCCAAGTTTCCCTTTGCATTAGGGGTGTATGCAGTGAGGCAGCGCTGCAAATGCACCCCCCAAAACCAGCATCACTGTGGCGTACCTGAATGGGGCTGGGGGCAGTGACAAGACTGTGGTTCTGTGAGCACACCAGCAGGAGTGTTGGACTGGCAGCAATTCTGCTAGTGCAACAAGTCTGCTAGTGCAACAACCTGGCCACCATCTCACTTCAGCCCTGGCCAGATAAGCACCAGTGATGCAGGTAACAGGACGGTGTGTCCACCCCACCATTCTGCTTTCTTAGCACGAAGTAGTAGAGAAACATGGAAAGAGAAAGCACAAGCCAAGCTTCTTCTTTTGTTGTGTGAAAAAGCCCTGAAACAGAAGGAGTATCGGCCTCACTTTAGTAATGGATCACATTAAATGGAATAATCTTTTTTAAAAAATAAAAATAAAAGTATGCTCTCCGCCATGATTGAAGAACTTACATGCTAAAGAAGTTCCCAAATGCAGTGGCAAAGAGTGGGATTTGTACAGCACAAGCAAAGCTAACCACTCTGGGATTTATTGTGTTGATTATTGAGGAGCTGGCTTGAAGGCCAACTTAGAAGCATGGTGTAGTTTCCTCCTGAGATTCTGGTCCTCAACCCATGCTGTTGCTACTGCTGCTGCTCTAAGCACAGAAAGGACTTGCGTAAACATTTTAATATTGCATGAGGCTTGTCTAAGCTTGAATGATCATGCAAATGTTAAAGTCTTGGCATACAAGGAGCCCCCTAGAGAGAAACCAATACTCATGGACCTTTCACATCATCTGAGATCCCAGCTTCTGAATGTCAGCTTCCAGCAACAATCTAGCAGACTAGAAACATTCTCCATTTCACTTCCCACATAAGCTACTGCTGTGATGAAAATGTACTTCAGTTATTTTTAACCATTCCTCATCAATTAATGAGCAAACAAATTGCATTCAACAATCATGAAAGGGCCATTGAGCAACAAGCTGTTCTGGGACCTCCAAACCCTTCTTTTCAGTTTGCTTCAGCATAAGGGAGAATTCATTGGTGGTACTGTGCCCCCTCAGTGCAGATGTTCCAGATCTTTAAAAGACCTGTTTCCCTTTGCTGGAGAGGCTGTGGGAAACAGGGCAAATCCATCCATCTTCAAGTGGTTCTGCCTGGACATTAAAAAAGGACTCAGATATTGAAGGAAATGGGTATAATATTACAGACAAATATTCCCTATGATCCATCTACTATCACTCTTTCCTAATCAACATGCCTTTCTCTGCCTGAAAGAATCAATTGTTTTCAGGCTAGCGGCAGAAAATCTACTCATAACTCAAAATTGGAAAGAAACTAAGAACTTGGATCTGGAAATGTGGCATTAAAGAAACCCTTTATTAATGACAGCCCTAGAAAAAAAACCACACACATCATTTAAAAGTTCAAAGAGGCATAGCTTGTCCTGAGGACTTTGCAGCTGTCTGGTGGTTTGCTTGCCATCCAAATGTCTGGCAAAACCCATAGACCTCATATTAACCATTTAGCTTTTGTTTGGAGGTATACGTAACCTACCTTTCCATTCCTATACCCACTGGCAAACCTCCCCTGCTTTGTATTTTTTTGTGATGCTGTAAAATCCATCTGCAAGAAACTTTGTATTTCTGTTTTATGCTCTGTTATTTCCCCTGGGCTTTCCTGTACCTACAACACTTCTTTTGGTTATTTTGTTTTTCTTTTGTACTTTTCCAAATTCTCAAGTTCTGATTTTTTAAAAAAAGCAGTTACCAAAGGGGGAATGAATATATTGACATGGATGGGGTGTGGACTTTTTGTTGAGCTTACCTTAATGTCAAAGTGGCCATAGAGTTTTCCTTTCATTCTACAAATCATCTTTCTGCAGCCTTCCTGGGTGCCTGAGGTTCTTGTACCCTGCTCAGCTAGGTTGTCCAGGAAGCGAGAGAGGCTGACTGCCACACATCTGACAACTGTTCATTTTTGTTTTGTTTTGTTTTTTTAGTGAAGCCTTTTTTCATTTTACAAAAGAAATTAGGAAATAAATATTTTTCAAAAAAAGAAAAGAAGGTAAAAGGGATGCTGTAAGCAAGATGTACCTGGTTGTCAGCCTTCCCAGAGAGGGCAGAAACAACCCAAAGCCTTGAAGGGCCAAAAGCAGGATAGACATAAGGGTAGACTGCATTAGTACAGACTAGCTTCCTGGAGTTTTCCTGTATTTCTGTTGGTTGAATAAATCTGTAAGCTTCTGAAACTAAAAAAAGAAAGAAAAAGAAGAGAAGTGTGAATTAGAATGATTTGCATTAAAATGGAAACTGAAGGTATTTATCCCCCATCACTAGCAAGGAAGAGGTGGATTTATTTATTGTTTTACAAATCCCATGTTTCACAAAAACCTGATCTTGGCCAGCGGCTTCCCTGTGGGGATGCTAGCTGACAGTGAATACAACACCAATGTGTAAAATTATGCTTTCCTAAAGGCAACAATTGGAGTGCAGGAGAAAATTGTGAAAGGAAGATAAATTTCTTAGTACATCACTGCAAGATCTGTGGGTAACCAGATTTCCTCCCTGTTAACTGTATTCTCGATTACAATGTTTTTGGATATTAGATTCGCAGGATCAGGCTGGGTAAAATGACCAGATATTAACTAAAGGTTCATTCAGACTCAGTCTTACTTGTTTTGCTTTTTACATTTCAGTCTTATTTTAATAACAGCACTCTCCTAAAATGCTTGAGCCTTGGGCTGCTGGGTCCCTAATGTTTGTCAGAGTGAGACTCCTTGGTGGTACAGAGCTAGGTTTGTTTTAAATGGGATTGCACACACACGGTTCCACAGCTAAAGCTAAAGCAGTGTCCTTACGGTAACAAGCAGGGCAGAGCTTGGGCTGCCAGCTTTAATGCTTATGCCACAGATTTTATGTTCATGGGCACCTCACAAGATCAGGCCTCTAATTACTTCAGTCTGATAATGCCCTGTCTTGTTTTGCCTAAAAACAATGTTGCTTTGATCACATTTTCAGTAATTCCTGCTGGCAGAATACCCATGGCAGAGACTGGCAGGAAAGGCTAGCATCTAATGAATAATGTAGCTCTTTAGTCCATCTCCTGAGCACAAACTATTCCTGAGTCCAAAGGTCAACCACCCTGCATTGCCCACTTTTATCACATGGGGCTCTTTGCATGTTCTTCTGAATAAAGGAGTAGCAGGAAAGGAATGTTAGAAATATTCTAGCCATTCTCTCCCCTGTCACATCTCATTTCAGATAACACAACTCCACACACACACTCAGTTTTCAGTGCACTCAACGAATGTGGTTATATTGAAGATTATTATTCCAGTAGCATCCAACGGTTATTTATCTGTTGTGCATTGTATGGGGTCATTGTGGTTAGGGCATCTGAGGCAGTGGTGGCGTTCACACAAACCCATGGGTTTTATGTGTATTAGATGTGTCAGCACCCGACTGACACACATTATCTGTGTTGATCCAGGCACCTGTTCCACACAAGAGATGCAGTATTTCTGTACAAATTACACATGGACACATCTAGCTCCACTACCTCTGCCTGCCCTGCTAGTTAGCACAGTGCTGGCAATGAATTGTCCCATACCATGTTAAAAGGAGCATATTCTGCCTCGGGGCACTTCTTTCCATTAAAGTTCCAACACATCTGCAGATATAGAGCCATAACTTCAGACCTAGAGAAATAGCATAACTGATTATCTTGCAAGGTAAATGGAGCTGCTGACAAACTATGCTATTAGCATCAAGCAAATAGATGCAATTCTAGGAAATATGTGGCAATCAGTTAAGCAAAAGAACAAAAAGCAGAGATGGAGTATAAATGTCTACCACTAAAATATCATCCTAAATCTCAGCACCCACAAAATGCAGTGGTTACTTTTTGAAAAAGGAGAACCTTAGGTGTTCATTAGGGGAGTTTGAGCATCTCTGCGCTTACCATGAAATGTTATTCCTTGTCCAGGGGGGCAAAGTAGAGTGGGGAGTGATGGAATAGCCACCTGTCAGGGACTGGCTGGATGAGGAAGAGTGGATGGCACCATTAGGTGGAGTGAAGCTGCCACCTCAGATGGCAGAAGCCTCAGAGGTGGGGCCCTTTGGCACGCTGCCTGCCCTGCTGCCTCCATCGCTGGTGGAGAAGCAGCCATCCACACAGTATTGATCTGATTTGGTAACAAATAAATTTCCTTCCATCTCCCCTCCCTCTCCACTGTCCAACTCATCTGTGCTTCTAGTGACAGGTTGCAGCATTACAGTGACTAAAACTGTTTGCCATAGGCAACATACTTGTAGATTACATTGTTTGTTAAGCACCCCACTGAGAATTTCAAAGACATTTCAGTAGTGCTTAAAATAAGAACGATCACTTGTAGCCGAGTAAGATTGTCTTCCATGAACTCGGTCTTAACAGTGAGTCCGTAAGTGACTGTGGAGGCCAATTCTGGATCCACACATCCTTCCATAGTGGGGACATAGGTTTCCGGGTGGGAGTTGATCATGGTGAGGGTTTGCCAAATGTGCCTTCCTCTTAGCTCATTTCTCCTTTTTGTCCTGAGTTCATGCTTCTTCAAAGTAGCACAATAGAAAGTCTACAAAAAGTAGCTAGGTTATGAAGAGCAGCCAGGAGTTAGGAGGACCATGGTGTTTGTTTGTTTGTTTGTTTGTTTGTTTGTTGGTGAGTTCAGCAATTTTTTGTTTTTTTGTTTTTTGTTTTGAGTTTGTTTATTTTAAATATGAACCAAGGTATAGAAAATCCAATGAATTGTCACCATCATTCATTGAAGCCATGACTGCTTTAGTGGGGCATGACAGGGATGAACTGTGGGAGATTTTGGTGCCAAACTGGAAAGCAGAGATTTTCTCTGTCATCTCTAATCTCCGTATCAGTTCAGAATCCTATCTTGAAGCATTGCCTTTCTGAAAACCTGCATTTTCCTACTTTATTAACACTGCAGTAGTAATTACCTGTCATTTCTACAGCACCTTTCATCCATCAAGATGATCAAACATTTAGCAAAGTTGTCCAATTATAGAAAGCTTTTTCTGCTGCCTTGAGAAATAAGGAGAGTGAAAATAGACTAGGCTATCAGGTACCTCCAAGCAATCACATCAAGTCAGAGGAGTGAAGTCAAGGAACATCTTGTGTATATATTTGAGTAGTCAATACTTATACTTTCCAACACACACACACACACACACACACACACACACAACTTTTCTTTTTGCAAAATGGAAAAATTCACAGTAAAGAATGCAGTGTTTCTTCTAATTCATTAGGGACATAAATGTGGCAGTTCAGAACTATGCCAGGGCTTCAAAGTGATCTCAAGGTGACACACCTTGTCTACAATCCAGGGAGTTTATTCATGAAAGCTGAGAGCCTGCACATGTCAATTTGGACTTTGATTCCTTGATCTCCCGCCACCCACAGAATGGTTGAGCTCTTTGCTTTAAAAGCCATACAGCATGGAGAATGTTGCTTTTAAGAAGGCCTCTCTTTGGATAATGTTCCTTCTTTAGGAAGGACATTTTTCTTTTGCTTTGCTCTTCCTATGGCCAAGCAATATCCCATGTCTTAAGGGTCTAAGTAAAACAAACAAACAAACAAACAAACAACCCTTCTGTAGGAAGCCTTTCTCAAGCAAATGGTTTTTCTGGTTCTTCACAACCAATTAAGTTTGGACACATACCATTTTAGCACCTGAGGCGTACCTCAAAATGGTGCCTGGGATGAAGAGGTGAAGTAAGGTCTACACCAGGAACAAAGCGGGAAGAAAAATCGGCATTGGGATCTACTGCCCTGTGGATCCTGCCATCTGAGGCAATTGCCTCACCTTGCCTCATGGGTGGGCCTGCAGAACAACCATACACGCTGCTATGAGGGATGGGGTGCTGTGTTTTCAACAGCTCTAAAAGTGATTACACTGCACTACCATTTTTGTACTTCAACTTTTGTCTCCAAGGGGGAGCTTGTACAGGGAAGATCCCATTGCAATTTGGCTGATAAAGTGTGCATATGGACCACTGAGACCTGAGTTAAAGTCCTCAAGATAAAATGGGAGAACAAAATGTATACCATGTTGATTGGTGGGATGAAAGTGTAATTTAACAACAATGAAAGCTCAAAAAGCATATGCTAAATTACACCCAACTGTCATATGTTCTCTGCATGCTTCTTTTTCTTCATGTTTGCTGAAATTGTGGTGATCCATATGTTTGCTTCTTTACTTTGAATTTTATAATGTGCATGCTAGGAACAGGGAAAGTTGCTTAATCTTGTTTTATATGGTTTCCCCCCCTTTCTCCCCTTTCCCATTTTGCTCTTCTCTTTTGTTGTGTTCTTGTTTTCATTTTTGTATACTCTCACTGCTGAAAATACAAAAAAATGTTATTTACAAAAAAAAAAAAAGATGTGGTCTGAAGCACTTTTGCATCTGCTCTTCCTTGTTTCTTGTAGAGTCTGTCTGATCATGGGTTTATTTTATTCCATTCCATTTATTAAAACATTTCTATGCTGCCTCCCACATCTGTCTTGAGGTTGTGTACAACCATTGTAAAATGCGCATCAAACACCACTGTGTGATAGCACAATGTCAGCATGGATTCAAGTTCTACCCAAAGTTGGCACCACAGCTAGACTTCTGAAAGCTGGCAGTTGCTAAAGCAACATTATGGGACACTGAGGTGCAATTAGCATAGAGTTTGCCGGCACAGTTGTGACACCAAAAGAGGTGCAAGCTACATTCAGGTGTCACTTCCGTGGTACAGACTTGCAATTTTAGTAGACCATGACAAAGGATGCTTAGCACCCCAGCTAATTAAAAATGGATCAGACCATCAGAACAGAGTGTACTAAAGTGCTTTAATGAACAACCGGGGTCTTTTAAAAAAATATCCTCTTGTGCTTTTTCTTCAATTTACAGCAGTTCATTTTAACAACAGCATTCAATCAGTGACAGCCACATTTTTCTGTGCTACTTTAAAAGGAATATAAAAATAGAGCTAAAGCCTTGTACCTTTCATTGCTTTCAACATTGGGGAGGAAAGGCACAGGCAAGTTTGAAGAAAGTGCTTTAAAACAAACTTTGTTTTATTGGAGAATTTATCTTGGCTCTCTCATTCCCATTATATTCCTCTTTCTACATATTAGGCAGATCATGAGAGCAGTCCAGCTACTTCCAAGTCTTCTGCTGAAGACCTTTTGGAATTAATGATATCTGCTGAAGTAGATCTGTAACTCTCATAATGCCTGGGATTTTAATGAGATGCTCCGCAGATGCTAGGCTGGGTAGGAGTCTTATGTCCTTACAAGTGTGCGTGACTCAGGACAGCTTTGGTGCTGAATAACAGGTGGTTGTATAGGATAACTCATTTTGATACAAAAAAGAAACACAGGTGTATCAGCTGTGCTAAATTGTTCTTTATCTTGGCACTGCAAAATATACTTTTATACTATAACACACGAGAGTTTGCACATGGTACATATGCAGTTATTTACATGGAGGTGACTTTTATGCAAGATATTTGTCTTGGTGTGAAGCCCATTTAATTAGTCTCCACGAAACTGTAATTCCACACATCTTAAAGAACTATCCTGATATTGTTTACATGAGCATTGATTCTGCAGGTTGTTCTCTCTTTTTCTTTTTAATTGTTCCTTGTGGGCTACAAAACAAAGCGCTTCTTAGTCTACTAATGAGTTAAAATCTTAACCTGCGTGCTAGATTTTGCTGCTCACCTGTTTCTTAGCAGGTATAAGGCATTTGACCATAGCTCAGGTGTTGTTGTTGTTGTTGTTTTAAATGAAGCAATTGAAGCTTCTGCCTTACCCTTCCCCACCCTCCCCAACCTGTTGGAATCTATGACCTTATACAAACAATATATGTATGTAAAAACCAAAGTACAGAAATGTGGTTATAGGGTAGATGCTTAAACAACAGCTTAAAAGGGAAGCAGAGGCAGAGAGACAGAGAGAGTTTTTCTTATACTTTCCATAGCAACAGGTAGAAAACTGGTTGAAGGCAAAGGGAGGCCTATTGGCACTCATTCAAAACCCAAATTTTCAGGAATAGAAAAGGCATATTAGTGGGTACATGAGAGAAATGCAATAACAGCATTTGTGGAGATAGACAAGAGAGAGAGGCACTAGCTAAGCTAAGAACAGAAGAAGAGCCTGGCAACCCAGTGGCCCATCTTATCCAGCTTCCTGTTCCCGCAGTAGCCAATCAGATGCCTCTGGAAAGTCTGCAAGTGCGACCTAAGTGCAACAGCACCGTCCCTTCCTGTGGTTCCCAGCAGCTGGCATTGAGAATCACACTGCCTCTAACAGATAGCAAAGGGATATTCCCAGGCTTGCTCCCAAAGATGCTTTTTAAACTGGGCTGACCTTGGATCTTTCACACACTTCCCTGTAAGCCAAGGGTCAGGGGATCAGTTTCCAGCCAAGAGTTCATTGCCAAACCACCTTTCGGCAAGAGGTGCAACTATGAGAACAGGTGTGTTAAAACATATGTTGAATAAGTTATGGAACATGGTTTAGGGATTGTTTTCCAAAATCACCTTCAAAAACATATATGGAAATAAGGATGCACACACACACACACACACACACACACACACACACCATGCCCTTCAAGCACATTCAAAGTGCATTCCCCTCAACCAACAATTCTAGGCATAGCTGTCAACGTTTTCCTTTTATTAAGGGAAATTCCCTTATTCCGAATAGGATTCCTCGCAAGAAAAGGGAAAAGTTGACAGCTATGATTCTAGGAGTTGTAGTTTACCCCTCACAGTGCTACAGTTCCCAGCACCCTTAATAAACTACAGTTTGCTAGATCATTGGCAAGGCGTAAATGTGCTTTGTGTTTTAAAAGTATGGTGTGTACACAGGCACAGAGTTCCAGCTCTACAATTCTATGATTCTATGACTTCTGAGAGCCCTTTTGACTGTCAATTCTGCCTTCCTTGTTTGATAGGGTGGAGTTCTGGCAGAGAAGACTGGAGTGTGATTTCTCCTCTCCACAATGTTTATTTTTTCTAAGCTTTCTTGGGGGAAAAACTCAGAAAGACCAAAGCTTTCTCCATGAAAGGTAAAAACAAACAAACCCACCCTTCATTTTGAGCTGAGTCATGGAGGAAGGCTACCTATCACTACTGAAATCATACTGAGGCAATATTAATCATTTGCAGGAATGTGATACCACTGTTTTATTTAATTTTCTGTTGCAGGAATGTGATACCACTGTTTTATTTAATTTTCTGTTGATCACTGACTCATCGCTTGTCCGATCATAGCAATAGAGCCTATTCTGTTCACCATAACTAGGGTGGCATCAGCAGCAGAGATTGTAGAAAAAGCTGTGGTCATACATTTTCCCACCGCTTTCAATATTGTCATTCAGGGATATTGCAGTATCAAGAACAAGTGTCTGTTTTGCCATAGTTTCATGAAAACAGTTTGGTTTGTCCCTTTTCATTCAGGTGTTCATTATTTATGGTGAGTCACAGTTTTTGATGGATGGAATCCAATTTGCTAAAACTCTATTAGCCCTTGCTATGAATTATACAGGTGCGTCTAAGATTAAGTAGCTTTTGGGGACTTGCAGCATAAAAGCTATTAAAAATAAACTACTATAGGTTAAATTGTTTCAGAAGGGAGCAGAAGTCGCTCTCTTTGTGGCAGTGTGAACGGTAGAGTGTGGCTGGTGTTTTTCATAGTACATTCTGTGAAGGAGTAGTTTTGCAGAGGGAGGGGAGGCCATTCACATTTTTGAACACCCAATAAATCCAATAAACGTTAGGCTCATGCAGTTACGTATATCTTCCTCCCACTTTTTAAAATCAAAAGCAGCCTCGAGAGTCTACAGTAGGTCCTACTTCTATGCTTTGTGCATTGCTAATCTTGCATTGCTGTTCCAATGCCTTCTCTCTAATGACCTCTCTGAAAATCATGATTCTGTGGCACTATGACCCATGCAGCTCTGAACCTTGGTTGCAATGTCCACCTTAATACAAAGTGAGCATTGCACTCCAAACTTCATTTAGGTTCAGAATGTTCTCTGCCTTGGATTTCAATTTGAACCAGAGAACCATTCATTCCTACCCACTTACTTGGTTGCTGCTCTGGTGACAGTTGGCAGGTGGAAGGAAGGTTTCTCTACTTTCTCCGCCTCCTCCAGAACCTGGAACAGTGACACAGGTGCCAGGAGTCCAGGGCAATATAATTCTCTGAGAGTGCCTGAGGTCGATAAGATGCCTTAGGAAGATTACATTTTCCCCAGACACCTGTTGCCTGGGTTACCAGCATAGCAGTGAACCAAGTCTCAGTGGGGATGGGTTTGGGGAGAGGGACACCTCCCTCCCCCCCACCTGGCTTTCTTCCTTGCCACTGCTGGGTTAAGGCAATTCGATGGAAGAAAGATGGGTAGGGTTCATGTGTGATGATGGAGTCCAATTGTGTGAGGAATAATTGAGCTACTTTCTTTTGGGAAAATAGCTTGGTTTGCTGAGCACATTTCTTAATTGAACCTGTGATGGGAGGGGAGATGGGAGGAGATTTGCTCATCACTAATCTTCTCCATCCCAGGATCATCCCAGCTACCTTTTCTTTTTATGTCTTGTCCCTTTTGTTTTATACCCGCCCTGATCTGACCCACAACATTTATCACCTCATCACTTCTTCTGAAGGATTTCCATCCATTCCCCTGCTCTAAATTTAGCTCTTCTTTGCCCATAAACACAAAACTTCCTGTATTACAAGAATAAAAGAGTAATGTTATGTGACATTTCCCCCTATGAAATGATGTGTTAAGGTGGACACGGCACATCAATACCAGTTTTGTTTCACAGGGAGAAGTAGATGAAGCAATGGATTCTCTTCACAGCATAACTGAAGAGAGATGAGGGAAAAGATGAGCCTGTACTGGAGATCAGAAATAATGGGGAGTTATATTCATTATGAGGCAAATCTTAGGATAGCTTCATCTTGTTCACTCTGTGGTCCCTGGCTGGCTGGCATCATCCATATGACTATTCTCCCAAAAAATAAATAAATGAAGAACCAGGTTTTTAATGCTGCTGAAAGAGTAGCAGCAGAATGAGGAAGCAATGGCAGTGGGGAGAAGTGAAGATTCACATCAATAATTGGGTGGATTCATGTAATATTTCACTTTCTGCAAGCATTACTTTCATAATCCTCACCCAAATGAAACCGGTGAACAGTCCTGCACAATACTATGACAGGGTGAACAATCTGTGCCTTCTTTGCACTTAACTAGAAGGTCACACTAGACCACTTTGCTAAGTGCTTTGATCCTAAGCAGCAAAACACTATATGCTTCCGAAAAATCTCATAAGCCTTTCAGTCTGTTTCATCCAATTTACAAAGTGCAAACTTTCCTTTTGTTTCATCGACAACTGGCTCATTATTTTATTTACTTTGTGGAGGCTTTCTGAAGAAATAATGTGTGTCAGGGGAAAAAAAAGTTTTACAGAGGTGCTTTCATATTATTTAATTATTTTTTAAGCTAGCTCAGTCAGGCAACTCAGCACTATCCCTCCAGCCACAAAACATAATGCGTAATAATGATGCTTTTAAGTCTTGATTCAGAAAGGTCATCTTAAATTCTGTTAGCTGCAGCCTGGCTGTACAGAGCAAAACTATGAAGCATGTGAGGAGGAAGAGGAAGAGACTCATCTGTCTTGTGTCTGTTAACATGCAGGAATGTAATCAGGCCTGGGTTTTTTTGAGAACAGAAAGTGTCTGGGTGGTGTGGTAATTGGGGTGAAAGCAGGAGATAGCAGAG
This sequence comes from Podarcis erhardii, assembly GCF_964252035.2. Lineage (NCBI taxonomy): Eukaryota > Metazoa > Chordata > Lepidosauria > Squamata > Lacertidae > Podarcis > Podarcis erhardii. The sequence continues at coordinate 90,803,286 of NC_138507.1, read as the reverse complement.
TGGGGTATGGCAATGGATTTTCATTTTACTTGTTGGAAGGCAGAATCATGTGCATTCTCTCCTGCTGGTGGTTTTGCTTGGAGCAAAGGTCAGGAGCAATAAGCAAGGAAGGAAAAAAGTTGCTCATGCAGCTGAATCCCATTTGGAATTCTTTGCTGATTCCTGTACTTGGTTTGCATATAAGATGCTGCTGAGGCTAGAGGCATAGTCTCGGCATCATCTTTCTTGGAAGCCTGCTGCTCAGCTTTTATCCTCTCTTTAGAGTTTACAGCTTTACCCACTTGAATGGAAACTGGTATAATGGTACAGTTACCTCCCAAACATGTAGGCTCCTGTAGGCAGCAGGTTATGTTGGAGAAAACAGAGGCTTAGCTTGAGCCAGGGCTGAACCTTGTTCCAAGATTTAACCTTAGAATGCATAACAATAAAAAACAGTGGTCAGGATCCAAAGAATCAGTTTGGCACTTGCAAAATCTTCTGCTAGCTCAGTGGAATTTAATTCTTTTCTTTTTCTTTGAACAAAACATCCACTCTGCTACATTTCCCAAGTTGTGCAGAGCCACCATGGAAGAACACTAGTGTTGGTTTTTTGCCATTTTTTAAAGGTAGGCACTTAAATGGGGACAAAAGTGTCCCCAGTGCACCACCCCCAATTTTAATGCCCCCTTATGCTCCACAATATGTTTTTTAACCTGCTTGCAGCACCAGCTGACTGATCTTCAAGTGACTTTTTTTTTTAAAAAAAATCTCCCTTCTAGAAACAGTGTTACCCAAGAATTTTAAGAAGGCCCACCAAAGCTTATGGAAAATCAGAACTACATGTTACATTTGAAACAGGGACGTTTCCTAAAACAGCATTGCCTGCTGGCTTTTCCCTTTGTCACCGATTACGTGTAGAATCACTGACTCGCCGTTTAAAAATCATATCAATGTCATTTTTTCTTCTTCTGGCCAGTGGTAGCCATTGATGTGGAGTGGGCAGAGAAATGCATGATATTTCACCAGGGAGCGCATTGGAAGATGGCCGACAATAACATCTCTCCGACCCACACGAGGTAATTAAGAGGCTGCTATGGGAGTATGTAGCCTCCCTTGCCCCCCCAAGGGGATGGGGGTACTGCCTTGCCAGCTGTGTCCATAATTCACCCCCGGATTCGAAAGAAGGGGGTGTGGACACTTGGCACGAAGCCCTTGAGTGAGATCGGCTCTCCCTGACGCTGTCTCCAATCAGCGCACTGGTTTGCATTAGCTCGAAATATATAATTGGAAATATATAATTGGAAAGAAGCTAATGCACATACATCAAGTGAAGATCAGGAGTAAAGACTGCTGATTAATGGGATCTCTGGGAGCAGAGCGATGGGCTGGACAAATAAATCAAGTGAGGAATCATCATTAAAAGACTGGTATGTCGGAGTGAAACGGAAAGGGGGGGAGGAAAAAACTTTTCTTTTTTTGCCTTATGTGAGTACCAATAACCCTCCCCTCCAGAGAGAAGAATCGTTGTGATTATTAATCACAAGCAGGAGACCAAGAACTGTAAGGGAATGAATAACTGATTAAAGAGAGAACTGGTGGAAACATCAGGGAATGGAAGGAAAGTTCTATGACGCAGTTAAAAATGGAATTTCGTGAAGACAGGCTTGCCTAAGGAGGACGAGGGGGAAGAGGACCAGGGTCATTGGAATGTGAATGTATGGTTATTGGAATGTTATCTTGACCTGGCAGGGCCCTCTGAGATATAGATTGGCAAGCCTGTGAATCAACGGACAGACTGTGGGAATGTTTTTAATGGAGGTGTGGAAATGGCGTCTGTCCTTTATGTGATATCATTTTTGGAGAGTGTAAAACCCACACAGGAGATGTTTGTCTTTCACCCGCTTGTGAAGATTATCAGAGATCACAAAGAAAGGAATATATGATAACAACAAGAAGATGAAGAAAATAACAAAAAGACTATCTGGACAGAACTGGATAGAACTGTTTAATCAAAGCAGCAGCAAGAGTGATGTTTGGATCCCTTTCGGAGCTTGAAGTATGGGTACCCCCGACCAAAATTTTAAAAATTTGGCTGTATAATTTGGAATTAATGTGATTTGGAATTAATGTGATTTGATTGGCCTGTTAATAAAAATTATTTATAAAAAAAGAGAGAGAGAAATGCATGATATGACGACATCAGGGCTGAGGGTATGTAACCCTACAGGTTATGGGGAGGAATAGGGAAACTAGTGCTACTGTTTTCCATGGCAGTATCATAGAAGAAATGAAATGAAGGAAAGGTTGGGGTTCAGACAGCAACATGAAATGAACTTTGCTATTGTGCCAAAGTGCTCCCTCCCCCCCTCTCTCTCTCTCTGTGTGTTTGTGTGTAATGTCACAGTCTGAGAACAAGATAATGTAGCTCATATGTTACTTTTGACTCCATTCTACTTCTTGACCAACACGGCAAAATTCCTAAGGGTAGTCCGGAGTGATGTTGAGGTGTTCTGGTATGCCTCAGCTCTAGATGAGAAAGGCCAATTTGCAAAGACAGAGAGCCTTTATGTCAAGAAGTGTCAGAAGTATACGTTATATAACTGCCTTCTGTGCTTTACAAAATGTATCTCAAAACCTTCAGAATATTTATTATGATGAATGGAAACATTGGGGCTAGCATTGCCTGCAATTTTTTTTTTTAAAGAATCCTCCTTGAAAATAGGCTGGGCTTCTGAACACTGGTATATATTATTTAATAGCTCATAACAGTCCTGGATCAATTCTAAGCCTGTGGCTTTGCTATCAGTCTTTTCCACTTAACAAATCAAAACTGGAATTTTCTAACTCCTAATCTGCTATTGGAAAATGAAGCTGTTTCTCCCCATTAATCATCCCTGTCATGACTAATGGTAAATATGTTAGAATCTGAACCTGGTTTTGGGGTGTGTGTGTGTGTGAGAGAGAGAGAGAGAGGAAGGAAGGAAGGAAGGAAGGAAGGAAGGAAGGAAGGAAGGAAGGAAGGAAGGACATAGCACATGCATCTGCACACACTGGCTTTAATGGGGTTGTCTTTATTGTATGACTGAACCTCAAGTGAGGGTCTAGAAAAGGCAACTGAGGTATTTCTGTGGCCCATTATCCCACTGCTGTGGACCACATTTGATGTTCCAGGAGATTCTGACAGTCCTTTCCCCTGGAGTTCACTAGTGGCTGCCCACACCATACATTTAAAGCACACAACAAGAATTCTGGGAGCTGTAATTTATTAAAGGTGATGAAAATTGTAGCCTTGTGAGGGGAAAAATACTGTTCCCAGGCTTCTTTGGGGGAAGTCTTCCGGGTACACAAGAGAATTCTCTGTTTGTTTTCCCAAGTCCAATTCTATCAGAATTGTTTTGCAACAGTGTGAAGAGACTTCAACTAAAACTGGCTGTGCAACAGAGCCCCTGAGGAGGAATTTAGTTTGAAACATGCTGGGGTTGGTAAAAAAAAAAGTTCTCTTGGGCACCCAGAGTTGTCATTCCATCATTTCAACACACATCCCCTCGTGTTCTGTGCCTTCCCATTTTTTTTCTATATTGTTGCCATAATATAGGAAGTGATCTTGACAGAAGCTCTACACCGGCATTTACCCACTCATTATGCAAGGTGTATACTGTATGTAAAGGCTTCCCATGCAGACGTTCATGCTGTGCGTGCAAATGCCAAAAGGTAAGGGCTACCTGCTACACATTAATGTATGGTGTGTGCCTACTCAAAGTGCCCCCACTTATGTACTGGGACAATGCATAAGTAAAACATCTGCCCCAGGTGGAAGAGTTCCTGTTAACTGAATGAAGGGCATTAAGTCTTCTGATCACTGTAAATACCAGGGATCATCAATTCAACTGCCTAGCCAAATATATTTTAAATTTACTGTCTCAGCAAATATTCCTGCTAGTAAATATGCTTGCTAGACTATTCATAGGAAACAAATAGAAAAGAGGTGTGAATCAGCCTTCATAGCAAGTTCATCTTAAAATGTGAATGCATTTTTATGAGCACTTTTCGCAGTGTAAGCCCAATATGGAGGCGAGAATTTCGGTGCTACACAATAGTACCATAAATCTCACGAAGACAAGTGCCTTGTAAAAAAACATGTTGTTGTTTTCTATATTCAAGTTGGAACTGGTACGTGAACAATATTCTCTAAGCTTTGTGATCACAGTGCTAATAGGGCAGGAGGGAAACGAAGAGTAATAGTGGGAGACAAAAACAGGGCAACCAAAATTATAATCCCCCTGAAAAACTGTTGCTTGGGAGAAGGAAAGACAAAAGGGTTAGGCCAAACAGTATATGTATATATATTATTCCAAGCTGCAGATGCTGTTTAAAAATTCAGTAATTGATATTCCAGGTAATATACTTACAGAAAGCAGTATCTCTTTAAACTTCAGATGATGGGTTTTGAATAGATCCATTATCTCTAGCTGTTGCTCTTTATTCACACTTAAAGAGTGTGCAGTGGTGAAGTTCTTAGGAAGAAAATATTTTCATGAGTTTATTTTTTAACAGCTTTCTGAATTCTTATTTTAAATTATGTAAAATGCTGCTTTGCCCTAAAGCTGCCCTTGGGCATGTAGCACAGAGGACTTTTACAGGGTCAATTCCTCTCACAGACTCTTTTTTTCCCCTTTTAAAGGTGTCAAACTTGACACTTACCACCACTGTCAGAGGCAGCATGCTTCTGAATACCAGTTGCTAGAAACCACAGCAGGGAGAAGTGCTGTTGGGCTCAGGGTCTGCTAGTGTTCTTCCCATAGGCAACTGGTTGTCCATTGTGAGAACATGATGCTAAGCAAGATGGGTCGCTGGCTGTTACGTTCTCCGTTTGCAAATAGGTGTGCATCTTCTTGTTGATCTCCAAATGTCATGTTTCCCTATTGTGCATCAGCAACACTGTTAGCATTTAAATGGCTTTGAAGACCTTAAGGTTGGAAGGGATAATCAAGACATATTGTTTGTCCTTCCATATATTAGAAACCTACCAAATATCTTCTGTACTAAGAATACAGAATTGAACCATGCTGCGTTTGTGACTATAAAATTGTCTCTACTATGAACACAATAATCTGCCACCCATTTTTAAAAGAATAACCTTTTATATGTTTTAAAGCTATGTGAGTTTTATTTTATTTTTTTGAGCAGCCTTAAGTTTTGTTTCTGGGGGAAAAGGAGGGATATAAATCAAGTTAATTAATTAATTAATCAGTCATGGTAGCAAAAGTGAAGCTTATGGGAACATCTAAGTAAATAATGGTGGGGGTACGTTACTAAATACATAATAATGAAGTTACTAACACCATGGTGGGGGGAGGAATAGCTTGTTGCTTTTCCAGATGGAGAGATGTGGGTGAAAATGTACATTAGATATCTGACTTGGGTCTGACTACTGAGTTGATATTCCTATCAACTTTCCAGTCTCTGTAGCAAAAACATTATGAGTAGTTTGACCAAGCAGGTGGCAGTATTTTGACGGAACTCAGCAGAATCAAACCAGAGCAAATACCATTGGTTTAATTACACACATAAATGTAGAATGCACAACACAATGTGAGCATTCGCCTAAGAAAGAAAATATCAAAATCATGTATAATAGCTAGAAATGCTTCCCCCTAAAGTTGGCCAAATAAAGGTCTATTTCTTACATGCTTTACTGTTTTAAAATCCATAGAATTATGTAAGCCACTTTGAGGTGTATGCATTTAATTAAACAAACAAACAAACAAACAAACAAACAAACAATATAAAATCCAGATCAGCCTTATGACAGCCAAACAGGTATTACCAGGTTGCAGCATAAGGTCTAATGATACAAATTTCTATACCACAGTGCAATAGAAATTTCCAGGGTGGTTTACATAAAAGGAAAGAGTGCTGTTGTGCTCAGGTCCTATTCATGTGCTTCCCATCGGCAGCTGGTTGGTCTCTCTAGAACAGGATACTGGACTAGATGGGCCATTGGCTTGTTCCAGCAGGCTTCTCTTACGTTCCTTTGAAAATATGAAAACATATTGGTGAAACAAACCAGAATACTCAAAACTGAAGACTAAAAAGGAAGCAATATCTTAACAGCCAAATGAAAACAAGCTGAAGGACCAAGGGAAACAAAAAGGCCTTTGCCTAGTGCTGAAAGGGCAACAAAGTAGATCTTGAGAAATCATTTCATAATTGGCACATCACTGCTAAGGAGATCCTCTTCCTGGTTGTCACCTGCCTTAACTAACACATTATGGACACCTACAGAAGATGTTAACCTTGTGGGTGCACATATGTGGAGACAGGCAATCCTTAAAGAGACTCGTCTTAAACCAGAAAATTTATTCACAATGTAATTGTATCTATGTTTATTCAGCTGTAAGACCCCTCCTTAGTAAGTGTGGTTAGGATTGCTGGGTCAGTCATCAAAACCAAACCTAAGAAGGGAAGACTGGTGTCAGCTATAAAAGTCTGCCTTTATTAAACAAAAACAAAACAAAACAAAAAATCTTGTTTGAAAGCAAGTGGAGGTCAACTGAGAATATTTTTTTAATGTTTGAGCACAGCAGGGCTACCTCTAGAATATAGTTTCCAGTATATTTTTTAAAATTCCAATCTATTCTAGATATGTTTTCAAGTAGAATGAGATACCTTAAGGGTATGTAGGTAGAAATCTGCTAAGAAACACTAGTTTATTATTCTTTGAAAAGTTGTCATTGCAACACAATGTTGAGGCTGACATAATAAAAGGTTCAGAATCCAGACTGATATTGCTTGTCACTGCTTCTTACATGGCAGTTTTTACACTCCACTTCTCCTAAACCAATTGCATTTATCATTTTCATCCAGCCTGCACCTTGCAGTCTCAATTCTTATACAATAGTAATATCCACACTTTGCAATGGTTGTGTGGTGGTGGAGCATTCCACTTAACGTCTTCATGCAGAGCCTAGGTGTGTAGTGTAAGGTTGCAGAAAGGCATGGTTTCTGGTTGTGTTTGGGAACTGGATGCAGAATAGCCAACTGAAACTCGGTAGACAAGACTCATGGGATATGGCTGGTAATTCCTGGGAATAGAGTTATTTGTGGTTGATGGAAAAATTGATGCAGTGGAACTACAAAGTAAGAAAACTCCACCATCAAGGACTTCACTTCTACAAGAAATGGAGAGGTTGACCTCCTCTGACTGCTCACATTTGCAATTTTGTGGTGATTCCTGATTAGTTGATATACCTGGATCTTGTGGTTGTAGTGGCAGCTTCTCATTAACTGTATCATATGAAAAGGCTATGACGCTATCTCTAATGTAGATGCAACACCTGTGATGCCTGTCATTATGACCTCAAAGAAATGGCTTCAAAATTACATATTTTTCTGTATCAGCACTGTTGTGATGATACAGAGTAAAGAGAGGCTGTGGCAGGAAATGGGAGCAAAGACAGTGGTGCTAAATGGATGTGGACTCTCAATCTGGCCAGGAAAAGAACACAAAATGTTCAATGAGGAACCTTCAGTCCTATGGTTTTATTGTATAGGCTAAAAGGAGGTGTTCCAATAGCTGGATCTAAAGCTGATATAAATTTCATAGCCATGGATGTCAGAGAAATGGTTAAAATGGAAATGGGAAAGGAAATTGTTACAATCTGCAGGCTTGCCTATGGTCAGGAATGGAAATCACGGAAGTAAATATGAGCAGTAGTCATTATTGCTGTTGGTGATTAGTTCCATGAATAATACATAAATAATTACATTTTAAAAATATTGTTTTTGATGTTTCTCTTCCATTGAAATGCATTGAAGCTGATTATATAGTTAATTACATAATCTGTTATGTTAGTTTTGACCATAGTAGGTAACAAGAGGAACAATGTAGCTTTTGGCAGAACAGAAACAGCACTGATTGCAAGAGGTGCTGACTGGGACAGAAATCACTGCCGGCTTACATTCCTAGACATGGATTGTTGAGAGCCAAATAGTGTTGTTATATGGGAAGCTCTCAAATTAGCTGACATGGCTGACTGTAAATATAATGTGCGAATAGAGAATATTCAGTATGTGAATGTGTAGAGTAGTGTCACAATATCATAGCCCTCAGCTGGACCAATGTACCCAAAGCGTCCTGTTTTTAAAATGTTCAAAATCTGCAGTGTTTCATTACACCTTTGAAGACCTCTAAAGATCACATATACAGTACTTATTTCCTGGCTTTTTATTATTGAAGCCAACCTCATGTTGAGACAGTACCTGTACTGTAGAAAAACAACAGACTGGCAGAATGAGTGGCAGGAGGGAGGGAGGAAAAAACACAGGGGAAAGCTACAATGACATCAACAAGCTCTCATTGAATAAAAAAGCAGTGCATGGATTAACAACGATGACAATGAATGTGAACAATAACAAACATTAATCATAAGCACAATAAACTTCAATAAGTTTTTAAAAATCTCATATTTCTCGGAGTGGGAGGAAACCTCAGAACAATTCAGTTCATATTTTTAAGGATAAACATAATCAAGAATGTTTTAAATAATGGTTATGAGTTTTCAGACAAGTTATTCGAAATGCATAAATATTGGTTTATAAAAGAGGAGGTGAGCCCATGAGGGGGCATGCTTTCATAGTACCCACTTCTTTCTTGTGGCTTCCAAGTGAATTTTCCTTTCCTTTCCTTCTCTGCATCTCCTCCTCTTCTCCTTCCCTCTTGTGTCTAGCGATGGGTGAATCAGCCTGTGCCACATTCACATGTGTGAGTTCCATCCCAGTTCCATACTAACCAGCAGGCTTTTTCCTACATGGAAATTTGCACTTAAACATGTAATTCAGAACATACCTGGGTTCAGTTCAAAGGGCTGGACCTGATGTTTAAAGCCCTTCATGGTTTGGGGCAAGGGGACTTAGATCACCTATCCCCATCATATGTGCCTGTCTTTACTTTGAGATCCTCATCAGACACCCCTCTCTGGTTTCATCCTAGAGGCTACCAGGGGGAGGTCCTTTTTAACCGCGGTACCCTAGGTTTGGAATCGTCTTCCAAGGGGCTCACCTGGCACCCAGTTTAATATTTATACAGTACCAGGTGAATATTTTATATTTCCTAGACCCTTTAAATTTTGTTGATCTGTAGTTCTTTAAAAACTTTTATTTATAGATCTGTTGTTTGACAGTGCAATCCAAAGTAAGTGACTAGTGGACTTATGAAGTCCTACTGGCTTGCACTACCCAGGGCAAGAGATGAAGTGGTGGGTGTATCTTGTTCTTCCTCTGTGTGGATCCCTTGTGTGTAATTCCTCCCCATTGGTTCCAAGGAAGGTGGGGATTAGGTCAATTAATATTGGAATATGGAAAGCTAATTTGGCAAGCATCCCTACTTGCATCCCATGACTTAGGCCTAATTCCAACACAAAGTTAGGCACGCTTACAGCTGTTGATTTCAGTGGGCTTAAGCAAGCTTAACACCGTGTCTGTTTTAGAACTTTGTTTGTAAACTAGTGGGTAAGGCTAGTCTTTATTGTATTCATGTGTAACACCTAGCTATAGTAGGTGTTGTAGAAGCAATCTTACTTCCCTCATCTATCTCCAGACATTTAATATTTCGAGTTTGTAGGTAATGTTCTTCACTTTCACTCTGAGAGGTACATTTCCTTTTATTTTATTTTTGACTATTTTCCTGGAAGCTTTGTCCTGCTGTCAGATTCACTAGCAACTCCAGGTGGTCTTCAACTGTTCTGTTGCTTAGGGAATTGCTTCTTATCATTTCTAGTTAGGTGACAAATGGGAGGATTCGATTTTCACAGGGATGGGTGCTCAGTTGCTATGAGAGACTGTCTTGCACCATAACTTCTGCAAGTGGGAAGAGTCATAAGGCTATATGAATCTCTTCAGATATAATTGTACTCAGGTTGGTTCCTTTGTGCTGGCATCCTTCAAATATGTGTCAACACTTTTTGTTCAGAAAATTCATAATGCTCTCATATTAATGAAGCTGGTCTGTCTTAGATAAATATATAGTAGTAGCATTTGTATTCAGCATACTGACAAATGAAACAACTCAGTGAGCAGAAGCTGACAGCAGATAAACATTAAACAGTGGAGGAAGGAGAGTAGCCCCAGTTGAACAAAGGGGAAAGACTTCTGTGGCTTGCATTTTGGAACGCTGCTCTGTTTTGTGCCATTGTGCTAGTACTCCCCTTCTGAAGCACTTACATGCTGGTTTGTTGTGCCCTGAAGGGGGCATTCACACATCATACTATTCCTGTAGTTGCTTCAACATGTGCAGCTGCTAGAGCCATGCCATATCATCTAGTGTTGTGCTAAAACCTGCCCTCAGATATCTCAGAAGGGGGTCTTTGCCTGTAAAAGTGTCATAGTTGTCCTGCCTATGGGTTGTATCCAACTAGGTTTTAGTCAGAGTAGACCCACTGAAATTAATAGGCATGTTTAACTGAGGTTCATTAATTTACGTGGGTCTACTCTGAGTATGACTTAGGTCCTAAGGATCCTCAGGATTCCAAGTCGTCTCTTACATTCAGAGACACCGAGACAGGGCACTTGGCTCAAAAATTTCTGCGCCATTTCATTATACAATCTCTATGTACATAAATATAGTTTCCTTATGTTATATCCTTCCTCCTGCCCTTTTCTCTTGTCTTGGCTGACCCTTCCTTCTTTCTTCCTTGGTTCTCTTTCCCTCCCAGTTCATCTGCCCTTGCTAGGGCAACCTCCTTCTTTTCCCTCTATCTACACCTCTTTCCTCCTCCTTAGTAAAGTCCTCCTCATGCTCTCCTTGCTCTCTTCACATCCATGTCTGCTGTGCTCCTTCTCCATATAGTTCCTGGTGGAACCTGTCTCTAATATCTCCAGAGGTCATGCTGCAGGGTGTGGATTATGGTGTCCTTATGGTATCAGCCTCATGCACACATACTCCCTTCCAGCCCTGATGTCTCTGAATCCTTGGGTGGGCTGGGTGGATCAGGAGAATTCTGGTCTGGCAAAATGCAAACAGGCTCAGTCCAGATTTACAAAAATCATGGGCAGTTGGAGGCAGGTTTTTCAGGAGTCTGGACTGAACTCTTTTATGCTCCCAGGGCCTGACCTTCAGGTTCTGCCTACTGGTGTGGCTGCTAACCACCTGTTACCTATGGGAGTTTGCTGTTCCCTGAACTCTCTCCCTAGTGAATTATGGAGCCAAGCAAACTGTTCTTCTAATGCTGAGGTGGGACCATGCTGGTTCTTTTGCCACCTGATCTATGTTGGGATGGTAGGCACAGTAACCACCCTCTGGTGGTGATGTAGGGCAGTACTACTATATTTACCGTGGCAAAAAAGCTCTCAGATGTTGAGCTCAGTGAAATGTCTATGAGCTTTGAAGAATTTCCTCATTGAGACATACAACCTGCCAGTTGCTTTCTGTCTTTCCCCCCTTGTGCCTTCCAGGCTTGTCTCATCAGCCCTAAGGTTGCCTAAATCATGGCTGTGTGGCTCCTGCTAGAAGGCATGCCGTTAATAGTCTTCTTGAAAATATATCTGAGCAATGTTGAATATATTTTACAGATTTTATTTCCATTCTGTAAAACCCTAACTGCTGCCTTCATTGATATACTGCCTGAAGGCTTTGTCCTGTAGTAAAATAAAAAATAAAAAAATCATTGTATTGCTCCCCAGCTGTCCTCTTCTTTATTCTCTAATTCTCTCTCCCTTGAAATATGATCTGCTTTGTTCCTCTTCTATGTCTGCTGAATACATTTATTACACATTCAGATGAGCACATATGTATTTGCAATTATTACTTATTTAACCCAGGCTAATTTCACTTTGCTGAGGTTACTTTTCATTTCCCATGCCCCATGCCATTCTCATCTGTGCTGTTAAAGAAAACCCTGCCAGGATGGAGATAATATATACCTGAGGAGATACTAAAATCACACTGCGGGTTATTGAACAATATATGTTTTTAAAAGCTTATTTATGCTTTTCTTTTGGTTAAGTAAAATCATCCAATTCGTTCCATCAATAAAATTATTGTTCTCACCAAGAGATACTGTTTACTGCTAATAAATATATAAACAAAGCAGGTTCGGCGTTTTCCAGCTTTTTAAATTGGCTTATTCTCTTTTGGGTTGAGCAAAAGCAGCAGTCAGAATATGAATTTGAAGGGCTGCTGGCATTGGCCAATAGGGCTGCTGGCATCTGGCCTGCTATTTGCCGGATCACTGGTGAAGTCTGGGGCCTGGACGCAACACCGCCCACGAAGAGGGTCCAATGAAAATGGGGACATCCTACTCCATACCCTCCAACATTTCTCCAATGAAAACAAGGTGGTCCTTAGTAAAAGTGAGACATTCTAGGTTCAAATCAGAAACGGGGATGGCTTCTGTAAATCTGGGACTGTCCCTGGAAAATAGGGACACTTTGTGGGGTTGGACAATGTCCCACAGGAGAAGCTGCCTTACTCAGTCAGGCCACTGATTCACATACTTCAGTATCATCTATACCAGGAGAGGGGAATCTTTTCCAGCCAGTGGGCCAGCTCCTGAATACTCCCCAGTCCTGAAGATCATTTTGGCTAGTGGGCAAGGCCACCCATCTGTCACAATAACATCAGGTGACTAAAGTATTATTATTTTTTCCATTGTGGGTGCAGCTCAAGCCCAACCTGCAAAGGAAGATCCTTTGCATTGCCCACTGGTGCAAAGGAGTACTTGTGCTTACTTCAAGCCCATTTCGGGACTTGCTGTAAGCGCTGATCCCAGTGGGCTTGTTGTAAACACCAGTTAGCAGATTGGTGTTTGTACCAAAGCTGTTTTGGGCAGGGATTGGCTGTGCTACAGATTTCCCTATGAGGAACTCCCTGTTGAGAACTCTGTAGCACAGCCCATTGCAGCGGACTTACTGTCAGTGCCTGTATATTCAAATACTTCTCATAGGTTGAGGAACTTTATGTGTGTTGTGTAGATTAGTGTAACCATTGTGTTTGCAAAAGGCAGTACAGTGGTACCTCGAGTTAAGTACTTAATTCATTCCGGAGGTCCGTTCTTAACCTGAAACTGTTCTTAACCCGAAGCACCACTTTAGCTAATGGGGCCTCCTGCTGCCGCCGCGCCGCCGGAGCACGATTTCTGTTCTCATCCTGGAGCAAAGTTCTTAACCCGAGGTAATACTTCTGGGTTAGCAGAGTCTGTAACCTGAAGCGTATGTAACCTGAAGCGTATGTAACCCGAGGTACCACTGTACTGTAATCACTTGAGGTGTTTTGTTTTGTTTTAAACTAAAACTAGCCTCTGGTCCTTAACGTTTCATAGCAAGGCAAATGGAGGGAAACTTGAAGTGTGTGGGTTAAAGTATTAATTCACAGAGCAGGTTTCACTGTTCTGCTTCACACACACTATAAAATAGAAGTACATGGTAATGAAAAAGCTACTCCCCCATAGAGTGTTCTGCCCTGAACTGCGACGAGCTTGCAAAAGATGAGAGCCTAATACGTTCCTCTTGGGCATATCAGAATATTTTGTATTTATCCGGAAGGAATGCAAATCTTGGATGTCGTTACCAATTCTTCAGAGTCCTGGCACTGTTCTAGAAAGTTTGTTATCTCTGATTTTTTTATATTTTGCATTTGAGAGATTTCTTGACAATGGAACTTTGGCTTGTATAAAAACATTTTGTGCTTTTCCTAATAAGCTTTTTCAGCTTGATGTAGTTTAGCTTATAGAGTTCAGCCATGTGGACATAGTTAAAGCGTTACTAACGCAGTCAGTTGTCTAGTGCATTTCTTTTGTTACTTTCACCATTATAAAATAATAAAATGGTGATAGTTAACATATTGTAGTCACATTACAACATGATAATGTAAAACACTTAGGCTTCCCGGAGGTCAATGCACATGAACCCGGCTTCAGCGCTGCTGGAGGTCCTGATCCAGCCCCTTTATCTGAGCACAGGTGTGGGGGAGAATTTCAGTTTGGTCAGACCTAATCTAATTCATGTGGTGCTGTGGGTTAAACCACAGAGCCTAGGATTTGCTGATCAGAAGGTCGGTGGTTCAAATCCCCGCAACGGGGTGAGCTCCCGTTGCTCGGTCCCTGCTCCTGCCAACCTAGCAGTTCGAAAGCATGTCAAAGTGCAAGTAGATAAATAGGTACCGCCCTGGTGGGAAGGTAAACGGCGTTTCCGTGCGCTGCTCTGGTTCGCCAGAAGCGGCTTAGTCATGCTGGCCACATGACCCAGAAGCTTTACGCTGGCTCCCTTGGCCAATAAAGCGATGAGCACCGCAACCCCAGAGTCGGTCATGACTGGACCTAATGGTCAGGGGTCCCTTTACCTTTACCTTCAATCTAATTCACACCTCCTCCTCAATAATGAACCAAAACACACTTGCCCTTCAAAATTAATTCTCCTCCAAACTGTGATGCAATTTATGTGTATAAAAAATTGTATATTAGGGGAATGTCTGTACAAAAATGCCTGTACTAGTGAAAGTAATGTATGGAATACTTAATATTCAGGAAAATTGTTTGTAAAAATAAATATATTAGCCACATTTCATATATTAGGAGAAATGCATACTAAAATACTATTTTTGTGAATGCTTTCCCCCCCCAAACTGATGTAGGAGTGTGGAGAATTGAAGTTAAGATTGGAAAATTAGAATCAAGAAAAACCAACATTAACATCCTTATCTGAGCTATGATATTGCTTTAGTTTGTACACTTGGCCCTCATGTACTCAGTATCCCAGTAGCAACACAGACAAAAAGCCCTTTAGGGTGTTTGCTGTGCAGGGCCAGCCCAATACATACTGGCACCTTAGATGAATCACAAAATGGTGTTCCCCTGCCTCCATCGGGAAAGAAGGAAATGAGTGAAGATCTCCATTCGGGACAAGAGAGGAAGATGTACATTGGAAACAAAGGTGGGAATAGAGGCTGCTGTAGAGGAGGCATGGGGGTTTGCCAAGGAAGAGGCTGATCCAGCCTCAAAGAAGCATGCCACAGCCTCACTGCCACTATGGGGGTAGCGGCAGCAGCAACAGCAACGGGCTGGACTTGCTTCCCCTGTGGATCCTGTCACCTCACCTTGTCTCATAGGTGGCCCGCTCGAGTTGCTGAGTGACCTGGGATCTGCCATCACATCTCTTTCCCAAGGCAACTTGGCCATTGTTTTCAGGAAATGCAGAACTTGCATTGAAATGATTTTCCCCATGTGGCTTTTTGCTCCTGTCATTAGCTACTGCAAGTGATTCATGAAACAGCAGCTCTCAAGCTTCTTGTGGGGTGATGCCAGGAGGGGCTTTTAGCCTGCCCCCTCCAGAAACACTCTTCTTTCCATTAAGTCTTTTCTCAGGTTCACACAGCCATGTTCATCATTTGTTTTTTCATCACTTGATTAGTCAGCATTTGATGTGATGGAACTTAATGTGTCATGGGTGACAGAAACATTATTTCAGTGGTTATTAATTGATTGATGGTCCATTCACCCATGCAAGTCATGGGCAGAAGCAGTGAGCACTCTTGGTATTTTGCCACACAGCTATGGGTTTGGGGGAAGTTTATGCTATCCAGAGGATTGCAGTTGCTTGTTTAGAAAACAGAGATTGTAACACTTTCTAACAAAGTGATCTAGTTGCCAGCCTAAAAGATTCATTTATCAGGGAAGAGGAATGTCTTGTGTTAAGTTTTGTGCAAGAGTTGGCATGTAAGAATGGCTTAACTCTTTTCTGTGCTCAGGAGCTAGTAATGTATTTTTCTATATTCAGGAAGCGGAATGTGGAATGTTGGACAGGAATTTCTCTTCTCCCCCAATAGCCAACACTTCAGTTGGTGTACATTTAGGGTGACCTCGTGTTCTATGTGTAATCATCCCTCCATTTGATTGCCACTATTACCAGTCCCTTTTATTTTAGCCTGAGTCCTTGCAGAGCAGGCAAGCTCTTTGCGTGATGAACTGAAGCAGTTGATTATGGAGTAGCAACCCTCTTCCCTTGCTCTCCCTCATGCCCTGATTATTGCCAGGGCAGCTCAGCTTCATCAGCCTTAGATTTCCTCTGCCCCAACCCCAAGGTTTGAAGAAGCAACACCAAAAAAATTGGAGGAAGTGATAGGAGGAGGATTCCCCCCGTCTTACTAGGTATCCATCTGGCCCCAGAAATAAGAATGGCAGAAGGGTAGCAAAGGGATTCAGCCTTACAAACACCTGCCATGGTGAAAGATGTAAGGAGTGAATAAATTTTTGTGATCTCTGGGCTTGTGAACGGCTGGATAAGGTTGTGCCGTGTCTCAATTCCCTTCAGACTGTGTTCTTCTAAATGCGTCCAAAATGTATGGTACTATAGCGCACAACCAATTTTGCTCCTGGGGTCTGTTTGATGCATTTGTAATCATTGTTCTGGAATTGTAACGTCTGATGGATTCTGCAGAGTGTTATCCAATATCCTGGCTTTATTTGCAATTTGATAACAGCAGGATAACTTCCTACCAGTAAATGAGAGAGGAGAGAAATAAAACAACCCCAATTGCTGAATAAATCAGAAGGATATGAGAATCCAGAAAAAAGTGTGTCTAAGTCCTAGGCTCAGAGGACTGGGTGACTCCAACAGTTTATAAAAGGCCATTGAGGTTTTTATTTCAGAGATCCATATCTATGGCCTTTTTCAGGTAACCAATTCATGGTGGGTGAATGTGAAATGAGTAGTAGAAGCAGGACTGCAACCCTTCCCTTGACTTATACATATTGTGCAAGCTGTATGAACAGACCCTACGTGAATACAAACTCTAAGCGCATAGGCTTGTCTATACACTTGGGAACTCAGGGTTTTTTTTGCAGGAATTCCAGTTGTCTGCAGTTTGTAGGGGGGTTCTTTGTTCACACAGTCTGTTGAATGTGCATTAGTCAGAGGCAGGGCTTGTCACAGTGATAACCCCTTCCCAAACCTCTTCCCTATCCCCACAACCAAAGAAAGGAAACAGGAGATTGGGATTTGGGCAAATAACCACATCTTAAGTTAACTATGACAAACAAGGATCCATAGCAGACTCAATCCATGTGGCTCAATCCATCCTTGGGGAGGCTAACTGAAAATTCTCCCCAGCCTCCCATGTGAGTGACATCCTGGTTGCAGGCATCAAATTAGTAAGTTAACTGTTCCATGCCCTTTCTTGCCTGGTTGTCCAAAGGTGAGCTGAGGGGCATCTGATTACTCCATCCCTTTCCAGCATTTGCAAGTGGTCTCCAGGACCAAAAGGATGCTCCCTCCTCAATTGATCAACCTGATGCAGGTTAAGCAGTGTTCCATCACCATGCAGGCACCTGGGGGATGTTCACCAGGGAAGCCTCTTCTATTGTTTGTTTCCCTCCCAGCCTGCAGTGCTTGCCTGCTTTAATTGTGATGTGATAATTTCTTGATTTCAGCTTCTTTGGCTTTGTTTGTTTATTTTGGCTTGTAGTTACTTGTTTTGTCCATTTGCCATGCCTTTTTGAAGAAGGGCCAGTATGCATATGGAAAAAACATTGGCAGTGTGAGGAATAGGACCTCTCTACTGGGATGGGGAATAACATGACTCCCAGGAGGCTGAGCATCCTACAAGTGGTCCTGTTGTCTGTGGCAACCTGTGAAGGAATTGCAAGCAGGTGTTGCAAGCTGCTCCAATAGGATAGTATACCTCATGTGTACCTCTTCCAACATAGGAAATTAGTTTGATTTATCAGAAATATCTTAAGAATGAACTGGGTTGTGTTGTTGGGGTGTCTCAGCTGACTGTCCATGCAAGCATCCCTGGGAAACCAAACAGGAAATGTTCTAATCATCCCTCCACATGGATCTTAATTGTTGTTGTTGTTTAGTCATTAATCGTGTCCGACTCTTTGTGACCCCATGGACCAGAGCACGCCAGGCACTTCTGTCTTCCACTGCCTCCCGCAGTTTGGTCAAACTCATGCTGGTAGCTTTGAGAACACTATCCAACCATCTCATCCTCTGTCGTCCCCTTCTCCTTGTGCCCTCAATCTTTCCCAACATCAGGGTCTTTTCCAGGGAGTCTTCTCTTCTCATGAGGTGGCCAAAGTATTGGAGTCTCAGCTCCAGGATTTGTCCTTCCAGTGAGCACTCAGGGCTGATTTCCTTTAGAATGGATAGGTTTGATCTTCTTGCAGTCCATGGGACTCTCATGAGTGTCCCCCAGCACCATAATTCAAAAGCATCAATTCTTTGGTGATCAGCCTTCTTTATGGTCCAGCTCTTACTTCCATACATCACTACTGGGAAAACCATAGCTATAACAATATGGACCATTTCCCATTTATAAAGTTTAAGCCTGTTGAATTCCAGCTATTGGACAAGTCTGTTGCGTGCTATAGAGAAAAGCCATCAGTGGCTGCTGCTGAGATCTCAACTATTCTCTGGTCAACATAGCCATATTATGGTCCATATAGCTATATGGCTTCTGTTCTTGGCCATTTTTTTTACAGCACATTCTGACTGAATGGCAAGAAAAACACAGATTGAGGGCCTTGCACACCGAAAGTAAATTCCATAGCTTCAGCAGTGCTTGAGGTATACATGAGAAGAACAAAAAATTGTCCACCCTTGACAAAAGAGGAGGAGAAAGAAACATCTCAGCTGCTAAAAAGGAAATGGCACTAAATTAATCCATTCTTTCGTCAAAGGCCATAATGAAACCATAGGGGAAGAGTGACACAAAATCAATTCCACTCTTATTATAATTTTATGATTGTGATCTTGCTGTTTGCTTTGATGCAGTGGTTTGTGCTAAAAATCGGCTTTTGGTATACTGAATGAAGAGGCCTATCCTCTGCATCAGTTTATATGTTCAGTAATTTTGCCTCCCAGAGTGAAATTGGGTACTAAAATTATCAGATCTCTGCGGGATGCTTCAGTTCTCTCTCTTCCCATCTCCTGCCTCTCAGTTCTTCCTGCTCACCCCCACAATCATCTGATCATCTCGTATGAGTTGGTCTAAAGCTTGTTCCATTATCTTTTTGAGAGGATGCCCAGTTGTTCACATCATTATAAAGATGCTGGTCATTTTGCATGTTCATGCATTATCAAATTAGCATCGTTGAGCTACCAATTCTTTTTCCATTGTGCTTTGAATCTTTTCCTTTTTTAAAAAAACTCACCCAGGCCTTTATCTGTGTGACTGGATTAAGGAAGATATTCATTCCACTGAACCCTGCAAGTAATGGATTATACATATATTAATCCAGGGGCACGTGATGATGCACATGACTCTCCCTTTCCTCATTTAATCGCCACAATAGCCCTGTGAGGTAAGCTGGACTGTGTGTGGGAGAGACAGGGACAGGCAGACAGAAAGACAAATTGGCCCAAGATCTTCTAGTGAGCGTCATGGCTGAGTAGGGATTTAATCCTGATATTCTATCTTCTAGTCCATTACACCACACTTGCTCTTACCTGCAAAAGATTCTCAGTTTCGTCCCTAGCAAGGAGAAGAGAAGGTCTCAGAAAGCAGGACTCCCAAGCATCTTTCTGTTTGAGACCCCAGAGGGCACTTGACAATTGGAATATACACTGCTGTTGATGGACTAGATGGGCCAGTGTTCTGATTATAAGGCAAGCTGCATACGTTCATTTTCATAGGCCATTTTGTGGTTCCGTGATTTGCGCTGAATGCCTATAAAGACAGAAACGTTGTTGGAACACAGTGACTTTGCCTCGATCCACCTGAAGCAGACACGGGGCAATCACCTAACAGAAGTGAAATCATTATGCATCCCCTGAGTTATCTGCCTTCACCAAGGCTTTAATCCAAATCTTTCTGAAGCCAAGGGACTGACTAGATATGATTTCAAAGGGTAGGCCTTAGGTTGCTCTCAACTCTTTGGGGTTTAATCTGTATGCATTGGAATCACATCTGGTTTCCTTCTTGCCAGCAATTCAAATGCTTATAGATCCAAGGTGATAGATAAAACTATGTGTCTTTTGGCATAGATTTATAGGTGTGTGTGTGTGTGTGTGTGTGTGTGTGTGTGTGTAAAAACTACTGCTGTATCTGGTGGCTGTGTGTGAAACATCCTACATGGAATAATTCAGTGTAGGCAGCCTAACAAATTAACTGCAGTGGGCCTTTGATGTAACTCTGTGCGCGCCTGTGAGTCCTTTAAGATATATATTCTTTTAACAGCAAGACTGGTTGACATTTATTGAACTTGCTTTTGATTTGTTGGCAACATGTTGCAAGCCATTTGGAGGACATCTTTTTCCTTTCTGGGCACAGCCTCATGCACTGCAGCTTCCTGCATAATAGAAGAGTTTAGCTCAGGCCTTTATGATGGAACAGAGATATCTTAGTGGAGGCCCATATCTTTTCATCAAGTCTGCTGTTGTCAGAAGCGTGTAGCAAGCCAAAACTGTTAAGGAGGACATGACTGAGAGCAACTGAAGAAAGGGAAAATGTACTGTCTGCATTCATTTTCATAGGGTAAAAAAGTACTGTCGAGGTTGATTTTAATAAAGCAGCATCACTTGCCCTGCACACTTCAAAGGTAAAACAAAAGTGCAGTACAGGGAAAGTTTGGTGCTTTTGAGGAACAGGTTTTAGACTAACTTTACAGATTAGCAAAGTAGACTCACTTCATCCATGCCTGCAAGAGGCTTCTTGTGGCCTGATTCAGCATATCCAATCCTCACATACAGCATAGAGATTGGACCTACCAAGCCTCATGCTAATCTGTGGAAT
This sequence comes from Podarcis erhardii, assembly GCF_964252035.2. NCBI lineage: Eukaryota > Metazoa > Chordata > Lepidosauria > Squamata > Lacertidae > Podarcis > Podarcis erhardii. The sequence continues at coordinate 90,782,579 of NC_138507.1, read as the reverse complement.
CTCAAACCCTCCAAGTGTCCCTATTTTCCAGGGACATCCCTGATTTAGAGAAGCCATCCCAGTTTTTAATTTGATTCCAGAATGTCCCATTTTTCCTTAGGATGTCCCTATTTTAATTGGAGAAATGTTGGAGGGTATGGAGTCATCCAATCCCCAAGCCATCTGAAGACAATCCTGTATACAGAAGTTGTTTTTTTTAAAAAAATGTTTAATGTTTTATTATGTTTTTATATATGTTGGAAGCCACCCAGAGTGTCTGGGGCAACCTAGTAAGATGTGTGGGGTATAAATAGTAACATTATCATTATGGAACGGGATGTCCCTATTTTCAGCGGAGAAATGTTGGAGGGTATGCAGTCTCTTGAGTCAGATCTGAGGGTGCAATCCAAACATGAATTTTGTGGAAACCCCACCCCATAGCCACACCTATCTGGAGTGGTTTTCAACTACTGTTTTCTTCAGTAAGTGCTAAAGTGCTGAATGGGCAGTGAAGCATTGAACTGGAGGCTTCCAGGGCTACACCTCTTGAAAGAGTTGCCATTTTTTAATGTATGTTGTTGGCATTGGTCTGTCTTGGAAGACAATGGAAGAGTGTGCCTTTGTGGGTGAATTCAAATTGTTGCAAGGTTACAGCACCTGCTGTGGCTGTAGAGACCTATACAGTGGTACCTCGGGTTAAGTACTTAATTCATTCCAGAGGTCCGTTCTTAACCTGAAACTGTTCTTAACCTGAAGCACCACTTTAGCTAATGGGGCCTCCTGCTGCTGCCGCACCGCTGGAGCACGATTTCTGTTCTCATCCTGAAGCAAAGTTCTTAACCCGAGATACTATTTCTGGGTTAGCGGCATCTGTAACCTGAAGCGTATGTAACCTGAGGTACCACTGTGTGGGAGAGACATATTTTGTTGTAGCTGAGGCAGATGAAGGCATCTGGTTGTGCCGCTGCAGATGCGCCATGACAGGTGGTGGGCATGCAACAAAATTCTGCACAGTGTTCCTAGGTGCCCCACTGTGTCTCTCTGTGTGTGCGGGCACACAAACACAGGTTCTCTGCCTCTGTCCTATCTTTAGGGCTCACTGTCAGCAGCAGTGAGTGTCCTTCTTACTCCTCATTAGGCAGTCTGAGCTAAGTGGGACCTGCAATAAAGGTGCATTTATTTATTTCAGGGACTTCTCTGTGGCCTTTCAAAACACAAAGCTTTTCCCGAGAGACATCACAGTAAATGTAAAAGAATTTTAAAATACCACCAGTACAGTATCTAAAATATTTTTAAAATAAAAGAGCAACAGAGCAGCAGAATGCCAACCAGGTCTGCAAACCAACTCTGAAATGACAGCATCACATAATTTGAAAAAGAGCAGTGTTAATTTAAAATCCAGCCCTATTTACTCTAAAGCAGATTGAAATTAGTTAGCGAGTTGGCCACTATGAGAACAGGACGCTGAACCAACTGGGCCATGGACCTGATTAAGCAGGTGTTTATTACGTTCCTAGTTCCTATTATCCCTGACCACTTGTAATGATGGATGGTGTTGATGAGAGTTGAAGTTCAACAACATCTAGACTCCATAGATTCCCCATTCCTGTTGTAGGTTTTCAGAAAAAAACAAGGGACAGAAAGCTCCTGTGTTTGGAATGAGATTATCGAACTGAAATGTGAGCATAACCCTGTTCCTTAGAGTAAGCAAGGTATGATCGACACAGCTACTTTCAGTGTGGATGTTTGGTGTGATATGAAGGTACAGCAAGAAAGTTGTACCTTGCATTTTACCCAGCACCCTAACTCTATGTCTAGAGATAGCTGTTGTCATTCTGTTTGTTCTCAATCTTATTGTCTCTTCATGACGGCCACTATGTTCAAGGGTAGATAGGCACCTAACAGCAGAACTGTTAGTATTCCTATGGAGACACACATCATAGCTCCTTCCTAATTGGAATTTGGATTGACAAAGAATCAGTTTGTCCAAAAGTCAAGTGTCTTTCTAAAGAAGTACTCTGATATTTATGATATGAATAAACATTGCAGCAGACAAGGCTCATTCCTTAAACAGGCCTGGGAACCACGGCAAATTGGAAGATTTCATATATTTCAGAGCTTAATGATTCCATCAGTTTTATCTTAATAAGATGCAAATGGAAAGTAACATGAAGCTACTTTGATGTTCATTGCAACCAAGTGGAAAGAGTGCAATGTAACCTAGCTTTTTTCAGGAGATGGACAAACGTCCTCTCTTAGCACACCTTTCCACTGATGCCATATTAGCAAAATATGAACTATGCTTGGGGGCAAAAATCACAACTAGTTGTGCATATACCAAGGAAAATGTGACCATCTAACTCACCCATACTGATTCAACAAAGTTTATAATTACCTGATTGGGCAGGTAAATGTAAATTGAATACTTGCTAAGACAGCTCATAAGCACAAAGCCAATTCCACATTGAGCCAGGGCAAGTTTGTCTTTCCCACTTTCAGATGCAACTGTTTTAACCTGCCAAAGTACAAGTGATGTTCATCTTAACTGAGTTTCCAAATCAATTCTTATCAGTTAAGGCAAATTAGCTGAGGGCTGAGCTCACAAGTTCAAACCAAAGCTCTATGAAGATGGCATAAGCTTGTCATCAGGCTTTGTAGCCTGAAACCAGTTTTGTCACACAGACTGAAGTGTTGGAAGGCCTGTATTGCTAAGACTTTGATCCTTCCTACTGCCAGAAGAACCAGATAAAGAACAACCCCCACTATTCCCCGAATGAGGCTTTAGGGAAAGGAGATGATCAAAATAGTACAGAAATCTCAAGGGATCAATAGAGTTTCCAAGATCATAGACAACTTGATCAAAATTTTGGGCAAAATGTGGGTTCTAGTAGGAATTGACTAAGGGGCATTAGTAGGGGGTAGCTACATGCATATTAAATATATTTTTAGAATAACAACTTGGGGGCAATTTGGAAAAGTGAAGAAGCCACACAACCCTTTCTGTGCCTCAGCTGATTTCCCCCACAACATCCATTTGAAATGTTGTTGGTGTTATGTACTGAAGTTCTCATCCTGGGCCAGCAGGGGGATACTGTGGATAGTTATGCAAATGAAGGTTCGAAAGTGATGTTCAGTGATTGGATAGTTTTAGAAAGTAACGTGGTACTGGAGCTCTATATAAGCAGGCTGACTGAGCCCTTCAGTTCAGTTCTGTCCTGGCCTGTGAATAAACAAGAGCTGTTTGAAGAATCGCTATGTCGTCTGATATGTTCACCCACAACTTAACAGTTGGCATCCGTCTGTCTCAAGAGACAATGAAGTGTACCTGCAGGGTTGAAGTCAAACTGCAACTGTGGCTGCAGAGGCCAGCAACTCGCAACTGTTGCCTCCCATGTTGCTTTTGCTGCATTAGCAGCACTGAAGTGACCTCTCTGGTACAAACCTGGGCAGTGCATATGGATGTCCTGGGCTGCTCAAACGACATGAAAAGCCTTGCTAATGTGGTCCAAAGAAAAGCAGAGCAATACATCTGGCACCAGTTTGGCTGCAGCATGGTCAGTAACTGCCTTCTTGACCATTGGACCCACTATTGGTCTTGTCCACTCAATCCACTAGAGCCTGCCTTTGCATGCAGGGGAAGTCTCTAACTCACCAAGGGTCTGAGACCCATTGGCTACCCTCACCTGGTTTAGCTGGCTGGCCAAAGCTGTTTCCCAGGGTGTGGCCACTGTTGCATGCGGACAACTTCTAGGAGCCACAGGTGAGAGCTGAATGCAGAGTGGGGACCAAAGGTGGAGAAACTACCCCAGAAGGATCATGACCTGCCCCCCCACCAGAGGTACTCCCCTTCCCATAACACCCCACACACCCTTTCTGAAATGTGGGCTGACCATATTCTAATTCCATGGGGAGAGTCAGAGGGAGGCAATTTGTCATAGGGAAATAGTTAAGCACTCCTTCCTCCTCCTACTTTTCCATTCAAAGCTTCTCAGCTTCTTGAAGCTGCGTTTTAAGAACAAAATAGTATCAGGGTTACATACACACAAATGTATATAATAGGAAGCTAGCACCATAAAAGGAAGTTACTACCATCAAGCACCTGGGGCAAACAGAAAAATGTTTAAAGAGTGCTCATGGCAAGCTTCTTCTTCTTCTTTTTATAAAGAAGTTAGATTGGAAATGATCCCCGATCAAAGTAATTCGTAGTTTAAACAGGTACAATCATTCGCTGATATTTCATAGCAGGGAGAGCAAAGCATTTCTTTGACTCATTCTCTGGCTATAGACACCCTTTACGTACAGAAGAAATGCTATTAAACCAACCTGCCTGACTGATGGATTAGTAATTTCAACATAGGGGGCTCTGTGGAAGGGAGATGAGTAGATAATTGCAGTGGCGTAGCGTGGGGGGTGCAGGGGGGGCCGGCCGCACCGGGCGCAACATCTGGGGTTAGGGCAAATCCACGGGTTAGGGGGCGCAAATCCACGGGTTAGGGGGCGCAAATCCACGGGTTAGGGGGCGCAAATTACTTGCCTTGCCCCGGGTGCTGACAACCCACGCTACGCCACTGGATAATTGACTGTCAGACAGCTAGGCAGTGTTAAGGTCAATTGGTGCTGAGGGTGGTTTATTTGAACAACGGGACAAGTTTTCAAAGGAATCTCTTAATGCTGACAATAATAGCAGCAAAAATAACTTTCACTTTAACAGAGTTATTCAAGATTGCCGGGAGGTGGTGTGGAAAGAATGAGCTACTGAACACAACTATTTTTTTCTCTCAACCAGAGAGTTCTGATTTGTCTGCCCCCCCCCCTCAAAGGATGAATATGAAGTAGAGGCATGTAGAAACATACAGGGGTGGGGGTGTTAAAAACATATTACAGTTGTACCTTGGAAGTCAAACGGAACCCATTCCAGAAGTCTGTTTGACTTCCAAAATGTTCAAAAACCAAAGCACGGCTTCCAATTGGCTGCAGCCTATTGGAAGCCCTGCTGGACGTTCAGCTTCCAAAAATAGTTCGCAAACCAGAACAGTCACTTCCAGATTTGTGATGTTTGGGAGCCAAAACGTTTGAGAACTAAGCTGTTCGACTTCCAAGGTACGACTGTATGGTTAAATGCCAAATTATTTTGAATTTCTTATGTGCGTGCACTAAATCTTTATTGTACATAGCTTTCCTCAAGCATAATTTTGACCTAAAGGGGTGGACTGAGTAGGAGCTATTAATGTTGCATTTTGCAAATTTCTTTAAAAAGCAAGCTGCTTTAACTAAAGCAATGCCATTCAAATGTCCTACCTTTGGAAAATCATTTGTATTTTAGCTTGTCTGCCACAGTGAGTCCTGTGAAGTGCAAAGGATTCGAAGGCACATGAATTTCATCTGTGTCCCTTGTTAAAGTGAGAGTGTATATTAGACCATACCCAATGCTTTCCCTATTGCTGTGCTCATTGCAGGGGGAAATTAGTAGCAGTGGTCAAGCTGCTTTCCTTGGAAGCTTGCCTGTCATTAACTGATCTTCACTTTAGGGCTGAACTGAAAGAAGCCATGTGACATCTTCAGGCAGCTCCAGGAACCTAGGAGCATCTGCTGCCATGCCACCACCTGGCCTGGAAGAGGGCTGTGGGGCTTTGCTGAGTTACTGGGACTGGGAGCTGCCCACCATTTTGATTTCCCACAATTCAACTGTGGCCTGCCATCATGTCCAGGGCAGCAGAAATGGGTTCATTTAGTGCTCAAATGTATACTGACTTTGAACGTGGAAGTTTTATCATGCTGTTAAGACCAATAGCCATTGATAGACCAAGACAATTAGACTGCCATTTGTGTTTTTAACAGTTGCAGATGGGAACCCAGAGTAGAGAGGCCACCTTTCATTTCTCCCAGAACCCAGGAGTAAGCCAATGAGTTAAATATTGCTTTGTATAGACCTGCTGCCAAATCGGTCCCAGAGAGCAAGTGACAATTAAGTTAAGACCGTAGCTTTTTACTGGGTCAGCTTATCTTGCACAGTGCTATATAGCCAGGTCTTAACGCAACTTATTGTTCATGTGGGAGTATGAAACTGCAGGTCCTCAAGTTACGCAAAGCTCTTCAATGGGCAAAACAGCATGGCAGTTTTATTTTCTGCAGTATGTAGGACAAAGTTCGATACAAGTGCAAATATTCTAAGTGGGATAGTGGCTGAACCACAGCACATTTTATCATTTAAAACATGGATGATACATTGGCCAGCAGGAAATTGCAAGTAATGATCCAAGACTCTTTAAGATTTCCATTTAACTCAATGTCCTTTGGATTCAGCATGGTTATGAATTTTAATTCCCAAGCATGCTTCTTAGAAATATTGCATAGATTGGCTATATTCTTAAAACAAGGGCTGAGAGGTCAGCGGACAGGCTGCTTTTATTCACTTTCTCTGGGGCCTTGTTCTGTCAAAGTTGCATAGGTGGAAGCTGTACAGATGGTGACTGAATGCGTATCACTGGGGGGGGGGGAATCCTGCACATAGAAAGCTAGTTGGCAAGGGGAAAGCATAACTAGAAATGCAATTTTCTATCTGCAATTAATTTTACCTGTTTCTGTTCAAGGAAGAATTGTCATGTCAGCTTCACCTGCAGCATGAAGTGATACAACTCTGACACAGGTTTACTACCTTGATGAGAACTAAAGGTGCAGTGCTAGACCTACCTAACTGAGATCAAACCCATTGTCCTCAGTTGACTTTTGAGTTGACATGTATAGGATTATACTGTAAACTTTGCACTGGCTACAATAATCTGCACAGTGGATTTTGAAAAAAATCTAATTGATGTTAATGACTTGGAGCACCAATTCAGAGAAATGATTTTGAGCTGGAAAAGTTAATTCTTCCCTTCAGTTTTGAAGGGATTATCTGAGAACACATAGATTAAGATTTGATTTATCACATCCTAGAGAAGATTCCTGGATTTGACTAAAGGCAATTTTACCACGCAGAGTACCTTACATAAAAAAAAACAAAAAACAAAAACAAAACACCATTTCAAAATATGGGGGTGGGGGCAGAATGGTCATTAGGATTCTTTCACTTCAAAAGTGGCATTATTTGCTTTTGTTTTTTTATAAAAAATATTTATATACTGCCCTCTCAGAAAATGTCAGGAAGGTGTACAACAACATAAAACGCTTAAAAGCAATACAAATGAATTGAATTGCTTGACCTTATCATTGAACAAGTAAGTGAGTGGAGGATTTCAGCCTGTGTTCACAGTGATTCATTTGTCAGTCATCATTTAATATTGCATAAGGATCATCATTTCATATTGTAATGTGGCCAGAATTCCTGCAGCTACTGAGCTGCCTGCATTATTGAATTTTACTTCTAAAGTCTGAGTTACTATTCCTCTAGATACATATATTAGGATAACTTTGCATTACCTAACAGCTTTTTGTACAAACACCAGTCCTACATTCCTCACCTATTTATCTTCCCAAACCACTTTACAAAGAAACTTAGTTTCATTTCAGCAGATTATCCCCCCCTCCCCTTTGTTTGATGGTCATTTATCCTATCAAGATACAGTATCTTGGTACTTTGCCTACATTCTCACACCTACATTTTTAGGTGTTTATTTAGAAATCACGTGTTGTAATTTGGAACCTACTTTTGCTCTCAGGGTAGGAGGCTGCTTCACAAGCAAGACCCATTTTGCTCTGGGCCCAAGGTAGATCCTTGCTTCAGTTTTACAAAGCTTCCAATGTCTCCTCATTCAGTGACTGACGTCGCTGTCCTGACATCACATGACCAATATAGGAAATGCTACTGGCATGTAAGACTTTGAGATAAGAGCCACACTGAGCAAGTGCATGAGGAGGGTTGTGTTGTTGTTGTTGTTTTTAAAGGTCAATCAGGAATTAAAAGATCTTTTGGACCCTCTCATTTGTTTGTTGGTATCTATCTTGTAATAGAACCAGTGAGTGGTGTTAATGATGAAAGAGGAACAGCAGCCGCTGGCAGCAGTGATTGAGAAAGGTTAGACTTGCTGAGGGGGCCTGATGGGAGTGCCAGTGCCCCAGAGTCCCAGGAACCTGGAGCTGGCACTCACCATTATTGCCTCAGTTCTGGCATTAATTTTCAGAATTATCCAATATAGGCCAGAACTCAAGAGGAGCTCAGTGGAGGGCAGCGTGAACCAGAATCAGGGAAATCATCACTAGTATAAAAAAAATCTTACAAATGTTCTTTGGGTAGTATAACCTGCTCTTATGGCCCTACCTTACAGAGATTGGTTGTAATCTTAACCCTGCTTACCTTGAATATCCTATTTAGTGGGGATTACTTCTGAGTAGACATGGTTATGATAGGCAGAACATGGCAGACAAGCCATTTCTGCTGCCTCTGAGGGGGACCTGCTTCTAAATATTTGATTGGCGCTTGGTTGTTTACAATATTATATCTCATCCAAAATTGCACCAAGGCATTCAGCACCCAACTGCAAAATATTGTTATGAGTTTCAGGGCAGGGGGAGGGGAGCAGGTTGTAGGCCGAGACCCTTCTAACACCTGCACCCCCTTCTAATTATTGGAATAGCCAGACCACCCTGGTAATAGCTTGCTAAGTATGGGTCATTAATGGAACAAAGGGAGTGGCTCTGTGCCAGAGGCTAAATGGGTTGGCCTCCCTCCCTCAACTGTCTGTTAGAAAGAAAGAAAAAGGCAAGAGGAGAGAGTTGAGTGATGTGCACCAGAAGCAAAGCAGCGAGCTAGAGAGAGAGAGAGAGAGAGAGAGAGAGAGAGCCATGCCTGATTTCTGCTAGAATCTAAGGCTGTGACTATGGGAGAAGCAAGACAGTCTTGGGATATTAATGCTGTGAACCCCTCCATCGTAGGCTCAAGTTGTATATATTTGTAAATAAACCATATATCAGAAACACACCACTGTGCCTCATTTCCAAAGGAAACACAAAACCTGGGTAAACGTCTGGAACCCCTAGAATCTCTCACCGCTCAGAGGTGGGGTGACATGCAACAGTATAATACATTTCAATTGGTCCCTTCAGGGAAAAAAATATTTCAAAGGTCATTCTACATCATTTCATCACAGATAGCTCTATAAATCCACATCTCTATTAGCATGAATAAAAGTTGAAGTTTATTGATCACCAGAGATGGTGTGGCCATGATTTTTTCATCACTGGCTTAATTTCTTGTGGGTTTTGGAATGTGTCATACTAGCTCAAATTCAGTTTAGGCAGCTGAAATCATATTTCCTCAGTAATCTCTCCCTCTCTCATTTCCTCTTTTCATTTACCTTTTCCTCCCACAGTCTCTTTCCTTCTTGTCCTTAAACTCTTTAAAAGTTGAGTCATTTGTTAGTTACCAGTAACCACATTGTATGACAATACAAGTTTAATTGGTTTGGTATGTGTATTGTCACTATGGGCTGCGGACAGTCATTCTTTTCCTCTCAGGGGAGACTCTTTGTCAGAGAATTCACAGCATCTAAACTGCAATTTCCAGAACTCTTTGGAATAGTTAAACTGATATAAAACCAATATGACCATAGAATGTTTGTCTAGTGAATTGTAAAAGCATTTATTTTGTCTTGCTTTTGGACTTTGGTGAGCTTTTCTTGTTTTCTTCTTGCTATGGGTGTATTATTTCATAGTTCTTTTTAGTGTATTATTTTCATAGTTCTTTTTAGCTTTTAGTTTTACCGTATTTTTCCGTATATTGGACGAGGTTTTTTGACTCAAAAACCACGTCAAAAAACTGGGGTCATCCAATACATGGATAGTGGCATGGGGGTGGGGGGAGAAGCGGCGTGCCGCCATTTAGCTCAGTGGTGGAAGCGTGGCTTCCCCTGATGCTGCAGAGAGCCGGGAGCGACCTGGGTCTGTTTCCTGCCCACTGCTGCATGGATGGAGGGGGTGCCACCAGCCAGCTCGTTGGTGGGGGCACAAATTCTCTCGATGCTGCTGCGCATGACGGGCACTCCCTGGATCATTTCCCATGTGACGGCATCAGAGGAGGTTGTCTCCCAGTGTTAGGAGTGTCCTACTCTCGTGTAGGGCCCTGGCAGAGACACATGCCCAGTTGGCATGTTCTCTCCCTCCTGTTTGATTGTTCAGGAGCTTCAAAAGCTTTCTTCTGCCTGGACATCACAGCGACTGATGCCAAAAGGCATTAGCACACTTAGGGATCTGCAGAGTATTCGCAGTTTGCATAACAGAACCAATAGCACAGCATTTTGGCTAATCTACGTTTATTTACATATAATACACTCTGAGCATTCTGCCTTAGCTCCTTCCTCTTTCTCATCAGATAGTAGAGAGAAAAAAATAAAGGACAATAGTCCCACTTCACGGAACACAGTAATACCAAAACATCCTGTCTCCATCACTTCCTACAATGTGGAATGAAAACATACACCGTCATGTGATAGACAACAATCCCATGACTGCAAACACGGAGCAGGAATCCTTAACACCCAGGAGCACAACTTCCCCCGAGGCCGCTGCGTGTAGGAAACGATCTAGGGAGTGTTTCCTGCCCGCAGCTGAGTGGGGGGAGAGGCTCAACAACTTTGGACCATCTCTCCTCATTTTCCTAAAATTGAGTCCCCCAAAATAGGGGGGGGTCTTATACAAGGGGGCATCCTATAGACAGAAAAATAGGTGATTGTTATTGAGTATTCTGCAATCATTAGAAGTTAATAGAAAATTTAGATAAATAAGTTAAGATTCTGTAGATGATGCGTATCTTCCTATTCACTCAGGCCACCAGCATGGAAATTTTTGAATGGCATCCCAACTCTACAACAACTAGCCTTTCTACCGGTATCTACAGGGGTGTATACCTGCATACTACTTGTCTTGCATACTATCCCAACAAACATAAATTTAGCAGGATTTCACTTATGCATTGGTTTTATACTAATTTAACTGCCATTATTTCCCCTTAAGAATCTTGGAACTGTTGCTCTTTTGAGGATACTTCGAGTTGACTGTTAACAGATCCCTAATTACAGTGGTGCCCCGCAAGACGAACGCCTCGCAAGACGGAAAACCCGCTAGACGAAAGGGTTTTCCGTTTTGGAGGCGCTTCGCAAGACGAATTTCCCTATGGGCTTGCTTCGCAAGACGACAGCCCATAGGGAAATCTCCGGGACAGTGGGGAAGCGCAGCTCGTCTTCCCCGCTGTCCTCGGACCTCCTCCGAAGCCTGGCGGCGGGGCGGGGACACCTCCTCCCGCCGCCGGGCTTCGGAAGGATGCCCCGATGCCGGGCGGCGAGGCGGGAACGCCTCCCCCCGCCGCCCGGCATCGGAACAATGTCCCGAAGCCGAGCGGCGGGGCGGGAAAGTCTCCCCCCGCCGCCCGGCATCGGAACGATGTCCCGAAGCCGAGCGGCGGGGCGGGAAAGTCTCCCCCCGCTGCCCGGCATCGGAACAATGTCCCGAAGCCGAGCGGCGGGGCGGGAACGCCTCCCCCCGCCGCCCGGCTTCGGGGGATCGTCCCGATGCCGGGCGGCGGGGCGGGAACGCCTCCCCCCGCCGCCCGGCTTCGGGGCATCGTCCCGATGCCGGGCGGCGGGGCGGGAACGCCTCCCCCCGCCGCCCGGCTTCGGGGCATCGTCCCGATGCCGGGCGGCGGGGCGAGAAAGCCTCCCCCCGCCGCCTGGCATCGGAACGATGTCCCGAAGCCGGGCGGCGGGGCCGCGAAGCCTGGGCGCGCTGGCAACTCTCCGCAAGGAGCGCTCCCGCTGCTTGCGGAGAGGTCCGCGAAGCCTGTCCTGGACCTCTTCTGAAGGCAGGCGGGGGGCAAAAGTCTTTGTCCCCCCTGCTTGCCTTCCCAGGGGCTTTTAAATCGCCCGGACAGAAGAGGTCGGGGGAAGGCGGTTTCCATAGGAACGCATTAATTGATTTTCAATGCATTCCTATGGAAAACCGTGCATCGCAAGATGAAAAACTCGCAAGACGAAGAGACTTGCGGAACGAATTAATTTCGTCTTGCGAGGCACCACTGTACCGTATTTTTTGCTCTATAAGACTCACTTTTTCCCTCCTAAAAAGTAAGGGGAAATGTGTGTGCGTCTTATGGAGCGAATGCAGGCTGCACAGAAGCTAGAACAGCAAGAGAGATTGCTGCTTTCACTGCTCAGCGATCCCTCTTGCTGTTCTGGCTTCTGAGATTCAGAATATTTTTTTTCTTGTTTTCCTCCTCCAAAAACTAGGTGCGTCTTGTGGTCTGGTGCGTCTTATAGAGCGAAAAAACTGGTAGTTAGCCATGAAAATTAAACTGGTATAAAACCAATACAAGTTTGCAGTCCAAATATATCCTGTGGGCAAGATTCAACTAACCTGCCTTGCCAACAGGAGCCCTACACAAGCACCTCCCCATGTGCTCCCCCTGGGTCCCCAAAGCTGCTCTAGAAGGTTGGGGAAACCCTTAGAACAGCATATGGTCAGAGGAGAGAGAAGATCATTCCATCTGACAAGCGAAAATGTTTGGGCTGATGGAACAATTGCCTTGGCATTGCATTCCACCCACTATGTATTCTGATTTTTTATTTGAGACTAAAGTCCCCCCCCCCCCCCGGAAGATTGTACATGCTTCAATGACATAATACTTTCTGAACTATTTGAGAACTGAAATGACAGCTTTGTTAGCATGACCTGAATTTCGAAACACCAAAAATTGTAGTAAGGTGAGATTTTGTATGACAGCAAGTCTAATTTTATCAACTTGAGATGTGAATATTGACTTTTTGGGTTATTAATGTAGAGTTTCCTGATGAAATGTGTTTTTGATAGCTAAACATTATTTTGGCAACCCATGCTGCAACGTCTCATGGACATTTTTTTATCTGGAGTACTACTTATATAACTGATGTTTTTAAGGTGCTTACAATGTATTTTAAATAGAATAAATAGATAGGGTTTACTCAGGCAGGGGGAAAGTATACAGAAACTTCACCCAGCCCAGAAATGGCTGCCAATACAGTTGCACATGAAGTCCCGCCTGGATCAGGGCTTCCTCACTGGGCTTCTCCTGATGTCACTCACAGTTCCTAGATCAGGTGGCAGATACAGGAGGCCCTGGGGGAGCTGCATCCAGCCTTCAGGTGCTGCAACTGCTACTCAGTTGCTGAGGTGCTGTGCCACAGCAGAGCTCCCGTGAAAAAAATCTTGCCCTAAACATGGCTGCCCAAACAGCTGAATGCTAAGCCCCTGACAGGCCAGAGCCTTCTCACTGGGTTGCTGTTGCTGTCCGTCAGAGACAACACCTGGCTTCGATAACATTCTAGGAGTGTCTGACTTGTTTTGTTCTGTACCTGGACTATGAGCAAGTTGTTTACTTAATGTCAAACAAGCAAGTAAGCCATTGGGCCAAAATATCCTAAGCTAACATACACAGGCATATCTCATTTTATTGCACTTCGCTTTATTGCACTTTGCACATATTGTTTTTAAAAATGATAATAATAGAAGGACTGGAGGAGCTGCTGCTGCTGGGTTAGAAACAAGAACCTGTCCCATCCAAGCAGTGGCTCCTGCTCGTCCTTATGAGGACATTGGTGAAGTTGCAGGCAGCCCAGCCACTTACAGAGGAAGGAAGCCCATTGCTGCCACAGGAGTGGAGCTGGGTAGGGCTGGAGCCAGCTTTTTCCCCTCCAGCCAGGGGGGCCTGGGGTGGGCTAAGCATGCTTTCTCAGGATTGGGCATTGAGCTTCCCTCCAACCTTTCCATGGAAGATTGAGGCAGGGCATTTTGAAAAAGTAATGTGGCAGGGGAGGAGGGAGCCAGAGAGGTAGAGAGGAGCCAGACTGGCTTAGCTACTGCTAATCTCCCACAGGAGACGTTTTGAAACAAGTTTTTGGAAGAAGTTGATTCCAGCCCTTAAGATTTCAGTGGAAGAAGTAACTGCAGGTGTGGTGGAAGAGAACCAGAATTAGAAGTGGAGCCTGAAGATGTGACCAAACTGCTGCAATCTCATGATAAAACTTTAATGGATGAGGAGTTGCTTCTTATGGAAGAGCAAAGGAAATGGTTTCTTGAGATGGAAACTGCTCTTGGTTACAATGCTGTTAACATAGTTGAAATAACAATGAAGGATTTAGAATATTACATAAACTTATTGGATAAAGCAGTGGCAGGGCTTGAGAGGTTTGACTCTCTCATGCTGCAGAGAAATATTTCATGAAAGAACGAGTCCATCGATGCAGCACTTTCATTGTTGTCTTATTTTAAGAAATTGCCATAGCCACCGCAACCATCAACAGATACCACCCTGATCAGTCAGCAGCCATCAACATCAAAGCAAGACCCTCCATCAGGGAAAAGATTACAACTCACTGAAAAATCAGGTGATGATTAGCATTTTTAAGCAATAAAATATTGTTTAATTAAGGTATGCACATTGGTGTTTTTTCTAAAAGCATAATGATATTGCCCACTTAACAGACTGTGATTCCCAATTGGTGGTCCAAGGACCCTGGGGCTCTGCATAACCCACCCAGCGGGGAGTCTCTGGCACCATTCACACAATGAAAACTACCATAGATATATCAAAAATTCCAAAAGTAGGGGGTCCGTTGCTTGGCTTTGGAAAAATAGGGAGTCTGCAGTATTTAGCTAATTGGGAACCACTGGACATAACTTTTATATGAACTGGGAAACAAAAAAATGATAATGTGTTACTTGCTTTTCTACGGTGGTCTGGAACCAAACCCACAATATTTCCGAGGTATGCCTGTACACTAATGGCAGTGACTCACCAGGAATGATACCCTGGAGTCATAGTGGATAGCTAGAGGAAGATGTTGTGGCTATTCCATGATTCCAGAGAGAAGAAACAGAGGAGTGCTACATTATTGTGTGCAGGCACTATCTTGTTATTCTTTTGGATGCAAAATGCCCTTTTTCACAATGACTGCCAGCTCTCTGATGAGCTTTTGCTTGCAATTGTCAGCTGGAGTCACAAAGCAGCACCACGAAGAAGATGAATCGTTTGAGCGTTGGAACAGAACCAGCAATCAAGAAGATACAAAGGCTTTCTTGTTCCTGGACTTTTTGCTCCCCTTGCAGAATGGGACAGAGAGCACCATGAAGAGTTGAATGTATCTTGGAATAAGATTCTGATTAGCAGCAGTCACAAATGAGGTTAAAAAAAGATGCCTACCTGTTCTTCATATAATAAGCCTTAGAAAGATACTGACATTTTAATATTAATAGAGAGAGATAAGCTAATCAACCAGAGGTTGTATCAGTTTGTGCTAGCATAAAGCATTTCCTCTTGCTTTGTGGAAGACAGGTTTGCACAACAAGACAGGCCAGGGGGAGATGGTTATTGATGGTTACCACCCATAATAGCTATCAGGTCCAGCCCACCCATGAGGCAAAGTGAGGTGACCACCTCAGGCAGCTGGTTCCACAGGCGCAGCAAATCCCAATGTAGATCCATTGGTTATGCTGTGCCTCCACAATTTGAGGAAGCAATGGCTCTGAAACCACAGGAGGGGAGAGTGCTCTTGCACTCAAATCCTGCTTGTGAGTTTCCCACAGGAAACCGGCCACAACAGGATGTTGGATTGATCCAGCAGATTCTTCTTTTGTTCTTATACTATGGTTCATCGCAGTGGAGGACAAGCGTGCGAAGAAGATACTAAAAAAAGCCGGGTGCTCCCCTTAAAAAAAGGTCAACAAGTTCCAGCACCTCTGACCATAAGGTCCCAGAGAGTGGGTCACAACAGGGTAAAATACAACATTAAAAGCAGTTGAGAACAAATTATAATCACAACTTGAATGGGTCATAAAAATATGATGAAGTTCTGTAATGAAGGTGGCGGACACACCTCTGCAGTGAGAGAATCCCACAACTTAGGGGTTGCCACTAGAATGCCCTCTGCCAGGTTACTACCATCCCCACCAAACTTCTGAGGGTGGAAGAACTATCAAGAGAGCTACCTGAGTGTTATAACCTTGACTCCTTGAGGGATTCCTAAGCAGCAGAAAGAGATGGGGTGAGATGAGGACACAAAAGTTCCTATTTCTACAGTAACTTATGTTTAGTTCAATTTTCAAGTAGTTTTCTCCCTGCAGCCACATATGCGGTAGAGATACTCCACGAAGCGAGATATTTTGCAAGATTGTCACAGCTGCACACATACTCAAAATCTGAACAAATCTAGTAAGGCTCATCTCGAATGGCAAATATTGATGCGGCTTTCTTTGACACCACTAAGCAAGTCCCCACTGCTTCTGGATGCAGAATTTGCTGCAAATGAACCTCATTGAATTTCCTGCCTGGTATATATAAGTAATGCACCTTACATTACTACATATGAAATGCATCTTGTGAATCTCATTTTCATAGCAATGTTTCTGCCGTCCTTGATTCCTATGCTTCGCTGTGCTTGAGTTATAGAACTAGTCAATCTAGTTTCACTGTCTGATGCCCACTGCAATGAATTGAGTGCAACTGCTTCACTGCACATATGGGTAGAGGCTGATTATACCTATTCAGTGGTAAGTGAAAGTACAATTCCACTCTCTTCTTTACTAGTCAAAACAAAATAAAAAAAATCCTTCCAGTAGCACCTTAAAGACCAACTAAGTTAGTTCATTATATGAGCTTTCGTGTGCATGCACACTTCTTCAGACACTGTGTATCTGAAGAAGTGTGCATGCACACGAAAGCTCATACCAAGAACTAACTTAGTTGGTCTTTAAGGTGCTACTGGAAGGAATTTTTTTATTTTGTTTTGACTATGGCAGACCAACACGGCTACCATTCTTTACTAGTATTTCATACCTCTGGTGGCTGATTTCTTGTCAATGAAAACAGGTCTCTGGACTAACCCCTGGCAACTCCCAGCTCAGAATAAGCATTCTTCATGCTTGTAGGAAATGAAATATGCTTGATTCATCAGGCCAATGTGGCTCTGTATGTACGCACTTGCATCATAATGTTTTCCCACCCAGGCCTCATTGAAATTAATAAAAGAGGAGACTTTGTTATTATTATTAAACATTTCATTGATTATTATTTTATTTTTATACACAATTTCCAATTGCCCCCTCCCCCTGCACCCAACGTATAAAATTTGGAGATTTCCCGTGTTGTGCTAAAATTCAGTAAATAACAACAGTGCCCATGTTACCATGCCCATCCGTCATCCCCATCCCCATCCTCCTTAACTGGTCCCCTCCCTGCATTTCTTTCATCTATCGCATTCACACTATGAGCCCCTCCAGACATCCTTTTTACTGTGCAGTTATGATGATTTGTTTCTCATGATGGTATCAGGGCAGTTATACATAATCCCATTTATACCTTTTGTGCCTGCAAGTTTCACGGCAGTCACATTGTTTCCTTTCCATTTGGTGCATCTCAAGTAGCTTCCTGCTAAACTCCTGTAGGTTTTTATACTACAGATATTCTGGGTATTTGGGTTTTTTTCTTATCCTCATGTAGCTCAAGAGTGCCCCTGCAGATGACAATAATGCATTAACAATGAGGAAACATAACATAACTAAAAGCAGAGACATCACCTTGCCAACAAAGGTCCGTATAGTAAAAGCTATGGTTTTCCCAGTAGTGATGTATGGAAGTGAGAGCTGGACCATAAAGAAGGCTGATCGCCAAAGAATTGATGCTTTTGAATTATGGTGCTGGGGGAGACTCTTGAGAGTCCCATGGACTGCAAGAAGATCAAACCTATCCATTCTAAAGGAAATCAGCCCTGAGTGCTCACTGGAAGGACAAATCCTGGAGCTGAGACTCCAATACTTTGGCCACCTCATGAGAAGAGAAGACTCCCTGGAAAAGACCCTGATGTTGGGAAAGATTGAGGGCACAAGGAGAAGGGGACGACAGAGGACGAGATGGTTGGATAGTGTTCTCGAAGCTACCAGCATGAGTTTGACTAAACTGCGGGAGGCAGTGGAAGACAGGAGTGCCTGGCGTGCTCTGGTCCATGGGGTCACGAAGAGTCGGACACGACTAAACAACTAAACAACAACAACAACAACATAACTACCAACAAAACAGAATGACATGTGTGGACAGTTAAGTATAAATTCACCAAAAATGCACCATTATAGTGTAATTTCTTTTTTTGCAGAAAATAAACACAACAACAGAACCACCCCAGTCTGAAGAACCCCTGTATATGTAGGCTTCAAATTAAAAAAACAACTAGGAGAAAGGATTGGTTAACCAGGATAGAACCAGAAGGAAGACAGAACAAGAAAGGAAAGGAAATGGGGAAGGGGAAAGGGGGAGAGAAAAATAAATGTTCACCTAATATATATGCTTAGTGCACAGGTTCCTGTGGTATTCCTTTATATAAAAAAGCTCCTTTGTTTTCATGTTAGTCTATAGAGAAATTGAGGAATCCCTACAATTTGTCTTCTTTTCATAATTTGATGTAATAGATTTTTGTTTTCATGTACTGCCAAAGCCAGCATATCCTGAATCCATTTATTTATTGATGGGGCTTTGGTTGCTCACATGGGGAGAATTTTGCAGTGGATTTTGCATTGTTTCTGTAACTGTGTGTACAGCCCAGAACACTCCATCTATTGTGTCAATTTTAAATTGCACTTAATTTTTTTTTAATGAATGTGTATATATCTGAGCCACAGTTCTGTAGGGCTGAGGACACCTATATCTATGAAATGCCAAGGGGCTATTTTTACTAATAAGCTAACACCTACAGATTTTGATAGTTATATAGGGGAAAACAGTATCCATAGGACAGTTATTTATCCATATCTTCTCTGACTAAGTTGCATTGATTTTGTTTTTTTTTTAAACATGACAAGGAAATATTGTGAGAAATATTCTGTCCTCTGAGTAAAAACAGATTGATTTTATGGGGTGAAAAATATTCACAAAGACCACATTTGCTGATGAAGAATTAAAAAAAAAATTGTGAATAATGTATTTGATGTATGTTTCTTAGACGATCTTTAAGACCAGAGGATACACTGGAGGAATGTACTCATAAATAATGTATTTGTCAACAGAGGGAGGCAAAAAACCATCCAGTTCTTTATGCATGATGTTATCTTAGCGGATATTATTCTCTCAAATGGAAGGGCTGAATTGTGCAGAGGGAGGTGGAAGAAGATCATCTGAGCAATGAGTAGTGCAATGAGAAAACTTGTTGACTCTGTGGTTGAATCCATACAGTATCTTGGTAATGGAGCATTCATAAGACATAATTCCACAGACCGATTGCACAGCTCATACAGTGATGACATGAGGGAGCAAAATTGTGGTAATGGAATGACATGAGAACCTTACAATGAGCCATGTGTCGCATGCCTCCTGCACATCAATCATGTGCCCTTCTCTTCCAGTAGGCACATGGAGAAGATTTGTTCACACAAATGTAGATATAACAAAATACATACCCACACACACACACACCAGACTTGAAATGTAGTGAGATTGATGGTAGCTTGCCTTAAGTCACCTAGTGAGTGTATGCTACAAGCAAAGATTCAGAATTGGTAAATTCCTGTTCAGAGTAAGTTATTCACATACATAGGGGAATGACAGAGGTCTCGGTTGACAAAGCTCATTCTAAGAACCTGAGAACAGCCTGTTGGATCAGGCAAATGGACCGCCTAGTGCAGCATCCTGCTTCCTCAGTGGCCAAACAGATGCCTGTGGGAAGTCAAAAAGCAGGACCTGAGCATGACAGCACTCACTTGTGATTCCCAGAAGCAGACATTCAGAGGCATACTTCCTCCAACAGTGGAGGTAGAACATATCCATCATGCCTAATGGCCGATGATTAGTAGTTGCTCCTATCCAGCTCTTCCTTTTATCTCAACCCATAATCCTCTGTTCCTCTTCAGCTAATTCATGACAAAGAACAATGTGGGAGGATGTACTATAGAATGAGAGAGATGCCACCACTCTTTGACTTCCCTTAAAGTTTGCAGACTGTTAGTTGGACAGAAGGTTAACATTTTCATCTTGGTTTAAAATCTAGATATTCTGTTTTGTGTCATGTACCATTACTTTTGCCCTTTTTTATTTCTTTAAAATCTTTTTGATAACAGCTGCTTGTACCTAATTGCTTTTAATGGCTGAGTAAACTTTTTATTTACACCCTGAGGAGCAACGGGCATGGAGTGCGTCATAAAAGCCAAATGAATGTAGCAATGGTCTCTTAGTCACAAGGCAATAAAATATTATGATCTTCAATTGTAGAGTTAAAACAAAATAAAAAAAATCCTTCCAGTAGCACCTTAAAGACCAACTGAGTTAGTTCTAGGTATGAGCTTTCGTGTGCATGCACACTTCTTCAGATACACTGAAACAGAAGTCACCGGACCTTTCTATATAGTGAGAAGGTGGGGAGGGGTATTACTCAGAAGGGTGGTGGGAATGGGTGATTGGCAGATAGCTGCGATGAGCCTGTTGACGACTCTTAACGACTGCAATAGGTCTAACAGGAAAAAGCAAGGGGTGAGAAGGTGAAAAATGGCTTTGTCATGTATAATGAGATAAGAATCCAATGTCTTTGTTCAAACCAGGTCTCTCCATAGTTTTAAGTTTGGTGATAAGTTGCAATTCAGCAGCTTCTCTTTCCAGTCTATTTCTGAAATTCCTTTGTAATAGAACAGCTACTTTGAGATCTTGTATAGAATGTCCTGGGAGATTGAAGTGTTCTCCTACTGGTTTTTCTGTCTTGTGGTTCCTGATGTCGGATTTATGTCCGTTTATTCTTTGGCGTAAGGTCTGGCCTGTTTGTCCAATATAGAGAGCTGAAGGACACTGTTGGCATTTTATGGCATACACAATGTTAGACGATGAGCAATTAAATAGTCCCGAGATGGTATGTGTGATGTTGTTGGGGCCAGTAATGGTGTTGTCCGGGTGTATGTGGCAGCAAAGTTGGCATCTGGGTTTATTGCAGGCTCTGGTGCCAGTGTCCATGTTAGGTCTGGTTGTAGTATTATTGTGGGTTAGGAGTTGTTTAAGACTGGGTGGCTGTCTGTAGGCAATGAAAGGTCTTCCTCCCAGAGCTTGAGAAAGAGAACTGTCATTGTCCAGGAGAGGTTGTAGATCTCTGATGATGCGTTGTACTGTTTTAACTTGGGAGCTGTATGTGATGACTAGAGGTGTTCTGTTATTTTCTTTTTTGGGTCTGTCTTGCAGCAAGTTCTCTCTGGGTATCAGTCTGGCTCTGTTGATCTGTTGTCTAACTTCATCTGCTGGGTATTTTAGTTCTAAAAAGGTTTGCTGTAGATCTCTTAGGTGAGAGTCTCTGTCTGTAGAATTGGAGCAGATGCGGCTGTAACGTAGTGCCTGGCTATATACAATGGACTGTTTGGTATGTTTGGGATGGTAGCTAGAGGCATGTAGATATGTTTGTCGGTCAGTTGGTTTACGGTATAAGGTGGTGTCTATGCGCCCATCCTGTATTTTTATAGTAGTGTCCAAAAAATGTATTTCTTGCATAGATTGATTCATTGTTAGGTTGATTGATTCATTGTTAGGTTGATTGATTGATTCATTGGGAATGCCAATCACCCATTCCCACCACCCTTCTGAGTAATACCCCTCCCCACCTTCTCACTATATAGAAAGGTCCGGTGACTTCTGTTTCAGTGTATCTGAAGAAGTGTGCATGCACACGAAAGCTCATACCTAGAACTAACTCAGTTGGTCTTTAAGGTGCTACTGGAAGGAATTTTTTTATTTTGTTTTGACCATGGCAGACCAACACGGCTACCTATCTGTAACTTGTAGAGTTGTTTAACAAATATGGAGAACTGTTCATCATATTCTCTAATGCTTTTATACAGCTATGGACTTGGTTGCTTATTACAGTCTAAAAGAAAGAAAAAGAAAGGGAGAACAGGGTCCACTCACAGCTATGTTCCAGAACCTGAACCAAAATCAAATGCGGGCTGTCTTAGACAATAAAGATCTCCATGAGTCATGCTTAAACAGACAGCACTCTAGCTGGAAATGAGGATTTGTGCCATGTGCAAATCAAATTGCCCTCTGCCCAATTGGTTAATTTAGTTATAATTTTAGTTCTAGCTGTCTCTAAAGTAAAGGTAATAGCTGCTCTTGAGAAAGGGCGCTAGTGATCATATTTTAGCTTGGTAATTCAGTTATCCTGTATATGCTCAAGAGCATAATGAATGTTTTGAAAAACTGAAAAGGGAAAAGGCATAGTGTTTATGTAAATGTTTGGCAGGCAGTTCAGGGACAGGATTAACCAGCATGGAATGCAGACCCAGTTCTTGGTTTTAGAAAACCTAAATGCATCTTCTCTCCAACATGCAGAGGCAAATGTATTTTCCAAACTCTGTCACAGGGTCTGCTGAGTGGCAAACTGTGCTATTCAGTGGATGAAATTAAGTGAAGAACTGTTAAACACAGGAGAACAGGAATATGTTTTAAGACTACCTGACAAAATACCAAGAACCAAACACAATGTGGTAGTGGAAGATCCAAATGTATAAAGGTTAAAGAAGGATAGAACATTCTTTATGTATGCAACAACGGCAGCAAGGATACTCATTGCTAAGAACTGGAAAACTCAAGATCTACCCACACTGGAAGAATGGCAGATGCAGCTGATGGACTATATGCAACTGGTGGAGATGACTGGCAGAATTCGAGACCTGGGAGAAGAAAGGATTGAAGAAGATTGGAAGAAATTTAAGATTTATCTACAAAAATATTGTGATTTAGAGGAATGTTAATAAGGATGCTTGGTTATAAATAATTGGCCATCACTAAATTGGATCAGAAATTGATGATAAATGAGATTAAGAGAAACAAAATTTGTTGGAGAATTGTTACACTATATTGAATTGAGTGGTTATAAATTTGCAAATAAGATGATAATTTGCTTGAAAAAAATTATTAACGATGTAAGTGGGAGCGGGAGACGTGAGGAAGTCCAAAGAAGTTATGAAATTTTGTTATAACAAAGCAATGCTGTTTATTATCTTTGTATTTCTTTTATAAAAAATCCTAATAAATATTTTATATATAAAAAAAAAGGTGGGCTTGCTATAATAATTTAGAACTGGCCTGGGGCAGGAGCAGCTAAAGGGCAAAAGTGATGGATGCATGTGTAAAGAGATAATAACTTACTACTCCCACTGCTTACTTCTCTGATGACCTTCTCCCCTTACACCTTTCTCCCTGGCAGTACTCTAGTATTGGAAGTGTGCTTGGATCTAGGAAAAGCGGCTGTGGGAGGAGAATAATTCAATTCCCCTCGCTCTTTTGCCTCTTAAATTTGACCTACCCCTGAAAATGAGGTCCCTAATCTGCATCAATGGGCGAGAAGATGGTGACCAAACAGGACCGGAAAGGATGAAATGGAAATATTTATTTTAAATACACCAGCAGAAGACCAATGAATGCAATTCAGTTTATGAAAGATAAGAGCATAAAATATCTTTTCCACAGCTTTTCACAGTTGTCATGCACTGGTTTGACATCTTCTTTAAGCAGGGATCAAATCCTGCAAAGTGCCTCTGAGGGAGCAACTCCTGGGGAGTGTAAGCATGCAAATGATAGCCCTTGTGATTGTCAATCAGTGTAGCGTGTGTGTGTGTGTGTTTATGTATACACACAACTGTTCATATTTTACAGACTGTACAGGGCTGATTAGGGAAACATTTCATTTCTAATTTATTTAATTAGATTTTTAATCTATGTCTGATTTTTGTGCCAATTAAGGCGCACAAATTGCAATTGGAGAGGAGGGAAAATTCAGGAAAAATCTCATTCCTATGTATCAAACAACATTCAGCCAAAGTATGTTAACTTCATGATCTCCTGATCATTGACAGTACATGGATCAGTATAGATCGATTAGCTGATAAATGCTGTTAGATTGCTCAGTGGTCTGTTCCTTCACCATTGTCTACATCAGATGAACAGCAGTCTGCCCTGACTGATGTGACTATGGCTCTTGTTTGTAAGAAGGAGCTAGGGGCTATTCTCCACAAAAGAAAGGAGAGAAAATATTTAAAGCTAGGCTGCCCTAGGTCATTTGGCCCATCCCTGAATGTCCAGGTCTGATCTTCCTAGGTACTGCTCAGAGGAGATGATGTTAGTTTCTGTTCTTATCGCTGTGCAGTTGCTTGGAGTCACAGGACTCTGTTTACATTCCAGAGACCTTCCAGGCTGTTGGAAGTCTCATGGGAAAGGAGATGGGATGTGACGTTAGTGGTTTCCTGTTTCCTTTGTTCCTTTGTTTCAGTTGCTCTCAGCTTTCATAGAGAGAGGATGTATTTTTCTTTTGCTGTCTGCACAGCTTAGAAATAAAGCATAGCATGTAGCCAAACCTCTCATCTCTTTCCTGTGCTGGAAACTGTGCTGAAGAATGTGCCTGAGGCCTAAGGCTCAAGTCGTTAAACACGTTGGGAGGCGATTCTCGAGACTCGGGGGAAGAAAATGAGCTTTATCAGCTTGGCCGAGTGGAGATCCTGACAGATGACTCCCTTTTCTGCTTGTTCCTGAGTAGACTGAGATCATTGGGCTGTTAATAAATAGGATAGCTGAATTTTTGGTTTGTTGGGTTCCTTTTGCTTTCAGTATTTCTGCTGAACCTTGTTGTCCTCTTGCATATATTCTTAATAAAATTTCAAAACTGGAGGCTGCCTGTGTTTGCCAGTCTCAGAATCTGGAAATCCCCATGTGCATAGATCACTTTGGGTTTCACACTATTGGGGGGCGTCTAAGACCAGTTGGCACAGCCAGGAATTTGCTCTGTTTTCAGGGGAAAGCAGAGAACTGGAGAGCTATGCAAATTGCAAGGAATTTACTGGAGGTGCAAGGCGTGCTAGTCTGGGATCCCAGGATCTAGCCATTAATTGAACATCCACATTTCCCCTTTTTCTTCTGGGGCTGTAAGTGACCTCGAAAGTGAGTGGTGACAGCTCTAAGAGCTAAGAACCTGCCCTTTCCTCTGAAAAAAAAACACCCTAGAAACATCAGAGCCCATTCAGCAATGATTTGCTTGCAGTTGATTTTTTCTCAGATTACCAGGCTCCATTCATGACCTGTCAGCTGCTCTCATGCACCTTTGTTAACTTAACCACTTAATATCATCTGACTTCCTGTCCCCATTGCCTTTAATTCACTTTATTATGCCATGTTTTTGAAATATCAAAATGAATGCAATGGTTGTAAAATAATAACACATTTGCTTGGAAGTTATGCTAAGAACTGTTCAGTTCCCCCTTGATTTACAACAGCTTGCAATACTGGGATTCTTTGTCCTGAGTCAAGAGTAGGAGCTTTTATCTCATCTGTCACTCCTTAGTAGTTCAGCCACAGCAGTTGAGTAAGAGACACTCAAAGCTAAGAATCAGTTGCATTGTTCCTAAGGTAAACACTGGAAGGGGGGCTGCTGATGCTTTGTAAACTATCTTAATTTTCATGGTTGGCAACACCCAAACCTGAAAAAGGATTTGTAGAATAAAGTTAGATAATCAAGCACATCATTGATCTAAACCTAATCTGCTGTAACAACCTTTGCTAAGAGGGGTCTTTTCTCTCTGTTCTATAACTCAAAGAAAAGTCTCTGCCAATATCTCAATACTGCCAGAGGCCCCTAGCGCTTTTCTCAAGCTCACTGCAGGTTTGCACAGATCAAATGAAAGCTGTTTACTCATTATTGTTTAAGATTAAGCTCCAGGTAGAGAATTACTCTTGATTTTTTGGGTTCAGACTGATAATGGGAAAGCAATAAAAGCAGAAAACAAAACAAACCCAGGCAGATTCTTGCATTAAGCTAGCTCTGTTATGAAGTTTCTGGGTTGCGTGTCCTGAAAAATGAATGTACTGCATTGTATTTATTAAAGCTAATCAGAGAAACTTAGGAGATACTGTATTGATATGAAATGCCTGCTTAGAGATAATATAATAGTTTGCATTTGATACATTTGGAAGCTATGTAGTGTAGAATATTAAAGAATGTGGGAAGCCAGTGGGAAGTCTTGTCGTTAACTTAAGTGGAGCTGGTTTACACACTGTAAGAAGCAAAATGCTCTTACAGTGGTTTGACACAAAGTTCTAAGCCTCATCAGCACATATAAGAATATAACATCAGCGTGTTCAGGAAACTGAACATGGTTTCCTGGATTGTCACTGAAGTGGTTTTTACAGTGGTACCTTGGGTTAAGTACTTAATTCGTTCCGGAGGTCCGTTCTTAACCTGAAACGATTCTTAACCTGAAGCACCACTTTAGCTAATGGGGCCTCCTGCTGCCGCCACGCTGCCAAAGCACGATTTCTGTTCTCATCTTGAAGCAAAGTTCTTAACCTGAAGCACTATTTCTGGGTTAGTGGAGTCTGTAACCTGAAGCATATGTAAGATGAAGCGTATGTAACTCGAGGTACCACTGTAGATAGGATTTAACCAACATGGCTTTCCATCCTGTCTCAGTAAACTAGATTTCCAAGTCAGCCGTCCATGTCAGCTTCAGACATTTATTCACATGTGATTGTGTGTGCATGGTGCCAGACAGAGATCATTAATGGTCATAGGGCTACAGCTCTTTCCTATCTAGCAACTTAATGCAAATGTCTCCTTCATCCAGCGAATTAAAGAAAATATATAGCAGCACTGGACTCATAACGGACAGACTCCTAATATACTACTTGTTGCCTTTTGGTTTAGCAATGATCTGCATAACTGCTATCCTGATTTTGAGTGAAACGTGAATCAAAACATGGCCTCAGCTTCCTTTACTTTGAGTATAGCAAGGATAACAATCCACTTACTCTCCACCTATCCTCTTTGTGTGAGAAGACAAGCACTGGCGGAGAAAGCCCTATTCTGGCATGTGGAGCTAGATTTAGGCTCAGGCTCCCTCCCCACTCTATCTCCTACCATTTTCAGTTTGGGAAAAATATTGTGCAGGCAAAGAGAAAGTAGGATGGTGCCAAAGTCCCAACAGAAAGTGGCATACGGTATTTATTCATTTCTTTATACAATTTCTTACCTACCCTTCACCACAAGTTTAAAGCAACAGAATCTACAGTTATAAAAACATAAAACCATTATAATTATAAAATACATAAAACCATTCCAAATGGAATAGAACAATAGAACAGTTGCTTGGAATGGTTCATCTACCATAAAACTTATGAGAGCCATGGCAAAGCTCACCAACACTTGGACACATCAGCTGTTGAACTAGTGGACCACTGGGATTCCTCTGATATTTCTGTTAGTATTAGTAGTAATACTTGTTTCCTGTCATGTTTATAAGTAGAATGGATACCTTATTAAGGTGGCTGATAAGCCATATTTTTAATAATGCTCTGTGCTGGATCAGAATTATTCTCTAGTTGTGGAACAATGCCAAACTGACATGTTGTTGTTTAGTCGTGTCCGACTCTTCGTGACCCCATGGACCAGAGCACGCCAGGCACTCCTATCTTCCACTGCCTCCCGCAGTTTGGTTGCTGGTAGCTTCAAGAACACTGTCAAACTGTCTCATCCTCTGTCGTCCCCTTCTCCTTGTGCCCTCAATCTTTCCCAACATCAGGGTCTTTTCCAGGGAGTCTTCTCTTCTCATGAGGTGGCCAAAGTACTGGAGCCTCAGCTTCATGATCTGTCCTTCCAGTGAGGACTCAGGGCTGATTTCCTTCAGAATGGATAGGTTTGATCTTCTTGCAGTCCATGGGACTCTCAAGCGTCTACTCCAGCACCATAATTCAAAAGCATCAATTCTTCAGCAATCAGCCTTCTTTATGGTCCAGCTCTCACTTCCATACATCACTACTGGGAAAACCATAGCTTTAACTATACGGACCTTTGTCGGCAAGATGATGTCTCTGCTTTTTAAGATACTGTCTAGGTTTGTCATCACTTTTCTCCCAAGAACCAGGCGTCTTTTAATTTTGTGACTGCTGTCACCATCTGCAGCGATCATGGAACCCAAGAAAGTAAAATCTCTCACTGCCTCCATTTCTTCCCCATCTATGTGCCAGGAGGTGATGGGACCAGTGGCCATGATCTTCATTTTTTTGATGTTGCGCTTCAGACCATATTTTGCACTCTACTCTTTCACCCTCATTAAATGGTTCTTTAATTCCTCCTCACTTTCTGCCATCAAGGTTGTGTCATCTGCATATCTGAGGTTGTTGATATTTCTTATGGCAATCTTATTTCCGGCTTGGGATTCATCCAGTCCAGCCTATTGCATAAGGAATTCTGCATGTAAGTTAAATAAGCAGGGAGACAATATACAGTCTTGTTGTATTCCTTTCCCAATTTTGAACCAATCAGTTATTCCATATCCAGTTCTAACTGTAGCTTCTTGTCCCACATAGAGATTTCTCAGGAGACAGACGAGGTGATCAGGCACTCCCATTTATTTAAGAACTTGCCATAGTTTGCTGTGGTCAACACAGTCAAAGGTTTTTGCGTAGTCAATGAAGCAGAAATAGATGTTTTTCTGGAACTCTCTAGCTTTCTCCATAATCCAGCACATGTTTGCAATTTGGTCTCTGGTTCCTCTGCCCCTTCGAAATCCAGCTTGCACTTCTGGGAGTTCTCGGTCCACATACTGCTTGAGCCTGTCTTGTAGAATTTTAAGCATAACCTTGCTAGCGTGTGAAATGAGTGCAATTGTGCGGTAGCTGGAGCATTCTTTGGCACTGCCCTTCTTTGGGATTGGGATGTAGACTGATCTTCTCCAGTCCTCTGGCCACTGCTGAGTTTTCCAAATTTGCTGGCATATTGAATGTAGCCCCTTAACAGCATCATCTTTTAAAATTTTAAATAGTTCAGCTGGAATATCATCACTTCCACTGGCCTTGTTATTAGCAGTGCTTTCTAAGGCCCATTTGACTTCACTCTCCAGGATGTCTGGCTCAAGGTCAGCAACCACACTACCTGGGGTATACGAGACATCCATATCTTTCCGGTATAATTCCCCTGTGTACTCTTGCCACCTCTTCTTGATGACTTCTGCTTCTGTTACGTCCTTTCCACTTTTGTCCTTTATTATGGTAATCTTTGTATTTTGGAGAAAATTGGAGAAAATCTCTCCAATTTTCTTGAACAGATCTCTGGTTTTTCCCCATTCTGTTGTTTTTCTCTATTTCTTTGCACTGCTTGTTTAAGAAGGCCCTCTTGTCTCTCCTTGCTATTTTTTTGGAAATCTGCATTCAGTTTCCTGTATCTTTCACTATCTCCCTCACATTTTGCTTGCCTTCTCTCCCCCGCTATTTCTAAGGCCTCATTGGACAGCCACTTTGCTTTCTTGCATTTCCTTTTCATTGGGATGGTTTTCATTGCTGCCTCCTGTATAATGTTACGAGCCTCCATCCATAGTTCTTCAGGCACTCTGTCCACCAAATCTAAATCCTTAAACCTGTTCCTCACTTCCACTGTGTATTCATAAGGGATTAAATTTATATTGTGTCTTACTGTCCCAGTGGTTTTTCCTACTTTCTTCAGTTTAAGCTAGAATTTTGCTATAAGAAGCTGATGATCTGAGCCACAGTCAGCTCCAGGTCTTGTTTTTGCTGACTTTATAGAGCATCTCCATCTTTGGCTGCAGAGAATATAATCAATCTGACATACTGACCAGTGAATGATTTGACTAAGAATCCTCAGTTCGTTGGTATCAGGGTCACCATCTTTTATTTAATAATAAAAATCAACACAAAGCAAGTCTATTAAAAGCAGAGCCTAAGCACTGAATATCAGACCAGGCAACAGCTGTAATTGTCTTCAGAACTGCACAGTATCTGATTTCTTTTTAAAAAAACAGGTGACTCTTTCACTCAAAATTAAATTGTTTTTAATGTAGTTTGCTTGAGTTGCTGGCATTTTTATTTATACCTGGGTGTCAAACATACTTAATTTATAGCTGCCTAATTGTTGTTTGGCTGCTTTGTTTATTGGATGACGCTAATACAGTAGCTTAATCAAAATTAAGTGCAAGGATGTCAAGGGTAACATCCAAAAGCGTCCACATCAGTAACCGTCAATCAGCTTAGCAATTTTTAAAGAAGCAAACAACCAGCAGCAATACTGTCTCTCTTCTAGATTCAGGTAGGTAGCTGTGTTGGTCCTATGCAGTAGAAATATACATATATATATATATATATATATGCTTTCGTATATATATAAATTGTCCAGTAGCACCTAAGAGACCAACTAAATTTGTTCTTGGTATGAGCTTTCGTGTGCATGCACACTTCTTCAGATACCAAGAAGTGTATCTGAAGAAGTGTGCATGCACACGAAAGCTCATACCAAGAACAAATTTAGTTGGTCTCTAAGGTGCTACTGGACATTTATTTTATTTTATATATGTATATGTCTCTATTCAGTTAGGTTTACAACTATTACAACTCTATTCAGTTAGGTTTACAACTACTATCCTAGTTACAAAAGTAGAACATGTAAGCTCAAAAATTTTGTTTGACCTGCAGAGCACAGACACGCACATGTGGTTAGGTTGGAAGCATGATGAAGAAAGAGGAGCCTGCCCAGGCAGGCTGGAAGTAGGTAGAATTACAGCTTCCTTCCAAGGCAGACAAGGGAAGTGATCTCACAGATTTATCTCAAGCAAATTTTACAGGAAAGCTCTGTGAGTGTTAGCCCCTTTATGTACCTATCTGGCAAAACATGAATTGTTGGTTTGACTGCAATAATGTCCCACCAAAGTGGCACTGTTTTTCTGCCTAGCAAGTTATTTACAGTCCCCCCCCACCTTTAATATATTTACTGTTCCCTGTTCCCTAAGCAAAATATGTAAACTATCTAAAGGACATGTTCATGTAGAAAAGCAAGGCATGATGATTGAATAAATCTATCTACATTGTCCTCCAAGGCTACAGTTGGCTGCATACTTGAGAGTAAGTGTCATTGAAAGTAGGGCACATTTCTGCATAAGATTTGTTGAGGGAATCCAACATCCTCCAGTCCATGTTCTTGACTACAAGCCTTATGAATAGATACTACTTATGAAAGTGGTGGAAGTATGGAAGTATTGGGACTGACACAAAGGAACCCTGCTTCAATATATGGATCTTGTGGCGTGAGAATGGCATACCCACCAACTGTCCTGGTTTGAGTGGGACATCCCGGATCTACAGAAGTTGTCCTGGCTTCTTTTTGAAATCCTGGGTGTCCAACTTTGGCTGCCACCATGAGGCCTCCACAGTGAGGCCTCAGCCTAGGCCCTCTGAGGCCACTGATATTCTTCTGGAAATTGGGCCACACTTCTGGAAGTGTGCTACTGAAAGCAAGCGATTGGCTTCCATAAGTACATCAGCGGCCATGACAGGCCTCAGCTGAGGCCTCACGATGGAGGAGGTTTTGCCACAGTGGCAGTGAAGGCAGAGAGCACACCTGCTGCAGGTGGCAGTGGTAGCAGTGGGCTGAGATGACTTGAGCAGGTGGGGAGGACAAGCAGGGTGTGGTGGTGGTAGTGTTGGACCAAGGTGGTTTGAGCGGGTGGCAGCATGGTGGGGAGGAGTATCCCAGATTTTTGTTAGAAAAAGTTGGGGGAATGGAATGGTGATAATGGGGATACCATACTTTTCTGTGTATAAGATGACTTTTTTTAAATTAAAAGGAGGAGAGGCCTTGTCTAATACACGGATAGTTCATAGGTGTGACACGGGATTGGTTGCTGCCGTGAGCTGTAGATTGTCAGCGGCTATTGGGGGTGTTACTGGTGTCTGCGGCAAGGCCTGTTGTTGATTGGCTGTTGCTGTGGCAATTGGGTGGGTGATTGGCGGCTTTTGCCAGTCAAGGGACAGACGATAGGTAGCTTTAGCAACACGTGCGAGTGGCAGTGTAGGTCAGGCTTGTGAGCGATTTTCGACAATCTCCCCTAAAAATAGCTCAACAACTCTGGGCAATCCTCCCCCCAAGAAAGCTCAACAACTCTGGGCAATCTCCCCCCCCCCATTTTCTTAATTCTGAGTCCCCCAAAATAGAGGGTGTCCTATACAGGGGGGCGTGTTATACACGAAAAAATACGGTATCTCAAGGAATCCAGATAACCTTTAAGATAGGAATGGCTTATGCCGTTTGAAGGAAGGATTACTTTCAATAACTTACACAGGGTATGTGTGTGGGGGGGGAACAGACATACTTTTCATATGCATCATGTGATGTTTAAATGCATGTGCCAAATCACTATGGAATGTTTGTATGTTAGTGGCACACCTGTCCAGGCAACTAATTGGTGCAAATGGACCACTGCATATGGTAAAGGTAAAGGTAAAGGTACCCCTGCCCGTACGGGCCAGTCTTGACACTCTAGGGTTGTGCGCCCATCTCACTCAAGAGACCGGGGGCCAGCGCTGTCCGCAGACACTTTTGTGTCACGTGGCCAGCGTGACGAAGCTGCATCTGGTGAGCCAGCGCAGCACACGGAAACGCCGTTTACCTTCCCGCTAGTAAGCGGTCCCTATTTAGCTACTTGCACCCAGGGGTGCTTTCAAACTGCTAGGTTGGCAGGCGCTGGGACCGAGCAATGGGAGCGCACCCCGCCGCGGGGATTCGAACCGCCGACCTGACGATCGGCAAGTCCTAGGCGCTGAGGTTTTACCCACAGCGCCACCCGCGTCCCTAACTGCATATGGTAAGTGTCTTTAAACATGACTGGGTGTTGGAAGCATACTTATGTGAGCACAATAAGCACATTGTTTATCCATGTCCTGTGACCTTTAACCTAAGATACCAAGGAGGAGGTGACTCTTTCAATTCTAGCGGAGAAGCAGAGAGAATTTTTAGCAGATACAGCTTGCCCTGCAAGTGTGAGAAGGACTGCACTTCCTTAAATTACCTGGCCAAAATAACAATGCCGATCCAGGAACCCAATTTCCCTTTTGATATTCTAATCCTATTTGTGAGTAGGAAGATTGAGTCTTTTCGTTGCCGTTGCAAGAATACATAAAAGAAGTTAGGGGAAGCTTTGAGATTTACAATT
Source organism: Podarcis erhardii (assembly GCF_964252035.2). Lineage (NCBI taxonomy): Eukaryota > Metazoa > Chordata > Lepidosauria > Squamata > Lacertidae > Podarcis > Podarcis erhardii. The sequence goes on along the minus strand of NC_138507.1, from coordinate 90,749,645 downwards.
GCTGAAGTAAGTTTCAAAGTAAGTGATGTTGGAACATTAAGGAACTTAAAAAGCTGAAATGAAATTTTTTGCTGTTGTTAATTTTGTTTAACGTTACTAGGTCTAACCAGAACCTGGAGTCTGAAAGTCAATATAGAACACAGAAATTACCCTTTTCTGAATCTGTTAGGAGATGGAAGTATTGGAGTATATCTCCGTAATATGGGTTTTTATACTTAATCAATATTGCCTGGAACCCAGCCACTGATGTTATATTGGCAGAAACGTTACTTAAATTACCAAGGATTTTTTTATTTATTTAGCAAAGTATCTTTCTGATGTTTTGCCAAACCATTAAGACTTTTATTCATTAGAAATATTTTGGCTTATTTCCCTCTAGTTGCTCTAGGCAGCCGTTATTTTGGCCATAATAACTGACTGGTTTAATACAACTGGGAAGATCAAATGCTTTTTCCTTCCTTTTTCTAGAGGCGGGTTAAAAATACTTGTGGCATGTGATGTGTGTGTATTTGTGTGTTCCTGTTTGGCTCTCAATCTGTGCTTAAATTCAACAATATAAAAAGACTTTGGTTTTCTGCTCTTTGTGCAGAAAGAACAGACAACTCCTGTGCAGCTGGGTCTAGTGGGATGAAGAAACAGTCATGTTTTCTTTTCTTTGTTTAACTCTGGAAATTTTTGAAAGAATTTAATTCAAAGAGATGAGCAATCAGGAATGTGTATACTACAAGTTTAAAGAGCTTCAAGCTAGTCTGTCATGGAGCCCATCCTGTTATTCCCAATGTTCAGGCTGTGAGTGCCTTTGCATTTTCGTAGCTAAAACAGCAACACAACACATCACATCACATCCATAAGAGGTGTCAGCAGGCTAGAGGGAACCCCAGAGTTTCCAGAAATATAATAATAACAATATTTTAAAAATGCTGAACTTATTGGCTGCTCAATAGCAATTGCTCTTTAAGCAGAAACCCATCAAAAGGAACCCGCTCCCAAAGGAGGACTGAGTTTGTTTAGTGGCCATTGAATGCTGAGTCGGGGTGGGGGCACTGGTGGAGGAATAGGAGTGCAGGGAGAGCACACCGCCCCTGGCAGCGTGATCCCGGTGGGGTGCCATTGGGGCTGCCCCCCGTCCGTGCTGGGCACCACGCCCCCGCAGGCGCCATGCCATGCCCCCAGGACATGCGCCACACCCCCAGGATGTGCAACAGCCCCGCCCCTGCCTGCTCTCCACCCCCCCCCCCCCGGTGCCAGAGCATGAAGCTCCACCACTGGGTGGGGGAATAGTAAATGGACTGCAGGGGAAAGGGGGATGAAATGGTGCCAATGGAATACTAACCAGCAGGATTTCATACTGCAACATTTTGTTGCAGGTCCCATTTGTGTATCTAAAAAGATAAATCAATATTTACAGAGATAAATTTCAGGGTTGAAAAGCTTATTTCGCGAAGGAAGCACATAGGATGCTGGCTTATGGTCAGAGTTGTGTAAAATGGTACTAAGCGAAATGTTGATTCACTCTACTCCTGAGTAATTTGTAGAATGCTACTGGCACAAGTTGTCAGCTCGCATTTCCCACCTATCTGATCCAGAGTTACAATTTCTGAGATCTCAAAATCCAGTAGTGGTGGTGGCCAGTGGGTTCAACTTCATTTTGCTGAATATCCTGCAGAATATGAAAAGCTGCTGTAGATCTAAGCAGAAAAAGTATGTTCAGATGAGCAAGCAATTTAGGCAGGGCACTGATACGGTGGAGGTGGAATGGTTAGCTAATAGAACATCTGTGTTTACCTTCTGTTAACATACACACTTCAGAGAAAATGGGTGAGAAAGGCAATGCAAATACTGCAGGATTGTGTCAGGCAGCAATCCTATACCCACTGACCTGCAAGTAAGTGTTTTGAAACTTAATGGGACTTACTTCTGAGTAGAAATGTATGAGACAGTACATTGAGTTGCTTTTGTGATCCAAGCAGGCTGTGGCTACTGATAATGAGGGTTCTTACAACCACAGAAGTGGATTTCTGATCAACATATCCTTGGTGAACAGGTGTGCTTCTGAGATAGTAACAGACAAAAAACTAGGTCTCATATATTTCAGGGTGACACAAGAAGAAATTGAACTGGCCTTCAATGCTGCTGTAGATAGCACTGTAATGGTTGATACTGGGAACTTTTGAGAGGGAAGTGGGTGGATTTTTATTCTTTCTTGTGAGCTGAAATCTTCTCTGACTTGCCCACTACTGCAAAGTTTGAGATTAAAAGCTGCCATCTCTGAGCTGAATCTTCCTTGAAAGAAACTTATTTCCTGTAACTAAATTTAAAACATGGTGAAAGGTGTGTGTCTGATAGACACTGCAGACTGATGGCTTCTTTTATTTTGTGGAGTAGCTCTAGCATGACTGGATGCAAGTGCCAGATTTTCCTACCATGCACTTCAATCTTGGGTTTTCTCACTGTCCTCATTCAGTTTTGCACTATTGCAATTATAAAAGACAAAAGTAGCCCAGCCTTCATGGGTGTCTAGCTGATTCCTCATAACTAATTGTAGGCAAAAGCAGGGGTACCATAAATAAAAGTTTTTATGATACGGGGCAAAATGCCAGAAACTCTTTCATCCAAACCTATCCTCTGTGTCATTATAGTTTGGGAACCGCAGCATTTGTTCAGTTGACTACCACACAGACAGATCAGAATGCCTTAATTTTGCTATAAGCTCAGTAAGAGCTAATGGTAAGGGATCAATTATGCTTCATTTGGCCCTAGAAAGTCTCTAACTATTGCCTGGTTATGCAAATGGTCATTAGTCCCTGTCTCCTCATTACAGCTTACCTGTCTGCCTTGTTTTGCATTCTCCAAACCACAAGTCTTGATATAGATTTCCAAAGAGCCTGAAAACTGGATCTGAAACCCTGCTACTGCTAAATTAATAATAAAAAAGAAGTAAAACCAGCTCTCTACATCATCAGTCCAAGCATAATTGCCCTTGGAGCACCCTACAAAGTTGTTGCTCAGAGTAAGGGCTTAACTACACATTACACACAAGCAAACAAACAAACAAACAAACAGGAGCAAGTCTAGAAAAAAACAGCTTTGCTGGGGGAAGGAAAGATTTATAGTGGGGAAAAGCAGCAGGGAGAATGCTTGACCCTTTCTTCACCTTAAATCACTTCTAAATGCTAGCTGAGGCTGTTGGGAGTTGTAGTCCAAAACATATGGAGGACACGAGGTTGGCAAAGGCCGTTTAAACCTGTTTCCAAATATGTGTTACCCATCACAAAACTTGCATGGATATTCGGTGGGAGCTAGCTACAGGTTTAGGAGCAGGGGCAGTAAATAGGTTTGCTAGTAGATGTATGCTTAGCTTATCAGTCATATGGCCCAATACAGATAGAACCTCATAACCCCTTGAAACCCCACCTAAAATTAATATTTTTCCAATGCAGAGGTGTAAGATGGCTCTTCCTTTTGAAACTATTATGTCTGCTGCTGAAATAAAATGACAGGTTTTATTTTGGTATTTTATTCTAACTCAAAATTAGGGAATTGTGTAAATAATTTAAATTTTCTTTTATCATCTGGAATTTAAATATTTATGGAGGGTTCCAGTGTTTTAAAAGTTGGTTTCATTAAGTTAAAAACTGTGTTAAATAAATCTCCCAAGTTTTGTGACTGAGTTCAACTTGGAGATTGTTTTATATTTAAACATTCCTCTGGAATATTAACTAGTTAGTTGCGTTGAATTTTTCAGATGAGGCATGAGTGTTGTTGGTTTTTTTAAAAAAAGTTAAAATTAAATTAGATGTTTTAAGGGGTGCTAAGTGTTTGTAAAGGCCAGCACCTCCACAACAGGGCTATACATGTGCACCCTTTAGTGTAACAACTGCACTTCCATCAGCTCCCATGTAAAAAAATACAAGTATACCAGGAATATTTGGGCCTGCCCTGAGTCCCTCTTAACTCCCCCCACACACTGTGCAACTGCAGGTGGTTGAATCTAGCCCCAATTTTAACTCCCTGAGTCTATTCTCACTCTGGAGAACTATGCAAAAATTTAAAAGTTGATCCAACTGCCCAGCATTGCTCAGGACCCTGCAACCACTGCCAGGCAAGCCCCCACTGACATGAGGGGGCCCACCTGAAGACATTGGCTTGTCTGGGCCCCCTCAAACCTCGAACTGGTCCTGGCTACGGATTCAAAATGACTACACTCCATTAAGAAACTTTATTTGAATTATTGAGGATTGGTGGGGGAATTTATAACCTATTCAGTGTTCTTCAGGGTATCCTGATTAATCTTAGCTATATAGCTTTAAAAGCGTCCATAAAAAAAACCTAGCTCTTATTCCCCGCCTCTTAGTTTAAGCAAGCAGCAGACTTATTAAAAGCCTAGTTATTAGTGTGCCTTCAGTTTATTTCTGTGTTCCTTCGGTTTTCATCAAAAGGCTTTGATAAAGCTTTTTTACTTGAAAAACAACATTCCTTCTATAGTTATCAAATTATCGTGGGGATCATAATATACATCATATTGTTTCCTCTGCCAAGATCTCATTTAATAAATGTCTTATTTTGGACTGGGCTATTTTTTGCTTCAGTAGCAGTGTGAGGGATTCTTCTCTTTCATAGAACGACATTACCTGACGTTAGTGGTTTCTAAATTGAAAGAGCTGAGGTTTTTTTTTATGTTTAGCATTGTTGCAATTATCTCCTGAGGAAGTATATGTTGACTTCTAATGAGAACATCATGACATGTAACCAAATGTATTAGTGTGCTGCAAAACAATATAGCAAGTTTGAATTGGCCACATAAATGCTTATTAAACAGTTCAATTGGGGTGAGAAACCACACAGATTAGCCCAGAGGCTACATAATTGCTGTAGTCTTCAGAACAGTGATGGTAAGCACTTGCTGGGAAAAGTGTGAAGTAAAAGTTGGTTATATGGTATATATTTGTAGGAAGTGGGGTTTTTTTAAAAAAATTGAAAGGAAACATTTAAAAATGGCATCCCCATCTGAAATGAAGCAGTCCATTCTTCCACCTCAGGAGACTACCACCTCCTATATTGTGTTTGCAGACCAGGCCTGCCTGCTTCTTTTTAGCCTTCAGAATGGCAGGGTACCCACAACATATTTTATTATTATTATTATTATCCCCCCTGCCTGCCTTGATATTTGTTTTATGTGCTTGTATTTCTTCTGATTGGGCAACAAGTTTCTGTCACTTTGCTCTTTTCAGCTGAATCCATAGAAATGAAGCTGTAGCCTGGCCTTAGCACCTTCCTCACTTTAGGTTACTTGACCAAAACTGGAAGGGATGTGGACTGTGTATTCATTTCCATCAGTAGTAAGCCTGAGGTGCTGCTGTGGCTTCCAGCTGAACACAAGCAAAAGAAGGCAGCCAGCTGCACTGCTAGGCCTAGTGCTGGCAAGAGAATGGAATTGAACCAGCTGTTTTGGGGTCTAAATTCTATATCCTGTGTGCATCTTAAGGTCACGAAAGAGATTGTCTGGCACGCTTCTGAACAGAAGCAGCAAATAAATAGATTTTCAAAGCATCTTTCCAGCTCTAAGTGATGACAAACAGCATCTTACCACACCAGATACAGCATGCTATATTGGCGGCACACTAGATACAGGCCGATACAGCAGTAGTATGCAAATTGATTAACACAGAAGATTTTAAGTGGTGCCTTGAGACACTAGAAGAGAGCTTCAGTTGAAATAATGAACCTGAATCATCATTTTATTTCTTTGTTTTTTTTTAATTAATAAATGCAATATTATGTGAAATTGATTTATAACAAACTAGAGGTTTTACACTGGATTTGGTATGTTATGCTGCTTAAAAGATTATTACATGACACTCCCACATGCATCTTTATTTACACCTGTCATTCCAAACAATGTAAGAAAAATATGTTCGTCTGGCAGGTATATCTACCTTATGGCCTGTATAGGTAGTGTTATTAGATCCTTTTGAAGCTTGCAGAAAAGGAGTTCTAACATGCTGTCCTTGAGAAAAATATTCTGAGGAAGATACTCTGTTGAAAGTTTAGGTTTCTGTTGTATTAAAAGTATCTATTGCATGGAAAACCTTTTTTTGTTTCATAAAGGTAGTGCCTGACAAAAGTCGGGGGGGGGTGGAAAGGAAAAGGAAACCATCTTCCAAAAAAGATACATCCCCCCCCCCCCAGTTTCAGCACTAAGGAAATACAAAGAGTAATTTCAGCTAATACCTAGTCAGTAATGCTGGTGACTTGTGCATCTTTGGTGGTGAAACATCCTACAGTGGCAACATCAAACATGGCTCCATCCTGAGTGTACAGTTCTACCATTCAAATGCCTTGCTTCCTTAGATCACAACTCTTGTTTCTGTCACACAACCAATGCAAAGCTGGATTTTTTTTGTATCAGATACATCTGAAGGGAGTGGGGAGGTTCATTTCACAGACAGGAACCAAGAACAAGATGACTGGGAAACAAACTGGGCACCAGACCCAGGCAAAGACATTTTGCTGTCTGAGGTGGAACTGCAAATCCCACCCCACCCCTCCTGAGTCCAGACAAGGATGCCAAAGTTACTTTGGCAAATGAGACAGAAAATCTCACAAGTGCTTCGCCCCCTCCTTGGCAGTAAAACACATTAAAAATAAACTTAACAATTAACAACATTTTGCCCTTTTATGGCACACAAAAACAGCTCTTTGAGGTAGCCACTTCACTTTGCCTAATGGTAGGACTGACCATGCTGAGAATAACTGGGCTATGGCCATTGGAAGGGTGGAAGTTGGTAGTGAACCAACCAAAGGAAGATGTGAACTAAGGAAGTTGACACTAACAGTCAGGTGAGGAGAGTGAACATCGAAAATATAGTTTAAAACAGGCTTCCTCAATCTCGGTCTTCCAGATGTTTTTGGCCTACAACTCCCATGATCCCTAGCTAGCAGGACCAGTGGTCAGGGATGCTGGGACTTGTAGTCTCAAAACATCTCAAGGGCCGAGGTTGAGGAAGGCTGGTTTAAAACTACTAGTCGGAATGCCTCAGCAAGCCACCACATAAACCATGCTCCATGCTTCTAATCTATAAGAATGAAATTTGTCCTCCTAATCTCTCTACCCATTGCATGAAAAAGAAAGAGCATTCACTTAGTTTGAAAATAAATGGCCTTGCCAAAATATCTGGATGTTTTAAACCAGATTGCTTTCCTCACCCCCTTGAGTTTATGACTGTCTAAATCCCTTCCTGCAAAAGTGAAATAACTTCACTCCCATTTCCGCCGCCTAGATTCTGTGCTGTTCGAAAAGAATTTCCCAAAGTGATTACCAAAAGGCCTGAAAGAGAAATGATTACAAATGGCTGAGTTAACTGCTCCAGACGGCCTCATCAGTCATCATAATGCGGCCTCAGCACAAGTCTCTTCAGGACAGGCAACTTGTCATGACAGATGAAACCTCTTTAAGGAGACTTCCTCCCTTGGCTGTTCCTCTAGCTAATCCTCATGAGGGAAGGTGCTTGCAAATAACGGTTCTTAAGCAATAATCTCAAGGAAATCTCTGCCAGCTGCCAATAGTACACTGGTTAGTTGTTTTCCTAAGCGGGGCCCGCATTTCTCAAAGCTAAAAGCTATTTACTTCCTGCATCTAGTGGTCAAAGTGCTTGTGTACTGATTCATTTAAAGCTCTTTTTCAAGGGAACAGATCAAAGGCACCCACATGTGAAGAATGGCTGCTGAACAGGGCAGGTACAAAATTGAGTTGCATGGTCAATCAACTGCATGCAGCCTCGCTGACCCATAAAAGTGAAGATAATTCCATCAACACAACTCCATGCCTCATACATTCCCCGGTGCATCATTAATCATTTCTAAAGCACAAAGTGCATTATCTTCTTTAGCCTCATAACTGTGAGGTCACTTCAAGTGGGAAACAGCAACATACCAGAGGCCATCAGCTCTGTGGTTAAGCAGGGACTTGAACCTGGAGCCACAGCTGCAAGTGAAAAACTGAAACCCAGGGATGTCCAACTTCTGTATGTGATCCTTGTTAACTTTCTTATTGTTCTGATGAGTGAAACTCTGGGCAAAGTTCTTACCATATTTTGATTAACATTTGTTAATCTGGAGTCCCATGAGACACCAAATGTCCATCAATTTCTTTGACTATCACACCACATTAACTTCAGAAGTTTACTGATCCCATTTTACGGATGGGGGATTTAATTTTGTGGTTGAACTATGTTTCTTTGGGGTGGGGGCAGGGAGAGGGAATAAGAAATGGAATCAGGATTGCACTCAACTCCAGTAATCCACACTTGCCATTGAAGGTGTGAAAACAGGCTATGTAATTCCAGTCCTATGTGCATAGACTTTTTCCATGCAGTTTAGAATTAGTACGTTGAAATTGCTTATCACCATGTTAAAATATGGGGTTGTTTATATCCCCTCCATATGCACAGTTTATGTATAATTATTATTACATGAAGAAGGCTTTGCCCGTGCCACCCACTGGAGTCATAGCTTAGCTGTAGGCCCTTTATAAGACTCAGAGATCTACCACCTAGATTCACAAATCAAACAGAATTTTAAGCCAACTATCCTGTTGTCTTCAATAGGACTAATGGCTTCATGCTTCAAGCTACCTCAGTGAAAATGGTTAAAAATATTATGAAGTAAATACCAACAGAAGAAAGGAATCAATAGAATTTGTGGTGTGTGTGTTTTTTTTAAAAAAATGTATTATCTCTTCATCCTATCTAGGCTCAGTATTTTTCTTTTGTCAGTAGCAATATGAAATAAAGATTGCCTTTCTAATCACACAGATTTTGTCTCCAGTAAAGCAGATCAAATGCTTAGCTTCAAGTCACAAAAATGGCCAACGAGTAAATTCAAAGCTGTGAGAATTACAGTTGTTGCACAAAATGATCTAAATGCATAGTTATGTATATTCTACACTAAATTCAGCAGTAAGGGTTTATTTTCCCTGGCAGCAACAGAAAGTGCATGAGGTATGCTGTTCACTGTGTTTCTTTTAGTTTTGCCTAATTACATAGCAATATGCTTTATGTGTCTGTTTGATTAGATGCCTTTGTGCTTTGTTATGTTTATGCTTGCTGTGCATTAATAAATTTTGTATTTCTTACCCATAAGCATGCTAATTGCCTCTGAATCCATAAAAGAACCATCATGCTTGCCAGAACCACCTAGCCTTGGCTGAACAGAGCCTAAGAAATAAATGGCATGAGCATGCACAGAGTGCATTTGCCTACCCTGTGAGGATTCTTTGTATTTCAAAAGAAGCTCCCTTAACAGTAACTTCAGTTTGAAACACAAACTCATTGGTTTGCATCCAATGCTAGTCTTACTCAGTGTAGACCCATTGAAATTAATGAACATTACTAACTTAGGCCCATTAATTTCAATTGCTATAGTCTGAGTAGGGCTAACAATGCTTCATTGCCAGTCAGCCACATGATACATCGACTCACAGCTATTCTTCCACCAAAATGTAAAGGGGGTGGGGAGTGGCTGTAGCATCAACAGATAGTAATCACTTTAATGGGAATCTGTAAAGAGAATCTGGTCAGCAAAGAGTATAAACAATGCAACAATTTAAAATACTGAAATTCAGCAATGGCGGTTAATTGTTTGTAGTCATATTTCAAAGGTATCCTTGGAGGGCCCTCAGCCAATTGGAACTTAGTTCTGTGCATATTGCACTTCCCTGTAAATCCACCACTGCTCCCATCCCTAACCACCAGTGATAGTTTTCCAGTGATAGGATTAGATTCCAAAACAGTGCATTCAAGGGGTCAGATGAAGGCAGGGCAAGAGGGACTTTGGATTTCTTGGATCCAAAGCTCCTTCATTCTTCTGAGGGTCCTCAGGATCAGGCTTGTCACTAACAGCAGACTTGAGCTGCTGTAGATGATTCCCCACTGGTTTCACTTGGGGTAGGGAAAATTAAGGGGGAAAACAACTATTTGTGAATGGAGAGAAACATGTTTTCCCTGCTCCCATGTCCTGCTGACTTGCAGAAGTGGGTAGAACTTTTGAGGGGCCAGATTGTCCAGCACTTCATTCCCCACCTTCACTCCCCCTCCCACTTAGGATTGCATTGTAAGGTTCATTTAAAAGCAAGCATTGAAGGAGCTAAACATACATCCCTTGAGAAGGCATTTCATGATTTGAGGCCATTGGTGAAAAGGCCCTGTCCCTTGTCCCCATGGTCCTGTGGGCCTGGCCTCTTCATCTCAAGTGCTAATAAGGTTCATATGGCTGCACCCAGCCCTTCAAAAAGCCCAAAACAGTTTAGTGCTTTAACAGCAGTATTTAAATTGGACGTGGAAGCAACCAAGTAACCAATAGAGCTGATGTAAGTATTCTCTGAATAGTATTCTCTGAATAGCATAGTATTCTCTGAATGCTTAGCCCCAACCCAAACAATCATTTGGCATCTCTATTCTGTACTAACTGAAGTTTCTGAATTATCTTTAAAGGAAGCCCACATAAAGTATGCTTGCTTTTTGCAACAACAACAACAACAACAACAACACGTGTTTAAAAATTTGCTTTAAAAAACAACAACAGATGCTTGAAACTTTGTTGGTGTTCTGGGAGAGCTGTAAGTGTCAATGAAACCAAATAAGAATATTTGACAAGGGGCAGAATAACACCTAGTAGAGTAGCCCTGAAAATAATCCCCAATGCACTCTGCTGGAGGGGAAAAGAACCATTTTGTGCTCCAGATTCTGTCCCATTCCCATCAACCTCCAGCAGAATTGCCAATGTTAAGAAATGATGAGATGTGTTGCCCAAGAAAATCTGGGGGGCACTAGGTTCCCCACCTCTGTTTTACATGATTGTGCACACACATGTTGCACACGGTGAGGTGTTGCCTTTATGGCATCACTACACAGGAGTCTTTTCCACATCTAAGGTTGGCAGAGATATGCAAGAAAGAAAGAAAAGGACCATAGGTACAGTCAAAACCATATGAATTATAAGCACAGCATGATGCCAACACCTTAACCGGGCAGGTATTTGGTTCAGATGCCAGGTATAAGAAGTATGAGAATTGGATAAATGAGTGAGGCTGTCTAATCCCCTAAGAAAGCCCAGTGCAGAGATTTATCTTTGGAGAGCCACAAAGATGGGTTGGCAGCAGCAGCCTACAGGCTGAGGAAAAGGAATGTTGTGGCCTGCATTTTGTAGTATATCTAAGAGAGATCTCCCAATATTTCCTATCTCTCTCCTATAAACCCCCTTTTTCAGTTTGAAAACAAAATGATGAGGTACTGTAATTTTCTCGTCTACAGCTTCCATTTGCAGTCAGTTCCGAGGTGCCTATCTGTGTGAAGATAAGAGCTTTTCATGTTTTACTCAGGTGTTTTATGGCCTTCATTTCAGGAACACTTACAAAACTTTCATGAGAAATGCTCCTATGTATTTAAATTTCCTACGGTTGTAGCCAGAGATGATATCCTTTACCTTAAGCAAAGCAGAAATATTGCAGTGAAAACAGACAACATAAGCACACTGGCATCCTTCCCAGTCAAGGGAATATGAACAAGGTTTTATTGTTACTGCCAAGACAGCTGGATTTTAGATGGAAATAGTAATCTCATTCTTTGGCTGTTTCTAGGGGTAATACAGCTTTCCTGCTAACAAATGCCCAGTATTCTTTCTGCATTAGAAACATCTTGTGAGTTCATTATCTTTGTGCCAAGGTATTTCTCAGCCCCAAACCCTAATGACTCTAATAAATGGCAATACACACAAAAGGCAAGAAATTCAAAAGTACAGTACCCTACAGCTATCATAATTTGTTTCCATTGTGCATATATAATGGAACTTCGGAGCATTCTGTGGCATTAGCTTTAATGGTCTGAATGTTTTCAGTTTTTAGAAATTAAACAGGTTGCAGATAGCATTCCTGACATGCTTTCTTAATCACATAGCCCCTGCAGTAAGTAGACTTGGTAGCTGGATCATTCACAGTGGCAACAATGGCTCGTTAAGCTGACCATTAGGCAGCTACTTCAGACTTCTGGAATATGTCCCACTCATCTGCCAGTATGGGGTTTGTAATAAAGCCACTGCAACAAGGAGAGTTGCAAGGACATTTTTGCTGTTTAAACTTGGCCAGGGAAAAAGGAAAGAGATTTGAGTTTTGTACCTACGAGATGTAGAGATGGTCACCAGCTTCAACAGCTTCAGAAGAGGATTAGCTTCCAATGGCTACTAGTTATGATGACTATGCAATACTTTGAGCATCAGAGGAACTATGCTGCTGAATTCCAGTTGCTAGAGAACATAAAAAGGGAAGTGCTATTGTGCTCTTATCCTGCTTGCAGACTTCCCATAAGCATCTAGCAGGCCACCGTGGGAATAGAATGCTGGACCAGTTGGGACTTTGGTCTGATGCAGGAAGCACTTCTCACCACTGAGGGCACAATGGCCTTGCGTGACACTGCTGCAACCAGAGGAACTCCAAGCTTCAAGGGAACTTCAACTCCATGCACAACAGGCTGCACAACTAATTCCTGGGAATTGAAACCAATCACCCCCAGCACCTCTGCTTTGTTAGGATTCAGCCTCAGTGTATTGGTCCCATCCAGCCTGTTATTAAATCCAAGCACCAGTTCAGCACTTGTATAACCTCACCTGACTCAAAGGACAATGAGGAATAGAGCTGAGTGCCATTAATATATTGATGGCCTATTACTTCAAATCCTCTGCTACAAGAAGCAGCCAGCTTCTGATCTCAGAAGTCAAAGGACATGGGGGACAAGATGGAATCTTGTGGGACCTCACAGCACGAGTGCTATGAAGCCAAACAGAAGACACCCAATGCCCTTTTCTGAAACCAACCCTATCAAAGTGCCCCCAATTCTCACCTCACCAAGCTGGTCCAGCAAGATTCCATGGTCAATGCTACCAAATGTCACCGAGATAAAGAAAAAAATGCAAGGGTTAAGAATTCAGGTAGCTGGCATCCATCCATCAAGGACAGTATCCACATCTTTGGGCTGCGTTGACTGAAACCATTCCCAAGCAAAATGACTAGGTGATATTCTGGACACCTCCACTGGATCTGTATCACCATCACTACCCGCATCAAGTTCAGAAGGCATATGAGCAACTTTACCCTCACAGCGCCTTTCAAATTTGTCACAGCAGGCTTCCGAGGATTCCACCCAGAACACCCTTTCCTGTGTCTGTTCTTAAAAACTCATTCACCTCCCCCCCCCAAAAAAAATGCTCTGCTGGACAGCTCCCTGAGCATTCAGTGGTGGCAGAAAAGTGAGCTTGCTTTGCTGCCATCATTGCCAAAAAATAGAAGAAAAAATGTTTCCTTGCTTGAGTTAAGTCATAGTTGCTATTTAACTTGCCACTTGGTTTTAGCCATCACCCTACTTGCTTCATAGCCCACAGCTCTACAGGAAACCAGGGAGCTGACCAGGCTGTGCATTGCAGGACAGGGCACTTGTGAGTGATCGTATCAAACTTCTCCACTGTCAGATGACTGTTGCGGTTGCTCAAGAGTAACCAGGCAGGACTCAAACCTGTGTTTTACAGGTTTTATTTTGGTGCCAACTATTTACAATGAAGAGCTCCAAAGCTCATTTCTGGCTGAATCGCTAGCAGAATCCGGGAGTGGTCTTTTTTGGAACTCCCCCAACATAAGAGTTTCATTTCCCCCAACCTTCTCCTTCCCTCTTTGTGCCTTAGGCTACTGCACAGGATGGGCGATGGCAAGGGCATGTTTCCCTCCTGTCCGGCTTGCCCAGGAGGGCAAGGCTCCCACCAGCATCCTCTGGTCCTTGCACCTCTCCCCCACTAGAGGTGGGGCTTTCCCCCTCCCCGGAAGAGGAACTGCTTCGCAAGATTTTCAGAGGCTCCCTGTAGCACAACTGCCCTTCTATTCCTCACCTCTGAGCCGATGGCAGTTCCCTGACATCCACATATACCATATCTGTACTAACACATAAATATTCCCTCGGCCCAAGGCATTCATGGCGTACATTATGAACATGTGCATGTGCTCAGTGTATCCATGCTCTTTTGGCAGAGTCATTGCAAAACTGTTTCTGAGTTTTAAGTTTAATTTTCCCATAGTGCTTCATCCCTCCCAATCTTCCTCTAGCATCTAAAAGTGAAAACAGAAAAAGTACCACTGCATTCCCCCTTGTGTGTATTGGGTCAAAAGAGCTATCACAACATTGCTGATCATGCTGATTCTAGCCGCTGTCCGTAACAAGTCCCACCTCTTAAAGTGATGATGATCATAATTAACAATAGTGCATTAATCTCCCTGGAATTTCCCATGTCCTGCATCCTGTGTGGCTCCCTTGTACATAACAACCTGGGCTGCTTTGCAGATGTAATTGTTAAAGCACACTCAAGAGTGTTGTAGTAAATAGAAAGCTCATGGATTTCTGGAATACTGTCTGATACCTTTTTGCGATTACAATTCCACAACAAAGAACGAGATATATGTTGGAATCAATCCAGCAAGCATGGCTTCTGGGTAAGTTCCACATGCCTGGAATCCATAGGGGCCCACCATTGCAGTGCTTGATGGGCTGCATTCATTGTTGATTGTAAAAAGATGTGCACTATTTTCACATGGGGGTACGATGAGCATGGGCGGGGGGGGGGGGAGTTAGCTAGTTTGACTTTGGAGATTAAAAAAACACACCATAAGAGCACGGAATACATTGCATTTGAGGAAGAAAACAAAAGAGACAAAAACAGCATCAATCTATATATCCACAGGGAGACAATGAGTAGTGCAATAAAAAAAAACCCTCTTTCCTAATAAACTGACTCAGACCAGGCCTGAAGTTTCTGAAATCCCCCTTTTGGATCTGTGCTGGAGCAGAGCTAATAAAAGAAAACATCTCTCTCATATATGAAATAAATATATATGGTGGTCATTTTAAACTTTCTACTAAGTTTAATGGGCCTACTGAAGGATTTTTTAAAAGTTCAGATTTGTTCTGAACTGCTGTGCACAAATATATATATATATATATATAGAGAGAGAGAGAGAGAGAGTTCATGCCTGATACATTTTTGTTCTGATTTCTAAAGGTCCCATGGCTGCTTTTCTTTTGCATCTGCAGCCATCATATTTCCTGGAAGCCTGGAAATCTTTCACCCTTCAGCTGCTTATTCTCCAATGGAGACATCACTGAGAGCTAAAACACATGATATGGGAAGTATTAGGTGCAATTTTGGGGATTGTACAATTCAAACTGTAGATTAATGGCAGCTGTGGGAATAATCTATATTTTTTAAAACCCTCCCAGCATTTAAAATAATAATAATAATATGAACAAATAAGTGTAGCCACTTATGCTTCATCATAGACAGGATAAAGATTTGCATGAGTTGTTGTTGTTGTTGTTGTTGTTGTTGTTGTTGTTGTTGTTGTTGTTGCTGTTGTTTTATACCCCACCCTTCCTCCAAAGGAACCAAGGGCTGCTTACTTTTTTACACATGCTTTTTGTTTGTATGGATGCAAATTTAGAAATAATGGATGGAATTCAAT
Organism: Podarcis erhardii; assembly: GCF_964252035.2. Taxonomy (NCBI): domain Eukaryota; kingdom Metazoa; phylum Chordata; class Lepidosauria; order Squamata; family Lacertidae; genus Podarcis; species Podarcis erhardii. Next base: position 90,734,095 of record NC_138507.1, on the reverse strand, counting down.
GTCATTCCAAGGCAATTGTTCCATCAACCCAAGCATTTCGGCTTGCTGGATGGAATTACCTTTTCCTTCCCCTCCCATGCACTGATCCTCCAGAACCTACGGGGGAAGCCCTGTTCCACAAGTGGGAGACCTTGCACAGGGCTCCCGCTGTCAGAACAGGCTAGTTGAATCTGCCCAATTTCGTTACTTCAGATATAAATGCAATACATCTTGCCATAGTGGGGGGAATGTTGACCATTGTGCCTGCTCGTTCTGCTGCCCAGGTGTTAATTGTTGATGGACAACTTCAGTGTCTAAGCACTCTCTTCTTAACATTCCTTATCTTTAAAACCTATGCTGTTTAACATCTCAAACTGGATTGGCATTAGGGTGCCAGGATCAGCGGGTAAATCCTTTAGCCCTGTATCATTTTCCCATTTAAAATGGTGCCCCCCAGATCCTATTCCTATCCCTGCTTGGGGAAAACATGCATCTATGGTTATTTTCCCTCTGTAGGGCAAATAGTAATGTCTCTGGGGGAAAGTTAGACTGGAGAAAGGCATGGGGAGGAAATAGTTATGCACTTTTACAACATTTCCACAGTACTGCTGATACTATCTGATGCTTTCAATTCCCTCCTCCATTTTTGAAGGAAACTAAAAGCAGATTCAAAGCCTTTAATCTGGATTTTCTATAGTCATCTGTAATGAAAATATCAAGCTGACATTGGTGGGAATGTAGATTTGGCTGTCTCTTCCATGTAGTAGCTGGCATTATTAACAACATTAGCACAGCACAAATTGTGAAAAAGAGGATCAAAGGTGTTTCACACTCCCTCATGTGAAGTCCAGGCTTTGGCAAGAACTGGGGTTTGGGCAAGTGGAATACTAAAGCATTTACAAGCTGTTAGAATTTATGTTTAATTCTCTTGGGGGTCTGGAGGGGAGAGCATGCTCCTAAGCATTACGAGGCCTAACGAAATAATTTTTCAGGCTGATCATAGTCAGTCAACAGTGTCAGTCACTGTAAATGTTTCCAAAAGTACATTCCATTCAAGCCTCAAGAAACATCTTGGCATCTACTACCACCTACTAATTGCTACCTGTATTCCTCCTTCTCGGCAAGAGTTCAATACAGATTTTCTGACACCCAGAATACTGTTTATTTGCACTCATCAAGCTTTCAGAGTGTGACATAAAATCATTGTAACGTAATACATTATTTAACATGTTTTCCAACTGGAAAAGATGAAGTGATGGGTTGTCACTGAGCATTTTGGAAAAGGAAAAGAGAATATTTGGTCTGAGGCTATGCACCCTGCTAGGACAGCGGGCAAAGCCAAACTAGTACAGGAATCAACCAAACTAGAGGAAAATCCAGCACTTTTCCACCCCATTTATTTCAACATAGCAGAATTAAGCATGCTTTTTACCCCTCTCATTGAAATAAGTGGGGGGAAATGTGACTGAATTGTGACTTTCCATTGGGAGTTCGTAGACAAGGCCAACCATGTAGCCAGCTTGTTTGTCAGGTGACTATTGAGATGGATGAGCTCTCCCAAGCTCCCCTCAGATTAACTCAGAAATGGCCCACGGTCTTCAGGGGGTAAAGAGTAGAAAAAGCATGGAACATATTGGGGAGCCAGTCTGAAACTTGTAAAACTGACACACATACACACACACCCTGCAAAATTTGCAGGGAGGTGTATAAAGAGGTTCATATAAGATAAGAGTACCAATGGCTACTCTTACCAGTATGACCAGTTGGAGAGTGCTGTTGTGCTCATCTTATGCTTGTGGGGGTTTCCATGGGCATCCATGGAAATATCTATAAGCATTGCAGAGGGTTGGACTGGATGAACCTTGGGATACCTTCCAACTCTACAGTTCTATGTTTCTGTGATCTGGTTGGCCACTGTGACAGCACAGTGCTGGACTAAATGGGTCTTTGGTCTGAACCAACAGCAAAGCTCTTCTTTTGGCTGCAGGGGCAGGAAAAACTAGGCTGGGAAAGAGAAGTGCATCCCCCATCATGCTCTATGTGTCCCCACAAGGGTCTGTCTCCTTCCTTCTGTGCTCACAGGAGACTTTGAGAACATACCATACATGGGTATGCATGCAAAGGATCAGAGAGTTAGCTAATACTGGGCTTGCATGTGTACACAGTAGGTATATTTCTAGAGTCTGTTCTCATGGTCTGCTGAATGCAGTTCTGTCCCTCACCTCCATGCATATTACATCACTCCACATTGACTATCAGAGAAGGGCCCGAGTGTTGATACAGGCGTTTATTTGCTGCATGCACAGAGATGCACGCTTACTGTAAAATGGGCTCACAGAGTCATTAGTTCTCAGTGAGTAGTGACAAAATGGAGCACAAAGCAGGAAAAAGTAAAATAGAAAGCCAGGAATAAAGTGGTACCTCAGGTTACATACGCTTCAGGTTACAGACTCCACTAACCCAGAAATAGTGCTTCAGGTTAAGAACTTTGCTTCAGGATGAGAGCAGAAACAGTGCTTCGGCGGCACGGTGGCAGCAGGAGGCCCCATTAGCTAAAGTGGTGCTTCAGGTTAAGAACAGTTTCAGGTTAAGAACGGACCTCCGGAACGAATTAAGTACTTAACCTGAGGTACCACTGTAGCCTGTTCCTCCCTCCTGGATTAGACCTTTCTCCTTTAAGCAAACTATTTGGGAAGTAACTGGGCTGTTGCTTAATCAGGGCCTTGTGAAAACTGCTTCTGAGAAGGAATCTATGGATTTGGCATAGCAGGTCTAGCCAAGGAGATGGGCCTGAGTCGTACCAAAATCACAGTGGAGCTAAATTAAATATGGCCCATAGGGTGTTTGTAAGGAAATAATTAGAGGCTCTCATTTTTTGTTCCAAAGGCAGAAACTCTGTACCCCTGACCTACTTAGACTCTTGTAATTGAGCTTTTTGAAGTATACTTGTAAGAGTTCTGCTTTCTGCATCCATTCTTAGAGTCGCTCGTGTGGAAAATGAATAAAGAGGCCCTGAATTACTACTACGATGAATTCCTGGCTTTTATTCAAACAACTGTTTGAGAGTAATTTTGCAATATATCCCCCAAGCTCAGTATGTAACCGAGTGGAATTTGACCTACAATCTTGAAACTACAATTCTATTATGGCACTTTAGAGCTTTGAAAAATGCCTGCTTCCTTGGTATCCTACCTGGCAGAAACATATTACCCAAAGGATGAACCTGCAGCAGTGCCTAGAAATAAGGTGAAGTTTTGCTCTGGCCAAATTTGCTGTTTTACAAAAGTTTTGTTCTTGGTCTTCAATACAGTAGCTGGGAATAGGCATCCTCCCGAATACAGTGTTTCAAAATATGGTCTACATGTTCTCTAAACTTGCAGAACAAGCAAACAAAAATACTTTATTCATAAGTGTGGTTTGACTGTGAGGTTCGCCATCAGCTGCTATTATTATCTCTGATCCGCACCTTGGTTTCCTCTCAGACTCACTTTGTACACTAAAGCATTATTGCTTAAAGTATTTTTGCTATTCTCCAAAGAGCCAAGGAGGTAATAGTCATAATACTCATGATACTCCTACTCCCGCTAATAATTTATTTTTATACCCCGTCAATCTGACCAGGTTGCCCCAGTCACTCTGGGCAACTTCCAGCAGAAATGTTGTTGTTGCTGTTGCTATTGTTTATTGAATCAATATTCAATAAACCAGAGATCGCAGGGTGGTTCACAGATTAAAATCAAAATATAAAACCACAAAATACAGGAAACAACAACAACATCAAACATTACTGTAAAAGCTTCCTGAAACAGGGCTGCCTTCAGATGTTTCCAAAAATGTATATAGTTTAACTCTTTGACATCTGCCTGGAGAGCATTCCACAGGGAGGATATGACTACCAAAAAAGTCTTCTGCCTGGTTCCCTGTAGTTTAACTTCTCGTAGTGAAGGAACTGCCAGAAGGCCCTCAGTGCTAGACTCAGTGTCTGGGCTGAACAATGTGGGTGGAGACACTCCTTCAGGTATACAGGGCAGAAGCCATGTAGGGCTTTTAAAGTCAATACCTACACTTTGAATGTGCTTGGAAGCATACTGGGAGCCAATTTTGATCTTCTAGGACCAGTGTTATGTAGTCTCAGCAGCTGCTCCCAGACACCAGTCTAGCAGCTACATTCTGGATAAATTGCTTTTGATATCCAGGGACTCAACATGCTATGCTGTTTTTTATCTTTAACATACAAACAGCTAAGGCAGTTCTTCGAGTGCAGTAGTAAGATAAACTTGCAGTATAGTACATTTTCTACTAGAGAACTTCATGTGTGTATGTTCACCTGTAAAGGTAAAGGGACCCCTGACCATTAGGTCCAGTCATGACCGACTCTGGGGTTGCGGTGCTCATCTCGCTTTATTGGCCGAGGGACCCAGCGTTTTCTGCAGACAGCTTCTGGGTCATGTGGCCAGCATGACTAAGCCACTTCTGGCGAACCAGGGCAGCGCACGGAAACACCGTTTACCTTCCTGCTGGAGTGGTACCTATTTATCTACTTGCACTTTGACGTGCTTTTGAACTGCTAGGTTGGCAGGAGCAGGGACCGAACAACGGGAGCTCACCCAGTTGCGGGGATTCGAACCGCCAACCTTCTGATCGGCAAATCCTAGGCTCTGTGGTTTAACCCACAGCGCCACCCGCATCCCTGTTCACCTGTATGTAAATACAATAGCACATCCAGAACCTTGCCATTCATTTCATTGGGACTTCCCAGTGACCTTTTGTTTTGATAAAGGAAAAAATTTTGAGCTCTGACCTACAGCATATAATAAATGTCTCCACATTTCAAAATCTGCAAGAGTTTGCTTCTATGATCGTTGGTGTTGAGGATCAAACCCTTTAAATTGTTTCAGTATCTGTGCATCTAGTGAATCTAGTGTTTGAGATAAGATCAAGAGCACCACAGTAACTTGGAACAGGACCTTGACTGTAACTGCCCCTTTTCTGCATTCCTGTCGAGATATGACAGGTACCCACTACCTGCATTTTCTGGAAACAATGGGAGTTGGTGGGTTGCTAGCAGCAACCACCACTGAATTTTTTCGAAACATGATCTTATGTCGCCTCCTTCTTTGACAGTATTCATTTGAAAAGTTTCATCATATTCTAGGCACCCATTCGTGTGAATATGCAAAAGGCTTTAACAATAGGTTTGAATTATTTAAATGTTCTGCATTCCCAAACCCCTGTCATTCAGGGCAGCTTTGCATCCCCTGAAGTTTTATCATTTACTCACAGAAATATCCCCATGTTGATGTTGGTGGCATGGGGATCTGTGCTCCAAAGGCACTTGCGTTCTTGAGGAAAATGCAAATTACTTGCATATTTAGAATCCAGGATTAGGCCTCATCAGTAAATCTTAGACCGCAGGCCAAAGCACACCAGTGCGCCATAAGGAGACTGCTGTTGTGCTGTGAGAAATGATTTTTTTTTTCTTTTTAAAATGAAGGCATCTGAGCGCTCAAAGTACATAGGCCTTCAGAGGAGCTTTTGCCCACTGCATCTCTGCACAGTTTTGTGCTCAGGCTTTGCTTCTGTCCCCATCATTTCCTGCTGGGGCTAGGCAGCTCTACCACATCTTTGCACTAGATGTGATGAGGTAACATAAAGATGTTCAGTACAAGGATGCAGCACAATTAGCTTCCCATGAAGCAGACAGAACTCTCCCAGAAACATGGGTAGGTTTCTTTTACTCTTTACACTAAACCTTTTGAGCTAGAAGAGTGAAAATTGCCTTCCTTCAGAAAGTTTGGGAAACTCTGACCTGAATTAATTGTCTTGTGGTCAGCAGCAGGGGTTGGGACTTGTCAAAGCTCCTTGACCTGGCCCAGTGCCCAAAAACTGACCAGAGATGTTACAAGGACCTCCCATTTCTTAGCATGAAGAACTCTGAAAAAACAAAGCAGTGGCTTTTTCATACTCAATTTAGCCACTCTGGCATTGTAGTTCATTTGGAAGGGGACAAATGAAGTGGGCTGTGATGATGGGGAGGAGAGAGGGAGCTGCAGTTGGATGGTGGCGTAACAGCTAAAGGACATACATAATTCTGCAGGCAATCCTGAATTATACACCTCTTGTTGTTTAGACATCCCTTGCTTATATGTTGCATCATATAAGCATACCAATGAAAGGTTTCTCTCAAGTCCAGAGTACTAGTACTAGTCTCTGAGTATCTGAGAGCAGTATTTGGCTCTAAGTTGTCCTTTAGGCAGGAATGTCAAAAATGGCCATAGTTATTAAAGCAGAATTTAAATGAAAAAGCTTGGAGAGGTTCAGCATGCCTTCTCTTCATGGTTTAATGTGCCCTGCCAAACTCCCGGCTACTAAAATTTGAGCCGTCAGCCTCCCATTGTAATTCATTCATTTATTTAAAAGGTTAGTATGGCTGCAGAAAAGTGATAAAGCACCTTAAACCAGGGAGCCAGGAAGGGTAGTTGCATGTTCCAACCAGAGTTAAAGTTCCTCAGTATATTTTGACTTTGAGTCCTGCATCTCCAGAGGATACACAATGAGGGGGAAAAGGGAAAGCATTTTTCCAACCACAGAATATCCAGAAAAATAATTTTTCATTGGATTATTTTGGGAGCACTCAGAGGCATTTTCTTTCAGTCTTGTGGGACTATTGCAATGAAGCCCTGGAATATCTGGGAGTAATATTGTCACGTAATCTTCATGAAGTTTGTTATTTGCTGTGACAGTTGCCATTCCTCATTGCAAACAACTTCTGCACATTTTTTTTCATGCTTAGGGGGCATTATGGCCCTTGTGTAGCTACTTGAACAGTAGGATAAGGTTTTAACATTAGATTTTAACCTCTGCTGGATCAAGGAATTAGAGGGGGCTCAGGCATCATACAGCCTAACCCTGCCCATAAACTCACAACCACATTATCAGAAATTTATAAGATATAGCAAAAACTAATCTATATGAAACTATAGATTTCAGTGCTGCACCACTCTGAGGTCTGTTCTAGGTGGCTGTCTAGTTGGCTTAATGATAACACAGGCCATGGGTGTTTGGGGAAGAATTGCTGCTGGTTGGGCTTCTGAGTCCATGCTATCACTGTACCTTTCTGTGTTATGACAGCTTGCCTGCTTTCTAGGCAGAATATATCAGCAAGGTTTAGCACTGGGAGTGAGGTGGGGTGTGGGAGTTTTGGGTTTGCCGTGCAGTTGGCTGGCATTGCTGTACATGGCATTGTGTATGTGTATATATATATATATATATATATATATATATATATATATATATATATATACCTGGTTTTTCTGGCAAGTAAGGGACGTATGTTACATTGGTGGCTGCCTGAACCAATATTAAGGCAGAGCAGTTTTGATAGGGGTCATTCCAAGCACAGAGAACAGCTTAGCAGGAGACACAAGAGATTAGAAGTGAAAGACCAAAATACAATTTTATGTTGAATTGTTCTGATGGCAGACTGCTGCAATTTTCCTCATGAAGCCAATAGGAGTTATGTGAGAATGTGAGGACTAGCCTTCTGTTGCAATCAGGCTGGTTTTCTACCAGTTTCAATTTCCTACTTACACATGAAAAGAAAAAATTAAGCTGTCAAACACAAGCTATTAAAATGTAGGAGCTAAGAGTAAAAGGCCTCCATGACATGGCCTGCATTCTGTGCCCCTGTTTTCTGTTGAGTTTACCTGCTTCCCTGATCAGAGCAGCAGAAGTGCTAATCTCACACTTTCAGAATCATGCTGGCCTGGCAGGTGTTTGGAGTGGATAGAGATGAAAATATACCATCGCAGCTGATGTGGGGTCATTGGGACATGATAATCCCCAAAGGCTTATACCGAACATTCTAATTTGTGACACTGAAATTCAGCAGGGTGTGAAGGTACCTGCTTTATGAGCCAACTCTCCAGAGGCTAAAAATAAAGTAACAAGTGAGAAATGCTCCGAGGTCAGACCTCATGCCAAGGATCTGCTACTTCAGCCAAATGATATTGCCTGCGGTTCTGTGCTGGAGTTAGTTTTCCTTCCCTATGGAAAGAAAAAAAGTAAATATTACTTTTAACTTTACAGTCCTGGCTGTGGATGGCAATGGAACGGAGGAATATTATTTCATACTCTGGGAATTATATTTTGCAAATCTGGGCTTCCAGTATTTTACCTATTAGTTCAAGTCAGTGGTTAACAGTAGGAATTATATTTGCCACTAAACATCTGTGCAGATGTGTGTGCGTTCTGTGACTTGTCTTGATTGCTGTGTTTCACTTTCCTACCACGAACAGGTGCCTGTACGTCAGCACTCATGTATGTTTCAGCCTTTATCATATTGAGAGCCATAAGCTTGAATTGCATGTCTGTTCTATGATGATATCCTTCATAGCAGGATAGAGAATAAAGCCCTTACAGCAAACCCTTCCCTAGGATGTGGTGATGAGAGCACCCAACTGAAGAATTTTGAAAAGAGTTTCACAACACCATAGGCATGGATGAAAGTCATCATGAAAAACATGCCCACTTCACTTTGACTCAGCTCTGATTTTAACCCACAATAGCAATTGCGAGTACAGAATCATAGGTTGGCATTTTCTCTGGTTAGATACGGTTTGCATTTCACATCCTAGATTGGTGAAAAGTTTGTGCTGCTAATTAAATTTGTATTTACAAAGCTGACCAGGTTTCAAACAATTGTAATTGCTCTGTTCCAACAAGCATGACTTCCCCCCAATTCACTTCTGGGAAGGTTTCGTATGGGAGGAAGCTGGCAACTACTGCCCAGTGTGCCTGGGGTGTCATTGCTTTTATGTGCACCACTGAACTTTTTGGGCATTGCTGTCAGTTTTGACAGCACTGCTCACCCCTCTCCCCACAGGTGATCAGCAGTAATTTGGTCTTGCATGTGGCACTGAATGTGTAGCTCACGGTTGCATATCAGTTTCTCTGCTACTCTGCTACTGCTACTGCTACTATTGGGTAATGTTGGTTAATTGCTATTCATGCTCACTTGCAAGGATAATTTTAAATAGATGTACTAAACAGAATGTTGTTATTTTTCTGGTTGGCATATGCTATTCTTATATTACTATATCATTTTTTTGCATCATGATCTCTTTCTTTTATTGGTAGGTGTCAACATTCCAGAATCTCCAACAAATATTCCTCCACGTTCTTTGGATTTTACTGCTTGGAATTTGTCCTGGGTCATGAGAGATTCCTACCCTTCCTTTGTTCCCAGAGGGCGGCACTGTAAGTACATCCATCTTGCATTCCCAGTGATTTGGAAATGATCCAATGTTAAAATAAATGACCACCTAGATAAGTTTTCAAAAATGGTGTTTCCTAAAATAATGCCACATCATAAATGATTTCAGGTGATCATCCAGTGTTCTGTTAACTTAAAGATGAGCTCACACCTTAGTGCATTCATTTGATAACCTTGTTAATCACTCAAATGAAAAACTTCCATTTTATTTGTTTGTTTGTAGAATTTATTAGCAACAGATTTTTGGCATGGTAATATACAGAAATTATGCATTACAACATTAACAGTTTAAAGTAACACATAGCCCTAATGATAAACAATAAGTTTAATATGTTTTTAAAACTTTTTTAAAAATACACAAAAATAGTAGCATGAAAATAGCTGCTTCAAATGAGTTAGTGACTGAAGTAGTGTGCTAAAAATGCCTTGACAAATAGAAGAGTCTTAACCATCCAGCAAAAGACAAGTAGTGACTCTACCTGGAAATCATCTTTCAAAAAGATATCCCACAAAATGCCCTACTCTGAGCACTACTGATTTCAGCTGGCAAATAGATAAATGAGCAAGGGTTCAGTTGCAGTTCTTTAGGCACAGGGAGGTTTATATGGGTGAAACTGGTCATATGTTATTCCTGCATTGTAGGGGGTTGAACTAGATGTACCTTCTAACTGTACAATTCCATGATGAGTCATTTTGTACCATTTCTTCCATCACCCCAAACCAGTTCCAAAAATGGGAGCCCCATTGTGAGAACATTAACCTTATCAGCATATACTAACAATCATCCATCAGTGCCCGACCTAAATTTGGGCATTGAGAAAAAGGGTAATGTTAGCAAAACACACACTCTGACCTGCTGTGCTACTGAATACATCCTTCCTTGTTTTGCTTCAGATTAGGATGGGCAATTTCTGACCTTTTATATCTTGCTGGTCTACAAGTCCCTGTTGGAGATTCATTCTCCATGTCTTCAGTCATGGGATTGTTGTCTATCACATGATGGTGTATGTTTTCATTCCACAGTGTGGGAAGTGGTGGAGACAGGATGTTTTGATGTTACTGTGTTCCGTGAAGTGGGACTATTGTCCTTTGTTCTTTTTCTCTTTGCTGTCTGATGAGAAGGAGCTAAGCCAGAATGTTCCAGGTGTATTATATGTAAATAAACATAGATTAGCCAAATGCTGAGCTACTGAGTTCTGTTACACAAGATGTAAATACTTTGCGGATCCCTGAGTGCGCTAATGCCTTTTGGCATCAGTCGCTGTGATGCTCGGGCAGAGGAAAGCTTTTGAAGCTCCCGAACGATCAACCAGGAGGGAGAGAACATGCCAGCCGTGCATGTGTCTCTGCCTGGGTCCTACACGAGAGTAAGACACTCCTAACAGTCCCATCGTACCTGACCACTCATCATGCTGCCTGGGAGTTGGGAGTCCAACAGCATCTGGAGGGTCACAGGTTCCCCTTTGCTGATTTATACGGTGATTTAATTTCACTGCAGTTTCTTCTTGGGAGAATTACTACTGCAATACAATATTAGCACTTTGTAGAAGGAATACTAGGTATCAAAATAAAAAATAAAAAATGGGGGGGGCACTTTTGACTGTTTATATCAAATTAGGCCATGGCAAGATCCCCAGGAATTATAGTGTGGAAAAACATGACATAGCCGACACAGTGGTTTTCTGCTTTTGCCACTAAATTGTGAATTGTGAATCTGAATTGTACCATTAGACTGATTCTGAGAAGACGTTTGCGCTACCAGCAATCAGCAGTGGGAAAGGTGTGTTCTAAACCAATGTCTTTCTGGCTCACTGTTCTGTGAAGTTTCCTGGCTTTCCATATGGCAATATTGGAAATGGACATTTCACATAGTTGTTCCCTTCAGAATTTTCATTAGTCTTCACTGCCTTAAAAAGAATCTTACTATGTATTATTTTTTGTTGATAGTGAGCCATTTTGGAAGCTTGTTGTTAGCTGGAAAGGTGGGATAAATATATATAGAGAGAACAACCTTTTCGTCCTTAGCTACTACTGTAAGTATATGTAGCTGAAACAATCCCATATCCTACCTCTGACTCCCTCCCCTTCCTTTGTTACTTTTTAAATGTCTATTATTAGACTGTAAGATCCTTAGGGAAGGGGACTCTCAAAGTACCATATTGAAGGCATTACAGTATATTCATAAAAAATAACTAAAATACTGAATGTTGGAAACTACCTTAAGATGTTTGCAAAGGGTGGTATGAAAGCATTTTAAATCAATAAAAATTAAAACAAATATATCTTGTGTTAGGACAGGCAACCCTAATGAACAGCCTATTCAAATGGCAATATAGCTAGGTCTGTTTGTGGGTCGGGTACCACTTGTCTGTGTTTAAAGGAAGGGCCATAGCTCAATGGCTGAGCATCTGCTTTGCATGTAGAAAGTCTTAGGTTCAATCCCTGGCAACTCTTGGTGGAACTGAGAGAGACCCCTGCCTGAAATCCCAATCAGTGTAGACAACACAGAGCAGATGCACCAGTTGCCTGACTCTGTACAAGGCAGCATCCTTGGTTCCTGCACTGACATAATTGTAATGGACAAAGCAGGAGAAATTGCAGACACTTCAAATGGTATTATGATGATGTAATTATTGCAAAACCTGCCATCACTGGTTTGTTGAAAACACCAGTCTGGTAAGCCAACTGCAAAAGGGCATGTGAGTCACTGGCGCCATCTTTTAACTGATGTTTGGCGTCTGACTTCACTATGGAGTCAGTATGGACTTTATTATAGTGGTTTCTTTCAGAGTAATATGGGTCCTGCATAGGCATTCTTGCAGTCCTTGTGGCTTCCGGAAAGGCTATATTCAGCATTCCTTTTGGAAGATGAAGGAGGATGAATCTATTGCCAGCCTCTTGTGGGAACAGATGAGGTGGAAAAAGGCTAATAAGATTTACTCACCCCAAGCCTCTAATTATCTGCTTGAGGAAAAAGTTTGACCTACGTGTGTGAAGGCATCACATATTTCTCTAAATTTATGTCTTAGCCTTTTATGTTGTACAGTACACATTTGTTCAAATGGCAGAGAATATCTGCTCCCTGCTTTTGTATCCACCTGAACAATGAGAACCCTCTAGTTTCGTCTTAGGCTAACAGATTTTTCTTCTTCTTGTGCCTTCTAATATATTAATCATTTCATCCAGCATAAAATATTTGGTTTAGAAGTTTAAATAAAGTTTAAACCCTAACATAACTCCATTTGTTGTATTAGCATGTACATAAATGAATATTGCCCCATTAATGCACACACACTGCCATTTTGCAGATTTTAAAACTGAGCTAAAGTGCGGTTAAACTATTTGTTTAAGGCCTTTCAAACCTCACAGGCCTCTTTTTCTAAAGATCTCTCCACTCCCATATAAGGAATGAATAAATCATTTCCTAACAGTTCACAGCCTTGTTGCCTGATTAAGATTACAAGTGTGTGTTAATAAAAACTTCTATTAAAACTTTGTTTGCCTAATAGTCTGATGGGACCCTTCTAATTAAGTGACTGGCACTGCTGAAGTGAGGAAATATTAGTCTTCTTAATTATTTTTTTCCTTGTTCTGTTAATTGATTGAAAGCTGAAATAAATTATTTTTATAGTATTCCCCCTCCCCTGCAATACACACCCACACACACATACACAGAGGAGAAGGGAAACGTTGAATGCTTGAGTCTTGACTGCATTTCTAAAATTGCATATTATAGTCACAAGAGAAAGTCATCAGCTTCTTTGAAACTGCAGCAGGAATGATATAGTAACAGGTGTTTAGGCACTCCTCACTGTTTACTGTTAATACCACCTATTTCCATTAGTGGATGAATAACTGATGTTGATTACTGGTCATGTCAGTCAGAACACAGCTTCTTTATTCAGTATCACCTTCCTTCTAATGCCAGACTTGAACAGCCCATTGTCTATCAGTTTGGAAGTGAAATAGGGCTGAGCAAAAGTTAAAGTAGTGGTTTATGCATATGCAGTAGCATCTGTAGCTTTACAGAAGCATATCAGTTTGGAAGTTAAAAGGAAGAAGGAGCAGGAAAGAGCTATGAGTTCCAGAATCTGAATGGTGAGAATGATTGAGCCATCAAACACTGAGAATTTCGAGGGCAAGGATGGAGGTTTGAGAGAACTAGCCTGTTTGAGCCCCTAAGATGTTATAGAAACCTACAGGGAGGATTGCTTTTATTTTATTTATTTAAATAATTTTTATCCCCCCCACGCCCACCCAAAGCAGTTTACAGAAAGTTTTTTTTTTTAAATCTTCCTCTCTGGCTTACAATATAAAAATAAGGTAAAGGTAAAGGTACCCCTGCCCGTACGGGCCAGTCGTGTCCGACTCTAGGGTTGCACGCTCATCTCAAGAGGCCGAGAGCCGGTGCCGTCCGAAGACACTTCCGGGTCACGTGGCCAGCGTGACGAAGCTGCAGCTGGTGAGCCAGCACCAGCGCCGCACACGGAAACGCCGTTTACCTTCCCAATATAAAGCGGTACCTATTTATCTACTTGCACTTAAGGGTGCTTTTGAACTGCTCGGTGGGCAGAAGCTGGGACCAAACGACGGGAGCTCACCCCGCCGTGGGGATTTGAACCGCCGACCTTACGATCAGCAAGTCCTAGGCACTGAGGTTTTACCCACAGCGCCACCCGCGTCCCACACAATATAAATTTTATTTTTATTTTATTTTATTACAATATAAAAATACACAACACAAAAAGAAAATGGATTAGGAGGAAAGAAGAAATAAGCAAACTTGAGGACAAGTTTATGTTCAAGGGTCTGTGTGCCATGAAGTTAAAAAACACTCCTCCCAAACCAGTCTGGAAGAGGAGTCTTATGGCATTGGTCAGAGCTTTTGAGGGGAGGTTTCAGGAAGAGAGGGGGGAAAATCTTTACCACTTCAGAAGTGTAGCCCAGCCCAGCAGCCAGTGTGGTGTAGTGGTTAAGAGCAGTGGACTCGTAATCTGGTGAACGGGGTTCGCTTCCCCGCTCCTCCACATGCAGCTGCTGGGTGACCTTGGGCCAGTCACACTTCTCTGAAGTCTCTCAGCCCCACTCACCTCACAGAATGTTTGTTGTGGGGGAGGAAGGGAAAAGGAGATTGTTAGCTGCTTTGAGACTCCTCAGGGTAGTGATAAAGTGGGATATCAAATCCAAATTCTTCTTCTTTTTCTGGGGGTACTCAAGGGCATGCAGTACACCTTTTTTCTAGAAGAAAAGCACTATTTAAAAGTCTGGCACTTACTGTAACAACTTCATGGTGAGTACTAGCACTTTTTTTTCTAGAAGAAAAGCACTGCCGGTAGAAATATAGGGCTAGGCACAAAACTTGCCTGTAAGTCAGAGCTTTCCAAACTGTGTGTTGCTGCAGTGTGTAAGTGTGTCGCACAAACACTCCCAGGGCTGTAAAGGGGTTAGTTTAACCTCTGATGTGCTAGTAAAACTGAATTACTGTGTTGCAAAATGATGCATGTCTAAAAGGTGTGTCACCAACATGAAAAGGCTGGGAAAACTCTGCTGTAAGTATACTTAGGACTTGAGATGTGATGGCATCATCTGGACTGACCAAACTGTGCCGTTCCCCAAGATTATAACGGATGCACTTTGTTTTACTCAAGGCAAGGCAACATGTAGTCAGTAAGTTTTCCACTATTGCCTACTCCTTCTTTCAAAGCCAATCCAAATTCCATTGAGGTCATTAAAGGCACTCAATTAATTTCAGTTGGCTCATGGCCAGGTTCCCAGTTCTTAGAATGATTTTCTCACTGGCCTGTTGCACTTACTCCCTCTCATATTGGCAAGTGCTTGAGATCTTGAAGCCAAGAGCTTCTTAAACATTCTCTCAGTATTGACTTAGTGTTGCATCTCCAGTTTCCATTGCTGATAGTACTCTAACTTGAGGTTTACATGATGCTCAGCACCCAGCCTTGTATTTTACTTCTTGGCTCAGCTGAGGTAATTATTAATCCACTCTGCTGTGAAATTATTCATAAAATGATAAATGATGCAATGCTATGCCAGTGCTTAGTATAGCTAAGACAAATTGACCATTCCATATATATGATCCAAGTTCAGGTATCTACATGTGGACCAATGCCCAGTACTGAGAAACCTTTTGAGAAGATTGTGAAATTTGTTTCTTTCTGAATGCATCCGCCACTTTTCTCATATCTGTGTTCTGCAACTGTGGTGAACTTTGCATTGCATGACACGGGTTAACCTTATCACTCAATTTGATTTGTTTTTAGAATGCGTTACTATTAATTTACCATTGCCATTTTTTGTGGTTTATATGCTGTTTTTAATTGATATTGTATTTGTTTGTTTGTCATTTTTATTTATTAAATTTATATACCGCCCTATAAGGTAAAGGTAAAGGACCCCTGGACAGTTAACTCCAGTCAAAGGTGACTCTTGGGTTGTGGCTCTCATCTCGCTTTCAGGCCGAGGGAGCCAGTGTTTGTCCGTAGGCAGCTTTCCAGGTCATGTGGCCAGCATGAATAAACTGCTCTGGTGCAGCAGAACACCATGACAGAAACCAGAGTGCACGGAAACGCCGGTTACCTTCCTGCCACAGCAGTACCTATTTATCTACTTGCACTGGCATGCTTTCGAACTGCTAGGTTGGCAGGAGCTGGAACAGAGCAACAGGAGCTCACTCCGTTGCGGTGATTCGAACCACTGACCTTCCAATTGGCAAGCCCAAGAGGCTCATAGATCTCAAGGCAGTTCACAACATCTTATGTCCTACCCTACCTTCAAAGAGCCTAAGAGGGAACACATGAGAATATCACAGTTTATCCTTATCCTTAAAAGTTTATCCTTTTTTTTCTTTTTTTTTTAAAAAAGGTTCATCTGAGAGATAGTGCCTGGCTTAGCTGACTCAGTGACTGTACTCTCATGCCCTCCTGTACTCACTGAGGCAAACAGAAGCAGTAATCCCTTTCCTGCTCTTTTAGGCCTGTAGCCAATATCTACTCTAGTACATGTAGGAATGGTTGAGCGACTCAATATTTTTGAATTCCTATAGGAACTGAATTGATCTACATATCACAGACTAATGTGCAGATAGTTATCCACCAGCTTTTGTACTTCTCAAACGTTCTGATATAGTTCTCAGCTAAAGGGAAAGTATCAACGTGCATTTTTTTAAAAAAGGTATATTTGGAAGCAATGTGTTTAGAGAAGCATATTTTGAGAGAAAATATGCAAATAACTGAATTTACATGTGGATTTAAAAAGAAAATTACAAGTTAAGGAAGGAACAGGATGGAGTAGACTCACTTTGAACCCATGCAAAAGTGACACACACCAACAAACTGCCTTATATCAAATTAGGGCATTGGTCCATCAAAGCCAGCACTGACTGACAGCAGTTTTCCAGGATTTCAGACGTGTTCATCTCATGTGCTTCAGACAACCCAGACCTTCGAATTTTCAGTTAACACCCAAAAGATTGAGAGCAGGTTTTTTAAAGGCTGAGCTCCTCTTTAGACTTCAAGGCTGTCTTCCTCCACAAAGCTATTGAGCATCTTCCATTGCAGCTTTACAGATCTATAGAATTAAAGCTGAACTCTGGAACTCCCTGCCACAAAAAAAATTATTGTGGCAAAGAATTTAGCCATTATTAAATAAAGATTAGATATCCATAGAAAATGATGTCAGTAATTGGCAGCTGATTATTCTAATCTCCACTTTCATCTGTCACTATTTCATTTCATTTCATTGATTTTTTTACTGACTTTGCCCTTGCACTACCATTTTGTGACCAGTGAACCTAAATATTTTTTAGCCTTCTCAAATGTACCCTGGATCAGAATTCCTGATCTTGATTAGAATGTGATTCTAGGATGAAAAAGAACCCTGGCCAAAGATACACCAGGCCACAGGTGTTTTATTTGGACTAGTTTAGCAATGTCTCATTGAAAAGCAAAGACACAGGAAATCCAAGTGACATTGGAAACGCTTTCTGATAAATACCCAGAAGCCACTTTTCTGTTGGCGGGAGATTTTAATGGACGCCTGTCACATACTGACCAAATCTTATTCTCTAAATTTAACAAGTACCCTTCTTCACCTCTTATGACCACAGATCTTTTACCAAGGAAATTCAAAGATAACATAGCCACTTACGCAGGTTTCAAATGCAGGCAAACCTTGCTGGCCCTCAATTTCCTTTTACTAAATGGGGCAGTCAGCTCGGACTACCCTGCCGAATTCACCTATTGGTCAGGTTCACGTGCTTCCACTATTGATTTTGTATGGATATCTCCCGACCTTACCCCCAAAATATCCAGCTTTAAGGTGGCTACAAGATTGGAAGTGATCACTTCCCTCTAGAAATTTCCTTGACTCTGGCTGACGAACTTGTTAGACACTCCTTTGTGCACCTATCAAATGATTATCTGGAGATAAGACCTACAGCCCTTAAATGGACCTCCAACTCGGCCCAGCAGTTGAACGAACTTCTCTGGTCTGATCAGCTCCAAGTAAAAAGGGCTTCCCTTATGCAGGCGGACAAGCCTCTACCAATATATGACGATTTAGTAGAACTTCTAAAACCAACACTAGCTCGGTTCCCCACAAAGTATGGTAAACAGTCTCTTCACAAAAAATGGTTCGATGAGGAGTGCAAAAACTTCAAGAATCATCTGTATAATGAATGGTTGGCATACAGAGCATCAAATGACCCCATGCTAAATAACCGTCTTATCACCCTTAAGAGAAGTTACAAAGCCCTATTAAAGGAAAAGAAGCTCGAGGCAGAAAGAAACAATTGGAACAACCTTTTGATAGCTGCAGAGAATAGAAATCCAGCCTCTTTTTGGCAGTTAATTTCCAGATACCTGGGTAGGCCGCTTGCAAGAATAGAACCCCACATCTCAGCGGACACTTGGGAAAGATATTTCGCTGATCTGTATGCAGCCCACAATGCCTGCGGAGATACGGTGGAGCCGGAAGCACTGCCCGATTGGGACCCGGTTACATGCCCTGAAGTTGAAATGCTCATAGACCGATTTAAAGCAGGCAAGGCCCCTGGTGATGACCTTATATCTATTGATGCCATCAAAGCAAATAAAGATTGGTGGATCCCACTTCTAGCAGCACTTTACACGTATATAAACAAAACAGCAAAATTTCCCTCAAGCTGGAGCTCGGCGTTGATTGTATTAATACATAAGAAAGGCCCACGTACAGAGCCGAGCAACTTTAGGCCAATCAGCTTGCTAAATGTCATTGGGAAGATTTACTCGAGGTACCTGCTAAACAAAATATCGAAATGGATGGAGGACGACAATATCATTGCTGATGAACAGGCGGGCTTTCGCCCTGGAAGATCTACCACAGACCAAATATTAACCTTGAATCACCTGGCGGAAAAGTATGCCGGCAAAGCCCCAAAGGTCCTTCATGTGGCTTTTATTGACCTTAAGCAGGCATTTGATCGAATTTCTAGAAAGCAGCTATGGACAAAATTGGCTGCTACAAAGATCGATCGTCGTCTCCTTCATCTGATTATCCTCCATACAAACACCTCTTTGAGAATCAGGCTAGACAATAAAGGCCTAGTCTCCAACCCTGTTACCACCACTAGAGGGGTAAGACAGGGTTGTCTACTGGCCCCAGCATTGTTTAGTTTTTACATTAACTCACTGGTGACTCACATGGCCAATGATGCATTCCACCCCCCCAAATTAGCAGGCCGATCTCTGAATGTTCTTCTGTACGCGGATGACGCCGCACTTCTTGCCAGATCCCCTATTGGACTGAGGAGAATGCTGCAAGCTCTGCATGAATACTGTGTTCAGCATGAGCTCCAACCCAACTACGCTAAGACCAAGATCATGGTCTTCTCTGCCCGACCGAGACTCCATCGATGGTCAATGAACGGGATTCCCCTAGAGCAGGTTAACTGCTTTAAATATCTGGGACAAGTAATACGGTCAAATAGGTCTTTTCTGGCCCATAGAGACTATATAACAACTAATGCATCTAAAGCAGCCATCCAGATTAGATCTCTATATGCTAAGAATCAGGCCCAATCAGTGAAGTTAGCTTTGAGACTCTTTCAAATGAAAATCCTCCCCCTTCTTTTGGTGGGCATTTCTTTAGGTTCCCGTAGGGATTTTTTGAAACTGGGTTCTATTCAAACGCGATTCCTTAGAGCCATCCTTAGGATTCCCCCCTCGGTAGCGGATGCGGTCATGAGATTAGAGGTCGGCTGGCAAGCTCTACAGTATGTGGCCTTGAAGACGAAGCTCTGGCTATGGCTCAAGCTTTGTTTTAAACCAGTGGGTGTTGCCCCCTTGATACTGAGGGATTATTTTCAATCATCGTGGGAAAGGTAGGTCATTAACGAGGTTCAATCCTGCGGATTGTCTCACCTTTACTTTGAGTCTATGACGTACAATCAAGCTAGAGATGTGATCTCCCGGAGACTGAGTGATATTGCCAGACAAGAGGACATAGCCCAGGTAAAACCAGGGATGTTCCTAGGGGACCAGATTTATCAGACCATACCAGCCCCCTACCTTGCAGAAATCCACTATGTGGAATTCCGCAGACTTCTTACAGCGGCTAGATTAAATGTCCTTGACTCTGCAATATTGTGGGGAAGGTACAGGGGAGTACCATACGCCCAGAGAACCTGTCATTGTGCTATCGGTGTGGTTGAGTCCACCGAACACATTCTCCTGCCTTGCCCTTCTTATGCAGAGCTTAGACAAAACTTTATAGATCCACTCCTATGTCAACTTAGCTTCCTACCCAGAGAAAACCAGGTTTTACACTTGCTGAATAATGTCACTAGCGCTATACCTTTCTTGGTGGCCAAATTTCTTTTTTTAGCCTTTAAGCGTCGCAAGACCATAATTGACTGTATTGACATGGGGCTATCTGTTTAGCCCTTTTAGTGTTGGCTAAGCTCTAAAATCTTCCTGGATGTTTTAACTGTGTATTGACAAATGTATTTGTATTTTTTTTCTGACTGACGGTCGAATAAAAAGGTTGATTGATTGATTTGGACTAGTTTAGCAATGTCTCATTGAAAAGCAAAGACACAGGACCACTGAATTGTACAGTTGGAAGGGACCCCAAGAGTCATCAAGTCCAACTCCTTACAATGAAGGAATTTCAATTAAATTTAAATCCTAAATAGTTATTTGTGAAAACCTCCGGTCCCATATATGTTAGAGCCAGGGCAAATTAGCCCCTCTACTTGAAAGGGTCTAGGAAGAGATCGCCCCATCTCCATTCCTAGTGAATCTTCAGGTGCATCTCTGAATTCCTTGCTGCATGTATTCAGCTTGCCCATGCAGCTCCCACCCCAGGATTACTCCTTGACCCCAAGAGCAAACGTATCAATTATCCCACACTGAAATCAATGCTAGCAGTTGGATCACCTTTCCCAGATGTGTGTGGATGCCTGCCTTCCCATTCTAGGTCTCTGAAGATACATTCAATTACCAGAATGGGAAGAGTCAGGGAGCAGGATGCACCTCTGATACCACCTTCATGCACCTTCTTAGGGAGGTGGGAGAGGTATTGTCAAAAGGCAAATAGGGAAACTTTCAAACCGGCTTTGCTTTTGAAATTAGTAACTGGAAAATCAATATGTCACTTCCCTGTCATGAATTAAAAGCTTATGGGCATTATAAATTAAGTATATAGAGGTTAGCCAGTGTTAATAGAGGTCCCCAGGGCTCACCAAACAGTACTTCTCCCAAGAAAGCAATTTAAACACTGTCTCCTCCCTAATGCATATCCTTGAATATTTATTTAGCAGGACTTACTGTAGTAAAAATGTCTCAGCATTGTCCATACTGCTTGTACTTATGCAAGTATTTGTGGATTAGACTTGCCCAGGCCAGTGTGAATTATAGGCCTAGCTTTGCTCCTTGCAGTAGTGAACATGGGCTATATATTGAAAGGGAGTATATGAATTCCCCTGGAATGGGAGCATGAGGTTGATCATGGGTCACATGCTTGTGGTTTCCCAGCAAACTCTTCATACCCCAGAACAGCCAATAAAAATGCAAATGAAATTAAATAACAGCCTGATACTTGCAGTCTAGACATGCTGACCAAACAGCATGCCAGAACACAGGCACATCAGTATGCTCAGAGGCCTGTCCATTCAAAACACCTCAGAACTAAAGTGTCAGATCTTGAATGGACAGGATTACATCAGTCGTTCCGAATTAGCTAAGTACTGTAGACCCCTGGTTTTTCAAAAGTCAAACCATGGACCCCTACTTTTGAAAACAGTGGTATCTCTGTGGTAGTTTTTGTTATGTGAATGGAGCCACCTCGCCTTCCAACATGTCACATGACTTGTGGAAGAGCATGGTTTCCCAAAATGTATGTTTTTTGGGTGCTGCAATCTTGTGTGAGAGTACAGGCCCCCTTCAAACGGGAGGTCCTGGACAGTTGATGGGTAAGTACCATGGACCCCTGGGTGGGTTATGCAGACCCCCTGGGATCTGCAGACCACTAATTAGGAACCACTGGACTAGATGATTTGAGCTTTGTGCGTGTCGTTTCTCATTCTGTGCTATGCACCCATTTCTCTTTTAAGAGATTCGCCTTTTCTCTCCCCTGCACAATATTTACCATGGCAGTCGAGTCCTGAACGTGTTTAGTAAATCCCACAGACCTCAACATTTTTTGTTCTTGAGTTTTGGGGTGTGTGTTTTCATTTTGTATTTCTATGGTGTGAACCATCCTGCGATCTCAAATGAAGAGTGGTACACAAATTTAAGCAAACAAACAAACAAACAAACAAACAAGGTTTACGCCTTAGACTTATGCTAAAGATTGCAGCCTCAGTTTGATACAGAGATATATTCATTTCTGAAGAACAACTCTAACGAAGACCAAAAAAATGATTTCTGATGAATTGTGCTGGTAGACAGTTTGTAATAAATTGTCGCTTTTTTGTAGTTTCCTAAACTTTTGGTGCCTTTGGCAAAAGACTTGAAAAGGAAAGCCTTTTGTTTTAGTGTAAATGGAGAATCTGGATTTGTGATTCACCGGACCGTAGCAATTCCTCCCAAGGCTTTACGATCTGTGGATTTCATACAGCTGCTGCATAAACATATACTGATATAAATCTTTTGGAAATCTCACTGCACAAAGCTACTGAGTATGCACTGTAGCTACTTCCTAAAATTCCATATCTAGTCATGTCTTTTAGAGGTGGCATAAAAAGGAAAACTCTCCTGGTTTTTCTATTAAATTTAATTACTTTCCCTTACATATTTTCTTTCCTCAGCTTGGAGGAAAAGGTGGCTTTTATTTAAACATGAACAGCTTCAAAGGGCTGAATGCACCTCACACCACACCCAAGCTAAATAGCAAGTATTTGACATACACTGAAACAGGACTTTGTGGTGTTGCATTAGAAATGTTCCTCAACTTGTATAAATAGTAATTCTAATTATGAACAACTCACCACTCACAAGTGCTAAAAGAAATCACATGTTTTCTACAGTACATTTTTGTGATAGCAAACTAAAAAATGGTAGGAACAAAAGAATGGGCAGCTTACAAATGAGGTTATATACAGTATGTATAATGTGCACTTTGGCTGAATTGGGTTCCTAATCTTAGCTTCATCTGAGCTTTTAATTAAGAGCATACCTTTAAGCTACATAAAGTAAATACAGTGCCTTTCAAAGGAAAATGTGTCCTGTTTGAAATCCCTTTCAAAGTTCCGTGTATTGAGGATAGACCAGACCAGGAATATGGAGTATTAATCTTATGAGAATAATGAGATACTATGTACCAGACATTAGGCAGTAGTGATTTTGTCATTCCTTCTTTTGATTTTCCAGTATAGGCCCGAACATTAATTGAAAGCACTGTCGAGAAAGACTAACATGACCAAATTAAAGCCTGTCTTACTGCAGCCTGCCTAGAAACATCAATTTTATGGATACCAAGTACAATTTAAGTGCCTGTTATTTTTATAAGAAGCCAATTGAGGCTTCTCTGCTGGGGAGAATAACATATGCATGTGCAGGGGTGGCAATTTTCATTGGGTGTGGAATGAGTTTGAACCTCTTCTTCCCCTGTGGAATGGCCTTGATGGGGGTAGGAAGAGAAGCTAGTGCCCTCCCCAACAGCTGCTATTTAAACAGGTTTAGTAGGTGGTTGGTAAGAGTGGAATGGATGCTCCCTGAACAAACACTTTCCCTTTTATGAACCTGTCCGCTTACTAAGATATTTTCATGAGGCCCTCTTGGTTGTGTCGCAGTCTGCTGAAGTCATGCAACGATCTAGATCAGCCATAGGCAAACTCGGGCCCTCCAGATGTTTTGGGACTACAGCTCCCACCATCCCTGACCACTGGTCCTGTTAGCTAGGGATGATGGGAGTTGTAGTCCCAAAATATCTGGATGTCCAAGTTTGCCTATGCCTGATCTAGAGGAGGGCCTTTTATGTGGCAGCCAACTTGGGAAACAGTCTCCCCTCAGCCCAAAATCTGTTGAAAAGGACTGCTGCTTATGTGTATTTTAAGGTAAAATATAAATTAATATGGTGGGTGGCTGCAGTCTCACCAGCACTATGTTTTGTGACTGGCCAGCCAATAGACACATTAAAAAAACCAAACAAATCAGGGGAGTCGGGGAAGGGCAGGAGATCTGTGGCCTGGAACAAAAGATCTGGGTCCCTGCCCCCCCCCCGGGTATTCCCTAACACCGCCCTTTTCTTTCCATGCTTCATTGCCTCTCTGCTCATCTCCTTTCAAACTTATCAGCCTAGCTGCTTTGTTACCTGCTGACTCACTTATTTTTTGGGCTCATTTACCTGCTTAGCTTCACCTCCTCGCAATTCCTAGAATCATAGAGCCGGAAGGGACGCTGAGGCCACCCAAAAGCAGGACTGTCCACATGCTGGTGCCTACATATCACAGACTAAGGAGACAGCCAAATGTGAGCATGACACCATAGCTTACGGCATAAGAAGTAATTCTGATATTAAGGAAAACCCAGCCCACGCTGTTAGAAACTGTGTATACTGAATGTGTGTGCACGAGTGCAGGATTGTATCTACTTTCCTCAGTTGTGACTTCTGTGTGTCTATCAGTTCTGTGTGCACAGAGACTATGCATATATAATTTATTACATGCACAGGCTCTCCCTAAGCAACTAAGAACCCAGTTTTCCCCATTTATGTGGAGAGAACTTTTGCAGGTTGTACACAACAGGGCTGCATGCGCATGAAGCTGATAAATACATGGAGGTTCAGAGTAGGTATGGCGGGCATCCCACACTGCTGCCACACATTTGGCCCACCTTGCTTTGAAAATGTCTCTCCTCGTTGATGTGCTGCTTGGTGGTGTGTTATTGCTGGGTACCCAGAGTGAACAAGGTGCTAGCAATGTCACAAAAGTATGGTATGGTAAAGAAAGTAGAATGAAAAATGTAAAAAGGCTCATTCATTTCACTTTGTCATTAAACAGGTGAATTATCTGAAATAGATCAGAGAAAGGGCGAGGGTATTAACCTTAGGATTAAAAGGTATGATGCCTCCAAGAGAATGGGGTGAAGATCATAAATCTATGCAGGCTGGAAAGAAATGAGATGTTTAATAGAGAATCTAATTGAAGTTTAAAAAATGTCTTGGCTGGTTTGGCTAGTGTCAACTTCAATTATTTGGGTTAATCTTATCCTGGGACGAGAAGAATAGATGTTAATGAAAATCTCCTAAGAGCAGCAGTTTTCCACCCCCAAAGTTCTGAAATTTCTAGGCCAACTGTAGACTGAGGGCAAACATAATTCAAGTCACAAAAAAAAGGGGGCGGGGAAGATTTAAGCAGAACTAAAACACACTACCACTGCAATTTCAAGGAAAAACATACCTCATCTAGTGCTTCTTTAAGAAAACAAAATAAAAGAAGAAAAAGGAGTAAGGAGAGCAACATGCTATGTTTGAAATGGTGCCGTTAATTTGGTTTGCTCCTCTTATTGTTTCTGTGCAGCTCTTTCTGCAGATGGACTGCCCATCTCGACAAGGAATAAAACAAAAATAGAAATAGATGTATTGGAGCAGGAGCTCTGATGGCACGGCATAGCCATATGTGCTTCTTTTCCTAAATCTTATTCCTAGGTGTAGAGATCTATTTTCTTTCCCAGTACAGACTGAAGTTGAATCACAGTGAGAAAATACATATCCTCAACATATGGTGATATGGTCTGTTTTCCTAATGTGGAATGGGCAAAATAATTATAACAATGGCAATGAAATATCTGTTGTTTGTTGGCAGAGTTAGTTGTATTATTTATTTTAGAATGTTCTCTTTCTGTTTTCCTTTCCTTTTTCCAGTTTTTGACTGCAATTTTGAATCGCACTGTGATCTAGAATATTCCCCACCGATGAAGGAGGGACATAACAGATCCTGGCACCGAGTGAGTGCAGATGAATTCTCACGGCTCCGTCTTTTGGATGGCCCAGAGAGGGATTACTCTGAAAATTCAGCAGAAGGTGAGAATAACAATCTGTATTCACTGAACACGATGGTCGAAGTCTTATTACTCCGAAAGGAATAGGATTTTATTTTGAGCTTATGGTCTGTTTCTCAGCAGGTGTTGGGGCAGATGTAAAATGTTTGCTATGAAAGGTTACAAGAAAAAAAAAATACATGACTAATAAGAAGGACATGCAATCTTATGAACAACATTTTAAGTCAATTAGTCTCTGGAAGTGTTACCTGTATAACTTGTACAACCCAAGCCAGAACTGATATGTTAATGAATAGATTCAAAAAAATCTCTTAACAAGCTGTGATACACATGTGAAGACTTCCTGTTAACAAATGTTAGAAAGTGACAAGACGAATATGTGATGAAACTTTAAGCAAACAGGCTATTGTGTGATAATGGCAACCACCAAACAAACAGCATAGACATTGAAATCTGCCCTAAGATTTTGCTATAACCTCTTTGTTCAAATGTCTTCAGGATCAACACCAGGCCATGGTGTAACAATGCTATTTCCATGCAAGTGTGTGTTCTGAATTCAGTTGCAGGGCTTTAATGCAAATGGCATTCAAACTTCTTGTGACTTCTGACAAAAGCTCCTTAATTAAACTGCTAATTATTCCCCAGAGAATCCTAGAGGGCAGTCTTAGAACTTAGGACGGTGCCTCCTCCTGGCATGCAGGCAAGGTCCTTCTTCAAATGGCCTCATCTAGATGGAGGAGCCATCCAGCGCTTCCACTTTGAAGGCTGAGACATAGCTGTGCTGCTTAAGAGCTCAGCTTTTCCTCTTCACATCTTTCCCCCTCTCGCTCTTAAATTTCTTTACCTCTCCATTCTCCTCCTCACGTCGCCTTTGCTCCATCTTTTCCCCATCCCATCCCCAGAGGTGGTTCACACCTATTCAGACAGGAGAGGTCAACAAGCTGGTCAGCAGACATTCAAATTACTACTTCCCTAGAAGGGCAATGAACTGGAAAACTCTAGCAGTGGATTCTCCCATGGCTGCGTTTTCTTCCTCTGTGGTCTTCCCTTCAGAAGGAGAGAGGGACCCAAAGGGATGCCTGTGAGAAGCATGTGAAAGTGGTATTATGCAGAGATTTTGAAGCACAGACAGCTGCCTTTGGAGCTTTGGTGTTCACGAGCTGTTTTCAGTTTCGCAAACTTCAGATAGCTCCTTGGGGAAGTGGTGGGATTATTGAGCCATGTGTCATTATGGGGATTAAGGGGTTATCCTTGCTTTTCTAGCTCTTCCCCACTGCGCACCAGGAGAAGGCACTATCCCAAGTATCAGGGCTGCCCTCTAGGAACTCCTGGGAATAGAAATTCACACTAAGCATTTCCATTTATCTCTTTTAACTCTAAGGAACACCTTTTTCTTTACCAGCCTGTCTCTGGAGGAGGCCCTTCTTGTTGTTTCACCACCAGGGGAAGTACATGGTGTCATGACAAGAAAAGAAGTCTTTGGATTGGTAGTGCTTGGCCTCTGTAAAGCCTGCAACTCAGAAGTGTGGCTGCCACCAATTTTACTTGGATTTCAGTGTCAGTTTAAGTCAACTATTTTGTGCAAGCATTTGGAAGAGGTTAGGTAATGTTACCACTGTGGTGTATCACCTACTGCGTTCAAAATTTGTTTTTGTTTTTTAAAAGAAATGTTGGTATTGACCTGTTCTGTATTTTGTTGATATTTTGCTGTAATCCACCGTGGAATAAGTATCTAGTCACATTACACGCAAGTTGAAATTTGATCATGAGGATGGTATTTGGTGAAGAGACTACATTTGTGAACTATCTCTAAAGTGTAAATAATTAGAGCACTGTGGTTTAAGATCACTCTCACTAACATTTCATTAGCAAGTTATGAATTCAAAATGCTGTGATGACCCCAAAAGGGGAATGGCCCTAAAAGGGTTGCTTTAGGAATGCTGTATGAAGGCTGTGGAGTCAGATAAGCAGGCTGGGAGTAACCATTAAAACTCCAGGTGAACCCTGACAGAGCCTCTTCAGGAGAACTGTAGTCTTGTGATTCACAGCTAGCTGTTTCCTTTTCTGTCTGTAGATGATGACTTGAAAAATTTGCTCTTTCAGCGAGCATTTTCCATTCAGTTTTAAATCATTTTGCTTACAGCTGTTTGGCACAGAAGTATTGTGTGTGGTCTGCTTCTATCTTAAATAATTAGGCATAGTATTTTCAACCCCTACTGTTTGTTTCCTGAAAATGTGATTCCAATTAGCTGCCTCCCGTTTCAACTCCATTCATAGATGGTGAGTAGGAGGAGTAAATTTGTCCCACCATCTATTTCTGTTTGAAGATCCTGGTGGGAGACATTCCTAGCATAGGATAACACCTGCTACTGTCTCATCCTGACTCGAATGAGGCATGGATCCTGATTTGGCTCTGGATTCAGGCCTCAGCCAGATATGTCTCTCTAGTGGCTTTAAATGAATTCAGTTAAATTGATGAATGTGACTTCATGTGACTCTTGTACAAATCCGTTCACTGAATTTTATTTAGAAGGAATGTTCTCCAGATTTATTGCACCTTCTCTATGTATGCAGATAACCATCTGTGGGTAACCATTTGTAACTAACTTGCTATGCGGAAAGTGTGATAACTTTCTAATTAGTCAAATATTTTGGACATTTCCTGAGCCATCATATCATAACTGTATGATATAAATATTGTTGGTATGAGCAGCAGAAAAAATATATACTTCGTCTAAACAGTGATTGTCTTTTTCTCTGAGATGTAAATTTATTTTGTGGGGTTGAAGCTCTCCAAATCTGATGAAGTTACAATAAATGTAAAAGAATTACATGCTCTGTTAGTTAGATGCTTCCTTTTTGTTTCTCACAGAGGTACTGAGATGAAAAGGTCACAGGACAAAATGTTCTGGGACCTAGCTAGGCAGTGAGAATATTAGCATTCAGAGACAATGAATTATTGGACTGTAAATGCTTGCTGACTTTAATTTATGGTCCTTTTGACAGAGAAGGATGAGGGAGACACTACAGGATAATAAAGCGATAATCCTGAACAAAATATTATATATTAACGTAACTAGAGGGAATAAATCAAGGCATTGGCTTGCAAGAAAATAAGCAACAAAGAAACATCAAACTTCCTAGAGTGAATATTAATAAGAAATACCCAGATAGAAAGATAAAAGTGTACATAGAAGTTGGGTAGTTCAAGTCAGATGAGTAACATTGATTGTATTCAGTGCAAAGAAAAGAAACAATGCTGAAGGCAGCAGCCACATATCTGAGAACCAGTTTTGCATAGCTCTCACTATATTTTCAGATGTCGTTCTCAGGACTATTCCCCCTGATATGTAAGATGCTAAAATAAGGAATGGGCAGCGTGCCAGCGTGTGAAACAGCTATGCAAAAGCTAATTAGGAAAGGAACCAAAAATAAAACCAGAAATATAATAATGGCTTATTGTAATTAATTAATTAATTAATTAATTAATTAATTAATTAATTATAATAATAAATTAAATAAATTTCTATACCGCCCTTCAGCCGAAGATCATACGGTGGTTATACACATCTACGATGTGACCATTCTTGGAATACTGAAAGAATCCTGGGTACTGTAGTTTGTTAAGCCTACTTTGAATTGTAGCTCTGGGAGTGGGAAACTACAGTTTCCATGAATCTTTGGGGGGTAAGCCATGCACTTTAATGGTGTGTTGGATGTACTTTAAGTGACTTTGAAAGTGACTCTTTCCTGTGTCACTGAGATGCCTTAGCAGCAAGACTGACCCAAGACATTTTGGCATCTGAGATGAAACACAAAATGTCCCTCCCCCGCCAGAGAAGAAAGGCTGAGTGACAGTCTGCATCAGGAACAAACGACGGGGAATAAGGATCTACAGGGAGAACAAGGGTGGGAGGAGACTGTTCTCCAAGAGGCTGAATTGTGGGGCAAACTGCTGAGGAGGCAGCAGATCTGACCTCCAAGGAGCACACCATAACTGTTGCTGTCACTGTGGCAGCAGTGGGCAATGCATTACTTGGAGGCCATGGATCTTGCTGCCCCATGGATTCTGCTGCCCAAGATGGTTGCCTCACCATGCCTCATGGATAGGCCAGCCTTGCTTAGCAGTAAAGACTGTTCAGGACTGAACATTTCTGCTTTGTCTTCATAGCACACAATCAGGACAGCTGCATCAGAAAAATGCAGAAGAGCTGAATTTTAAATTTTATCTTGGCATTTGTCACATTGTTTGCTCTGGGAACCCCATCCAGTGATTTCTCCATGGTCTCATGGTCTCTTCTATGTTTCAGCACATCAGTATAGACCACCTAGAAAGAAATGTAACAATATAGCTTATATAAAGAAAATCTGAAAGGATACTAGCTTCTCCAATAAGGACATAACAGAGGTGTTAACACATGGCAAATGTATCTGACTTTTTGAAGTAAAGTACTGAGGAACTTCCTTTATAGCTTAAAGAAAATATTCACTCTTAAACTAGCTAATTCAGAGGCATTAGCCTCATTAGTGACACAGTGGAAGCTTTGTTAGTACAGCCTTTATGCTCTAATGAGCTTTCTCCAAAAAGGCAGTACCCGTAGATTAACATGTTTAATTTTGCATATGCCTGCTAATTTTGCAATAGGTTTATGTTTATTTAAAATACAGAACTGGGATATGTGTGGGTTAGTCTGCTAATCTTCTTGAGAGGTGTGTGTGTGTGTGTTACTTAATTACCTAGAATTTTTGTGAACTGAATGGCTTCTTATATAGAATGAAATGATAACATTTAGTATGTCTAGTATGTCATAAGTATGTATAAATAATTACTTATGTGCCCTTCAGTATGAATCAGTTATTACTGTCTCTTAAATAAGTGAGTGGCTTCCATAGATTTATAGGGAAGAGAACAGTGCAAAGAGATAGAAACAACAACACCACCACTCCCCTCTTTTCTTGATGCTTTGATCACCCATGTCCAAGACAGGGCAATGTGTTGCGCGACCTTTAGCAGCATCACAAATTGCACACCCTACACTTTCTGCCATAAATGCAAATAACTCAGGCATTTGGACCACTGCTTTCAAAGGAGGAAGGAGGTTTTTCCTCAATTCAACAGTGTCCCTTATCTGTAACCCATAACCCTCTCCTATATAACTTCATGGGAAAACATGGAATCTTTTGGAGATTGTAAAGGTATTTCAAGTGAGGATATATTCCAAGTTAAAATCTGCTCCCATCCCAGGCACTAATAGTAGAGGTTTAGTATATGTGTAATATTATGCTTCGCAGCTTAGTAAAATGCCCTTGTCTACATAAATTCACAAAACCTGTGATATATGCATCAAGTAACCAGATGCATCCTATAACCTGTTTCTCTATTTTCTTTGGTTCCAACCAATGCTAGGACAATGATATTCAGGTTCTCAATCTACTGGCAGGCCAGTAGGGCAAGTAGCAGGTTCTAGAACAAGTTTCTGGACACAGTAGGGGGCTCATCCAACTAGGTAGGTAGAATTTGGGATCAGATATAATGAGATGGTGGGAAAAGGCATTTCATCAGCAAAGTCCAGTCAACTATAGCTAGCCCTGAAATTCCACCTTTTCATGATGCACATGTTGGGCCATTCCTGGATACACTGGTACCCTGAGCCTTTCTTTGGATGTTGTCCTAGCAGCACAAAGACCTCATGCTCTGCCTTCTAATACTTGCTACCACTCTTCTTATCAGTGACATTCCTAGGGCATCATCATAATTTATACAACACACCTTCATATATGCCTGTTGTCTTTGTCCATGGAGTTTTCCATGGTAGTGATGTATGGAAGTGAAAGCTGGGCCATAAAGAAGGCTGATCGCTGAAGAATTGATGCTTTTGAATTATGGTGCTGGAGGAGACTCTTGAGAGTCCCATGGACTGCAAGAAGATCAAACGTATCCATTCTTAAGGAAATCATCCCTGAGTGCTCACTGGAAGGACAGATCGTATTCTGCTCTGGTCAGACCTCACCTGGAGTACTGTGTCCAGTTCTGGGCACCACAGTTCAAGAAAGACACTGACAAACTGGAACGTGTCCAGAGGAGGGCAACCAAAATGGTCAAAGGCCTGGAAACGATGCCTTATGAGGAACGGCTAAGGGAGCTGGGCATGTTTAGCCTGGAGAAGAGGAGGTTAAGGGGTGATATGATAGCCATGTTCAAATATATAAAAGGATGTCACATAGAGGAGGGAGAAAGGTTGTTTTCTGCTGCTCCAGAGAAGCGGACACGGAGCAATGGTTCCAAACTACAAGAAAAAAGATTCCACCTAAACATTAGGAAGAACTTCCTGACAGTAAGAGCTGTTCGACAGTGGAATTTGCTGCCAAGGAGTGTGGTGGAGTCTCCTTCTTTGGAGGTCTTTAAGCAGAGGCTTGACAACCATATGTCAGGAGTGCTCTGATGGTGTTTCCTGCTTGGCAGGGGGTTGGACTCGATGGCCCTTGTGGTCTCTTCCAACTCTATGATTCTATGATTCTATGATTCTATGAGATCATGAAGCTGAGGCTCCAATACTTTGGCCACCTCATGAGAAGAGAAGACTCCCTGGAAAAGACCCTGATGTTGGGAAAGATTGAGGGCACAAGAAGAAGGGGATGACAGAGGACGAGATGGTTGGACAGTGTTCTCGAAGCTACAAACATGAGTCTGACCAAACTGCGGGAGGCAGTGGAAGACAGGAGTGCCTGGCGTGCTCTGATCCATGGGGTCATGAAGAGTCGGACACGACTAAACAACAACAACCTTCATATATGCACTGAGTATGGGGAAAAGGGTTTCAGTGAAACACTTCAAAACTGGAAAATAAAGCCATGGTAATTTGTTGCAAGACAAGTACTTGAAGATGCAGGCTTAGATTCTAAGTTTTACTCTGTAAGCAGAACAGAGTTCTCAGTCATGAAACAAAAGTTTTCTTGTCTTGCCTTCCCACTTAAAATCTGTTCCTGGGAGTTGGAGGACACTTGGGAATGGAGGGGGAACTGGCAGGGGTCAACACTACCGTTACATGAAGGACTTAGAACTTAGAATCCAAGCCATAGAATCTATAGCATAGATATTAAAGATGGACTGCAAACCCTAAAGCATGTTAGGGCACAATTAGCAACATTTTTAAAAATGGACAATGACTGATGTCAGAACTTTAGTAATTTAAAAACAAAAACAAAAACCAGTCTGTGCATCTAGGTTAGAAGACCAAGCTGCCAAATCTGCCCCTTCCATGTCTCTTGATGTATTTTCCATACCAGCATCCCAATTCCAATCCAAACCTCCAATTTGCCACACAGTGTGTGTGTCTGTATGTCTCTCTCTCTCTCTCTCTCTCTCTCTCTCTCTCTGTGTGTGTGTGTGTGTGTGTGTGTGTGGCTATAGTGTATGTGTCTCTGCTTGGCTGAGCTTGACGAAGCTCTGCTGGCATGGGCATCCACTAGTTCGGAAGTCATCACTGCACTGCATTGGTGGGTTGAAGCTGCCACCTGTGGTATTTCTGCCACCAGTAGTCAGCAAAGCAAGCACGCAAGCAAACAAACAAAACCATTAAATAGGTCAAGATCAAAAAGTGGTCCAGGTACAGGCAATGAACCTGATCCAGGAGTCTCTGCTGCAGCAGCCTGAACCTGGCATTGAAAAAATGAGATGAAACACACACACACACACACACACACACACAGTTGCTCTGTTCGTTGTGGGCTTCAGATGAGGTGGGGGCTCTATTCAGCTCCACTGCTGTCAGGCAGGAGTTAGGATTGTTCCTTAGTCCATTATGGGTTGAGAAGGAAAGGACACTGTGTCCAGTGAGGACACAGGAGTAAACAAAAGGATGTTATCTATTAAGGTTCTCTCCATAAAGTTCCTGGCTTTGTTCCAGCAAGGGACCTTGTCACTGTGCTTGCCACATCTGTTAGGTTCCATAGCTGTTCTGACTTTTGAAATGTGTGCCAAGTCACCTGTAATGTTAGCAAAACACTTTATGCCATAGGGAAAGAGGTTGGGTTTTTTAAAGTCATTAATATAATACGTGGACCACAGATGTAGATTTTGAACTGTTCTTAAATTTCTGAATATTCTTACATACCACATTTCATTACCAGGTAAGTGCTACTTCTAAAATGCCCCTATGTAACATATATTGATGCTGCATAATGCTTAGAAGTTGTATAGTAAGATACATTGTAAATGCATCTTGAAAGTATTATATCACCATGGAACTCCTGCTGTAGTTAAACAATCCTCAGGGGAAGGGGTGATGAACTAATGGCTGACATCATCAGCTGGGCAGCTTTCTAATTTAAGAAGATAAGAGAGATGCCATCCCAGTATTCAATTCTGAGAGTTTATTTCAATTCGAAGGCAGATAATTATTACGTTTGCTTTAATTCAGTTAAAGTGATCAGCAAGGAGTGCTCCCCCCCACACACAATGAAATGACAAGAAACTATGTCTAGCTGTTTGCCTATGTCTTCTTCGATATCTTTCTATTATGTGTATGGCGTGCTACATCACTGAGTCATTTCCATAGGATCTTAAGAATATAATTATCATAAAAATTATGATTTAGAAACAGTGCTGGCTGGTCTTATTTTACAAAGCACTAGCTAATTGGAGTTTATGTAGGCAGAGGGCCAAACAGTTTTTATTCATCTGACTCTGATGAATCAGACTACTCCATTGAGATATTCGTTTCACTTACTGGAATTAACAAGCAATGAATGATAATGAAAATAATAGAACACTGTGTCGGCGTGATTGAACCTGGTTGTCAAAGCTTGGCTGGATTAGAGCATTGTAGCCCTGTTGTGATCATTTGGTTTAAGTCTACTCTATTGTATTTCTTACCTGCTGTCTATCACATGGTCCCAGGATAGGTTACAGCAATAAAATATACAGTGGTACCTCGGGTTAAGAACTTAATTCATTCTAGAGGTCTGTTCTTAACCTGAAACTGTTCCTAACCTGAGGTACCACTTTAGCTAATGGGGCCTCCTGCTGCCACTGGGCTGCGGGAGCACAATTTCTGTTCTCATCCTGCAGCAAAGTTCTTAACCTGAGGTACTATTTCTGGGTTAGCAGAGTCTGTAACCTGAAGCATCTGTAGCCTGAAGTGTCTGTAACCCGAGGTACCACTGTACAGTTCTAGAACCCCAAAACAGTTACACTCATAAAATAATAATTCCACATACAAAACAGACTGGGATAAAGATTGCAACTTTAAATGGTTGTTGAAAGAGGAAGGTGCCAAAGAAACACACCGAGATAGGACCTGTATTATTTGGAACAGGAGGGAATTCCAAAGGGTAGTTGCTAAAGACCCAATTCCTATATTGTATAGAATGGACCTCTGGATAAGATGTTATCTGCAGTGATTGATTGGATATGTAAGGAGGGAAACTTTTTAAAGTATTCTGGTCTCAAGCTGTCTAGGGCTTTGTGCACCAGTACCAGTGCACTGAATTTAGCTTGGTATCCAATTGACAATGTGCCATTTCAGCACCAAGACCTGGTGGCAGTTTGCTGAAGGAGGCACTTGGAGGTGGGTTGAGATTAGGGATGGACAAATCTGTCATTTTTTGTTTTTCTCGGTTTCCCACTCTTCAGTTTTCCACTTTTCCTCATCAGTTTACAAATAATATTTTAAATAACCCAGCCAAATTCCATGAAACTTCAGCAGCATTTTAGTGCAAATATGTCATGGACTGGTTGGATGCAGAAGAATGGTGGGAGGAACCAGCTGGGGAACCCCCAAGGGAAGAAGGCTCAGAGATTGCTGGTAGGATGGCTAAGAATGGTCAGAGGGAGAAGACTGGGAAGAGGACATGTCAAAACTGAACAGTGGGGAGAGTTTGTGGCAGAGAGAAGTCTGGAATCAGAGACAGAAGCGGAAGCAGGCGAGGAGAGAGGCCAAGAGGCAGAGATGAGTCAGGCTGGTGAAGAGTCATGGGTGTCTACCCCTACTGCTGCAAAAAGCTCCCCTCCCCTCTGCTCTCCCAGAACCAGGAGAGGCATGAAGCAGGAGGAGCAAAGGCAGACATGCAGGTGCAGTCTCTGATTGCTTGGAACACATCCTGGACAGGAGGAGACATAGCCAGCTGTAGGGAAGTGGGGACCTTTAGTTTCGGCAACTGCTTCGGGCAAGATTTGAGTCACTGTGCTCATTAGGCCTAACAGATCCTGTGCATATCCGTTTGCTCAGTGTGATTTACTGTTGGCTTGCTCCTGTTAAAATCTCTCATGTACACAACTTGCTATGCAATTTTGCCTAATATACACTCCTTCTTCTTCTTCTCCTTCTCCTTCTTTGCAAATTAGTGTTCCACATATGCCTCTTGTATGCTGTTTTCACTAACATATGCATTCTTATGCACACTTTAACCTAGTATATACATTTTTGTACACATGACTTGGTTGCAGAATTGCACTGCAAAATTCAGAGAAGTGCGAATTTTGAAGAATGGCTATGTTCTGTTTCACATATTGTTTTTGAAAGTGTAAATTAGGTGGGTGCACCTATAAAAGCAAACTGAAATGAATTTCTCCCTTATCCCTAGTTGAGATGGACTTAGAGCCATCTGACTCTTGTAAACAGATTGTGATTTGTGATACCTTGGTGCTAAGCTAGCTAGCTAAGGAAGAAAAACAAACATATAATATAATATTTTTTGTGGAAAACTGCAAACTTGGGCAGTTGCTCCAGAATGCTGATGCCTGTCCTGCCTCAAACATAATTAATGGCAAGTAGTCAAGTGAGAGGCCTTCACGTAATGTATGTGTATAAGTGATTTGATTTGATTTGATTTATTATATTTCTATGCTGCTTTTCATTCAAATGAATCCCAAACAAGTGGTTTAACAGCTCAGGAAACTGATTTTTCAGTTTATTCTGATGGGCTCAGCAAATACAATGAGTTGCCAGATGTTTCTGTTTAAAAGCTGTGGCTTCTTTAAAAATTAATGACTTTCCTTTTTAGCTCGTATAATAAAGTAAATGTCTGTTAAACAAGGCCGGAGGTCCTATTTAAAAACAGCTTAGTAAATGAACATGATAAATGATCCCATTTATAAACAAATGCCAAGATCTGCCAGAACAGTCTTCCTCTAGACTTGTGTGAGGTTGTTGTTTTTTCTTTCCAAAATCAACCTTTTTAATCGCCTGGAATAAGGGAGTTGTAGCCCCAGTAGGACTCCTCCTACACCTGCTGTTTAAAGAACCAGTTCCTGCATCTGCTTTCAGGCAGCTTCTGCAATTTGTCTGCTTTTGGTGTCTCAAAAAGGGGGATACAGCGCTCATATACACCATGGAGGCAATGTGAACAGCCCCCACCTGGATAACCAGTTAGCTACTGTGCTTTTAACTGTAGTATGTTGGTTGCTGTTTTCACATACATTGCCAATGTAGTCCCTTCCAATCAGATAATAACTAGCATGGGGTGAAGGTTTAAATTTAAATTTAAAAAATTTGATGCAAGAAGAAAGCTTGCACATCAGGGAGAGGGCCTCTTGACCAGCCATCTCTCTTCTTTCTATATAAAAAAGATGGTTTTTCAATGTAGGGGAACATTTCAGAAATGTGTTTCTTACCTACAGTCTGGGACTGTGTTGTTATTATCTTACTAATGCATTTATATAGTGTCATCAGGTATGTGCGGCATATTATAGTGTTGCCACGATAAGGTAAAAGGTCTCTGCCCTGGGGAGTCTATAATCTAAACATTTCACAATAGAAAAATACCCACAGGAGGCAGTGATGGCCACCAACTTGGAAGGCTGTAAAAGGACTGGACTTGGAAGGACTGGACAAATTCATGGAGGATAAGGCTAGCGATTTGCTATTGACTATGATGACTACGCTCTGTTTCCATGGCCAGAGGCAGTAATGTTTCTGAATGCCAGTTGCTGCAAACCGCAGGAGGAAGAGTACTCTTGTGCTTGAAGGTTGCTTGCAGGCATCTGTCTGGCCACTGTGGAAAAAGGATGCTGGACTGGGTGGGCCATTGGCCTGATCCAGCAGGCCTTTCTTATTTGCTTAATATGCATCCAACTTAAATGCAGTAGCAAAAACAAAACAAAAAACCACTAAAAGCTGAGGGATTTGAAGAAAGAAAGGCACAATCGCAAACACATTTTGAGAGTATGTTCCAGCATATAGGGCAGCAACTATGCAGTCATGTAAGGGTGCAGGATTGTGGAGTTAATATTCTCCATTCTGTCCCTTCAGGAGAGCATAAGCTGATACCCACCTCAATTTTCTGCCACATAGCACCAGCTTCAGTTTCAGCTAAGTGAGGCAGATAGATGTGATTGTTTTTCTGTACAGTGGTCCATTTAAGAGATGGATCTGGCTTTTTGCAAACTGTTTTGAGATCTGTACTTGAGAAGCACTAGACTCAAGGCTGGAATGAAAACCCCACTTTTCTGTATTAGATTATGGTGGATAGTTTAAGCAGCTGTCCCATTTTTGCCTTTCCTTAAACCAAGCTGGTAGCAGCAAATGTTGTGGAAGGATGGGTCTTGCAGTCCCAACACATGCATGTGGGTCTACACACATCCTTCTCTTTGAAAATGAGTTTTATCACAGATCTCTCAAGTGATTAGGACACAACACTTAATTATGCATTGTTTCCCACTTAAATTACTGGCCAACATGCTACATTGCATGGTACTGTTGTACATATCTCTACTGTGCACTTAGGCTTAATTGCAAAACAAGGCATTATGTTCCCTTCTCTGCAGATCAATGTTAACTGTTGGGAAGCATATTACTTTATGTGGAACACTTAATTTGGGATGCCAGAATTATCATTAGTTTTTAATAATAATAATCCCTAGTGCTCTCTAGCCATGGAGTAAGTAGGTTCAGATCTCTTTTGTTCCTCTTCATTACCTTTAGTAACCAATGTGTTTGGTAGATGGAGGCCACTGTGCATTGCTGCACTCTGTCAGGAGAAATAACTGTACTTCCCATAGCCCTGTGGTTCAGCCTGCCCCTCCACACCTGGGTAAGGAGGGCTACCAGTTGGTGTTGCCTCTGGATAAAGGTGGTTGAATGAGTAAGGCCAGACATGACAGTGCTTGTTGTTCAGTGCTAATAGAATGTCCTCCAGGTACTCATCTTATTGTCATCTCAGTATGTGGTTAAAGAAGATGCAGTGCCCCTCCCGCCCCCACTAAATACTCAGTTAATTGAAAAACAAATGCACATTATAGTGAGAAAGACTTGATGAGGAGGTTGACTGGCAAAAATTAATTAACTTGCTGTGTAATTGATAATAAGCCATTTTTATCACCCTAGCCAAACAGTTTCTCATGACGGTGCTGAGTTATTGAGCACTTCTCTGTAGCTAAAATAACCTTATTAGTCACAGTACACACCGTGGTAAGTGTAGAAGACAACAAATCACTACTCTTCCTTTCTCTGGCTCAAACGACCTTACTACTTATTCCTCTTCCTCTTTCATGTTTAAAAATATGCTCTATTTTTCTTTTTCCCCTCGCAGTGACTTATTCTCCACTAACCTTCTCATCCATCTAGAAATGGTGAAAACTCAACAGTTTGTAATAGGCAAACTCTTTGTGAGCCTTCAGAAAGAAACATTGGGGAAAGCTCTGGCTTTTTCTGAGAAATCTCTACAGGTTGGAAAGGCCCAGCTCAGTTTAACCCCATCTGCCATCACCAAAGTTGTCACTTTTGTTCTTTACCCACATCCTCCTTCCACAGATTTACAAATTGTAGCAAGAAGAGGGGAAATGAGCCTCCACTGTGTTCCATGGGCCTTGTTGTTGTTGTTGTTTAGTCGTTTAGTCGTGTCCGACTCTTTGTGACCCCATGAACCAGAGCACGACAGGCACTTCTGTCTTCCACTGCCTCCTGCAGTTTGGTCAAACACATGCTGGTAGCTTCGAGAACACTATCCAACCATCTCATCCTCTGTCGTCCCCTTCTCCTTGTGCCCTCCATCTTTCCCAACATCAGGGTCTTTTCCAGGGAGTCTTCTCTTCTCATGAGGTGGCCAAAGTATTGGAGTCTCAGCTCCAGGATTTGTCCTTCCAGTGAGGACTCAGAGCTGATTTCCTTCAGAATGGATAGGTTTGATCTTCTTGCAGTCCATGGGACTCTCAAGAGTCTCCTCCAGCACCATAATTCAAAAGCATCAATTCTTCGGCAATCAGCCTTCTTTATGGTCCAGCTCTCACTTCCGTACATCACTACTGGGAAAACCATAGCTTTTACTATACGGACCTTTGTTGGCAAGCCTTACTCTCTAATAAATGTGTGTAGGGTTGCAGATCTTGTGGGCAGAGGCATCATATTGCAAATGCCTTCTTGAATAAAGAGCCCAGGCACCTTGCAGTCCTATAAACTGCCCACTGACCTTATGAAAGGCTGACTCCAAAACCTCTGAGAAAGAAGGCAGTTCCAGCACCCTGCTTGTCTAGTCTGGAAAATGATTTATGCCTATTATTATAATAATTGCTATAATTATTAATTATGTAATCACTACTATTAAAAGTATTATAGTCTGTATGAATATTAAACAGGAAGTTAAGAGGCCACATTATACCACCGTGAACTTTTGCAGTGAATTATAATAGCTTTTTGTGGAGGTTCTCTTGTTTTTCTTGGGAATGGGACTGAATTATTTTTAAAAGGGTTATTGTTTTAAATGCCAGCTCTGTATATTTCAGAAATGTGTCTAATGGGGAAAGGAAGGGATAAGCTATCAAAGGATCCCTTCTTCCCACAACGTTGCTTGACCTTAAGCATGTAAATCGTGCAAAAGGAATCTTTTTGACCAAGGACTGTATTCACTTTGGGGCAGCCTTTCGGGGTCACATATCAGAGGTTTACTAGACCAGAGGCAAAATTCGGTAGAGCAATAAATTACAATTTTACCTTTTTAGAGCTGACTAGTGTCAACACATGCTTACACACCCCTCTCTGTCTTCCATCCAAGAAGCATGATCAGAATC
This sequence comes from Podarcis erhardii, assembly GCF_964252035.2. Classification (NCBI taxonomy): domain Eukaryota; kingdom Metazoa; phylum Chordata; class Lepidosauria; order Squamata; family Lacertidae; genus Podarcis; species Podarcis erhardii. The sequence goes on along the minus strand of NC_138507.1, from coordinate 90,693,342 downwards.
CAAGGACACTCTCCATGTAGGAAGGGATGGATATTGTGGAGCAAATGAGGCATGTAGCCTGAGGAGACAGAACATGACCTGGAGAGATTCCCAAAGGCCATATATAGAGGCCCGAAGGGTTGCATTTGCACTGGGCCTGAGGTTCCCAGCCCTGGGGAAAATTGTGATTAAAACTGGATTTCTTCCTATGCCACTATTGTTTTCATATACCTGTATTCCACTGTTACTGTAAAACTCAGGAAGTGTCAGATGCAACAGCTTGTCCAGTTTTGTGAAATCAGTTTCAGTTACAGAGTCCTGAAAAAATGGACAAGATGTTTCCTTCTGCCTACAACCTGCTCTCTCAACCCTTGTCCTGATTTCAACTAGCTAGGGCAGGGAGAGCTTGACTAGGTGGGTCCAGGTTGATGCATCTTTGTGCAAGGGAATGGTGCCTGCTGCATCCACTCCTATATATAAATATAGGATTTAATAAATACAAGTGAATTAATAAATCATTACTACATCAATTTTTATCTTCATTTCAGTAACAATTAAGTGCAATTAACTTGCTCTAGACTGAAGTCCTCAGGTTTGCTCATACTTGACCTTTTGTTCTTTCTGTTTCCTAATATTGAAATATACCAAGCAATTGCAAAATATAATTTGATCATTTTTGCTTACATTCCATACTTAAACATCCTTACTTGCAAATAAACTTCACTAATTGTCAACAGAAGATATCCAGATATACTGAGGATCTTCTTGTGTTTATTTGGTTTCGTAGAATGAGCCAAACACAAAACAAAACCGCCCGTTAGTCAATATACCTAATGAACCCGTCACCAGACTGATAAGAAGGACCTGCTCAGTTTAAGGATAGACACTGCTCACAATTCCATTGCTGGCTTCAGAGGAGAATTGCTCTGTTGTTGTAAGCAAAGTAATTTGAGTTTCTCCAGATGGAAGCTGCTATAAGTGCAAAGTATTATTATGCTATGCACAAGTGATATTGGATTATTCTTTTTCTTGCCAATAAACGGGTAGTGAGCAGAGGTTCATATTCATGCCGTCAAGTACATTTCTAATAACATTAAATCTTTATCTTCATGAAACTAAATGAGATTTCTCCAAACATGGCTACCTATCTGTATGCAGCACACACTGTGCAGAAGACCACTATGCTATTTTTAAAATAGTGAGCAATTGCCACAAGGAGCCTAACAGACTCCACATTCTCCATAATTACACCCAATTTTCCAATTGAATTAGCTCTTGATTTAATTCCTTTGCTTGCATCTGGAAAGCCTCAGCATCATGCAGCTGTTGCGGCTTAGAGAGCTAATTGTTGCTGAACAGATTAAGAGTAACCCAGTTACAATGCACTTCAGAAAGTTATTGAAACCCAGCTCACTTCTGGAGGACTCAACTTTCACTTCTCATTTCCAGATCTCTGGCTACTGAGTGGGAAAGAGTCAGCAAGCTGGGTTTGTATGGCACCTGTCTCACTGCAGACCACTCTAATTCACAGTAAATACATTGACAAGAATTTAAATTGAGAGAAAGATAGGCATGTCGCAATACAAAGGCTAATGCAGAAATGTCAGAGTCAGTTAGGCTTGATGATGTGGAAACTGTTGACAGGCAAGGTTAGTTGTACAATAATTATAAATGCTTGCTGTGGCAAAGAGAAGAGTAGAAAAGCTTTGTCAGTGTCAAGTACTCCCCTGTCATCCTCAGGCGACAGATGAATGCTCAGATACCTGATTTGGGCTGTCATATGAACTTTGGAGGGAGTGCTGAATATTATTTATGGTGCCAATATTGAGTACATTAAGCTTAATGTTTAATAAGAGGGCCTTTAAGATCCATATGAGACTGGTGTGCTTTATGTGCTCAGCTCTGCAAACAAACCGTTTTGGACTCAGAGATGGCTGGTGGGGTTTCAGAATCATTAGACTGGTGGATTGTCCCATTCTCTGCCTATATGTTTGGGGAAGCTTTTAATGTTTAATAGACTATTGTATTTTAATATTCTGTTGAAATCCACCCAGAGTGGCTGGGGAAACCCAGGCAGATGGGCGGGGTATAAATAAATTGTTGTTGTTGTTGTTGTTGTTTGTTGTTATGTAGGCATCCAAAATGGTCTGCTTGTATAGACTCCAGAGATACAATCTGACAAATCAGACAACTCAAGGGTTACCAACCTGGGAACAGAGGATACTGACTGATGCCATTGGTCCAACTAGCCCAGTATGGTCTACTCTGACTGGTAACAGCTCCTTAGGGTTTCATACCATTTGCTACTTTTAAGTGTAACCTGGGACTTTCAGTATGCAAAACATGTGCGCTACCCCTCATTTAAAATAGTCTCGTACTTGGGTAGATCCAGAGATGATTCAAGAACACGTTGGTGGGTGAAACATGGCAGGCAGAGAACTTGGCAGGTGGAATTGATAGCAAAATATTTCAGTTTGCCCTTATGGCTGATACTGTGGCCCAAGTCCACATTTTTGTCTTAGTGTGCATTGAAGGATCTGTGCAGGGAAGCAGATGTGAGCATCTAATATTCAAAACTGCTGCTTGCCATGCTGTGGTTCCATCACCACCCTTTCTCCCTTAGCCTTGGGCTTCCATAGCCCTGTGTCCCTTACCACAGACCTCTTATTTTCTTGCACAGATGGCCACAGCCACTGTAGTGTTTAGTTCACAACTTTTAATAGGGATTAAGTGCTCACAGCACACCCTAATGGTTACCTCCAACAATGCCAGACGTCTCTCTCCCTAGGCATTAAGGTAACCTCCATGGATTAGGTTTTTTGACTGTCCGCCCAGTGGTCCCACTCAATAGTACTTTTAGTACCCAAAATATAGCTCAGTAGTTCCTTGTCTGGCCTTCTCTGGTGCTGGTGCACAGAAGAGGTGCTCTTCTTTTCCAGACTCTTCCCATCTCCCTAGCAGTTTGAATAATAGAACTGTAGAGTTGGAAGGTGCCCTGAGGATCATCTAGTCCAACCTCCTGCAATGCAAAGGAATTCACTGAATGGGGTCAGTATCCTACCCCCAGGTTCGTCCACCCAGCTTCCCTGCCAGTACATTGGCTGAACATGACATACATGTTGATGAACCTCCAGAAAGAGTCCTTGGAACAACACCCTAGTCCCAGAGTGGCTGGGACAACCCAGTCAGATGGACAAGGAATAAGGAATTAGTAGCAGTATATTACCTGATGGTAACTAAGTGTAACAAAAAGAATAATACATTCTTTGCATTTGCTCCTGTCTCCATTTCCCTTACTTCTTTTGTTGTTTATCTGATTTTAGAATGTAAACCTCTTGGGATTTTGGAAATCCTGTTCTCTGTTATAATAAGATACAACCAGAATGGCACACAGTATTCTAAATCTGCCATGACATTATGATAGTGGTGCTTTTATTTTCAACTCTTTTCAGTTAAACAAATAGGAGCATATATATTATGCTGAATATAGACACAAACTGCTCACCATTCTTCATAGATGGTTATGATTAACATAGAGGCCCTAGATAGCCTGGTGTACAGGATAGCAGACAGAGAATGAAAAGTAGGTCTAGCTGCAATTTTCGCAGAAGAATGTTTGTTGGATGCAGGAAGGTTTTGGATTAAGGAACAGTTTCACCTCCAGAGGAAGGCTGAATTGAGATTTAATCATGGAGTGTTGCATGAAAAAGGATCTATAGGTGAGTAGGGTAAATATTTTATATACAGTTTTGTGTTTTTTATAGTATTTCATCTCCTTAGTTTTCCTCACATATTAGGTTATGAACTATTTGAGGAGTGGGAGTCATCCATCTAACTAACTAACTAACTACTGATGTTTTGTGAATGGTTACCTACCATGAATTATTGAGCTAAGGTGAGCTGTAAATTGAAATGTAGAAAGAGGGGGAAAACCCCCACAATATATCGTCCTCTTTCTATACTGGAATTTGCATCAATATTTTCAGAATTCAATAAGCATAGTCTGTTTTCTTTAAAAAGTGGAAATTTGAATCCTTCCCCAATAAATAGTGGACGTTCAAACTAGCTAAATTTATGTAATGTTAGAATTGAATATCACTGTTTATTATACCTTGCAAATATTTTTCATAAATTTGACAGGGTTTAAATTTATTTTCCTGTGTGTGTTTTATGAACCAGCACAATCCTGGATGAGATTTATTTTATTTACAGCAGCTTGTGGTATTTGCAGTCTCTGTATAACCATACGGTTTACCTTTTTGTTTTCAAAAAGTACAGAAATTTCAGTTCTGCTAAACTGAACCTTGTGAAGGATGCAAGGAGTTGACTATTTATTATGTTACTGTTAAATTTTTAAAAAATGGAGCTACAACTCCCCCCTCCAAAAAAAACCCCCACCTCTGTTATACAAATACATGAGATGAGAAATAATATAGCGCACCCTACTAGGCAATCCTGCTCCATATCCTCCTGTGGTGTCATTTGGACTCGCCTGAAGCTCATGATACACCAAGTGGAAGCAGCCAAACAACCATGTACTGCTGCTTGCCAGGTAATAGACAAATCCTTATTTCCTCTGCTCTGTTGAATGGTTCATTCTACCTGCTGAAATAGTATACAGCCGTCACCCCAGTTACATGCGATCAACTCACACTCAACCACTGGGAAGTAAATAGGATCATATCAGGAAATGGTGGGAAAGTGTTGGAGAGTCCTTGTGGCTTGCAAGGAGACCCTCCCCAGAACCTGAAGAGGATGTCAGTGAGGGCAGAGAAAGCCTTGAAGAGATCTGAGGTGCAGCAGGGCTTTGTTTAGGCGAGCTCAGCCTCCCCGCCTAACAACTGACATGCAGGGTAGCATAGCAGCAGCAGCAGCAGCAGCAGCAGCAGTTGCTTTCCTGTGTGTTCTCCAGCTGGTTCCAAAGCTTCAACTCTAGATATTTTGGTCTGGATTGGAGAGAGAGAGCGGGATTTCACTTATGTACGCAGAGGCCCGGAACGTAGCCCCTGCATAAGTGCAGGGGATGCCTGTATAATCATTGTAGGTCTGGCAATTGGCATTGGTGACAAATTTGTTCCTCGTAAGTTATTGAGATTGAGTGGTATTCAACGAGGGAACCGTTAGAACAGATTTAAAGGCGTGCTGAGGGAGGAGAGGAGGGAGACATTCCATTACACTTGCAATGGAAGACAAGTGATGGAACGTTCACTTAGCCCTGTGTTGGATTCCACCCACTGCTTTTACATAGGATGTATAAGAGGCAAGGTTTAGTCTAGATTTGTCTTTTGTTGATGTAAATGCAGGGACTTTAATTCTGTTATAAAGGCCTGGCAAGTCCATTTTATAAAACGGCTTTAATCAATAGTCAAATTTATCTGTGACCTAGAAAAGCAGTACATTTCTTTCATGAAACAGAAAATATGCAACTTCATCCAGGTACATCAGGGGTGGGGAACCTGTGGGGCTCCAGATGTTGACCCCTAACTCTTGTCCTGATTAATGGTCAGGGATGGTGGAGGTTTTAGTATAGTAACATCTGGAGCGTCATGGGTTCCCCAGCTGGGCTGTATATAGAAGTAAATTCCACTGAATTCAATGGAATTTACACTCAGATGGATATAGGATTGTAGTCTTAAACTATTGGTGCAATGTTAGCAAGTGTATAAAACAGTAAACTTACCAAAATATATGACATTTTCACATGTGTATTATGAGCTCACTGTCATGATGTGATTTGGCAAGGACCACTAATCCCCAATAAAAACATACTATATAAATGAGTGTTTTTAATAAATACAATTTAAAGTTAGAGGTATAGAACTGAAGCAATTCACCAAAGTCATACAAATAATAGGCAGTGCTGCTAAATGAATGCGGGCTACTTGAGTTATCTTGTAACTCAGTTGCTCTTACAGAATGGGCACTATTGTTGCAAAGGTGATTTTAAAAAAATAGTTTGCACAAAGTGTACATCATATGCAACAACTGATCCCAGCTTTTGATAATTTGTAATGTCAGCCATGGATCTTTTATAACTGCCTCCTATATCACAACCTCTCTCCAGTGCAGGGCATAATTACTACAGCTATTAATCCTCCCAGGATCCAAGGAAAGACAGAGGCAAATAAAGTCATTACTTGCTGCTTGTGTTTCTAGGGTATCAGTCACAATAACATGTACAAAGATGTCTAGAAAGAGCAGCTTGTGCAGAGATACAAATGCCCTTTGTGAACACTTTCATTTTATTACTTGCAATTTCATTTTTTTTATGGTGTGAGTTGCAATATGCTTAATGCCCTTTCCAAAAGTAAGTTTCTGTGAGAGGAATTGTTATAATTTTCATCGTACAAAGTGCTTTCTTATTATTGCTCATCTCTACAACAATCAGGGCAGATGTGGGGGGGGGGGTTTGGAGGGGGGGGTGTCAGTTGGCAATCCTGCCCAGAACCAAGAATGTTTACGAATGGCATCCATTGTTAGTGGTTGACTCCAGAAGAAGCAGATTTCAGACTCGCACTGTGTCTAGATTGCTTTTGCTTTATGTTGAAGAATTCTGCAAGAGCCACTGCAAATAGCGACTGGCCTTCTCTGCGTAGCCCTATGTCTGTATAGTCCCTTCCTGAATTCTATCTATAGGTTGCTCAATATTACAGAGACAGCGTCCAAGTACTGGGTGCTTTTATAGATATCAAGTGCTCTTAACATTTGGAATAGAATAGAAAGAAAACTAAATAAATAAATACAAAATCACACGTACAAATGGAAAATCAGAAGAGCATGAATTACTGTATTGATTCAAACACACACAATTTAGTCTGTATGCTTTCTTTATGGTTCCTTCCAACCCTGTGGTTTTAAATCTGTAAGTAGATAAAGGCTGCTAAATTAGTCAAAGCAGTCTATTGGTTTAGTTAAAAGCTGTAGCCAAGTCTCTTAAGCATCTCTTTGCATGACTAAAGAGTACAGGTGACTGGGTACTATGGAAACTACCTGCTGGAGTTGCTTCCTGAAGGTAGGCTATAAGGGGCAAGCCTTCCACCCAGGATGAGGTCCTTAATGGACTGGGCTGGGAAGAGTCACAGCAGGTTGACTTGCTCTCTGTGCTTAATCAAATGCTAATGGGGGAGCAGGATATTCTGGAGACTTAATGTTAAGAGCCCTTCCATCTTACGCCCAGCCTGTATATATGCATAAATGAATGCATATATCACAAAGACTCCAGTGACCTTCATTCTAAAGAAAGCAAACCTGAGGTATGTGCTAGCTGAAAACTCTCACTGCTTGGAGACTGGGGGTGGGGTGTTACAGTATCTTTCAAATCCCCTTATGGTGATTTATGTCTTTTGAACAGTTTCATGGACTCATTGTAGAGCACTTCCCCTGGAAATGTATGTTGCTTTTACTAGCTTCAAAATGAAGGGCCATCTTATGTTATCCTAGTGCTGTGCCAAAGTGTAACCAGTGTACTAAAATGGACTCCAGTGATATTGTTTTTATGTCCCCTCTCTAAACAACGTTGTAGTATGTAATGTGCAGTTTGCTTTTGGTAATACCGCAGCTTTTTTTAAAAATGTTGTGTTCTAACTGCCTGACCAGTTGCATGGAATGGAGACATATTGATAGAGACAGAGATATCTCTATCAGTCTTATAAGAGCTGTAAATAGTTCTATGATTAGAAAAACCCTTGATGGTTTGATTTGATTTATTAATGAGTTTAATTGTGGGGGTTTTGATGATCAAATTATTAAACACAAAAAATGCATATTGTACCTCAAGTGAACAGTGTTGCTGGCCCAAGAAATTTTCTGCCTGAGGCACAACTCCAAGTACCAGTCACCTTCTGTTCTAGGACCAATGTTTTTAAAGTCTTCCTCCACCATTCAGATGTCAATTTCTACTGATGATTCAGCAATCAATCAATTATCTATCCCTCTAAATTCCACCTTCTAAAGTAGTCTGATTCATTTTGCTGAGTTAAAGGCTCAGTCCTGCATGTAAAACAAACTGCAAATCTACAAATGTGTAATCTAACTTGATTTATTTGCTTAGCATTGAAGAAAGAGGCTGGGGTGCTCTTTGTGTGAGGTTGCATTGGTAGAGTTACATTGTGTGTGGGAGGCATCAGTGAATTTAAACAACTATAAATCTAAGATTACTATCAGATTAGAGGCCTACATAGGCTTTAAACAGGATTGGTTGCAGTACCATAATTACCCATTACAGCAAATCAACCAATATTATAACTTTTGTTTATTGATCTAAAGTTGAAACTACTGGGCTTTAAAATTATACAGGGTATTATGCAAAGCATAATAATAATAATAATAAATTTATCCTGTATCTTTGCTGATGTTTCAGCTCAGTGAATCTAAATATTCTCTAATACACAGTACAATCATATATATGCATACTGAGGAGTAACCTCAATTAAATTCAAATTCAAAATTTGCTTTTACCCATTTGGATATTCTTGGGACTCCAGCTATCATCACCCCTCACCAATGGTCATGCTGTTTATGGGAGCTGGAGTCCCACAACCTCTGGATGGCCACAGGTTCCACATTCCTATAAAGTTGAAGAAAGAGAGAGGGGGGATTTTTAAGTTGAATTCTGTAGCTCTCTTAAGTTCAGCTGCGAAAATATCCATTTTGCCAGAGTGAGGTCTGTTTTGTGCATGCGCAGCATCTGAGTTGTGACATAAGGGCTCGAACATGTCACAAACGGGAACAAAACAAACTTTAATTCAAAGAACAAGGAGCATTTGTTTCCTACAGTGCTACTACCGAATGATCTACTGCTAGCTGACAGAAAGATGAATAGCCTAACACTATTTTAAACAATGATCTAGATAAGCTAAGTATTAAACAGACTACAGGTTGATGTATAAATCCTTATCTGTTAGGTTTTCCACCCTCTACAGACAAAACTGCATTTGTCTCATATAACAAATAATGTCAGATTGAATCACATCCTCTGGTGTGTGCGTGGTCGCGCTCATGTGCACATGCTTTGTTTTGTGGGCATATGAATGAGAAAGCTTCAGTAAACTATGTTTGAAAGAATAGAATAAGAATGTAAGGAGAGCCTGCCAGAATAGGCCAAAGGTCCACCTAGTTCAGCATCTCATTCTCACAGTGGTCAACCAGATGTCCACAAACAGGACGTGAGCACAATAGCCCTCCTCCCCACTTGTAGAAATTGGAATTCAGAGACATGATGCTTTCCAGAATGGAGGAAGAAAATAGCCATTGCGGCTGGTTAATAAGGTGAAGACGAAGAAGAGGAGTTTGGATTTGATATCCCGCTTTATCACTACCCGAAGGAGTCTCAAAGCGGCTCACAATCTCCTTTCCCTTCCTCCCCCACAACAAACACTCTGTGAGGTGAGTGGGACTGAGAGACTTCAGAGAAGTGTGACTAGCCCAAGGTCACCCAGCAGCTGCATGTGGAGGAGCGGAGACGCGAACCCAGTTCACCAGATTACGAGTCCACCGCTCTTAACCACTACACCACACTGGCTCTCAGTGAGTTTGCATGCTCCCCTCAAAATGATCTGAAAACTAACTTTGAACATACACTATGTGTTATGGCTTTACATATACCCAGATATCATTCCCCTTGCTCTTTCTCCCCAACTCAGGCAGCCATTGTCTCACAGAATGAAATCTGGAACTCCTTTGAAATCTATGTATACAGGACTTATGGCACAGTATGAACTGGACCCCAACTTAGGTATGTTCTGCCTTAACAGTCAATGGCAGTATGGTTCTAAATACAAGTTGCTCGAGACCACAAGAGGAGAGAGTGATTTTGTGTTCAGATCCTGGAGAAATGGACATTTGGGGGGAAAGTTGACAGCTTCAGGTACAAAATTCAGATGAGTTTTGCTTACAACACTGAGGTAAACAGGAAGATTTAAATATTGCTCCAAGAGAGATAAAATATAAATGCATATGCTTACTAAATGCTGCTTTTAAGGAAAATTTTTAAAGCATAGCTTTTTTTAAAAAAAACTTTGTTAATGAAAAATATAGTTTGCATTTTTCATATTCCTTTACAAACCCTAAAACCTTAATATTCATCCCCATCTTTTCCCACTTTTTCTTACCAACCGAGCAAGTGAGAGATTCTAAATGACTTTATGTAAAATCAATATGGAGTGGCAGAAATGTCTAATAAATTCTTCGCTGGAGTCACAAAAACAGTGCAGTCAGCGTGTTTGATTTATTTTTGATGTAGGAGTAATATATTGAAGTAGCAAAATCTGCATTCCGCTAGCTTGATTTGCTCCACCAAATCTTCTTTTATTTACTTTTCCTTGTGGAGAACTCCTGAGCAACTTACCTGAGAACAACCATTTCCATACTCTGTGCAGCTTTCTCTAGCTGGAGGAAAACTCTTTGTTAAATCTACATTAACATATTCAAATCTGCCTCTAGAGTATAAAACTGTCTATAATTTCCATCACAAACCTGATCTTGGGTCATATGCCCTAGTTAGTCTCTCCAATATTTAAAGGGCAAAGTTTGAAAATTTCAAAACTTTCAAAGTTAGGAGTATGAAGATGTGAGATGATGCCAGCAAAGGCAGAAATGAAGAGAAAGGAAAGATAAGACAACGGGAGAGGGAAAAAATCTGTAGGAAAACAAAAAGGCATAAAGAGAAAACGAAGGATGGGAGGATTATGTTACTTAATAGAACCTGAGGCTCCCTGTATGTGCAATCTCGTGAAATAAAAATTTAGAAATAATCTGGGCAGACTACTGAGTTTATTCCAGAGCTAGTCTGGGGTAGAGCCCAGCTGTTTGGGGCAGGTACTGGGGTGGAGACTGTTGGGATATGACTACTACACAGCTGCAAACAAGCAGCTGGATGTTTACATCACATGATGGAGCTAACCATGGGACAGGAAGCTCCAGGGATTTCACAGGGATTTGTTCTTTGTGTAATATGAGACCTTCCTGTTGCTTGTGTGAAGGAAATCTGAGTCGGTCGCTCGGAGAAGTCTGAGTGAGCAGTCATGTTTTTGTACAGTTGTACAGTCAGAAATAAACTAGAGATGAAATAGACTTTCTGACTGCTGCTTCTTTCTCCTGCTGCTATGCAGAGAGGAAGGGGGTGTGCACCTTTCAAGCAGGGAGGTGTCGCCTATATCAAGATCTCCCTGGTCTGCCAGGATGCCAGCCAGGGTAGGTCACCGGAGACAGGCCCCGACATGCCTGAGAAGAGGAGTCAGCCTTTCCCGAGGGGGCAAGTTTCCAACAGAGACCTGTACAAATGCTCTCCGTTCTTAAACTAAGGTTTATAGCTGAAAGATGTAAAACAGAGAACTAAAAGAGCAGGCTAAGGGTTCATCTAATTCAGCATCCTATTTCTAAAAGCGGTTGGCCAGATGCTTCTGGGAAACAATAAGGAGGACCGAAAGGCAACACCTGTCGTGGCCAATAAGGCCTTATCCCAGAAGCAAGATTCTGAATGACTCATATTGGAATGGTTATAAACATATATGCCATTCAGCTGGCTTTGCATTTTATTCTTCTGTCTTCATCCTCTTCCTCTATGAATACTAAAGCCTGAAATGTAAGCCCTTGGAATATAAGCATCATAAAGCCTCATTTTCTTCTAATATATGTTCAATAACATTTTACATTTCATCATAAAACCTTTTGCTTAAGCCTATTTGCTGTAAGCAGGGATGTTTGCAAAACCATGTTGATTTAAAGAAAGAGGGCTTGCAACACTGACTACGGTCCCATCTTTTTATGTTGCTTTTTGATTAGCAGGGTGATGTCAGTAAAGCAGCTCTGTATATATAAAGTAGGACGCATGATCTAATTTCTCCCCATCCCTAATTAAAGGACCTAGAAACAAATAAAAGCCAATAGATCATGATCAGAAACATACAAGGTCACACCATTTCAATTTTGATTAGATAATACAGAATTAGCTACCATCCTAGACATGTTGAAGCAGCTGTGGCGTTGCTAGGCAAAGGTCTGTGCCTCTTGTGGGTCCTCTAGCTCTAGCTCTGAAACCTGATTTACTTATTTATTTTAATCCCTGCTGTAAGGAACTGTTGACAGATGACTCCAGCCTTTAGTTCTCTCTGGCCTTACAATTGCATGAACTGTGTGTGCGTGTGTATGTGGAGAGAATAAAAGCATAAATAAACTTTGGAATTGTATGAGAATTGATTGAAGGAAGTGGCTAAACAATATTATTTGGAACTTAAGTTCCTGATTATGAGAAGAGGTCAGGATTTCCCAAAGGGAGAACAGCCTCACCCAATCTCTCCTAAAACCCTGAGACAGACATAGGACTCTGGAGGAAGTGAAGTTGCTGAAGGTTAATGGACCCTCTTAAAGGCAAAGTAAACTGAAACACCTGCCTTGTGTGTTCAGAACAGCAAGTCATGACAGAAGACAGGAGCAGATGGAAATAATATGGAGAATCACTACCTGTTCTGTCCTCCATCCCCACTCTTTGTAGAACCAGGACATTCTTCTATACTAGGCAAAAGCAAAGTTATAAATCTCTTCTAATAGTTCCTGGGAATGCCTTTCCCCATTTGTTTGACCATGGCCAGTACTGATACTTTAGAAAGCAATTGTAGCTAGTTTGGTTCAATGTCTAAGCAGCTGCACTTTGATCCAAGAGACATTGGTTTGAGTCTCGCCAGCTGTGGAGTCACTGGGCAAACTCATATACATACAGCAATATAATTGCTGCTGAAAATTGCTTCAGCAGAGTTTAGTTCATTAAATTTCCTAGATAGCTTTTTAAAAAAAAAAAAAAAATGACTAAAGGCATTGTACAACAAACTGAGATATACAAAAATTAAAAGCAAAAATAATCCAAAAATAAATTCCATTAAATAATAAAAAAAGACTTCGCACAAAAGAGACAAAATAATCAGGAATTGCCAAGCAGCATAAGACTGATGCTTCTAAAAATTGACCCATCCATCATATCCCATCAAAAACATTAGAGTAGAGGAATATTTTAACCTGGAGCTGAATAAATGATTAATGACTAGGAGAGAGCACTTCTTAGAATAGTTGGAATTTAGTGTGGCTACGAATATGAGTGAACTGGAGTCCAACATGGGTTGGTTATATCATGTGGTAAGCAACCAAATCAGCACCACTGAAGCTTATTACACTACAGCCAAAGGTGGATTTTACCCTTCCCTGTGGCTGTGTGGAGCCATGAACACATGGAAGCACCTTTCAGCAACGGCCACACTACTGCAAGTATGTGGCTACTGCAAGTATTATCACCCCAACACTATTATTCTCATTGCCATGATCCTACACATTGTCAAAGGGAAACTCCCCACCGGGGTAGAAATCATATATCAAACAGATGGAAAGCTCTTTAACTTGAGCAGGCAGAAAGCAAAAATAAGGTTACCATAACTTCCGTCACAGAGTTTCAATATGCTGATGACAATGTAGTGTGTGCACACTCAGAGGATGACCTCCAAACTATCCTAAATATCTCTGAAAAGATTGGCCTATCGCTCAATATCCAGAAAACCAAAGTGCTGCACTAACAAGCACAAAGCAACCCCTTTGCAGCACCACAAATCCAACTTAACCATGTAATGTTGGAAAATGTCTATCACTTTTCCTGCCTGGGCAGTTATCCCACAAGGGCAGACATTGATGCCAAAATCCAGCATCACCTCAGCTCTGCAAGTGCAGCTTTCTTCTGACTGAAGTGCAGAGTGTTTGAGGACTGGGACATTTGCAGGGAAATAGAAATGCTTGTTTACAAAGCTATAGTACTGCCAACCCTACTGTATGCTTGTGAAACATGGACCACTTATAAATGCTATCTCCAACTCCAACTTGGGAAGACAGGTGAACTAATGTCAGTGTACTGGAAGAAGCAAAGATCACCAGTGTCAAAGCAATGATTCTTCAACATCAGCTTCATTGGACTGGTCATGTTGTTCGGATGCCTGATTATCTTCCAAAGCAACTACTCTATTCTGAACTTAAAAATGGAAAGTGTAATGCTGGTGGTCAACAAAAGAGGTTCGAAGACTCTCTCAAGGCAAATCTTTAAATATGTAGTATAAACACCGACAATTGGGAAACACTGGCCTGCAAAGCATTCCAGTTGGAGAACAGCCTTTACCAAAGGTGTCATGGACTTTGAAGATGTTTAAACTCAGGAGGAAAGGGAGAAACAAGCTAAGAGGAAGGCATGTTTGGCAAACCCTCACTATGATAAACTCCCACCCAGAAACCTATGCCTCACTGTGGAAGGATGCGTGGATCCAGAATTGGCCTCCAGAGTCACCTACGGACACACCATTAAGACTGTGTTCATGGAAGACAATGTTACTCAGCTACGAGTGATCACCAAAGAAGAAGAACAAAGCTATATACATTATTAGAATTTGGTAAATAAGAAATGAAGGCCTTGGGGAAACAATCTGCACTTTAGAGTTTCTTTCTGAGCTATCTAGTCTTTTGTAGATGGCAGTCACATATAATTTTATAATACTATGGTGCTGATGGTTAGCCCAAATGGTCTAGTAGGGTAAGTGCAGATGCTTAGAGGCACTGAAGTATAAAACCAATGCAATACACATGCTTCCCTTTTACTTCTACAGAGAAAACCTGTCGCCTTGTGACACCCTTATTGTCCCATTTTCACTCCTAGCTTTCAGCAATCATGCCTTGGCTGTGTTGCCTAAGACGTATTTCCGTAATAAACATATCTGCCACAAATAATTATTTCCAGCGCAGGGGGGTTGTTATGGGAATATCTGAGCTATATGTCGGGAAGGAGCTAAGCTTATGCTTTATGGCTGGGGAGATTAATTGCAGAATGCCCAAGATGCATTATTAGGTATGTTTCAATCTGACAGTTGGTTGTGTTGCTTTAGGACAGGGAAGGTGCTTTGAGGGAGGAGATTCTGTCTGTCTCTGACAGTTTTGATTTAACATCCAAGACTTTAAACACCTAGAGATTGTGATAGGCACAGCAAATCTAAATTAACACATTTTGTGTAGAATTGCGGCAGGCCAGTGTAAGCAGAAGCCAGGCAAACAGCCAGGAGAAGAGAATTATTACAAATGAATTCCATACCTATCAAAGACCTCGTTGATTCTCATGAACGTTTTCCTGAATCAGAGTTGCTTTATTCATTACAGCAGCAACGTGGAGACTGCTGAGAAATACTTACATGTGATGGCGCCTCCATGCAGAGACATAACAATTAGCAGCAGAAACCAATGCATGTTAGCTTGGAGGGTAAGTCCCATTGTGTTAAATGGAGTTTACTCCCACGCACAGTTGCAAGTATTTATTTCCTTGGCAAAGCTGCTTGCTTTTCCAGTTTTTTTATACATTGTAACTTGTATGAAACAACTGGATGCTTTCTAAGGGAAGATGTCTGCAAAAAAAGAAAGAAAGAAACTGCATCCAAATCACCAGGGATTTGTGATTACTATACTGTTCCATACCATACCATAACAGGAAAGGGATTGTTGTATTTTCTGTTGCTTGGAAAACCTTCAACAAAAAATTAACAGTGTGCTAGACATTCAAAGCTTCTCGATCATTTTAAATACACCCCGGGCTTACACTAGTAGCACTTTAAGTATGCACACTAAGCTTGTGTGCAAGTGTATTTAATCCGAAGACCTTAAAATATACTGTGGAAGAAATAAAAGCTTATTTACACCAGCTTCCCTGAAAAGCAGTTCATGATGTAAATGAAAAAGCAGCCATTACTACTGCATAATAAATCAGACGAGGTAAACATTAAACCAAAACATTTTAGCTCAAATACATTCCTTCCTTAAGCAGACATTTTTCCTGGTCTCCTCCTGCTTGTCATCAGGTAAGAACTGAAGGCAAACATTTATCAGACTCGCAGCCTGGTCCTTTGCATGTGTCATTAGGGATGCTTCAGGAATTCAATCTTTGTGAATTGCTATATGAAGTGACCTGCTCTACACCTCTTGGACTAATGTGCAGATTGGAATTTTAGCTATGCACCGGATTTCACACTTCTCTAGACGTGCAATGCAGTTCCTAGCACTGCAGATGTATCAGAATGCATATTATAAGTATTTTGAGATAAGACACACATTTAAATACATACTTTGAGAGAAAATACACTTGTAAATACATATTATCACATATTTCACACTTGCCTGAATGTTACAACACAATTCTCAGCAGTTTAAACTTCTCAAAATGCGTACTTACTAGGGGTTGAGGACAGTGTTTCATACCAGAAGTGAAATAGATTGTGTGAAGGTACTATAGATTATTTGAGGGCTCTGCATGCCTTATCTCTCTTACATGAGGTAGCAGAGGAATGGAAGAGGGAGATGTTTGAGTAAAGCGAGAAGGGAAGACATTGAAATGGGAAAAGTGGCTGTATCAAACAACAGCAGAAGTTTCACAGTGCTTGGGCAAATATTTCCAGAAGTATGCTCTGAACACACACAAATTGAGGGAGAAATCGGGGAAGGGTCATAGCTCAGTAGTAGAACATCTGCTTTGCATGCAGAATGTCTCAGGTTCAACCCTCAGCAAAACACTCCTTGGCTGGATCCATGTGCAGTTTGATCTTGTGAACAAACTTGCCACCTGTTCAGGTCCCTGCCTAACTACTGTATGGATTGATGTGTTTGCATATATGTGGTATGCACATACTTTAATTAATTACTGCAAGCCACCCTGTGGTCACGTGATGAAGGGCAGGACATAAATGATATATATTAAATCAAAACAAAACAATTTCAAGTTCCATGGGCAGCCCCATCACTTGCTCACTTCACTAAGCAAATGTGTTTTGGTAAACAGACACAGCAACATCATTTTTTCTTCCTTTCTTTTTGGCTTCACTTCAGCACCCTTCCCTGGCTTAAGTATTAGTTTAATATTTCTTACGACCGAGTGAAATGAACACTTGGGGAGCTTTTAGAGTTTTAATTAACCACATAGATGGCCAAGGAGTGATATATATTAAAACTTTTATTAAAAACACAGATAAGGGAACGACGTTAATCAACTAGGGAGTTCTTAACCTTCTTTCCGTAATGGATGGTATTAGTCATTAGATCATTAGAACCAGTTCAGAGCAAGCACTTGGTCTCTCTCTCTCTCTCTCATCCACCATTTTGTTAACGCAACATTCCTATGAGTCACCTTTCCTTTTAGGCAGTCATAAATTTCGATGTGTGGGGTTTTTTTTGGTGTGTGGTTATATGGCTTTCAAGGAAAGGCCTGTGTTAAGTTGCTGAGGAGATTGAGAAAGACGCAACTGAAATGAAAGCGCCAAGCAGTAAATTAGCTTTGTCAGTTTATATCATGCCTTGATTTATATTCTTTCCAGTTTTTGAAGTGCAGAAGAAGTACTGGCTCTTAGAACAAGTGTTTCATCTTGTATCTCCCCCTCCTACAAGGTTGACATTAGCTATTTAAGTGAAGTACAATGCATGCATGCAAGTGAAAACCCTTTTGTTGACACCTTACTTGCTTTACAAGCAGGAGGAATCTTTTTTATTTTTTTATTTTTCAGGCCAGCATTCTTAAGGAATGCTTCTGAAAATCACATATGTGGGATGCTAAAACGTATGGCCCTTAATAATGGTGATACATACCAGATAAATGACAGCAGGCTATATTAAGATTAGCAGAGGATGTTAAATTTTATTTAATATAAGGCAGGGTGTCCTGCCCTCCAGCAACTGAGCTGCAACTCCTAGAGGTTATCCCATTCACTTTTCTTGAAAGAAAGCTTTGGTACATTAGCCCCCTGAGGCACTTCGGATGATGCACATAGATAAACCTCTGTTCTTTGCTACACAATGCAGGCTTTGCTAATCCCCCCTTTTACTACATGGACTTTCAAGCTGTGCTCTAGCATTAGGAAAGTTTAATAGATCTTGTGTGTTCCTTTGTCTCAGCCCTAAATATTGAAGGGGTGTTATCTCGGGCATTCGTTCCTCCTTACTGGCTGTTGTCCCCTCTGCTGCCTGCTTTTCTCACTCCTTCTTGATTGAGGGGATGGAGGTAGTGTTTCCAAGACTTGCCCCTCCTCCTGCAGGGCGCTCCCTCCCCCTCCCTCCTCGGAGTATTCAGTACTCTCATGCACCTCCTCCCGAGAAGGAGCTGGTGTAGGAAGCTGAACAAACCTACTGTGGTAATGGCATGGATGGGGAATCTTATAGCTGCCGACTTTTGGTTGCTTCTGTAGCCGTTTTGGTTATGCTGTCACAATTTCCTACAATTTTTAAAAGCCACGCTTTTATAAGCAAAGGAGAGTCTTGTTTCTGATTAAGACTGAGGAGTTCATTATAGTGCAGACTTCTGGACTGTGGCTCAATTGGGCTTAATTTGACTGTGGCTTAATTTTCTCCAAGAATGATTTCCCTGTTCATCATCTTCCCATTTTGAAAACAAATTAAATCCGCTTCAAGTGATTAAATCCAATTCATTGATGTACATGCTGATATAGGCCAACATTTCACGTCCTTTCCTTACTCTGATTGTAGTATGCCTTTGCCGTTCTCTCCTTCACCTTACTCTAAGATGTTCCACCTTATACATCCAAGTGAGCAAACAAGAGTGGTCATCACTTTTTAATATCATAGCATATTTGATCCCACTCCATTTCCTTTAAGCTGATATTGCTTATTTGTAGATAACCTCATATTTTAAATATAAAAGATGGCATTCAGTTAGGTTTTACTCAGAGGAGACCATTGAAATTAATGGATCTAACTTAGCCATGCTCATTAATTTCAATGGGCCTATGCTTGAGTTTAATTTTGTTGAATACCACCCATCATCTATATAAGCTGCCTTAAAGACATTTCCCCCCCTTTCCAAAAGGGAAAACAAAAGAGGAAGATGTGAGTCAGGCCATGGCAGCTTTTCCAAAGCTCCACAGCATGACAGTTTAGAAAAAAGACTTACATTGCAACCAAATGATGAAAGGGGTGAAATGAACATCAGAGGCAGGGAATGGTTGGGTCAAAAACTCTGGAGAAGATTATTGTGTTTGACTAGGAAGATTAGCATCTAGCAGGTGAAAAGCTGCAGAAAGGTGAAGAGTAGTGGAGGGGGTTGAAATCATGAATGGGTAGGCATGTTGAATGAGGTTCCATGGCCCAAGACCCAGACTCATCCTCTGGCTCAGAAGAGTAATTCACAGAGACTGAGGGTTCTGCCACTGATTGAGACCTTTTGCCTGGACTATCTCAGAAGCAACTGCTGGACAACCGCCGCATCCTGCCTTCAGCACACTAGTCCAGACACAGTAGTCAGTGGAGGCTGGTTCATAAGAGTGAATGGGTCTCTGCTGCAGCAAGGTCTGCCTGCCTTCTTGCTTACAACCAATCTGCTTGTCACAAGCTCCACCTGTCACTTGCTTTGACTCCACATAACTGTTGGTCTCCCTGTCCTCTGCCCCACAAGTCCTAATGAGCACCAGCCACCTACTGCAGTAGTACATATGCCATGAGCTTTGCCCTTATTGCCCCCATGCAACCCCAGGTAATAGAGGTGTAATCTTTTTAACCCAAGAACTTAACACCCCTAGGAAGGCAGTTCTAAGTCTATGCACCTCTCTGCAGCAATATTTCAACCTTAGTAGGTTTCTGGCTAGCGCTTGAACAACTGTTTAAGGCATTTCCTGGTCAGCTTTAGTTTTGGATTTGTTTGCTGATCTACCTGTTGCTTGGCTTAAAGGTATTCCCCACTGCCTGACCTTCACTATCAGCTAGGGATCAGGAGAGGCGTGTACAAAGTGAGAGTATGATGGTTTAATTTGAGGTGCCTTGCTGGTGTGTGAAGGAACAGAAGTCAATCCTTGTAGTTCCAGTTGTATGAAGCAAATGACCTATACATGTTATCAGGTCTTCTCCAGGGGTATCTTGTTCCTCCTTTGCACTTTATGAGGCAGTTTCCAGGAGTTACAAACAAGCCCTGAATATGATACTTGGTTCAATAAAGCCCAAGAAATGTCATAACTGCGGCAGACAGTTCATTCAGCTGCAAAAAAGACACTTTATAATCTGGTACCTGCAGTGTGTAGTTATCACTCTCTCTTTACCTCTTCACGGCTGCAACTACATTGATGAAGGATGTTATTGATGAGAGGTGAATAAATAAATCAGCCTCCTAATTAAATTTATATCTTAAGTAAATAGGTCATCTCATTTACTTAGTTAACAGAATTTGGAAAGATAATGAAGTTTTGACTAGAGGCAGCCTGCTGCCCTAGAGGCATGCTTAACGATTAGCCTGTTAATAACCTCAGTTTTGCTTCATCAAGATTCAGCATTTATTTAGCTATTTATTTATGTGAATGTAATTTAAAGCAAATCAAAACAGGACTTATCAGTAGGAGAGCTCCATGGTGAACAGATCTTCAGTGTTTGTGATTTGGGTTCCAATAGTCTTTAAGTACACTGAGACTTTCATATTTATTTCTAGCCGTGTAAACTTCCCATAATGATGGTGGAAAGTTAATAACCAATATAAAACTTACTTGAATTTTGTTCAAATTAATCCAGATTGCTGCAGGGTGGGGAGAGGAAAGATTACAGGTTTGGGAATGAATGGGGAAATGCATTCTTTAAATTGGCACCTAATTGCCCACTGTCTGAACAGGTGAGAATTTTTTTACTACGCTCAAAGCAATTATGAGTGTTGAGTTTTTCACATCATGTAGTGTGTGAAATTTTCAGGAGATTTGCGGGGAATGGGGAAGATATTTTATTGACTACTTTCTTCTGAATTAACAAGCGTAGGATTGCACTGACAAAACTCAAAGTGCTAGAAATATATTTTTAAAACCTAACATGTGCCATCTTCTTTCTTTCTTTCTTTCTTTCTTTCTTTCTTTCTTTCTTTCTTTCTTTCTTTCTTTCACACCCAACTGCAGAAGATGATCAAAGGAATTCAAATAAACAAAATTGCTGGTGACCAGTAAGAATTTTCACTGTGTACATCAGGGGTCAGCAAACTTTTTCACAGCAGGGGGCCAGTCCACTGTCCCTCAGACCTTGTGGGGGGCCGGACTATATTTTTTTGGGGGGGAAATATGAACGAATTCCTATGCCCTACAAATAACCCAGAGATGCATTTTAAATAAAAGCACACATTCTACTCATGTAAAAACACGCTGATTCCCGGACTGTCCATGGGCTGCATTTAGAAGGCTGGATCTGGCCCCCGGGCCTTAGTTTGCCAACCCATGGTGTACATGCAAATAAGTACATATGACCCTGGAGTCAGATTCCCCTTCTTCAGGGTATGAGGGTAAGGACTCTGAAGCAGAAGGGAAATGGCATGCAGGGTCAGCCCTAGAAGCCCAGAAGAGTTGTGGTGCAAGTACTACTCCAGACTGAAGGCGCAGTGCTGCTGTCTTCAGACTTGGAGGACTCTACAGCAGAGGCCCCAGTGAGACCAGGGTGCAATACTAATGGAGTAGACTAGGCCCTTTAAGTGAAAAGGCACTTTTCAGTTAAGGAAGGGCTGCCCTGGCTCCCGCTGGATCTTGAGCCCATGCTATATGGATGTGGGTTCAGCATTAATGAGGCAAGCATGAAGTGTCTTTGGATTGAGCCATCAAGTGAGCACTCCTTCTAGAGGGTTGGACCTGAGAGGTCCGTTACCCTGGCACTGGTAGCTCCATGTCCGCCATGGCTTCTGATATCTCCAGGGACAGGAGCTTTGAGCCCAGAGGAGCTCTGTGGAAGAGGGGGCAAGACAGGAACCCAGGCATTGTTGGGCTGGCACCCTTTCCCAAGATCTGCATCATGGTTGGCATCCTCTTCCTTTGCTGACTCTGAAACCCATCCCAGTTGACTTGGCCCCTTCATGGAGTCACCAGGCTCCAACTCCTCCTACTTCCTGTCCTGATTGGACCAGCCTCACCACAGGACTCATGACAAGAGCTAACAATAGAACTGCAGCTGATACTACTATATAGGGCTGTGTCTCGGTTTGATGATTGCAGAAGCAACATCACATTACACTTGCAGAAGTCAGTTGGCCCATAACCTGTTTGACTTGGGCCCACCATCTGATGTTGGTACTACACCACACTTTGACCAATGTGATCAGCAGAGTATGCACCGTCTTCCAGCAGAACACCAGAGTCTTCCTTTGCTTTCCATTAGTCAGCCTTTTCCAGAGTTCCTGGTTAAGAAAACTCCTTACCCACTCAGTTCAGTTCAAAGTATGAAAGTATGAAAGGTTTATTGTCTCATGGCACAGGAGAAGCATAAATACCCTAGCTATATAAACAGTAAGAGATGCTGGTACATCATGAACTAATCTACTATAATGCAGTTCTTCTGGTCTTAGAATTAAACCTGGTTAAGATAGAAGCTTACAGAGATACCCACTAGCATTTTATCATGCCAACTCTCCATGCTATACTAGCATGTAACCCTCAGCAAGATAACTTGCACTGAGCAAATACCTGCCAATACCTCACACTTGTAAACTGCTTCTGAATCCAGCCTTGGCTTCATATCTCCCACTGTACATGCACACATTGCTTAGAGAAAAGGAGGATGGATGAGTTATGTTTCAGGCATTTTGCTTTGAATTATTTATTTATTTTTATTTATTTTATTTTCAAAGTTAAAGAAAGAAGAAAAAGAAAAAAGAAAATAATAATAAACATACATAAAAAAACAACAACAGTACAAAATCCAAATACAGAGAATACTCTGACTCTCCTGTCTTCCCTCCATCCCATCCATGGGTCCTTTTAATTCTATTTTCAACTGCATATCAATACTTCTCCAATTTTTCATCTTCCTGACTTATCTGTACTTTCTGTTACAAGTGTGTTTAAAATCCTGTTAACGTTTTGACCTGTTTGCAATAATGTTGTATATACATTATAAACATTTCCCATTCTTTTTTGAATTTCTTGTCTTCTTGATTCCTGAGCTTCCCAGTTAATTTTGCCATCTCAGCATAGTCCATCAACTTGATTTGCCATTCTTCTTTGGTCAGGGTTGTCTCTCCCTTCCATCTCTAGCCTTGAATTATTTCTAACCACTCAGTGCAGCTGAGTCTTTCTCTAAACAGAATCCAGACGAGGGGGACAGACTGCTCAAGACATGACCCAAGCAATTTCACCCATTATTTTTTTCCCCAAATTACACCAACACATCAGAGCTCTGCTATTGGTGTTAAATTAGTGTTGGATAACAGTAGTAGGGGTGCCAGATTTTTTTAGTGGCCCTGCTCCTCTGTCTTTAACAGCAACCTGACATTCAGAAATTTAGGCTCCAAAGCTTTTTCCTGGCATGAAAAAATGCTGAAGAAACCAGCACCTTTTTCAGGCTGCTATTAAAAGTACAGGAGCAGTACAGGTGAACAAAAAGCTAACAAACCTGAATAGCACTTTATGGGTAATGTGAAGGCTTTTTTTCTTTCAGGCTTGAGAATTCCCAATACCTCAAAAGCAATGGCAATATCTTTGTTGGTTCTTTCCCCTCCTTTAATTTAATTTAGAAATTAGAAAGTCTTTTGCACCTACGTGAACAGCCATATGTTCTCCCTTTGTCTTCTAATTCCCAATTAGTGTTGCCTGGTGCACGGTTTGGCTTATTTTCCCTCCCCACAGTGATTACAGTAATGGAGTTATAATTCTGCTTATAATCAAAGTTTCAGTAAGGCTTATTGGATTTGAGGTGGCTTCGGTGGAAGCCACTTCCCGGCCGTTGGAGTAAACACTTGTAATTTCTGGGATCGACTTCATTCCTCCGCTTTCATGCTCTCAGACAGATACCAGCACAGCATGGCAGCCAGGACTGTGTGGTTTTCCTTATGGTCGCCCTACTTTAGGCAGAAGCACCTGTGCTTTATTAACTGCAGTGTACTTGTACGAAAAGCTGGCTTCCTTTCTTCCAGAGTCTTGGATTATCAGCTTGTTATCTAGGTAGCGCAAAATAATTGTCTGCTGGCATAAGTACTGCAGACATAATAAGATTGGAGCTGGCTAGCAAGACAAAAGCTATACACACGCACAAATTGATCTTGGTAGGTGTTTAATAAAATCAATAGTTCAGGGCACATTGATGGATAGCCCTGCACAAGTTCCAGAGAATAGTGTTTGTTCGATTGCCAAACTCTGCAGGCAAGCAACTGCTTGAGTGTATGTAGTTGGGGTCAATTCATATTTGACAACAGAGTGGCTTGTTTATATTATTGTGTTCAGTCCTTGAGGCTTGCCTACACAATGCCCACAGAGCCAAAAAATAACTCAAGTTAATGTTGAAAACAGAGTGGTTTCTCATATTCAACTTAGATTTCTAAGGAGAAGAGTACAACATGTATTGCTTATCTGGTTTTGGCTCTATGGGTAGGAATGGGGATGATTTCGTTTGATACACATTTTAATGTGAACCTACCTACCGTATTTTTCGCCCTATAGGACGCACTTTTTCCCCTCTAAAAATGAAGGGGAAATGTGTGTGCGTCCTATGGGGCGAATGCAGGCTTTCGCTGAAGCCTGGAGAGCGAGAGGGGTCGGTGCGCACCGACCCCTCTCGCTCTGCAGGCTTCGCGGACCTCTCCGCAAGCAGCAGGAGCGCTCCCGCTGCTTGCGGAGAGTTGCCTGCATGCCGAAGCCTGCGCGCGCTGAGCTCAGCGCGTCCAGGCTTCGCGGACCTCTCCGCAAACAGCGAGAGCCAGCACTGGGCTCCCACGGCTTGCAGAGAGCTGCCTGTTTGGGGGCTGGGGCGGGGGAAGCTTGGGCCTCCCCCGCCCCAGCCCCGCACCTGGGGGGGAAAAAATAATTTTTTCCCCTTTATTTCCCCCCCAAAAAACTAGGTGCGCCTAATGGGACAGTGCGTCCTATAGGGTGAAAAATACGGTAATTCTCACATGTAAACAATCTTCAAAATGCACACTTATCTGAATTTTAGGATTCACTATGTCAATTGAAAACTATGTACAAAAATGCATATATTATGGGAAATGTGCATTAAAATGCATATCAGTGAAAAAGAACATAAAAATGCATTAAATTATTGGAAATGGATTGCAAAAATGAATACATGAGGAAAAATGCAGACTAAAATGCTGACAAATTTTGATAAGCTTTTTTTAAATTTTAAAACAGGGCAAACTGGAAATATGGCAAACTATCCTTTAAGGATTGGGAAACTGAAAAACTGAAATTGATAGATTTATCCATCTTTTGGGAACTGTTTAATACTAGTCTCATGTATGTCTGCCATGAAGTGAATCCATCTATAGTACAGTTCATTAGTTCTGTACCCCAAAAACCTGACTTATTTTTTCTTTACCAGGTTGTTTTTGACAGAACATGAAGATGTTACCTTGTGATATATATATCTAGGCTGCACACACATGACATTTATTCTAGAATCAATGGAGACCAGAGTACTTGTCGCCCCCCCCATCTAGTCCACACACAATCTAGAACTATTGAATATTTTCATTTGCCTCTGAAAAGCTCTTCTTGAGAAATTGGTTTCATTCCAAATAATAATAATAAATACATATTGCAGGTAGATTCTGCATTACCTCTCAGTGTGTCCATTTGAAAACAGATTAAAACAGGTGCAGGTAGTCCTGGCAAGGTATGTGTGTATTCACACAAGACCAATGATATTGTTGTAGACCAAAATCACAACCACCACTTCCTTCTTCATTTGCCGGGGCATGTGCAGAGAGGAAAAGGTGTGTGGATAAGCTAATCAAGGGGAGGGTTTTCAAATGTATATCAATTAACCGCACCCATTCTTGTGGATAGCAAAATCTAGGATCAATCTAGTTTGAAAGCAGTATGTTGAGGATGAGCATGAATCAATCCAGATTGGGGGAGGGGCGGGGGGGGGGGAGAGAGAGAGAGAGAGAGAGAGACTACATTTTTGTGCTACAAATGGATTAGTCTGTACGCAGCCCTAGTATGGAAATCTGCATTTAAGCTCCTGTATGTTGTCCTGCCAACATCTATACCAGAAGAATGCTATCTTGCCTCCATGACAAATTCTGTCCTTTACTTTTCTGCTGACATTGCCAAGAGGGTTTCAAGTGCCAAATGGAGAGAACTGGCTGTCCGTTTAAATGCCTTTTCTTGCCTCTTACTGAAAAGATAGCAGCAGATATATAGTGGAAGCTTTCTAACTACAGTTAAGATTTGCAGTCTGGGGAATCCCCATGATAGCTAGAACTAGTCCCTCTTCATTGCTTTCTTGGCTTTTAGAACAGTTTCGATTTCTTCCTCTGCCAGTTTTTCAGTGGGGATTACTAGGATTCCAGCCAGATTACTACTTCCTTCATGACATCCATAAAACTCTTGGCTTTTGTTTTGTCCGCATTCTCAGTCCAAATACAATTGTGAACTGTGCAAACCTGTTCCCATAGACTGGCCTTTTATGTTCTGCTAGCCCTTAGATTGTCTCCATCTGCCACAGTCTCTTTGTGCTTGCCTAATCTCTTACAAAAATGCCAGGAGTCATGGCTGTCTAGATAGATTAACTTGCTTTGTTTGCCGTGTACTTCCTAGATTTCAGTGCTGAATTTTGGTATTGGGTGTGAGGTTCTCCCACTTACCCTCAAGGCAAACATTTGGGAAGAAACCAGTGCTTTTTTTGCCTAAATTCAGCCGTACTCAGAATAAACCCAGATTGGAGACAACCCTAGATTTATAGATTATTGGTTGGTTGGTTTTTGTAAAGAGAACAATAGAGAGCAATCTTTCCAGTGGTCCCCCCCCCCCCAGTACTTCAGCATTATTTCATTTTACACAGCCTGTGCTCTTAGACTTCCATCCATTGCTCTGTGATGGTCCCTCTAAGCCATCATAGCAGCAGTTTCTTTCCCCTGAGAGGGGGAATTAGCAGGTCAAAGGATAAGCAACATAACTTCTGAATTGAATAAGATTGCGTCTAGGACACATATTCTAGTACATCAACTGCTGATAAGCATTAAAGAGAGCATGATCTTAGACACAAGTCTTTGAGATTTTTCTACTAATGCTTAGCTACAATGATTCAGTCATAGAAAGCACATCTACCTTATTATGAATGCTGTTTAGCACTATTGGCAAACCTTTCTTGGTCAAATAAGTAATGCTGATTCTAGGAGTGCACAATACTGAAGGCAAATTAGTGCATACTAGTGGATAGATTAATCTAGTCCTATGGGCTTTTGCTTGCTAAGTATTTGCTGTAAAAGTCAAGTTTTGGTCAGTAGTCTCTTCCTTTGCTTTATTTCTAATGTTGTGCTTGTATTGTATTTCTAATGTATGTTATGGTCATGTGGTTTTACATCACGGTGAGCTGTCTGCACTAGAAAGGTGGAATAGAAAATTGTTTATCAAAAAATAAATGAAACACATAATAGTAAAGCTATTGGATTGCATGCAGATGAAGTTGATGGACAGTTGGTGAAGGACCTTGTGTGAGAGACAGGGAAGCAGAGATCTCCCAGGGTGAGAAGCTAGGGGAAGAAAGGGAAGCTCCCAGGTGAGAGCTGGGAGGGCTCACCTTTTTCTGTCTGGGACAAAGGTTAAGATATACTTATAAGAGAGGACTTTACATTCTCCTACCTCTCTCTTTCTCTCTTTCTCTCTCTCTCTCTCTCTCGTTTAGATTAGTTTATTTTTATTGTATTGTGAAAAATCTTAATACAATTTCATTTTTTTAAATAAAAAATAATAGTAACTCTAACAAGCAACCATAAGGGCTGTATTCCTAAAGAAAACTGGAAAGGAGTGTAATCTAAAATCTACCAGTTGCCACAGCGTTACACTTGCAACTTTTAAATATTGATGCTGATGGACAGCAAATTTGAACTGTTCCCTTGGGGTAGTTTGTGGCTCAGTGGTGATATGTTGCCAGTATGCAGTTACTCTTTTCAGTAGACTATGGAACATTTTTTTCCTTAAAGAAAAGGTAGGGCACAAAGAGGGAGCTGTGAACGTCTTGTGAAATCTTTCCAGATTCAGCCCCACTAATAGCTCATGGCACAGTAACTATAATTGAACATACGGGAAGCTGCTGATTGGCAGTGGAGGCAAATCCCAAAAGGTTGAGTGTTTCAGAAAAAGTGGGAGAATCTAGTGTTTACAATTCATTGCTGCATTACAGTTTAGATCCCTGCTGCTTTTTCCTCATTTATTCCTTAGGGAGTTTGTTTTCCTCCCATAAAGGGTTCCTGTCAGTTCGATTTAGCCCCAGAAATAAGGCTTTGTAAAAACACGTTTTTACTGAACCCAGGGATCAATAGAAAGGTTGCTGTGAGGGTTTTTTTTTCCCCTTTGAAGGACAATAACAACAGAGGTTTGATCAAATTTATCATTGTCTTTCCCAAGCAACAAACTAAGAAAGCCAAATAGTCAAAGTTTTAAGTGACAGACCAGTAAAGCGGATTGCAAAAAAGGGGGAAAGAACGAAAAAGTGCAATTCTTTGTTGCATTACAATGCATTGAATATTTGCTTTGACTTTCAATATAATCAAAATTGCGCCATTGCTCTATGGGCCATTGGCTTTGGATTACACAGGAGTGGCTGGCTTTGTAGGGTGGTGCAGCTCTCCAGGCTCCGTCAACACAGGTATCTTCCGGGGGGGGGGGGGTGGAAGACTGGCTTAGCCAATGCATCTGCACAACTTTTATTTCACCACTAACCTGCCCTGCCCTTGCACCATTCAAGTAAACAGCAATGACACAAATGTTGTGAGTGCAGGTCTGCCACACCACCCACTACACAGTCTGCTTCTGGGATTAGACCAGGGACACCAAGGAATTTCATAGGTTCAGGCAACAGATACTGCAGATCAATAACTCTCCACCCATGGTCATAATTTTACCCATCTGTTGACAGTGATAATAGTAATGTAACCTACAGAATCACTTTAATTCTTTAGTTGGAAACATAAAATACAGAACAACAGAGAAATTGCAAACATAGAGCTAAATGCATTGTTTGTCTTTCAAACAAAAAACAATGCATCTAATAGTCCTCTGAGTCTACAGTGGAAATATATAATTCTTGCTTGTAAACTTTTTAGTCAGCTGCTCCAGTGTTCTGCTAACCCAGCAATGAGAAACTCATGGATTTCCAGATCTTATTGGAATCCAACTCCCAGCAGTCCTAGCCAGCATGGTCAGTGGTCAGGGATGATGGGAACTGGAGTATAATGTCATCTGCTCCCTATCCCTGCTCTAATCTGCCAAGGTATTGGACATTTGAAAGTTTTGTTGTTGTTGTTTAGTCATTTAGTCATGTCTGACTCTTCATGACCCCATGGACCAGAGCACGCCAGGCACTCCTGTCTTCCACTGCCTCCCGCAGTTTGGTCAAACTCATGTTCATAGCTTCGAGAACACTGTCCAACCATCTCGCCCTCTGTCGTCCCCTTCTCCTTGTGCCCTCCATCTTTCCCAGCATCAGGGTCTTTTCCAGGGAGTCTTCTCTTCTCATGAGGTGGCCAAAGTATTGGAGCCTCAGCTTCACGATCTGTCCTTCCAGTGAGCACTCAGGGCTGATTTTCTTCAGAATGGAGAGGTTTGATGATCTTGCAGTCTGTGGGACTCTCAAGAGTCTCCTCCAGCACCATAATTCAAAAGCATCAATTCTTCGCTTTAGTCCCAGGGCAACAGGGCAACAGCAAATGACACGTCGATAAATTGCTCCTGTGAAGGATATAGCCCTGTAATAAAAATACAAATAAAATAAATAGTCCCTGATATACAAATATTGATTCTGTATCTTCTTGCTAATTAACCATGTATCAAATCAATTACCTTATACAAGGTGATAAGAGCATGAAATATTATTCAGCTCTCCAGAATCACACGCTTGAACATCCCACAGAACAAACTCACTCCCCTGAATATTTCCTTTCCTAACCAAGTAGTGAATGCATGCTGGAGAGGATGAAGATGAGTTTACAAAGGGAAGAACTTATTCACACAGTGTACAGCTAAGCACTGGAATTCCGTGTTGGCCACCAACTTAGATAGCTTTAAAGGGGGGTTAAACAAACTTATTAAGGATAAAGCTATCAATGGCTTCTAGTCATGATGCCTATATATAACCTCCATGACCAAATACCAGTCACTGGGGAACAGCAGCAGGAAATTGCCTTCATGTCCTGCTTTTGGGCTTCCCATAAGCACCCCAAAGCATCCAGTTGGCCACTGTGAGAATCAGACCCACCTTCTATTTTAAAAGTATAGCCACAAATGTGCAGCATTTCTTCCAGGTGTGGTAAATTCCCACTTTGGGATTCTTTCGACATGAAGTTTGGCATGTGTTGTGTTATTTCTTAAACTCATGGTCTGTCAGTGAAAATTATTGGCCATTCCTGCTCAATCATCCCCCAGAGAAATTGCAAAGATCACCAAAACTGATATGAGTATCCCACTCCTATGGTCACTCCCCCAAACATTGTCTGAATAAAATCCCTTTTGTAGCAAACTCTGTTGAAATGAATCGTACTGTTTTTTAGAGTAAGCTGTCAGACTTTTACTTCCTAGTTCATTTCCATTCTTCTCAGCTGTCCAGTCAATTCTTTTGACAGTTCTCTTATATGCTTCTGGTTAAAATTAACATTGTTTGGAATGCAGTTTTAATGCCTTACAGGATTGCCTTTAAATAAGATCTTGCTATCTTCAGCCAGCTCAGAACAAATTGAATTGTATTTCCTCATTCATGTTGTACTGTGGTGAATGGTTGAAATGGAGGCAGGAATAATTGTAGCCAAGCAAGATAAATATTATAGATCAGAAACTTCCTTGTACAATTCTGTCTCTCTCTGGCAAATTAGAATGTCAGTGAACTAAAGATAATTTGTTCAGAGAGCTAGTGGAATGATGAGAAGTCAGAGTGTCCAAATCTGTCTCTCATTAGATATTTTAAGTAAGATTGGAAAGTGACTGAAGATAGTTAGAAGACTGAGTAGCTTTAAAATCAACATAA
The DNA here is from genome assembly GCF_964252035.2 of Podarcis erhardii. Taxonomy (NCBI): domain Eukaryota; kingdom Metazoa; phylum Chordata; class Lepidosauria; order Squamata; family Lacertidae; genus Podarcis; species Podarcis erhardii. Next base: position 90,662,397 of record NC_138507.1, on the reverse strand, counting down.
TAATGCACATTGCTTTCCCATTCGTATTCTAAAATAGAAATCATAGCTTTGGTGTAGGGGGATTTCTATAACGACATATTTCATATTCTGTTTATGGATTTAAAATCATGATGAGTTACTATAGCTCTACAGTGTACTGGCTTGCTGTCTAAAATATGTTAAATGCATATTTTAAAAACACTATTGTAGAAATGGAGTTGCTTTGGAGAAAGCCTAAGCAGGTAGGTTTAATAGGAATTCTGGTCATGTAGCCTGGATTATAGGTTGGGGGAAATGGAACAATGAGTCCTATTAAATGGGAGATCTTCCTTTTTATTTTCAGGCTTCCCATGATGTTTGTATGGGTAAATAATCAATGTGATGATATAGTGGGCTAGCAAGTAATATAGAGATGCTGCATGAGTTTATAGTCTAGTTTAACCATAGATTTATTGTTTTAAAAAGGGTAAAAGGTAAAAAGAAAAAAAGAAAAGATTCATTGTATGTCCTATTTCACACACACAATTTTTTCAGCTCATCAACTATCAAGGAGAACATTTGTATGAGATAGAATTCATAAAGAGCTTAGCATTCACATATTCACAGAAGTCTGATCTTAAAACAGCCAAACCCTCTACATCCCTGCCAGCACTGGCCATGTCCATACTGGCCCATCCACTGGCATCTCAAGTCTCAAATTTTGATTCTGTACTAGTGCCAAGTGTTCAACTTTATATAAAACAACAAAAAAGAGCCATGTGGCAGCTTAAATACTAACAAATTTGCCACAGCATATGCTTTCATGAAGCAGGTGCATGAAGTGTTATCCTGAGATACAGATACACATATAAACACACAGTTGTGTGGGTTTGTTACTCGTAAGGTCAGAGGGAAATTGAATACACGAGGTACAGACCATAACAATGATTTTATTAACAGTGGCCATTCACAAACCAGTTGTTGGGGGTTAGCACAGAGATATGTTGGCATAGGTGAGCTAATTAACATACATAGAGCAATAAAACCTTTATCCTGATTCATGCCACAGGTGATATAATTAAACCTGTTGATGAATGCTAATTAAGGGATTCATCTCTTTGAAGTTTCTTTGGTAAAAAATGGCCACTTTAGGACTAGGATAGAGCACCCAAGGAAGTTGAAATACCTTGTCCTGCATTTGGAAACATTGCCATTTCTGTTGTCAGATTAGTGTCCATTATTAATGAAGGCTTCCCTGGTGCCTTCATTACATATATTTAAGCACCAGGTGAAAACTTTCCTTTTCTCCCAGGTGACTAATTAAACTATCTATGACCTTTTGAACTGTTGTTATTATGTTATGCAAACCGCCCTGTGATCCTTAGATGAAGAGTGGTATATAAATTTAACTAAATAAATAATAAAATGAATAATTTGCATAGGGCCTAGCCTGTTTGTCCAATGTAGAATGCAGAAGAGTGTCACTGGGAGATGATAATGGCAGATATCACAATGGAGGATGACCAGGTGAATGAGCCACTGATGTTGTGGATCATATTATTAGGTCCTGTCATAGTACTGCCAAAATAGACACAAAGGCAGGAGTGACATCTAACTATGGGAGAGTAGACAGCCTATAAACCTGCACCTCATTGGCAGTAAGTAGGTAGGCAGTAGGTAGGATAAACAGATGCAATAGGAGGTCAAGAGGACAATTTTGTACCTTAAAAACATAGAGGAATTTCAAAAGGTGCAGTTTTTCTCTCTGTATGATAGCATGCAACACCTCTTTTACAAAAGGCCCTCTTTGGTCTTTGGTCACCCTAAAGGTGGATGCAAGACAAAATGAATATTGTATATCCTCACAAAGGCATTCAGATATCAAGAAACACAGCTTGGGATCTCACAGCCCTGTACACTGTGAACTAGTCCAATTTATCAGAAAACGTTTTCTCTCCAAAGGATTCCGTTTTCTAATTATATGTGATACAACATTACTGAAAATAACAACAAATGCATAAGTGAGATTAAAGCCTGACATGTAGGAAATGTGTCCTGGCTGTTATCTTTTATTTGATTTGGGAAATTAATTTTGTATTTGGCTTGCTTTTAAAAGGCAGTAAACAAGCAACTCGAAGTTCTTGTTGCTGGCAAACTTGATACCAAGTCGCAATGCATAAATGAAGCCCTGGAAATCACTTTCCATTTGTTTATTTATTGAATTGTAAAAAGCAGTGCAAACATGAAATTAATTTCCCAGATCAAATCAGTTTGCCCTGCAGTACTAAAAGAGTATACAGATGTACACCGTGAAGAAGAATAAAAAGGAGACTCGGGTGGGAGAGGTTAGAGTTGCAGAGTTGACAATGACACTATATGGTAAACATTTTGACATGATTTCTGTAATCATTTTTTCTGTGTTGGCATTAAAATTCTCACTCTGTGGGGTGGGTCTTCTAATATCAGGTGGGAATAACCTCAAGCGGCAGGTACCTGTGGGGGAGGGAGGGGGTGAGGTGTTAGAATACAGACTTGTTTGCCCTATGCAGCCAGGGCTCCACCTTCTAAACTAGTCTGCTGTTCTGAGGGTTTAGTAGAGGATCTCTCAAGCCACCATCAAATTACAGATTGCCTCTGAGAGTGGATTTCATGCTCTTTATTCAGCTCATACTGGTGAGGAGGAAATGGAAGTTCCCCCAAAATATCTGCTTTGTATACATTATTTACACAATGGGCTGCACGTGATTGGCTAATTCCAGGATTCTCCTGTAGGCCAATCAGGTTGTGGATTCACTTCCACCTGGAGCTGAATTGGGTGGCTCCTGCGGACCAATCATACTGCTGCATTGTTCTAGGACCAATCAGACTGCTGCATTCTGAATCCTATTGTTCTAGGACCAATAAGACTGCTGCATTCTGGATCCTATTGTTCTAGAACCAATCAGACAGCTGCATTTTGGATCCTATTGTTCTAGAACCAATCAGACAGCTGCATTTTGGATCCTATTGTTCTAGAACCAATCAGACAGCTGCATTTTGGATCCTATTGTTCTAGGACCAATCAGACTGCTGCATTTTGGATCCTATTGTTCTAGAACCAATCAGACAGCTGCATTTTGGATCCTATTCAACTCAGTACATAACAGTAGTGTTATGCCCATACTGGCCCACAATGCATAACTTTGACAGGAGACACTGTGCCAGCCAGAATTCTCCTTTCAATCAACTGTTAATGATACAACACCCCCGGCATTTCTTTGAATCTGTCAACTTCCAGGGCTCAGTTTTCTGCAACCAAGCTGCTGTGCAAGTGGTGGATTAATTCAAACACAGCGCTAAGAGGCTATTAACTGGAATCGGAAGATTAATAGAGGACATAGCATTCAAACAGATAGTCAGGATTTCCATAATGGGGGAACTCACTTAAAAGAGAATTAGTGTGCACAGCTTTTCAGAAATCAAATAGCTAACCAGAAAGAAAAAACATGACACTAATGAGTTAAAAAAGAATCAACAGCACTAGGGAACAAATGTGAGCATATTTATTCTGGTTGGATTTTAAATTTGGAGGTTTAAGTATAATATGTTGGTATGGGAAACTGTCGTGTAACGGGCCAATGGCCGGAATAAAGATCAATCCCCTATTCTGGTTCCCAGCACTAGATTAAATAGGGGCCTTATATTTTGGGCCCCTATATTCAACCTATATACCAGACATGTTTTTCTCTTATGCTCTCACAAATTTAACACTCACAAATTTAAATATTATGCTTTGGTTTTTCCAGTTTTTGTGACTGTACTGGGCTATGCAAAGTGCTCTGAATAAAAGCCAAAAAGAACTGTTCTGTCTCTTTTGTATTATTCATATACATTTTGTTCTCATACATTTATATTGGCATAAACATAACAACTAGTTACTAGGGCTGAGTTGAAAGGGGAGTTGCTTTTCCCTAAACTTTTATCAGCTCCAAAAAAGCATCCTCCACACAGCAGTTTATTTGTTTTCATTTTTCGACATTGCAGAAGGGGACAAATGGTTTGTTCAGAGCAAAGCCAATACTGATCCAGGAATTCTACTTACTCTGTATTGACTTTATGACTTCACCATCACATACACAAATGTGACTGACTGTGTGGTGTTGTGACATAAATCATGTTTACTACATGATCCCTGAGTAAGTGGGGTCACTTCCCAGATAGAAGCAGCCCAGTTTCTGAGTGAAGTTATGCCAAAGCTGCTGCTATTCAGGCAGTGGGCAGCCTATGGAAAAGAGGGACAAATGTTTGCTCCACAGGAATGTTTTAGCAGGCCTTTCAGGTAAATTGTGCCAGAGGTTAAATTGCCCGTTCTATCCCACTAATTCAGAACCAGATAAGTAACTCCTTGCATGAACAGAATTACTTCTACTTGTGCAATGGGATTTCCCCTTTCCCCATGTGCCCTTAAATCTGTTCTGGGGCTTGTTCCAAACCTTTGGAACAGATTTGGGGCACACAAAGAAGGGAAGTCCCATTGCACAAGTGTAAGCTTTCTGCTCACATAATTTTTTAGTTGAATAAAGCTCAAGTCTGCTGATATTTTAATTCTCCCAGCATATGGAGGTTATTTTATGGTTAAGGAAAAAGCAAGACCTACTGTGCTCAGAGGAATAAACCCTGCGGAAGGAAGCAGGATTGGAGCCTTCCACACAAAGTGCACACAACATTACGCAGTACTGTAGAGAAGGAACACAATTTTGTTGAGGTCCTGCTGCATTGAACTTGACTGATCAACTGTGCTGGATTATTTAAATTCAGCGGTAAAGCTTTAATTTCACTGCTGCATTTTAAGTTTTAATTAACTTCAGTTCAATGAGTATCAGCTGGGCTATAAACCACCGTTGAGTCATTTAGGAATTGAGTTAAGACGACATATAGTTCTAAGAGAATACAATATTGGAATCTTTATATCCATTCCCCACCCCCAGTGATTTGATCAGTACAGATAATACAAATCTTGCTAGAACAAAATAAGTTTTTCATAGAAAAATTTCCCTAACAGAGTAATAATAATATTTATTGTCTCTTATGTGCCTGTGGACGCGGGTGGCGCTGTGGGTAAAACCTCAGTGCCTAGGACTTGCCGATCGTATGGTTGGCGGTTCGAATCCCCGCGGCGGGGTGAGCTCCCATCGTTCGGTCCCAGCTCCTGCCCACCTAGCAGTTTGAAAGCACCCCTAAGTGCAAGTAGATAAATAGGTACCGTTTTATAGCGGGAAGGTAAACGCCGTTTCCATGCGCTGCGCTGGTGCTGGCTTGCCAGAGCAGCTTCGTCACGCTGGCCACATGACCCGGAAGTGTCTTCGGACAGCGCTGGCTCCTGGCCTCTTAAGCGAGATGGGCGCGCAACCCCAGAGTCGGTCACGGGGTCACAAAGAGTCGGACACGACTAAACGACTAAACAATAACAAATAACCACCCCAAAATTCTCCTCTGTTCTGATTTCCAGAATGAAATAAGTCCTTGTGATTCCACTAGATAGACCCCTTCTGGTACTGTTCACATGGCAGCAGACACCCTCCATTTCCAAGAGGAATCCATGTACCTCTCTGCTTTCTTTAAACAGTATTTCAGTGGCAGCAAAACCTCCAGAACAAGGAGGTTGAAATGAAACTGTCAGAGAGAGTGAAATTAACAAAACCAACATAAAATCAACATCTATAATCTTAATTACCATTGGGCTACTGTAATCAAAACATACTCAGCCACCAACTCTCTATCATAATGTAAGTATTTTGCTGAGGAAGAAAAGGCAACCAACATTCCAAGCAGCTAATTAATCCGGCACACAGAGGGAAAAATGCACAGCTGACAGTACACTCATCATATTAAAAGACAGTGCGTAAGTATGAAATTAACTTTGTGAAAAGGGCAAAGCAAGTAAAATGTAATTACCATCATATGTGGTTTATCATTCCACTGTGTTAAAATAATTTCCTCTCTCTCCAGATACCGTGGTGCTGTTGTGATACCGATTTGTAAATTTTACATCCTACCTTTTTTCACAAGAATATTCTAGGCAGCAACAGCACAAAAGTGTCTTTAAGATTGTTTGGAAAAACCTTTCTAACGCTGTGAGTTGCTTGACAGTGGAACAAAGGTGGAAGGTGGATGACTCCATCTTGCTATAAACAGAGGCTGGGTTGTTACCCATCATGATACTGTAATATTAGATGTCCTACATAGATGACCTTAGAGGTCCCTTGCAGTTCAATGGTTCCATCATCAATAATAAAAAAAATCAAATTATTATTATTATTATTATTATTATTATTATTATTATTATTATTATTTCCAATTTACCTGTCCTTCACCATCCAGGCAGGTTTTGTTGTTGTTGTTTAGTCATTTAGTTGTGTCTGACTCTTCGGGACCCCATGGACCAGAGCACGCCAGGCACTCCTGTCTTCTACTGCCTCCCGCAGTTTGGTCAAACTCATGTTAGTAGCTTTGAGAACACTGTCCAACCATCTCGTCCTCTGTCGTCCCCTTCTCCTTGTGCCCTCAATCTTTCCCAACATCAGGGTCTTTTCCAGGGAGTCTAATCTTCTCATGAGGTGGCCAAAGTATTGGAGCCTCAGCTTCACGATCTGTCCTTCCAGTGAGCACTCAGGGCTGATTTTCTTCAGAATGGATAGGTTTGATCTTCTTGCAGTCCATGGGACTCTCAAGAGTCTCCTCCAGCACCATAATTCAAAAGCATCTATTCTTTGGCGAGCAGCCTTCTTTATGGTCCAGCTCTCACTTCCATACATCACTACTGGGAAAACCATAGCTTTAACTATACAGACCATTTAAAACAAATTGCACTCACCAGAATGGGGGGTGTCCTGAAAACACACTTCTCAGGTGCCAAAAGCCTGGGTAAGGAGGAGTGTTTTCAGTATATGGTGGAAACCATATAATGAAGGTGCCAGGTGCACTTTTGTTGGAAAGCAATCCCACAACCTGATAGCTGTAAAAGAAAATCCCTCTCCCAGACCACCACAACCTAAACTTCTGAGGGTGGTAGGACTACCAAGAGGGTCCCCTCTATTGATTTTAACACATGAGAGGGTCAGTGTGGAATGCTAGTCAGATATTTGGGCTGTAAGTAGTTGAAAGCTTTCATGTGTGCACCTTGAAGTGGGCCCAGAAATAAAGTAGCCATCAGTGCGGTTGTTTTGACATAGAAATTACATAGAAGCAGCAACAAGCTAAATTCCTTATCAGCCATAGGAAGCTTTCTTAAAAAGCAATCAGCTGCCATGTACCTTCTGAAAGTGTCTCATTGGAATGCCTTGACAGAATTTGTATATATAAATATTTGTACCAATAATGATTCCAGACAATGAAATGCAAATGTTTATGAGAGCAGGTAAATCTCCCTGAGATGAACATTGCAAAGTACAGTGGTACCTCGAGTTACAAACGCCTCAGGTTACAAAAGCTTCAGGTTACAAACTCCGCTAACCTGGAAGAGTTACCTCGAGTTAAGAACTTTGCCCAAGGATGAAAACGGAAATCGTGTTCCAGTGGTGCAGTGGCAGCAAGAGGCCCCATTAGCAAAAGCACACTGTTCTAGTTAAGAACAGTTTTAGGTTAAGAACGGACCTCCAGAACAAATTAAGTTCGTAACTAGAGGTACCACTGTATATGGCAATCCATGTGCCTGGTGCTTTGAGGAACATGAAGGCATGTGACTTTACAAGGAACACCTGACATAGGAGAGGTAGAGCTGAGATGAAATGGCCTACCCCAATATGATGATTGGTGAAAATGGCAGACAGAGGTCAAATTACATAGATTTTTCAGGAGAATGACCCCCCCCCAAAAAAAAGTTTCACGGGTGCACTTGGTGGTGTTGGGTCACTAGCATTGATTTCTCTCTTTTTAAACTTATTGCTGCTCTTCTTGGTAGCTGGGGGCCAGCATTTGATCCCCAGAATGCCCTTGGAACAACATGCAATGTAGTGACTATATTATGACATAGCATTATTCCAAAAAAGCTTCTGCCGGGGGGGGGGGATACCTATCTCCTCTGACAGCTGGTATTTTTTCCTCAAAGAGGAGACATAGAGCTTATATCACAGTCACTTTGAGTTTGACCCTTGGCCTCAAGAGTTGTTAGCAGAATGTGAAGTGTACTACATCTTAATAGCTTTTTATTTTGTAACCCTGATGAAAATGCTTTCCCTTGTTCATCAAAGTCAGTAATATGAAATAGTTTGCTTTATTTATTCTTCATGAGGCCCCCAGTGGATGTTGCCTTTTAAGGAGCTTTACAGCTCTAATCTGTCGGAGCTGTTTACTCTTACAAAAAACAAACAACCTATAAACCCATCTCCCCTGCAGTGTTAAGATAAAGTTCATATTTAGAATAACTATTTTGCTGTTGACTCTTAAAATTCTACATCAGGCTTCCTCTACCTCAGCCCTCCAGATGCTTTTGGCCTACAACTCCCATGATCCCTAGCTAGCAGGACCAGTGGTCAGGGATGATGGGAATTGTAGTCTCAAAGCATCTGGAGGGCTGAAGTTGAGGAAGCCTGCTCTGCATTCTAAGTATGGTCAACTGAAGTAGCTAAGCTTGCTTTGTTTCTGAGTTTGGTTTTCTGGGCAATGTTAACAGAAAATGTGAAACTCCAGCAATTAGAGATCAAATGTCTGTGCTTGATACTGAGGGGGTTCTTCCATGTGTTAGACTGGTGCCATTTCCAAACAATCAACATGAGTTATATCACTGTAAACCGGAGGTGGGTGGACTGTGGCTCTTCAGGTGTTGCTGGACTCTAACTCCCATCATTCTAGGCAGCATAGCCAGTAGTCAGGGATAATAGAAGTTGTAGTCCAGCAATATGTGCCCCCCCATTTTAAACAATGGCAGAGGTTTGATTGGCCTGAGCAGGTTGTTGTTGTTTAGTCGTTTAGTCGTGTCCGACTCTTCGTGACCCCATGGACCAGAGCATGCCAGGCACTCCTGTCTTCCACTGCCTCTCGCAGTTTGGTCAGGCCTGAGCAGGGGGTGAGTTCAAACCATGGTTTGAGTTTAACAAGAAGGGTGTTTGGAAAGGCTCTGTTGTGTTAGCTTTTTGGTTTTTGCTTTTGTGTTGTACCCTTTCCTGCTTTTTCTCCATGTTCTAACCAGTTTGATTCTTTATTTTTTAAAAAAACTCCAGTGTTCCTCCACCCCTGCACGACTAAAACTTCTTGCGTTGTTTAAAACCACCATTTTTCTATCAGGGTTGAACCACCCCTGCTTTGCTCAAGCTTCTAGCACAAAAATAAGGAACCCTTATTGTGTATAGCAACATACACAAATAGAGAAAAACAGGGGTTCAGGCCAGCATACAAAGACACAATATATGGCAAGCAAAATACAATGAATGTATTCGTCACAATGTACCCGCTATTACAAGGCATGCAGTACATGTAAGCAGTACTCCAGAATCACCTAAATAAGTACAGAATTACAATTAATAATATATTTTCATTATCTCCGGTGCAAGGGAATTATTGGGAGCGGTTGAGCAGCTGTAGCAAACAAGACTGGAGCCTGGTGATTCCAATTTCAAAGAGATACTCCTTATTCAGCTGACAATATAAAAGAAAATGGTAGCAACCCAAGCCAAACAATATAGTGTAAACTTTGCCAGGCCATGAGGAGGCTGACTCACCTGTGAAGTGAACAAGGTCCCACATTGGGTATAAGTAGAGGCAACTGCTGCTTGCTGGCTAGCAGAGCACAGAGGAAGCCCACTAGTGGACATTTATGAGTAGAGACTGTGAAACACTGAGGGTTTCTTAAAGAACTACTACAAGAAAAAGCCCAAAACAAAGATGTATTCAACCCATGCGGTGTGATTATATTAAGAAGATGACTAAATGAAATTCCTTGTCTCAAAAGTACCTTCTCAGTATTAATTTTTCAATTGCCAAATGGCAAAAAATTGTATGTTAGTGTTGCTGTGCTTTTTCTGGAAATAATGTTCCACCAGAGGGACACTTGTTACAGCATTTCTCATACAAGATCTATGCTCCCCTATCCTAGTCCTTAAAGATCTAGAACATTTGCCCACATACAATAAATTACAGGGGCACCTGACCACATAAATAATATTTTTGGTGGCACAATTCAAAAAACGATTTGATTGAAACCTAAAGCCAGTGTTGATGTCAGAAAATGCCTTCACAGGCAAAGCAAAGGACAGGCTAAACAACCTGAGCAGCGGTAATGTCCTCATGGCTCCTGAGTAGTCCCAGAGCTAGAAGCTTGGTCAGTGTGTACCAAAAGGTCCCTGATGAATCTAGTATGGCAAAACCCATTTTTTGGGGTGTACCATTGGGTACACACTGACCAAGCACCTACATCTGTCCCAACATGGATCAACTATACTTAAGCTTCTTTAACTGAACAACCTAACTGGCAGGCATGCTCTTGGGATTCTTTTCATCTCAAAGATACAATACACCAAGTAAAAGGTAAAAAGACAAAGTAAAACACCCCTGGACGGTTAAGTCCAGTCAAAGCCGACTATGAGGTGCAGCACTCATCTCACTTCAGGCCGAGGGAGCCGGTGTTTGTCCACAGACAGCTTTCTGGGTCATGTGGCCAGCATGACTAAACTGCTTCTGGCACAATGGGACACCGTGATGAGTACCAGAGTGCACCAAGTAGAATAATGGTGGATGCTCTGTCATGGTTGGCATCCTGATCAAAAATCCAGTTTCTAAGGTCATGTGGGCTAAGGGCTAAGTAGTTCTCCATTTGGATATTATAAGGCCTAAGCTTATCTTGGCGCTTTTGTGCCCAGCCCCCTGTCCTTAGTTGTTCTAAGCAGCAGAGCTTAGTAAGGATATGATCCTCAAAGGCATTTAGCCTGCTCCAGTATCTCAGACAGGCTAGATCAATTCTGGCTGCTTGAGAGGGGAGGCCCAACTCAGCTCTGAGGTGGGCTGCCGGTGTCCCGCAGGGAAGCCCACAAATCTGCCTCATAAATTTATTTTGTAGGACTTCTATTTCAGATTTAACACCAATTCCCCAAATCTCAGGATTTGTCAGTTTTGGTTCTTTCAGTTTCTCATGTTTTCAATCTTAAATTCAGTTTTCCACGTTTTGCAGCCATTTGTGATTTTGTCTTTTAAAAACCCCTCATGAAAATTCATCAGCATTTTAATATGAGTATCTCCTAATAAATACATTTTTACATACAACTTTGACTAATGGACACATTTTTGCAAGCAATTTTCTTCAATATAATGCACTTCTCTGTGTTATTTTCACTAATATCATTTTAGGCACTTCCCTCTAATATATGCATTTTTGTAAAATTTGGTTGTTGAACTGCATTGCAAAATTCACATAAGTGTGAATTTCAAAGGATAGCTGTGTTTTGGTTTGCATATTGTTTCAGAAAGTGCAAATTTGATAGATTTAGCTTTAAATGCATACTGAATCAAATTTCTTCTCCATCTCTAAAGACAGGCAGTGAAAGCTTGGATATTTAAATACCTTGTGCTAGTCTTTTCTTGTATATTCCCCATGAAATTGACTATAATAGCAACAAGAATACATCTTTTGATGTCGAGTGATCCTGCCTTGTCACTCATTTTCTAAAACATCCATTTACTTTCATGCCATTAATTTTGAAATGCTGCCAACAGTCTGGCAACTATTAGAGAAAAACCTTGAGTGCAAGATTAATTCATTTGTCTCCTACTGAATGCTACTGCAATTAGAGACCACTAAATATATTTTAGTGTCAGCTATATTAATTCCATTGAGCTTTTGATTAAATATGTTTTTCTGCATCTGGCTTGGAGTAACAGCAAATTAATAAACAGCAACTTACAATATAACTAACTCATTCATGAAGAAAATCATTATGAGCTGATTGTAAAGAAAATAATTGTAGGGGAAATCTTCTGATTTAACCATAAATGACCTAGGAAAAGCATTATTTAGGATTCTCATTATTTGTTCTGAGAGAAATTGTGTTAGGGTTATTGACCAAGGCCATTGTGGTTTAAATAAAAAGTGAATTGAAGTAAAACCCCTGCTGTGTAACACTGCCAGCAAATTCATATCCATTTGCTCTCCTTCTGTAAGTGGGTGCATTTAAATAATGGTTAAATGCAGCAACAGTGTTGCAAATATGTCTCATAGATTCATAGAATTTTAAAGTTGGACTGGACCATGAGGGTTATCTAGTCCAGTCCCCTGCAATGCAGGAATCTTTTGCCCAATGTGGGGCTTGAACCCGTGAACCTGAGATTGAGTCTCATGCTCTACTGACTGGGCTGTCTTCTCTTTTCAGATCTGTCTTAGTATTTATATAGCAGCCTTCCCACCATACACACTCATTCCTAAAGTATGTGCAAGCAGTGATATTTATTCAGCTAACAACAGTGGATCAACAAGAGATTGACAATCTAGGAAGCAGTATACAAATAAATTTAATCCAGAGTGTTCCAACTTCTCCCAAGGAGCAGCTATGCCCAAAGAAGTATCTACCTTTATGACTTACTCACAGTTAGTTTGGGGATACAATCAATGTGTGAGGTTCTTCTACATCAGGGCAGTCCAACACATGACCTAAAGGCTACATGTGGCCCTTGGGGCATTTTTTGGCAGCCCTTGACAGCATTTGACACGCCCCCCCCCTTCCCAAAGCCAAGCAAGGAGGCACTGAGCTTCAGGAAGGAGATATAAGGGCTCTGACAGGGTCCTAGAGTCCTCCATCCTCCTTCCTAAAACCTAGTTAATGCTTTCCCAGCTTTGGGAAACAGGTGGGAGCACCATAGGACCCTGCCAGAGTCTCGTGCTTCCTTCCCAAAGCCTGGTGTCTTGCTCATTTGGCTTTGGGAAAGCAGAATGGGGTGTGTGTGTGTGTGCGCCAAATTTTGGCTTCATTCCCCACACCCCACACAACAAAGCAGTGTGTGCCCCATGGGTTCCATGTCAAAGTACTCTTTCTTACGCCACTTGCTGGAGTGTATTCTTTTCTCTACAGTAAAGTGTAGAAAAACAAAACATAGCATGATGCGACATCATTGAGTCCCAGGTTTCCTTGCTTTCTCAAGTGATATTGAAATGGGGCAATGGTGGGGAAACAATGGTAGCCTGTCATGGGAACCCCAGTTTCCCACAGCCAGCAAGGTTAAAGGCTGGCTGTTCCTTTAACCACCACCATTCTCATATTTGCTCTATGTTTCTTTATATGTGGGAACAAGATGGCTGCTAAGTTATGCCCATGGCAAGCCCTGACCCGCAGATACTTAAGACTGATGGGCAATGCACATCACCTCTGCACCCTGCTTGTAAATTTCCTCATTATATCTAGAGGAAAATTGAATTCTGAGCTGGGTTAACCGCTAGTCTTACCCAGCTTTGCTTACAGGTAGATTGAATGACCATTGTGAATGGCATTCTGAAAAAGCATCCAGTGGTTTCTGACAACAGATTTTTTACTATGTCAGTAGTGTGTCTTTAATTAATTTAAAATTAAACCAATTGATTATATAATCATTCCCAGTGCTCATCTCTTTCATACAGGTGCTGTGGAGGCATAACATTGGTTCATACCCACTTTAATTAAAGAGGTGATTATGGCAAAACATTGCAGTGCCTCTCATGGTAAATATTCTGCCTGTGATGACCGGTTCAGCGTGTTAATCAGATTCACCAGCTGCACAGTCTGCATTACCTTGGGGCCTTTACCATGGGCTGCTGCAGTGCCCTGGTGTTTGCATTTCATTTTAATTGTGCCCATGGTAGAACATGATGCTAGCAACACTTTCCGTGAAGGCTCCTTTCATCTAAGGTTTTATTCTCAAGGTGCTCAGGTATCAGGAGAGGGGGGAAATCTGTTTGAAGCTGGAGTGTTCTATCTCTCTTATTCATTCACCCTGGATCATCCCCAAGGGCCTCATTAGAGCTGTATCCAGTTAAGATAAAAAATAATGAAGTCCAAGGAAGTTAAATATGAAGCTTTAAAAAATCTGTAGTAAAGACTTATGCGGCTATCTCCCAGTCAACGTTCCACACAGGCTATATTTCTGGAAGAAAATCAAAAACTGTTGAAGAGATTAGGAGCCAGCTTCTAATTTGGTCTGCTGGTTTACCCATGAAAGATAAACGGGTCGTATTTTTAATGTTGTTGCTAAACAACGGTAACATGCTGTCTAGGTTCTCAGAAAAATGCTGCCAATTTTTCTTGTGAGTCACAACTAAAACACATAGAAATTGATACTTTGTCTTTCCAGAGCCTTTTTATATTTGGGTAGATTTTCACAGGGGTGGCAGATAATGCATTCCAGACACATTAAACTAAGGTTGTCCATTGCACTGGACTTGGACTCAGCCAAATCCCAGCTGAGCTGTGAACTGATCAGGAATACTGGCAGTCACTGCAAAGGGGTCTGAAGATGACTGAGATAAGAATTATAGTCCATGCTGAGTAGTTAACATTAGAATTTACAACAACAAGAAGGATGATGATATAAGAGGAATTATGTCTGTCTCATCTCCAAATTGGAAGCCTCTGTTGATTTTCCAGGAATCATTAGGAGTCCTTATAGAAATAGAAAATAATTTCTCCTAAGCAAAGCATATTTTCATGTGAAGTGGGTCAACACAGTTTGGTGACCATGTTCATATATTACCATGGCAGGGTGGAATAAGTAGCAGGCTCATCAGCAAATGTGGAATCTAGCAAATGTAGCTCCCACATCACTGAGCTAACAAGTGAATTGTGTACAAGTGTGGTCCAGTAGGTGAGATCATTGGATTTGGATTTCCAGGATCTGTGTTTAAGCTATAGTCCCCCTGAATAGCCTTGAACAAGTTCCATATTCTCAGTCTGAGTTTTTCCATGTGTGATATTAAAATGACAGAATACTACTACTACTACTAATATGGGATTGCCAAGAGGACAATATAAAGACTGGAAATTCCATAGAGAATGATTATTTAAAAAATTAATGTTGGTCATTTGCCATTTGAATAGCTCTCTATAAACAAAGGTCCCGGGACCTTATGGTGAGGGGTTGGTAAAAAGTTGATTTTTGTTGTTGTTGTTGTTAACTAGTATCCCAGAAAAATTAGAGACTATTTTGGCAGAATAGTACTTTATCTAATTCTATATCTTATGCATGTAGCACTAGAAAAAAAAATACCCTGTCTACTGTACCTTGCTATTGCTATTGCTTCCTTCCTGTATGGTAAAATGGTAAAGGACCCCTGGATGGTTAAGTCCAGTCAAAGGCAACTATGGGGTGCAACACTCATCTCATTTCAGGCCGAGGGAGCCGGTGTTTGTCCACATACAGCTTTCCAGATCATGTGGCTAGCATGTTAAACTGCTTCTGATGCAATGGGACACCATGACAAGTGCTAGAGTTCACAGAAATGCCATTTACCTTCCCGCCATAGTAGTACCTAGCTTTCACACTGCTAGGCTGGCAGAAGCTGGAACAGAGTGACAGGAGCTCACCCCATGGCATGGATTCGAACCACCGACCTTCCGATCAGCAAGCCCAAGAGGCTCAGTGGTTCATATGTTAGATATGGGGCAACACAGCCAGATGAGTGGGGCATAAATAAAATTATTAGTATTGTTGTTGTTGAAAGCCTGTCTGCTTCTTAGGGAAAAAAAGAACCCATATTCTGACATGGAACTCTCAGTTAGATCGCCAACGTCATACTTTTTACAATGGGAAAACAAGGAAGATTTAGATGCCCCAGTGCATGTATATTTAGCAGGAGTTCTGGCTGACTTGAATGAATTATTTTAGAGGACAGGGTATTTATTACAAGAGATTTATTATCAAGGATCCTCAATGGAATAACAACTGGATTGTGAAATAGAGCGGTTTTGTGCAGGATTCTTTTGAACCAGCATTATGAGAAACAATCTGAATGTGCAGCCTTGGCAATAAGAATCTAAAGTGGGTTTTCAGGGCAAAACTCTAGTTACTATCTTCATAAAATGACCCCAGGAGTACCACACCCCAAACAAAAGCCCTGGAGAACGTTGCCCTCAGCTGGGACTGCAGAGAGCACAGGAGAAAGTTTTAGTGACATTGTTGTGTCAGGCTTTCATAAAGGAACTGTTCCGTCTCTTGTTCTACAGCAGGCATGTCCAACAGGCAGGTTGTGATCTACCGGTAGATCACTGGACGTCTGTGGTAGATTCACTGGTAGATCATTGGCTTCCCGCAAAGAAGCCATACAACTGTGGCTCCCCTAAAAAAAAGCTCAACATTTTACCTCCTCGCTGAAAAAATTCAACAACTTTAACCTGAACCCCCCAAAAGGGGGCAGATCACTGCCAGTTTTTAACTCTGTGAGTAGATCGCAGTCTCTTGGGAGTTGGCCACCCCTGTGTTTTTCAGGCTCTGTGCTCCACTGGTAGCATCTTCAGGGTTTTTTCTTTCTAATACTGAGATGCTCCATCATTGTTGGAGAAGATGTGCCTCAGCCTTCAAGAACTTGTTCCCTCCATATTTTGGGGATGAAAACTGTGGCTGTGCTTGCCAGGCCTGGTGGGATAATAGAATATAAGAACCTATCAAGTATGGCTGTGCTTGATGGGACTTTATGGGAGTTGTAGTCCAAAACGTCTGGAGGATACCAGGTTTGTGAAGGCTGGTTTAGCTGGACTATTAGCACCATCCAGAAGAAGACAGGAGGTGGAGTGGGAGCACAGAGTTAACCTCCCAGCACTAGCACTTACCAGGACATGGTAGGGTAGGGTGATAGTGAAATCAGAGCTATAGGGACCATCACTCAGGTAAGCAGCAATGACACTTGAGTCTGAAGTGTTTGTTACAGGATCCATCCCTTGGCTTTCCAGAGCCATTGAACTCTGCCCGTGGACCACCAAAACTTCTGGGCTCACCCTTGACTCCAACTATTTGCCATATTATTATTATTATTATTATTATTATTATTATTATTAGCAAGGAGGGACCAATCTGTGCCATGCTAGCTAGCTGGCATAGCTGGGATCCAACTATTAGGGAGTCAGAAATGTTCAGTAACATTCTATTGCATAGCTTTGCCCAACCTGAGCAAGAAACAGCCTAGCTTCTTTTCAGTTTTTTATTATATAAGAAACCCTTCTTTGTAAGAAACAAAAAAAATCAAACATCCTGTGAATCAGCAAGGTTATAATTTGCAATTACTTCAGCCTTCAGAAATATGTCTTCGAGCAGCTGAGATCAGTTTGTTCTCTCTCATCTCAGTGATTTCTGCATTCCTCTGAGAGATACATGATTAAATCTACATGATTTAGAGCTCTAATTCTTGTGGTTTTCGGTAGAAGGTTGAAAGACATGATTGTAAAACATGCTAGTGACTGGTGGTAAATTCTGCAGAAATGAAAATGTATTTTCTGACATTCTGACATATGAAGGACCTTCCCATCACACATGAGATGGGCATTCTGGAAAAGCCCCTTGGCTGGCCAGAGGCTGTTTTTACCTCTGCACAATAGGAAAACATGGCAATCCAAATGATAATTTTTTTTCATATAGAAAAGTGATTATTTAGAAGACTACTATGCCTCTTATTTTTGAATGTTTGGTAATCTGCTGTAGGAAAGGATCATCCAAGTCTTCAATCTGGGTTGGAGGTTTATAGCAGGCACCCATAATAAGGTCACTGTTACTTCCCTCTCCTACAATTTTTGCCCATATACTCTCAATCTGCCTTCCATGCTGCAAGTTCCATGCTGTTCTTCATAAGTGTACTCATCCTTTACGCATAATGATCCTACTCCTCCCTTCCTGTTTGGTCTATTCCTGGAGATTGCTAGCCACTTTGAGATTCCTTAGGGTAGTGATAAAGCGGGATATCAAATCCAAACTCTCCTCCTCCTCCTCTTCTTCTCCTTCTTTAGAATAGGTTATGACTCTTAATTTTTACATTCGTATCATGAGTCTCATCCTACCAGGTTTCAGCAATGCCTTTCAGATCATATTTGTTATCCTGTATCAAGAGCTTAAGTTCGTCTTGCTTGTTTCCTATAGGCTATGCAGTATTATAGAGACAACTGAAATCATGAGTCATTCTCTCTAGCTGCTTCCTTCTTGTAGTTTCCTGCCCTTTGGCAGGTTTCTGAAGCACAACCTTAGTTTCCTGTGCATCAGTTGAAGCTATTATCCCCAGTACTGGGTGTTCTGTCTTTTGTAATCTTGTCTCCCTTCCCCTCAGGATTTAGTTTAAAGCTCTCCTGATCAGGTTCATGCAACTCTTAGCAAACTCATTCTTTCCAGCCGCTATGAGCTATTACCCATTCTTTGCCAGAAGTCCTTCCTCAAGGGAACAGAGGCCATGGTCCAAGAAGCCAAACCTTTCTGAATGATACTGGGGAAACTAATGTAATTTTCAGTGCATGATACAGAGTCCTGTTTGAGTTCTCCATGACCATGACAGGGGAAGCTGCCAAGAGCCTCCTCTGAATGGCTGCAGGCAGACAGAGCTCCTAGGGCATGGGCTGGCAAAGAAAGCAGGCAAACCATCATGTGGTTTTGGAATACAGCTCCCATAATCTCAGGTCATTGGCCATGCTGGCTTGGGTTGACTGGAGTTGGAGTCCATCAACATCTTGAAAGCCTGAAGTTCCCTATCCTTGCCTTAAGTAATATTCATGCAGTCTCTTTGTGGTGTTTGCCTTCTAGTATTTTCTAGAACTTAAAGCAGCATGGTCCCTCAATTAACAACTGTATTGTGGCATGAGTTTATAGGCAAGAGCTTATTTCATCCCAAGATGCATCTGGTATACTCACTACAGGCAGCTTGTATAATGGTTGAAGTAGTTATATTCCTTCCATATATTTGATTAGTAAGTATATATCTTTTGTTTGTTTTGTGTCATACATAGCTTTGTTTTTTTTAATCTATAGAGGACTAAAATGTTGAACTTAAACACAACTTGAAATATATATAAATATTTTTAAAAATTTATTTCTATCCTTCAGATAAATCTCTGCCACCTTATTTGAATAAGTCAGTTCCAAGAGAACTGATGTACCAGATAATAACAAAACTCTTTAATATGGATTAGGTGCATGTAAAATAACAATGTCAGAACAAACTGTTGTAGTAATGAAATTACATTAAGCACTCATCCTGAACAAAATATTGTAGAAATGTTAGACTCTGTGTTTGTGGGTAATAGTAAAATTCTTTCTTTTCTTCTATTAGCGTTAATATTATATATTTTTTTCTCTGGGGTTGTCAATTCAGTATGCAACACTTTTGCAGCACATATTATGTCTACTCAGAAGTTAGCAATATTTGATTCAGTAATACTGACTTCTGGGCAATGTATGAATAGATTACTGCTTTAATAATGTTGTCAAACTGCCTCACAACTCAGTTTGCCACTTTGGTATGAAACCACCACCACTTCTCCCTTGGATGTCATATGTATGCTAAATGCCCCAGCATATATATATTTAAATGCTTTTAGCATATAAAATGCCCTTTACTGCAAATTAGGGCTGCCTTATCATTGACAGACAACATTCTCCAAAATGAGTAACAAAAAACAAGCAGCCCTCCAGATCTGCCCTGCCTCTAGTCAGCTTGGCATGTGCCCTTTTCTCTGCAAGAAAAATTCCCTCTTTTGGCTTCTTGGCCACTCTTGTTAGGGTTGTTTTGCTAGGTTTTTGCCTCTTCGTTGTCCTTATTTCTTCATCTTGTTGCCTCACCCCCCATTCTTCACTGAAATAAATAAATGAATAAAAATCCCTGGATGCACATCCTAACAATATGTGCTGCACACACCTATTACTGTTTGGGAAGCCATGTACACACAACAAGTCACGATTTGCAGCCTGTTGTTTCTTGTGAAATACTGTGTTTTGATGCATTTTCCCTGCCCCCAAACAGCTTCATTCCAAATTGGGAACTGCCCGTCTGGTCTCCGCCCACTGGGGTGGTCATACAGCAGGGGACTTTGGTAGAAATCAAGCCATGCTGACGTGCAAATGCCATTTGAAATGCTGTACTGTGAAAAAGAAGAAATTCTCTGCATTTTAAACTGGTACACAGCCTATGTATTCTCAAAGCTGGGTTTGAAGGAGGGGGTTTCCCCCACTAGGTATGGATGAGCTAAGCAAAGTGTCTATGAAAGGAACGAGAGAGAGAGAGAGAGAGAGAGAGAGAGAGAGAGAGAGAGAGACTGAAGTTTGAGTTACCAGTAGATACAGAGAAAAGGGAAGGGAAGTGAGTTGTAGGATTGCCATTTGTCCAGTGTGGTGTAGTGGTTAAGAGTGGTAAACTCGTAATCTGGTGAACAGGGTTCGCGTCCCCACTCCTCCACATGCAGCTGCTGAGTGACTAGACCTTGGGCTAGTCACACTTCTTTGAAGTCTCTCAGCCCCACTCAGTTCACAGAGTGTTTGTTGTGGGGGAGGAAGGGAAAGGAGATTGTTAGCCGCTTTGAGACTCCTTAGGGTGGTGATAAAGCGGGATATCAAATCCAAACGCCACCTCCTCCTCCTCTTTCTTCTTCTTTTTCCAGGACAAGTCCCCCTTTTCGTGGGTAGAGTCGTCATAGTGATCCATTGTTAAAAGTAGAAATCAGCAAATGTGTCCTCTTTTTTGCTATTCAAAATATGGCAACCTTATTAGGGCTGTGTTAGCATCTTGGAGACTGTCTGTATTTGAAGAATTGATGTGAGGCAGCAAATTTTCCTGTCTATTAGAATGTTTAAGCTGTCTCTGCTGAACTTGCATGCTTTTAAATAAACCAAAATACTACACGATCCTCCACTGATCTTCTTCTAATGGAAACTAGGGCTGCAATCCTAATCCCACTAACCTGGTAATAAATCCCACTGGATTCAATAAGACTACCTTCCGAGTAGACATGGGTTAGGGTTGTTCACATTTCTCAATCAGCAAGTAAGGCAAATGTTTAAGTAAACACATTACTCCAAATTCCTAGGGACAGTTCCAGGAGAAAAGAAAAGAAAAATAATTTGACAATAGCTACAACCTTGGTATATTCCTTGTTACAATCAGGAGGACTAATGAGAATCTGGCTATGGTTCC
Source organism: Podarcis erhardii (assembly GCF_964252035.2). NCBI lineage: Eukaryota > Metazoa > Chordata > Lepidosauria > Squamata > Lacertidae > Podarcis > Podarcis erhardii. The sequence continues at coordinate 90,641,354 of NC_138507.1, read as the reverse complement.
AGAAATGCCTTTCCAAGTATATGCCAGGTATTCTGTGCCTGAGCCCCCTGAGTATGTCTTGGAACTGAGATTTCTTACTGATTTGGGTTTATGGCACCATCAGCTTTCCTCATACATGCCAAGACCCAGTAGCTCTTCTTGGCTCCATTTCAGAGCCTGGAATGTCGATTTAGGTTTTGTGTGCAGATTGCCAAACTTTAGAGGCATTTTAGATGAACAATCCAATAACACCAGACTGACTCTAGAATGAACAGTTGTTTTTCAAGGTAAAGGAAGCTGCTAGCCCTAGTTTGGACAACAATCCTTGTTATCATTTACACTTTGGGGGAGGGTAATCAGCTTCTTATCTTCTCTTTCATTGCAGGTTCGTTCCTATACCTCAGTACATCAGAAAGCACGAACTTCCTCATTTTGAGCCCTTGGCTGAAAAGCACTAGTGAAGACTGCACTGTGCAAGTGGCTGTCTACAGATACTTCCAGCAAAGTGGGGAGTATGTCGCTCAGGTTATCCATGCCAATGAAAGCCACAACAAAATCCCATTGATACCGAGCAGAGAAAAGCACGGGTAGGTCCAACATAAATACTATATAATATTTTAATATGCATAACACTTGAATTTAGCTTTAAGAGGATTAGGGTGGTTTTTTAAGGAATTAAGAATTGGAATCTGTAGGAGTGGGAGCATCTGTAGACTGTTTCCTAGCTCCACCTTTCATTGTGCAAATGCTTCAGCTTAGGTGGATTAAGTGGGAGAAGGAATGCTGCTGCAACAATAAAATAACTTCCATTCTGTCAGTTGTAGTTCAAATTGGGCTTTTATGATTATGCCAGCTGTTCTTAATATCTTTCAGTGCGCTCATACTTACTCCCACCACCCACTCTTTACATCCAATCCTACTTTCAGATAATTCACTTTCCTTTTTATCCATGCCTATATTTTGATTATTTCTGATTAGCAGTGGTAATTCTTTCACATTGTTCTGCTGGTTGCTTTCCTGTCTGAAATCTTAATCATCAAACAATAGCACGAGAAATGTACAAATGTTGCAAATTGCCATTCAAGTGTTTGTGCTGTCTTCAGCAATTGTGTAAGTGATATAGTACATTGATTTGAATTAACCTGCCCAGGTGTCTCCTTTCATGACAGCCCAGTATTTCCAGTGTTGTCTGGGTTGGAGTCCCAGGGAAACCTCTTTCCACCAGCCACAACACAGGAGGACTCCAGAAGATACGAATGCACTTTGGGCTCTATCCATATCAGTGTAGTTCCCACTGCCCCTTTCTGCTGCCCATGTATGTAAGCTGGGTGTGTTCATGGGAACCATGTTTGTGCAAGGTGTTTAGATCATGTGAAGCACCTGCATGCATAAAGCTTAAAGAGTGAGGACTGCTGTGGACGAGTGTTTAGAAATAGCGACCAGTGTGAAAATTGTCAGACTGGTCTTGTGTCAACTGCATTGGCTTCCAATTTGTTTCTGACCACAATTCAAGGTGCTGGTTCTTACTGATAAAGCTCTAGATGATTTGGTGCCAAACTATCTGAAAGAGCTCCTCCCATGTGAGCCTGCACAAATTTTTTCATCTTCACCAGAGGCCTGTATGTACAACCAAGAGAGGCTAGGTTGGTGAGTACCTGGGGCAAGGCCTTCTCTACAGAAGCATCCTGAGTGTGAAACTCTCTTCTTAGGAAGGCCAGTTTGGCTCCATCTTTGCCTAGTGCTAGATGAGCTGTTTTGTTTCATCTGGTTTTGATGGTTTTTTAAATTCTGCTGTCTGATTTTGTTCCTTTTTTATAAAGTGTTTTTTATTGTTGTACTGTTTTCCTTATTGCATGTTACCTTGGCACCTTTGAAGGCAGAAAGCTGATTCATAATGCTTTCCATAAATAAGGCCTCCTTTCAGACCTTCAACTATGTGCATGGAGGTCAGGGCTGGGCCACTGGGATGCAGTGTTGCTGAAGGAAAGACATGATCCCACCTCTTCCTCATGCATTTGCTCCATGAGGTTACAGGAAGCTGCCCTACTCTGAGTGAGACCATTGATCCATCTAGCTCAGTATTGCATATACTGACTACAGGTGGGATTATTTCCTAGCCCTACTAGGCGATGCTGAGGAGTATTATGGTTATTTATTGCATTTCTTACCCCCCCTTCAGCAGAGGTCCCCAGGGTGGGTTGCAGCATACACAAACACAATCAAAACCGCAAAAACTAAAACCCAACAACTAAAGGTGTTGAGGCGAAGCAGCCTCATATCTCACGGGGAATCTTTTTTACATTGTACTGGGAGAGTGATATCTAAAATCATTTCCCCTATGCCATCCCAAGAGATGGATTTAGCCAGGATTTGTCCCACATTTTAGAAATCAGTCACAGCAGTTTGCACGATGTGTCTCTTGTCAACAAATTACATTCAGGAAGTGCTGCCTGATGTGGTCTGCCATCTTTTGGTGTTTGATGGGCTCACCCATCCCACTGACATTCCATGAGAAAAGTCTGGGCTACACATCCAACTAGGCCTGGCCGGGGTCATAATTTGGCCTGTGATGCTGTTTTTGCCAAGCCATGCCCACCTAACCCAAACCTGACATTATCTATTATGTCAGGCATGGAGCAGGTAAAGATGCAGATGGAAATGAACTATTGGGGGCCTTAAAACACACTCCTGATTTGTTTCTTTGCAAATGCGGCTTGTATTCAGCACCAGATACAATCCTTGCTAGGATTAGTTCCACCTGAGAGCTCCCAATTGGATTGGACCTGGGGGCTTCTGTATGCAAAGCAGATGCTTCAGCACAGAGTTGCAGCATTTCACATAGGTCCAAGAAGACATACATATATCTATGGAAATGTGCAAACTATGTAAACAAAGAGCCTCTTAATCTTGGGGTTGTGGGTTCGAGTTCCATATGGGGCAAAAGGTTCCTGCAATACAGGGACTTGGACTAGATGATCCTTGTGGTTCCTTCCAACTCTACAATTCTATGATTCATGTGTTAAACCAAACAAACAAACTAAAGGAGATCCAAACTAAGGGGGTTGCATTTGATCCCACTCCTTATGAAAAGTTTTGCTTTAGCATCAGGCTGGATAACCCAATAAAGGAAGCCCCCCTTCTCCTTTCCTGGTCCCTGGATAGTAGCTGACTGGAGAGAAAGTACAGCTGTAAGACCAATGGGGAGCTTAAGTGTGCAGCCCAACAACTGTCTTCTCTGTGTCCTCTGTTGGCAAAGTGCCTGAAATTTATGTCCTGTTAGTACAATATGCAGATCGGCGCTGAGAGACGCAGGTGCTCTTTCACCTCTTACTACTTAATAGCCTGATATCTTTAAAAGGTAGTAGTAAATAGCATTGGCAAAGTCTATCCATCTGGGACAGGGCTTAATTTTTCTTTTAAGTGCTCTGCAGGGAAAAACAAACCCCGTAAGGACAGTTTTCCTCATTATACTGATGCAGTGATGGTAAAAGCTAAATCTGATGAATATTGGCTCAGTTGCAATCTCTTAAAAGGGACAGGAATATTGTCTTGAATGGAGTGTAGCAAACCTTGTCGATATCCTGATATCCATGTTACCCCCCAGTGAAAGGTTTGGGTGCAAACTGGAGCTCTACCTTGATGTCTGACTATGTCCTTTTACACAAATCTTACTCCAAGATCTGGGAAATTAGTCGCCTTTTTCTAAGGATATGTTCTACTGAACCGTATCTGTTCTGAAGTGTAAAGAAATCAGAAACTCATCTGTCAATCTAGTTCATGTAGAAAAACATTAATTCAGCCTCCCGATGGGCTTCTAATCAATGAGGGGTTTTATTTCTGCCAGCATTTTTTTTTAAAGTATTAGGTTGTATGTATCAAGAAGAATGCTCAGGTTTTCTATCAAGTGAAAGCGTTTTGCTGTTTCTGGGCTCTGGCCAGCCGAAATATCCCCTTCCAGTTGTGTAATTAAGATTAATTGCCAGTGATGTCTCAATTTGTCAGACTCTCTGTGTGTTCTCTTAGATTGTGGTTAGCAGCAAAACAGCAGGGGCACAGTTGAGCAAACTCATTCTGGATGCTTTTAAAGTAATGTTTTTTGTTCAATTTAGAATTCAATTTGAATATATGTTCAATATAAATTCCTGGTGTTCTGATTACCAAGTTTACCTTCATGGCTGCAGAATACACACTGCGAACAATAATTCAAACCAGTCATCATATATTTTTGTTTTGTTTAACATGGCAGGCTGCAGAGATAATGATTATAGCAGTAAGCCATGCTGGCTTATTCTTGTATGGGAAGACACAGCTGATTAACTGATTGGAGGGTGTGTGTGTCACTAAACAAGGATACCAGGTACTCCAAACAAAGTAGTAGAAACTGAATTCAGAGGGGAAATCTACGCCTGTTGCTAAACATATCATATGGAGTTGTGTGCATGTTTTTAAAAAACAAAAACACATATCAGGAGCTGGTGTTTCTATCAGGATTAGGACCACAGTTTAGACTATCTTACTCAGCACATTGAAAGGGGTTTCTGAAGACAATCAGGTCAAGGAAGTTCTTTGAAAAGGGCTTCTGAAGACCCCTGCAGGTAATTAAAAGGGGGGGAGGCATTGTGATTCCAGTTGATTGAGCTGCCTACCTGTCAAACATGGCCAACAATTGGTGGGATAGATAAGCATCTGTCCTGCTGCTGAGATCCAGTTCTCCACCTGTAGTGCAGTGGGAGGCAGATTTCTACCCTTCCCCACGGCAGTCCTGATGAACATTGTTCCACACACCTCCCCCCAGCTGCTATTAGCCCCAGAGCTGAAGCTTCCATTGACACCACTTAGGCCAACATCTTGAATCATAAGACCCATCAAGCCCATCTTGTTTTCCTGGATCTTTCCCACATTTTGAAAATACAGATGTCAAAAGTAAAGAAAACAGACCAATTTTCCAAAACAGAAATTTTGCCTGCTCAGTGGTGATCTCCCCACCCCAAAAAAAGGCCTAAATACTCTCACTTGCCCGCTTGTGAGTAGTGCTAAATGGAGCAGTGGTGGTGGAAAGTGCTAACTTTGGCCGGGACCAGTGCAGGGAGGCAGATCAGTCCACAAATGTTTACTTGGTTTGCTAGCAGGCTTCTTTCTGCACCTGCCACTGCATTAAATCTTAGCTCTGGACTACAGACTACAACCTCTGAGTTGGACATTGGGAACACTGTTGACCAATGTCAGTGTTTCCAATGTCCAACTCAGAGGTTGTAGTCTGTAGTCCAGACGGTGTTTCTCAAGGCCTTTAGTATTATGGGATTCAAATGCCCAGCTACATGAAGAGAATCCCCTTTCTGCTTTCCATGAGCTGGGATTTCACTCAAACGAATGATTGGTTGCCACAGTGGGGAGGGGGTATCACTCTCTTCTCCTCAACCACTTATTAAAGTTGAACACTGCTTTGCATGGATGTTAAATCTGGCAGATAAATGACTATCCCTTTGACTACACCAGCTGATGATCTAAGCAGGTGTCAAGTGTCCATTATCCGTCCCCACAGTTATTTACAGGACAGAAAAATGAATGGCCTTCTAGCATGCATAATGAGGATTTTGCTGCCTTTTTTCTGGAGTATAAATTTTGATTGATTGGGGCTGTTCCCCTTGCATAAAGCCCTCTTCATGTGAAGTGCTGCCTCTGTGTGAAAATACTTTGGTCTTTGGGATACAGTGTCCATGAGAAACTATAAATAATTTAATAGAGAATGGGCAGCCTTCAAAGAGAATTCTTAATGTGACTATGGAAATGAGCAGCTGAGACATCAGTGTACATTAGGTTTTTTTGATTTCTTTAAATGTTCTGGAGATGTATCTCCAATGAAACGAACTTTTACTTAGCTGAGGGAGGGGCTGATATCCAAAGAACTGTAGCCCATGCCTGTGCTATTATTTTAATGTATGGTCAGGTCATCTCTGGAACATTGTGGCCATGTCTAGAGCCACGCTCATGCAACATTTTTAGAAAGATCTTGACAAGTGAAACAAGTCTTCTTAGGACTATCTACTATGACCCCATTATCTTGTTCCTGGTCAGTCAGCTCCAGTTCAGACTCCATTAGTGTATACAGTGGTACCTCTGGTTATGAACTTAATTCATTCCGGAGGTCTATTCTTAACCTGAGGTACCAATTTAGCTAATGGGGCCTCCCGCTGCCACCGCACAATTTCTTTTCTCATCCTGAAGTAGAGTTCTTAACCCGAGGTTAGCAGAGTCTGTAACCTGAAGTGTTCGTAACCTTAGGTGTTTGTAACCCGAGATACCACTGTATGTGAAATGAAAACAAATTGCAATCACAGGTAGCATTATTGCCGTGGATCAAGGATGGCTTATCACTACTAATTAAGTTAGCAAAATAAAAGATCCTTTCTGCTTGCCAGGTGACTGAAAAGCAAGCTGTGTTCTCTCAGGATTTTAGAGGGGAAATAGCCTATGTGAACAGTTTTTGATAATTAAAACAACTTTTTGACTGTTTTCACTTATCATTCCCCCCTCAGCTGATTTGCACAGATAAGATGAGCAAGGATCAGAGGCAGACAACATTGTGGGTGTGATTCTGTGGATGTGTGGTGCTCTGTGGTAAGGGTGTGTGGTTGTCTGTGTGTCTGGGCCTGCTCACTAGTGAAATGTGGCTCCCAAAATATTTCCACTAGGGTAATGCAGCTCTTGGCCTGCAAAGATTCCCCACAGCTGGCTTACAAAATTCTGCTGGCTTAATACTCATTCTAGTTTTTGCCTCAATGAACTTTACTTGTCCTTGTCCTAGAACCATTTGTAGAAAATCCTTTGCCAACCTGGTTCCCTCCATTGTGACAGATGGGAATTGTAGTTCATAACATCCGGAGGGACCAGGTTGATAAAGGCTGGTGTAGAGAATATGTTGCCAAGGCTCTTAATCCTTCTCCTGCTTACTCTGGGTGCATGAAAACTGGCTGGTCTCCAGCCTGTGGCTGTGTGTTCCATCCCATCCCATGGCCAGATTTAGCATCCCTAACCTAGACAACAGTTCAAATATCTAATCGCCTACTTCTCACCTGTCCTGGCAGGTTGGCTCATTTCTTGCTATCAGTATTCTTTGTCCCCGTAAGATCCAGACTTCTGAATACAAGCCAGTTCTCTCTGTAGCAGAAATAGAGAACAAAAGGGTTTGCACTGAAACCTGAACTGAGAACATGAGGCTTTGGGGTAATGTTAGTCTATTTTCATTCGCGCATGAGTCTGGTTACCAGAAGAGATGAACATTCTCAAATCCCACTAATTTCTAAAGGGAAGAGGTGGCTACTTGACACCTCTGACAATCAGGTTCCATAATGGAAGCAGAAAATGTGTTTCACTGAAATTAATGCACTTGAAAGGCAGTATGGCGATAAATTAATTTCAGCTCGGATTTTCTCATATCTCAAGTTGCTCATTGTGTCAGCAAGTGTCTTTTTCTCCCCCGTTAGCCCGAATAACATGTATTAATATCTGATAAGGTCTTCACAGTTCATGTCCATTTACAGGAGGAAGAAAAAGCAAGAGCTGTCAGGCACTACTCTTTGATTGGGGTTAAGCCAGCCAAGCAAAGATTTTTGCTTGCACCTTGTGGAGGGGGGATTAAACTGTAATGCGACAAAGCAGGAGCCTGTATTAAGACCATATAAGAGAAACTGTGCTCCTTGCTGTGTCAATGGGCACTTTAAGAAGAAAAACATCCAGCTTGCTGCTCTCACACAATTGATAAAATAATCTGCATGTGTGGAGACAGCAGAACACAGAAGAGGGTGCTCTTCTTGCCTCTGTCATTAATATACATGTTTCTGAAATGCCTGAAAATGTTACAGTCATGATTGTACTCTACAACTGATTGGCTCCATCTAATTAGATTTGTCGTGAGCTGTGGGGGACACCAGAAACACTGGGCACTTTAAAAAAAGAAAACCAGGACAAATGGGTTCAGTGTTTTTCAGAGAGTCACTTTGACATGAGACCAGCTGGACATGACATTTACACTATCCATGTCTGTCTAGCCAGGTCTCCTGAAAAGTAAGCATTATTTGAGTACTCCTCCTTTCAAAATACTAGAACCCAGGGTGATCCAATGAAGCAGAATGTTGGAAGGTTCCAGACGGACAAAAGAAAATATTTCTTCACAAAACCCAGTTAAACTATGGCATTTTCTCCCACCAGATATAGGGATGGCTACCAGCTTGGAAAGCTATAAAGAGGATTAGACAAATTCATAGAGGATAAGGCGATCAATTCTCTACTATGGTAGTTATGTTCTAGATCCACTGTTGGGTGCAACATGAATACAAGTGGCTGTAAACTGCAGGAGGGTAGAGTACTTTTGTGTTTGGGTCTTGCTGGCATTCTTCCTATAGGCATATGGTTGGCCACTGTGAGCACAGGTTGTTAGGCCAGATGGACCTGATCCAGCAGTGATCTTCGTATGCTCTTTCTCCTAAGTGTGTACAGGATTACAACCTTTTTCTGAAGACTCCAATAACAGTGAGTCTAGGGTAGGCTGTAGGAGAAAAGTCTCAAAGATAAGTTCTAAAATGTTTCATATGATATCATTATTCATGAAACATTTCTATTGTGGAGCATAAATCCTTTTTCCAAGAGGTGTTCTCACCAGCAGTTTTGATCTATTAAGGTATCTTGATTTTGAATCCTATTTAATAATTTGTTTATTTTATTTATACAGTAAATCACTTTCCATAAAGCATAACAAAGCAATTTGACAATATGATAAGAGCAGTATGATGGCAGTCCTACTGTATTTCTTTTGACAACCCTCCCATGGGCACATAAGGAATTTCTATTGTCACCAATTTGGTGCAAAATTGAGGTACCAAAACAGTTAAGTAGCCAATCAGCTGCTGCTGGACAGGAAGGACTGTAAAAAGGCTTTCCTGAGTAACAAGATATTCTTAGTTCTGACACATCCCTTTCCTTGATCTTCAGTTCTGCCTTCTGGCTTCGCTGTTAAGTCCTTCTGAGTCCAATTTCTCATCTTTGCAGGATGTGGAGGTAGATTCAGAGGATGTCTCCGAAGCCCATTTTGCCAACAGTTCTCCATCCTGAAGAGATTATGTTGTTAGATTCTGAAGACTCCAATTAAAAAACCCCAGCAGAACCACAATCTCCCCTGCACTGTAAAAGTTGATGGGCAAGGCCCCTTGAAATAAAAAAAGGATTGACTTACTGGAAACAGAGGTTGCTGTTGAGATGGAGTTGTAGCTATATTTAAGACTCAGTCTGGGTTTACTTATTACTGAATATGGCAATTCATCTTATTGTGGTACGCTGCTGAATATTGCCGACTATGAGAGCTCCATGTGGAGCTATCCAGGGGGCTACCTGCTTCTGCTTGACTTCATCTTATTAGAACCTGATCATTACCTTGCTTTATAATAACATAACCTGAAGGAGCATCTCCACCCCATCGTTCAGCCCAGACATTGAGGTCCAGCTCCAAGGGCCTTCCTGCAGTTCCCTCACTGGGAACCAGTTACAGGGAACCAGGCAGAGGACCTTCTCAGTAGTGGCGCCCTCCCTGTGGAATGCCCTCCCATCAGATGTCAAGGAAATCAACAACTACCTGACTTTTAGAAGACATCTGAAGGCAGCCCTGTTTAGGGAAGTTTTTAATGTTAGAAGTTTTATTCTGTTTTAAGTGTTCTATTGGTTACCGCCCAGAGTGGCTGGGGAAACCCAGCCAGATGGGTGGGGTATAAATAATAAAATTGTTATTGTTATTGTTATTACTTGAACTTGGATCATGATTGATTTTGTCTTTCTTTGCTTGCTGGAATCTGTACTCATGCCCGCAGCCCCATGCTTGGCTACGAACCCATCTGGCTGAGGCTGTTTCCTGAAACAGAACACTTGTGAACTGTTCTTTGGCACTGGCTCTTGCTTCAACATCTGCCTTGGCCTTTTGTGCTGGTTTCTGCTTGTTCACTGATCTGACTTCTGCTTGCTCCTCCATTCTGATTCCTACTTGTTTCTTGGCCCAGGTCTCTGACATGCTCCTTTGCTTAAATTCCCACATCACAGTTCAATTCTTATGGCTGCCTACAGATCATCTCTGGCAGCTAACTCAAACAGAAAGCACTTTTATAGTCTTTCCTGTGCAGGACAGTCCAGTGGTCAACTTCAGTGGAAAGAGTCAGTTTATGGCTGAATAAAGTTACTTGCATAAGACAGATGCTACAATATGTGTTTTCATGGCTCACCATGTAAGACAAGCCTCTGGTCCTGCCCTCAACAATGCACGGCTTCTCCTGGCTTTGCCATTTGTAGATGGACCTCTATGTATGGAAACTTTCTTGTGTTCTGAAATGCTGATCAAACAGGATTCCTGGAACTGGAGAAGCGTAATAGTGTAGATAGAGGTCTGTGTGCAAATGCTTGCCTTCTTCCGCTATCCACATAAATTTATGGCTGGTGGAAACCCTGGGTAGATGCTGGCAGGGGTCAGAGGTATGGCTCGGCAAACTTTTTAACACACTCCAACCCTTCATATTAGTAAGGCAAGAAGGGGAATGCCAGCATTCCCATTTATAAAAGCAGAACTAGACAATCCTTCCAAATTTAATCCAGTCCAGGAGTCAGGAACTTTCTGCTTGTGGGCTGGAAGTGGCCATCTAGGCCTCACAGCACACCCCAAACCACCCCCCTTATGAGCCCTTCTGTGTTGCTCTGTCCACTGCATTAAGCCCACACACTTTGGCTCTGGGCGACTTTATCTGCAAAAAAACTTTGCAAAAATCATTGCAGGAGATCATGTGGCCCATACTGGGCCTCAATGGAGCAGATGGTTCCACTAAATTGTGAACCACCTGAAAGAGTCTCCTGCTGCTGTTTTCTGCAGATGCAATAGAGGCAGTGAAGAAAGTCTTCTTCGCCGTCGCTATCGCCGCTTGGTAGGCTCGAAATTGACCTCCAACCCGTGTCAGCTTCAGAATGAGTTATCCTCCACTGGCACTCTAGCCATCTCAGCGATTGTTTCATTGCCCTCAGATCTGTGGAAAACCACGGGGCTGTCCGGGCTCCATGCAATCGGAGAGGACGCTTCGGAGCCAAATAGTCAATAGCCCTGGTTAACTCCACATTCCAGCGGGCCACCAGAGAATCAGCTGAAAGGCCATCAACATGGGATAAAGCATCCCCTACCACTCTCTGGAAACCATTTGGATCCATTACGTGGCGGGGGGTGGACCATTTGAATCAGTCCCACCTCCCTGCAGAGTAAAAGGGTTGTGGAGAAGTCCCCTTAACTTTGCAGACAACAAAAGGGGATAATCACAGAGCCAAATCAGATGGGCCATGCAGTATCGTTATGACACTGCTCATTTAATGATGCCCTGTTGTTTGGGATCAACTCTGGAGCGAGAAAGGATAGAGAAATAGTCCCAAAGCAGCCACAGAGAACAGAACCAGTGGCTGAAAAAAGCTGCTGATATTGCCACATGGAAGGTACAAGTGTTGTGTTTGCAGGAAACATTTCACACACTATCAAAGCTGTACTTTTGCCTTGAAAAATGAAATGAGCAAATATTCAGTGCAGCCCTGTCTTGTACTTGCTTCTCATCGACTAGCTCACTGACGGTGTTTGTCAATGGCATTTAATGCACTGTAGTACACTTCAAATAACTGTTAATTCTGAGGACCTGTAAGGACCCTCAGCTAGGGCACTTCACTCATTTCCACCTACACAAGCAAGCAAGCAAGCTTCTCCAGTGAAATGTGGCTTTTTTAAAACAGAAAGCTGCCTCCCTGCTTTTGAATTCTGTAGGTTGCTGTATTACATTCTATAGATGGTTGGCAAAACTTCTAGCTGTAGAGCTGTATTAATTTAATTCCTTTTGAATTCCACAAAACTTTTTCATTGGGATAATGCAAGTGACTGAAATTGAATTTATTGCAAGAAGACGGAACTGCAAAGGGGAACCAGCACCACTGTTGCATTCTGATCCTGTTGGTCGCTTCTGTCATCTATTGCAGTTTTCTTTGTCTCTCGGTAGGTAAAGCTGCAGCAAATGATAGGCAGGCTCTGCACTCTTATTGATCCTTTTGTAATAAAGAAATCAATTATTCCATCTGGCTGCTAAAAGAGCTGATATAATTACTCCCGGGGTACATAATAGTGTCAGATTATTCCCTAATGGTACTAGTCACATAGCTCCTGCATTGTATTATTGTGCTGCTTAAAGAATGCTTTGGGCAATCTGTTCCTATAAATCACTTTGCTAAGGAGGGGGGAGGAGAGAGGCAAGAGCAAGGCAATTATTTTTTCATAATCTATTATTGTAACTGCAATTGTGTGGCTTGAGCATTGTCTGGGAGGCAGAAATAAGCAGAGAGCACTGCAGCTGATGTAGGATTGTCCATGTCAGTTAAATTAGCCTAGCCTCTTCTCTCTCGCATAAAAAATATGCATTCTTTGATCTCTTGAGAGAGAAAAAATGGGTCTCAAGGAAGAAGACACTGACTGACTCTTTCCTTCCATACTTCAGTCAAGACCTATGCTCTCTCTGCACCAGTTGGAGACAATCCTACAGTCGCTGTTCAGGCTTCTAATTTTCTGTAGCGTACAAAAGTTCTGGACTGGAGTAACCATTGCATAAAGTTATTATATTATGGTAATTCAAGTACAGCCTTGCAGCTAAGTCCACAAAAGTTTCTAGCCCATGAAAGACTGTTTATTAGCCCACTTCCTTACACACACTCAGGTTTTTTGTTTGTGGTACATGGGTGGCAATGAACAGAAAGCAGAGCCAATTCTCTCCCAGCTTACAAAGCCTTTCATAGGCCAAACCACAATAAATCTAGACCTGGAATGGGCAATTTTAACATGAAAACTGCTGGCAAGGGAAGTATTAAGGAGCCTGTCCTCCCCATCCCTGCTCCCATGGCAGTCTTCTGCTGTGGATTGCAACCTCCCCCCTGCCGAAGGATGGGGGTATATTTAGGAGAAAACCTACATGCAGTTGAGCACCACAGAGGACTGTTCCGGACAATCTGTTTCCCGAGGAAATTAACAGTGATATTTGCTTCTGTGTGTTGAACTGTACATGCGTAGGTGACATCCAGACGCTCTGCCCATGCATGTATGATGGAGGTGAGGAAGGTGCTCAGGTGTTGGTGGGAGAGTTTTGCCCACTCCCTCCCTTCCACATGATGGGTTACGTCAGGGCTGATTCATCCCAATCTCCCTTGGCCTTCTGCCTGGTTCAGCAGAGGCAAGTCTTGCTGTTTATAAGCCTTTCCCTAATAATAGTATCAATTTGTACTTTTTGCTCAGAGTATATTCTTCAGACATTGTTTGAATATTTTGCCGTATAGCAAAAAAGAAAAGAAAAAGGTGTTCCTAAGCCCAGAATGCAAAACTGCAGCATAAATATGCACACTGGTGGGCTGAAGATGAAATGTCTGCAGGACTCATATTTATTAGATACCAAGGCAATACTGTACTTGGCATGTTAAACAGCAAAACAGCACTTGAGTTTTGAAGGTTACTGCTAAACATGATATACGGTGGTTTTGTGGCATGCACAACTCACTCACTTTGATTTCATTGACAGATGCCAAGAAAAATAAATGAAGGGCCTTCTGCCAGCTGTGGCTACATAGACTTGAATGTTGCTCCTTGAAGCATTTCCCCCCAGTAGTTTGCTGTTCTTTCTATCTCTCTCCCCCCCCCATTTTTTCCCTTCTGAGTGATGGCTTCAAAATAGAGACAAGGGAATGTATTTACTTATTTATATTATATGGCCACCTATCAATAAATATTATCAAGACACACACCCATACTTCCATTCTACAGTTTCAATGAAGTGCATGGCTGCACATGCTCTAATGCTTCCAGTCCCTGTTGTTCTCTCATTGTATGTATGCATGTATGTATGTATCCAGGCATTGATCACAAATGGTCTCAGGGTGGGTCACATTCAAATAAAGAAATGTTGTTGTTGTTTAGTCGTTTAGTCATGTCCGACTCTTCGTGACCCCATGGACCAGAGCACGCCAGGCACTCCTGTCTTCCACTGCCTCCCGCAGTTTGGTCAAACTCATGTTAGTAGCTTTGAGAACACTGTCCAACCATCTCGTCCTCTGTCGTCCCCTTCTCCTTGTGCCCTCAATCTTTCCCAACATCAGGGTCTTTTCCAGGGAGTCTTCTATTCTCATGAGGTGGCCAAAGTATTGGAGCCTCAGCTTTATGATCTGTCCTTCCAGGGAGCACTCAGAGCACCTATCGTTAAGAATGGATAGGTTTGATCTTCTTGCAGTCCATGGAAGAAAAAGAAATGTACATAATGCAATTCCTCAATTTAGCATTAAACCAGCACAAACTGCACTGAGTTTAATCTATCCCCTATAATATGTACTATCAGAAGCTCTCCCTGGTGCCCACAGAGTCCCTTTGCACTGTTGAAATTTGCCTTGAAAGAAGCCAATAGACATGGGTGTGTGTGGTGCCCACAGCAATCTGTGAATATACCCATGGCTCAAAAGGTTGGGAATCCCTGTCCTAGAATAAATCAGGTGGCTCTGCATATAAACCTGCCCTCCACCAAAGATATGAAGAAAGAGATGAGTCTTTATTTTTAGCCTGTCTTGCACCCAAAAATCTCCAACAACAAGACATTCAATTAAATGAATAGATCAGGTAAAAAATTAAAATTAAAATTACAGCTTAAAACCTAGTAGCAGATTACTATCCCATAAAGACAAAAAGACAGGTATTTGCCTGGTGCCAGGATGTCACAATAATTTGCATCTGGCATACATCAAGGGGGAAGACACTCTGTTATCTCAGTGCCACCTCCAAGAAGTGGAGAACACTTCTGACACAGGAAGAAGTGTTCCTTCAGTCACCTAGGACCCAAGTCATTAAGGGCTTTATAGGTCAATAACAGCAACATGAATACATCCTGGGAATAAAGAGGCAGCCAATGAAGATCTTCCATGATTAATATTATGTGATCCCAGGTGGCTGGCCCAGTCAACATTCTTACACTCATGATCTGCACTAATGGAAGCTTCTGAACTATCTTAAAGGGCCACTCAGAGGAATTCACCATCTCCTGGACCCACCCAGTCCCGTGCTGCTAGAGACAGCCTGATAATTGTCAGATATAGCCTCTCAGAGGCCATCCTGAGGGAGCCCCAGCATGGATGTTGAGGTCCTAAAGCACCAACACCTGGTGTGGGGCTCTCCAGAAACCTCAGAGGCCACCTCAGACATCTCGGGTTGTAATCTGCAACTGAAAAACCAGGTACAAATTCTATTTCTGAATATTGATCTGGCAAGGGAGGGAGATGTAATCGGATGACAGCCACTCCCACTCCCCAGCCTTCTGATCTAGGTTGGTTCTGCACTGAATACCTGAATGAATAAAACCAAGTGAGATAAATGCCTCCCAGCTCATCTACTTTGATAATACACACCAAGTCAGCCCCGTCAACCACATTAAATCATGGAAGTTAGAGTCTTACTATTCAGTGACAGCACCAACAGGCATTAGGAGCATCTGCCTGGGCATCCTGGTTTGGTAATGTTCAGAAAAGGTTATAGCTCTAATATTTCATGCTTCTGTATCCTTCCTTCAATGCCATTCCTTTGTGTTGTTGTTTTCTATTAAAAAAAATAAAAGGAAATAGTTAATTGCATATAAGGAAAGTGCACTAGCTCAGAAACGAAAAGTGAGCTACAGGATAGCTATTCTTTTTTAAAGGCCAATTCTATATTAGGTTGTAAGAGCAGAAGCATATTGTCCTTGACATCAACTAAAGTTGCAGTCATGACTATTTTTAAAGAACGTAAGCAAGCTTCAGATGAATTTGATAATATCAGGGAAATGAATGCTTTAGAAAGCAAGATGGCTGAAAAGAAATGAGATTAATTGGCCTAGTTTAGTTTTAGTACATTGAGAAGATGTAATAACTTTCCCCCGATATTAAATAGAATCTTATAATGAGGGCTCAAGTAGTTCTCCAGTGTTAAATTTGTCCACACTTAATCATTCCATTCCATTTGTAGATAACTCATCCAACCAAGTTCTCTGGGTGGTTTACATAAACATCAAAATACTGTATAAAATACAATTCACAATAAAAGCATTATTACCAAAATACAATGAATCACAAAAGCAAAAACATTATGTTTTGTCATGTGTACATATGCACAAGGTGTCCAAACATATTTTTTTTAAGTAGATCATACCGTAGTGTTTATATCTAATGATTTTGAAAGACCCCAATTGATTAAAAAACCTCTGGGAAAGCTGTGAAATAATCACTCCTAGAACTGAAATAAATAAGCATGTAAGTCTGGCAGACATTTCATTGACTATGGATTCAGCTCTATTCTTGACTGAATCCAGGGTCAAGATTTTGATAAGATCAGTGTTTTTAAAAAGAACCGTGATGAACAAAGAGGTTTTATATTGCAGAAGAGGATAAATTCATCAGCAGTTCCAAGGGTGCTCAAATGGGCCAGGAGTGGAGAGATATCCATGCTTTCTTATTGCATTTTGTCAGAGAAGCTGACTAAGGTGTTTTCTTGCGAAGATGAGGCATGGGAAATTTACAGGAGCTCTTGCTACAGTAGGTGTTGGGGGTCAAGGAGTGTGTGTGTAAAATCCAGGTAGCTGAATTTTCTAAGAATTGGTTCTGATACTTGCATTTTTTCCAGATATCCCCATCACCCTATGTTAAGCAAATGCCAATAATATAGAGGATCTGTTAGAAAGCAAGATTGGAGGCTTTCCATAGTTTGTAGGTGAGTTGAATGTAATATGATGTATCAGGCATGGGCAGACTTCTGAGCCTATTTTCCGTGTTCAGGGAGTAAGCTCCTGAGGAGCAACAACAGATAGATGAATGGAAAATTAAGTCTGGTGCTGGGAAAACTCCTCCATCTGCAGCCCCAGGCTCATTTCTTGCCAAAAGACAGGCTGCTGTCAGTTCAATAGAGTTGGCACAGAAAGTGGCACAACTGCCGATTTAACTGGTGCACAGCATGGGCAACTTAGGGTCTTTGGTACAGATAGTGGAACTCCCCGTAGAGTTCCAGGGAGACAAAACAGAACAAAGACGGAAATGAGTTTTATTAAAAGGCTGTGATGCAACTGTGATAATAACTAGATACACAGTCTAGTTATTTGAAAGCTACCCCAGAAACGAAAGGAAGGAGAAAAGGAAATGAGTCGTGCACGGCTGCACCTAGACAGGGACAGCGGGAAAGAGAAAAGGAGACAGAGAGAGCAAACTGAGGTGAGGGGAGAAGCGGGGGGAAATGAGCTAAAGGATCAGACATGAGAAAAGAAAGAAGGGAGGAATAGCTTTTGCCTATCCATAAAGGTGCAGAGATCAGGCAATCCTAGGCCACAGTAGAACTCTTACCAGGCAGCAATGCTAGATGCAAAAGTATAGGACCAAGGCGGGGTCATCCAGGATCAAATGAGGCAGAGTGTCTGTCTGCAGGATCACTTTCATAAAGTGTAGGTAGTTCAGAGGCTGGAAATATTGTTGGCATCTGTCTGTCTCGAGAGAGAGTGGAGTGCACTTCTGGGGGTGAAGCCAAACTGCTGTGTTAGCAGCAATGAAGTGACCTCCCCAGGGGTCAAGGAGGCAAGCCTGGGCAGTGTGCATGGAGGTCCTGTGCTGCCCAGATGACAAGACCCCCCCCCCTCGGCCTCACCATTGTGATCCAAAGGAAAGCAGAGCAATACATTTGGCACCAGTGTAGCTGCAGGAGTTGCTGGAAGGACAAGGCAGAAAAACAGCCATAATACAATATTACAAGACAAACGAGCGTGGTCTGCTGGACCATTTGCTGGAAGGGTCTGAGAATCTGGGACCAACTTTTTTAAAGGACTAAAGGGGAGAGTTGTGTTTGATACTAGATTTAAGGTGGCAATGGTCTGCAAAGATTTTATTTACTGTTCATTAATGAGTACAGTGGTACCTCTAGTTGCAAACGGGATCTGTTCCGGAGGCCCGTTCGCAACATGAAAAGAGCACAACCCTCAGCAGCGCATCTCCGCACACGCGGGTTGCGATTCGCTGCTTCTGCGCATGCGTGTGATGTCATTTTGTGCGTCTGCGTGAGCGGCGAAACCCGGAAGTAACCCTTTCCAGTACTTCCGGGTCGCTGCAGGGCGTAACCTGAAAGAACGTAACATGAAGCAGACGTAACATGAGGTATGACTGCATCAGGGTGTTGCCCAGATTGTGTTAGGATGAAGGAGAGGCTGGCTTAGCACAGCCCAGAGCACAGGGGCTTGGCCACTCTCTTTTCCATTTCAGTGGAGGCTAGTCCAACAGTTTGTCTGTCAATTTGGGGACAAAATCAAGGCAATCTGGCAAAATCTCCCTTAATCTGAGATAGTGTCGTCAAAACCAATGACACTTTGCCCCGAGGATTGTCTCATCCCCACATGACTGGAGTCCCCCCTCCCCCCCCCAGCTGTTTAGCAGTTTGCTTTATACGTGGTTGAGAAATGGGTCAGTGCAACAATCTTGATTTTCACATCTTGCACAGCAGTATTTTGATTTACTGTTCAGCAAAACAGGCTCAGTGGGCGCTTCAGACCCACCAGAGTAGCATTCAAAGGCTCTTGCTCCCTTGCTGACAGTTTGCGAGAGTCTTCAGCGGCCTCTTTTCTATACCATTTAACTCTCTGAGTCACTGAACATAGTTGCCAGTTATTTACAAAAAGCATCTAGAAGCCACAAGACTATTTTTCTGTATGAAAACAGAACTCTCAAATGCAGCTGCTTTCTTGCCCCTCATTTAATAGGTTTACCAAACCTAATTTTCCAGCTGAAAAAACAGCAGTAAAGGTTGACTCTGTTGAGAGTAATCGGAGTTCTGCCTAATCTTGCTGGGTTTGAACTTTTATCAGTTATGCAAGCAGATAAAAATGCAGAGAAAGACAAAACACACATACAATAATCTTTTATTTTTTAAAAGCCTTTCTTTCTAACCTGTTCCATCAATCAGTATTGTCAACTGTAGAGATTAAGAACCACTCACAAACATATGGAGGTAATGCTTTGTATTGCTTAAGTCTTGTTAAAGCGCATAAGCTTTCTGGCTGAATACCAGTCCTGCACAACTGACCTACTAAGCTGAATATAACCCTCCCGTACCCTGCGGCCTGCTGTGTGTTTCTGAAGTCTCCAGCAACCAGCAAAACCAGGAGATTTATTGATGACACCACATGTGGCTAGTGGGCTGTGTCCAGGCATGGAATCACAAGTTATGCAGAATGAGATTGCACAAATTTCTCTTGAGGCCAAATGGGAAGGAAGCTGATACCTGTACAGCAAGCAAGATTTGTGACAAATGCATCTGACATTGGTAACTTAAGAAAATAACCTGTACGCTATGTATTTATCACTTACCGAAAATGCACTAATTGTAGAGTTGCCAAATCTTTTTACTGGCTTCTGCTCCTGTGCTTTTGACAGCAGCTTGAGCAGTAGGTTTTAGCAAATCGGGGGGACCAGCAAGTCTGTCAGTTTCAGTCTGTAAGTTTCTTATTCTCCCAATCTTAAATTCAGTTCTCTACATTTCCACATCCTGTTGAGGTTGGGTTTTTTTAGGCCTTATGAAAATGCATTGGCATTTTAATGCAAATTTCCCCTAATATACCACTTTCTGTATGCTATCTTCACCAATACATTCATACCTTGGATCCTGAATGCCCTGGAACTCGGACGTTTTTGCTCCTGAATGCCACAAACCTGGTTTGCAAACATTCATTTGGAACCTGAATGTCCAAAGGGGCTTCTGCGGCTTCTGATTGGCTGCAGGAGCTTGCTGCAACCAATCAGAAGCCACGCTTTGGTTTCCAGATGTTCTTTGCTAAACAGAGCCCTGCCCTTATGGCCAGCTGCAGCACATTTGTATTTCGTTCTATTTTCTTCTTTTCTCTCTATATGTCTGGGACATAGGGTTTATTTTTTCCTTCTATAACTTGGGTTAACCTTTCGAGCTTGGTGAGTTTGCAGACTGAATCTTGGGAGCCT
Organism: Podarcis erhardii; assembly: GCF_964252035.2. Lineage (NCBI taxonomy): Eukaryota > Metazoa > Chordata > Lepidosauria > Squamata > Lacertidae > Podarcis > Podarcis erhardii. The sequence goes on along the minus strand of NC_138507.1, from coordinate 90,621,305 downwards.
TAACATCCCAAAGCATTGCTGCCTGTCTTCAACCTGTGGGCAGAGCCAAAACTGACCTTTCATTGGGAATGGAAAACAGTTTCCCCATGCTCGTGGCCTGATTGTGGGATTCCCAAGGGATCTGGTTGTGCACTGTGACAGCAGAATGCTGGAATAGGTGGGCCTTTGGTTTGATCCAGCAGGGCTCTTATGTACTTATATAAACCAGTCACATGAAGCAACTTTTAGAATTCATTTCTATTGCAAATTTTGTATGTAATGGAACCACTGCCAGACCGTACCACTTCATAGCAGGGGGAGAGAGCTGTCACATGCAGTTTCCACCCACCTATGGAAAAAGCTTGCCTGCATACATGAAATTAGGGACAAGGCTGCATTACATTTGATTTTCCTGATTGCACATTACAATTCCTGGTTGCATCTGTAATGTGGTACCGCTGGCTTTTGAGGAAATAGCATAATTTCCCAGGGGTGCAAAGGGATGTAATTTTGTGGCGTCAACTCCGTTCTAAGGATAAAGAATCCATAACTGGTGGTGCAGAGAGAAGCAAAAACAAAGCAAAGCAAAAACAAAAACTCTTTGGGGTGATACAACCTGATCTGATTAAAGAAGGCTTTGGAGTTATCCTGGGATTTTGCCTTCTGTGTTTCTTAATCTATTAATTGACTTGATCTGTCAGTTAAAGCAACACAATTAAGTGATCTACAATTTTTTTGTAACCGCTTGATGGACCTATTATTAATTATTTGTCATAATCACAGATACCGTGAAAACGTTTTTAATTTAAGGGTGACAAATCCAACATTATTTCAAATCTCTTCTGCTTCTGAAAGGATTTCTGAAGCTAAAGGAAAATAAATAAATAAATAAATACATGGTGCTTTTCCCTGCAGAGGCCCTTCTATATTTACTGGAGAATTAAACAAAAAACAGTCCTCCTGTTTCTGTGTTGTTGTTTTCTTTACCGCTAGAATTCTTGCATACATTTTCACAAAAGATCTTTGTAGAAGTGAGAAGTCAGCTTTGTAGACTTTTATAATACTTAGGATCTGACAAGGTTTAGCTAGTAGCTTGCAGTCTTCCTGTAAAAAAAAAAAAAATAGTAGTAGGTGCTTTAATAAATTTTAACAAGACAAACCAGGGGATATGGTGATACAAGCTCCAGTCTGAAGTCCCTCCCCCTTTGTCCTGTTTCACAACAATAAAAATAAATATCCAGCATAGAACTTATTAGTGTTATTATTTATGGGGCTTAAATAGGTTTCTAAGCAGTTTACAAAATATAGAAAGCAATTACTCTGTATTGTTAAAATGCACCCTAAATGAAACACACGCAAAAACAAATTAATTAAAACATTAGTTAAGATGTACAATAAAGTAATTCCATTTAAACATAGCAATGAAAACAAGAGTCTCAGTTCAAGAGTTGAAGGGAATGCTTGAATGAACAGGTGTGTCTTCAATAGTTGCAGGAATGCTAATACAGATGTAAAGGTAAAGGTACCCCTGACCGTTAGGTCCAGTCGCGGACGACTCTGGGGTTGCGGCGCTCATCTTGCTCTATAGGCTGAGGGAGCCGGCGTTTGTCCACAGACAGCTTCCAGGTCATGTGGCCAGAATGACTAAGCTGCTTCTGGCGAACCAGAGCAGTGCACGGAAACACCGTTTACCTTCCCGCCGGAGCGGTACCTATTTACCTACTTGCACTTTGGTGTGCTTTCGAACTGCTAGGTGGGCAGGAGCTGGGACTGAACAATGGGAGCTCACCCCGTCGCGGGGATTCGAAACACCAACCTTCCGATTAGCAAGCCCTAGGCTCAGTGGTTAAGACCACAGCACCACCCGCGTCCCTACAATACAAATGAGGCCTCTCATATTTCAGCAGGGTGTGCATTCGACAGCTCTGGTGCTACCAGTGATAAAGTCTTCCTTGGCTTCGCCAGAAGCTGATTGTCAACAGGCTATGGTAGGACTACCATGTAGGTATCCATTTGTAGATATTTGCAGATACTAATACCCTTATTGGACAACAGAAGTAATCTGGTGCAGATTACCAGATTCAGGTAATCTGATGCAGAGTTGTTTAGGGCTATATGTAAGTAACAAGACCTTAAAAGTTGGCTCAGTAGCTGATAGAAAGCTACTGCAGGTTCATAAGAGACTGTATATAGGAGATGCATCCATTCATATTAGCTTTTTTCCACAGTAAGCAGCCCAATATTAACAGGAAAGTTCATCTCCATTCTATAACTAGAGCCACTGTGCACAGTTATTACTGTACATAGGTATTCCATAAATACATAGGTATTCCATAAATACAGGTGAAACATTTTTTGGGTACACTGTAAATTTCAGGTACACACCTGATCTCAAAACTCATCTTTTGCAATATCTTTTGAAATTTTGATAATATCTCTAGATTTTATCTTCATATTTGCTGAAATTTCACTGTACTTTCAATGGTATTTCAAAACTAAAAAGCAATGGCATATTGCATTTTACATTTGGCATTCAACGGAATTTTATTTTATGGGTTTTGAAGTTGGCAGGCAATGGAACTTAGTTCTTGTTTTCGTATCTTATTGTCAGCAACCCATTTTTACCAAACTTCATTATGCTACCAACAGCTCTCCCAAGTTCACCTGCACACTAGAGAACTGGGTCGCCTGTATATAAGGAAATAGATAATTTATTCACATTGACAATAGGACCGGCGGACTCGACACCATTTCATAAGGTTGTAACTTCATTATAACAATTAAAAGGAGATCCAAATGCAGACCTGTTTTACTCCCCTGAAAGTTGGAATTAACATTGTTGTTTGACCTGTTGGAGGTTGTTGGAAGTGGTAACATGCTTGGAAAATTAATGACCACCGAACTAAACAAGTCATATCTGGAGAATGCATTTTCTAAAACTGGAAACTGAAGGGATAATTTACAATCAATTAGACTGAAGCAAAGCAAGCAGCAAATGGCTTACTTAAGCTTTTGGCATAAACAAGATTTCCTCGTATTTTTGAACTAAAAAACAATAAAGCTACACTTGTAGCTGCGGATTTGGTTCGGTGCTAAAATGTGGTGATATAAGGATGGTATAGAACTGAAAAGGCTTCATAACAAAATGCTTAGATTCATTTTGGGTACCTTATATATACTATATTTTATTCTTCTTTGGTCTGCCCTAAGTGTCTTTGCAGTTAAGAGTTCACATTTTCAACTATTGGATTAAAATCGAATGTAAGGAAGAAATCAGGCAGTCCAAATTGTGTTTGTAGGAGCAAATAGCTAAGGGGTTATCATTAAAGGACACCTAGTCCTGTAAGATGGAGCAGTTAATTCAATCTTATGGCTTTCTGTTAGTTTGGTTTAATGGAAGTAAACCATATGGGGATAAGGCTTAATTCAAATTAGGCTAAATGACATTGTTGTAGAATCTGACTTAGCCAAGCTTTCTATGGTGAGGTCAGTTCTATTTAAATTTTCCCATGGGTTTGAATGCTCCCTATAAAATCATTTTTAAGCATCCCTTTAGGAGATTTTAAACTTTTTTTTTTCATTTCCAGCAAATCACTATCCCTGTCTTAAAGGACCACTGTGGGGAGCAGGGAGGAATCTTTCACCATGAAACACTCCATTTCCAGACAAGATTCAGTGGAAGAGTTGCAGGGTCTTTGTTGCTATGTGCTAGGATGGATAAATGTGTCCATTTTGGTTTCTCTCTGATTTTTATTATTCTAATATTAAATTCTCTACATTTCCACATCATTTTGCAATTTTTTTAAGCATCTCTATGAAAATTCACCAATATCTTAGCGCTATTTTCTTCTTTTTTAAAAAAAATATCAGCCTATGTTTGTGAGTTGCTTTTTATGGTCCAATTGTTTTGACCATACCCTGGGACTCTGGTATTAATTTCCAGAAAACATAGATTAGGTCCCAGAGAATGAGATTGGATATTCTGGTACTCATACTTGTTCAAATGCTATTCTTAAGCAGATGCTCAAAGCAAAACCCATTTATAATGTCCCATATCATATTGGTGTATGTGTACAGTGCCTCACTTGTAAATTCTAATCTTCTTGGGCAACCTCAGTGTCAAAAATGAGCCAGTGTAGTGTAGTGGTTAAGAGCAGCAGACTCGTAATCTGGGGAACCGGGTTTGCGCTCCCGCTCCTCCACATGCAGCTGCTGGGTGCAGAGTGTTTGTTGTGGGGGAGGAAGGGAAAGGAGAATGTTAGCTGCTTTGAGACTCCTTTGGGTAGTGATAAAGCGGGATATCAAATCCAAACTCTTCTTCTTCTTCTTCTTCTTTCAACAATTGCCATGGCCCCCCAGTACTTTGGTAGGGTGCACTTGCAGTCACATGTTGGTGTACCAAACAGGAGCAGTGGGCAGCCATTTAACATTCCCCAGAATGCCCAGCGAAATATAAAATAGTGACATCCTGGCAGCCCCCCATTTCCACTAAGTAAGCCCAGTTCAAAGAAGGCAGCGAGAAAGCAGGAGTCCTTTCAGGCAGCACTTTGTCAATAGTCATGCTGAATGAAAATGTAAGTTAGCAGTTAAGGGTGTTTGCTAAATCCAAGAAAGTAGGTACCCCAGATCTAAAAGTCTTACAATGTCAGCTGGTAGACATTAGATCTAGCATATCTAGGAGCTCAGATTTGGCACAGTTGTCAGGGGTGGAGATACCTGCCCCGGCACCTGGAGCGGGGCGGGGGCGGGGCTAGCCAGCCTGCTGGTGAATCATAGAATCATAGAATCATAGAGTTGGAAGAGACCACAAGGGCCATCGAGTCCAACCCCCTGCCAAGCAGGAAACACCATCAGAGCACTCCTGACATATGGTTGTCAAGCCTCTGCTTAAATACCTCCAAAGAAGGAGACGCCACCACACTCCTTGGCAGCAAATTCCACTGTCGAACAGCTCTTACTGTCAGGAAGTTCTTCCTAATCTTTAGGTGGAATCTTCTTTCTTGTAGTTTGGATCCATTGCTCCGTGTCCGCTTCTCTGGAGCAGCAGAAAACAACCTTTCTCCCTCCTCTATGTGACATCCTTTTATATATATTTGAACATGGCTATCATATCACCCCTTTACCTCCTCTTCTCCAGGCTAAACATGCCCAGCTCCCTTAGCCGTTCCTCATAAGGCATCATTTCCAGGCCTTTGACCATTTTGGTTGCCCTCCTCTGGACACGTTCCAGTTTGTCAGTGTCCTTCTTGAACTGTGGTGCCCAGAACTGGACACAGTACTCCAGGTGAGGTCTGACCAGAGCAGAATACAGTGGCACTATTACTTCCCTTGATCTAGATGCAATACTCCTATTGATGCATCCCAGAATTGCATTGGCTTTTTTAGCTGCCACGTCACACTGTTGGCTCATGTCAAGTTTGTGGTCAACCAAGACTCCTAGATCCTTTTCACGGGTGCTCTGGTAGCTGCCCGCATGGCGAGCGTCCTTAGCCGCCCGCCTCCCGTGCGGTGAGAGTGGAGAGCGCTGCTAGCCGCCCGCACGGCGAGTATCCCTAGCCAACTGCTGTGACCATCAGGAGCGCCACTTGCCGCCTGTGTGTGGAGCTTCCCTAGCTGCCTGCTGCCTGCACGGCAAGCATTGGGGGGTGCCACTAGCTGCCCGTGGCAGCATTGTCCCTAGTGGCCTGCTGCCCACACAGCGAGCGTCTGGGGACGCTGCTCATGCAGCAAGCAGGGCGGTGGTGCGGTGATGTCACCTGCCCTCACGGCTGACACCCGGTGCACACCACACCCCTGCACCCTCCTTCCTCCACCAGCGACAGTTGTATTAATTAATAAGCAAACCAGCTTGCAGAAATCTGCAGGATACAGAGTTGGGTCCTCCAGGAATGGGAGACAAATTCAGTTCACATATAAAGAGAAAGCTATGCAGTTTGCACTTTCTGAATCAATATGCAAACTAAAATACAGACCTCCTTCAGAATTCCCTCTCTTCTGAACTTTTCAGTGCCATTCTCCATCCAAGTAACATGTACAAAAATGCAGATACCAGAGTGTGCATAATGATGCAGATATTAGTGAAAGTAGCATACAAAACATGCTTTATATTAGGGGAAATGGTAAGATTGGGCATATTCGGCAAAAGTACACACAAAATTGTGCTTATTGGGAGAATTTCAGATGAAAATGCTGGTGAATTTTCATGAAGACTTTATTTTTCAAACGAACACCTGCAAACTGATGTAGAAATGTGGAGAACTAGAGGTAAAATTAGAAACTGAGAGAAACTGAAATTTACAGATTCGTCCATCTTTAGTCCTCAGTCCTTTTCATGCCTCTGAAAAACTGGGCCGTGCATATGAGTAGTAGCATTGCTTAGGAAGCTGGGATAATGGTGAAACTGACCAAATAAAGGCAGAATCTGAAAATTATAGTTGGAGTGTACAGATTAGCCTTACAGTTAGATGATTTTCCTCGAAAGTGGGAGTGCTAGCAGGGATAACAATACTGTAGTAGTACAGCAAAGGCTTCTCAGGATTAATTCTATTACTTCCCATTCTGTCATGTCATGAAGCAAGGGTGCTGGACAAGACGAACAATTAGATTGCTTCCAGTTTCTCTGATTTATTGTTTACAAAGCACATTCTCAGTTAACAGATCAATTTTTGGAGAAAAGCATAAACCTCTCTTCTGGGATATTCCCTTACTTTGCAATCCGGCAGTAGTTTTGCAATGGCACAATTGAGCTTCAATTGACGGTATTCTCTCTCCCAAGTCATGCTAGCCTACATGTAGTCAGGGTTTTGCAGGATCTTACACCTTGTTCAATTTACATGTCCCCGAGGACCATGCACTATGGTTGCATTCAGATGCAACGTTCTATGATCCTCCAAACCATAGTTTGAAGAACAGGGAACGCATTGTGTGGACATGCACTTACTTCTCTAATCCTGCTCCTCCTCCCAACACTTGTGGTATAATGGAACAGTTCCTGCTTTGTAGTAGTAATAATAGTAATAGTAATTTTTTATTATTTGTACCCCACCTATCTGGCTGGGTTTCCCCAGTCACTCTGGGCGGCTTCCAATAAAGATTAAAAATACATTGTAAGACAAGTAGGTAGCCTGAAGATCAGGAAAGAGGGATTTTAATTCCGTTCCTCCTGTGGACTTTCTCCAGTGTAAATTACCTCCTCTACCATTAAAAAAAAGAAAAGTCCAGCCCACTAATATAAGATCTCAGCATAAAAATACAGTAACAGCATTTATTTACCGTGGTACCTCGGTTTACGAACTTAAATGTGTTCCAGAAGTCCGTTCTTAAACTGAAACCATTCTTAAACCGAGGCGTGCTTTCCCTAACGAGGCCTCCCGCCACTGGTGCCCTTCCACCATTCGGATTCCATTACTAGACCGAGGCAAAGTTCTCAAACTGGGACACTATTTCCGGTTTTGCAGAGTTTGTATACCGAATTGTTCTTAAACAGGACTTCTCTTAAACTGAGGTGCCACTGTATTAAACTCCCTCTCTCAGGAAACCACTTCCCCCGTTCTCCTACAAGAAGGTGTTCTGGGGCTCCTAGTTAAGTATACAAAAAGTTGGTGGGCGTCCTGTGCACTGATATTCCACATCTCGTTCCACTGCAAGATAGTGCAGCTATAGAGTGAAGACCCATCAATCAGGCTTCAAATGAGAAATGAAAGGAGGTTTTTCCAGACGTCCACTACTGAATACTAAAAGTAAATCTGTTTTAGTATTAGTGCAGGAAGGAGGGGAACAGATATAGTTATCCTGCCATGCTCAGTGGCATGGTACTCCTGGGATCAGAGAGAGATATGTATTGCTTTGTTCCTTTAATGAAAAATTCAAGTAATAAAACTACCCCCCCTACCACTTACTGTTCTTGGGGTAGGGAAAAATCCCAGAGTTAAAGGCATTAACTGTATTTCAAATTTCACATTATTATTATTACACATTAGCAATTATTTCAAATGATCATTGTATACATAAAGCACTGAAATGATGTATTTAGTGTTTCCTCTGTAAGTGTAATTAAGGTTTTATGCGAGTGATGATATCAATGCTGAACTATAAATTTTATTTCGTGCTTTTACAGATGGAGGAGTCCATTGTCCTTGGGGTACATGTGTAATTGTCATTAATTCCAACAACAGGAGTATAAATCTCCCTCATTTCTTCTGTGTGCATAGATTATAAAGTATCTCTCGCAATATGGAATTCCAGGACTACACTTTGCTGGGAAGCCCTGTATAAAGATTAGAGATGTTGTCTGACTTTTTAACCATCTTGGTGAAATCTATTAGAGGTTCCAGAATGATTTCTTATGTCACAGCGAATACAGTTATTCAAAATGGCTGCTGTATCTGACCTAAAAGACTCCCCCCCATCTGTTGACAAATGGGCCTAATACTGACGTTGTGAAATTGTGCCTCCAATAAAATCAGCTTTGGGACTACTTAGTGTGAATGTATTTTTCCAGTGTTCTGAACCTAACTGATGGCAACGTTTGGGGTTCACAAAGGTTTTATATCTAGGGGAGAAAAAGAGTTCAGTTATATTGCCTTCCCATGCAGCTTGTTGGGATGGTTCACTAACTTGAGCCATGTGGCGCTCTAAGCTCTGATTTCACTTCTCTAGTTATCGTGAGATGCGTTGACGTTTCCATTTTGTGCAGCTTGACCTCTGGCTGCCCAGTGAATGCTTACTTTTACCATGTGAGAGAGAGTTGGACCAGAGAGTCAGGGCAGTCTAGTGGTTAGAACATTGCACTTCAGCTTGAGAGAACTGGGTTCAAATCCCCATTGATTGATTGATTGATTGATTGATTGATTGATTGATTGAAACATGTATGGATTTCTGGTGCCTGCACACCACTCAGGGTGACGAACAACAATTAACCAATACAGTGGTACCTCGGGTTACATACGCTTCAGGTTACAGATTCCACTAACCCAGAAATAGTACCTCGGGTTAAGAACTTTGCTTCAGGATGAGAACAGAAATCGTGGTCCGGCGGCACGGCAGCAGCAGGAGGCCCCATTAGCTAAAGTGGTGCTTCAGGTTAAGAACAGTTTCAGGTTAAGAACGGACCTCCGGAACAAATTAAGTACTTAACCTGAGGTACCACTGTACATTGAAACACCATAAAAGGAAGGGGCTAACCACACCTCATTGGCTGCAGAATGTCCTTTTTCTAGTCTTTGTCAGCCAAGCTTCCAACATAACTGGGGCATAGAGATGAGGATGCCCCTAACTGATCCTTGACCTAAGCTATCTAAGGTGTTAAATGCCATCTCCAACATTTTGTATTGTGTCTGGAAACTTAACTAGTGCAGCTCTTGCAGGGCAGGTACAGCCTTGGCCACTCACAAAATTTCAGAGTACCCTATCTCACAGGGTGGATAAGATAATATCCACCTATAAGTACAGCATTTTGATGTCTTAGTAGAAGGATGGAATGAATGAATGAATAGCTCTCTGCCAACTCTATGGCCATCTTGTGTTGTTTAATCCCTTCCACTAGGGGGCAGTAGCATGCAGCATACTTTTCAGGTCCAAAGTTGGTTGCATATTACAATTAGTACTAACGTTCTGCCTCAGAGTTTACTTGTGCAGAAATATCTGCTATCATGAGCAGTCTAGAAGTGTAACGCTGTAGAATTACTCATGGAAAATTGAGTGGCTATTCAGACGCACGCATGTGCATGCGCGCGCACACACACACACGCACACACACACAATGTTTATTGACCCTGCCTTGCACGCGGAAGTAAATACTGCAATTTACAGTGATTCATACAGTGGTACCTCTGGTTATGAACTTAATTCGTTCCGGAGGTCTGTTCTTAAGTTGAAATGGTTCTTATTCTGAAGCACGCTTTCGCTAATGTCGCCTCCCACTGTGGGTGCACGCCTCTGGCGTGGAACTTCCGCTCACATCCCAGAGCAAAGTTCGCAACCGGGAGCAACTACTTCCGGGTTAGCGTAGCTCGTAACCCAAAGCGTGCGTAACCAGAAGCGTTCGTAACCAGAGGTACCCCTGTACATTGGTAACCTCAAGGCTGGAGTGCTACAATGCACTCTGTATGGGCCTGCCTTGGAGGCTGGCCTGGAAGCTACAGGTGGTACAAAATGAGGTAGCACAGTTGTTGTGTGGGGTAGCCTGCCAGGAACACTTCCCACCTGTACTGAGATGACTTCACTATCTGCCTGTTGGCTGCTGAGCCAGATATGAGGTTCTTGTATTGACATAGAAAGCTCTCAACAGCTTAGGGCCTAGCTGCTTGGCAGAGTGCCTGCTCCCTTATAGAGCTGCCTATTATTTTATATCTTTTGGCGGTGCCACATCTTCCCGTGGCAATGTGGGAGAGTGCTGCAAGTTTAGAATTTCCTCCCCTCTCAAATAAGAATGGCACTGACTATCATGTGTATTGGCTGCCAGTTTAAAACCTACCTATTTGTCCAGGTGTTTGGATGTGTTGTTGCTGCTAATGAAATTTGACAACTTTTATTGCTGTTTACGTTTTATAGTGTGTGTGTGTGTGTGTGTGTGTGTGTGAGAAATGCTTTAACATTGCAACCTGCTATTGGATGCCTTTTTGGTTATGAAGAACAGGCTATGCATATTTTAAAGAAAAATATTTTTCAAAGGCCCATTTTCCCGCAGTAGTATCTGGGATTGGTAAAGAGACTAAATTTGTGCAATTGACCTGAGAGATGCAATAAGGAGCTTTCAAATATTATGCCCGCAGGGCTTTTGGGAGAGCCTTTCTATATCAAATGCGAAGGCAAACATGCTGATGCAATTCTATTAAATGCACAGTGTTCTTCATACTTCCCATCCAGCAATTTTTAGTCAGAGCAGTGCTCCCACAAGGCAAGCATGACTATTGCTAATTTGCACATAAACAGAGGTACAGATTATTCCCATATGCAAGCGCACTCACCTGAATGAAAATCATAATGCACAAAGCATCCCCAAGGGATCTTTGAGAAATGTGGATGCAAATTGTTTGCAGTGTCCTCACAGGTACTATATTGAACCTAGCAACTTCCACATACGTTCTTAAGGAGTAAATCCTGTTGATTATAATGACTCTCATTCCCAAGCAAGTGTGTACAACATGTCTGAAAGCTCACCTGCACAGTGCTTGACAGTGTGCAGGTAGTCGCAGATGTTGCATGTCTTGACTCCTTTTGCACTAGAGGCTCCAGCCTGCACTAGCCCCCTGTCAGGATCAGTGCAGATTGCATAGCCTGTACAGCTGCTTTTCTGTAGCTCATTCACCCAGGTGCAATGGCTGTTGCCTTATTGGCATGATATATTCCATCCAAAGCATGCAAAAAGCTGTCAAAACCCTGAAATGAATTGGGCCTGGTGTCAGGAAACAACCCTGATACTTTATACCACTTTCTGTTGAATGGTCACTTTAAAATGTGAAGGTTCATTATCGTTTCACAAATTGTGTATGTCTTTAAGGGCCAGGGCCAGGGCAAATAACGAGACCCAGCCTTACAGCTGTGAAACATAGCAGGTGCTGCTGAGTTGTGTTAATTAAGCTGTGTCAGCAATTGGGTATAGTATATAAGGGGCAGCACCTAGCTCTCTCACCACCCTGGGGGATGGGTTGGTGTTTGGGTCATGTTTATTGTTGTTATCTTTAGTGTAAAAGTGTTAGAGACTTCAGATTCTGTAAATTCAGAATCTAGACCAGAATGGAAAAATCCAGGCAGCAATATTTTTATTGACTTTGGTTTATTTGTCAGACAAGCAAAGCAAAGTGGGTACATTCAGGAAAAATGAGAGAATGCCCACGAACACCAGGGGCAGACAACTTTTATACCTTTTGGCAAAAGCACAGTTCAGCCCTTGACCCACCCCTTACACATTCCTGCTCAACCAATTAAAGAATTGATGGTGGCCCTTCGGTTCCAGGCTGCGTTATCCACTAGGTGGCGCTGCAAGTTTAAAATCTATCTGACCTCTTTGCAATTCCTGGTAAAACCACATCGGCCATCCGTGTTCTCACCTTATTTTGTGGTGGGCTACATCTTTCCTGTTGTTCGCTCTATTCTCGGTCTGTTTACTGGAATTGGGTCAGCAGCTAGAGCAGGTGTGAAGTGCTCAGACCACATTTGCTGCATTTGCAAAGAATGCTTTTGCAAACAGAAGAGAGATAGCTTTTAGCCTTTTAGTTTGCTTTCTAAGATGGCTTTCAGCTTATAAAATGGCTCCAGCCTGGCTCTCCAAAGTGGACCCAGGTGGACCCCTGGTCCTCACTCCTTCATTCCCCCCTTTCCATCACGAAAATGCTGACCAATTCCGGTTCATCATTTTCGTTTTGATGGATCAATAGGTACCACATCATAGAGAACCAGATGGGAAAAGTTGGCATGGGAGGCCAGGGGACTCTTTCCCGCTTTGGCCAATGCCAGCAAAAATACATGAACATCCAAAGAAAGAGGGCAGTACATACCACTCCTACCCACCAACCTCAATATTTCCATAGTTCCTCCCACCAATACTCGGGGTCATTCCTAATATTCTTTTACTGCTGAAGGGCCCACTGATATTCATATTCAATTATTTGCTGGGCCTCAGGGGTGACTCTCCACCTTATTTCGGAAGCTCCTACCACTTGGATCAACTTCCCAACCATTCCCGGTGGGTGGAGACCCCTGTGGTCTCCTGGGAGAGTACTATATCCAAAAGGGGCTTCTTCTTCCACGTAAATGATGTTGCACCCACAAGAATATATCCACCCCTGCAATGGCCTGACACACGGGGTGACTATATCAAGGGGTTCTGGTCCCAATACCAAAAGTCCTAGTGGTGCCTCTAAATTTGCTGGAGAGCAAGTCTCTACCCTGGGGATGCTGCCCTCGGGCACCCCTCCCATCCAATTCTTCTGGAACTAGGTGCCCTGTCTGTCTACTGGGTGGCAACTCTTATGCAGCCACAAGAATACCCTGCCACATTCAAGGGTATTAGGTGTGGAGTTACCAGGCCCAATAGTTCAGGCAGTATTCTGGGATTTTGGGAGACTCGAGCCACCACAATAATCAGAGGTGGGACTGCAGAATTTACAGGCACCTGTTCAGCAATTTTAATGTGCACCTGATTCAGACACCCTCCCATGCAACACCTGGAGTAAGATTTTGGCCTGGTTTGTCAAATGGGGTTGATATATCGCTTTACCATGTAACCAGCGGGCTATTCTCCCACAACCACAAGAGCAGTCTAGAACTCGATAGATTTCGACCGATCCTGCAGCTCTCCGGAGGAGCCACATCCAAGTGCGCTGGGCAATGCAGTGAATAAAGAGCCACAGTGGGAGAGTGGGATGCTGTACTGCGGCCGCCCTATTGAACCCTCGTTCCCAAGAGCCAACGCGTATGCCGTCCCTTACCACCGGCAAGACGAACCAGTCATAGCAGAGGTCAGCAGGCCAATAGGGTTGGTATGGCTCGGTAGGGTCAGGGCAATAAGACATAGAGCAAATCAATACAGAAAATAAGAGAGAAAATATAAAGTCTTTGTGACTGTCCTTGTGATGAGTAGTCGCAGGATCTCGTTGCCCGTGGCTCAACGCATTCCCGGTAGCGTCAAACACAAGGTGATGATCAGCTTCAGAGGGTCAGCAGGATTTCAGACGCGTGTGATGTACCCAGGGGATCACCTCGGCTACTTTCACTGCAGTTGGGGATGAGGGGGTCGCCAGACGCTGTCACCCAGAGGAACTGGTGAACCGGCTCAGTGAGACTGCCGCGGGACTGCACGATGTACGCTCGAGGGAATACCTGGAAAGGAAGCAAACACACACACGACAAACAAAGGGATTGCACTTGTCCTTGGGTGATGTGATTTTTTCATCTGCCCCAAACTGGCGGGGATGTCTCGGACGAAAGGAGGTGGCCTGCCATACAAAAGCTCAAAGGGTGATCTCAGTCTCTTGGTTGGTGCACAGGACACAGTTTTGGGATATAGCAGCAGTTAGTTATGTGCTTTAGCAGCTGGGCTTCCCAAATGGGTGGATTCGTGGTAATTCTTCACAATCACGCTGGCCAGATGCTGGGGCACCAAAAACACGGCTGTCTGGTCCTTCCTGGAGCGTTGCTCCTTCTTGGCTGGCCCACTGCCGTTCATCAAGGGTGTAACGCGGTTCCACATCATCTGGAGTGAGTTCTGGGATTATTCTTTTGGCATAGCAGGCATTTCCTGGAAATCTGGGCTGCCAGTTGATAAAGGTTGGCTATATAGACATACTTCTCCAGCTGCTTGGTTGTGGCATCTGGCCTCATGTGGGTGGACTCATAGTATCTGGTTTGTTAGCAGTGCTTAAGATCGCTTCTGGGACCACTGCTCCAATAACTGAGGCTGGGGCTGGTTACCGGGCTGCTTCCTTGGCCACTCTGTCTGCCAATCGATTTCCCTTGGCCACTTCTCCTGGTCCAGTCTTGTGTCCATAATCTCAATGCAATCGTGTGTCTGCTCCTCACCTTCTCCTACCGGCAACAGGGTAGCTGGGTTGAGGGCGGTGGTGACCATGTCCCGACCTCTGCTATGGCCTTTGCAGTGCATCACATCAATCTCTTTGGGGGCCCATACAGCTTCTAGTAACGTCTCAACTTCTGGACCGTATTTCAGAGCTTTCCCGGCTCTTTCCATAGGGCGCCATGCGCATGCAGGGTTAAGAAGGCATATTTAGAATCAGTATAGATGTTAGCCTTGCATCCAGCTGCCAATTGCATGGCAATGCCTTTCGCTGTTGGACTTCACCTCAAAGGACAAATAACTCTTGGAGACTTTGGCCTCCTCAGAACTCTTGGAATGGCTTGCCTGGCCTGCACCCCCACTTTTGGGTGCTCTATTGCCTGAGGAACAGCTTGCCACTGCCTTTTCAGCCTTTCTCCAACACACAGTCCATCACACAGATGCATTGAACCATAGAAACAACTTCCCAAAGCAACCTCAGCCCCCTCTGGGCTTGGTACTCAGCCCCCTCTGGGCTTGGTACTCTTTCTGGGCATCCTCTAGGTCCCTCTGGTCTGGCTTCTACTGCGGCCTGACATGCCGTCTTCACTGCTTGCCACACAACCCACGGCTGCTCAAGAGCATCAACCACGTCTGCTTCACAAGCCTCCACTGCGCCTGTAAACTTCTTAATGGGCTGGGCAAAGCCTGTTTCAGCCTGTGTACTTTCCCATAGCTGCTTTTCTGCCAGTCAGTAATACATGCATTTTGACCAGACTTCCCAATTGGCTCCATGCAGCCTTTTACAGGGGTAATTCTTATGGCCTTGCTGTTGCTGAGCAGGCATCTTCCTCCCCCTTGGCTGCGGGTCTCTGAATGGCTACGGCGGACCCCTCGGATCCCTGTGCTGTGAGCCATTGCCGTGCCTAACACTGCTGCCTTTTCTTTCCTCCACTGCTTTTTTCTCCCTCTTCTCAGTCTCTCCTCTTTGTTTAAACACCTTCTGGGCGATGGCCATGAGCTGAGATCTGGACATGTCCTGGAACCCAGGCTGTTTTGGATTTTGGTTCTAATGTCCTTTGCACATTGTCCTATGATAGGTACTTAGAGCATTGCGATTGTCCACATTATTTGGGTCCCACTGTGGGTTGGTTAAGGGATATCGTTGAGGCCACTCTGCCTCCTGAACCTGCTGTTCTTTTAGGTGTTCTAGAGCCTGTGTATTAATTCTCCTCCTTTCCTCTGAAGTAAAGAGAGTGTTCAGCAATTGCTGACAGTCTGTCCAGGTAGGCTCATGTGCTGCAAATATAGAGGACAGCAAGTCCACAATTGCCTGGGGCTTCTCAGCGAACGCAGGGGTGTGGGTCTGGTCTTCCAATTCATCAAATCAATGGTGGTGAAGGGGACATATTGAAGGGTGAATGTCCTAGGCTGCGGTGGCGGGGCAGGTGGGGCAAGGACATTTTGACCACCGTCTTGACCTGCCGGACGTGCAGGGGGTGGAGGTGGTGGATTGTCAAAAACCACGCGAAGGGGGGTCAGGACTGTTGTCCCTGCCTCTACACTGGACGTGGGCTGATTGGATCTGCACTGTTTTAGGTACTTTCAAAAGGCTTTTTCTCGACCCCTGTGATAAGCGTCTGCAGCATCTCGATACATAGTGGTCGAACTTCTGTATTTGCTCATCTTTTTCCTCAATTCTGTAAGACTGGGGTATAATTCATCCAGGACCTGGTCACTGGGCTCTGCCTTGTGTACTTCTGGGCTGGCTGGCAGCCCCCCCCCCTTTCCTGCTTCGGCTCCTGGGGCCGCATATCGGGGCAGCGGTGGAGCTTTGAGGATATGGGGCTGTCCCTGTCCTCCCAAGGGGGCCACCACGGCACTTTTGCCTCGGATCCCTGGTAAATGGGCTTCTTGAGGCGTTTTCCTGCCTGTGCTCCTTTAATTTCATTGAGCAGTCTTATATTTCTTCAGCCAGGGGGGTGGGGGGGTTCTCTATTATCACGTAAACCTCTAGAACTTCATCCATGTTCACAAACTCATCCAAGTTAAATGGAGAAAGTTCTTCCTCTTTTTTATGCAGGTTTTTTTTTTTTTTTAAACTTCTAGTAGCTCTGCCAGCAGACACCTGACCTTGGCTGCTCACACCCTGTGGTCAGCTTCAGGTGTCCGGCTTGCTCCTTCATCTGTTCCCTCATCCTTTTTCTGTGGCAACTAACTTGTCAACTGTGGTGGCCACAAAGATGCAGGTCTTCTCTTGAGGCTCCTCTGCCTAAGCCTCAAACCAGGGGTCTGTTACAGTGTTCTCTGAGACACACCTGAGCTCTGAGCCATCCAGCTGGTGCCTGATTAAGAACACCAATTAAATTGTCCTCCCTGTCTCAACTGTAACTGCTATAGGTCTGAAAGCATTTCGTATTTCCTAGCCATAGACCACCTCTCACTGGTCATCAGAGAAGCTAGGGGGCTGCTGGTGGTTTCCCTGATGTGTTCCAAACTGCCGCTGGTCACAGAGGTACCCAGCTCTTCCCTAACTAAGTTCTGGGATTTAGGTTGGCCTCCCTGGTCAAGCTGTAGTTACTATAGGGATCAAAACTATTGGAGGTCTGCAAGGCTCATGTGCTTCCCAGTTCAGTAATGGGCTTTGGAGAAACTAGGAGGCTTGCCTTACTACCAAAGCCACAGCTCAGCAGAGAATTCTCCAGCTCTGCCTGGCTGAACTCTTGCCTTCATTGAGGTCCAGAGATCTGAAAGCTTTGTATGCACTCTAGTTCTATATACTAACTTGGATAGCCTAAGGGATCTCTGGAGCGATCCCATCCATCGCTCCCAGAGCTACATCTGAGTCTGAAACTCTTCCCTAAGTAGATACTCAGCCTCAAAGAGATACTCCTTGTTGCCCTGTCCCAGCTAGAGCCTCTATATTTCTTCCCAGTTCACACAGAGTGCGCAAGCGTTCTGGCGTCATCACAATGCCATAATCTCCGCTGAATCCTTTCTTGAAATTGTTCAGCATGCATTGCAGGGGAGTTATTGGACCTTTCGAGCCACCCCCTCCCATATTTAATATGGTCCTTGTGCAGCGTCCCCAAACACCAAACACACACACATGCAGTTCCCAATTTTCCTTGCCCAGTCGAGCTCGCGCTGCTGGGAAACGAAGTACTTATTGGTTCTACCCCAGGGGAATACCCTGGGGTTACACACACACATGCACCAAGTGCCTCTTTCACTGGACGCTGTACCACACACTAGCCTCCCGGTTCCCCCCCTTTTTCCTTTCTGCCTTCCTTATACCTTTAAATCCTTAAGCGTGGGTGGTTTTCAGGGGCCAACTCTACCCTTACTGCCACCAAGCACGCTGGACAGGTGATCAGTCTGTCCCTTCTCCTTAGCCAAGGAGGTTTCCTATGTCCTCAGGGCCCTTTGCCCATGTACTCACCCCAGCCGGCTGGTCTCTGCCCTGTTCTCCCAACCTCGGTCCTTCAATCCGTTGTCTCCTCTCACAGGATCCAGCAGAAGGGCCAAATTGGCTTCGCCCTCCTCCGAAGAAAAACCTCGGTGGCGCCAGGAGTAAGCGGCCTATTGGCTCTTCCCCTGCGCCCTGCCTAGAAAAGGACAAGGGAGCTGCCTTCTGGTCTTTTTGAGGACTTAAGGTCCTTGATCCGAGTCACCTGTGGCACCAGAAATGTTAGAGACTTCAGATTCTGTAAATTCAGAATCTAGACCAGAATGGAAAAATCCAGGCAGCAATATTTTTATTGACTTTGGTTTATTTGTCAGACAAGCAAAGCAAAGTGGGTACATTCAGGAAAAATGAGAGAATGCCCACGAACACCAGGGGCAGACAACTTTTATACCTTTTGGCAAAAGCACAGTTCAGCCCTTGACCCACCCCTTACACATTCCTGCTCAACCAATTAAAGAATTGATGGTGGCCCTTCGGTTCCAGGCTGCGTTATCCACTAGGTGGCGCTGCAAGTTTAAAATCTATCTGACCTCTTTGCAATTCCTGGTAAAACCACATCGGCCATCCGTGTTCTCACCTTATTTTGTGGTGGGCTACATCTTTCCTGTTGTTCGCTCTATTCTCGGTCTGTTTACTGGAATTGGGTCAGCAGCTAGAGCAGGTGTGAAGTGCTCAGACCACATTTGCTGCATTTGCAAAGAATGCTTTTGCAAACAGAAGAGAGATAGCTTTTAGCCTTTTAGTTTGCTTTCTAAGATGGCTTTCAGCTTATAAAATGGCTCCAGCCTGGCTCTCCAAAGTGGACCCAGGTGGACCCCTGAGTTGTGTTAATTAAGCTGTGTCAGCAATTGGGTATAGTATATAAGGGGCAGCACCTAGCTCTCTCACCACCCTGGGGGATGGGTTGGTGTTTGGGTCATGTTTATTGTTGTTATCTTTAGTGTAAAAGGAGTTTTTGTTTTGTTATTAAAACCTTGTTAAAGTTATTTTTGAGTTCCTTGTGATGCATGGTCTCCCCAGCAAGCTCTCTGCAGCGCTACTAAACTGCAAATAGCCAACACTTTCCACCCCAAAAAAGTTTCAACTGTTCATTAAGGTAGCAACCCTGCATCATGTATCCCTTGTGCAAGTCTCATTGACTCCAGGAGGATTTATGCAGATGTGACTTGTCACACTGGTAGTCTTGAGGGGTCTGCTTCATTGTGTGTTAAAAGCAACAGGAGTCTGCCAGGAGTTTTCAGTAGGCCCTGGATCTGGCCCTGAGCTACCAGCCAAAAGTGCAGTCATCCTTTCAGATATTTCATTTTCCTAATGTGCTGTGAAATATGCGGAACCAGGGACTGTGTGGGCCGAGCATTTTCACATCCTGCAGCCTTAATGTAAACAGCATGTGGCAGATGGAGGGTTGAGTGTGGAAACTAATGTAGAGCTATTTCACCTAATACAGGCCCGCTTTCCCCCCTTCAGTCTGGAAGAGAAACATGAGACGCTGATGTCCATCTCTCCCCAGGCTAAGTGCAATTTCTATTCAGTTTTAACACCCCACTCCTTTCTCCTGCTTTGCTAAATGATATACCAGAAGGTAAATTTTATCATGTAAATTTTCAACAGTTATACAGAGATCACTAAATCATGGGCAGATGTGGGGTTTTTTTTGTGTGTGTGTGTGGTTTTTTTTGCAGAAGCTGTCAGTTTCAGAAAATTGCTCCAAAAATGGAAAGGGAAGTTGATTGTAGGCCAGGCCAGAGTGCTACGTAAGGCATGAATACACTATTAGGCTGAAATCCTGTACATAAATGCCTGGAAGGAAGTCTCATTAAACTCAATGGGGCTTACTTCCAAGTAGACATGCATGGGATTACGCTGTGCCAGAGTTGAGCATGGCTGTGGCGAGGAAGGAATGCATGGCCATAGCAGTCATCTGTGGCGTGTAAATCCTAGCTTAGGAAGCCATGGGAAAAGGTTTAAATTTAGCCTATGTATTCTAGTTTCTAGTGCTACGAGTTTCATGTGCAGAGAGCTAGGAAGACAGGAACAGCTGTGCAGTCTCAGGGCATGGGTGAGATGAGGCTTCTGAATTTGTTATAAACCGGGAGATATTTTGAGACATGCTGGATTTGTACAAACAGGGGGCGGGTTCCACTTGAACCAGTATACAGCACCAGACTGTTGTCACTTAAAATCTGAAAGCTGACAGAGCAGCTATAACACTGATTGTCAGGGGAATTAGACAAATTTGTGAATAAGGCAAATCCATGGAGGATGAGCTTCTCAGTGTCTGTTATGATGGTTATGTTTTCCTTCCACATTATGCCTGGGAATCACAGGTGAGGAGAGCGCTGTTGCGCTCAGATCCTGCCTGAGGATCTTCCCTCGGGCGTCTGGTTGGCCATTGTGAGAACAGGATACCAGACTAGATGGGCCACTGGCCTGTTCAAGCAGGGCTCTTCTTATGTTCTTAAATCATGCAGTGGGGGGGGGGGCTCACACAGCAATTTATTTTTATGAAATTAAAATCCTGCTTCTTTTTGAAGCTACACAGAAAGAGGTGGAAAACACCTGACAGGATGCACAAATGGGGCACCTTAAGATTTGAGATGAGGTCAGGGGCTGGAGGTTCCTCTCCTGCTTACAACAGTACAGGTGCACATCTGTTGGCCTCCGTGCATCACTGAAGTGAATGGAGAATGTTTTGTGAAAAAAGGAGCTCCAGATGTACATTGAAGGCCCAGCACCTGCCAGACTTGAAGTCTAAATGCAAGAGTGGGTGTTTTGATTGCAAGGAAATATATCTTTTTGTGAAAGAGCTTTTCTTCCCAAACCAACTGTTCCCAATCTTGTTACATTCTCTGTTCATGTGTAGCCATTTGACTTCTTTTCATTTGCAAATGGCGGCAGGCTAAGGTTTAGGCATCATGTGAGCAGCAGCGGTGGGGAATGCTCAGGCCCAGGTGCCAAATGCAGCCTTCTCTATGCAGACTTCAGCACTCTGCCTAGACCAAGGCTGGATCTACATTGATCTGTAAAAGCGCTATTGAAAATAATGTTATCCATCATCATATATTGCTCAATTCATTTTTCCATTGTCAGTGACTTGCAGCTCTGCAACGCCCTCTGGTGTCACTTTTTAAATTCTTTATTGATTAAAAATTTACATATATATATTTACAAACATATGCTATCTCTTTACATATGAAGAAAAAGAAAATTATGTAGAGAATAGAAAATTTCTAAAGGAACAAAAAAGAGAAAAATAAAAAAATAAAGAAATAACAAAGATACGAAGTAAAAAAATCAAAAGAGGAAAAGAAAAGACAAGACAACATTATTTACACAATAAAAGTGTTCATCAACACAATCCTTCCCATCCTTCTCATTACACAGTAAAATAAACATTCTTTTTAACAAAGATTTGTGTTGTATAATATAATTTCTTTCTACTTTGTATATATTCCTCTAATCGTTTTCTTTACAAATATCACTCAATTTCTGCTAATATGGAATTATTTGTACAATAAAGTTATACATAGTTCTTGAATATTATCCATTCTCTAGTTGTTTTTTGTTTCGATGTTCCTCTAACTGATCCCGTCAGTTTTGCTAATTGTGGATATTCTAACATGAGTATCTGCCAGTCAGTAATCTCTGGAAGCGTGTCATTCTTCCAGTTCCTTGCTACAAGGATTCTAGCTGCTGTTAGACCGTACATAAACAATGTTCTTATTTCTTTTTTAATTTATGGTGGTAACATTTCTAACGTTATAACCAACTAGTGTAGATTAGTCCCAAGCCTCCCCCGCCCCAGGCCACACTTCCTACCAGCCCTCCACCGCTCCTTCCTTGAGTGCTTTTGTCTGTCTCAGATGTGTCCTCAAACTGTACTGTTGCCTCTTGCTTGCCCAAGTGGAGGAAGGAGGGATATGTGTATGGAGTGTGTGCATGTGGAAATAACTGGATTTTGCATGGCTGAAATGCAGCCAGTGCTGCAAAGGTAAGAATCATAGAATTGTAGAGTTGGAAAGGACAATCTAGTCTAGTCCACAGTAATGCAAGAATCTTTTTGCCCAGCATGGGCCTCAGACCCACAACCCTGAGATTAATAGTCTCATATTCTACCAACTGAGCAGAGTCACACATCCAATCCCTTTCCCATGTTTGGCTCTGCCCCCACCCACTTTCACCTCTGCCCCCATCTACCACTAGCATGTGAACCTCAAAAGGATGTTGATGGGGGAATGTGGCCCTTCTGCTGATGGTGGTTCTCCATCCCTGGTTCACGTTGACAGATTAGTTATACAGACCAATCTGAACAGAGGGAAGAGGCATTTTCAGCTATATCCTCTATCCTGCCAGTTCCTCTTCCCTCTGTAGCTTGCCTGATTAACATTGGCATAAGCGACCTCCTACTCCCCATATCAGAATTGGTCCCTGCGTGATGTGCTGTCTGTTCCACAGTTAATTTATCAACTACTGTAACCATCCAGCTTTCCCCTGATGGATATTTTAATTCCCCCAAGGCCCTCTTCACTCTGTGTGTGTGTGTGTGTGTGTGTGTGTGTTTGTTCTAACACACTGGATTATGCTCAGGTATCTTTTCTAGCTTGTTAACGCTTTACTAATTGACTTAAAACCACTTCTCGGCTTGTGGTGTTTGTTTATAAAGCAGGGGCTCAATTAAACGCCAGGCCTAATGCAGACAATATAACACCCCTGAGTGCCATTCTCAGCTACACTGTTGCATAGCGTTTTATGGAAATATGTAAAGTGTTATTATGGCACACAGGTCTTTTCTATAATGCCTTATCATAACATCCCCTTTCTTAATAAAATATGCTCCTTCCCCACCCCCCACTCCTGGATATGCTGGTGCAAATTCTTGCTTTTTTCCAGTTGGATTTAAACAGGTGTCAGGGGCTCAGGAGCAGAGGCACAGGAGAGGGAGGAAATGGAGAGCGAGGGGGAGGAATCCGAGGGGAGCGTAGGCGGTGACAGTGGTCAGAGTGATTCCATGAGCCTCTCCAGCGAATCGGAAGATTCACAGAAGGGAGCGCCGATGGCCAGGGCAAGGGGGGTGCCAAGGGGGAAACACCAGAAGGAAGGGGCCAGCGGGGACTCCCAGAGCAGCAGTTGGAAATCAGGACCAGCTTCCCCACCAGAGCGCAGTGGGGGGGAGGAGTCCCAGGCATCGGGACCAGTGTTCTCACCACCAGCGAGAGGAGATGAGTCAGGATTGACCACGCCTCCATCGGAGAGCGGGGAAACGGTCAAGAGGAAAGTTACCGGCTGGGCGCGCGCGCCAAGTTCAAATGTACAGGCGAGCGGCACAGCAGGTAGCCCGGATAGGGAGCCAGGTCCTAAAGCCCGCTGGAAGGAGGGGCAAGACTCAGGGGGGTCAGCGTCAGAAGAGTCCAGAAAGGAGGAAACCCCAGGGGGCAGAAGGACCCAGAGGAGGAAAGAACAACGGAAGAGGTGGAGTAAGGCTAGAGTCTTAAACTGGTGTCTAGGAGGCGGAGACTCAGATGGAGCTTCGCCGGTCTAGGTTCTAAGACGTGGAGTTGCACGCTGCGGTTTGGAAATGGAAACTAATCTTCAATAAAGACTTTTATAAGTTATTACTGACTAGCGTTGGTCCTCTGTGAGCTGGGACCTAGAGGCAACTCTGACAACAGGTATCTGGCATAAGCAGCATCTGTTGCTGTTGCTGTCTATGCCAAATGATTACCAGTGTGCAGAGCAGTTATCGGGAATAAGTGTATATGGAGGAATATGGTTGCTATTTCTGTTTGTCTTGCAGTGAATGTAGCACTGAATGCAGTCTCCTGTACTACTCAAACACTGATCACTACACTACCTACCGTAATACCTCAAACAAAGAGTAGTATATAAATTTAATAAATAATAATAATTCACAAGGGAAAGAACAATTAATCTGATGACTCCAGCTCTCCAGCAGAAGATGAAATATATAGCCAGTTCCATCCACCCTTAGAAGGCTAAAATTCTAAGAACAGGATTCTTGCTTTTGAGTAAAACATGCTTAGGTTCTGGGCCATGAAGGCATAGCAGCTTCTGAGCCACTATATCGACTGCAACTCTGTTTCTAAATGGCGTGGGCTGAAGCCAACATTTCTTTCCACTTCGGGAAATTTGAGATCAAAACTCCATTTCATATCATTATTAGCCTTCATAAATCTTAACCTTGGCTACAGCTTTATATCTGATTCCATAGAAGTTGGCCTCTGAAGGCATTTTAACAGATTATGTCTGATGTCACTTTAAAATATCAGGTTTCTGAAAAGTAAATGGATATCTTGCAGATGTCTTGAAGCCCTTTCTCCTATCCATTTCCTGCATTGTTAATATTGCTCAAAGCATTAGGAGGTGTGTGTGTGTGTGTACTCATATTAACTAGTGGGCCTATTTCTGACATGCGTAATTTGTGCCAAATTTCTTTGTAATCCATTGACATTACCTTTCTGAAAAGAGATGCAACCGCGTTCTGAATTTGGCCCACACTTCAGCGTGTATTTCCCCTCCACCTTAGAAGCACAGGAGCATAGGAACAGCTTCCTCATACCAAGGCAAACTGTTGGTCCTTCTAGCTCAGTTCTGTCTTCACTGATTGACAACAGCTCTCCAGGGTTTCAGGCGGGAGTCTTTACCAACCCTGCCTGCAGATTCCAGTGGTCACTGAACCCATGATCTTCCGCTTGCAAGGCTAATGCTGTACCACAGAGTATAAAGTTTAAATGCTATCAACTTTGTGTGTCAACTCATTATTCCGCTTGAAAGCTTCTAAGTTTTGGAAATGGAGATGAGATTATTATTTTTCCAGTTTGATTAAGGATTGTTTTTCCTTTGTGCTACACACTAATGGTTAATCATATTCAGAAAGTATAGTTGTTTAGACATTATACTTCCAGGTGATTTTTAACTGGCTGCCATTTGCAAATATTAGTACAACTGTTATGTAAATGATCTCAGCATGCAAAAATTCACCTGTATGGTAATTAAATTAAATATGATTAGCTCAGAGCACTAATGAATACTCTCTCATTTTAATTTTTATCCTCAGAACATTTTTGGGGGGAAATTAGCACAGCAAATCACACTTTCCTTTCTTTACTGCGTCATTTATTTCTTATTTAACCTAGACTAGGGCAGTCTAGCTTTGCATGCCAAGTGGGCTGCACATATCCCTACTAAAGCTAAATAAACAAGGCAACGGGCTTTGGGAAGAGGATGCAAGGCTCTGGCA
This sequence comes from Podarcis erhardii, assembly GCF_964252035.2. Lineage (NCBI taxonomy): Eukaryota > Metazoa > Chordata > Lepidosauria > Squamata > Lacertidae > Podarcis > Podarcis erhardii. Next base: position 90,596,105 of record NC_138507.1, on the reverse strand, counting down.
AGGTCCTAGAACTCCCCCACCTCCTTCCCAAAGCTGGGAAAGCACTAATTAAGCTTTGGGAAGGAGGCTGGGGGATGTAAGGACCCTTTCAGAGCCCTCATGCCTCCTTCCCAAAGCTCAGCAACCTCACTTACTCAGCTTTGGGAAGGCAGCATGTTTCTGTGGGGGGCATCAAATGTTGCTGAGGACCAGCAAAAAGGGCCTTGAGGGCTGCAAGTGGACTTCAGGCCATGTGTTGGACCGCCCTAGCCTAGACCATAACTCCGTGACTCTGTGGTGTTAAGCTACACATCATGCCAATCTCATGGTTTTCCCTCACATGCAGTGCTTATCTTACAGCCAGGTACAGGGAGGCTGGTTCAGAATAGAACCCTTGTGGGTGGGGTTTGGGGTCTTTAACACCTTTGTTCTCCACTACAATCCCAATCTATTGCTGGGGCAGGGGGAACTTTCCCGACCATAATACAGTTGGCAGTATATCAGGGTTGCACTTAGACTGCAATGTGGGCAAATGGTAAAGGACCCCCTCACAGCAGGATCCTAGTCTGAACTGGTATTCCTCTGCTGACTATTTGTATACATTTAACATCAAACCATATGACTAACATGTTGTGAATATGTGAATTTGTATTGTTTGTGTTAATAATGCAGAACATAACCAGTCTCCCCGCCCTGACACCCCAATCTATAAATGGCTGTGGATAATAATAAAAAAGTAGAAATGTGTGCAGCATTTTACAAACTAAGGTTCACTGGAAATGCAGCTCATCCCCCTGGAAAATAATGGGTAGCCATGTGTTTTTATTTTTTTTATAGACTTCTTATAATTTCTATTATATCAAAATCTAAAATGTATTGCTGATGTCTCTGGCCCCCTCTTTGTATCTGTTTCAACATTTCATACTTGATTTCTGTTATTTTTTTCTATGCTTGATTTTTAATTTTTTTACCACATTGTGAATAGCTGCTACCTTAAGCTAAACCTCAAGTGTAGGCATTGGTCCAAAGGCTTTCGAGTGTGGTGAATTGCTATGCATCAAACATTAATACTGTTTCTTCTTGTATCAATTCTTGGCCTTGGCAAGTAGATGACACATCTGAGAGATATTCTTGGTTGTAATGGAAGAGAAGGGAGGATGTGGTCCATTAGACACATCGTTGTATGATGTAAGACCAGGTAAAAATAACAGCCTCTGTCAAGCACATAAAGGTGTTCAGAAGAGGTGGGTCCTAACAAGAAAATCCAAAGCTCTGTTTGCTGGTGTTCTGTATCTTACCAACATTAATAAATCAAGCAGAGTATCAACTGAGGGTTTTTAGAAACTCAGAACTAATCCCTGGCTTGCAGCCAAGAAGCATATTGTGTACCTGGTATGAGACAAGCCTTCTTCATATTCCTGTGATTTCATGCTGACAAGAAGTGTGGCAGGTGTTTGCGATAAAGTAGGCTTGTGCTCTGCAAACAATGGCATCATGTGTCCAATAAGATGGAAACAGATGGGGTTTTCCAATGACCTTGTGGGTTATAAATTGGCAATGCGAGAATATGCAAATATGTGCCATTTGGACTGCATTCCTATACTTGTAGTATTATCAATTAAGTATGTTATGTGGCTCCTTTAAGAGAAACAGCTATGATCCAGTAGGCCAGCTCCCAGAGAGAGGACTGCAAGGTGTGGCCTGGCTGCTGCAGGAGTTAGCTTTTACACTATGCAGGCTCCCAGTCAACAGTCACTTCATTTACCATTAACTCTGTGGTGTTTCCATACATAAACAGGAGAAGACATCCGTACATAAACAGAAGACAAGGTAGTACCCACTTTTTTCTAAACTCACATATGGGAATTAGTCCCAGTGCACTTAGTGTGGATTACGCCTGAATAGATATGTATATGAGTGTGTTGTTGTGATATAATGGCTTCCTATCTCTCACTAGCTAAATGTGCTCTAATGCTGTGCTCTAATTCAGTGGGAGATCCTTTCATTCCCAGTTAGTAGTCATTTTGCCTGTATAATATAGGGGTGGTTTTTGTTATACGCTGTTAGGATTCTGAAGTTGCAATGCAGAAGTTAGTGATAACCCATACCCCATCCAAGTTCTCAATACCATTAGCTATTCACCCGCGTCCACAAAAAAATAATGACTTATTCCAATCCACCTCGAGTAAAAACTGCTTCTCAATCTCTGTGGATTCTTTCCCTTCACACCTATCCTCCAGCCTCCTTCCGACTCACCTTTTTACAGCTGAAGTAGTAGTTTTACTTAGAGTCCCATTCCTTTGAGTAGAGAAATGAGCCCACTTTAATGCCCTCCACTATTTTTTTAAAATATATTTATTTGTTTTTCCAAAAACAGAAGACACATCAAAATAACCAAAAACAGCAAAACAGTACACCGAATAAGAAAAGATAAAAAAAGAAAAAAGAGAAAGTTAAAAACAAAGACTCCAGTTCTCAGCCTCATGTTTACAGAACCTTCTTTCTTGACCTCCTCACGCCTCCCTTTTTTGTGTTCCTCTTTATCCAATCAGATACAGCAAATCCTTACCCTTCTTCAAAACTCATTTCTAATTATTGTAATCACTTCTATTATATCTCCGATCTTTCCTCCTTATAATTAAACACCTTTAACATATTATTTATTTTGACATAATATAACCTTATTTTTTCGCCCTTTTTCTATTTCATTTTTTGCATATTTTTTAACACTGTACCACTGATGCCATATTGTTTCATATCCAACATCATTTTAGCATTCATACACTTTACAGTATTTCTGCAGGTAATTCTTGAACTTCTTCCAGTCCTCTTCCACCACTTCTTCTCCCAGGTCTCGGATTCTGCCCGTCATTTCTGCCAATTCCATGTAGTCTATTACTTGCGTCTGCCATTCTTCCAGGGTGGGCAAATCTTTGCAATGAGTATTCTTGCTGCTGTTGTCGCATACATAAAAAACGTTCTATCTTTCTTTAACACCAATTGGCCGACTATGCCCAAGAGAAAGGCCTCTGGTTTCTTAGGGAAGGTATATTTAAATACCTTTTTTAGTTCATTATATATCATCTCCCAGAAAGCCTTAATCTTCGGGCACGTCCACCAAAGATGAAAGAATGTACCCTCAGTTTCTTTACATTTCCAACACTTGTTATCAGGCAGGTGATAAATTTTTGCAAGCTTGACTGGGATCATGTACCACCTATAAATCATTTTCATAATATTTTCTCTTAAGGCATTACATGCCGTAAACTTCATATCGGTGGTCCACAACTTTTCCCAGTCAGCAAACATAATGTTATGACCAATGTCCTGTGCCCATTTAATCATAGCTGATTTAACTGTTTCATCCTGAGTATTCCATTTCTGCAGCAAGTTATACATTCTTGACAAATTCTTTTTTTTTAATTCTTTTTTATTGAATTTCCTTTACAACCAACAAAAAACATTAAATAGAAAACAATATCACACAAGACAAAAAAGTTGAATAAGAAGGCACAAAAACAGAGAAAAAACAAAACATAAAATAAAAAGCAGATACGCATAACAAAAACCATTTCTGACATACAAGTTGACTTCCTTCCCTTCTGGATTCGGGTTTCTTAATTAAAAACTCCATTTTCTGCAGCTGGTATTGCTACTGGGTTAAAACATCGTAAGTTTTATAACAGACCTGCTATAGTTGTTAAGTTTCTGTGATTTCCTTCGATATATGCCATAAATTTATTCCAATCATCAATAAACTTTGTATTTTTTTGGTTTCTAATTTTTTGTGTCATTTTTGCTAATTCAACAAATTCAAATAATTTAGATTGCCACTCCCTCACCGTTGGTATATTTATACTTTTCCAATTTTGTGCAATTAGTATTCTGGCCGCTGCTGTCGAGTATTGGAACAAGGTTTTATCTTCTTTTCTAATTTCATCCCCAATAATTCCTAGTAAGAAGGCTTCTGGTCTTTTAGAGAAGGTGTATTTAAGTATTTTTTTTAACTCATTATAGATTAAGTCCCAAAATTTCTTCACTTCCTCACACGTCCACCACATATGAAGGAAGTTGCCCTCTTTTATTTTACACTTCCAGCAGGCCTTATTTCCTGTTTTATACATCTTTCCTAATTTTACTGGCGTTATGTACCACCTATATATCACCTTTTCTAAATTTTCTCTAATTGCAACACTCGCCGTAAATTTTATTCCATTGTTCCATAGTTTTGACCATTTTTCATATTCTATGTTATATCCCAGGTCCATTGCCCATTTTATCATAACCTCCTTAATTTCCTCATCTTTGGTGTCCCATTCCAATAATATGTCATACATTTTGGATAGTAACTTAGTTTTGCTCTCAATTATTTCTATTTGAAATTTGGATTTCTTTTCGTTTATTCCTACTTTTTTATCTTCCGTCCATCTTGCGTTTATTTGATGATATTGTAGCCAGCCTGTTAATTTTCCTTTCAGTTCTTCATATGATCTTAATATCCAGCCGCCTTCGGATCTTATCAGTAGGTCTTCATAAGTCAATCTTTGCCCTTCCATATTTGCTTTTTTAATTATTAGGATATCTGTTGGTGACAACCACCACGGTGTTTTCCATTCTAATACTTTTTTGTTTTTCTCCCAAACATCATATAATGGTCCTCTAATAATATGGCTTGAAAACCCTTTGTGTACTTTTTCTTTATTTGACCATAAGTAAGCGTGCCAGCCGAACCTATTGTTGAATCCTTCTAAATCTAATAAGTTGGTATTTTCCAGAGTTATCCAATCTTTAACCCAACAAAGGCAGGCGGCCTCGAAATATAATTTTAAATTCGGGACCGAAAAACCCCCTCTTTCTTTTCGATCTGTAAGTAATTTGAATCTAATTCTTGGCCTTTTCCCTTGCCATATAAATTTCGAAAGAGTTTTCTGCCAATCCTTAAAAATTTTGGAGCCTCTAATAACTGGTATGTTTTGAAACAGGAACAACATTCTTGGGAGTAGATTCATTTTTATTGCCTCCATCCTACCTATCCACGAAAGTTTAACTCTGTTCCAGACGTCTAAATCTTTTTAAATTTCTTTCCACGTTGTTAAATAGTTGTCTTGAATTAGATTTATATTTTTTGGTGTAAGCCATATTCCCAGATATTTTGTTTTTTTTTAGTCACCTTGATTCCATGTTGTATCTCTAATTTTTCTCTTTCGTCCTTTCCCAGATTCTTGATCATCATTGTGATGGGATAATGAGCTGCTTGTGCGTAAAGCTTGATCCCTCTGGGGTTTGGTTGGTCATCCCAACCTAGGCACTAACGGAGCTCCCCAAAGCATGACTCCGTTAGTCGCTGGTAGAATCTGACAGTGGGCGTCTACGGAACCTACGCCAACATAAAAGCTGTTTGACAGACATGCGCTTTCGTGACTCTCTGCGTGACAGTTTCCGGCGCAGGGTGGGAGTTCCTAACGGGGGTCTTGTTACCTCTTCGCTGTCGTCACTGGAAGTATCCCAGAGCCTCCCCTCCGCTGTGACTCCTGCACTCCCCCTGCTGGTTCCTTCTGCTGCAGATTCTCTCCTATTCTCATGGAACTTATCCACCACCTCTCTCTCCGATGGCAGTTCCCTGACATCCACCTCCCCCCCAGGGCCCCCTTCACCCCCTCCCGCCTCCTCTCCCACTGGCGGTGAGGACGGAAAGCCCCTGAAGGAACTCTCCTCGTCGTCCGAGGATTCAAACACTTCTAGCCACGGCGTACCGTCTCTCTCCCCGTCTTCCTCTTCTTCGTCTGAGTCGGCTTCCTCACCCACCCCTGACTCAGGGAACCCTTCAAACTCTCCTTCCTCATCGGTGGTACCAAAGTGTTCCCTTCTAAATCGTGCCACGGGTTGCGGTTTTCTTGGGAAACGCTGATGAAATGTTTCTATTAAAACCTCGTCATTGACTACCTCTGCTGGTACCCAAGTGTTTTCCGACTCTACTTCCCCCTCCCATTCTACCAGATATTCCACCTGATTCCCCTTCCACCTGGAATCAATGATTCCTGCCACGTTCATGTCGCGCTCTCTCTCTTCTATCACGGGCGTTTGGGTGGCCTCTCTCTCATGCTCCCCCCACTCACGTCCCTCTCGGTACGGCGACAGTAATGACCTGTGAAATACTGGGTGTAACTTCATGTGACTGGGCAGCCTGAGTTTGAATGCTACTGGGTTGACCTGCTGTATGACCTCAAAGGGTCCCAATCTTTTGGGTCTCAATTTCTTACACCCTCCTTTGAACGGTAGTCCTTGGGTGGATAACCACACCCGGTCCCCCACCCTTATGGTTTCACCTTCCCTCCTATTTTTGTCTGCTTGCTTCTTATATTCTTCCTTGGCTTTCTCTAAGTTAAGTTGAAGCTGACGGTGGATCGCTTCCATCTCTTCAAAAAAATATTCCGCCGCCGGCACGCTCCACCTCTCCCCTCCCTCTCCTGGGAATGCCCGGGGGTGACACCCATAATTTGCCAGAAAGGGACTCATCCCTGTGGACACGTTCTCCGCGTTGTTGTAGGCAAATTCTGCTAGAGGTAACTTATCCACCCAATCATTTTCTCTGTCTTTTACATAACACCTCAGGTATTGTTGTAAAATCCCATTTGCCCTTTCCGCTTGCCCATTGGTTTCTGGGTGCCGAGCAGTTGAGAAATTGAGTTCTACGTGTAATAAGCTCATCAGTTTCCTCCAGAACCTGGAAGTAAATTGTTTCCCTCTGTCGCTCAAAACCCTCAAGGGGGCGCCATGCAACCTAAAAATATGTTCTACAAACAACTTGGCGGTTTCCTCCGCTGTGACTGCAAGTGAACAAGCTATAAAATGACACATCTTGGTTAATAGATCTACCACCACCATGACAGCTGTTTTGCCTTTGGATTTTGGCAGGTCCGTCATAAAATCTATGGATACTGCCTCCCATGGCCTTTCGGGCGTGGGTAAGGGTTGTAATAGCCCCGCTGGCGCCACCCTCTCTCCTTTTGCTCGCTGGCACCTGACGCAACCCCTGACATATTCCCGTACGTCCTCCCTCACCTTGGGCCACCAAAACTCCCTGGTAACCAACCACATGGTTTTGTGCTGTCCAAAATGTCCCGCGGTGGGGCTGTCATGCAACTGCTTGAGTACTCTGCCCCTCAGTTCCCCGTCGGGTATGTACAGTGCCCCTTTGTAATACAACGCCCCGTTCTTTTCTTCAAACCCCCCTGTGTTCTCCTCTGTCCTCCGGAGCTCTCTGAGTTTCCCTTGGGCGTATTCATCGTTCTCAGTACCCTCTATCAGTTCCCTCTGCCCCACCAATGCCGCCCCACACACCCAGCGGTCTTCAGGGATTACATGCCTTGCCTCGGGCGCTCCCTCCCCCTCTAAGTACTCAGGTTTCCTGGAAAGAGCGTCCGCCCTCACGTTCTCGGATCCGGGCACGTAACGAATCTCAAAGTGGAATTTGGAGAACTCCTGGGCCCATCGTACTTGTCTCTGGTTCAGCACTCGGGCTGTTCTCCAATATTCCAGATTTTTGTGGTCAGTTCGGACTTGAACCTTGTGCTGCGCCCCAATCAGCAAGTGCCGCCATTTCCGGAAGGCTTCATGAATGGCGAGCAGTTCTCGGTCGTATACTGTGTAGTTCCTCTCGGGTTTGTTCAACTTCCGCGAGAAGAATGCACACGGTCTCCATTCAGACGTATCTTTTCCCGGCTGGAGAAGAACGGCCCCCACCGCTCGGTCTGACGCGTCAGTCTCCACTCTCATTGGTTGTTGTAGATCCACATGCAACAGTTGCTCTTCCGACGCAAACGCCTGCTTTAAGCGTTCGAACGCCCGCTGCGCTTCTTCCGTCCAAACAAATTTCTTTTTGCTACTAAGACAATCCGTGATAGGCGCTGTCAAATGGGCAAAGTTCTTGATGAACTTCCTATAGAAGTTTCCGAAGCCCAGGAACCTTTGCACGTCCTTCTTGGTCTTTGGTGTTTTCCATTCCAGTACCGCTTGAACCTTGCTGGGATCCATGGCCAACCCCTTGTCAGACAACCGGTACCCCAGGAATTCCACCTCCCTGGTATGAAACTGACACTTCTCCAGTTTCACCCACAGCCGATTTTCTCGCAACTTGCTCAGTACCTCTCTTACATCTCGCACATGCTGCTCCTCATTCGCTGAGTACACCAGGACGTCATCTAAGAACGCTACGCAGTTCTTGTAGAGCAGTGGCCCCAGGACGTGATTCATGAATGATTGAAAGCAGGCGGAGCCCGCTTGTAATCCGAAAGGCATAACTAAATACTCAAAAGCCCCCAAGGGGGTGAACATAGTGGTCTTCCACTCATCCCCCTTTCTCACACGTATCAAGTTATATGCCCCCCTAAGGTCCAGCTTGGTAAAAATTTTCCCTTTTCTCACCTGTGTCAGAATGTCATCAATTCTAGGCATAGGGAAAGTCACTGGTTCTGACACTGCATTTAGGCTTCTGAAGTCACATACAAGCCTCGGTTTGCCCGTGTGTTTTTTGTCCACAAAGAACACTGGGCTGCCCCCCACCGCTCGTGACTCTCTGATGAAACCTCGCTTGAGATTCTTGTCAATGAACTCCCTTAACTCCTGCATTTCACTGTCTGACATTGCATACAGCTTGCCCACTGGCAATTGTGCTCCTGGGAGTAAGTTAATTTGACAGTCAAAGGGTCTGTGCGGGGGCAGTCTATCTGCTTCCTTTTCGCTAAAGACGTCAATCAAGTCAGCATATTGTGGTGGCACCTTGCCCTTGCCCATCACTTCCACCCCTGCTAGAGTGGCCCTGGCCCCTGCCTGAACCTCTCCCTCTTTGCAGTGTTCTAGGCAATGTGCTGATCCAAAGGAAACCACTCTCTGATGCCAGCCTACTAGAGGATCGTGTAGTGCTAGCCAGCTCATTCCCAAAATAATGGGAGCTCCTCCCAAAGTGGCTACGTTAAACGCTATCAGTTCTGTGTGTCTTGCCACCCTCATTACCATTGGAACAGTCTGCTGGCTCACTTCTCCTCCCAACAGTTCCCTCCCATCAATCGTGGTAACCTGCAAAGGCTTACTTAATGGGATAGTCTGTATCTGGTGTTCAGCTGCAAACTCCTTACTCATGAAATTACAGGAGCTGCCTGAATCCAATAGCGCTTTTATCTTTAGTGGGTGTCCATTGGACAGTTCCAGCAACACCTCTATCACAAGCGCTGGTCTTGGAGGTTCCGGCGTGGGCACATTCACTTCTCCTCTGCCTGACTGCGGTGCCCTGATGCTGGCAGCCAGGCGTTGGCTTTTACTTGCTCGCTGCTTGTTTCTCCTTCCTCCTTCCCCCCAACAGTTCCCGCCATTCCTTGCCATTCCTTCCTTTGCGGACAGACTCTGGCAAAGTGACCTGGCTGTTGGCAGAGATAACATCTCTTGGCGCCCTTCCCCTCCTTCTTCCGCCCTTCACTGGTGTTTGAAACTGCGCGCGCGCGCGCTGTTCCAATTTCCATCGGCTCTGCTGGCGGGAAAGGCTGCTCCGGAATCTCTGGAATGCGGAAATCCTTCCAACGTTCCCCTTTTCCTTCCCGCTTTTCCAAAGCCCTTGCCTCCTGGCGCGCTCCTATGGACAGCGCTGATTTAGTCAGATGATCCATAGACTCCGCCCTGGGCGCCCGGGAAAGTTCATCTTTCACTGCCGGAAAGAGCCCTTCTTCAAACAGCATTTGAATAGGTTCACTCGCAAGGTCCCACCCCAGTCTATGAATCAGCATGCTGAACTCAGTCCAGTACTCACGTACAGATCGGCTCCCCTGTTTACACGCCATTAACTGCCTCCGCACCACCCCTTGCTCAATCTCACTGGAAAACATCAAGTCCATGGCGCGAAAAAACTTCATAGTGTCCTTTAAGATTTCATTATTGGCTGCCATCAGGGGCCGCACCCAGTCCCTCGCCCCTCCCTCTAGATGGCCGATCACGTACGCCACTCTAGAGTTCTCATCAGGGAAGTCATCAAACAGTAGGTTAAGAGCATATTGCATCTCTGTCCTAAAGGCTTGATAGTTCCTGGGATCCCCCCCAAATTTCTGCACCAATCCAGGCACCTTTCTGGCAAGTGGGGTGGGTTTCCCTTTATCCGCATCTTGAGCCCTCCTCTCCTCGAGCCTCGCCGTTTGCAGCGCGAGCTGGACCTCCAACGCCCTGTACCTGTCTTCCAGGCTTGGACCTCCTCCAGCCCCAGCTCCTGCCCCTCCGGTTCCAGCTGGTTCGCTCATGATGCCCTCTGCTTGCACAAGCTGCTTTCAGAGACTGTCAGATTGCTGTGATGGGATAATGAGCTGCTTGTGCGTAAAGCTTGATCCCTCTGGGGTTTGGTTGGTCATCCCAACCTAGGCACTAACGGAGCTCCCCAAAGCATGACTCCGTTAGTCGCTGGTAGAATCTGACAGTGGGCGTCTACGGAACCTACGCCAACATAAAAGCTGTTTGACAGACATGCGCTTTCGTGACTCTCTGCGTGACAGTTTCCGGCGCAGGGTGGGAGTTCCTAACGGGGGTCTTGTTACCTCTTCGCTGTCGTCACTGGAAGTATCCCAGAGCCTCCCCTCCGCTGTGACTCCTGCACTCCCCCTGCTGGTTCCTTCTGCTGCAGATTCTCTCCTATTCTCATGGAACTTATCCACCACCTCTCTCTCCGATGGCAGTTCCCTGACAATCATTTTTGTCTTTAATTTATTCAATTTAAAGCCAGATAGTTTGCCATATTCTTCTAATATTTCCAGCGCTTTGCTGATACTTTTTTGCGGCTCTTCCAGAGACAGCATCAAATCATCCGCATAGGCTTTTAGTTTATATTCCTTTATTCCTACTTTAATCCCTTGTATCTCTGGTACTGTTCTTATTTTATTCGCAATCACCTCTAATACCATGATAAACAAAAGCGGGGAGAGAGGGCATCCCTGTCTTGTCCCTTTTTCAATTCTAAACGTATTTGTAAAGTTGTTATTTATAATCAATTTGGCAGATTGGTTCGAATATATTGCCTCTATACCTTTCAGGAACTCGCCCTCTATCCCTGCTTTTTCCATGCTCTTTAGTAGGAACGACCAAGAAACATTATCAAATGCCTTCTCTGTGTCTATGAATATCAACGCCGCAGGTACTTCATTTTTAGTTTCCAAATATTCAATTATATTTATAGCATGTCTTACATTATCTTTCAAGAATCTATTTGGGAGGAATCCTGCTTGATCTTTGTGAATTAAGTTTACTAGACATTTTTTCAATCTATTCGCCATAACCACTGCAAAGATTTTATAGTCATTATTTAATAGTGATATCGGCCTATAATTCTTAATATTCAATTTATCCGTATCCGGTTTAGGAATTAGCGTAATGTGGGCCTCTCTCCAAGATTCAGGTACTCTTCCTCCTCTTAGAATGTTCTTCATAGTATCACAAAGCACTGGTGTTAGTTGACTCTCTAAAACTTTGTAATATTTGGCAGACAGACCGTCCGGTCCCGGGGCCTTCCCTAATTTCATTTTTCTTATCGCATTCTGGATCTCTTCTATTTTTATAGGTTTGTTTAGTTGAATTCTTTCTTCTTCTGTTATGGTCTTCCCACTGCAATCTTCTAAATATTTTTCTATTTGAACTAAATCTTCATCTTCTTTTTTGTACAATTTCTCGTAAAATTTGAGGAAATTTTCTTTTATTCTTTTTGGATCTTCTATCAATTCTTCCTCTATTTTTATCTTATTTATCACATTTTGTTTTTGCCTTCTTCTCAATTGCCAAGCCAGTAATTTACCCGTTTTATTAGCTGATTCAAAGTATTTTTGTTTCATTAACTTGATTTTCCATTCGATTTCTTGATTTGTCAACATTGAGTATTGTGTTTGTAATATTTTTATCATTTGTGAGTTTTGTTCATCTCTCGAATTTTCTATTAGTTTTTTCTCACAAACTCTTAACTGATTAAGGATTTCTTCTTTCTTATGTTCTCTTATTTTCCTCTTATAATTGTTTTGTTGAATGAAGAAGCCTCTTAAAACGGCCTTACTGGCATCCCAAACTACCTCTATGTTTGTTTCTGTATTAAGATTCAGATCAAAATAATCTTTTAGGGTTACTTTGGCCTTTTCAATAACTTCTTCACTGTCTAACAAATATTCTTGACAAATTCTTAGTTTTAGGTTCTAACAATTCTGTTTCCAATTTCGATTTTTCCACCTGGAAGCCCAATTTTCTGTCCGCATTATAGGCCTCTCTTATTTGATAATAATGAAGCCAATCTCGCACTTTGTCTTTTAATTTCTCAAAACTCTGCAATTTCAATTTATCTCCTTCTTGTTCTAATATCTCCCAATATTTCGGTCTTTTTAGGGCCTTTGCCTCCATAGGTGACAACCACCTTGGGGTCTTACTTTCCAGTATATCTTTATACCTTATCCAGACATTAAATAATGCTTTCTTGACAATATGATGCTTAAAAGCTTTGTGTGCTTTAACCTTGTCGTACCACAAATATGCATGCCAACCAAAAACATTGTTAAAACCTTCCAAATCCAAAATGTCAGTGTTCTCAAGAAGCAGCCAATCCTTCAACCAGCAGAAACCCGCTGATTCATAGTACAATTTAAAGTCTGGCAGGGCAAACCCCCCTCTTCCCTTCACATCGGTTAATATTTTAAATTTTATTCTGGGCTTTTTGCCTTGCCAGACAAATTTAGAAATGTCTCTCTGCCACCTCTTGAAACAATCCATCTTGTCCACAATCTGCAAGGTCTGAAACAAAAATAACATTTTTGGCAATACATTCATCTTTATAACTGCAATTCGACCCAACATGGAAAGCTTCAATTTTGACCAAATTTCTAAATCTTTTTTAACTTCTGACCAGCATTTTTCATAGTTGTCTTTAAATAAATTCAATTTTTTTGCAGTCATATTAATCCCTAGGTATTTCACCTTCATAACCACAGTTAAACCTGTCTCATTTAATGCCCTCCACTATTAGAGGGCACATATCACAATACCCAAGTCAAAACAATTGGCCACGTTCTCTAATATGCCCATTATACTGCAATATCCAAAGAGAGTTAATTCAACTTTTCCTACCTGGCCACTCAGAGGAAACTTCTGTTAAATACCTTCTTGCTGACAAAGACCCAAGCGTCACCAAGCCTGTCACGAAATTCTGTTTTATGGCAATGAAGACAAGACAGGCTGTGGTGACAGCGATGGTTGGTGAATGAATACTGAATTTAGACACTGTATTGCAGATTGTGGTTGATGAAGTTTTACTTTTAATGTAAATAAGTATATATGAAATTTTCAATTTTATCTACTGCTTCTGCACTTTTATGCTGAGGTAGATTTCTGTTGTCTGGTCTTTGACTGTAATAAAGATTGACTGACAGAGAGGAGACGCTGATACGGACAGAAACTGGGGCCTTTTAATAGTGCTCTTTCCCTTACCTATAAGTATCATCAGATCCACCATGTTTCAACATGCTGTAGGATCTTTCAGTTCAGTCAGAATACCTGTTGATTCTATTTATACCCTACCTTTCAACCAAAACTGGTTCCCAGGGGGCTTACAAAAGTAAAACAAGCCAACATAGCAGATGAAATATATATTTTAAAGTTGTTTTTCATTTAAAGCATATGCATCCCCCCTCTGCTGCTCTGAGGAAAGGTTTCAGGAGAGGAAAACAACAGGGAAGAAAGCAAGCAGCCGGCAACAATAAAGCACAAATTTGAAATACTGTCTAAACCTGGAATTCTCATGTTAATATTTCAAACAGCTATTTATGGTTTTGTCACCCATGACTTTAACAGTCTTATTGACTGTTGTTTCCACTTGTAGTAACTTGGGGTGGAGTAGTAACTTGGGGTAAATATCATGTGGATTTTGTTTTTGGTTTTTGGTTTTGGTTTTCTTTGTTGCCTTTTTTGAACTTGTTAGTGCTCATTCTTATACATTGTGTCATGTGGATACAGATTGAAGAAGTCACAGTTGTATATCTGGAAATCAATGAAAACTATGAACAAAAAACAAATAAACAAAAAGTAAAGGTGAAAAGACTGAGAGGGAAGCATTGCCACAACAGCTAAATATAAAGAAAGCTCAAGCCAGCATCACCAGTAGGCCAAACTCAACATTATCAGGCCTTCTAAACAGATAGCAGAATACACACATGCAGACTCTGAGTGAGAAGGCACTCTCCGTGGGAGCAGTTTTAATTGTGGAATCATTATCTCCCTCAGTTGGATTAGCTATTGTAATATGCTCCTTGCTTTCCAGTTGTTAAGCAATGCATGCATTGTGTCATACTGGATGTGCAGTTTTTTCAGCTTTAAGGATTTACGGCAGTATGATTCATTCAAAAGGCCATTCCTGCGTTCAAGGAATGGCATTTAGCTATGTTTTACTCACAGCAGACCCATTGAAATGAATGGCTGTGACTAAGTCAGGCACATTAATTTCAGCAGGTCTACTTTATGTAAGAAATAGACAAATGCCACTCAATGACTTTTGAAACTTGCATTCCCACTACTTTCAGGCATTGGTGAATTTCTGCATGATCATGATATTAAGGACAAAGTGAATCAGTTAGATTAGAAAGACAATAAAGCCTTTCTTTATTTTTATTTCACTAGCCTTGGTTTTGCCCTGGATCTTTGAGACAGGAACAAATGATAATATCTAATTAAGCACTATAGTTGTTTATGGTATTTCCACAGCAACCCTAATCTATTTAGGAGAGTTTGTTGGCAATGAGCATTACTGTCTTGGGGAGTGGTTTTGTGCAGTGTTAGTATATTTCAGACAGCTTATTGTTTAATTATGTTTGTGTTATCAAATAGGTGATTTTGTAGTTTGTTTATCAGCGGCTGCATTTGGATGCAGTGCTACACCATAATTTAGTGTTACAAGAATAAGCTTCAGCAAACCTTGGGTTCGTGCCCTCACATTCGTCCTCCTCCAGCACAGCCACAAGGAGATCAGAAGCCTCTGCCTTGCTTTTAGATTAACCGCAGTTTGGTTACTCTAAACCCTAAGCTGTGTTTTAAGATCTAACCTGTGGTTAGTCTTAACTATGGTGAGTTGAAATGAGGCAGGTTTCTAAACTGTGGTTTGACTGTTTGTTTCAAACAAACCATAGTTGATCTTTCACACGGTCTGTTGAGGTTTGAACATTCAAGTTAGGAATTATAAGCATCTGGAGGGCACCAGCTTGAGGAAGGCTGTTGTATAGAAACTATGATTTCAGGACAGAAATTGAGGGAGGGGGACTGGGTTGTGAGCTGTTTGGAGATGCAGGGGTGCCTTTCTGGGGATTTAATGTGGGGCTGTGGATTTGCTGGTGTTGATTAGGTTGTGCCTCCTCCATCTATGCTCAACCAGTTTATTTATAAATAGACTCAAATACTGCAGAAATGCCATAAGTCTCCTGTGATCTCTTCCTCCAAATGAAACTGAACCACTTGAACTCCCCCCCCCCAAAAAAACCCCACTTTGAGGGGGATATATAAATGTTACAAATAAACAGAGAAATAAAGAAAGCTCTTGTGCTCGTTTTGATCAATTTTCAACCGTAGATCAAATAGAGTCATTATTGGCTTACACTTGAATTCAGCTAGCATTGCCCAGAGAAGGCTAGTATAAATGTAATTCCATCGACACTTGGACAATACACACATCCATGTGTAAACAGCTGACTTGATCGTGTAATCTTTTGCCCTCCATCTCTTTCCTTCAAACAACTTATGTATGTAAACCATGTCATATGTCAGAGGATTAGCATGGCTCTGGATCGTTGAAAACTATCGGTTTCACAGCTATATTGCATCAGGGCAGACGTGCCATAGAATGACAGAGCTGATGGAAGGGAAATAAAGACAAGCACGCTATTAATCCCCGAACAATTTCCAAGGGGGCACAAAATGTGTTCTAATTTTCATTAAGTTTGTTATTGATCTTTACATAATGGCTTCCCCCTGCTTTTCTTTCAGTTTTAAATCTATCCCAGCAGCGCTTGCTATTGCTCAATGTGCACATTTGAATCTGAGGTTAATTGGCATTGAGGGTTTTCTAAGCAAAAAAAGAAAAAAGAAAGTTCTAACTTGCTTCACTTTGCTAAAGTAATTGTTTCTTGTTAAGTTTGTTATTTGCATTCTGCATGCAAAACCTAGCCCAGTATCCCAATAACTTTACTGTAGTAGAGAACACCCTACTCACCCCACATTTTTTTCAGAATGGACCCAGTCTTGCCAATCTTTTAGGGCAACTCAGTTCTCCCAATGAGGTTTTTTTGAATGCTGAGAAAGTGGCCCAGGGGGATTCAAGGCAGTCCTTTATCATTCCCAACCTTCTCAGCTTCTAGTTTCCTTCTTCTCTCCCGCCTCCACCCTCTCACAAGATATCTTTGAGAAAGCGAAATAGTGAACAGCAGAAATGGCTGGCACTGATGCATACTAATTATGAACCAGTGGGGCTGGGCTATGTCTACAGGACAAACCAAGAGGCAGGAGCAAATGGGCAGACAAAAAAGTAAAGTGGAATGCAGAACCTGTGGGCCTTCCAAAAGTTACTGGACTACAGCTCTGATCCTCCCTGACCACTGGCCATGTTGGCTGAGACATATGGGAGTTTGAGTCTAACAACTTCTGGAGGGTCACACATTTCTCAGCCTCAGGATGAAGGAACAGTAAGCACTCCTGTGACTTTTCTTTCCCGGGAAATTCAGTGTCCAGTGCTGGGAGAGAGATGAAGGTCAATCCAGAAAGGAGCTGGGGGTATTCAGTTGCCCAGGCAGATGCTGCTATATGCAGTTCAGTAGCTCACCATGTGCTAAGCAAGCGTTCCCAATTCAGTTCCCAGAAGCTCATAACACCTTATAATGAATCAGGTAGACTCTCCTTCAGAAAATGGAGACAAGACTTCCTGCTTCAATTTGAAGCCATGTTTGGACCTCTCCAAGCTGCACATATGAGTTTAGATATTTCTCTGTCAGACTCAGCCAGCGGAGAAGATAATGCCTGGTTCATTTTGAAGGACTTCTGGTTCATGACTAAGCTTTCCTTGCATTTTCCTTTGTAGAAAACTGATTGCTGCTCAGAGAAAACAATTAATAAGGATTTTACTATAGCCATTGCTGTGTGGTCGTGTGTCCACCCAAAAGCACATGGTAGCTGTAAATTAGATCTAACTTAGATCTAATTTCAAGCATGTTTTTATAAGACTTTATCATTTCAGGCATTTTATTTTAGTTTTATGTTGCTTTTTACTGAGTGTGTAAACATTGCCATAATTAGCATGCTAATGCAAATAAAAGCTTTTACTAGCATATTCCTATTGCAGGGGGTGCACTGTGGTTGGGGAGCATGGTTATGTTAACCCTGCAAAGTGGTGTTATACTCGTGTTGCTGAGAGAACGTTCTGTAGCTCAGCATGGCACTGAAGTCCAGTGTTGCTATCCATTTTCTTGCCATGGGGTGCCTTTTTCAAAAAGGAAATGCAGTTGGGAGGGGGCTGTGAAGTAGACAGGAGAGAGTATGATGAATTGATTTCCCACCCATGGGTGCGGAGGAATACAGGAGGATCCTTAGGGCTAGATTGTTGCTGCTGCTGGGTGTAGACCCTTAAATGTCAAAAGCCCAAATCTGCTTTGCTCAAAGAAAGAAAGAAAAAAGGTTGTCTGACCTGTGTGGGAAACATTGCAATTGTCATTATGAGGTCTAGACAAACAACCACTCCAAATGCTCTTAGAATACACTGTGCTTTCTTTTGACAACTTGCCTTCAATTTATCCTAGCTTGGGCATCTGAACTTGGCTGCTGTAAATGTCAAATCTCCTTTTCACCCCATCCTACCCCACAGCACCTGAAATATCACACTATGTATCACACTGAATGTAGTATTTCCAAAAATTCGTGAACGAGAGACAATAGCATAGGTGATTTACATCTCATGAAACTTGGGGGGTTTTTGTTTGGGGTTTTTTGCAGGGTTTAGGGTTGGCATTAGGGGAGAGTAGTAGGGCTCTTTTGCCTTTAACAGCTATGTGGCAGGTTTTTCTAGTATGGAACCGTAATGAAAGGAAAAGCTTCATCTGTCAACATGTCATCTGTGAGGCATCTTATTCCTTGTGTATGGCCCCTGATTTATTTTTGGGTCCTCCAATCCACCCACAAAAATGGACACAAATTTGCAAACGGCATGCGGCACACAGCATATGCTGATTTTATGTGAATTTGTGTGCTCTTTTAATCATTACATTTTGCACCAGGTTCTTATTGGTGGACCCCAGAGTTCTAGTAAAAGCCAGAATTATGTGTGCGCCCCCCCACCCGCTATATACAGAGGCTGCATTCACACAGCAGTTCATTATGTTTCCCCAGCGTTTCCCTAACTTAATTTCTCTGTTGCATTTGAGCTTTCACATGTCAGAAAAGCTACTTCTGGAAATCTATCTGGTGAAAGTTTCGTGCTCATTCCTGTGTTAATTGATTCCAGAAAGGGGGGGAGACCTGCTTTCAACCTCATTAACCCAGAAAATCACAGGAGTAAAGTGATGAAATTTGGGGTGGTATACTGGCATACGGTTTATTTCCTGTTGTTTTCATAGTAGATCATGGGACAACCGAACACACACACATGCAGAAAAGGTGGGGGCTTGTCCAGTGATGTTGTCCAATTACACCATGCCAACTGTTGCGAATGCAATTCAATGCGGCATGTCAGTCTGTGGGACAAAAAGAGCATAGTTCCATACTGCAGCAGGTATTGCCGTGTGAAATGAATGTTAGAAAACACTTGCATTATGGAAGCGCTAGCATTATAACTGGGCAAATAGACTCCATGTCCAAAGGGACCCTTATTGGCTAGCTTTTCAGAGAAGATTTATCTCTGCCCTACCTAGTGATACTGGGTCTTGAACCTGGGACCTTTTGCATGCAAAACATGTCCTCTGCCCCTGAGCTATGTCTTGCTGAGGGAGCATTCTTCCTAATTCCCAGTTAGCCTGCTTCAAAGCACAACCAAAGCAAAGCCTAGAAAACCTTTAGTAGAACAGAATGGGAAGCAGTAGAGAGAAGTACCCGAAATAGGAAAACCTTGAATTTATTTAGTGATGGTGCTTGCTCTGTGTTTAATATAGAAAGGCATATATACTATCCCCTCTTCTGTGTTCAACTGATTTTAAGTTTAATTTCTGTTAACCTTCAATGGGAATAAGATGAAGTTTATTATTTGGTCCTTGAAAACAGCTCTTTACTTTTTTAATTAAATGCCAAAGTCTATTATGCCTGACTATAGTATGTGCCATATAGTACTGGCCTGCAAACTGCTGACCTGTATTAAGTACAGTAAATTCTCCACAGTAAATAACATTCATACATTTGCCAAGATACAATATCATTTGGATATTCGTTTGGAGGCATTTATAGATCTGTGCCTGGTGGTTTTAATATGCAATTTGGATCGTTCATCAATGAAGCTGTCTGAGGCTTCCACGCTGCAGGATTAAATTGCCTCTGCAGTATCTTTTTGCAACAGCACAGGTTACGTACAACTCATATGACTCATGCTCAGTTAAGTTAGGAAAGTGGTGGAGAACATGGTTAAAGAATGCTTTTTAAGTCACAGAATAAGTAGGCCAGAAGAAACCACAAAGGTATCTCATTCCTCTTGTCACCTAAACATAAAGGTAAAGGTAAAGGTGTTACGATATGGATGCAATGCAGCTGCAAACTGCTAGCTTGAGAGGTAAACATGATGGGAATGTTGGAACTGCCGTGGGAATCAGAGGGGCAGTCAATTCACAGTGCGAAGCACCGGAATTAGCTCAGAGTGTAATATGAGCTCTTCCATTTATTCCTATCCAGGAAGTGTTTGTCTCTTGGCTGCTGGAGCTTGAAGAGAGCAGCCATGTTTTTGTAACGCTGCAAAGACAGAAATAAAGGCATGTAAATACGTTTCTGTCTATCTCTTTCCCCTGCCCAGGGGGGCAGGAAAGAAGGGTGTGTTCTTCTCACGTTTGAGAAGACTCGCCGATTGAGACCTTGCCTGCGTCTGCTGGGGAATGCAGCCAGGGAGGTCATCAGGGAATCAAGCCGGGTGCCTACGATTGTTGCCAGTTCCTCTGATAAAAGGCTTGAAATCCCAACAAAAGGTACCCCTGCCCGTATGGGCCAGTCGTGTCCGACTCTGGGGTTGCGTGCCCATCTCGCTTAAGAGGCTGGGGGCCAGCACTGTCCAAAGACACTTCCGGGTCACGTGGCCAACGTGACAAGCTGCATCTGGCAAGCCAGCGCAGCACACGGAAACGCCATTTACCTTCCCGCTAGTAAGTGGTCCCTATTTATCTACTTGCACCCGGGGGTGCTTTCGAACTGCTAGGTTGGCAGGCACTGGGACCGAGGAACGGGAGCGCACCCCGCCACGGGGATTTGAACCGCCGACCTGACGATCGGCAAGTCCTAGGCGCTGAGGTTTTACCCACAGCACCACCCGCGTCCCTCACCTAAACATAGAATCCTCCAAAATGTAAATAAAATGTCCATCCTGTCCACTCACAAATTTTATTTGTTTATCAATAAAATTACATTTATAGCCCACTTCACCTCCAAGGATCTCAGGGTGGCAACCCAGTCAGATAGGTGGGTTGCTTGCCAGAACATATAAAGCCAATCCTGGCCCAACTGCACTGGCTACCAATAGTTTTCACCTATAAAGCTTTAAATGGCTCAGGTCTGCAATACCTCAAGGACCTCCTCTCTCCATATGAACCACCCCAGACCTTGCAATCATTATCTGAGGCCCTCACTGCCAGAGGTCTGGAGAGTGGCAACATGAGAATAGGCCTGAATTGGATTGATCTTTATTACGGCCATTGGCCCGTTACACGACAGTTTCCCATACCAACATATTATACTTAAACTGAGGCATCTAATCATAAGCCTGCATGTTTATCAAAGCTTCTATATATTTCAATCAAGGCTTGTATTTAAAAATGAGCTTAAAAAAAGGATTTTCAAATGTTTCATGCCAGGCAAAAGACCAGCTGCCTAAAAGAACCTTGGCAAGATGTTTTTCCTCCTAAGACAAGAAGGGCCTCATTGATTTATAGTAGAAAAACAATTCTCAAAGTCATAAAAAGGGAGAATTAAATATGCTGCCCCAAGGCTGAGAAAACACCATTAGGAATGGGGAAAGATAATACTAATGTGCCTCCCAGTAAAATGAGCCAGATCTTCTTTCTAAGGTTGAAAGGCCAGGAGCAAATGGAAGGAAAAACATTTAGCTAGAAAGAAAGAGAGCATTTTTGGGGAAGTCTCTTCTAAAGCTGTTTCTTAAACTAAGAGAGTTAAAAAAAGGTTAAAATGTGTTAAATGTTGGAAAGGCAACTGGCTTGGCAGAAGAAGCAGCTTCTTCCTATTTTATTTTGAGGCTGGAGAGGAGGGGGAAAGGGGGAGGTGCAAACTGAAGAGGCTTCTTTTAAAAGCTGTGTTTTATTGAGTTCCTTCCTTTTTACTTTGAAAAGCTTTATTCTTTTAAGAGGCTACCTATGATAAATGTATGAAATATATTAGCTTAAATATATTGGCTTAAATGTAATTATGCAAAGGATTTAAGGAATGCTAGATTCTTATTTCATATGGTTGTAAGAGTTGTATTTATCCTGAAATTAAGTCAGCCACCAGCCCCCCCCTTGCCAGACAGAAGACGCCATCCGGGCAGTCTTGATATATAGTTGTCAGGTATTTTGTTTAGAAACATTAAATGAAGGAAATCTTTCAATGTTTATGTGAAACTCAAGATCCTTGACATCTGTTGAACATAAAATGTAAGATTAAACCATTTGTTTTAGAAGGCAATAGGGCAAGAAGGGCAAGAGGTGAGCTGGTAATTAAGATTCCATGTAAGATATATTATTACTTATTTGTCATTTATATATAGCTCTTTGTCTCCCATATAAGGGCAAGGAAGTGGGTGTATCTTTTGTGGGTGTATCTTTTGTGATTGGCTCTAGCAAACAGCCAATAGGAATTTCAACCAGGCTGATTGGACAGAGGCAGCCACAGGAGGAGCAAAGGGGGCTGGATTAAGGGAATATAAGTGCTGGCCAGAATGGCAGGAGGCCAGGCCAGAGCTTGGTAACCATGTACCACTGTGCCTCTTATTTATTTGTCTGACAAATAAATTACTATTTTAATTTCTCTATTGCTGCGTTGAATATTTCATTCCAGCTAAGCGTTAACCACAAGCAGGCTGCTACATTTTATGGTGCCCTGTGACTCGGATAAGTGGTCTGCTGGAACGCAGCCCCTTCGCCCTACTGGGCAGGGTACAAGAGAGAGGACAACTGCTTACCCAAAGCGCGCACTGGTAATTTTTTCCAGGGGGAACGCAGAAGACTCGTCTGTCTGATACCCTGCTCACTGGCGGCGACGGACCGGGGGAAACAGGGAACCAACCAAGGGTAAGTGCACAAAGGGATTTTTGGCCCTCCAATTAATTGGGAGGAAGAGAAGTCTTGATCAAACTTCTGCGTCTCAGTAAGGGGAAACTGAGTACGCTAGGTGGTT
Source organism: Podarcis erhardii (assembly GCF_964252035.2). NCBI lineage: Eukaryota > Metazoa > Chordata > Lepidosauria > Squamata > Lacertidae > Podarcis > Podarcis erhardii. Next base: position 90,573,521 of record NC_138507.1, on the reverse strand, counting down.
GGGTACATCAGATGGTGATCTGGTGTAGGGAAAGGGAAAAATTGGGAGGTAGAGTGTGGTGAAGTATCCAGCGCATTGTATGTGTGAGAAAGTACAGAGCAATCTGTAGCTGACCCAAGTGTGGAGTGGGCAGTACTTCGGTTCCTAGTAAGGCGACTTCACTAGGCAAGGAAACCCACGAAGCGCGTCTGTGAGTGACTGAGTGGATACTTCACAGGGCCATACAATGGGAGTTGGGGGTTCAAAGGGGGAAAATACACCTCTTGAGTGTATGTTAAATAATTTTAAGAAAGCCTTCTCAGGGGCATATGGAGTCAAAATGACGCCAGAGCGCTTGAGAACGTTATGTGAACTAGAATGGCCAAAACAAATTACTGGATGGCCATCCCAGGGAACCTTTGATATAAATTTAGTAAGCAAACTTTGGACTGATATCGCCAAAGAAACTGGAGGGTGCCCAGAACAATTTCCATATATAGATTCCTGGCTGAGCACATTAAATAAAAATCCTCCATGGATAAGGGAATGCAAAGTCAAACGATGCAAATTATTGGCTGTAAAAGCCGAAGCTAGGAAAGGAATCTTGCCAAATAAACTCAAACCCATTTTTGAGGGGCCAGAGGAAGAGGTGCTTCCACCTCCACCCTATGCTCCACATCGAAGGGAGCTTAATCCAAACACTCCACCAGTTGTAACCCCAAGGCAAGAAACTGGAATGAATAATGGGAGTGGAGTCACAGAGCTTGATTCCTTGATAGATTATGATAAATATCTTCAGGAGGCATTGGAGTTCTATAATAAAGCCCAAGCAGAAGTGGTTATTCCACCTGTGACTCCTAATAGACCTCCATCTACAGTCTCCTTTAGTGGAACAACTGATTGCCCACCCCAAACCCCTGTACATCCAAGTCCCAGAGAAATGTTACAGAAGTTACAGGGAGACCTTGCTCGGTCAGCAAGCAATACAGCCAGGCGTATAAAGCTGCTAAAAGAACGCCTTGCGACAGATACCATCCCCTATGATTTGAGGCCCCTAGAGCAAAGTGAAGAGAAAGATCACGTAGTAGCCCCTCTTAGAAGAGTATTTGATGCACTTGAGGAGCCTGCGCTGGTTAATGGGCAACCCGGACCACGGCCACCTCGAACTTCGACCCTGCAATATATTCCATTCACAACTACAGATCTGATGAATTGGAAAACACACACCCCATCTTTTGCAGAAAAACCTCAGGCTATGATGGACTTGGTGACTTCAATAGTAAATACTCATAGCCCTACTTGGACAGATTGTCGCCAGCTCCTAAATACTCTGTTCACCACTGAGGAAAGGAGAGACATAATTGAAAAGGCACAGATATATTTGCGTGAGCAGGCCAGAGCGGGAAATATTTATAATATTGACCGTCATCTCCAAGATAACTTTCCCTTGGAAGATCCTAATTGGGATCCAAACAATGCAATTCACCTGGCCAGACTCACCACCTACCGCCAGACACTTGTGCAAGGTATCCGCAGGGCATGCCAGAAGCCCACTAATATGTCTAAAGTCTCAGAAGTAGAACAAAAACCAAATGAGAGTCCGGGAGACTTTTTAGAGAGGCTGCAAGAAGCCTATCGTATATGGACTCCTTTTGACCCTGAAGCCCCTGAAAACAGTAGAATGATTACTGCTACATTTGTGGCCCAGTGCGCTTCTGACATTCGTAAGAAAATTCAGAAATCAGAAGGATGGGAAGGGATGCTGATGAGCCAAATTATGGCCATTGCACGCCGAGTTTATCGGAATAGGGATGAGGCTGAGAAGCAAGAGAAGAAGAAGTGGCAGAAGGAAAAGATGGTAATGCTAGCCACAGCAGTGAAGCAAGACCACCGCCCCTTAAATGGAGGGCGAGGGCGAGGAAGGAATCCACCACTGGGAAGGAATCAATGTGCAAATTGCAAGAAGGAGGGTCATTGGAAGCGGGAGTGTCCTGAACCCCTGAGGTTGGAAGAAGTACGCCCAGGCCCAGGCCCAGGCTCCGGCTCCGGCCCAAGAAACCAGGGACGGGGACGGGGAATGATCCGAGATGGAAGATATCAGAGACCAGGACAGGGACGGAGTAGAGACAATTTCATTGGACTGGCAGAAGAGGATTTTACCCAAGACTAGGAACGACCGGACTCCATAAAGTTAGGCTTCCAGGAGCCCACGGTCACGATTCAATTAGGAAGCCATTTAATAGATTTTATGATTGATACTGGGGCTGAATACTCAGTACTCCCAGAACTATTGCAGAAAAAGGCATCCAAAAGTGTAATCATTAAAAGTGCCACTGGACAGTCAGCTAAGAGGTCTTTCCTCCAACCTTTGGAATGCCAGATTGGGGGACATCGTTTAACCCATCAGTTTTTGTATATACCTGAGTGTCCAATACCTCTCTTAGGTAGAGATATGCTGTCCAAATTGCAGGCCCAAATCACTTTCACTCCTCGAGGTCCAGAAATGAAACTGCCATCAAAAGCAGCAGGAATAATTACCCTCTCAGTACCTAAGGAACAATCATGGCGCCTAATGTCAGCCTTGCAAGTCCAACCCACATTGGATACAGAATTAAACAAGCTCCTCCGAACTCTACAGGTGCCACCAGGAGTATGGGCCGAAAATAGCCCACCAGGAATGGCTAAGAATATAGCTCCAATTGTAGTAACCCTAAAACCTATGGCTACCCCTGTATCTGTAAAGCAATATCCCTTACCCCGGCGAGCAGCGGAGGGCATCCAGAAACATTTGGACCGCCTATTAAAATATGGTCTGCTTAAGCCTTGCCAATCAGAATGGAACACACCCCTTTTGCCTGTTCGAAAACCTGGGACAGATGAATATAGGCCAGTGCAGGACTTGAGGCTCGTAAACCAGGCTATCGAGACCTTGCACCCAAATGTGCCAAACCCATATACCTTGCTGAGTTTGATCCCACCAGAAGCAACATTTTTTACTGTATTGGACTTGAAAGATGCATTCTTCTGTTGCCGGCTGGCACCACAGAGCCAACCTATATTTGCCTTCCAGTGGGAAGACCCTTTGACAGGAACAAAAGGCCAGCTAACCTGGACAAGATTGCCCCAAGGATTCAAAAATTCCCCAACTTTATTTGGCACTGCCTTGGCGAGGGATCTAACAAGTTACCCCTCAACACCGGGAGAAAAGGTGGTTCTGCAATATGTGGATGATCTTATACTAGCTGCAAAGGATTTTGATACCTGTAAAGAAGGGACAGAGGAACTGCTCCACTTGCTCTGGGAAGCTGGCTACCGAGTTTCCCAGAAAAAGGCACAGTTATGTTTAGAAAAGGTCAAATATTTGGGCTTTGACATCTCACACCAACAACGAGCATTGAGACCAGAGAGGAAAGAAGCTATTTGCCTTATCAAGGAACCTACCACAAGAAAACAACTTAGGGGATTCCTGGGAACAGCAGGGTTTTGTAGACTATGGATACCTGATTTCAGTAGTCTGGCCAAGCCCTTACATGAAAGCACTCGAGGTGCAGAAAAGGACCCATTCGTATGGGGACCTGAGCAGAAACAAGCCTTTTTAGTTATCAAACAGCGACTTATGGAGGCACCAGCCCTTGGATTGCCTAATTCGGAAAAACCCTTTCAGCTGTATGTACATGAACAGAATGGGATTGCAGCGGCAGTCCTGACCCAGAGATTAGGAAGTTGGAACCGTCCAGTAGCTTATTTGTCTAAACAATTGGACTCAGTAGCAAAAGGATGGCCTCCATGCCTAAGGGCAGTAGCGGCCACTGCGAGCCTTGTCAAAGAAGCTGATAAATTTACCTTTGGCCAGACGATGTATGTGAATGTACCTCATGCTGTTCTGACACTCATGGAATATAAGGGTAGTTATTGGCTAACGAACCCAAGGATGGCTAGATACCAAGGCCTATTGTGTGAAAATCCCAGGATTCATCTACGAGTAGTGAATATGCTCAATCCAGCGACTTTGCTGCCCCTACCAGAGGTAGATGATGAGGAATCACATGATTGTCTCCAAGTAATGGATGAAGTTTATTCCAGTAGACCTGATCTGAAAGATGAGCCATTAAAAAATCCAGATGTTGTATATTATACGGATGGTAGCAGTTACCTGCATGAAGGTGCCAGACGAGCAGGATATGCTGTGGTCACCAATGAGGAAGTTGTGGAAGCTGAGGCTTTGCCTGCTGGCACCTCAGCACAAAAGGCTGAACTTATAGGTTTAACTAGAGCTCTGCAATTGGCAGCCGGATGTAAGGCAAACATCTATACTGATTCAAAATATGCCTTCTTAACCCTGCATGCACATGGAGCTCTATGGAAAGAAAGAGGTCTAATCGGAGCCCACGGGAAGGCTTTGAAATATGGACCTGAAGTAGAAATCCTGTTAGAAGCAGTATGGGCTCCAGAACAGATTGCTGTAATGCACTGCAAAGGTCATGGACGAGGAAGGGATCCAATAACCAGAGGAAATCATGCTGCTGACAAAGCAGCCCGAGAGGCAGCCCAAAAGCCTGTGGGAGGATTTATAGCAGCCCTCATACCAGAGGTAGTTCCAGAAGAAGTTAAACCTCACTATACCCCAGAAGAGAGGAAGTGGGCTGAACAGGAAGGAGCGGTTGTGAGGGACGGTTGGATGATCCTGCCGGACAATAGGATTTATGTACCTCATCATCTAGCAGGCACAATTGTAAGAAATTATCATGAATCTACTCACCTTGGCGGTACTGCAACTAGAGAGAGTCTCAGTCGGAAGTTGTATATTATTAATCTATCACAATTAGCAACTTGCATTTCACAGAAATGTGTTCTTTGTGCTAAAAACAATCCCAGGCAGGGACCGGTACAACCTCCTGGAATTCAGCATGTGGGATACGTCCCCATGGAAAGCCTAATTGTGGACTTCACAGAGCTGGTCCCTTCTAAGGGATTCAAGTATCTCCTTGTGTTTGTAGATACTTTTACCGGATGGGTTGAAGCTTTTCCCACCCGAACTGAAAAGGCACGAGAGGTAACTAAAAGACTCCTCACTGAATTGATCCCAAGGTTTGGATTACCTAGATGCATTGGAAGTGATAATGGGCCAGCGTTCATTGATCAAGTAGTACAAGATGTATGTCGAGTCCTACAAGTAAAATGGAGACTGCATACAGCATATAGGCCTCAGAGTTCAGGGAAAACTGAAAGAATGAATCGGACTCTGAAAACCCAATTGGCAAAATTAACCCAGGAAACGGGATTGGGATGGGTAGATGTGTTACCCATAACACTGTTTCGTGTTCGGTGTGCACCCACAAAAAGACTTAAGTTGTCACCTTTTGAGCTCCTGTATGGGAGACCGCCCTCCTTTGTTCAGGATATTCCAGCTGACCTTAAACAAATAGGAGATCATGTGACACAGGAACAAGTGCAATCTCTCTCCCGTGTTTTTGTTTCTCTTAACAGGTGGGCCCTCGAGCGCACGCCGTGCAGCATTGCCGAGCCGATTCATCAGTTCCAGGCTGGCGATAGCGTATGGGTGAAAGAGTGGAAACGTGATCCACTTGCACCTAAGTGGCGTGGACCTTACACCGTCTTGCTCTCTACTCCAACAGCGGTGAAGGTAGCTGAGGTGACCCCCTGGATTCATCACTCTCGTTTGAAGAAGTCTGAAGGCAGTTGGACGTGCAAAGGTGACCCCTCTAATCCTTTAAAACTAACTCTCTCCAAAAACCCCTGTATCTAGCCCTACCGGGAACGGGCTAGGTCACGGGCAACATTTGACGACCGGCCTGCTGCAGCCACAACCTGGAAGCTGGCTGACCTGCGCACGCCTGAAGCTTGAGGAGCGTCTGAACCAGCGACTGTGAACGGAAAGATTCTCTAATACAATTGATTGACTGCCCCCCCCTTGTGGAACAATTATCAGAGATATTACTCATTGGGGATCCTCGGGATATATGTTTTGGTCTTGGTGGTTCCCCATTTCTGTCACTGGGGGAATTATATTGGGGCTAATAATTATTTGCTATCACAATAAGGTAATCTTTTGTGGAAGGAATGCATATACTAGACATCAACATGATTTTATTATTAATCCTGATCCCTTGGGAAGGGGAAGGGTCCTTGAATCTGACCAAATTGGCTAAATATGGATTCAGCCATGACCACAATATGTGGGTAGGTTTAGCTGAAATGGTAGCTAATGTTGCAAATAGGACCAATTGCCTTGTTTGCTCTCTTGGGCCAGATGATTCAGAGGGAGGTATGCCCTTATTACCGATACCATTAGATGCCATTGGTATGGTAAGCGAAATGCCACACCAAACTGAAATACAGAATTTCCCCGGATGGAACTCAACTAAACCATTACGAGTTATACCTGTACAAGGGGAATTCTGTGTACATAAATCATCAGATGCAGCTGATTCTCCCATGATAGGCTCTTCTCATTGTCACTATACTTGGGATTATAAGAAGAATAGTCATACCTGGGCACACGGTACTACCTATCGAACTCGGAATGCCTTGCCCTGTGCACCTCCTTTTATTCATGCATGGAAAGTGGTGTGGAACATAACTGTGACAGAAAAAGGCAATCTAACATACTGCACTGTGAACTCTCTACCCCTTTTGGTATTTCGCCTTCTGTATTCCCCGTACCAAAAACCTCAGACCCGATGGTTGTGGTGGATATGTGGAGAATGGGCATACAAGAAACTCCCTTCCAAATGGAGTGGGACTTGTTTCTTGGGTTGGGTATTACCACCAATGTGGATTATGCCCACTAGTTCGGCCAGGCGAACACGAAGGAATGCTGATATTTCTCATATAGCAGGAGGAAGTACCCAAAGTTGGAGCGGTACTGATGATTGGCCGCCAGAGCGCATCATAGCCTATTATGATCCTGCCTCCTGGAATCCTGGTGAGCTCATACAAGGGGCACGGGATCCTATTTATAATCTAAACAGAATAATTCGATTGCAAGCAGTAGTGGAACTTGTAACCAATGCAACGGCCCAGAGTTTGAGACTTATTGCACAACAGTTGGATGAAAGTAGAGCCGCCATTTTGCAGCTGAAAATGGGAATGGATTATGTACTTGCCAGGCAGGGAGGCCTATGTGGAGTCTTGAACTTGACAGGGAATGCCTGTTGCTTTAACATTTCTGATAATGGTGAGGCAATCCGTGTGTTGGCCACAAAGATGGAGAATATAGCACATGTCCCAGTACAAACATGGGAAGGATGGGATATGGGATGGCTCACCAATTGGTTACCTAATGTCACAGGACTCAAAGGGATACTATTGTCTTGCTTGTTTTTCTTGACAGTAGTAGTATTGGTTTTATGTATGATGCCATGTATCATTTCATGTTTTAGAAGTACAATTAGCAAGATGGTTTCAAATGAAACTCTACCTCATATCATGGCCCTATACAGAGCTTTACCTCAGGAATATGATGAAGGTCAAGCTATCAAGGACACTTGGGATGAAGGTCCTTGAGCTTGAAAGGGGGGAATGAGGCATCTAATCATAAGCCTGCATGTTTATCAAAGCTTCTATATATTTCAATCAAGGCTTGTATTTAAAAATGAGCTTAAAAAAAGGATTTTCAAATGTTTCATGCCAGGCAAAAGACCAGCTGCCTAAAAGAACCTTGGCAAGATGTTTTTCCTCCTAAGACAAGAAGGGCCTCATTGATTTATAGTAGAAAAACAATTCTCAAAGTCATAAAAAGGGAGAATTAAATATGCTGCCCCAAGGCTGAGAAAACACCATTAGGAATGGGGAAAGATAATACTAATGTGCCTCCCAGTAAAATGAGCCAGATCTTCTTTCTAAGGTTGAAAGGCCAGGAGCAAATGGAAGGAAAAACATTTAGCTAGAAAGAAAGAGAGCATTTTTGGGGAAGTCTCTTCTAAAGCTGTTTCTTAAACTAAGAGAGTTAAAAAAAGGTTAAAATGTGTTAAATGTTGGAAAGGCAACTGGCTTGGCAGAAGAAGCAGCTTCTTCCTATTTTATTTTGAGGCTGGAGAGGAGGGGGAAAGGGGGAGGTGCAAACTGAAGAGGCTTCTTTTAAAAGCTGTGTTTTATTGAGTTCCTTCCTTTTTACTTTGAAAAGCTTTATTCTTTTAAGAGGCTACCTATGATAAATGTATGAAATATATTAGCTTAAATATATTGGCTTAAATGTAATTATGCAAAGGATTTAAGGAATGCTAGATTCTTATTTCATATGGTTGTAAGAGTTGTATTTATCCTGAAATTAAGTCAGCCACCAGCCCCCCCCTTGCCAGACAGAAGACGCCATCCGGGCAGTCTTGATATATAGTTGTCAGGTATTTTGTTTAGAAACATTAAATGAAGGAAATCTTTCAATGTTTATGTGAAACTCAAGATCCTTGACATCTGTTGAACATAAAATGTAAGATTAAACCATTTGTTTTAGAAGGCAATAGGGCAAGAAGGGCAAGAGGTGAGCTGGTAATTAAGATTCCATGTAAGATATATTATTACTTATTTGTCATTTATATATAGCTCTTTGTCTCCCATATAAGGGCAAGGAAGTGGGTGTATCTTTTGTGGGTGTATCTTTTGTGATTGGCTCTAGCAAACAGCCAATAGGAATTTCAACCAGGCTGATTGGACAGAGGCAGCCACAGGAGGAGCAAAGGGGGCTGGATTAAGGGAATATAAGTGCTGGCCAGAATGGCAGGAGGCCAGGCCAGAGCTTGGTAACCATGTACCACTGTGCCTCTTATTTATTTGTCTGACAAATAAATTACTATTTTAATTTCTCTATTGCTGCGTTGAATATTTCATTCCAGCTAAGCGTTAACCACAAGCAGGCTGCTACATTACCTCCAAATTTAAAATTGCCAAAACTTACAAAAGACAAACAGGAACCGAAGCAAAACAAAAACAAAGACCACCATCATACATTACAATAAATTTGTAACCTATACATCGCCCTCTGCTCATAAATTAATCAAGGATATCAATGGTGATATCGCCTAAAACATAGATCATGGTTTAAAGGGGTTATCCGAGCCACACAGGAGACCGTTTCTCTTCTTTAGGGATAGGACGCTGATCAAGAATCTGGCAACCATGAGTGATCTTAGGGGGTCATCGTCAATTAGTAGATATCTCAGTTTGGCTTCAATCGTATCATCGGCAATTCCCTTAAGATAACTGAGCAAGAAACTTGCTCCTGGCCGGTAAGTGAAAATGAGAATAGGCCTTTTCTGCAGTAGCTCCCCGCTCGTGGAATTCTCTCCCCAGGGAGGCTCACCTGGCACCTTCATTACATATCTTTAGACACCAGGCAGAAACATTACTCTTTGCCCAGGCCTTTGGCTAATTAAACAAACTATGGCCTTTTAAATGGGGGGGGGTGGTGGTGGCAGGGGCTTGTTTGTTATTGTGGTGTGTATTTTTGTGTTATTATAGATTCAGGAACCGTAGACCTAGATTGAGGATTATGGAAGCATTTAGTTCCTTTCTCCAATGACAGCGTAATAAACATTGAAAATAGTATTTGGCAAACACTTAACTTGTAGGTACTGTAGTTTGTTAAGAGTGCTGGAAATGGTAGCTCTGTGTGGGGTAAATGACAGCTCCCAGGGTTCTTTGGGGGAAGCCATGTGCTTTGAACGTATTGTATGGCTGTGTGAAATTATATGGAGTCCTTCCTAACTAAACTGCAGTGATAGCAAAGGAGCAGAAGTCACAACCTATGTTCTGTTTGTGGCTCAGCCATTGATTTTTATGGAAGTGACCTTGGGCTACTAAATAATCTTGGTGTATCTAAGTTATCACCACCAGGGAAATGGGGATAATTCTCTCCTCTGAGGGTCACAGAAATAACTCATTAAAGCTGACAAAGCACCTTGCAAGCCACAAAGCTGTCCAACTTCACCATATTATTGTACAAGTGGGTAATGTACAGGGTAGGGAAACAAACTGAATTGGGCATTTTAACCAGGTTCACACACACCCCACCCCGGATGCTCAAGGGAGTAAATTGTTTGAGGTAAAGAAATATGCAAGCTGCCTTCTAATTAAAACAGTGCTTGATATACAAAGGCTTCCAAGTGCTGTAACTTTCGGGTACGATATGAGTTTAATTATCCCCAAGGCAAAGCTGCTATAATTTTTCAGTGTGAAAACTATGTGCTTTACTGAACTGGACCACCCTGTAACAAGGCTTAGAAGCACAGTGATTTTAATTGCCCCTTAGAGACTGTGGTCTTAACTTTCAAGCATCTTGGCTATTCCAGAGTCATTAATAAGCACAAGACTGGGCCAAGCTCTACAAATTAGGACTTGGCTGAGTTGAGCCCCAAAGTGATATGAGATCTCTGGGTAGAGAATTTGCATTGCAGTGCTTATGGGTGTTATCAGATACCACAAAACAACCCCAAAACGCCTAAAGAAAAACGACAAGCAATTTTATAATTGCATAAATAACAGATAAGAGACTTGAGACGGTCCGTGTATTGCACTTATTTAGTGAACACTTTGTCCCATATTTTCAACAAGGACAATCTTGTCATGCGAGAGCAGGGGTGGGGAACCTGGGGCTGTCCAGATGTTGATGGGCTGCTGCTCCTACAATTCATGAGAGCCATTGACCTTGCTGGCTTGGTCTTATGGGAGTTGGGATCCATCTGGAGGGTCACAGGTGCTCCATCCCTGTGCTAGAGAATGATGGTGAACGTAAATAGTGGGGAATATAAAGTAGAAATAGCATAACAAGGGTGGACTCCCAGCTTCCCCCTTCCATGGTGCAGGGAGGATCAGGCCTGCCATCAGCATCTGGCAGGGTGCAGCAAAGTTTAGGGCCCACCACTGGAGGTGCCTGTCTTTATTCGTTTATTCAGAAATGTGGCCTAGCGTTCTGAAAAGAATTCACCACTTCCCTAAAATGCCTCTAAGCCCTGAATTAAAGCCTAGAAGCATTCTGGGGGAATTAAGGAGTACAGAGTGTAGCCATCCATCCCTGCCATTGCTCTGCCATCCACTCTGCCATATCCTAAGAAGCTTGCTGGCAGGAGACACCAGGGCCATAAAGCACCTGTTTGCAGACCATAAAGCACCTCAGGGTCAAGCTCTCCCTTGAGCCTAGTGCTGGCTATGGGGGAAATGCAAGAGAGAACTTCAGCCTTTCACATCCTAACTGTGACTGGCTATCAAGGACTGAGTGAATGGGAACTACATTCAGTTTCCTGGGAGGTGAGGTAGTTGATTAATGGAGACAGTGCCCTTTCAGCTATGGTGCCCTGCCTTTGCAATGTTTTCTGCAAAGGGACTTTCCTGGCACTTGCGCTCATTGATAAAACCACTCCTGGCCATCTCCACCCAAGAGCAGCAGCAAATCCAGAAATACCTCCAAACTAAGAACTTGTTTCTGCTTTACAGGGAGTGCAATGCCATCCTAAAACAGGAATTGATGGGTATTCTATATGACATAGATAGCATTCCAAATGCTGAAAGATGAAAGTCAATGACATGAGATACAGCTTAGTCACATGCACATTAATGCATAACAAACATTCCAAGTGCTGGAAAACGGATGTGGATGAAACAAGATGCAGCAGGGTCCCTTCGAGCTATTCAGCTCTATGGTTTTATGAATCATAGAATCATAGAATTGGAAGAGACCACAAGGGCCATCGAGTCCAACCCCCTGCCAAGCAGGAAACACCATCAGAGCACTCCTGACATATGGTTGTCAAGCCTCTGCTTAAAGACCTCCAAAGAAGGAGACTCCACCACACTCCTTGGCAGCAAATTCCACTGTCGAACAGCTCTTACTGTCAGGAAGTTCTTCCTAATCTTTAGGTGGAATCTTCTTTCTTGTAGTTTGGAACCATTGCTCCGTGTCCGCTTCTCTGGAGCAGCAGAAATGTGCTACACATTGAAACAGTAGTTTGCAGGAGAGTAGTGGGAAGGGTTTGAAACAATGGTTTGCAGGAGAGTAGTATTTCTGGGTTAGCGGAGCATCTGTAACCTGAAGTGTCTGTAACCCGAAGTACCACTGTACATGTGAAAATGATCTAGGGGTAGAACACAAGCTTAACATGAGTCAACAGTGTGATGCAGCCGGGGGGGAACCCCACTAATGCTATTCTACAGAAGTACAGTGGGGTCAGAATAGCTGACCCTCGGGGTCTCTTCCAACTCTACAGTTCGGTGATTTTATAATTCTATTAAATCAGGGTTTCCATTTCAGTGACTGTATAGCTTTAAACAGATCTCTTTTTTCTGATCTAGAAAGCATCGGTTTTTGCAGCAGAAAATTTGACTCTTTCTACTACGTAATGCTGATCTTCACCTGCTGGGACATGATATACAAAAGAGCCATGACTTAAAACGTGCCCAGAGGAAATGCAAATGCATTATTTGTATAATATATCTTAGCAGAATCGTAAAATGGCAAAATGGATTTATGGCAGGATATCAAAGTGCTCTGTGTCCTGTATTTCTCATTTACATTTTTTCCATTTGGCTAGGAGGGGGTGAAAAGAGAGCTCTGAAGTGACAGCTTCCTGATGCTTCAACTAGAAGTTCTGTTTGCCTACCTTCACAAGCTTTCACCAGTTAAGGATGGGAACTTCTCGTGCAACTCTGTTTACTTGCACTAAAGACACTGGACTCTATAATAATGAGATGGCTTGAGTTGAGTATTACTGGGAGCCGTGACTGATCAGAATGTTTGGACACATTTGACCTTTCTTCAAAACTGCAACTCAGTTTCACACCAAAATATTTTTGGGTGACTTGTCAAAAGTTTGATTCAATATTCTCTCCCGCCATCAAATTTATTTGTTTATTATATAGGGTTCCTTCCCTCTAGGCCTTGTTAAAAAAAGGATGCTTTTTCTTAACTTTAAAAAACCCCAAACCTGAACTATTCAAAATCCTCAGAGAGCTTTCTCTCATAAAAAATTCTTCATGGTTCTGCAGAGTCAGTGTCTACTTTACTCTTATAGCCCATCCAGACTTCTGAAATTTTCGTTGTTAAATTATTATTAAAGGAAGTATGAATAACCAAACTGGCACATTTTAGTTACTTCATTATAACACATATTCAGAAAAGGTTTGATGAAGACTGATATTATTACTATTTTGAGCGCCTGCAAATAATAATAATAAAAAATGTTTTCAACATTAAGAAAAAAATGAGTCATTGCATTTCTAAATTTCTTTGGGGATATTATTAATACCGATGGAACTAGCTTACTGGAGCCCTTTTGCTATAAAATAAATGAAGCCAAATTGGACTGGACTTTTGCTCCATCATCTGGTGTGTTTTAGGACATCCATTTTCAATCATACAAGAATCCCAAGGCAATAAGAGCAATTTAAGCAATTACAAATGTATGAACTCTCTTTGGGATATTCCACAACGGGATTAGTTTTAGGACTGTGATGCTATGGAATTGCAATTGAAGGGGAAAATCTTTTGTTTTCACTAAGTCAGAATATTGATAATTAAATATTATTATTTTTATGACAGAAAAAAGATGTATCCTGGATTAGAAAGCCTTTTACAGTACATAGTTGTATATATGCAAAAGCTCAGTAGTCATAATTAATTTGTTTCTGCCTATGACTACAAATCACTATGGCTGAGTTACTGAAAGGCACCATTGGTACATTTTTGCCTCTGACTAGGTTTTGCAGATGGACTTCTCCAGCAAATTGGTGTTCCATCATAATGGAAATTGGCTCACCCACTTCCTGAGCTCTTTGGTCACAGACTGAATCTTGAGAGAGTGTTGCAGGCACCTCATGCCGGCCCACCTATGAGACAAGGTGAGGCAACCACCCCAAGCAGCAGGATCCACTGGGGCATGAGATCCCAGTGTAGATCTTCATCACCCCCCTTGTTCCTGGTGTAAATCTTCACTTACCCTTTCATTCCTGGTGGGGACAGAGGGTGCCATTTTATGGTTTGCCTCAGGTGTGAAAATGTATTGGACCCGCCCTGCAGGTACCTCTTGCAGTGGTTTCTCCACTCCACCCTCCCATGCGTCAGCCTCACCCCCCAGACGATTAGAAAGAAAGAAAGAAAACCCCCACACACACATTCTTTGCTTTTCAACTGTGTAAAAGTTGAATCCAGTAGAAGCAAAACAGATTCTCATCAATTTGCATGATTCTGCATGGGGTCCACAAAACAGCAACAACAAAACCAAGAACAAACAAGCCTATCAAATTAAAGCCTGCACAGCGTTTCAGCCTCCAAATTTAAAGGATTTCCCCCATATACTGTCAAACATTAACTTCCTCCCATTTTCCTATTAGTTCAGCTCCAGCTAAAGTGCTTTGAATATTCTAATGCACTATGGAAATGTTAAGTGTCCTTATTATCTCTGAATTGCAGTCACATTTACAATAACATGTGATAGTTGTTCCCTAAATTAAAACTTTATACACACGCACACGTCCTATTGCTCATTGAGGTAGTAAAGCTATGTCAGGGCTGCACTACCACTTCAGTCGGCATTCAGTCACTCATAACTCCCACCCCCTGCAGCCTGCAAATGGAACTATAAGTTAATTGCAATTCCATTATTGTTTTTCCTGAAGCCTTTCTTTTATTATGTAAAGCAGTAGCTTAAGGTTGAGCTGAGGACCAGTAGGGCGAGGGAAGAAAGCAGCTGTCTAAACCTTTCCTTCTCAGCTGTTGTTTACTCAAAATTCCACATACAAAACGCCCAGCTGCTTTTCTCCTCTTGAGATAAAATATACTGGAATATGTTGTTACAAAAGTTGGCTGCCCCCCCCCCCAAATCTCTGCCAAATGGTAGCAAGAGTTCCAGGCCTTTGCCCAGGGTCTGTGTTCCTTTGGAGAATTAAGACACAGCAGATACTGTCATGGCTTTAAGAAATATGATTCATTTACATACTTACACCTTCATTCTGCATGGAGGAAGTCCAGATCTTACCGCATGGTCATTTCAAGAGCGGCTTGTACCCCACAGCAGTGCAGCCCTGGAGTCCCAGCCAGCTTTCAGCCAACCTGCCCAAGATGGATCCCCATCTCTTCCCTTCTTCGAACACCATGCTAAAAAGTCTCTTTTCCTGTCACCTCACACCCAGTTACCCTGGCAACCATCTATATCCCCAGTCTCTGTTCACACCTTGGCGCAAGGCAGGAAGACAGTTGTCTTGTACTGCCAATGACCCTCAATGGCCCTGTATTGTCTCTTACTGGCCCTAGTTTTGCCACATTGCATAGGGTAGTTTAACAATTCCTCTGCAGCTTGTATTTCTCCCTTCACATCCCTAATAATCAAAATCCTACTATTTATTAATATAGGATTTAGGGGGTTCCCCCCCCCCAATCTATAACAATGGCACGTGGGTGGCACTGTGGTCTAAACCACTGAGCCTCTTGGGCTTGCCGATCAGAAGGTTGACGGTTCGAATCCTCATGATGGGGTGAGCTCCCGTTGCTCTGTCCCAGCTCCTGCCAACCTAGCAGTTTGAAAGCACACCAGTGCAAGTAGATGAACAAGTACCGCTGCGGCGGGAAGGTAAACCATGTTTCCGTGAACTCTGGTTTCCATCACGGTGTCCATTGCACCAGAAGCAGTTTAGTCATGCTGGCCACATGAGGCCTGGAAAGCTGTCGGTGGACAAACGCCGGCTTTCTCGGCCTGAAAGCAAGATGAATACTGCAACCCCATAGTTAACAGTCCAGGGGTCCTTTACCTTTATCTTTACCTTTACCTTTACTATAACAATATTTTTACATGCTGTGAAATGAGAAGCTTGTAGGTGGGGGCAGGAATTTTGAGCAGGTAAAGGAAGGAAGGGGTTACACCCCATCACACACCCTTCTGATCCTTCATAGCTGTTTTACACAATGAGAGGGCTCGGTGGAAAAGGCTTAACATTTAGTTCTATCCTGAGAAAATTAGCAGGGACCACAGGTTACAGACAAGCTGACCACAAGAAGCAGGAAAAAGCAGTAACTGTCCTAACATGAGGTGATATTAAAAGGACTTGTTTGTTTAAAAATCTGCCCAGGCCTGATCATTGGAAGGCATGCTTCCATTCTTGGAAAGGGGATGAATCTTTTGCCTAATAACAATAATAATACAGTACATTAAATAACAGACTATTTGCTGTCCTTTCATGAACACCTCTGCCCAAAAAAATCAGCTGCTTGATTCTGCCTAAAGGTAGGGCTATCCATTATCTTCTGGTCACACATGGTCAAAGCAATAGCTTCTCATCTCAGATTCCCACCTTATCACTCTCCTCCTTACAGAGCTGTATCTTCGTGCAAGTATCGTTAGCCATAGGTCACACAACACTGAAGCTTTCCATTAGAATTTTTTTTTTTTTAAATGCTACACGGCTAAGGTATGCTTTATAAAACCAACTCAAATGTCTACTGAGCAGCTAGAAAAACCATCACATCTCACAAGCCCTTACAATTATAGTAACCAGAGGCTGTGATATAGAGGTTGGGAAAGAGTTCACTTTATCCCTAGAGTATTGTGAAAGTCACTAACTTCTCCAAAGGTGCTATGAAGCCAAATTGAAAGCAACATAACCCCCATGACCCCCGTCTTCAAATGAATGCCAGATCTCTCTTCATCTGGCATTTAAAATCCCAGACTCTGCACAAGTGCTTCATTCGCATACCTTGTTCCTTTTTCTGTTCCTTCCTTTGATTCTTCTGGTAGAGTTGTCTGGGATCAAGCAAGCCTTGAAGTCATGCCCCCTGGACTTGAAATTTAATTTAGGTATCTGGAGCAGTGGGAACTGGTTTTGGTGACTCTGCGATTAAGAACAATGGCAATGACCCTGCTCGGACTAGAATCTTTATTTTCTGAGAAGGGGAACAGGAATGTTTATTTTCCCTTATGGAAAGGATTTAGTTTTGTTTCACATTGAATCTTGATATTGGGCTGCCTTTGTAGATAGCCCAGAAGCTTTAGCTGATGTAGTATGCAGGGAGCTCCCAGACTGCTTATGGAAACCAGGTAGCCTGCACATATAACACAAGCTCATTTCAGAGTTCTGGTTTTTAATCCTTAAAGCCCCTAATAGTTAGGGTGAGGGTATTTGAAGGGTTATCTACACCCTTATGAGCCTACTTGATCTTAAGCATAGCTGTCAACGTTTCCCTTTTTTTAAGGGAAATTCCCTTATTCCGAATAGGATTCCTCTCAAGAAAAGGGAAAAGTTGACAGCTATGATCTTAAGATTGGTCTCAAAGGCAGTCTTCTCTTTCTTGCACACCATTAAAAGTCACCTGGTGTTTATCAGGGACAGGACCAGCTCAGTGGTGCCCCCACATCTGTGGAACACAATCAGGAGTACAACTTGACCTGAGGTGCAGTTGAAAAGTTATAGCTTTCTGTGGCACAGTGGGTCGGCATATCTGGTGGTTAACCAGAAGGTTGGTGGTTTGAGCCCACACAGGGATGGCTGTGGGCAGGATTCTTGCATTGCAGGGAGTTGGACTAGATGACCCTCTGGGTCCCTTCCAACTGTTCCATTCTATGGTTTTATGAGAAATCTCTAAAGTGGAAGAAGAGACAGCAACTGAAATAAAGTATTCAAGGACCATGTCTTTTGTTTGTTTATTTATTCTGCATGCTTACAAGGCCCCATTAAATACAAACTATGGGTTATAACAAATTCCAGGGACAATGCAACTCAACATGGCTAAAGGAAGTGGTGAGGAAGACTTAATGGTATTTTTGTAGTTTCTGCTTAGCATAATAGGAAACAGGCAGCATGTGCTCTTTCCAGGCAGCAGATCTGCTTCTCATACCAGATCCCCAGGGAGAGAGAGAGAGACAGACAGAGAGAGATTGATCCTGCATCCCAGAGTGCCTTCAGTCAACACTTTCATTCACTCACTCAAAACTGCCAGCCCTGCTTTTTCATCAGCCCCCGCCCCTCAGCTTTTCAAGGTTTTGATAGGTATCTCATTTAGACACACAGATTGGTTTCTACTATCTCCCAAACATTAACTCCCATTAAGGAAACATCAATCAACTATCAAGGCTATTAACAAGTGATGTTGCTAATAAAGGAAGGTTGGCCAGCAGTCATAACAATTACCAGTGTAACCAGGTCAGTTTGGGTTTCTTGGTGTGTCTGAAATCTAGATGTCGATTTGTATGCACATATGGGGGAAGCAAGGTGAGATCTGCTACTAGGAAGACTTATTTTCAGTTTTATTCTGGCTAGCTCACACCTGTGCTAGGAGGATTGACATGGCATTCAGCTTTGTTGTATCTGACTGGATCCCTGTTTTCTAGCAACCCTACACAAGGAAGCAGGAAGGCTGCTTCACCATTGCAGCAGTTCTGTATTCTGCCTATGGCAGGTTTGCATAATTATATGTTTGGAATATTACTAAATATCATTGCAATAAAAGTGCAACAAATAAAAACAGTTTTTCAAAGAGAAATCCGATACTGCCCGCATCAGCTCATCCTTCTGGAAAAAGCCTGTAGAGCAGAGTTTTTGAAACTTTTCATGTTGGTGACACACATTTTAGACATACATCATTTTGTGACACAGTAATTAATTTTTACAGTGGTACCTCAGGTTACATACGCTTCAGGTTACAGACTCCGCTAACCCAGAAATAGTGTTTCAGGTTAAGAACTTTGCTTCAGGATAAGAACAGAAATCGTGCAGCAGTGGTGCAGCGGCAGCAGGAGGCCCCATTAGCTAAAATGGCGCTTCAGGTTAAGAACAGTTTCAGGTTAAGAATGGACCTCCGGAACGAATTAAGTACTTAACCTGAGGTACCACTGTATTAGCAAACCAGAGGTTAAACTAACCCCTTTCCAGCCCCAGGAGGAATTTGGGGAGCCTTCACACGGCACACCTACACACTGCAGCTGACATGCTAACGTGTTGCAACACACAGTTTGGAAAGCTCTGCTGTAGAGTTTTAAAGCATCCAACAAGATGTGCACAACTGCAAAGCCTGTCTAGTGGCAATGTGTTCCACAAGGCATGTGATACTGCACTGAAGAACATACTGCAACCTGCCATGGCATGAACTTGTGGAACAAGCATCACCACAGTGAGGGCCCCTGTAGATGACTGCAATGAACAGGCAGGTTTATAGGGGCAAGGAGATCTCTCAGATACCTTAGTCCAATTTGTTTACTAGCTGTTGCTTACTAACTACTGAACTGCTTCCTTGGATTTGACCCTTGACTTTCTGCTCCGTCTAAACTTGAAGACCATTGGTCTTCAGCTGGTGGACTGGGACTGCCTCATGGGTTGCAGCCTGATCAAGGTGGGTCACAACAGGAGTACTCCCACCATGCAAATATATGGTAAAAGATTAAGAAATGGGTCCCCAAATGCATTCTTGGCCAAAGGTTAGTCCTGGGTCTGGAAAGGTTTGAGATCTCTGGTCTAGACTATGCTACCATGGCTGCACTGGTTACCAATTTTCCTCTGGGCCAGGTTCAAGGTTCTTGAGTTAATTCCCAAAGCCCGAAACAATTTGGGCCCAAAGCCCCAAATTACCTTAATGACCACCTGATTTCTTACACTCCACCTTGATGGCTAAGGTCTTCTGCTGGAGCACTTTTGGTGGCCCCACATGTCCCTGGGGTTTGACTAGACTTTACCAGGGCTAGCCCTTTAGTGTGGCAGGCTTGTGGAATAGAGGTTTGGCAGGAATCATCTCTGCTTATTTTTTAGCATCTTCTAAAAACTGTATTATTCATCCTGACCTTTAAAACCTGAGATTCTTTGCCAGCCACCTTTCACTGGTGTTAGACATTTTTACTGTAGTATGTGTATTTAGGCTATATCTTGCCCTGTGATATTTTATATAAACAAATATATATTTAAACAAAAATACAATATAAGCCTAGGAGTTGCAAACACAGTGTTTGGGATCATGGTCACTGCAACACAATGGGAAATTTGCAGAAAAGAAACTGGACAAAGGAAGAAATATTTCCTTATGTAAGGTTGCTATGATGCCTAGTGATTGCTTTCCCCTGAAACTCTTTCCCCAGTCATCTGCCCCAGATATGTACTTACATAACAGAAAAAGCTTTGCCTCTCCCCTGCAAATGTAACCATTCTTCCATACTGCTTCTCAGCTGTGAATAGGACTTCCCACACATGTCTGCTGTTAAATATCTATTTCAGCACTTTGATGTTCCATTCCTGATGTATCAAGCCCAACTGTCTGGTAGCTTACCTTCCTAATCCTGCTGTTCTTCACATTATCTAATGACCTTATGACTCAATTCCTTGCTCAATAATTGCAAAGTATCACGGGACTATAATTAAAGAACTTGCCTCTCACTTCCTTCAAAGCAGAATGCCGAACCTAATAGCTCTCATATGCTCTTGGACTCCAATACCGATCAGCCCCAGTTAGCACGGCCAGTGGTCAGGGATGGTAGGAGTTGTAGTCCAACTGCATCTAGAAGTGCACAGGTTAGCCACCCCTGCTTTAAAGGTATTTTGTATAGAATTACTTGTGCAAAAGGGCTGATGTGAATCAATGACAGAAAACATAATTCAGGGAGGAAAGCTGCACTTAAGCCACTCAAGGATTTGGGGGGAACAGAAAACGTTGTTATAGAAAGTAAGTAATTTTTATTTACTATCCTTCATCATATGGCATTCTAAGTATCTTTCTTTTGAAAGTGGGTTCCATTTCTAATTAAGAACAAGCAGGTATTTTTCTCTGCAGTATGACCCAACTATTACAGAATGAATTGATTTTTAGTTACTGTGGTGAATCAACAGACAGGAAAAGTCTTGCCAGTGTTCTGTGGTCCTGTAGGAATGGATATCCTACTGTTGCCATTTATCTGCTGTGGCAAATGTGTATCAGGTTGATATTTTAAATTGAGCGTGATGACTCAGTGGCAGGCTGCACAGCCGACTGACTGACTGGGGGATTGCACCACCTTAAAGACGTGTAGTTCTAGTATGATACAGCAACATAGTAGTCACAAACTGGAATCAAAAAGTGAAGCAATTGTTTGTAATCATTTGGTTATTACAGATTTCTTCAGTTGCCTGATTTGTTTGTTTGTCTTTGCATTTATTTACACTGGCGGGAATGAAAGCCCAAGGCAAGATTATTCTTAAAGACTTGCATAATTTATTTTGAATGCACAGTGTTTGTTTCCTTGATATAAAAACTTGGAAGATTTTCTTTTTAATTGGCATCAAAATAGGGGGAGAGCCATAGCTCAGTGGTAGAGTGCATGTTTTGCTTGCAGAAAGTTCCAGGTTCAGTTCCAAGTTAAATCTGGGACATCTCCAGATACGGCTAGATAGTACCCCCTAGAGAGTCATTGCCAGAGAATAATGTTATGAGGTTGTGGATGCTAGGCACTTCTAAATTACTGGACCCAATAAGTATTAGAATTTAATCAAGCCTCCTGAACCCTTGGATCCAGCAAGGGTTAAAATATAAGCCAGTACAGTTTCCTCATGAGGTAATCACCTGGGAGATGAACCTTTACGAAAACAAAAGAAAGACAATGAGCCATTACTGAAGCCAAGGAGACAGGGCTCTGTGACAGAAGGCAAATGGGTGGGGCCCCTCTCCACGTCTGAGACAGAACAACAAAAGCCAGAGTTCATAGTCGAGAACTGGCTGTGATGTGAACTAGAAGGGGGAGGAAAGATAAGGTTGCAGACTGGTATTGGCAGCAAGCTAGAGAGGTCAGAGCACAATGGTTGTTTTCTGTTGAAATCCAAGGCTGTGGCTCTGGATGAAGTAAGACCCTCTTGGGGTGTTAATGCTATGAACCCCTCGAACACAGGCTCTGGTTGTATATATGTGTAAATAAACCATATATCATAAGGACAACACTGTCTGTACTGTGCCACATTTCCAAAAGAAAACACAGACCCTGGCTGAGTGCCTGGAACCCCTAGAATCTCACACCACTCAGAGATTGGGGTGTCAGGCAATGATACAGATGGGGCAATGGCCTTGGCATCAGGTGAAAATAATAATAGTAATAATAATAATAATAATAATAATAATAATAATAATAATTTATTATTTATACCCCGCCCATTTGGCTGGGTTTCCCCAGCCACTCTGGGCGGCTTCCAACAAAACACTAAAATACAATAACCTATTAAACATTAAAAGCTTCCCTAAACAGGGCTGCTTTCAGATGTCTTCTAAAAGTTTGGTAGTTATTTTTCTCTTTGACATCTGGTGGGAGGGCGTTCCACAGGGCGGGTGCCACTACCGAGAAGGCCCTCTGCCTGGTTCCCTGTAACTTGGCTTCTTGCAGCGAGGGAACTGCCAGAAGGCCCTCGGCGGACCTCAATGTCCGGGCAGAATGATAGAGGTGGAGACGCTCCTTCATGTATACTGGACTGAGGCCGTTTAGGGCTTTAAAGGTCAGCACCAACACTTTGCATTGTGCTCGGAAACGTACTGGGAGCCAGTGTAGGTCTTTCAAGACCGGTGTTATATGGTCTCAGCGGCCGCTCCCAGTCACCAGTCTAGCTGCCGCATTCTGGATTAGTTGTAGTTTCTGGGTCACCTTGAAAGGTAGCCCCACATAGAGAGCATTGCAGTAGTCCAAGCGAGAGATAACTAGAGCATGCACCACTCTGGTGAGACAGTCTGTGGGCAGGTAGGGTCTCAGCCTGTGTACCAGATGGAGCTGATAAACAGCTGCCATTGACACAGAATTGACCTGCGCCTCCATGGACAGCTGTGAGTCCAGAATGACTCCCAGGCTGTGCCCCTGGTCCTTGAGGGGCACAGTTACCCCATTCAGGACCATGGAGTCCTCCACACCTGCCCATCTCCTGTCCCCCCAAAACAGTACTTCTGTCTTGTCAGGATTCATCCTTAATCTCTTAGCCACCATCCATCCTCCAACCGCCCCCAGACACTCACACAGGACCTTCACTGCCTTCACTGGTTCCAATTTGAAAAAGAGGTAGAGCTGGGTATCATCTGCACACTGATGAACACCCAGCCCAAACCCCCTGATGATCTCTCCCAGCTGCTGCATGTAGACATTGAAAAGCATGGGGGAGAGGACAGAACCCTGAGGCACCCCACAGGTGAGAGCCCAGGGGTCTGAACACTCATCCCCCCCCCCACTTTCTGAACACGGCCAGGAGGAAGGAGCGGAACCACCGTGTAACAGTGCCCCCAGCTCCCAGCCCCTCTAGGCGGTCCAGAAGGATGTTATGGTCGATGGTGTCAAAAGCCGCTGAGAGATCCAGCAGAACTAGGAAACAGCTCTCACCTTTGTCCCTAGCCCGCCAGAGATCATCAACCAGTGCAACCAAGGCAGTTGGCTGGGACCCACTCCCCGGCAGCCCTGACCCCTCCCCTTAAGAACAAAGTAAAACCTTAAAAAAACACCCCACAATAAAACAATGCAAACAAAAAATACAAACAAATCAAAACAAATTCCTGAACCCAACCAAACATCCATCCCACACCCACCCACCACACACAAAAAAATTCAAAAGGGGAAAAAGAGAATTTTAAAACATTTTTAAAAGAACACTACCCCGCTCCGAGTCCTCCTGGCCAGCAGCAGTAGTCCTTATGAGGTCTGTCAGGACCCGCCCTGGGCCAGGTTGTGAGTGGTAGGAGCAGGGCCCTCAGGCACTCACACAGGGGAGTCCTCCTTTTCATCAGTTTTTGTTTTTGTTTGTTTTTAAGTATTTTACCAGTTTTAGCTGGAGTAGTAACAGATTTTAGAGCATCATCCTTCTCAGCCGGTGGGTTTAATATTTTGAATAGAGATTTTGTGTCTCGTTAGCCTTCTTGTTTAAAATGGTTTTTGTTGTTCTTGATTGATGTGTTTTTAAAAATGGTACTTTGTAGTGTTGTATGCTGTTTTAATTGTAAGTTGTGATTTGTGTCAAGTGGCAGAAAAAAAAAGTGGATAAATAATGTTCCTGAAAATAATGTTCCTGGAAAAAAATCTTAAAATAACCCTTTGTAATGTGGCCACACTGTCATGGAGATATAATCTATGTAGAACACACACAGAGGGAGAATTTACTGACTCTTACTTGATGAAAACCTTCCATCTGCAGTAGACTAGAAAAGGCTATTTTTTTCTGAAACAGATGCTTGGGATTAAAGTGGGAAGAAAAGTGTACTACCTGAGGTTTTTGTACAATCTGAAAATGTCAGCCTTTTGACAATTATGTACAGCTGCTTTCTTATTTCTTTTGCTACTGTAGGTCATGCAAATAGGCTTTAACCTTTTATTTCGTAATGTCACAAGCAACAAGAATTGTCCCTCAGGATACCCAGAGGGCTATGTTTTATTTACCCCCCCTTTTTTAAAAAAAAAAATGGCCCCAAATACTGTAGTTCCCATCCAGGCATAACACCTGTTTTAACCCCATTAGAGGTTGATGTCTCACAGGGATCTGCTGACACTTTCCTGAGTGAAGGAAATCTACCTTCGGCTGTTTTATAAATTCTTCTCAGGTAAACAATTGCGTTGGCTAAACAAAGAAAACTGACAGAAAATTAAAGGTGTTTAATTTGAAGTTTGTGTTTCAAAGGACAAAGATAGCTTTGCAATTACAGTTTTCTTTGCACTATAGTTTTTTGACATCAGTAAATGTGTGCTTTGGAGAGGAAGAGAATAATGACATTTGGGTAAAACTCTACATTCATTTACATAGCTACAAATCTGCAGTCATCTCATTGACACCCCGCCAACCAGGAATGGTGATGTAACACACTATTTGTGGATTTAAATAAACAGACACAACTTTTTCAGCTATGTACAAGTCTGCACTGGGGAAGATCAACCTTCCCTACCTCCATCCAGCAGCGCAGGTATCTGCCTCTACGGTTCTGCTTCATGCTCTCTACTTCCTTCATATGTAACCTCATTCTTAGTGTAGCCCTAAGGCCGGTCCTTGCTCTCCATTCCATGCATTGCTAGTTTCTACATGCACTCTCACACACCTCTCTATCTTCCATCCAGACAAGCCAGACAAATTGTCATAATCCAAGGATACATTCCAGCCAGGCAGAAACACTTGAGCCAGTGAGGGATGTGGCTAGTGCGAGTTCTGAGAACCAGGCAAGATGGCTTGGAGGGCAACATTAAGCCCTCAAAACTGATATTTCCAGTCCCTCATTTACAGATATGGCTCCTTGCACCCTGAAATCTATTATATTCACGTGTCCCTAGTTTTTCAAAATAGAATGCACACCTGGGACTGTATTGAGCCTTGCAATAATAATTCCTTTTTGCTATGGGCACCAGGACTAGAGTACAGGAAGTCCTCGTTTTGCACAGGGGTTACATTCATGATCCCTCTGTACATTGGCAGGGCCCATGCAAAGCATTCCACTCCACCCCCGTTCCACCCATATTTTAGTGATGTTTTCAGGTCACTTCCAGGTTTAGCACTGTGTGTATTTGCATGATCATGCATTAATCGGATGCACACCAATCGGTCATTGCCTGTACTCAGGCCTGTTACCCTAATAGGGTCTGCTCAGATCAGCACTCAGCAAAGACAGGCTGGTTTGTAAAGGGCTTCCTCGTTAGGGAGAAATGTGCTAAGATGAAGGCATGCCTGGTAAACCCTCACCATGGTCAACTCCTGCCCGTAATCCTCTGTCCCCACTGTGGACATGTGGACATGTGGATCCAGAATTGGCCTCCACAGTCACCTACAGACACACCATTAAGACTGTGTTCATGGAAGTCACTGTTATTTGGCTCCAAGTGATTGCCGAAGAAGAAAAGAAGTTTGTTTACTTTTTTCCTCAAACTCCAGTGCAGTTCACATAATCATGTAGATCCATGGGGGTGGTCAACATATCTGTGCACACTGATTGGTTCGCTATGGTAAGATCCAATGTGCGGTGCACAATTTGAGACCCACATGTACTCAGGTGCCTATATGAATCAGCCCTCATTCAGACTGATCTCAGATTTTGCCTTTGAAACCAAAGAACAGATGCTGTGATGAGAGAGCAGACATACAAAAGGAGCCCATACAATTCTAAATCTTATATGTTCAACATGCTTAATACAGTGGTACCTCGGTTTTTGGACGTCTCCATTGCCGAACGTTTTGGTTTTTGAATGCTGAAAATCCAGAAGTAAATGCTTCCGTTTTCAAACGCGCCTCAGAAGCTGAACAACTTTTGCAGCGTGTATCTGCTGTTTTTGACAATTTTCTCTATTGAATTGGTAGACCACCCTTTGCACCTTGGTTTTTGACTGTTTCGGAAGTCGAACGGTCTTACAGAATGGATTACGTTCGAAAACCGAGGTTCCACTGTATCCTGTATAATTCATGTTAGCATCCTGCAATAAGCCACGCCAGAAATGTATTTTGTTCTGGATACAGAAGCATGCAATCTGGAATTTTTTCTTTATTTAAACAACAGAGTGCACTTAGCAAATGAAAAGGAATCCAAACTTCTTAAAAAGCGCAATGCTGGGAACAGCTCACTGTGCAAAGTCAGCACAAATAAACTATATCAAATTAAGAGAGATTCTGTCCCTTCTGCATTGTGTGCCTGTGGATCATGGAAAAATTATCTTAAGTTCAACACTTACAATGTGATAGTGTTCCAAGGCCACAGGAAAATGAATACTTGAATTTGCCCTGCATGCCTTTTAGTAAGACAACAACAAAGAGAACAAGAAAATCAATACAAACGTGAGGAAATGCTGAAATAACGAGTATCATTTAAGCTGTAAAGGCACTCAAAGAGAATCAAAGCTGTCACTATCTGAGCATTGCAGTCAT
Organism: Podarcis erhardii; assembly: GCF_964252035.2. Taxonomy (NCBI): domain Eukaryota; kingdom Metazoa; phylum Chordata; class Lepidosauria; order Squamata; family Lacertidae; genus Podarcis; species Podarcis erhardii. The sequence goes on along the minus strand of NC_138507.1, from coordinate 90,546,740 downwards.
CTTTTTTTTATAATAATTTTTATTCAGTTTTTAAAACACATAATTAAAAAACAAACACATCCCAAAATACAAACAAACATAAACAAATCAAACATAAATAAATTCATAATCTTATTTTCTTGTAACTTCTTTCAATCGACTTCCCCTTACCTCCCTTTCGCTGCATCCTTATTTTAAAATTTTTTAGCAACCCTTTGGTCAATTTATCCATTTAGTTCCCTTCATTAAATTCCCATAAATTTGTTAATTACAGCTGTAGTTCTCTGCTTCTTACCCCTTGACATCTTAACACTCCTCAATTTTACAACAGTTTTTAAGATATATTTTAAATTTCTTCCAGTCTTCTTCCACTGCCTCTTTCCCCTGGTCACGAATTCTGCCGGTCATCTCTGCCAGTCCCATGAAGTCAATCACCTTTGTCTGCCATTCTTCAAGAGTAGGTAGTTCTTGCATCTTCCAATACTTTGCCAGAAGAATTCTTGCTGCAGTAGTAGCATACATAAAGAAAGTCCTATCCTTCTTTGGCACCAATTGGCCAACCATGCCCAGGAGAAAAGCCTCTGGTTTCTTAGTAAATGTCCATTTAAGGACTTTCTTAATTTCATTATAGATCATTTCCCAGAATGCTTTCACCCTCGGGCAGGTCCACCATAGGTGATAAAAGGTACCTTCATTCTCATTACATTTCCAACATTTATTATTGGGCAAATGGTAAATTTTTGCAAGCTTGACTGGGGTCATGTACCACCTGTAGATCATTTTCATTATGTTTTCTTTTAAGGCATTACATGCCGTAAACTTAACACCAGTGGTCCATAACTGTTCCCAGTCAGCAAACATAATGTCATGACCGATATCCTGTGCCCATTTAATCATAGCTGATTTCACCGTTTCCTCCTGTGTATTCCATTTAAGCAGCAAATTATACATTCTTGACAGATTCTTAGTATTGGGTTCTAACAGTTCCGTTTCTAACTTTGACCTCTCCTTCTGAAATCCTATTTTCCTGTCCTCTTTAAATGTCTCATTTATCTGATAGTAATGCAGCCAATCTCGAACTTTGGACTTTAGTTTTTCGTAACTCTGAAGCTTTACCCTTTCACCTTCATATTCTAAGATTTCACAATATTTTGGCCATTTAGAATCCATATTAAGTTTTTTCACCCCCTTGGCTTCCATTGGTGACAACCACCTGGGAGTTTTAGTTTCCAGTAGATCTTTGTATCTGCTCCAAACATTATATAATGCTTTTCTAACAGTATGGTTTTTAAAACCTTTGTACACCATTGCCTTGTTATACCATAAGTATGCATGCCAACCAAAACAATTATCATATCCTTCCAAATCTAAAATGTCTGTGTTCTCAAGAAGTAGCCAGTCTTTCAGCCAGCAGAAAGCTGCTGAGCATTGCAGTCATCAACCATCTTGTCTCCTCCAACTATTCAGGCCTGCAAAAGGAAGATGACTGAGGAGATAATACTGTTCTCAGTTTGTGGGTGCTAGACTACTATAATCTCCAGATTATAGGGAGGGAAGGTTAGAATTTAATCAATGCTTGGAGTGTTAAAACTGGGTGTAAGACTCCTGCATATTAATCCAGGCCCATGAGTATTAAGCTGTGTGCTAGACAATGCTAACCCCCTGGAAGTGTTGAAAGCTAATAAATCAAGGTTAACTTCCTTGGGAGGTGATAGCCTGGGGGATAAGCCAAGGTGTGATGTGGCAAATTGGTGGGGCCCCCTTTACAGAGAAAGCCAAGGCTTAGGGGAGAAAAGTGAGAAGCTTAGCTTGGGTAAGTGTGCCTGGAATCCCTGGAATCTTGCACTGCTTGGAGCTTGGAGCTTGGAACAGCATGCACCATGAGTTGATCCAAATTGCCCCATCACTGCAGCAGAGCTGGAAGGTTGTACTATTCCAGTCATGATGCCAGGTACAATGGCATCAGTCACTGGGAAACAGCATCAGGTGAGGCTGTTGCACTCAAGTTCTGCTTGTGGGCTTCCCATAGTCACCTGTGAAAAACAGATGGACTAAAGAAGCTTTCAGTCTGATCCAGCAGGAATCTTCCTGTGTTCGTGTATTGTTCCTATATTCCATGGCATACAAATTAATGATGGGCTGGGACTGGAAACAGGACAGAAAATGACAGCCACATGTCATACTAAGAACAAACTACATCTGAATGTTAGATGAAGAAAGAGGATGCCTTATTGCCAGTCTAACCAGCAATAGTAGCTGGTTTGGTGGGGTGGAACCAGATAAATTGTCTAGGTGAGCTGCAAGAATGTATGTTTCAGTAGGGTGACTCTACAGCTCTTTCCCCACCATACTGGCTACTACTGCCAGCTAGGGCAGTATTCTGCTGCCTGCCAGCTTCAGTCTGCTAAGATGATTGATGTGTCTGACCCGCTTAAGTACCTTAGCAGTTAGCACTACACAGTATTTTTATATATATAATGGATGCCTTTTCATATAGGAAACACTTGGGAGATTTCATTAATAATTTTGTGTCTCGTGAATTTTAATCACCACAATTGACAACTTGGCAGGTGACATGAGTCTTCCTTGTCAATCACTTCTTTTGCAATTATTAAACCCCTCCTCTTTGCAGTCCTCTTCTTGTTCTCTTTGCAATGTGTCTCAATACAATGCTGCTTCTAGGGACCAGTTTGAATGTACCCCTAAGTATCCCAGGCAAGCAGGTGCAATAATTGGGGGGAAAGCATTTCTTTTTTGCTATCCTTAGTGGGTCACCTTAATGTAGAGCTGAACTATACAGGTCATTGTTATTTGCTTTCCTTAGTTTAAATAGCAGGCATGGAGGGGCAGTATTGGGAGCAGAAAATGGAGACGGGGGGCTAATCCTTGCCTTGCACACCAAAACACTGCCAAACATCCCCCAAAGATGCTATTAGCCCTAGGGAGGGACACTTACATACCTTTAATTCCACATGTGGTTTAGCCCATAGTCTGCCCTCCAGATGTCAACAAAGGACACTATTTCTCTGCATGTCTGCATCTTGTTTGTTTTAAAAATAATCTGAGTTTTCAGTAGACATGGATAAATAGTGGGACCAAACTCCCTTGTCAGATTGTTAAAATCCCACTAAAGATGAGCATGAAAGAGAAAAGGGAAAGAACTGCAAGAGAGAAGTGCTGGGAAGATAGGGTACCTGTACATTATGCAGCTGTTTTGTATGCCCACTTATAAAACTTTGAATCCCAAAGAAACATTCTGAATAGCCAAATGAGTGGTCTGATAATGTGATCACATTTGCATTCCCTAACCACACCCATCCTGCCCTGGACACACAGGTATATTCTTACTTGGCAAAGGGATATGTAATGAATGAATTATGCAACTCACAACAATCTCTGCATCTTTTCTTCTCTCCTGTGCCCATTCCCTGCTCCTTAGACTGCAGGCTTGTGGGCAGGATGTGTCATTTTCAAAGGCCCGTTCTGTACAGCACCTGGAATGAGATTCACCTAAGGAGTCCTGTCAGTGGAAACCCTGCACAAGGACTTCTACTTGTGCAACAGGACTTTCCACCCTCTCTTCCCTGCCCCCCCCCCCCAAATAGCTCAAGGAATGTCAGGACACACACACACATCCTGAGCTGCATGCAGGGGGAGGAGAGGGGAATAATTCCATCTGACAAGGTGAAATGCTTACATGGACAGAACATTTGTCATAGTGTGCTGTTGAATAAGGCGTTTAGATATAATGGACTATATCCAGTGGTGGATTTCACTAGTGGAAAGTAGTTTGGCGGATACAAGGTATATCTCCCAGTTTTTGTTAATCCTGCCTAGCTACTATAGCAGATACGTCACCTTGCCAACAAAGCTCCATATAGTTAAAGCTGTGGTTTTCCCAGTAGTGGTGTATGGAAGTGAGAATTGATGCATTTGAATTATGGTGCTGGAGGAGACTCTTGAGAGTCCCATGGACTGCAAGAAGATCAAACCTCTCCATTCTTAAGGAAATCAGCCCTGAGTGCTGGAAGGACAGATCCTGAAGCTGAGGCTCCAGTACTTTGGCCACCTCATGAGAAGAGAAGACTCCCTGGAAAAGACCCTGATGTTGGGAAAGATGGAGGGCACAAGGAGAAGGAGATGACAGAGGACGAGATGGTTGGACAGTGTTCTTGAAGCTACCAACATGAGTTTGACCAAACTGCGGGAGGCAGTGGAAGACAGAAGTGCCTGGTGTGCTCTGGTCCATGGGGTCACGAAGAGTCGGACAAGACTAAACAACTAAACAACAACAACAACAGCTATAGCCCTACACATACACATTCAGGATGAGTGCAGGGGCCTCCAGCAAATACGAAGCGCTCAACAAAATCTTGCATGAGCCAAAATTCTCTTCACGAGTGAAAGCTACCACTGAATACAACCCTATAAATATTACTATTATTATTGTTATTACGGTATATTATGCATTACCTTTATCTGCTCCAATTTTCTTCCTCACCTGCTGCAATAACAAAGCTCACAGGTATAAAGTACAGCTTCTTATCTATGCTTTTTTTCTAGATTTATGACACACACTAAATTGCTTTCTTATTATGTATGGTACTGTTTGGTTTCATTCCATCTTCAGAAAGTCTATGGACTGAACTTTCCAAGCCTCTTTGAAAATTGCACCTTTGGTGACTACTTCTTTCACCCACCTGGGGCCATTCTGTCTCAAAGTGTTGCACGCAATCCGATGATAGCATGATAAATAGAGACAATAATGCCATTATGTCATAAATCGGATCACAGTGGGAAAAATAAATAAGAGATCTAAAATTCACCTGCAGATGCTGTTTATATTCAGGGACAATTTCAATGGCAGCATTGTGAATGCAGGACGTTTTGTTTCATGGGAGACATCAGCATGGGTCTCTCACATTCCACATCACACCTTCCTGTATAATAATTTCCTTCCACTACCAAATCTAGCAACAATTCATAATGCAGGAGTAGAAATATCGCTATACTGATACTCAGACAAATGGCTCTTAAGATGCTTTATCTTAAAAATGACACCCCAAAATTACAGGGAAAATCATTCAAACCACCACCACTATGGAAGACAATAGCAAGCACTCATTCAGCAAGCTCTGAGCTGTATCACAGCACCATTTTTTAGTCTTTTCTGACAGTTGAGCTGTTCCCATCACACCAATGTCCCAGTATGTCCAACTGTGTAAAATATGCTTTGGTTTTACATTTGTTCTACAGACAACAGGTGTTCCTATACTTCCAGTAACTTTCTGAAAAATCTAAGCTATTTGTTTTTCAAAGCAGCTGCCTCTCCCTAGAAGCAACTATTTGTTACATATTTGGTGCACACTTTGTACTTGTTCTCATCCTTTCACAGTCAAAGGCAATTCAGCATCCACCCGGCAAATTTTAGCAGCCACAGGAAAAGATACTCAGCATTAAATTACAGCATCTGCTCCCACATTCTTAAAAAGCCAATAATATCCAATTTTATTTTTCTCTTTTATGTTCCCAGGATGGGTTTCTCCATCCCAGTTTTAGAAAATATGTATTCTTTTCTTGACATTCTTTTCCAGTTCTTCATTTTTATTCTTTTTTTTTAAAAAAAAAACCCTAGGAAAAAGATTTGTATTTTTCTAAGCAGCACATCTTTAAATAACTATCTGTATATTCAGTATATATCTTGGAAAGAAATGTAAAACTGTCAGCCTTGCCCAAACACATAAATACTACTAGAAAGGGGGGCGGGCAGTATTTTCATAGTGCCTTGGTCTATCCAGAGAGAGAAAATGTGCATTCTAGTAGCCTTCTCAAATCTACGAAATATAATGTTTTACACATTTTACAATTAACCTATCATCAGATTTCCAGTGGTGGGTACCCATTTTAGCATGCTGCAGTAAAAAGTTATTTGCAGGTGATAGCACAAACATGCGGGGGTTGGTAAGTTAGTTAACACATGTACTGGGATTAAAAATCATGACCCACAAGTGATAAGACTGATCTTCTTGAAAAATTGTCATTCAGTGGCTTCCCATTGCAGTCTTTCATTTAAATTCCTTTGTTCAAGATTAGCTGCTTGAAGGTCAGTGGTGCAGTGTCTGGGAGAACTGCAATGTTCCCCCACTGGTTTTTGAATATTTCCATTTCTAATGTCAGATTTGTGTCCAGTTATCCTTTTGAATAGAAGCTGGCCTGTTTGACCTCTGTTGAGTGAAGAAGGGCATTGCTGGCCAATTCTGGCATGCATCAACCTAACACAACAGAGGATATTGATTAGCATAAAACACAACATAGGGTAAGGTGTGCATGGTGCAAATTAATAACAATTTCTAGACTGTAAAAGAAGCGCAGCACAACTTACCATAGTGGGAAAGGCTGTGTACCTCCTCACTCGGCCACCCAGGTGCCAACTTCAAGGTCTCTATCTCTCTCTGTTGCTTTTTCAAAAATCTTTAAGCCACACATCACACAGAAAGCCCTTCAGATTGTGGACTCCTTCAGAGAATTGTCTTCTGACAGCCTGTCAAATAGAGGGCTGTCCTTGGCAAAGTAGTACACATGGCCATCCTATTGGAAGATGCACAGGTGGCATTGGGGCTGGCATCATCAGGACCTGTATTAGTGTTTCCTCAGTAGATATGGGGGACAAAGTTAGCATCTGGGTCTGCTGCAGCGTACTGTCTTTGTTTGCTGTGGCTTATTGTTGCTAGTGAGTAGCTGTTCCAGGTTAGGGGGTTGTTTAAGCCAGCAGTGGCTTACCACTCGAGGCCTGTGAAAGGGACATATCATTGTCTAGGATGGGCTGTAGCCCCTTGATTACAGGTTACATACAATCTGTATACCAGCAACGCGGGTAAATACGTCATTCGTCTGATGAAGTAGATTTTAAAGCTTATGCCATAATATATATTTTTTATTCTTTACAGTGCCATAAGACTTTTTTGTTGTTGCTATCATTAAATGTGCCAGAAGTCTGTATTTTCTTGAAGTTCTCATCTCTGCTCTCTAGAGATTATCATTTTTTAAAAAAAACACCCTGCAATCATTTCAAACCTAATGATCTTTTCAACGCACTAAGTAAGTTTTGAAGGGTCATCTTGTTGATTGAAAGACCTATAAATGTTCACAACAAATCCAGGTGACCTGAGTCTTAGTCACAGCCAATATCAGCCGGGATGTCTCAAGCTACAGTCTGCCTGACCTGTCTCCTTCAGCTCCAACTGTGATTCCTCAGGCTTTAATCACAACAGCTTCCATTTGCCTAACCTTCAACACATACTGCATGCAACACTAATGTCTCGCAACAAATGAAACTGATCAGTAGAAAACACAACTTGAAAAAAGAGACAATGCACATATTTTTGTAAACTAAGAAATTAGTTTTCTTTAATAGAAATTAGTTTTCTTTAATAGAAAAACAAAACAAAAACAAAAACAGACCCTAGTAATTGTGTGACTAGGCGGCAACAGCCCCAACCCCCAGGGATCATAAGTAAGGAATAAAGTCTCTGACAACGTTATATGGAATTAAAATTAAGCCACAACTTTATTAAACTTCCGAATGTAGGAAGACCTTGGCTTAGGCGTTGGGCGTGTATCCCTCCTAGCCCCCCAGCCGAGGCAACTGGGGCACATCAGGGTAAATAGGATATGGGGGTGCTCTGTGATATGCAAGTGTATGCAGGCAGCCCAGCCCATATCCCTGCACACAGAGCAGTTCATTGACTACCTTTCGGTGTACGGCCAGTGACACCAATTATATATAACCCCTTTAAGAGGGGACCCTGGAATCACCGCCTCAGGGGGGTGAGTCACCACTTCACCCCACACCCATTATAGGGAAGAAAAGACTAAAGGATTCCACCCAAGCCGGCCATAACCGTGATGAATTGCTACAGGGAAGATAAAACCTGCCAATGCAGAAAAATTTCTTCCTGGTCCTTCAACAGCAACCAGTCAAAGACCGTAGCAGCGCCCGCTAAACAGGAAGAAAAAGTTAACCTGCAAACAAGAAACATTAAATAAAGGGAGGGTAGGGAGGGTGAATCGCCAGAGCCGACTGCCTGGCTATTGTCGGCTCTACCCCCTATTTACAAATGGGGCTAGCCCCACCTCCCAGCAAGAAACTTGGCTACTGAGGCTGGGCGTGAACCTCCCAAAATTAACACTGAGAGGCAAGCTAGTCTCTGTTTGCCAGTAAGTTCCCTGGGAACTGTAGCACTGCGTGCGATCCCGCAAAGGACACCTACAATGTAAAGTGTGAGCGCTCATTGCATCAAACAGCAGAACAAATATATACCGTGCGGTTCCTTTTCATAAAGGTGTTTTCTCCCAAACATTTTTATCCTCTTCCTCTTTGGAAATGCAAATGTGTACACCTCCCCTCCCTTCTTATTCAGGTGGTGCTACATTTTGATGTAGCACCACCTGAATTTCAGCGAGAGTATGCATTGTCTTTGTTTCCCCAGGGGAATGAAATCAACAAAGGCTTTGATAATTTGCCCTGATTAGCACCTGAAGCTTCGTAGGGCACAGGGGCTCAGCCACTTGAATCACTCCCCCCCAGAGGTGGTCTCCTTCATAAAGGAGAAAAAAAGATAAATTGTTAATTTTTGTTCCACAGGGAGTGCTTATGCTCATCCCCCTATTGACAGTCAAAGTATAACACAGGGCTAGTTCTAGAGGACTTTGAAGTAGCTCTTTAACGATGACTTAAATGATTAGAATAATGAGCGTAAACCAGCTCCAGACAAGGGATTGGACATCTGCTGCTCAATTAGACCTAATTTAGCTTGTTTAGAAGTGATTTGTGCCAATGCCATGCAGTGTGACTCAAAGTTATTTTGTTCTCTTGTAACTTCTTACTTCTAGCCTAAGAGACCTAACAGATTTCTGAAAGAGGTTTGTTTACTCGTTAACTACATGAAAGGTGATGTTGATGTTAATTTTTTAATTTAACTTCCTAGTTTTCAGATGACTGGAGATTTTGAGATTTTTCTGAGCGCTTGGGTTCAAAAGAAAGTAATTCAAAGCAACTGTTGTTGAGACATTTCATTCTGAATCTGCTAGACGGAGCCAGACAGAGGATGATGACAGGTGCCCCCCACAAACATAAATCTTGGCTACACCCATAAAAGATATCCATTTTAAATTAAATAAAAATACATATACCTTACTGGACAGTGCAAAGAGCAAATAACACATTTTCCCACCTCCACCCAGTGGCGGAGCTTCATGCTCCAGCACTGGGGGTGAAGAGTAGGCGGGGCGGAGCTGATGCGCGTTCTGAGGGCGGGGCATGCCACTCACAGGGGTGTGGCACGCATCCTGGGGGCGTGACATGCTGTCTGCAGGGGTGGGGCGCCCAGCACGGGCGGGGGGGGGCAGCCGCGATGGCACCCCATTGGGATCGTGCTGCCAGGGGCGGTGTGCTCCCCCTGCATTCCTCTTCTTCCACCAGTGCCTTCACTCAAGGGGTGTTCTGGAGTTGTTTTTAATGGCTGTTTCTTGCACAGCTTGCAGTAGTGGCCATGTTTAGGAGTACCTATAGTGCTCAGCCAAAGTTCAGTCCCAGCTCAGCACCTGCCTAGGTATGTATTTTTCGCTCCCTAAAGCATGTTCTATGCTGTTAAGGTTTTCAGCTCCATTTGAAATGTCTGTTTAGCACCTTTGAGGCTGTACAAGAGCCTTTGAGGCAAAGTTTAATGTGCAATAGCAGACTCATATCAATGCATTTCCTCATATTATAAGTGGTATTTTGATAAATACCCATTTTAGACTTTTAATCATGTTTTTCACCAGCATTCTGCAAACTTTAAAGCTTTAAACCCCTTTGTTATTACTTTTTCCGTGATTTAGAGCTGAGCCAAAAAGACAGGTCATAACCATTCACATTTGTAATATTTATGATGCTTCAGTGCTGTGCTGCTTTCAAGTCACTTACATGCTTATATGCACCAAGCAAGAAAGAAAATGCATTAGAAATACCGTTTAAATTATGAGTTTTCATAGTTTTCGGTCAATTAAATCATTTATCAGAACTATAATCAATATTAATTTCATTTCCAGTAGCAAAAAGTATGAGAGTGTCCCTGGGCTAAATCTGTTTTCATACAGTGTATGTTGTTAACTATAATTTGCTTCATTTGTTTCCTATCTCTCTTGAAGCTCTTACCTACTTTGTCTCCGACCTTTAATTAAGTATGGGCATACATTTTTCCTTATGCATCACACCAAAGATAGAACAATTGTTTCATTTACTGAACGTCGTAAGCAAAACCAAATCTTTGGTCTAGAGTATTGGAGGTGGAAGATTTAGCATAGCTGACTATAGGACAACACAGAAGCTTTTATGGCATACAGATGAACACAGATGTGCATATATGTGAGCTAGTGGACGTGGGTATGGAAACATATGACACCATTGCTCAGTGATTTGTACTGGCTGCCAGGTCCAGAGCAAAGCCCTAAATGACTAGATACCTGAAGGAGCATCTCACCCCATATACTATTGCCCAGGCCTTGAGGTCACCTGAAGAGATTCTTCTGGTAGTTTCATCGCTCCTTGAGGTTACATTTGTGGCTTGCCAGGAGGACTTCATTGCAGTAAGACCCCAGCTACAAATCACTCTCCTCTCTGAACCGACTGTCTCTCAAGGTCAGTGTTTTCAACTGGCCATTATATGCCTTTGAGATGTTTATTTTGTGCATCGAGACATTTGATTACTTTGGCTGAAATATTGAACAGATGGGAGGGTGGTTGTATTTTAAAATATATTTATTTTATTTTGTTGTTGTTGTTGTTTTTAAAAAAATCTGAACCACCCCGAAATCATGTGCGATGAGCATTGGAATAGAAAAGTTACAAATACATTAAATCAAAAGAAATGGCCATTGAACATTCACTGAACAGTTGTCCATTCTTGCAGTTCTTTGGAGAGCCCCCCATCCCTTTTGAAGCGCTTCTCATTTATGACCAAGGACTTAGCATGCAGGACAACTAAGGTCTCAAGAACACGACACACAATTCCCAGCACCCTTAACAAACTAGAGTTCATAGGATTCTTTGAAAGAAGCCGTGTGCTGTGAACTTATTCTTGTTCAGTATTCTTCTTTTACCTGTGTAAATGAACATCATTTAGGGAGTTTTCCTTATCTTATGTGTCATGGTATCAGCCTTTTAAAACATTTCCCTATTGGATGGTGTGTTTAAAGGACAAGTGAAGAAGAAACAAACTCCATGGATGTTTTCCCTCTATGGTACAAAATGGGTGGGACTTCTTCTGAAGGTTACAGGGAAATGTAAGACAGATCATCAAGGTTGATTAAGCAAAAGAGGAGCTGCCATCTCCTCTGGTTGGTCATTTATACAGCTTGGTTGTACACCCACACAGACGGGTTCCTGTGCCTCTTTCCCCCCACTCCTGGTGGCGTCATTCATGATGATCAACTTCACAGATGTGCTAGTGCTTTTTACTGAATGCAAAGGAAACAGGACTGTCTCCAGTTCTGGATTTGCTACGGCTGAAATGCAGTAGGATTGAGTGTCAGAGAAAGGTGAGTGGAGAGTTGAAAGATGTAGAGAAAATCAACCCAGAGCAATTTGTTTCTCTCTCCTTGCTTCAGTGCCTTGGACCCATTTGTTCATATTGTGCCCTCTTACCTTTCTGGTAATAAAATACTGATTATAGCAGTACCTTGCAAACGGTAATGTGATTATCCTCATCCCTGAGAGACAGGGAATGGCTGTTATCTTCACTTAACAGATGGGATCTGATGCACAGAGGTGGGGAGAAGCAGTATGTTTGAGTCCGTGCAGGCAAAAGGTCTTTGGCAATTTGCAGAATATGGACTTTTAACATTCAGCCTGGGAGCTCCCATTGAATCCTAGGAGCCATCTCATTTAAAAAGCAAAAAAACACCAAAGGAGGAAACCTTATTTCTAGACTTCAAGACGAAGAAGGCAAACCCAGACAGATCTTGCCAAAGTCTAAACCAGAGGTAGTTTAAGCGGGACTTTCAGTAGTCAAGGAGTAATTATGAATCAGTTTATACCATATCGAATATGGAAATCACCATTTTTCTTAGGGTCATGCAAAATGAATTTCTGAGATCTATTTTGGCACATTGAGAGAGCGATAAAATGGGCACAGAGAAATGGGCATAGATAAAGTTCTGGCACTTTTCAGCAGGCAGCAGATTTACCTTTGTTGTTGTTGTTTAGTCGTTTAGTCGTGTCCAACTCTTCGTGACCCCATGGACCAGAGCATGCCAGGCACTCCTGTCTTCCATTGCCTCCCGCAGTTTGGTCAGACTCATGTTTGTAGCTTTGAGAATACTGTCCAACCATCTCGTCCTCTGTCGTCCCCTTCTTCTTGTGCCCTCAATCTTTCCCAACATCAGGGTCTTTTCCAGGGAGTCTTCTCTTCTCATGAGATGGCCAAAGTATTGGAGCCTCAGCTTCAGGATCTGTCCTTCCAGTGAGCACTCAGGGCTGATTTCCTTCAGAATGGATACGTTTGATCTTCTTGCAGTCCATGGGACTCTCAAGAGTCTCCTCCAGCACCATAATTCAAAAGCATCAATTCTTGGGCAATCAGCCTTCTTTATGGTCCAGCTCTCACTTCCATACATCACTACTGGGAAAACCAAGGCTTTAACTATATGGACCTTTGTTGGCAAGGTAGATTTACTTTAAAAAAACCAAAACAACCTATGAGACACACTATCAGCTTCTCCTTTCCAATCCTTTCCATTCCCTCATATTTAAACAGTTATTCTACACCAGTTATCTGTGGTCACAGCAATAATCCTCTCTCTTTCGTTGTATCCCACAGTGCATCTAAGGATTCTTCCTTCCTTCCCCAGATGCACTGTGGGGCATGATGGTCTGGAACAGATGGAGGAAGACTGCTGACTGAAATCTATCAGAAAAATGAAAGGAAATTGGTGCATGTGCTTTGTGCAAAGTATACTTTGTGTGAATCATTGCATTTACAGTGTTGGTGCTCCCTTGTTGCATGGTTTGATTTTTCAAAGCAAATAATTCAGAACTTCCTTTCTAATGGCAGTTGGGGGGGAATAGAAGAAGGGACCAGCCATTCCCCCCCCCCTTCTCCTTTCTGAACCCAACACATAAGAAACTTCTGAGTTAAGAAACAAATGGCAATGGCCGCATGTAGCCACCTTGAACAGTAACTGGAAAAGCAAAATAAGAATAAATGGGCCAGTAAATAAAGCCAGTTGCTCCATTAACGAGTAATGTAAGTTTTCAGGAATCGGGAGTTCCTGCTGTTTCCCAGCCTTATTACCTCTTCAGTCAGTTCCAGATCTACTACCATGCCATTTTGTATGCAATGTGGTTGCATACCACAAGTCACCAAATTAGAGAGAACTGTGAAAAATGGCAGGCCCTCTTACTATTCTGCTTTGTGCCCTATGTAAATATGAATATTCTGTCTGTCTCTTGCTTTTCCTACCCCATCCCGGGTCATATTATTTTACTTACTTGGTATTTCAAGTTTACTCTTGCTTTAAAATAAAAATAAAAATAATTGGCATTGTCTCCAGAGAGCCAATAACAGAAAGGAGGATTTTTGTTTCAAATGATAAATCAACTTCCCAACACTTGAGTGTTGTTTTTTAGTTACCTTTTAAATCCATGAGTTTTCCTCCTTCTTTCTGTTAACAAAAAATGGAGTTTTGCAGTGCTAAACTTAAGTACAAGCGAAGCCAACAACATAGAATCAGCAATGTGCATCTACTAGGTCAGCCTCTGGGAAAATTCTAAAGGATCCCACATTCTTTATTACAGTGTTCAGCACATTTAGTTCTTTCTTTTTCTGATTGACAGCAAAGGTTTACACATCCTGTAAGTTTACAAGCCCTTTGGAGGGGAAAACAGTATTTTGCACTGTACTGATCAGAAAGGCGGCTTGGTCTACGACTGAGGCTCCCAGGGGATACTATAATAAATATAATAGCAAGTTAACTGAAGACGCAGTAACCAGCTACAAACACATATTCTGATATTTGGAAACAAAGCAGATGAACATTTTAGAACGACCCAGATACAGATGACCGTCCTGATCCATGTGCGGGTGGTTTGATGCAAGGATGCCAAAGAAGGATGTCAAAAATGACAGAATGGCCAATTCTTATGCTTTATCAGAAGAAAGCACAAAGTTACAATACAGCCTACAGAGCTTTGCTGCTGTTACAGACTCAGGACGAACACCCAAACAGCAAGCGTTGATCGTGACTTGTCCACACCTAGGAAAATGTTGGGCTCCAAAGGTGTCTAAAAGCATTCTTTCATTACTGTCAAGGAAATCACCTAGCAATTAATTACTCAAAATCCAAGATCTTGGTCTTTTCAAAGAGTTGGCATCCATCTAAATGGTGTATTGGTGATCAAGAAATCGAACCAAGATAAAAGCTTGAAATACTTAGGGATCACCTTTTATTACAATCTAAAATGGGAGACCCATCGTAACAGGATAATCAACTTAGCTATATGCTCCGCAGCATGAATGAAATGATTCTGTTTTCTCGATGGTAATCAGAATGTGCCTGCAGCGGTTAGGGCCTATAGCTCAAAAAATTTCACAACTCCTTTATGGGATTCCCTTATGGATAACTGACTTTAACAACAAAGTCAAGGACGTACAGGCATCCTTCTTCCAACAAATTCTGGGAGCTCCAAATGTGTCTCCTATCTGGCTGTGTGTGCAGAGTTAGGCCAGCATCTCCTAGAATCTAGGGGCTAGATTTTGACTTTCAAATACTATCTAAAAATTCATTTTAATACAGACCTGGAAAGTTTACTAACTTCTTTCTTGAGAGATACACATAATTCTACATGGTTTTCTGATATTACCCTCAAACTCAGGCAAATAGGGATTGCAATACTGTAGATTCCCTTCTTCTATTGGATGAGTCACAAATCTTCTCCCTCATCAAGCAGAGGCTGCTAGATCATGAAATCCAAAAACTCTACCCCTCCCAGCCTTTTTTGTGTAGTCATCTGCTTACTCAGGATTGCAGCCCCACCATGGAGTAATGCCTAATTACTTTTATAATTTAGATACTCTATTGCAGGGATGTCCAACCAGTCAACCGCAATCAGCAGGTTGATCCCCTGGTGTTAGGGGTGGGGAAAAGATCATCATCCGGCCCCGGCCCCTCTCTCTGTCTGTCCTTCATTTCGAAGATGGAGTTATCGCTGCCCCCTAAAAAAAAGCTCAACAACTTTGTGCCCCCCCAAAAAATGGGTAGATCACTGCTAATTTTTTTCCGGGAATAGATCGCAGTCTCTTGGGACTTGGACATCCCTGCTCTATCGCATCGCAGAGCTTTTATGCTAGCTCATCTAAATGCATTCCCCTCATCTGTATTGTTTGGAAGGTTTCAAAAAATCCCCTTCCAGAACAGATTCTGTTCCTGTAATAAGTAAACACCAGATACAATATATCACATAATTTTGGGTTGCCCTCTTCTCGACACCCATCGCAGAGATCTCCTAGTGACTCCCTTGCAGCTCAAAATATTGATTTACAAAGAGTCTGTAATGCGATATTTGCTAAAGGATGATACTCCCGAAACTACCAAGATTGTTTTGGGGTACTTATCTTTCAAGCTAAATCTAAAGTTGCCTGATTTATTCAATGGTGGCTATCTAGTCTTTTATCTATTGTATGTATGTATTTAGATTATTGATGTCTTTGGATGACTTTGTATGATTTTATGATTTTATGATTTTACTGTTTTAATTTATGCCAATAAAGGCTAGTAGTGGTGGTGGTGGTAGTAGTACTTATACAAAAATCAGCATACCTCAGTTTGGCCAGAACCTCTCATCGGTCCACTTGGCCGATGAAGGCATAGGTGGCAGGCCTCCAAGTCTTACAGATAGCTCCCCTCTCTAGGCCAATAACCAAATGTCCCAAGCCCCCTCGGTCTCCTGGCATGGAAAGCAGCTTTTTTGGAGCATCAGTGTTTAATCCCTTGTTCACTCTATTTATCCAAAGCAATTTGATAACCACGGATTATGGCTTGGCTATCATTAACCTGCACATAATTATCTCTGTTGACAAACTGTTGAAAGAAGATGTTCAGTCTGCCATCTCCATCTCTAGAATTTGAAATTGTTGTAACCAACCTTGGGAGGACAGGTAATAAATTTAATAACAGCAGCAACTACACCAACTATCTTTCAATATTTGTTTTGTAATAAAATACTATGTATATTAATTCAGGTTTTAAAAAATAAATAAATAAATCTCAGATTAATTGTAGAAATGGAACAGAACTGATTTATGAATGAGCACCTGTCAAACTGACATGGGACAGAAATAGACTTGATATTTTCATCTCTAAGAGATGTTCGTTCATGTGGGGTGACAAAGGGATACTGCTGAGCTTTTGCTATCATTGATCCTGAATTATCAATAATTCAGCTCTGAGCATGGAAAAATAAACTGATAGAGGGACAGGTACTCAAAGAAATAATATATGGTAAAACTAGTCTGTTTCCACATAACACTTTCTATCGCCGAGTTGTTTAATTCTAGTAATTAAACTATTGGTGAATCTAGTATTTTTATATTGATATATTTAGTAAAGGGGGCTGAAAGTATAAAATTGTATGGTGTCTGGCAAGCTAAATTATAGCATTCAGCAGTTTCATCCAAGTTAGCATGCTGAGGTTGACCTAAAGAGGTTAAATCAAATATGAATTTGTTGAGCAAGAGATGGAACTTATTTTTGAAAGACGAAACACAAATATTTGTAAATGATTTCATATGTTGCAGTCTAAATAAGATTGTGTATCTGAAGAAGTGTGCATGCACACGAAAGCTCATACCAAGAACTGACTTAGTTGGTCTTTAAGGTGCTACTGGAAGGAATTTGTTTTGTTTTGACTTATAAGATTAGGTTATCTTAGCTACACATTGTTAGGCATCATTACAGTAGAGCATGAGGACTAGGTGCTCGCGCCAAAAACTTCACCGAGAAGGTAGACACAGAACAGGGATTTGAAAGAGAGGTGATCTCAGAGAGGCATTAATGTCCTTAAAAAAAAGAAAAAAGCCCAATTCCGCCACTGAGTTTCAAAAACAAAATTCTAAAATTCTCAAAATGTGCAGGATTTCCTTCCTCTGCTGCAATCAATGGTACTTAACACTTGACTTCAAATCCTGACAGTTTTGTCAACTTGTGTATTTGTGAAAGCATTTTTTACAGCTTCACCATGGAGCCTTCGTGGAAGCAGGATGAAGGAAATAAATAATCTCCCTAAAGGTAAAACTTATGCTTTTGTTCAGTGCTCAAGCTGAAAAGAATTTGTATGGTAGAACCACTCACCTTCCCAGGGGGACGGAGTTGCAATCTGGCCACGAGCACTCCCTGTGTGCAGCGGGGGGCATGGCGATGCCGCCCACGTCACTGGGAGTCTTGGCTGCATCGCGCCCCATGGCCAACCAATCTGGTCTACCGGGGACGTGGCTTACCTGATTTAAACATCCCCACGGCCGGGGGCTCAGTCTCCTTTTCTCCTCCTGCATCGGATCTCCCACCCTGTTTTCTCTATCTTGGCCTTGCTATGGACCACAGTTGGTCACCTGTTGAGGGGACCAGGTAGTAATTTTCCCATTTGGAAAATTGGCACTAGCCAGGTGGTTTTTGCCTACCTTGTAGCAATCGTCACAACTTTGCGGTTAGGCATTGGTAAACCTGGTTTGTGGGAGGGGAGGTTGTGGCCTTCAGCTGCCTCTCCTCTTTAAGGGTATTCCGTTAAAGGGATCCAGGGGTGTGGATCCTGTCCGAAGCCCGGGTATGGGCTAGGGCCATGCCACGCCCCCATCGGTGACCCTGGGGGAACTCGCAGTTGATGTATATCAACAGGGCTCCCCCTACTGGTGGTTGACCCTTATGAGACTACCTGCATGACAGTCAGGAGTCAGATGTAGTTGGTTCAGTTCCAATGCCTAAGCCACATCTGTAACCAATAAAGTTGTGGCCTTATTTATCCCACTAACCCAAAATATTGGTGTCTATGGGTTTCATTATCTAAGAAATGAGGTGAGGCTCAGGGCCTCGCCATGCAATACAATACAGACATTATAAAGCAATGGTTCCTTTCACACCCAGGGCTTGCATAGGCAACAAAAGAGCAGTAGTAAGGCAGGTCATAAGAAGAAGGCAGCAGTGGGACAGGAATACCTGGATGCTTTTCTCCTCTAGTTTGTGGTCATCCCACATACACCCACAAAGGGTTTTATCCAGTGGTGGGTTAGTACTAGTTGAAAATACTTCTCACACACCAATCTCTCTCTCTCTCCCCCCCCCCCCGATTTCCCTTACCTACCACCCTCTTCTGTATCATACCTAATACTGCTTCCATTCTGGGGAGCAACTTTTAAGGGGGTAGCTGGGGTGTCCACACAAAAAGCAGGTGTCCCATCTGGACGTAGCAGAAGTCACCACTGGATATAACCCCTAGGTTTTACCACATCTCCTCTTGCTAAGCCTAAACGAGAAATGTTCTCCAGGTTCGTTCTTATATACAGACAACAAAGAAGATACGGAAAACAAGAAAACACCTAAGAGCTACTATGGATCGGTGATGTTACTCAAACTCTATAGGTTAATTTATGACTTTGCTATGAAATGACAAACATCTGTAAGGCTGATTTTACTACCACTGAGGGAAACCACGGCTTAAATAATTAATGTAGGTTGCACAGGATCGATACCTGCTGTTTGGGTTATTATAGCATTTCTGTCTTTGCTTTTTCAGTGATTTTGCTTACTGGTTGAGACTGATTTATGGGGGGGGGGGACAGTGTTAACTAGGACTAATAAAATAAAAGCAACTTCATTATGCTGAATAAGCTTATCAACACGATCTGACTGAATGCAGCTAAGTGATCTTCAGTTCACTAATCTGCTAGATTTTCTGTTGACGTGCCTGTTGTTTTACATCATCATGTCCTTATAAACCCTCAAGAAGTCCATTTATTTTCCTGCGTCTTGTTTCTTGCTGAAAATCTTTGATCCCTTGCAGATCCCAAATTTACTAGACAAATTCTGGAATTGCCACGGTCCACTTCAGTAAGCAAGAAATGTAACATATGCCATTAACTCCAGGCACTCATGGTTTCTCTAGCTGTGACAATGTGACTGTTTAAATGGGGCATTACCTACTACATATGGTTGTTTTATGTCCACTTATCGCATCAGGATGCCAAGTCCTCTCAGTAAGAGGAGTAGATGTTTAAAAGCTCCTTTGCTAAACAGAAGGTCATGAATCTCCATAGGAACACAGCCAAATTCACCACTGGTGTAATTATTACCATTAGGCATCCACTGGCTAAGGACTTGTTCATTCATGTCTGCAAGCAAAATTTATGTCCGGAACTCTGTAACGCCAAAAGGACAGCGTTCAGCCCTAAGATTTGCCCGTGTCCTTTCTTCTAAACCTACTGTCCAATTATTTGTAATTTACTGATATGGCTTGATTCCTCATTACCTGTGGCTGCTTCCTGCTACTAAATACTTAGGATTTGTGATGTTAATATACATTAAAAATAGTTTCCCTCCTTCCAATGGCCTCACAATTATTCATGCTTAATTAATTTGTGTTTCAGCAGACACACAAAATGTGGGTGGGTGTATCAGCATATCAGTAAAATACAGAAAAGTGTGGGAGAGAAGTATTGGATAAAGTTGATAGATGGATGGATGTTCCAAAAATAGATATATATTTTCCCCTTTTTTATATATACACTATTGAAAGTTGACAACAAACTTAGTTGGTCTCTAAGGTGCTACTGGAAGGAATTATTATTATTTTAGTTAGAAGACAAAGGCAAATTTTGAATTAGAGCTTTCACGTTAGCTGTGATTTGACCTGGGGGGGGGAGGTTTCAGGCTATGAAAGGCAGCAAGCTGGAGAGAGGGTCAGATCCTGATGGCTGATGTCTATTTGGATCCACGGCTGCAGCTATGGGAGAAGCAAGACCCTCATTGGGTGTTAATGCTGTGAACCCCTCCATAGCAGGCTCAAGTTCTATACATTTGTAAATAAACCACGAATGCTGTGCCTCATTCCCAAAAGTAAACACGGACCCTGTGTAAGCACCTGGAATCTCTCGCCACTTGGAGGCTGGGGTGGTGTGCAACAGTACCTTTAATTAGGATGCCTGGCAAAACCATAATCTCAGGGCACTTGAGGGATGCAGAGACTCTGAATAGCGAGTTCTCCATTCTGCGGAGGCAGAGTAGCTGACAAACACAATCAACTGTGGCGATGTAGACATGGCCCAGGGGCCTCTCTCTTCATGCACCTTTCTTCTGGCTGCTACACTATGCTGACTCCATCAGCATCCAGGTTTTTTTCTCCCCCTATAGCTGGGATTTCCTATTTCCCAACACTATACATTCATGCAAAATGTATTAGTGCTAGTGCAGGCACTTCTGAACTTTCTATCATCCAGGAGTTTGAACACCGAGTAACAAGCTGAAAACTCACAAAACCTTTGAGCTGGGTAGATACAAAGGTAGCTGTGATCCACAGGTGAAATTTTATTCAGCAGTATTGATTGATCTTCCTGGCAGACAAACACAATCTGGTAGCTTTTTTGGCACGTTTGTTAAAGAAACTTTGAAGTCAGAGCAAGAGGCCTTAAGAGTCAATAAATCATAATTTTGATGAAAAAGGCAAAGTGCATGTGCTCGAGAGTTTCCTGAAAAAAAGGAAAAAAAAAACCTGTAAGGTTGGTGCTGCTGAAGTCCTCCATGCCCAGGATATATTAACCAGATCACAAAAGCAACCGGAATGCTATACTGCAGTTTCAGATGGGCAGATGATGTCATCCAGACCTTGCTGATGTAATAGGTTCGAAGGGAAATTCAAAATGAGATCTACAAAGCATGAAAAAATGCAAAGACCTGTAAATGACTAAGGGTTTAAATATGCTGAAGATCACAGTGCCACCCAAGAAAGATATTAGGTAACGGTCAATTATTCAGTCATTGTGTGTGAATTGCTAAGGAATGTCCTCTGTCAAATGTTTGGAAGTGAAGCCCCCAGAGTCTAAGAAAGAGGGGCGAGCATATTGCTTGGGTAGTCTAGACAAAAGGTGTAAGTATCTCCTTGGGGCACCTGTGGACATCAGACCTCCTTGGGTCATCATGACACTGATCACATCGCAGTGCAATTCAGTGAGCACACAGTGAATGAAAACGTCAGCCCACACAAAGTATGTTTGTTTGAAACATGTTTATACCACCCTTTAGCGCCTTCCCTGCAAAAAGGCTTCCAAAGCAGTTCATAAATGCTGGTGATAAGAAAGTCCCTATCCTTAGGCTCGTAATTTGGAAGATTGCAACACGAAAGGAAAATAGATTGAGAGGGAGAAAGGGGGAGCAAATTTGGCCACAAAGCTATGGCTGAAATGGGAAGATTTCAAGGCGGGGGGAGGAGCCAGATGAAGCTGATGGAGAGATTCCTCTCCTGTAGCTTGATGAATGGCTACTGTAGATGACTGCTGAGGGGAGAACTAGATGAAGTAGGTATTTTGGCAGAGCTGATGGAGTCCTATCTCTCTCCCTCTCCTATAGCTCTATGGAATTGCTGCTGTTCACTCTTAAACACTAAGGGCCCTATCCAGTACACTTGTTCTGTTAGTGCAAGGATATGTGCTTGTGCATTGGAACTTTCTTCTCTCTCCCCCCCCCCATGCCCTGTCCAAAATTTGATCTGCAGAGTTGAGGGGAAGCCCATTACTAATATAGAAGACACACAGAGGGAGGAGATTGTGGAAGGCGAGTTCTACTGCATAAGTGTAAATATTTGTGCTAATGGAACAAGTCACCTAAAACTCTGTTGGAGCAGCCAAAGCCAGCTTAGTGTCTTTCCAGATGTTACGTACTCCAATCCCTAACAGTCCCAGCTAGCATGGCCAATGGTCAGGGATGGTATTCCACCAACATGTGGAGGCCCACAGCTTCTTCATCCCTTACTTAGAAGCTTAGGAATTACTGAAACATGGACTAATACTAGGGTTAAGCTGAAATGGTGTCTCTCTCTCTATGTGGATGCCTATGAATACATGCACACAACATCTTTTGCAAAATCCATTTTTTGCCACGTAGCAAAACTATTTAGGCATTTGTTGGTTTTATCTGATACATTTTTATCTGATGTCTCTACTTTATCTGCTGCAATTATCTCTGTTTTTATTATATTGTATTTTTAAATTTTTATTATATTTTATGGTTGTTTTTAATTGTTGGTTGCCCTGAGTGATATGTAGGCTCCAGAAGAGTGGGATAAAAACGTTCATATGCATAAAAATAAAATATTTAGGAGGGGATGCAGAAATGTTGAAAATGTGCACTGCTTTAAAGTGCCAACAGAGAGCTCTTTCTTTTCTTTTCTTTTCTTTTCTTTTCTTTTCTTTTCTTTTCTTTTCTTTTCTTTTCTTTTCTTTTTTGCTGCTAAAATGAAATGCTCTGAACTAGATGAGAAGTGCATCATATCAATGATTAGGCATTCACGTAGTTTCTTGTTTCAGAAGTTTCAATACAACTAAAGTAATGCAGTGGAGGAAACACTTTTCTGACACCAGTGAACCATGCACCCATTGTTCCCATTAATTTTGCTGCATGCACAGGGCAAAACTTCAGGTGACTTGACTCAGCCCTCAGTTGCACTAAAATGTGAGCTGAGGTTTTCCAAATTCAAACAAGAAATTGTAGGTCATATAAAGCTGCCCTTCATTTCTTAACTGCGCATTTTCACATAGTTTCAGAGTCGGGTAGGATTAGAGTCATTGCTCCAGAAGACACATACAGATCCCTTTAACTATTCTCTGACCCAAAGTGTACTTCAATTAATCACTAATCTAATTAATTGACATGCTGTTCTGAAATATGTTATCATAAAACCCACCAGGCTATATTAAGAATAGTATTTCAAAGAACTGTGAAATAAACGTCATGCAGTATCTCCTCTTTGTAACATTAAAAGGGGTTGGTGTTTGGGGGGTGGTTGGTTTTTTTTAACAACATAGTTAGTTGGACCATAAATGCAAAGCTAATTTGACATTTACTGTCCTCTTCAGCCTTACTGTGAATCGTTACCTCTGCACTCTGTAATAGCAATTTAATTTCAGTGGGTCTCCTTGATGATGCCATTAAACAGTTCAATTAATTCAAAATGTTCCCGTTTTCAGACTTTGTGGTGACTACTCTACATTCTTCTTTGGGTAATTGTTTGGTTAGCCTTTTCTCCACAGGAATCTCTGTTGTTCATGCCACCTTAGTCAGATAGTGCAATCCTATACTTTACAGTACCCGCAGAGTTCCATAAGGTTTAGGTAAGTGGGTATAGAATTGCAGCCCTAGGGAGCAATCCTAACCATGTCTACTCAGAAACAAGTTCTGTTAAATTCATTGGGGCTTACTCCCATGTAAGTGGGGTTAGGATTGCAGCCTTAATGTTTCTTTTATGTAGAGAGTTTTTTTTCTTATGACTCACATTTTGCATAAATAATGCAATTCCAAATTGTTCTTTGTACAAAATAAAATGATCTCTCGATTGAATCTATCCTCAAGTTGTTGCTTGGTTGTACAAATATTTTTATCCAGGCTTTTGAACCAAAGAGGCTCTGCTAAGCAGCTAACAATAAAACCAAATGCACAGAAAAGGCCTCATCCTGGGCAACCTCCCATTATACTTCAAAGGACAAAAGGACCTGGAACAGCAACTCCAAGGTTATCTTAAAATACAGGCTGATTCTTATGAGAGTTGCAAGCAAGGAACCAAGTACTTGCAGATTAAGTTACATTGTGCAAGAGAGCGCATTCAGAAAGGACTCATTCAGGTGTCCTACATGCCAGGAAATGAAATTCCTGCTGATCTGTTATGTAAGGTTGTTAGTAGAGAACAACTTATGGTTTATGTACAGAGGTTGCAATTGGGTTGAACCACAGGTAGTGCAGGTTACACGGAAGGGGGGAGGATGTTAGGATATTTCCGTTCCTCCTTAAAAGGGGAACAGGCTGTTGTGTGTCATAAGCCTGCATACTTCCTGCTCACAGGGAGTTTCTGTTTTGTATATAGCTTTTGTTCTGGCTGTTTTCCTTGACATGGAAGCAAGCAGTCATGTTTTTCCTTTGTTCTGACCAACGTTGAATAAAGCTGTAAATATGCTCTTCCGGGTGAATCTTCCATTGTGGAAACTCTGCGAAAAGGCCGTGCATGAGTCTTGGAATGTGTCTGAGGTTCGTGTCGCTAATTGACTGATGCTGTTTCCATGGGAGACCGATGATTGTCCAGAAACGACGTGGAAGCATGATGGCCTTTGTCTCCCTGGCAGTATCCCAACAGCCAAATGGGGACACCTCATTGTGATTGGTAGTCTCATAGAGAAATCAGATATTGGTGTGTGAGAGTTGTCTTGGAGATGCAGAATGGGGCAAATGTAGGGGACCAAAATGGATTATAATGAAAATCCACTTGGGAGAACCTGGACATTCAGAAGAATCAGAGTTATTGCTAGCTGGAATAATCACTGTCTTGGTTTGGGTTGTTAACATGTCCAGCAGCTCTACATTTGTCTAGGAGTATTCTTCCCTACACACCGGGTATTTAATTTTAATTTGAAAAAGCCATTCGTGTGATTGCAAACCATGCCTTTAGTGTTGCATGCATGTAGACTCTTCTGTCCAGTCTTGAGCAAGTCACGTTAACTCTCTGTGTTGCAGTTCTCCCGTTGGTAAAATGAAATAAGAATGATTTTCTTTGTAGCATTGTCTGGAGTATTAGCTGCCTCATATCATCACAATGCTCTTACATTTGAAAGCATTCTGGAAGTAAAGATTTTACTTGTTATTCTCCTAGCAGCTTGTTGCCTTCTGATTTCATAGAATACAATTTCATTTCTAGTGAAGTTCACTTAGTAAAATTAATTGTAATTAGGCTCGTGTATATACAAGAAGAAGAGGAGTGTGAAGGAGGTGAAACTGAAAAGCAATCAGGCGTTAAGGAAGCATTATACAAAAAAATCTAATTTATTTGTACATCAGAGATGTGAAACTCCACCTACAGCATAATTACAAAAATGCATCAGCATGAATTGCACTGTTGGTATCCATCTCCAACATGAAATGAAAGGAACATATTTTCCATCTTCTACAGCTTTACTTCTGGAGGCGTATGGACTAGCTCGTACAGCAAACCCTTATGTGCAAAAAGTGTAAATCCCAAGATTAGTTGCACAGAGGGTTATCTTGGTAGACATTCTCTGGTATAGAATGGCAAAAAAGGAAATATTCCACAAAATACGATAGTAAATGTTACTGTCTTTAGTTAACTTGGCTATTGTGTCCTGTGGAGGCAAGTGACTAGTCTGTGCACTGGTGTGTCTCAAGAACAAAGTCTATGTTATGTAACACTTCTGTAAAGCAAGAATGGTTAGCCACTAGAAACAATATGGTTTAACTTTTGCCTAGTGAAATATCTCATCTTATATGAAAGGTTGGAGATAGAATGCTAGGAAGGCATTTGGTACACTTTCTCTCTCTCTCTCTCTCTCTCTTGTGTGTGTGTGTGTATAGGTAAAGGTAAAGGACCCCTGGACGGTTAAGTCCAGTCAAAGGCGACTATGGGTTTGCAGCGCTCATCTCGCTTTCAGGCCAAGGGAGCCAGCGTTTGTCCACAGACAGTTTTCCAGGTCATGTGGCCAGCATGACTAAACCACTACTGGTGCACGGAGGACTGAGATGAGTGCCAGAGTACACGGAAACGCCATTTACCTTCCCACCACAGTGGTACCTATTTATCTACTTGCAGTGGCATGTTTTCAAACTGCTAGGTTGGCAGGAGCTGGGACACAGCAACCGGAGCTCACCCATCGTGGGGATTTGAACCGCCAACCTTACGATCAGCAAGCCCAAGAGGCTCAGTGGTTTAGACCACAGTGCCACCCACGTCCCTAATATCTATATATATAGATATAATTATGTCTGTGGACAAACACCGGCTCCCTTGGCCTGAAAGCGAGATGAGCGCTGCAACCCCATAGTCGCCTTTGACTGGACTTAACCATCCAGGGGTCCTTTACCTTATGCGCGCGCACACACACACACACTTGAAATGAGCCATTGCAGAAGAACCATGCAGCTCACTTTACCAAAGACATGAGTTGTCTGGAACAGTCAGCCAACGGGCATCTTTCAGCAATGTGTTTGTTCTCTGCTTATGGCACAATGTGTTTAGGAATTGCTTAGGCTGATGTGCATGGGGCTTGTGGATGGGCAGACCTGTGTCACAGCTTTGCCTTTTGCAGTGACAAAGTCAGATTTTAAATCAGACTTTGGGAGCCAAGGAATTCTGTGGATGAAGAGTATTCTGCGGATGGTGATATCTGCCATATAAGTATGTACTGTATAAGCAAGGATTTAAAAAGGATTGAAGGCCAGCCCTAATCCTGATTTTCCTTTTCCTTTTTAGAATTCCTGGATTTATCACTTTTGCTCCTAGTGTCTGGTTTTTTTAAAAAAAAACTGTGTTAATAACTTAGGTGGAAAGTAAAACATTTAGCTAAATGTGAAGCCTCTGTTTGTCTTGTCAGTCACTAATTTTCTCTTTCTCTTATGCATAGACACACACCACGTTAGGCATCCATGAGCAAAATAACTATCTATAGGTTATCAATTTCTGCTGATCAAGGGTGCCAATGAATGATGAAATTGAAGTTGGCAGTAAATAAGGGCATGACTCATTCTTCTTTGGTAGATTCCCTTATTGGCCATTGTAGGATACAGGACATTTGGATTGATGTTCTTTCATTGTAGCTCAGTAAAGCTGATCTTATATTGACAGATGACCCATCATTCCGTGTGCATCCCGTCATCCCTTCAAGGCCATTCAGGTACTCTTTGATCCCATTCAGGATCTTGTCCAACTGTCATTAATCTTCGTTACAAGACTTCACTATACTTTAATGAGCATTGCATCAGGCCTTCTGAACTTGATTCCATCAAATCTGCTCATAGAATAAAGCCTTTACAGGGTGAGGGCAGAGATGACGGTAATTGGATCAGCGGTTAATATAGAAATTAAAGTTTTGAAGGGAAATGATTGAAGTCAATTGACAAAATTACATTGGCTTTAGAGCAGCACTAACTAAAGCTCTGAAGAAGTTGCAGAATCTCATAATACAAGATTCCCACTGTAGAATTAAATAGATAGGCAACTGGAAGCTGTCGAATGGCTTATTCTTTTCATCAGAGTTTAAACTGAAATCATTTCCAGCTGTATTTTTTGTTGAGAAGGATCTGTTCTTAAAACAATTTAAGAAGGATATTGACAAGCTGGAATGTGTGCAGAGGAGGGCAACCAAGAAGGTCAAGGGACTGGAAAGCCTTAGGAAGAACAGTTGGCTGAATCAGGGATGTTTAACCTGGAAAAGATGAGACTTAGATAAGATATAATATCTAAAGCAGGGGTCAGCAAACTTTTTCAGCAGGGGGCCGGTCCACTGTCCCTCAGACCTTGTGGGGGGCCAGACTATATTGGAGGGGGGATGAACAAATTCCTATGCCCCACAAATAACCCAGAGATGCATTTTTAATAAAAGGACACATTCTACTCATGTAAAAACACGCTGATTCCCGGACCATCCACGGGCCGGATTGAGAAGGCGATTGGGCCAAATCCAGCCCCGGGCCTTAGTTTGCCTACCATGATCTAAAGGGCTGTCATGTAGAAGAGGGAACAAGCTTGTTTTCTCCTGTCCTGGAGGGTATGACTCAAACCAATCAATTCCAATTTACAAGAAAGGAGATTCCAACTAATCATTTGGAAAAACTTACTGGTAGGAAGAGATGTTTGACAGTGGGGCAGACTCCCTTGAAAGGTGGTGGACTCTCCTTTGGAGGTTTTTAAGCAGAGTTTGGAAGTCCGTCTGTCATGAAAGTTTTAATTGAGATTCCTACATTGCAGTGGGTTGCCCTAGAAAGATGACCATTGGGGTCCCTTCCAAGTCTACTATTCTGTGATTCTCTGATAAGAGACTATATAGATCACGGCAGTAGTGCCAACTTGGCCCCATGAGTGTGAATGTCCGGGGCCGTGGGTGCCATGCAGTGTGCATGGCCCTGGCACCAAAATTTGTAGCTGCCCAGCCCCATCATGGGAAATTTTGTTGGTGTTTGGGCACCCAGGGTCCTAGGGAGTTGGCACCTATTGATCACAGCCTTGATTTTTCTGTCTTATAGGTTGTTCCATGCACTGTTGGTGCATCCTTGGATGTTAGGAGAAACCAGCTAGAAAATAAAGTCTACAGACTACTATATGCTTATATATTTATACCCTGCCCTTCCACTGCTATAACACCCAGCTTACAACAGAGAAAAAAGAAAAAGAAGCATAAATATTTGTAAACTGCAAAGGAAAAATATGGATGAAGGGGAGAGAGCGGACACATTAAAATTACTTAAAACAGATCAATACATTTCATTATTCCATTGCAGGCCAAATGCCTGCTGGGGGGGAAAATGTATTAAAGTGAGAACAGAAGAACAAGAGGGAGGAGACCAAATGAACCTCTCAGGATAGGACGTTCCATAACCTAAGTTCAACCAACCAAGCAAACCTAGAGAATGATTCATTGTATCCCAACCAATCACACCCACATTCCAACCAACCAGACCTGGATAATAACCTCTCCAACATACATTACAGAGCCAGCAGGATGATAGGAGTGTAGGCAGTTGCCAGGGATTCTGGACTCAAACCATTTAGCTAGCTCTTTGTATTAAGCCTGGAGTAAAGAGGTTGTGTTACAGCCTCTACTACATAGTCTCCCCTAGTGTGGCATGTAAAGGCATGTAAAAATGAGTTGTGAACCAGAAATCCCCTGGTTCAAATATCACCTTTGCCATGAATTCACTTTTCACAAGTTTTTACATTTTCAGACTCAGTCGCCATTTGCAATATGGAGGCATTAACATGGACCTACCTCGATGCACATCAAGTGTTTTTTTATAAAAAAATATATATTAAAGTTTTATTGGTTTACAAAGGTACGCGCAATGTCTCTTTTTTCAAGTTACATTTTTCATAGGTCAGTTTCATTTGTTGAGACATTAGGGTTACATTAGGAAGATAAAAGAGGGGGAGAAGAGGTGGAGGGGGCCATGTTGGGTGGGGGTGGGGTCGCGAAGCAATATTTCTATTTTGCTTAATGTATGTGTGGGTTTTTGTGTCAGTATCGTTTGTGCAGGTTCTCTTTGCTATTCACTTGTGTTTCATTAGTGGTGAGAGAAATTGTGATTGGCCTATGGTGCAGTTGCTTGTTTTTGATTGGCTGTGTTGAACTTTGTTTTCGTGTGTGAGTGGGGTGGGTGGGTGTTTTTGAATCAGGTTAGCCATATTGATTCATATGCTGTTGGTGGATTCTTGTCTTTGGCCTGTTGGGCTGTGTATGTGATAAAGGGGAGCCATACCAGGGTGAAGGTATCGTCTTCTATTTGTCCCCGTGTCACTATCAGTTTGTTTTGGACTCTTAAAAGTGCCAAATGTAAGAACAGAAGTGCTTTCTGATATATCTATTTATTTTGTTTCTTTATTTCGTAAAACGTATACACTGCTTGATCGTAACCCCCCCCCCCAATTAAACCTCAAAGTGGTTTACAGAAGATAAAACAGTAAAATCAAGGGGGGGGGACGCAACCATACTTTATAACATACAAAAGTTAAAGTGTTGAAACAGATTTATATACAGTGGATATCCCATTATGTTAACACTTAAAATATCTTTGTCAGTTAAACTATCTATGTCAATGGATACGTCAAGGTAATAGCTATTTAATCCTTACCAAACATAATCAGAACAAAATACAAATTGCTTGTCAGGAAGGAGTTAGGCTGAGAGGCAGAAATTCCCCTACCAGATGGGCTTGTAGCCAGGTGAGATCACAGGCGGGGCAGACCAAATCTAATTTCATACATTGGGTGAACAGAACCTGCCAATAAAAAAAACTGATGAAGCAGTTTTATCAGTATGATAAGAAACAGGTAAGAATGAATTGCATTTGCAGTTGGAAAAGGCAGGAGAGGCAGTTTCTATTAAGAGGCTTATAATGGACTGTGCAAAACTGGGTATTTGTTCTGATTTCTTTCAGGCTGGTGGAAGGTTCTATGGTACTAAATAATCCTGATTCTAATCTTGCGGAAGTCACCCACTGTTTCATGGGCCCCTTGCAAGCTTGAAGCCCTTGAAGGGCCTTATGCACAAAAGCAAGCATATTGTGAAAAACTGAGGCTTGAAAACACTCCCTACTAAGTAATCTTATGCATATCTATTCTGAAGTGAGTCCCACTGGGACTTACTCCCAGATTAGTTAGCACAGGATTGCAGCCTCGATAACATAAGAATTGAGGCACTCTGTCTATTGTTAGAGTGTGCACTGGAAGACATCAGATAAAAGCTAGACTTCTCTTGACTACCATCATTTCCTCACTAGGGTGCCCTAGCTCATGCCTTGAGAACCACTGAAACAAACTAATTTAAAGTTTAATTGGCTTCTGTCAAAAATAGATCCTGTCAAAAAAAGCAGATAACCAGCCTCAATAACACAACCCAACTGCTATCATTCCTTCCTAGCAATTTGAAGATCAATAAAGAGCAATAAACTTAACAAGGATAATTAAAAATAATCATAGTGAAATGCCACATACATACTATCTGATCTAATGAGGAAAGGACCTGACAGCCTTCCTATGGCTCATTTCACACTCCCCCTCCCCTCTTTTCCCTCAACAGGGATGGCCAGCTGAGGCAAGTATTCCTCCCCCCATTTTCATTTCCTTGTTGCTGCAACTAGGAATGGATGTCATTTGTTCACACCTCATACAGCATCTGTTGATAGTTCCTTCTGCTCGACTTGATCGCGCAGCATTGTTATGGAGGAGCCGTTTCACCAGCTGTAAATACAGAACAATATCTGTGGAGGGAGAGGGATTATCTTTGGATTTTCTGTCACAGATCCATTCCTTAGTCTGAGAGCAAAGAAGTCTGTCAGAATCCTGGCAATATTCCTCTCCCCCACCCCAGCCCACCCATTTTTTTATCTCTCATTAACACGTTGCCTTTTCTATGAAACTGGCTTTCATCGTTTCTTCATTTCTTTGGAATTGCAGGGAATTAAGGAGGAGTGGGAGGGCTGATCTGAAGTACTTTGACACAACTATTGTCGCCACACACTTATAAGCAAGAGAGCATTAGGGATAGATGCGAGGTCCCCATTCACACACTTCAATGCATTTGTGACAAGGACACTCTCTTGAGTCATGGGTAGAATGATAAGGACGTCGCTTAGCTTTTGTTTCTTTCTTCTTTTTCCTCAACCCGGATATTATTAAAACAAAATAAAAAAATTCCTTCCAGTAGCACCTTAAAGACCAACTGAGTTAGTTCTAGGTATGAGCTTTCGTGTGCATGCACACTTCTTCAGATACACTGAAACAGAAGTCACCAGACCTTTCTATATAGTGAGAAGGTGGGGAGGGGTATTACTCAGAAGGGTGGTGGGAATGGGTGATTGGCAGATAGCTGCGATGAGCCTGTTGACGACTCTTAACGACTGCAATAGGTCTAACAGGAAAAAGCAAGGGGTGAGAAGGTGAAAAATGGCTTTGTCATGTATAATGAGATAAGAATCCAATGTCTTTGTTCAAACCAGGTCTCTCCATAGTTTTAAGTTTGGTGATAAGTTGCAATTCAGCAGCTTCTCTTTCCAGTCTATTTCTGAAATTCCTTTGTAATAGAACAGCTACTTTGAGATCTTGTATAGAATGTCCTGGGAGATTGAAGTGTTCTCCTACTGGTTTTTCCGTCTTGTGGTTCCTGATGTCGGATTTATGTCCGTTTATTCTTTGGCGTAAGGTCTGGCCTGTTTGTCCAATATAGAGAGCTGAAGGACACTGTTGGCATTTTATGGCATACACAATGTTAGACGATGAGCAATTAAATAGTCCCGAGATGGTATGTGTGATGTTGTTGGGGCCAGTAATGGTGTTGTCCGGGTGTATGTGGCAGCAAAGTTGGCATCTGGGTTTATTGCAGGCTCTGGTGCCAGTGTCCGTGTTAAGTCTGGTTATAGTATTATTGTGGGTTAGGAGTTGTTTAAGATTGGGGGGCTGTCTGGAGGCAATGAAAGGTCTTCCTCCCAGAGCTTGAGAAAGAGAACTGTCATTGTCCAGGAGAGGTTGTAGATCTCTGATGATGCGTTGTACTGTTTTAACTTGGGAGCTGTATGTGATGACTAGAGGTGTTCTGTTATTTTCTTTTTTGGGTCTGTCTTGCAGCAAGTTCTCTCTGGGTATCAGTCTGGCTCTGTTGATCTGTTGTCTAACTTCATCTGCTGGGTATTTTAGTTCTAAAAAGGTTTGCTGTAGATCTCTTAGGTGAGAGTCTCTGTCTGTAGAATTGGAGCAGATGCGGCTGTAACGTAGTGCCTGGCTATATACAATGGACTGTTTGGTATGTTTGGGATGGTAGCTAGAGGCATGTAGATATGTTTGTCGGTCAGTTGGTTTACGGTATAAGGTGGTGTCTATGCGCCCCTCCTGTATTTTTATAGTAGTGTCCAAAAAATGTATTTCTTGCATAGATTGATTCATTGTTAGGTTGATGGTGGGGTGAAAATCATTGAATTTCTGGTGGAAGGTGTCCAGGGTCTGTTGACCATGTGTCCAGATGATAAAAATATCATCAATGTATCGCAGGTACAAGAGAGGTTTGAGTGGGTAGGAGTTTAGGAAACGTTGTTCTAAATCTGCCATGAAGATGTTGGCATACTGTGGGGCCATGCGGGTGCCCATTGCTGTGCCGCTGATCTGAAGGAACAGGTCATCACCGAATTTGAAGTTGTTATGGGTAAGGACAAATTGGCAGAGTTTGGTAGCAAAGTCCGCTGTGGTTTTATCTGAAATGGTATTCCTTATAGCTTGTAAACCATCGTTGTGTGGGATGTTGGTATGTAAAGTAAAGGTAAACGAACCCCTGACCATTAGGTCCATTCGTGGCTGACTCTGGGGTTGCGGTGCTCATCTCGCTTTATTGGCCGAGGGAGCCGGCGTACAGCTTCTGGGTCATGTGGCCAGCATGACTAAGCCGCTTCTGGCAAACCAGAGCAGCGCACGGAAACGCTGTTTACCTTCCCGCCAGAGCAGTACCTATTTATCTACTTGCACTTTAATGTGTTTTCGAACTGCTAGGTTGGCAGGAGCAGGGACCGAGCAACGGGAGCTCACCCCATCGCGGGGTGATCAGCAAGTCATAGGCTGTGTGGTTTAACCCACAGCGCCACCCGCGTCCCTATGGAATGGCTTGTAGATTTCATTAAATCTGAGTACTAGGGTAAAAACTTCAGTCACGTGCAACTTTGTGCAGACATTAAATTTAAAATGGGTCACTGAAGCCTATGCATGACCAGCATTAGTGGTACACCCCTGACTTGGTACACCTGTGACTTGGTTTAAATATGTTATCAGCTGTGTGGATAATGTACAGCTAACTTGTCAGAGATTTTTATCTACCTGGTATAACATTTATAGCAGGCCTTTTGTCTTCCAAGAGATGGACAGTCTTTTTCAAGGTATTCATCACTCTTAATGAGTTAAAGTATGTTGTTGGAAACTGGGGCAGCAGCATAGCTAGCTGCTTGGGCACCTGGGGTAGCACACCTGTCCTGCGCTGAAGGCCGGGGTGAGCCACCCATGGGGCGGAGCCTGCAGGTCCTGGCGGGGCAGGGTGGAGGCTGCAGGTCCCAGGAGAGATGCTTGGGTTGGGCGCACTGCAGGCTGATAAGTGCCGCTCCCTGCGGTGTGGCACCCAGTGCCCCCCACCCCTCCTAGCTATACCTCTAGTCTGGGGTTTAAATCATAGACGAGCATTAACCCACTGTGTAGTTGTGAGTAAGCAGCTTTCTCAATGTGTAAAATTGGGATTAAATAGTAGGATCATACATGAGTGTCATAGAGTGAACACGATAATGGCTGTGATGTTCTTCGTGCAGCAAAGGTGTGAAATGATTATCATTCCTTTGGTTTTTGTTCTACGTCTGTAAACAAGTCCAAATGTTACCTCCCACACACAGAAGTCTATTTTAGGAAGTCTATTTTACAAAAAGAACT
This sequence comes from Podarcis erhardii, assembly GCF_964252035.2. Lineage (NCBI taxonomy): Eukaryota > Metazoa > Chordata > Lepidosauria > Squamata > Lacertidae > Podarcis > Podarcis erhardii. Next base: position 90,512,527 of record NC_138507.1, on the reverse strand, counting down.
TGTGAGCAAGGTAATGCAGGGGACTCCGTTTCAAGAGAAACTGAATTCAGAACAAGCTCATTTATTAATTCCCTGGATAAAACCCCTTCATATGATCTTATTTTGGAGAAATTCACTCAGTTCCTTTTTGGTCTTATTTCCCATGCATCGTGAGTGCTTTGATTTGTAAGACCAAGGTAGAATACAGAACGCGTGGTCGTTATCTGAATGCTCCGCAGTAGGTCCAGGTGCTGCAAATGCTTCCAAAAGATCATTAATCTAACTAATTAAACTAATTGACATCTGAGCCCTTCATGGAACATTGGAATAGGCTCTTTACAATCTCTACACAAAGTAAAAAAAAAAACCAGCCACCCACAAAAATCTATGTTGATTTCCCCAATATTTTTATATCAGCTAGATGTGGAAATAAGAATTCCATGTTTCAAGCTCAGGTTGCTGCTATGGCCAGGAGTGCCTTTGCACAGCTTCAGCTCATGTGCTCCTTTGAGATGAAAGACAAGATATAAATGGAAATAATAATAATATGTGCGCTCTCCTGGGAAAAGCACATTCACACATGCCTTAGACCCTTAGACACATCCAGGCTGGATTACTGGAACATACTCCATGTCACAAAGGTAGCCAATATAGACCCCTCCAGATCTTGTGGATTGCAGCCCCTAAAGGTCAGGACTTTTAGGAATTCTTTCTTTTTGATATGTGGGTTATTTACACATACAGTATATACAACCTGAGCCTAGGATGGAGCAGCTCACAGCATTAATACCCCCAAAAGGTCCTGCTCCTCCGTTAAATCACAGCTTTGGATCCAGGTCCAAATCAATCATGTCTCTTTCTCAGCCTGCTTTTCAGCTCAGCTCACAAAAGGCCACCTTGACTATTGTCCTTCTAACTTCCAGGCAGGTGAGGTGGGGGTGTGGGAGTCCTACCCATTTGCCCTCTGGCACCGAGCAACTTCTTTCCTTGTACTATTGAAGGTAAAAAAGGTAAAGGTAAAGGACCCCTGGATGGTTAAGTTCAGACAAAGGCAACTATGGGGTTGCTGCGCTCCTCTCGCTTTCAGGCCAAGGGAGCCAGCGTTTGTTCACAGACAGCTTTCTGGGTCATGTGGCCAGCAGGACTAAACCGCTTCTGGCGCACGGAGGACTGTGACGGAAACCAGAGCAAGCACACCAGTGCAAGTAGATAGATAGATACCGCTGCGGTGTTTCTGTGTGCTCTGGTTTCCCCAGTGTTTCAGAAGCCAGATCCTGCATCACCATAACTGGGCTGTTTTTATAAGTTATGAATATATTAGGTTCCTCAGTTTGTTCTACATTTCCTCCTTTTTGAAATGAGCAAAGCAGACAATGATATCAAAGGGTTGCTCCCTCTCTGTTTGGGTCCAAGTACAGTCATACCTCAGGTTACAGCTGCTTCAGGTATGCATTCTTTTGGGTTACGGACTGCCGAAGCCCAGAAGTACAGGAACAGGTTACTTCCGGGTTTTGGCGGTTGCTCATATGCAGACGCGCGGAATCGCAACTCGCGCGTGCGCAGACGCGGGTTTCAAACACTGCAGGTTGCAAACGTGCATCCCGCACAGATCACGTTCGCAACCCGAGCATCCACTGTACTCTGTGGGCCCACTGAAAATCAGGACTGCAAGCAGTGATTCAAGCCATGACGCAATGAATTGTACAGCATCAATTTCTTCTGCTCTTTCTTCAAAAGAATAAGAAATGTAAATTAATTATTCTTTGTCGATTTTCTTCATCTTCCAACTTGTTGTGTATATCTGTATATTTCCCTTTTTTGTAATTCTTTGATCTTTTTGTCATGGATTTGGCTTAATTCTTTTGTTGCTGTAGTTATTTCTATTAAAGAGTCAAGCATCGTGCTAAGTTCTGTCAGTTTTGTTCCCACTAGAAGCATTAGCTCTTTCCAAGTATTTTTAATAAGCTCCTTTATGGTTTCTTGTTGTGCTGCAAACTCTTAAGATATTGTTAGCATTTTCTTTCTCCGGCAAGGAAGAGGCCTCTTTTAAGAGTGGTGCCATCTTTGGCTGTTGCCTGCATTAATGTCCTTATTGAAGTGAGCCTTCTATCACTGGGCAGGAAGAATTGAGTGAGAACTTTCATTTTCAGCTTTTCTGAATGCTTTTGCATTCCTCTCTCCTTTCTCTGAATTTTTTGAATTCTCCAAGCTGTTTTTCTGGGCCTTGGAGCACAGCTTAGAGTTTAAGTGGCCATCTTATTTCCTTCATAGCCACAGCCACTGGCTCCCTCTTGTAGTCTTTTGGCAAGTGGTCAAGACAGTCTTACTTGACCAATATTTTGGGTTGTTTTAATTTTGCATCCTGTTGCTGCGCATGGTTTTAAGAATTGCTCTGTTTTTAAACTTTCATTTCTTCTGTATTTTATTGTGCTATTATTGTTCTTTTATTGCATTTGCTTTTAAATCTGTGTTGTTGTTGTTGTTGTTGTTGTTGTTGTTGTTGTTGTTGTTGTATTTATACCCTGCCTATCTGGCTGGATTTCCCCAGCCACCCTGGGCAGCTTCCAGCACATATAAAAATGCAATAAAACACCAAACTTTAAAACCTTCCCAATATAGGACTGCCTTCAGATGTCTTCTAAAACTTGTGTACAGTGGTACCTCGGGTTACATACACTTCAGGTTACATACGCTTCAGGTTACAGACTCCGCTAACCCAGAAATAGTACCTCAGATTAAGAACTTTGCTTCAGGATGAGAACAGAAATTGTGCTCCAGCGGCGCGGCAGCAGTGGGAGGCCCCATTAGCTAAAGTGGTGCTTCAGGTTCAGAACAGTTTCAGGTTAAGTACGGACCTCCGGAACGAATCAAGTACTGAACCCGAGGTACCACTGTAGTTCTTTATCTCCTTGACATCTGATGAGAAGGCATTCCACAGGAAAGTGCCATGGCCGAGAAGCCATTCTGAAGACTCTCGTAGCCAGAAGCCAGGATATAACAAATATTCTAAATAAAAAGAAATACTATATTCTGTTGCACCTCTTAGGCTTTCGTTTCAAGAGGCTACACATTAATTTGAGGGAGCAATTTATTCCTCTTTACCTATCAGGTGGCAAATGATGCTGAGCACTGGAGGAGGAAGTGCCTTGTTCCACCTATGGGCCCCAGTTCATCATTCTCAGAACTAGCAGTTTCAAAGAGAATGTCCTGAGCGTCTGTTTTCAAAGAGTTCACTGCTTCATCCATTATCGCTTGCTTTCCATCAACTTTTTACTGACTCTTCCAGTAAGATACATTGGCTGGATCTAGACACATCAAAGAAGCCTTTCACTTTAAAACATTGTAAATGTAAACAGGGAAAACAAGTAGAGAAAAACGGGACTCCATGTCATCATCTGGTGGCACAATGTTCTAAAAAAGGTAAAGGACCTCAGACGGTTAAGTCTATTCAAAGATGGCTATGGGATTGCAGCGCTCATGGTTTGTCCAAAGGCAGCTTTCCGAGTCATGTGGGCAGCCTGACTAAACTGCTTCTGGCACAATGGAACACTGTGATGGAAGCCAGAGCGCACAGAAATGCTGTTTACCTTCCCGCCAAAGCGGTACCTTTTTATCTACTTGCACTGGTGTGCTTTTGAACTGCTAGGTTGGCAGGAGCTGAGACAGAGGAAAGGGAGCTCACCCTGTCATGTGGATTCGAACCATAGACCTTCTGATCGGCAAGCCCAAGAGGCTCAGTGGTTTATACCACAGTGCCACCCGTGTCCCTTCGGCACAATGTTGTATCGCACATACAACACATATATAAATCGCTTTTTCTTTAGCAGTCTAGCTGAGTCCATTTTGCCATTAAGGGGCTACAAAAGTCCTTGTAAAATTTGTCACTTCAGTAGTCTCATATATCCCTGTCAGGTCATTGAAAAGAAAGTGGAATCAAAAGTTTTCCTCTGTCATTAGACCCAAAGGACTTGGGGTATGTGATTTTGTTGTATTCATACCTTTGGCACTATACTCAAGTGGTTTCTGTCACTGGGGCAGATTCCTAACTGGGCCTTTCTTCATGATAGTCTTTGCAGCAGATGGTACCTGTATAAGGCTTTCGACATTTTCGATTTAGCAAAAAACTTATGGGAAGCCATAGCACTTAGAAATAAGATTCAGGCTTTAAATAATAAGTGGATATCTTAAAATAAATGTTTATGGGAACCTTAAGCAAAATCGGAGTATATCAGAGTTCAAGAGTCTTATAAATATGCATTGGGGTTCCCATTCCCATGTGTTAGGTCTGAGATACAGGATATTTGCCTTTTGGAACCTTTAATGGAAACCCATTCTTAGGTCGACTTCTAGAAATACTCAAAGTATTAACTTTTTCCTTATGCCTTTGGAGATGAACATCAATCAGTTCTAGATTAAGAGCAAATAGATTCAACTTTCTCTTTGCCCACATTTTAGTTCAAGGAGAGAAGAGAGGGAATGAATAATGAAAAGCTGGTTCAGGTCTTGCAAAAGAAAGAAAGAAAAAAAGGAAGAAAGAAAGAAAGAAAGAAAGAAAGAAAGAAAGAAAGAAAGAAAGAAACCCCACACAAATTGTATCACATCCTAGCAGATCCTATGCACTCTTACCTGGGAGAAGTCCCACTAAACTCACTGGATCTGAGTAAACATGTATATAAAATTGTACTCTCAGAGCTAGAACTTAAGAGACATATAATTTAGAAGTAAACATAAAATGCACATATCAAAGGTAAACCACTGGAATAAATTTTACTCCCTCTCTTGTCATTGGAAGTATAGTCTGTATGTAGAACTGTCTTGCAGCAAAGAAGATATATTAATACGTAATTCCCTCACACCTTCAATTGTTTCAACATGTCCAGAGAAGTTTATGTGCACTACTTCAATTCAAGTTCCATGGAAGGAAAGTAGGATATAAACTAACTGAATATATAATACAGTGTTTTAAAACCCTTTGCTCAGCAGCAGGGTATTTTATAAAACAAGTTATCCCATCAAAAGTGGTGAAATATGTCTAATAGAAATCTGATGGAAATATGAATAGTTAACACAGCAGCTGAAAGAATTGTCCAGTACCACATGAAGCTACAAGACAAGGAGTTTTCCATTCCTTTGGCATTCTAGTTTCGAAGGCAACATACTGCTAGTCAAAAGTGCCAGGTTTTCTGAGCTATGAAGTGAAGCCCTTCTATCCTTTAAAAAAAAAACCAGGGAGGTGTTTGCTCTATGTTTGTCATAGTTGGCATAAATAAATAACTATTTAATTTGTGTAGTCTACATGATGCTACCCTCAAACACCACCCTGTAAATTTGGATTTATGCAATATAGAGATAAATTGGAGAAAATCTGACTCCATTCCATAGCACAGACAATTTGTTTCAGTGTTTTAGGCTCAGTCCTTCCTTTCTTCTACTTTCTTCTACTGCCTCTTCCATGCCCACTACTTTCATTTCTTTTCTGGCTGTGCTCACAGCTATTTCCAGTACATACCTGGATGGGTTTAAATAATCATCATCATCATCCTGATATTTGCACAAAACCAGAAAACTGCACATGCAAATTACATTAAAAATTATACACTATATACATTGGGCAGCAATCTGAAAAATGTGTGCTCAGAATTTACAACTGTATCAGGAGCTTAGGCTATAGTGTATATATTTCTTTTGATCCCTCGGTTTTGCACAAAACCAGAAAACTGTACTAACATCTTCACAATTGCCTTTTCATACTCCTAAGTGGGATTTAAAAAGCAATAACAGCAAGGTGAGCATGCAAAGAGCTGTGTGAGTGCCATGTCATAACAGAATAGGTAGCATAACAGAACCAATGACATAAGGAATGCACAAAAAGGAATGCCTACTGGTAGGAATGGGAAAGACCAAAGTTGCTCCTCATATACAAATTTAAATATGTGTGAGTGCGGACTACTCCACACTCAAGTGGCAATTCAAGTGGCAAAAGAGTGCATTAACAGCTACATAATGCTGAAATGTGGATAAGCCCAGCCTCATTGCCAGGATCGAAGACAAATCGTTCTCTGTGGGGTTTTCAGTCTGTGTCACCTCTGCCAAGACAGCTGCTTTAAAAAGAAAAAAGGCAATTAGTGATGCATTTGTGCTTCAGGGGTTTTCGTTTCCAATGCGGGGAAACTACTTTGCAATAACTGGCCTGAACTCCACCCCACCCCACTGCCACTTTCCTCATGCGAATCACTCACTTCAGAAACAAAGCAGTTTCAAGGCACTCAGGTTGCAGATTTTTAAATTAATCTGGCCCCAAATGAGCCTTCCACTGTCTTGAATTCCAGCAGCATAAAATACCTGCCCAGCATCAGCACCAAAAATTTAATATAGTTTCCGCGGTAAACTATGGGAGACCGGAGAATTTGAAAGTAAAGTTTATTGCACTAGTAACTCAGAGAAGCAATTCCTAAAACTCATGACACTTTTAGCCAGGGGGTTAGTAGTAGCAGAGAAACAGAAATCATTTTGTTGAGGGCTACCATGTACCTGGAATTAAAATCCATCTGTCTTGGAAACAGTAAGGAATGATTCGCATGACACACAGATGCTCCCGCATTTCAGTGTAAATCATATCCCTGTGCTTCTGAAGGAATAATTCTCTATGAGGGCTTCATGTGACATGGGTCCAGCTGTTTTTGTTGCCAGAGTTTTAAGAGACTCAGGCAAGACTGGGGTAAAGAGCATGGGGAAGCCTCATGCTGAACTGTATTTGGGACTCCTCATGTCTCTTGCCTGTAAATCATACTCTTATATCTGCTAGCACATCTGCACACAGAGAGGCTTCCAGCTTGTGGAAATCAGTGTTGCTGGATAAGTTTCACATTCTGTTATTGGTAATGATTTAGAGAATACTGCATTGCAAATTTTGCACCAGTTGGGGTTGGATCTTTTGCTTCCCAGTCTTGTAACAAGGATAAAAGTTTGTCTTCTTTATTGCATGTTCAGGCCCTTTCAAAATCATGCTATTATTGACTTCTAAATATTTCTGAATTATTTCCCCTCTTTCTGAAGATACCACTAAAATTCTCATTTATTCCTTACTGTATGCAGGTCTGATGATTGCAATTAGCTGCTCATTGGCCTTCCTTTATCCATAATAATACAAAGAATGATATCTTCTTTTTCTCTCATTTTTCAGGCTCATAAATATGATAATGTCTTTTGGTTTCCTTGCCCTGCCTTCTTGACTCTTATGTTCATTTTTAAAAAATGCATCTTTTAAATGCTTACAGTTTGTCATTCCTCTTTATCTTTGTTCTTTAATTTATATTAAATTCTTGGTGCTATACACCAGAGGTCCAGGGTTTGCACAGGATTAGAAGCTTTGAGAAACTGAATGTCATTGAAGATTTAGAGAACACCACTCCACAGAGTAGTCATATTACTCTTGAGGGAATAGGAATCATAGAGCAAAATGGAACTCCCAGTCCAAATGGCAACTAATGATAGTGCAACTTAGGGAATACAAGAAGAGCCTGCTGGATCAGCCAAGGACCTGTCTAGTCCAGCATCCTGTTCTCAGCAAGCAAGGGAAACCAGCAAGCAGAATTCAAGCACAAGAAAAGCATGGAAAGGGGGAATGGATGCAACAGAGTTTCCTTGAAGAATGCATGGCACCCTGAGCACATTCCTCACTGCAATATTTTGTTACAGGTCCCACTTTTTTGCAAACTTAATGTTATTAAGTCTGCAAAATGGGGATAAAATATTTCAGAGGGCTTTTTTCTGGCTAACTAAGAACACTGATATCTAGTGACCTCAGGCATAGTTATGTGTTGGGAGTGCAACAGCAGGGATCACTTAGTTTGCAACTTAAGAGTTATTTCTGTTAACATTAGCCAAGGGCGTGTGTGTGTCTGTGTGTGTAGATGTTGCTTAGCAACCAGGCAAAGTGGCATGATTGTCGCTGAGGCAGCATGTGCTCTCATTGGTTGTGTAGCTTTTCTCTGTATGTTTAATTTAATGTCTTCCAGCTTAGGTACAAGGCCTGACCAAAGGAAGACAAATCCTCCCTGCTCCTTTCCTCTCAAATTATACACTGTTTTTCCCCTATCTTTCCCAGTACAGTTTTACGATACCTTTTCTCTCTGGACTCTGTTTGTGTTATATGTGGCTTGGCTAACAACAACTTTTGCAAATGACCACATGGGAGAGGAAGAGCCCAATGTTTCTAGTCCCTCAGCTACACAAATGGAGTGGCCCTGCATCCCTTCTCAGCCTGATGGAATAGTGAACAAGATGGCGGAGGGAGGAGTCTTAGCTGAGAAACTCCTGTAGTGGCTCCTGTATCCCTCCGTCCCTCCCTCCCTCTGTTCTAGCCATATGACAGTACTGGCTTAATAAGCAGCTAAGGAACCGGAAACATGACTATTTTGTAATGGGTAGAAATGGGGAGAAATATTTGTTGGTGAAGTTTTGGAACTTTTTTTTCAGGCCTCTTCTTTGGGCACTTTTAATTTCTCTTCACAGATTCCTCTGGGTCACCAAAAAGAGAAAAGAAAACCACATAAAAGCTAGTAAGATTTTCTTGTTTAGCTTTATTGCAGTTGGTCATCAGTAAGGAAACAAAAGAACAGGTGCCTGAAAAGGCCCATTAGAAACATTCTCAAAACAACTCCAGCTGCAATTAAAACAGAAGAGAACAAAAAACTCAATTGTGTTTTCCACAAAAACAGCAGTATTTAGTCATTTATAGAATAATGGTCCCACTATTTCAAGAGACATGTGGCAATATACTTTTAATAGAATAGAATATTTTAAAACCTAATTTTATTGTTTAAATTAGACCAAATTCTTAACATTGTATTTTATCAATCATTTTTATTTATATTTTATGTAAACCATTTAGAGGCATTGATGATGGTATAAGTGGTATAAAAATTCTGTTAAATAATGCATAAAAAAATGGGGGGTTGTTAACGGCTGCCACATGCATATGAAAATGTTCAGTATTGAAATGAACCTCTTCTCCTCCAATTGAATGAAGTGTAGTTTACAGTGGTGCCTCGCAAGACGAAATTAATCCGTTCTGCGAGTCTCTTCGTCTTGCGGTTTTTTCGTCTTGTGAAGCACGGCTATTAGCGGATTAGCGCTATTAGCGGCTTAGCGGCTATTAGCAGCTTAGCGGCTTAGAGGCTATTAGCGGCTTAGAAAAAGGGGGGGGAGGGAAAAAACTCGCAAGAACTCGCAAGACGTTTCGTCTTGCGAAGCAAGCCCATAGGGAAATTCATCTTGCGAAGCACCTCAAAAGACGGAAAACTCTTTCGTCTAGCAAGTTTTTCGTCTTGCGAGGCATTCGTCTTGCGGGGCACCACTGTAGTTACCCCTATTACAGTGGACCCTCTAGTTACGTACCGCTCTGGATATGTAACTTTTGGGTTACGAATGTGGCAAAGATGGAAGTGTATAATTCCAGGTTTTGCTGCACATGCGCACAGAAGCGGCGCCTCTGCCTACGGACTTTTTGGGTTGCGGACGGCCCCCCAGAATGAATTTAATTCGGGGGGTCCACTGTATATAACTTAGGAAACATTGGTTTCCTCCCCCTCCCAATCCATCTCTCTCTCTCTCCCTCTCTCTCTCTCTCTCTCTCTCTCATCGTGGCTGGGGCTGATGGGAGTTGTAGTGTAATATCTGGAGGGCCACAACTTTCCCAGGCCTACTTTCAAATTGATCTGATTTCCATGCAAAGCAATTATCTCTAGCCTTATATTGTTTTTTAAAACAACAACAACATCTACAACAACATGTTACAAATATATTAAAATGCTGTGCATGAACAACCCAGACTGTGTCTACACAAGGGCACTAATGCATACATGGGCCTTTTTCCAATGTGTGTGTATGTTTGTGTGCTGTTGCCCATGCAACAGTGCTTTTGGTTTAATGCCTCTGCAATCTCTCTTGACGTTTCCAGTCCATATTAGTGGGTGGAGCTTGCTGGGGTGTATCTGTGCTCTGTGGTGTCGTCCCCTCCCCTCATTTAGTACTCCCCCACACTCTGCAAGTCCCAGAAACTTGAGGCCCGTGTTGTGGGAACGCACACAGGTATTTGTCTACCTGTGCATGCACACTGTTTTAGAAAAAAAAAGGCTACCAGATTTAACCTGGACTGGAAAAATCTTGATTTAATGGGACAAAAGTGCAGGCTGCGAGTTGGATGAAGAGGCAATCTTGTGGGCAATGCCGAAGAAACCTGAGGCAGCTACAAATACACATTAAACTCCGGTGTAGGCGAGCCCTCCACTATGTGGGTTGATTTACAGTGACATGGACAAGCCTGTACACTCCTATTATTTCTGTGCCGTTCCATTGAGATAAATAAATAGCCTTTAAGCACCTTCAGAAAGGCAGGATTTGATGCTTACCTGTGTAGAGTGTGGTGCCTTGGTTCATGACCTTGGTTTCCAAACCCATTAATTCCCTTTTTAAAAAACCACCAAAGGCAGAATAAAACTAAAAGGGGAAATGGCCTGTTTTAATTTTAAAGCTTATAGTAGTGTTGGGAAGGAGATGCATTTTGACCGAGTGAAGCAAAATACTTTAGAGATGTAAGGCTGGGAATTACAGCTACTCAACAACCCCTTGAGAGAAACTTACTGCTCTCAATCTGAATAACATATTGAGATGGGGAGATGGTATTTAAAGCATTCCTATGTGTTACATATTTCACAGCTTCATTCATGCGGGGAAGGGGGGGGCAAACATACACACAAAAGTTGTGTTTCTTTTAAAGCATGCATAGACATCTGCAAGGGATCTCCAAGCACAGAACTGTGACAGATCAGAAGGGGGGGTGGGGGGAGTGTCATTAGCTTAATACTACTAGTAACATCTTGGCTCTCCAGAAATCTTTGCTCTTTAAATTCTATTAAAAAAAAAAAAAAGGAACAAAGTAAGGGCTTGTGTTGGGGAAACGTAATAGAAAAGCAGCCTAGTAGAGAGCCAATATGATGAGGCAGATGTGGAACAGTTGCTTTTTCAACTGCACTTCTTGCAAACTAGCTCTTTTCCTTACCATGATTTTCTTCTGTTCTTTCTTCTTGGTGTACAACGAAAACAGATGGGTGCTTCTCCAGAAAAGGGTTGGACACCTCGAGAAACCTTTTCGGATCTCCTTGGAATATATTGCTAGTGGGAACAGAAGTGTAGCTGTCATTGATTCCTTTGCAATGAAGAACTGCAGCACAGGTAAAGATTCTGTCTTTCTCCCCACCCTAATTCTAATGTATTCCACTTACAAGGTTGTGGGCACAGTAGCACACCTACACATATATGCTTTATTTTGTAAAAATTCTGCCTATGGAAATGTTTTGGGGAATATATTTTTTCCATTCAGTGCTTTCATCCTAATCTCAAATCCACTAGTGTCTGCACTGATAGAAAGACGGTGCTGCTTTGGGCACTGAATAGAAAAGAAAACTATTAATGGCATGACCAATTGTTTTGTTCAAGTACTCATAATAGAGTAAATAAAGCAGCTCAGTTGTTGTTTCCTACAAAAATTGGATAGAATTTTATCTTTATTTCTTATACATGCAGTGCAATTATATGCATATTTACTCAGAAGCAAGCCCTGCTGTGTTCAGTGGGGTTTGTTCTCTGATAAGTGTGTGCGAGATTGGAGTCTCAGGTTCCAGTCTTATCCTCAGTGATCAAGGAGTAGGGGCCCAGGGCCCCACTGAACATAATGAAGTTTACATCTGAGCATGGTCTGTCTCTTTATGGCAATATGCTGCTGTTGTCAACTCACTCCCATGGTAGGTGTTCCTAAGCCAATGTGGTGTAGTGCTTAGCATACTGGATTCCAAAGAGATCTTTGTCCAAATCTCATCTCATCCATAACATACTGTGAGGGATCTCGGGCCAGGTCTCGGGCCACCACTCTGTGTGCCTCTGCCTGTTCTACCTTACAGAGCTATTGCAAGGATAAAGCAAGAGACCATTTTGACTCCCTAAATGAAGGGTGGGATATAAGGAAAATAAGAAACACATAAGAAAAGTTTTCAGATGGGTTGGAGGTGGAGATGACACCAAAATACTGCCTGTGTAGAAATCCAAATCAAATCTGGGGGTCTGTTTGAGAAAAAGCCAAAATCAGACAAGAAAAGTTTCTCAAAAGGGTCTGCAAATCGATAAGTCAAGAATAATTATGATTTTACCTTCAGTGAAATTTTAAATGAATGAAACCAATGCCTGACATATTTAGAACCGGGGGGGGGGGTGTCTTTCCACTTTCTATCTACCTAAAGCTCCATCACTCCTCTTGAATCCCAGTCCCCTACTTTTCCCTACAACCTAGTGATATCCAATGAGTCTTCCTTCTTCTTTTCTGCCCTATCCTGTCATTAGTATTCATTATTTAACACAGCAGTCTGTGACTCTGTTTTGAATAGGTTGTTACTCTTACTGATGTCAAATGAAATTCAATGTTGTCTCTAATCAATCAAACTTGATTGATTTGGTGATCTGAATTACTTGTGCATAATATTTCTTGGCTCATGATGAATGTGAAAAATTTGGCATTCTGGATGCTGCAAGGCTTGGGTTTTGGTCTTTCAGTAACCAGTGCTTTTTTGCTAGAAAAAGAGGTTCAAAAACTCCCTAGGTTGTTGAGATTATTTTAGGGAGCCACCAAAGTTGTACAGGTTGAATGCATCTTACACAGACTTCACTTCCACAACCACAACTTTTTCAGCACTTCCGCCTTGCTTGCCAGGCTCTGGGAGGGTTGTGCAAGGCAGAGCTGCAGTGGTCTATTGTGATAGCACCCCCTTGACCAGGTGCCCTCTCCCACAGTCTGCTGGGTTCAAGACTGCTGGGTTCAGGCATGTGTATCTGAAGATGGGTGGCTAGGACAGACTATGGATTATTTATATTTTCATTGTCCCTTCTGTTAGATAAATACACATTTTTTGCCAATGCTGTGGGAACCACTTAAACTTGACACATTTTAGAATCTCAGCAGGTTGTAATCTGACCCTGGGACTAATGTGAATGTGGTAAGAATGAACAGGTACACAATATAAGGAGAACCTGGTGGAACTCTAGCAGGGGGGAAGCATGTTAACAGGTTTCAAGACTGACTAGTTGCTGTAATTTCAAAACTTGCAGTAGGTATGTGCTAAGTTCTTACTGATTTCATATGAAGCAAGATAGCTCCAACTCATAGTACCTGGAGATAATGTTTAACTCTATAGTTACCACAGTATGTTTCATGCCTTATAGTGAGGCATTCTTCTTATTACACAGAATGTTTGTGTGTGAGAGGATAAGAGGTAACCTTGGTTTAGGAACTTAAGAGGGTCTATATTCCTGTTGTACCACATATTTGTTACGTGATATTAAGACAGTTGCCGAAGTTGCAGTTCTAACTCTGAATAAATCTTTTGAAGTTGTTTCCAATTTCTTTTGATGCCGTTTGCTAGAACAAAGCTTTCTTATTTTTTACTCTAGGTTTCTCCTTTTCAAAGAAAAATAACAATACTTCCTTCCACCACTGTGGTGGTTTTAGGATAAATTAAAAACTGTAAAAGCAATCTGTGAAGTATGATGTACTTTAAAGCCTAGTGGGAGTTGTTATCCAGCTGTGTTTAGGTAACTTAATTCATATCTATGGGCGCTGTGAAGGACCAGATGGACAGTTTTGCAATTTCTGCTGGCAACAACTTAAATCTAGAATGGAAATGTATAAGGAGAAACATAAAAGTATTAAAAGACTAGTAGTTTCTGTTTCTTTGCCTGGCAGAAGAATGACTCAGTGCCTGCCAGTGAATGCTGTCTAAATAGCTAAAGAAGCAGAGCTGTAGGAACCCACCTTCTAGGAAGCAGAACCTGGAGCAGAGAGCTGAATTAAACTACGGGGGTGTTCATATTACAGTCTTTGGAGCTCAGTGAAGTTGTCCCCCCCCCCTGCATTTCATAGCACTTTCCCCTAGCTGCTCACAACAACAGAGCAATTAATGTCTGATGTGTATCAGTTTGTCACACCTAGGCTGGAGATGAATCAGGAAAGGCTTAAGGACCAACTGGTGTGAAGCAACTTTGAGAAACAACATTCTCTAACAGTAGTATTTCACAAAGAAGTACAGGGTACATACGCATTTTGCATACGCATTGTGCAGACACAGATTAAAAACTCAGCCCTGGAAATGCAGTGAGTGCACAGCAAACAAGAGCGTGAACACAGCCTAAATGAATTTTGTAGGTAGAAACCCACCCACTCGGATCTGCTTTGGGGTTTCTCCTCCAACCTTCCAGAGAAGATATGGGGTTATTGTGAGCAGCACTTATGGGGAGGGAAAAATCCACTGAGCTCACAGAAGTCATCCTATGTGCACAATTATTTCACTGGATACAACCCAGGCACTGACCTTTTGAAATGGAGGTGTGTGGTATTCAAGTGATGTCTCATTTTGGGCCATCAAAGTTTCAACAAAAGGGCAATAAAGGGACAAATGAATCTCTATGTTGCTTTCAAATGCTGCCTTTTCAGAAATGGAGGAGGGGAATAAAAAGCAAGAGGGGGAGACAAGCCCATCATTTAAAGTTCTTAAAATGGAGTCCCACCTATGTAATTAAATTAAAGATGAGTTCACCTATTTCCCTATTGGTTCACATCAGCATAGCTTCAGTTCAGTTGTACACACACACACACACACACACACACACACACACACACCAGGAAGCTTTGACCAGTGGGGATGCAATTATCCTATGCAAAGGCTAGAGATAAATTAAGAACAGCTTAAGGACTCCAATCCGTGTGAAGCTGGTTTGAGAAACAACACATGAAACAGTAAAATCTTACGAAAAAGTACAGGATACATAGTGTCCTGCCCAGGGGGCTGGTCCACTGTCCCTCAGACCTTGTGGGGGGCCAGACTATATTTTGAAAAAAATATATGCTTGAATTCCTATGTCCCACAAATAACCCAGAGATGCATTTTAAATAAAAGGACACATTCTACTCATGTAAAAACACGCTGATTCCCGACTGTCCGCAGGCCGGATTTAGAAG
Organism: Podarcis erhardii; assembly: GCF_964252035.2. Classification (NCBI taxonomy): domain Eukaryota; kingdom Metazoa; phylum Chordata; class Lepidosauria; order Squamata; family Lacertidae; genus Podarcis; species Podarcis erhardii. The sequence goes on along the minus strand of NC_138507.1, from coordinate 90,497,484 downwards.
GCGATTGGGGCAGATCCAGCCCCCGGACCATAGTTTGCCTACTCATGGTCTTGCCTAATGCCATGTGAACACAGATTGAAAACCCAGCACTAGAAACGCAGTGAATGCTGAATAAATGGGTGTGTGAACACAGCGAAAGTCTCTGGATCCTTTGCTGGAATTTTGCTTTGCAGTTACTTCCTCTAAAATTATGCTTTTCTTTGCTCATTTTTTTATTTCCTTTCTACCACAGATAGGAAATATTCCTTCAACAAACTGCATAACATCTGTGCTTCAGCATACGTTGATTCCTCAGCAATCTGTCTAATGCTGAACGGACACATTTAAGGCACATCCACCCCCACCCCCAAGAATCATGGCAGTTATAGTTTACCTCTAATAGAATTGCAGTTCCCAGTATCCTTAACAAACTGCAGTTCCAAGGATTCTTTAAGGGGTGCTTTAAATGTATGGTGTGCACACAGCCTAAGGGACCAGGAATTCATAAGAAAAGGCTGCTAGGAAGACCAGACTCTTGGGAAACACAAGAGTCTAAGGACTGCTTTCTGGTCAGATCTTCCAGTTATGCCTGTGTGGGAAGGATTGTTATGATAACCGGAGTAAGTCATGATCCATCTAACTTGATCTAAGGCTCCCAATAATAATATCTATATCAATATTAATACCCACCCTGTTGGAAGGGTATGGCTCGTTGGAGCTGGCCATGCTCCTCTGTCTCCCCTGCCCCCTGGCTTTGCATTCCTTCCCTGGATTGGACGTGTGGTCTAGTTTAGGATTTGCCATTTGCTTGTTCCATTTGGCCCAATGCTTTGGACCTCTGGCGCGTTTCAGACCATTTCCTCATCCTTCTTTGCATCCTAAAGGGTCTTGGTGTTGCAACTATCAGATTGGCTGCTTCCTGTCATTACAGCTTTTCTGCTTTTTGTTGAAAGAGCCAACTGCAAACAGCTGCTTTACTACAAGAAGTTTCCATGCAAAGCTGCCTTAATAATAGTAATTTGGGTACTTGCCCTGAATGCATACTGTATCACACTTGATTTACTCACAACACCACTTTCCAGAGGTGGGTGGCAGACCTGTAAGCGGTTGTGTCTGAACTGACTCTGCCTCATGGGATGTTTCTATGATTTAATAGCATTTGTGAATTTTGTAAGTAGCCCACTGACATCAGCTCAAAAGCTAGCCTGGACTTCTACGAGCTGTGTTTTTCGTCTTTGTAAGGCCAGAACTAAAATTTATCCTTTTTAAAAAGCACTATGTGGTATCAGTAATGTAGTGTCAAAAGTACAATATGTTTTACTGAACCAATGGTAGCTATTGCATGCAGGTCTCATAAGAGTCTTCTACAAGCATAAACTGCAGCCAAATATCAGTGGCTTTAAGTTTCTTAATTCATTGACCATTCCGATTTCCGTTTTTCTTAAAAAGGATAAGCTTTCATCCTTTTGCTCTGGCAGACGGGAGCCCAGTAAAATGCATGACATTATTCACTTCATGATTCTTTTTAAAAGGAATAATTGTTTTGTGACAAGTTACCCACTAATATGTGAACCCAGAGCAAAGAATTTACTAACCACTTTTCTGCCATTGTAATTTGTAAGTGACATTATTAACAGTCACCCAATAATTTTTCCATTCCACAAGTACAGTAATTGGTACAGCAATATTTAGTAATTGATGGCAATTCCTAGTAATAAAAACTGAGTTCATTTCCTGAGTAATGTATTGACTTATTAATGGCATTTAATGGTTTTCTTACTAATACTTTCTTTCATTTTTGAGTAATTAATTTACTAAATCATTTCACACAAAAACTTAATTAAATTAAAGCACTCAGTAATAAGCACAACTAAGTGACAAGTAATTGTTTTTAGTTAACATCAGTAAATTGAACGTGGCTAAGCAGGGGATTTTTTCGTCTAAGAATGGAGAAAAGAGCACAATGCTTTTAAAATATGTGAGCGTTTATGGTATGGCATGTCTGATAAAAGCATCTTTTCTCAAGCTCAGCAGGCCTGAGAGGAAGCAATTAGCTTTAGGATCTCACGCTTAGAAGTGTAACTGGAAAGGCATATTTTTGAGCTTTTTTCTTTTTTTAAAAAAAAAAGTTAACATCTGAAGTTCCTCAGCAGTGATCCTATTAATTGCTTTCAAGGTATCTGCGAGCAAGCAAAGCTCTCTCCAGAAGCTCAGCAGCAGCTGTCAGGGTTGTTTTGTTGGAAGAGTCTCACATCAGCACAGCATATGGAGCTGGGGAAGCCTTTAACAGCCCCCTACATAACCACTGAGGATCCTGTGCCCCATTTGTGTGTGTGTGTGTGTGTTTTCTTCTGTACTACGTAGTCCCGCTTGTCATGCATGGGACGTCATTTTAGTTACAATAATATAAGCCATTTTCTCAATAAGTGCCACTAAAATGGCTTTGAAGGAGATTTTATAGGTCAATTCAACGCTTGTTGTGCAGCATGAGGTAGGTGGGTTATGCTTTTATATCCCATCAGATTCCTCTATCGGTGCACCTTGACTGCAGATGGGGAAGAAATTTGACTCAGTTCACATTTGAAGGTGAACCCACCTAATTTTCGCTTTTCGAAACCCCGTGTAAATTGAAACACACAGGCCACCCTTTGAAAAGTGCACTTACCTGAATTTTCAGTGCAGTTTTCCCAGCCAAGTAAAGTATACAAAAAATGAATATATTAGGTAAAAAAGAATTACAAAAATGCAGTTTTAGGAACATTGCTTTGCATAAATGTATGCGTTAGGTAAGGTGATGTCTCTGCTTTTTAAGATGCTGTCTAAGTTTGTCATTGCTTTTCTCCCAAGAAGCAGGCATCTTTTAATTTCGTGACTGCTGTCACCATCTGCAGTGATCATGGAGCCCAAGAAAGTAAAATCCATACAGTGATGGGACCACCTCGACAGTGGAATTTGCTGCCAAGGAGTGTGGTGGAGTCTCCTTCTTTGGAGGTCTTTAAGCAGAGGCTTGACAACCATATGTCAGGAGTGCTCTGATGGTGTTTCCTGCTTGGCAGGGGGTTGGACTCGATGGCCCTTGTGGTCTCTTCCAACTCTATGATTCTATGATTCTATGATTCTATGACCAGTGGCCGTGATCTTAGGTTTTTTGATGTTGAGCTTCAGACCATATTTTGAGCTCTCCTCTTTCACCCTCATTAAAAGGTTCTTTAATTCCTCCTCACTTTCTGCCATCAAGGTTGTGTCATCTGCATATCTGAGGTTGTTGATATTTCTTCTGGCAATCTTAATTCCAGTTTGGGATTCTTCCAGCCCAACCTTTTGCATGAGGAATTCTGCATATAAATTAAATAAATAGGGAGACAATATACAGCCTTGTTGTACTCCTTTCCCAATTTTGAACCAATCAGTTGTTCCATATCCAGTTCTAACTGTAGCTTCTTGTCCCACATAGAGATTTCTCAGGACAAAGATGAGGTGATCAGGCACTCCCATTTCTTTAAGAACTTGCCATAGTTTGCTGTGGTCGACACAGTCAAAGGTTTTTGCATAGTCAATGAAGCAGATGTAGATGTTTTTCTGGAACTCTCTAGCTTTCTCCATAATCCAGCTCATGTTTGCAATTTGGTCTCTGGTTCCTCTGCCTCTTCTAAATCCAGATTGGACTTCTGGGAGTTCTCGGTCCACAAATTGCTTAAGCCTGCCTTGTATAATTTTAAACATAACCTTGCTAGTGTGTGAAATGAGTGCAATTGTGCGATAGTCTGTATAGTTAAAGCTATGGTTTTCCCAGTAGTGATGTATGGAAGTGAGAGCTGGACCATAAAGAAGGCTGATCACTGAAGAATTGATGCTTTTGAATTATGGTGCTGGAGGAGACTCTTGAGAGTCCCATGGACTGCAAGAAGATCAAACCTACCCATTCTGAAGGAAATCAGCCCTGGGTGCTCACTGGAAGGACAGATCGTGAAGCTGAGGCTCCAATACTTTGGCCACCTCATGAGAAGAGAAGACTCCCTGGAAAAGACCCTGATGCTGGGAAAGATGGAGGGCACAAGGAGAAGGGGACGACAGAGAATAAGATGGTTGGACAGTGTTCCTGAAGCTACCAACATGAGTTTAACCAAACTGTGGGAGGCAGTGGAAGACAGGAGTGCCTGGAGTGCTCTGGTCCATGGGGACACCACTAAACGACTAAACAACAACAACAAATGTGTTAGGCATAGTTGCATAGAAAAAATGTGTTTAGTAGGAAAGAATCTGCACTAAAATGATGACAAATTTTCCATGAGGACTACAAAAAACGAAATCCAAAATGGTGCTGAAATGTGGAAACATCGTAACTGAAGAGAACCCTTATTTTCTTTAGGTATAATAAATCTGAATTTCATTTAAGGCTGCTTTATGAGTTTTTGAAACATGCATTGTAACCCCATCATTATATTTGCACTGTTCTTCTTTAAACATAAATGTGGCTCACGGGGTGTATCCGTGTCATTAAAAGGAGAGGTGATAATTGACATTTCTTTGTTACATCAGTGCATGGATTCAAATAAAATACTACTTAAAATTCAAAATATTAATGACCCACAGCAGTCTTGAATCTATGAGGTACTAAGAGAATTCTTCCACTCCTACTTTGCCACTGCTGGAAATGAAGAGTGATCAGAGCCATAAAGTATCCTTTTTTAAAATCACTACATATGATTTTAATTTTGCCCTTGCCCTTAAATTAAAGCCAATCCTAAGAGAAAAGCTGTTGATTCAGTGTAAGGAGATGAACTCAGTTACCTTCTTTCTCGGCATCAAATTTATTTTTATTACCATTAATTGGGGTCATTTAGTTTCTGTGGCATTTTAACTGCTCGGATTTACTGAAATTGTAGAGCAGTAATACCTCACCAAAAAAGAGAGGCTATTTTAAGACCCAAATGTTTCTCTAACTTAATGAGAGAGCTCTGTGCACTAAACCAGTTTGTTAGTGGATTGCTGTCTGGTCTCAGTTTTTGTGTGTCTGAAAACTTAGTTTTACATAGTACACTAGGATCCTAATTTACAGCAGTGCAGTCCTATGCATGACTCTATGTCCCACTGAATTGAATATTTCCAGGGAAGCGGAGCTGGGAGATATATACTCCTACAGAACAGGATTTCAGCTGGAATCATGTTCAGCAAAACTGGTGTACTTTAAACATAATAAAAAAATTCCTTCCAGTAGCACCTTAAAGACCAACTGAGTTAGTTCTAGGTATGAGCTTTCGTGTGCATGCACACTTCTTCAGATACACAGCGTGTATCTGAAGAAGTGTGCATGCACACGAAAGCTCATACCTAGAACTAACTCAGTTGGTCTTTAAGGTGCTACTGGAAGGAATTTTTTTATTTTGTTTTGACCATGACAGACCAACACGGCTACCTATCTGTAATTTAAACATAATGTCACATAAAGAAGTGACTTAGAATCCAAACTGTAAGAAAGTAAGATGAGATTTTTCTGGATCAGACCAGCATTCTGTTCCCACAGTGGCCAAACAGTTACCAATGGGAAGCTCAAAAGCAGGGCATAAGTCCAATATGCTCTTTCCATATTCATAACATTCAGACATGTTATTTCCACATCTGAGCATATGTGAAAAATCACACCCCCCCCCATAAACTCTTTTCCTGTTTTGGATCCAAATATCACTTTTAACGAAACAAAATCCCAGAGTAGTTGTCAGACTTAAGCTCTCAGATTTATTTATGGAAATATCCCTAAAATGTTATGAAAGTGTAGTAGATGACCCAAAAAGACACACCTTCTAAAGTCTGGTTGAATTATTAATACTGGCAAGTAGGACTTTTTTATATAATTTCTTTATTTTCTAATACACATGAAGCAATAACAACCACAATAAAGAGGAAATAGAAAGATCAAAGCAAGAAAGGGAAAACTAAGGAAGGGTATGAAGAGGGAAGAGGGAGTAGTAATATTCCATGACATTTCCATGCATTCTGGCTCCCATCACAGTGTTCCATTGTGCCAGAAGCAGTTCAGTCATGCTGGCCACATGACCTGGAAAGCTGTCTGTGGACAAACACTGGCTACCTTGGCCTGAAAGCGAGATGAGCGCTGCACCCCATAGTCGCCTTTGTCTGGGCTTAATCATCCAGGTGGCATTTACCTTTTACCTTTACCTAATGTTCCAAGACCAGCATTATAATTCCAGACTATTTTCTTTCAAAAGCATATTATCCTAAAACATTTTTCCAAAGAAATCCTTGAAAAGAGGGCAGTTTAGGAATAATACTGACTCTGTCTCTGCAGCAACTATGTTCTTTAATCTTCTCCAACAATGCTTTGTAAATGGCATCCCCTGTGGTGCTCCAGATCCTAATTTTAAGAATTGCAAATTTGTAGGAGTCAGCATATATACTCCCTCGATAATAAATGCTTGCAATATGGAAAGGAAAAGAAGAGGAGAACTGAATGGATTAATTGGGAATATAAAATCAAGGCACGTGAAGAATTGGGTTGAGATAGAAATAAACAAGGAGGAGGGGGAAAGTAAAAATGAGCTATGAGAATCAAGTAATTGCAGAACAGTTACATGTGAAAGGTGGACAAGTTAGTGGGTTTTAAGGTAGGCAAGAATTATATTTATTAATGAAGTAAATTTAACTAAGTGACTGGGGATAATCAAATAGGCAAACCCGAGGAAGAATTCATAAACAAATACGTAGCTGACTGAACAGACAGAGAGCCCATGTAAACAAATAGTTCTCTTGGTTAATTAAGTAAAATGATTAAATACAATGGCAATGAATCAGTTCATAAAAATGATTAAATGAAAGACTAAATACAAAGACAGAGGAACTAGATGATCAGATGAAAATTGGCCCATTATGTTTGGAACAGTTCACTTAAATTATAGTAGAGTGAATGAGGGTCATTACAAAGAGCAATGGCAGAAAGATCGAATAAGCCCTATAAATGTAAGGGGTGGTGGTGATTACTAGAATGATTGTAGAGGAACAAAGCAGCATTGGTTGTAGAACAAAGAGAAAGATATGATACGATAAACTTTATTGTCATTGTCCCATACAGAACAACAAAATTGAAAAAATCTACATCAGCCATTCAAAACCAACAAGCCTGCAATCCTAGCTATCCCAGCCTGGTTAGCCCCCTAAAAACTCTGATACCCCATAATTAAATACAATATACTCCCATAGAGACTACCCTACACTGCGTTTAAAACCAAAATCTTATTTGGATAGAAAATGTTTCTCAGGCGGCTAGTCCTAGTCTTTATAACCCTGTACCTTCTTCCAGAGGAAGGGACGCGGGTGGCACTGTGGGTTAAACCACAGAGCCTAGGACTTGCCGATCGGAAGGTCTGCGGTTTGAATCCCCACGATGGGGTGAGCTCCCATTGCTCGGTCCCTGCTCCTGCCAACCTAGCAGTTCGAAAGCATGTCAAAGTGCAAGTAGATAAATAGGTACCGCTCCGGCGGGAAGGTAAACGGCGTTTCCGTGCGCTACTCTGGTTCTCCAGAAGTGGCTTAGTCATGCTGGCCACATGACCTGGAAACTGTACGCCGGTTCCCTTGGCCAGTAAAGTGAGATGAGCGCCACTACCCCAGAGTCGGTCATGACTGGACCTAATGGTCAGGGGTCCCTTTACTTTACCTTTACCTTCTTCCAGAAAGCAGAAGCTGAAAGAGATCATTTCTGGGCTGTGCACTATCCTGCTCTATCTCTGCAGCTTTCTTATGACTCCTGGAAGCATAGATTTGATCCAAGGTGGGAAGAGTACACCCAATTATTCTTTCCGCAGTCTTTACAACCCTGGACAGTATTGTTATTTCCCTGACTGTGCAGCTCCCAAACCACACACACAGACCATAAGTTAATACACTTTCCCCAAATGAGGCGATTGGTAAAAGGGAAGTTGAATAGTAAAGTCAAGAGAGCGAATTCTCTTCCCAATGCCCAGGACTTGTTTAAAACTACAGTATTATATATGCTTCAGATCAAGAGAGGTACTGTCAGGACCAAAAGCATGGAAACATAGTTGAGCAGAGTCAAAGAAGCTACGAGAGGCAAGAAGCTCAGGTCCTGTTTATGGGGTTCCTATTGTTACGATGTATATGTCTGAACCCACAGGCATCTGATTGGCATCTGAGAACAGGATGCTGAACTAGATGGGCCATTGGCCTGATCCAGAAGCCTCTTCTTATATTCTTCACTACTCTATTCTATCCCCCCACCCCCGAACCTTTCCAACTGTATTCATGGTTTCATATATTGATTCTGTTACCCTTACTACGCAGATAAATAAGAAGTAATGGAATATTCAAGTTCATTGCTCCTGTAGTGTTACCATTACTGCTGTTATTGATTTATATGTAGCCACTAGTAACCCCTGAGGTGTAGAATAAGAAAATGTGCATTATGTTCATGTACTTGCATTAATGAAACATTAAGCCAGAGAATTTGAGCTCTGAAAGATCAGGGAAATCTAAGGCATTAAATTTCTATCATGGAGTCAAACAGCTCATATTTTCTGTAATGCCCTTTAGTAACATACTATAATATAGTAGCCTACTCTTTAAAATGGTTGTCAAGTGCCCTACAAAAATGATTAGCTTTCTTTCACATAGCTAGTGAGAGTGCAGTACTCATGTTATTATTCTGGAGTTGGAAACATACCTGTTTAGAAGCATACTAAATGCTCCTCCTCTACCAGCTCCTCAACAGTTTAATTGACTTTCTGGTAGTGGCTCCTACACTGTTTATCTCTGGCACTTGCTTTCCATCCTCACTGCTCTTCTATTATTATTATTTTAGACATACTTTTTTTGAACCTCAGACAGGCATCTGCTATAGGATGGAACTGTGTTGACAGTATATGCAGCTGTCCCTTCTCCTTGGGGGAAAGAGTATGGCAATGAACCTATGCCATTCCAGTTGCTATGCAGTTCCCAGGTTTAATATCCCAGGACAGGCATCTTGGCTAGTGTGGATTACAATGGTGGTTTGTGCAATGGTTTGCTGGCAGCAATAGTTTGCTAGGCGACTACCACTGAGTGCTGCTGAATTGGGGAGTGGGATTCAGCATCCCTTCCAGAAGGCAGCAGAGTCTGGCAGCTAAGAAGATAGCAGAGTCTCATGTGGTCATGGATGGAGAGCCAGTGTGGTGTAGTGGTTAAGAGTGGTGGATTCATAATCTGATGAACCGGGTTCACTTCCCCGCTCCTCCACATGCAGCTGCTGGGTGACCTTGGGCTAGTCACACTTCTCTGAAGTCTCTCAGCTTCACTCACCTCACAGAGTGTTTGTTGTGGGGGAGGAAGGGAAAGGAGATTGTGAGCCGTTTTGAGACTCCTTAAGGGGAGTGAAAGGCGGGGTATCAAGTCCAAATGCTTACTGCGACCACTGCTTTTGAAGTTCATCCTGTGTCTCCTGCTATTAAAGAATAAGAGAGAGAAAAGAGCACACTTAAGCAACTGCCATAGTATTCATTGCGTTCCCCATTTAGGGAAATTGCCAACTATTAAAGAACAAGGCAGGGAACTAGGATAGTGTTTCAGCAGTGTGCAAGCTTGAAGAAGATGAAGGCACTGCTTGTCTAGTTGCAAATTTGCAGTTGCTATTTGGCTAAAACAAATGTGTGATTGGTAGCTACTCTACCAAGTTGTGTAGCCATGCAAATATCTTCATTCCATGGCTGAACATTCCCAATGGTGCGCACATCCAAATCATTTAGCATGGATTAATTACTTTTAACACACCTCTCCAACCATCCATTTGGTCTCACATTTGCGTTGGTTAATGAATGGTGATAAAATGTGGTCTCTCTGCAGATGATCAGTGCATACTTCTCTGTGCAGTACTGACTTTGGTAAGCACTAAAGACTTCTTTCTTTCTTTCTTTTTTTGCATGGAGTAAAGAGTGATGTTGCTCCAGAAATATCAATACAGCTCAAAAAGCTCCAATCTTAATAATGCATTCGTAATTCATAAAGGCTAACTATGCAGAACATGTACTATGGCAATTTATTTTAGTACTTCCTGACCTATAAATTAACAGAAGGATTCCACAATGATACATTTTTCTATGCTGTATTGCTCTCTCAGCAAATGGTTGCCTCGAGGAACCTGTGTAGCTTTTGTGGTCTCACAGTGGCTTATTCTCTTTGGCAGATGCTGTCTTTTGCTCATTCCATCTTAGTTTGGGTCAGGCTGTTCTTCTTGCTCATGATGGGCACCCTTCCTTTTTGTTGTTAGTCATAAAACTCCATTGACTGTCCTAATCACATCACAGAACCCTCAAGGCAACCATACATTGCTGCAAAGCAGCCTCTCTCTCTCTCTCCTATTTATTGACTTTTGAAGGTCTGGCTACATCACAAAGCACCCTTCAAAATAACAGCTTGGATGAATGTGTCTCTGCTATCTTCTTACATGTAAAGAGGAAATAACAATTTAATTAGCAGCAGAGTAGCAGTGCTTCGTATGCAACTCCTTTCCACACATTACTCTTGAATTACTCTTGAATTACTCTACAATTTATTCTTGAATTAGCTGGCAGTGGAGTGAACAATGGTTGTACAGCGAACTTAATACAGTACAGTGCTATATTCTCCATTAGAATCCCACAAAGGTACTAAATATGTTTACTCAGAAATGAATTGCCTGTGGTTTTTAGTGGGGCTTATCCCCTAAAGTGTGTGCTTAGACTTCAACTATGCCTGTTCCCCGTCCTACATGACACAGCAGTTGTGTGACATGGCAGTGTCGCTCCGCCATTGCCAAGCTCCTTGGGGCAGTTCTCAACGGCCAGCAGGAGACATCACATCATCTTCTACCATCCATAAGGATTTGAATTTGGCCTGTCTGCGAAACGGCCAATCGCAAGCACCCCTGAAGGCGAGCCTTGGTTGGGTGGAGCTGACTGGGACTCCTGCCAGAGTCTTCAAGCAGGTCTGCTTCTTTGGCTTAAATAAGGTCCATTTCCTCACCCGGGCACAGTAGTCGCCTTTGTATCTCCCACCCACCCTCTCTTGTTGCATGGCTCACACCCACCCACCAGAGGGGTTGGTGCCTTTAGTATGGAACCTTGCTATGGAGCTTGTTGGAATTCACAGGATACTGGATAAGTCTGCAGGCTTCAACAGGATGATGCAATACTCTGCTGGGTCAGAGTGGCTCAGCAGGAGTGTGATTAGTGTGATTGGCTATCACCTGTTTTAAAAAGGAAAGCCTGTTTAACAGTGGTTGTAGTGGTGGTTGTGCTGTAGTGTGGTGGTGCTGTGGTGGAGAGTATTCGTTTGTAAGTACTCTGTATGGACTGTTTCTTTTGTAAATGCCTGTATATAACTCACATTAAAAAAGACTGCACTGGAAAAACCTGGAACTCTTAGCGTCTCTGCTGAAAGCGCCGCGTGGAATACGCGACAGGGTTATGGGCCCAGCACGCTTCCGCTGCGCAAGAGTACAGGTGGCAGTTATCTAGCCGTGGGCGCTGGAGGTGAGCTGCAGGGATGGAGCAGTCCAGAAGTGGTGTGTTGCTGGAGAAGCTGACAGCCACAAACTACAGCATCTGGTCGGTCCGCATGCAACACTTCCTCAAGCGTGAGGGCCTGTGGAAGGTGGTGGAAACTCCACCGCAGCCCCCTGAGGAGGATGAGGACGACGATGAAAAGCTGGCACTTGCAGAGGCCCAGCTTGAAAAGGATGAGAAAGCTTTGGCTACAATCATCCTTGGAGTGGACGACAGCCAGCTAGTTTACGTAGCTGATAAGGTGACGGCAAGTGAGGCATGGAATGCGCTCAAGGCTGTCCATGTGCGAGAGACAGCTGGCTCACTGATAACACTGACCAGGAGACTGTACCGGTGTCGGAAGAAACCGGGGGACTCCCTGGTAAACCACCTAAAATTCCTAACAGGCTGTTTCCAGGAGCTAGTCTTAAGAGGGAGGCCTGTGGGGGAAGAGGACAAAGTCTTTATAGTCCTGAGTTCCCTTGATGACAGCTATGATATGCTGGTCAATTCCCTCGAGTCTGTAGAGACTGATAAGCTGACTCTGGAATACGTTACCGGACGGTTGTATGCAGAGGAGGACAGGCGTGCAGAGCGAAAGATGACCTCAGCCCAGCTGTTGGAGCATCCCAGAGGGAACAACAGCTGGGAAGAGCAGAGGTGTCGGGAGCCGGAGAAACAGCCAGGAGGAGCTGCTGCAGACCAGCCGGTGGTCAACAGAGTAAAAAGGTGTTTTTGCTGCAAGTCCAGTGGACATCTGCTCGAGAAAACAACAAAAACAGCAGAAGCACAGGAGGCAGCAGAGAGAATCTACCGCTTGGGTGTCTGCAGATGGTCAAGAAAATGAAGAGCTGTGGGTTCTGGACAGTGGAGCTTCTCAAACCTTTTGTAAAAGAAAAGCATTGCTAACTGATGCTAGGGCTTCAAACAAAAAACATGTAAGTCTTGCTACAGGCCAGAAAGCTAATGTGGTTTGTGAGGGGGAGGTTGTGTTCCCACAACTGGGACACACATTCAGGAATGTGTTGTGTGTGCCTTGTTTGCAAAACAATCTCCTGAGCATTCCTGACTTGGCAAAAGCAGGCTTTGAAGTAAACTTTGTGGGAGATCAGTGCCAGATAAAGCAAAATGGGGCAGTGTTGGCAAATGCTAACCTTAGAACTAATATGTATGTACTGCAGTGTGAGTCTAAGGTTGCGAATGTGCAAAATGTCCCAACCCATGATATGTGTATTCATCTCCTGCACAGGCAACTGGCTCATGCTAGCTATAAGGTGCTAAACAAAACATTGGAGTTGTGTGGGGGAATGAAAAACATTAAAAGTTGTGATAATTACTTAGACTGTAATATCTGCAAGGAGGTTAAAAGCAGGGCTTGCCCAGTAGCAAGAGCAAGCCAGAGAGAAACCAAAAAACCACTGGAGTTGATTCATGCTGATGTAACTGGTCCTTTTCCACCAAGTGTCTCCCATAACAAGTACTGTTTGATTCTAGTGGATGACTATTCTAGATTTGGCTGGGTCTATCCATTAAAGCAAAAGTCTGACGTTGCCCAAACTTTGAAGTTCTGGATAAGAAGGGTAGAAAGGCAACTTGGCGAAAAGGTGTGCTCTATTCAGACAGACAGGGGAGGAGAGTTTATGGCAAGTTCCCTAAGAAACTGGTTGCGTTCCCAAGGGATTAAACATAGACTTACCAATGTGGCGACGCCTCAGGAGAACGGGGTAGCAGAGCGTAGGGGAGGTGTCTTGCAGACACAAATGAAAGCATTGTTAGCAGATGCAAATCTTCCAATTAAATACTGGGCTGAGAGTATTAAGACCGCAAATTATATTGAGAATCGCTTGTGGTCAAGGGTACTAGATGACATACCCTATAAGATTCTCTATAACAAAAGTCCCAGTTTGCAACATTTGAGAATCTTTGGGACAAAGGCATGGGTTGACATACCTGTAAAGAACCGAAGAAAAGGTGGAAAAAGGGCACAGCAGTTGCTATTTCTTGGGTATGAAAGTGGTACGAAAGCCTATAGGTTTGAAGATGATAAAAATCTTTTGAGTTATAGTCGATCAGCCAGCTTTAATGAGCAAAGAAATTGGCCCAAGATACATGCAAACCTGCTGCCAGAAAAAGTTTTACTGCCGAGCATACCTGATAAGGCAGTTGAAACAAAGCTGAGAATTGGCAGCTCTCCCAGAGAAACTGAAAGGGAGGAGGTAAAGGTTGAGCATTTTTCTCCAGCTGCTAGCATGGAGCAAGTGGGAAGAGAGAGTGCAACAGGGACAGGAGGAGGTAAATCTCCAGAATCAATCCACCCCAAAAGCAGTCCTGAAGGTAGCCCAGAGGGTAAGGTTAATCAACCAAGGAGGTCTGCAAGAAGTAATAAAGGTCAACCTCCAGACCGTTATGGGTTCCCAGCCACCATAAACCAGGTTTGTGTAACTGAGCCAGAAAACTTTGAAGAAGTGCAAGAGTTACCTACTCTAGAGAAAGAGGCGTGGTTAAAGGCAATGCAGGCAGAGTATAACTCTCTGCTAAAAAACAATGTCTTTGTACCTACAGAATTGCCTGAAGGTAAAAAGCCCATAAGCTGTAAGTGGGTTTTTAAAGTGAAAAAGCTGGCTGATGGTAGTTGGCAGAGGAAAGCCAGGTTGGTTGCAAGGGGCTTTACACAAAGGAAAATGATACATTATGATGAAGTGTTTGCCCCAACAGCAAAGGCTGAAACAGTAAAATCAGTTTTAGCAATGGCAAGTCTGAGAGGGTTAAAAGTTAATCATTTTGATGTTGCCTCAGCATATTTAAATGCTCCTATTGACGCCGAGGTGTATTTACAGCAAATACCAGGTTATGAGCTGGAAAAAGACAGCATGGTGTTAAAACTGCAAAGGGCACTATACGGTTTACACCAAAGTGCACGTCTATGGCATGAATGCATAGACACAACTTTGAAAAAGATGGGATTCAAACAAAGCCTGGCTGATTCCTGTTTATATTCAGCAATGGTGCAAGGAAGTATTTGTTATTTACTTTTGTATGTTGACGATATCTGTCTAATAACAACTGCACAAAAGCAAGTGTCTTGGTTTATAAACAGCCTAGGTAACAAATACAAACTGAAGTATTTGGGAGAGATTCAGAATTACTTAGGAGTAGAGGTTCAGAGAAATGAAGAGGGCGTCTACTCTCTGAGTCAGAAGGAAAAAATTGAAAAGTTACTGAAGACATATGGAATGGAGAGGGCAAATGAGGTTGACACTCCCATAACTACCCAGTACAAAAATGAACCAGAAGGGCAAAAATGTGAAAATGCAACAGCATTTCATGCTCTGTTGGGTTCTCTGTTATATTTAAGTTGTTGGACAAGACCCGACATAACATTGGCAGTGCACATGTTAAGCCAAAGAAGTGCAGACCCGGCTCAGAGAGATTGGGTAGCACTTAAAAGAATCCTAAGGTATCTGAAAGGCACAAAAGATTACAAACTGGTGCTGGATACAGGATATGATCAGCAAGTGTATGCATACGCTGATGCCAGCTGGGGGGACAGAGAAAATGGAAAGTCTACCACTGGCTATGCCATATATATTGGAAATGCCCTGGTTCAGTGGAAATCCCAGAAACAAACATTTGTTGCCACAAGTACTTGTGAAGCAGAGTACTCAGCCATAAGCGAATGTGTATCACAAATAGAATGGTTTGCTTGCCTAACAAAAGAGCTTGGAATACCTTCTGAAATGCCAATCACTGTGCTAAGTGACAACATGGCTGCACAACAGCTTGCCAACCAACAGAACTTTAAAAGCAAGAGTAAACATATTGCTATAAGATACGGAAATGTGAAAAATGCTTTGGAAAGAAATGTGTTAAAGGTACAGCACTGTAACACAAAATGTAATGTGGCAGATTTGTATACAAAATGTTTGGATGCTCCTAAATTTCGAGACTTAAGAGAATTATTAGGTCTCAAGCCTTTGACTTAAGGAGGAGTGTTGGAATTCGCAGGATACTGGATAAGTCTGCAGGCTTCAACAGGATGATGCAATACTCTGCTGGGTCAGAGTGACTCAGCAGGAGTGTGATTAGTGTGATTGGCTATCACCTGTTTTAAAAAGGAAAGCCTGTTTAACAGTGGTTGTAGTGGTGGTTGTGCTGTGGTGGAGAGTATTCGTTTGTAAGTACTCTGTATGGACTGTTTCTTTTGTAAATGCCTGTATATAACTCACATTAAAAAAGACTGCACTGGAAAAACCTGGAACTCTTAGCGTCTCTGCTGAAAGCGCCGCGTGGAATACGCGACAGAGCTTTCATTCGCCACATTCGGAGCCAGGGAGGAATTTCTCCTTCAGACTAAATGGTCCTGCCTAAAGGTTTCACCTACCTCATAGCAATCGTCACAACTTTGGTGGTTAAGACGTTGGGTAAGATCCTTGGTCAAGGATTAAGAGGGGGCTTGTTGGAGGGATTTGATTTGCCCTACAACAAGGCAGGACATTTCACTGATCAATTTGGCAAGTTGGTGCTTTAAAGACAATTCCATCCATTCAGCATTGACACTGTGGACTCACCAAAGATGACTATGGAATTTTCCAGTGTTGGCCCTGGCAAAATCGCTCTTAATTTTTTTGCGGGGGGAGAAGGGGGCTAAACATTGTAAAAAACAAAACTCAGAGGTAGTGTTTTTCCAATGTGGAACTGCAACTGTGCTTAATTAATATTATTGAGTTGGAAACTTGTCACATGCCTAATGACCATGATTACATTTTGTTTCTTCTGCATTGCAATTTGAGTTTTCAGTGCACGTATGATAAATAATATAGCATTAGGAAATATATTTCAGCAAAGCAACTTAACATTATTAGGGTGTTCAAATGGGGAGGGGAAAACATTCTTGTTGTTTCTCTTTGCTGTTTCCAAAGTTATTTGTCATTCCAGCACCTTGAAAGCTGGATGGATGGGACTAAGAGTTCTGTTTATTATGGGCACAGTTCCTGAAACATGTAGAATTCATGAAAGCAACAAATGAGTGGCAGCCAAAATGTACCTTGGGGTTGAAGATGAAACCTAAGCCAATGGCTACCTTCTGCTTATTGATCGAGGTCTTTTATCCAAGAAAACAATAAAAGAAAGGCCTGTATGTAGGTTCTCTTTCATCTGAACAAAGGGAAGAGGATTGTGCCACAGGGAAAGTAGTCAAAAACGAAGTTCTCATGTGCATGCTGTGGGGAAGGTGTGTAAAGCAGGTTGGTATAACTTGCAGCCTCTAGGGAAAAGGTAGCTCCACTTGCCTGTCTTTGTTGTCTCCTAGGGATTGCAACATGTATTTATTTGTTTAAAGACTTTCAAAGTCACTAACACAACAACAAAACAACAAAGCCCACCACAAAACAGCAATTGTGGACAACAAAACCCACAACAATAGAAAACTGACTCCTGAATCAATAAACATATATCCTAAATGCCTGCTGAAATAGCCACATTCCCCCAATTCACAGAAAGAGAAACAGCTGGACCTCTTGCAGAAGCCCGTTCTGCAGTTTAGGTGCCATGACTGAAAAGGTCCTGTTGGCAGGGAAACACAGAGCAGAGCCTCTGATGGTGAATTGAGTGTATGTGCAGGTACATGTGGAAGGCTCTCAATAGGTGGTTCTTCAGTTATATGTGGCCCACCAAGAAAACGTCTGTGGGAAGTGGCCCACTGAGGATGCGTGTGATTTGTGCATGGGTTCCAGCCTAAGCTGCAGACAGATGAATAGACGGACCGGCTTTGCAGGAGGACAGGGTCAGCAGGGCCCCCAGACTCTTAGCTTTAATTTTAAAAAGTAAGTCAGTCAGACAGTCCTGAAGAAAGAGTGCAAAGCATGAAGGCAGCTCTGTAGCTTCAGCACTCTGTAGATAGCATCATTTACTAAAGACCCTGAATCACTGTTGTTAAACCATCAGAAAGAATGTTGACTCACTCCCACCTGGGGCTCAAGAGTCGTCCCTATCAGAACAGGAAAAAGCAGGAGAAGTTAGAGGGTAGTATCTTTAAGAGCTGTTCAACAGTGGACTGGACTCTCTGGGGAGGTTGTGGACTCTCCTTCATCGGAGTTCTTTAAGCAGAGATTGGGAGAGGAAGAATACATTTTAAAGCAAATGAAACAAAAACCAGACACAGAACTGGTTCTATTGTTAAGTAAAATGAGATAATTGCCTCTGGCAGCAGGTGTGGGGTAAATTTGCCCCCAGAATCCCTGCACAACAACCTTACTGATCTAACCTCTCACTCAGCAACCAATATTGTATATGGCTCCCCAAAGCCATCACTGCCTCTCCACTTTCCATCCCACGAGAGGTGGTAGACTCTCTTTCCTTAGAGGTTTTTAAACAAGGTTGGATGGCCATCTGTCATGGATGCTTTAGCTGAGATTCCTGCATTGCAGGGGGTTGGGTTAGCTGACCCCGGAGCCCCTTCCAACTCTACAATTCTATGATTCTATGAAAGGAAGATTCAGTATCCCTACCGATAAGGGATACAGATAATGAAAAAGGCAGGCACAAATTTATTTTGACTGTTCGGTATTCACTTGCCTTCTGTTTTGGAGAAAACTAATGAAACCAGTCCAGAAACATATGAGATTTCAGTAGTGAAATTGCATACCAGGCATGCTTGGTATATATAGAAAAAAATATATGAATTCGGGGACTCAATTCAAGAGGAGGGAAGGAAAATATGAGGGGGTTTTTTGGCTCAATAGTAAGGCTTGACTGGGCCACAAGTGTTTTAAATATAACCGGGGTCTTTGGCTTTTCTTTCCTTTAAAATTCTCTCAATGTTCCAATGTTCTGAGCAGAAAAGCTGGTCTGCAGCAAGTAGCACTATTTTTTTCAAGGCATCTGTCTAGATCTGCACTTACTTTTATAGCTACAGATGTTCATGTCATCTGTGTGGAAGAGACAACAAGTGAAAATAAAACAGATTTTTCTCCAGTGAGCAAAACAAGGTAGAGGAAATAGATTCCTCTACCTTGCTTTGCTATCTTGCACTGCAATTCTATCTCCTTGGAAATAAATCCTACTCCACTCAAGTTCATAGGATTGCAGCCCTAATAATCTCATGCAGGTAGCTCCCTCACCTTATACATCTGACTGTGTTTTCCCCTTCCTCATCTTGCCTTCTCTTCTTTTATTTACTCCTATTGGCTCTTCATTAACGATTCCTCAGTGTCATGATAGCATATCTGTAGCAAAGTCCCTTGCCTGATTCCCTGCAGATGTTTTGCACTATAATTCCCATCATCCCTGATGAGATGTGCTTGCTGGAGCTCATGGAACTTGTAGTCCAAATATCAGGAGGAAAAGGTCTCCAGTGATGGATAGCAAATCTCTGGATATTTGACAGTCACTTATGTATTCTTTCTGCCCCTTTGCACACATCTAGATGGTAGACGTGTGAGTTTTTGTCATCTACCGAAGATTGCCAAAATTACTAAATACTGTAGAACTGGATGTACAAAATAAAGTACTTATTCAACACAGTCCATAATTAAATTATGGAGTTAAATGCCTTTAGATATGGTGGCAGCCACTATCTTAGATGGCATGGATAGGATTTGTGAAACCAAACTAATTATTTTTTTTTAAATGCCTACCAATGGCTAGCAGTGCCTACCAGTGTTGTCCAGGGAGTAATTCTTCAAATCCTTGTCTTATCAGAGTTGGATACTTACCGTACATTTTACTTTTTCTTTCTCCTATTTATAAATCTCACCCTCTCCTTTATGCTTGAATTTTCCATCCCTTGTGATTTCAAAAATTGGCTGGTGATCTCATAATATCCCTACATTATTTCTTTAGTGGCTTGATACTTGCAGAAAATGTAGTTGAAAGCATCTGGGAGGTTTCCCTTAAATATGCAACAAAGCTATGGTTGTTGAACCTACTTCTTTAATAAAAGTAAAAGGTGAAGGATCCCTGGATGGTTAAGTCCAAAGGCGACTATGGGGTGCGGCGCTCATCTTACTTAACTAGCCAGGTGGGATACCCTTCCACCATTCTCCTGATCTTTGCCCAACAACTGCAGTGCTTCCTGCTAAGACATCTCTGTA
The DNA here is from genome assembly GCF_964252035.2 of Podarcis erhardii. Classification (NCBI taxonomy): domain Eukaryota; kingdom Metazoa; phylum Chordata; class Lepidosauria; order Squamata; family Lacertidae; genus Podarcis; species Podarcis erhardii. Next base: position 90,477,887 of record NC_138507.1, on the reverse strand, counting down.
GAGCCTTTCATAGTTTAGTTCAAATTCTGACTTTTCAGCATCTGATTGAGACATGACTTGCACATTCCACCTACCTCTATATTTTTTCTTAGATGCAAAGCTTTGCACAAATTTGCAGCAAATGCTTTGCTTATCTTTGGCTGGCTTGAATCGGCCTTGGCTTATCTCTTTTTATGTGATCAGGATATTTTAGTGCAGGTGTGCAACTTTACTCTGTTTGTTTGCAGTGAGTTCTTTTCATTGAATTGTTTAGAATATTCAGTGCTATGTTTTATATTCATTTAAACCTTAATTATTGAATGTAACCTAGAGGCATGCTGTGAGGCAACTAGCAAATGCAAGTCCTTAATTAATTGAAAGTGCCATGGAGTACTGTAGAATTGTTCTGGGCATAAGTGCTGTGGAACCTATAGCATTATTGTTTAGAGGTTGGAAGATTTATGTACAGTGGTACCTTGAGTTAGGAACGCGCGTGGCACTGTGGGTTAAACCACAGAGCTTAGGACTTGCCAATCAGAAGGTTGGTGGTTCGAATCCCCGCGACAGGGTAAGCTCCCGTTGCTCGGTCCTTGCTCCTGCCAACCTAGCAGTTCGAAAGCATGTCAAAGTGCAAGTAGATAAATAGGTACCGCTCCAGCAGGAAGGTAAACGGCATTTCCATGCGCTGCTCTGGTTTGCTAGAAGTGGCTTAGTCATGCTGGCCACATGTTCGCCGGCTCCCTCGGCCAATAAAGCGAGATAAGCGCCGCAACCCCAGAGTCGGTCACAAGTGGACCTAATGGTCAGGGGTCCCTTTACCTTTACCTCGGGTTAAGAACGTAATTCGTTCTGGAGGTCTGTTCTTAACCTGAAACTGTTCTTAACCTGAGGTACCACTTTAGCTAATGGGGCCTCCTGCTGCCGCCGTGCGATTTCTGTTCTCATCCTGAAGCAAAGTTCTTAACCCGAAGTACTATTTCTGGGTTAGCAGAGTCTGTAACCTGAAGCGTCTGTAACTCGAGGTACCACTGTAGATGGATCTTCAGTAACAAAGTTTTTAGTAGTGCTTATGTGTGTCCCTTTTGCCATAGCTTAATCTGCAGGGGTTAGCAAGTGACATTGCATATATACAGTACCTATGCCAGGGGAAAGCCTTTTTTTGCCAGATTTCCATAGATCAAGCAGATTTTTGGGTGGCATTTGGAAATCCTAGCCCAAAAAAGTAGCTGAGCTATTAGTGGAACTAGATTCCTACCAGGCTGTTTCCTTGAAATTCCAAGAGAAATTCTAATTCTAGAGTCTCTGCATCTTCTCCTAGATCCCAGTTCATTCTTATTCTTCAACACCACCCCTCTAGTTGCTTCAGGGGAAATGCTTTGTCAAAGCTTTTATCGGGAGGAGGGGGGAGAAACAAATCGAGTTGTCTTTAAATATTAGCTCCAACTCTCCTATTGTAAGTGCACTAACAGCTATGTCACAGTCTAGTTATTCCCTTAACAAGCATGATTCACACATTTATCTTACTTTGCTTTGTTTTCTGTATCCATGAGTATGAGCTGTATCATTTTGTTAAATCACTGCAAGTGCAACATTGCATACAACATATACATACATAAGTAACAATGGACACCATCCCCCAGGAGCCTCTGCTGTGATTTAAAAGGATTTGAGAGGAATGGAGGTTGCATAAGATAATTCATTTTAATGGAGTTTACCCAAGGAAAGAGGCTGGTGGCTGTGTCTAATATCTTTAGAAAGCCATCTGTTTGTAGTTCTGACTTCACTGTGTATTCCGTAGGCTGCATTGATGGAAATAGTGTTAAGATCTATACTAATCTCAGCCTTTGCCCTGGACTTTGATTCATGCCTGCATATCCACTTATAGTTAAGTCTCATTTCAAATCCAGTTGTTTAAGATCACCCAGTGTTAGTGTGGTTTTTAACAGGCAAGATGTTTTACATGCAATAAGCTCCTAAGAGTAACAGCAGCCAAATGGTATTTTCTTACATTATGTAAGTCAATATGTCATCTTTATTAGAAGCAGTTAACACTAAATGTTGTTTATCTAAATATAAAATCAGTGCAAGTTTCTTGGTTATAGGCTTGTCACACTTTAATAATTTTAAACAGCTAATTGGAGAAATGCTGCTAGAATTTGCTATGCACATCTTTCATTATGTCCAGCTTTAATTAGAAATGGCCCTTAGTTTGCGATGTTCTAATTTACAGCGAGATCATCTATTATGTTATTTGTATGCTAATTGCAGTTATCACTTGATACTTTGAACTTTTGAAGCTGCTGTAATCTGTTTACATGTTAGGAATTTGTCACGGATGTTGCTTTTTATAGCATGAGGCCCAACAATAAAAGCCAAACGGGCAAGTGATGCACCTTCTACCACACATCTAGCAATTATGATCCAATGGTTGTCACTTATGGGGCAGTCACACAATTGCTTCTACTAACTGTTAGGCAAACTTTAGTGGTTATCACTTGGTGGCCATCCGCAAGGATGGCTTGGCCCCAACATGTCCTAAGGTGGATTGTGGGAAAGCATGAGATTAGCCATGGAAACTTGCCAAACTCCCACTGTCTCGCTACACACCAGACATTTCCTGCATCATATTTGTATATGTGACATGGCATTATCATGATATTTTTTATGACCTTCTTTCAGCTGAGCCTACATTTGTCATGAACTGGCAGGACAATGGGGAGGAGGAAGAGGACCCCAGCGAGGGGTGTAGCCAGGACTGGGACACACTGGGTCAAGCTGGGGATGGGGAAGGAGCGGTTGGTGTAGGAAGTTCTCATGGGGTGAGTACTTTGTCATGGGGTGACAAAGGAGGACGTGGGAATGGGGTTCAGTGCACAAGAACCAGGGTAGCAGGACCCATCACCAGAGCCAGAAGGGCCCCTGTCTCCACAAACACAGTGGGCTCTGAGGTATAGGGAACAGAGGGAGGGCCATTCCAGGAGGCAAGGGCCCACAGCCCAGCTCTCCAGCTGGCCAGGTGGGGCTCGCTAGCTCTGGGAGGAGGCAGGTGATTCCTCACCTGCCTCATCAAGCCCAGATGCGGCAATCAACATGCAAAGTATAAAAGGGCAGCAGAGGTGAGGGGCTGTGTCTGCTCAACTGCCCATGTTGAGGGACCTTAGCTTAGATGCCCTAGGATCTCTGTGGGACTTTGGACATGTGGAATGACCCTAAAATGGGGACTTGACATACTGACTTGCTTTCAGGTAGGCTGGGGTTCAGGACAGCGTTAGACCAGTAGTGTATGCAATTTGTGTCCATACTCGACTCCAGATCAAAAAAAGTCATTTTAGAGGATCCAGTGGCGTAGCGTGGGGGGTGCAGGGGGGCCAACCGCACTGGGCACAACATTTTTTGGGGGGGCGCTCACACTCGCAGCTCTCTGCCCCTACCTGGCTCACTCACTCTCTCTCACTGCAGTGCTGGCTGTGCGAATCCGATCCGAGCTGCTGGGTAGCCGCCCACTGTGGAGGGGGAGGGTGCCAGGCGTGCGTTGCGGTGCGGAGCGGAGAGAGAGCGAGGGAGGGACTATTTGGGGGAGGGACAGTGCAGCGGCCGCCCAGCGCAGCGCTGAGCGCGGGAGAGAACCACACCCAACCAGCCCAGGCAGCAGCAAGAAGAAGCTGGCAGCGACGGCAGGTTAGGGGTTAGGGGCGCAAATTACTTGCCTTGCCCCGGGTTAGGGGGCACAAATTACTTGCCTTGCCCCAGGTGCTGACAACCCATGCTACGCCGCTGAGAGGATCAGAAAATCATGATACTTTTTGACAGTTTATTTATATAAAATGGTGGCATGATATATGTACTGTAGGAAGCCTTGAGGTCTGGAATAGGCATGTATAAACAACGCCAGATGGAATTCCAAGGTAGAACTGGCTACATTCTCAGAATCCTACAAATCTCAATTTGCATTTTCTTTGGAAGGAGAGAGTTTATTTTACGCTTGTAGTTGAAAAGTTTGAATTGAGATTGGGAGAGGAAGAATACATTTTAAAGCAAATGAAACAAAAACCAGACACAGAACTGGCTCTATTGTTAAATAAAATGAGATAATTGCCTCTGGCAGCAGGTGTGGGGTAAATTTGCCCCCAGAATCCCTGCACAACAACCTTACTGATCTAACCTCTCACTCAGCAACCAATATTGTATATGGCTCCCCAAAGCCATCACTGCCTCTCCACTTTCCATCCCACGAAAGGTGGGGGACTCTTTCCTTAGAGTTTTTTAAACAATGTTGGATGGCCACCTGTCATGGATGATTTAGCTGAGATTCCTGCATTGCAGGGGGTTGGGTTAGCTGACCCCGGGGCCCCTTCCAATTCTATGATTCTGTGACTTAATTCCACTGATTTCAGTGGGTCTACTCTGAATTGGACCTAGCTGCTTTTTTACTATTGGGTAACTCCTCCTAAATGGGACCATTTGGCAATTAAATAACTTTCAATGACTTTCCCCAGATTGCAGCACACCTCTGGTCTGCAGGGTGCAACTACTGTACTGTAGATTCATTAGCTCATAGATTAACAGTGGGATCTGTGTATGCCTACTCAGAAGCGACTTGCACCCATGTAAGTTAGTATATTTCTGCAACATAAGTAGGTACTTGTAATGACTATTTTTATTGTTATGGCTGCTATTAGGGTTTACTGCCATGCCGTCTGTAGTATTGGTTTAACTCCAGTTGGTCTTACATTCTTTGGCTTAGTGCTGTCAAAGCAAACCAAACCGATAATTTTGTGTGAACGGATGCTTGAATTTTTCACATGAAGGATGGTCATCTACTCTAACATTTCCCTTGATACTTGATTTTTTTTTTGTTGGTAACACAAAATTACTAAGCAGATTTCTCCCATCCTTTTAAGAATAAAGGAAGAAGCTTTCTGGATCTGTCCAAAGACCTGTATAGTCCCAGCAGTATGTTCTTATGATACACAACCTGGTACCTAGGTAAAGGGACCCCTGACCATTAAGTCCAGTCGCGGACGACTCTGAGGTTGCGGTGTTCATCTCGCTTTACTGGCCGAGGGAGCCGGCGTTTGTCGGCAGACAGCTTCCAGGTCATGTGGCCAGAATGACTAAGCCGCTTCTGGCGAACCAAAGCAGTGCACGGAAACACCATTTAGCTTCCTCCCGGAGTGGTACCTATTTATCTATTTGCACTTTGACGTGCTTTCGAACTGCTAGGTTGGCAGGAGCAGGGACCGAGCAACAGAAGCTCACCCCATCACAAGGATTCAAACAACTGACCTTCTAATCGGCAAGCCCTAGGCTCTGTGGTTTAGAAGCCCAAAAGCAGGATATGAGCACCATAGCCTTCTCCTGATGTTGTTTCCCAGTGGCTGGTGTTCAAGGGCATGGTGGTATGGTTCTGTTGTTCCCTGGATGCACTCAGGCTTGCATTCTTCTCCACATGCCCTCCAGTTTAATTGAGAGGATTTCTATAATTATTTTTGGAAGTGGTACATATCTGCTGCAGTTTTAAGTTTCACCTTCCCTATTTACATCTTAGCTCATCAGCTGTAGTGCATGTGAACACTGATTTAATCACTTTTAATCAATTTTTATAAAAGGAATATTGTTGTAATCAGATCAGGATATTGGTGCTGTGATTTAAACAGTGGGTGAAAGCTAGGTGTGGAGAAGAAATTTGATTCTGCTCACATTTAAATATGAAAATATCTGATTTGCCCTTTCTGAAACAATATGTGAACTGAAGCACAGCCATCTTTCCAAATTCACTTTCCAAAGTTTGATGTAGTTCTCCAGCCAGGTATTGCATACAAAAATATATATACCAAAGTAAAATGTGCATAACATGGACATAGTAATGCATTAAAAATGCATTACGTTGGAGAAGATATGCAATACTACACACAAAAATTAGTGAATCGGGAGAAATTCACACAAAAATGCTGCCAAATTTTCATAAGAACCTTTTTTTAAAAAAATAAAAAAGCTTGTGGAAATGTGGAGAACCAAATTTAAGTCTGGAAGAATGAGAAACTGAGAAATCGAAACTGACAGATTCATTCACTCCTACTCCTAGTCTATATTAGTAAGACTCGGAGTAAACCACTGGAATCGCCTAAATACTTTGACTTTCAATTTCAGTGGGTCTACTCTGTCTTAGACTAACATTGGATATTACCAATGTGCGCGTGTGTCGGTGTCAATCTGTAGTCTGTATGGAAACTTGCAGCAAATTACAAGCAGCCATCTTTAAAAAGTCTGAAAATCAAAACATTAGCAACCCACCATTCTTTCATTTTTGGTGTTGCTCTGGAAGAAAGATCAGATAATCTGGATCCCTGAAATCCAGAGCAAAATTTGAAGGAATATAATACCATCAGCATGCTCTCAGATAAGCTAGCCAGTCTCTATCTTGCGCACACACGAGGGGTGTGTTATTTCAGATAATCGCTGATTTTTCTATACCTGTCACTGGTGGATCATTGTTTCTATTTCCATTTGACAAAGATTTGGGGTATGATTTTTAATGTTTTATTGAAAGTTGCTAGAATTTTTGTTCTTCAGGTTTCTACCCCACCTCCTTTGCCCTGAGGGAATTTGGAAGAATTCCCTGAGGCTAGGGGGAAGAGACATCCTAGGTCTAGTACACAGCCATGTAAAATCTTAAGCATGATCACCAAGGCAACAATGAAGTATATAGCCTAACAGTTTTTATTTTGAGCTGGTGTTAACACATTACAATAGGGCAACTCTGTTTTGTAGAGTAAAAGCCTTCTTATGCTTCTAAAACAGTGCAGAACAGATGGAGTAAATCAATATCACGTGAAGTGGGAAGAGAAGAGATTGTAAAAATGCACAATCAGGTCCAGCTTGAGGTTTGAGGGAGTCTTTGGCAAAATGAACAGAGGTGGACCCCATCCTCTATTAGTGGACTTCCCACACTTAGGCTCAATACAGATTCCAGGCTATTTTGCACCCTATACAAAGCTAACTACTGGAACCCCCTGCCAAAAAACCCGCTAACTTAGAATTTCGGAAACAGATGTCTTGTAGAAAAAATGGAAAACACAAAACTTGAAGCTGCTAAATTATTTTAAACTGCAAGAATAAGTAATACAACAATCTTTGATTATCATTCTCGAATACAAAAGAGATTGTTTTAGCACACAAATCATTTTGAATGATCTTGTGAATTGCAAAAATGTTAGTCTCTTAAATGTTTCAATTTCAAGCACATCAAAATCTCACTTTGCATTCTTTTTCCTTTGCAAATTTTGTCACCGATTCCTTCAGGTCAAGTGTTGATGCTTGGGCATGTTCAATTGATATAGTTGCCAAGTTAACTAGTATCCTTGTAGGTCTTAAGTACATCTTCAGTAGATATATATATCTTGATACAGCAAACCAAATAGGTAACTATATTGCTGTAGCTGTTGGAATTGCTCTTCAACAGATTGAACGGCATGTCTAAGACATATAGTAGAAACCTGGGCTGGATCTAGATACATCAAAGAAGCAATTCAGTTAAACGCATTGTAAACTTCATACAGGGAAATCCCGTTGGCAAAAAACAGGACTCCACAGTGCCATAATGCATATAAAGCGCTTCATCTTTACTAATGTAGCTGAGTCGCTGCTTTGAATTTCTGCTTTAGGTCTTGTGGTGCTTCTTCTTGGCCCTCATACTTAAACTGCTATTTCTTTCTCCTTTTTCCAACTTGTTCTGTCTCAAGGTTTTGTAGCATTTCTAGCTGCTTGCAATCTTAGTAGCATCTATTGAAACTTGATGAAAACCGTCATCACACCTGCAGTCCACAAGGTGTAAATCTTGGTCACTTGCAGTTTGCTTGTGGTTGAATTTAAATTAGCTTCTTTATTTTGTAGTGGCTTGCTTGCAAGATGGCTTCGAAAAGGATGTAACGAGGGATACCACAAACTTGAACTTACAAATGCATCAGTAAGGGCTTTAGCGTCAGTTCAAGAAATATTTCCAGATAAACCTTTTAGATATGTGCCATCTCTTTGATATGTGTCATCAAAGATCTATATTAAAGCATCATATATACTACCAAGGTGATATCTCAGTGGTTTCAAAGCATTGATCCGACAATCCCATCTTGTTATGCTCAATGGCTTAACAGTTATATCTGTCTGATACATGGCTAGTTAGAATTTGCCGATGCTGAGTCGATGCAGAGAAATAATTATAGATCTGTTGAACCAAACGGAAGCAACTAATTGCTTCTAGACAACGCTATGTGGCATCATTGTAGTTTCTACATGGCAGGGCACAAGAAGACAAGTGGGTTTATGTCCAGGACTCTTTTGTACACCCTTTTCTTTGCTTTCCATGTTGCTCCCATTAGCATAACCCTGACCATGCAGATTCTCAATTGGTAATCCAATTTGCTCAAGCGTCCAAGAAGAGTTTCTGTCATAAAGCTACCTTTAGTGGAACAAATCCCAAGAAATGTTCTATTATGATAACCTCAGGCTCAGACATCTCATTAATTTGACAGTTTGATTACATCAACGTAACATACAATTGTGGTCATTTGTTCAATATGACTAACATCAGGTGTGCAATGCAGAATAATTGAGTAGTATTTGGCTGAGTTTGTATGCGCTAAAATTTTCTGCTTTACAGCACCTGTCAGAAGCTGTGCAAGCTCGTTTTGGATATTTCCCCCATTGTTTCTTGAACTTTAAATCTCTGCAAATGTTCGTTTACGAGAGACTCAAAAAGGGCTAGATATTCTGCAATTTTTTTAAAAAATCAATTGCTAGGACTGTACAACCTTTCACTTGTTCCACAGAATGTCAAGTTTTGCATGCCAAGAACTCTGACCAAACCAATCAGGTGTTCCAAGATTTGTTGCCAATACTGTTTTCAGGTAAGTGCAATTCAAGTTCTCTTCAGGTCTGATAGCTTTCTAAATGGTCAGTATTCCTCTCATGTGAAGACAGAATTGCTCGAGTGTTCTTCCAGTCTTTTGAACCTTCTTCTTGTAGGGTTGGTGCACCATATTTTGTAATGTGTAGGAGATACTCTTCTTTTTAGTCTCTGGGAAAAGCATGTGATACAACCTGCTGTCATTCATATTTTATTATAAGTTGTTGCAAATTATCATTGCAATAGGCCAGCTAGCAGGGTCACTGTAATTCAAGTCAGGCACAGTACCATCTTTTGCAGACTTTGCAGTACTCTGACTGCACCCTCTTTTTCCTCTGTATGTTTTCCAGAAATAACTCCAATTCAGTTTGTAAAACTTCTATCTTAGTTTATATCATTTGAAGTAGAAGAACCACATCCAGCTCCCTCAGTGCTAGTTCCAACAAGAGTCCTGTTCTTCAAATGCTATCTGTGTACAAAGGTATTTCGTGAAGAACCCACCTTGCTTTCTTGCTCCTAAGCTTTTTCTGCCTTTCATTTGCAGTACTGAGCTCCAGATGTTCATTTTATAATCAGCCATAGCTCATTAGAAAAATGAATGTATTTTCTAAATAAGATTAAAATGTTACTGGAAGATTTAAAATTAGGCGCATTTCCCCCTTCTCTCACTCTGTGTGTGTTACATAACCTCCAACCAACTCTACAGCCTGTTTCTTATAGACATAAAAAAGTATGAATTACTTCAAAAATGACAAAATCAAAATATAAAAGTAAAATACAGTGGTACCTCGGGATGCGAACGGGATCCATTCTGGAGCCCCGTTCACATCCCGAACGGAATGCAAGATGCGACGGTGCGACGGCGCATGCGCAGGTCGCGTTTCACCACTTCTGCACATGCGCGTGACGTCATTTTGAGCGTCTGTGTGAGCGGTGAAACCCGGAAGTAACATGCTCCGTTACTTCCGGGTTGCCGCGGAGTGCAACTCGAACATGCTCAACCCGAAGCACATTCAACTCGAGGTATGACTGTATTATCAATTTACAAGATAGAACAAACAATAATCTGTATAAAATTGTGCCCCTCAAAGGTCAATACTGAGCCCCTTTCAGGCCTGCTCCCTAGGCAGCTGCCTGGTTGGGCTAATGACAGCACCAGCCCCAATTAGGCTGTACCTTTAAAGCATGTTCTTTGAGGGGGTAAATGTGTTTTGTGTGTGCTTTAAAGTTGCAGTGTATATGTAGCCTTACTTGGCCACACCAGCCAAGGTCAGATGGCTACAAGCTGCCATTAAATATTGCTTACAATACCTGCACTGAGGAAATTGTATGAGTGCCAACTCATCTGTGGGCCCTGTCAGTGCCCCGGGTGTCTTGCTGGTTGACCAAGGGCTCCAAGTGCAGATGCTGAGCCTCTATGTAATAGTAAAAGTAGGCGACTTCAGGCAGTAAACCTGGGTGTGAGAGGAGTGTGATTATTATTGCCATCTGTGAAATGTTCAGAAGAAATAGTTGTCATTTCCCTAAATCAGTAAAATGGTGTAACATAGACCTAAATAGAGTTCAGAAAGTTTGCGCATATGGTATTGGGGTGTTTGATATGGGAGAGCAATTTTGATGTCTCCAAGTCCTCTCTCGTCAGTGCAGAACCTAATTCTGATCCCACGGTGAGATTCTCTGGTCCATGAGATCTAAAAGTACGAAAGTCTCACTCTTCTCTTATTGCATCCAACGCTGAAGTCTTGACATGGAATATGGGACTTTGTGATTTATATCGTCACTCATGGGATTTGTAAGCATCTAATTTACTGCATTAATCAGTGAACATCAAATCAGTTTGCAAATGCATGTAAATCAGATTAATTTGTCAGCTTAATAGCCAATGTAATTTTTAATGTAAACTTGGCATTAACTTTAATTTCCATACCATTAACAGTTGAGAAAGCAACATCAACTTAACACTTGCGTAGTGCTTAACAAACATTAAGTAGTCATTTAAGTTGCTGCAGAAATCGGTTTAAGGGGAGAAATGTTTTATGTTAAGTGGTGCAAATGGTCAAAACTGCAGTTAACATAAGAATGTAAACTGCCATAAGTCTTCATTATCGTCACACACAAACATACACCCCAATTGACCCAGTTTGCTTCAATCTAAACTTATGAATCATAGAATCATAGAGTTGGAAGAGACCACAAGGGCCATCGAGTCCAACCCCCTGCCAAGCAGGAAACACCATCAGAGCACTCCTGACATATGGTTGTCAAGCCTCTGCTTAAAGACCTCCAAAGAAGGAGACTCCACCACACTCCTTGGCAGCAAATTCCACTTAGGAGTTGAACATAGGGGTTGTATCCAGTGCTGCCATTCTGCTTGTGCAACAGAACTCTCCCGGGTCAGATCGGGTCAGTTCATCACAAAAAAATCAAAATCTTCAAGCATCTCTACAGGAGTCTTTGCCAACCCAGAGATTGGACCTGGGACCTTTTGTATGCAAAGCATGTACCCTACCACCCATGTAGTGCTACAGTTCCAAATCCTGTCTCTACCTGCATCCATCTCCAGTTTGATTATCCAGGGGATACAATAAAAAACAATAAGCACCCAGCCACCAAGTTACTCTGAGCTCTTCCCATATGCTTTGTGATACCATTAGGGAGGGAAGCGGGTTTGGAATGATGCATTTGTACAGGGCACTTTGATTATATGATGCCTTGTCAGAGGCATTCCCCACTGCGCATGCAGTGTGCTTCTGCGTGAGTGACAAGAAAGCCCCTGTACACATAGGGTTCTTCAATCTCCCACTGCCTCTAGTAGCGTTGATCTGCTATTAATTTCAAGCAAGAAGCTTCAGGGCTTCTTCTTCTGCAGCTGCCTGCTCTGTGGCTGCCTTCTAGTTGTGAGACTCTGGTCCACAAGATTATAAATCCAATATGCCTTTTCTGCTGGTTCTTAAAAAACCCCTTAACTTTTTGCAAAGGTCTGCTGCAGTCCTGTCACTTTTGCTAACATAATGACTATTATCCGTGAAGAACTTGCTAGTATTGAATCTCAGTGGGCCCCACGTTTTGTGATGTGTTGCTGCCTCTGGGATGGGGGCTCATTGATTCCATCCCTATTAGATGCTGGGGCAAGGCACTTCTATCATTTTTGCGACACCTCGGTGACAGGCTCTTCAAAATTATATGGCTCACTAAAAAACAGCAGTAATTACATCTGGAGGGAGGAGGTTAGGGAAGATTCCATCAAAGTGGAGCTCAGGGCATTGAGTGCAAATGCCACCGCATGGAAACCTGCCTCTTGCTGCTGCTCAAAGAAACACTTTGCAAAGTTGGATGGCCAATTTAAGAGTCATTTCTTTGGTTTAGGTACAGATTTCAGGGCAGTTAATTTTTGCCGCTGCTATTTCACTGAACTTTCTAAATGTAGATTTTCTATGCATTATGGATTAAGGACTGCGGCTCTGAGATGCAGCAGGTGTGTTAATATTGGTCTAGAGACATTCATTATAGTTGGTGCAGTGCTTCCACATTGTGTTAAGTGAGCACGGCACTGGGAGATGAGGCTAAGCCTCAGGAAACTAAGTCACACACACACAGTTGGTGACTGCTTCTTGGCCAGGAAAGCCAAGTGAAAATGTACAGGAAACTGGCACAGGAAGAAATTTAAGCAGCTTGAGGTCAAACAAGGACAAGCTTGTAGAGTCACACTTTTGAAGCTGTGGTTCCTGACATAGATATTTTGCAGGAGAGGCACATCTCTTTACCTGGACATTTCCATCTCTTCAGATTGTATACTTCATTGTGGATTCATATTGGACTCGTTCAACTGTGTAGATCAATGGCTGGAGACGGTTGGTAGTTGTTGCAAATAGTTGCACGTGGTATGAAAGAGGCATTGTTAGCAGCCTTTTTGTACTTGTACGAAAAGAAAAGAAAATAGATTTACAAAATGCAAAGAGTAAGAAGATAAAAGTTGACTACTTATCAATATATAATATGGCATAAAGCGCAAAGAAGGGAGAACAAAGTATATCAATGCATGTTATCTTGCAAATATGAGTAATGAATACTGTAAACAAAATCCAATTTCCCACAAATATCTGTTGTTATAGCTTTTCCTTTCTTTTTTCTTTTTTGTCTATTTACACACACTTGCATTTACATTTTATATTCTATTTACACACACCAGCTATTGCCCGTATTTTACGAAACCAGTCTAACACAGAAGAGAAATTGGAGTTTTCCATTTCATTGCTACACAAGTTTCATAACCTGCTAAAAGAGAGGTAACAATTGAATGCTAGGGTTGTATCTTCAGCTTTGACTAAGATCTTCATCCAACCTATCATGAGACAGTTCCCAAAAATAGTGTCAGCACTTTGACAACTCCCTCCAGCATAAATTACCTAAATATTATCAGAAATATGCACATTCATAACACTACAATCTCAATAAACTTTTTGTTGTTGCTTTGCAGTTTGGCCGGGGTGGGGGGGAAGTTGAGTGCAGCCAAGAGAATTGATGGATCTGTCCAAACAGTTCAGTTACCTTAAGAACTGTTAGACCTTCAGTGAACATTTTGGCAGCTAAAGTGTGAAGCACATCACTGAACTGTGGAACATTCTCTTACCCTACCAGCATCCCTCATGCATGCCCTACCCCCCTCTCTCCTCCACTTTCCACACATCTATGGCCTTGGTGGTGAAATAGGAAGCAGGCACATATCCCCTCCATCATACATCTCAATTTTAAAAATAAAAATAAAAATTGTGGCTCCGCTCCAAGAAAGTAAAACGTGATTACATTAATAGAACCATAGTTTCCAAGAAATGAGTAATAGTTCTTCCACTTTATTCTGCGTTAGTCAGACTTCATCTGAAGTACTGTGTCCAGGTCTGAGCACCACAGTTCAAGAAGGAAGTGACTTCACAGAAGAGGGCAACAGAAGATCATTAGTAGGGCTGGGCAATATCTGGTTTTCAGCATTGTGATATATCAGCAGTTAAATACCAAGATATGCTAATATATCATGATATCTGGAATGTATTCTGGCTGCTTCCTTACCTTCCAGTGTTATCTAACTCCTACCATTTGACTATTTTATAACATTCACTAATGCTAGTAGTTTTGCATTCCTCTTGCACCGCTAAGCTCTGTTACCCAAATTCTGTAAAAGTATTATTATTATTATTAACATTTTATTACCTTCCCTTCACCCTAAGGTCATAGGGCAGGTTACAACAATTAAAACACAACATTAATATTAAAATACAACACAGTGGACGCTCGGGTTGCGAACATGATCCGTGTGGGAAGCACGTTCGCAACCCGCTGCGCCGTGTCTGCGCACACGCGGGTTGTGATTCGGCGTTTCTGTGCATGCGCCGAAACCTGGAAGTAACCCATTCCGGTAGTTCCAGGTTCGGCGCGGTGCGCAACCCGAAATCACGCAACCTGAAGTGTATGTAACCCGAGTTATAACTGTACTACACAATATAAAAAACAATTTTAAACAACTTAAAATTACTGGAAAAAGGAGAAGGTAGGTCCTAAAAATATACATTTCAAGTGTCAAAAGCCAAATTCGGTTTGATTGACCTATTACCCAGTAAACCTGCCTTTCCCTACCTGGTACCCACCAGATGTTTTGGACTACAACTGTTTTCAACCCCAGCCAACTGTTTGGAGCTGGAGGCCAAAACATCTGGAGGGCACCATGTTGGGGAAGAGTGCATTAAACCCTATCCAACTCTATGGCTTTTGGTGAAGCAGTTTGTTCTCTAGGATTTGTTCCTAGATTGGTCCATGCAACGGTTACTGTATTTTAGTGTTCTGTTGGAAGCCGCCCAGAGTGGCTGGGGAAACCCAGCCAGATGGGCGGGGTATAAATAATAAATTATTATTATTATTATTAATGGGATGCCCACTCTTCCATTCTCAGCCTTAGGAATGTAAGGGAGCTGTTTTGAATGCTCCAGTTCTGTGTTTCTTCATTTCCTCTCATAAATCTTCATTGTTCATTGCTCAAAATACGTGTGCTTGGCAATATGTTATTAATGAGGCAATTAGTCAGTACTTATACGAGGGCAATTCCAGTTCATTCTATCCCTCAAGACAGGTTACACAAAGTGCTAGATTGTTTAAAATAACTTTTTACATGATCAGAGATATTCAGAGGCAGCTGTTATCCTTTAAAAAAAACACCACATCTTGTGTAAGTAGGTAAGAAATCCCAAGTGTTTGGACTGTTCTTTGTTCGCTTTCTTTGTACAATCATGAGGCAATGTGAATTTTCACTGAATTCTTCCTGAAGTTCTGTTCCTTTTACATATAAAGGGCTTGCAAATATGCAGAGGTCAGTCACAGGGCTGTTTTTATATAATGCATGTGTCCCCCTTCTTTCCCCCCTATTTTGTGTTTCAAATTCAATATTTGAAGTTTCTTTTTAAAAAAATTATGATTCAACGTTTTAAACATAATTTCATCTTTTCTCTTATATTTGTCGACCCCTTTTTCTATGGAGTTGTTGTTTCTCCCCTTCAGCTGCACCCTATCTTCTAGCTATCTAATCATAACCAGAATATTATAATGGTGGTTATAGTTATAATATTGTATAATTATAAGCTTCTGTTGTTCATAGCTCAAATCCTGCTCGCAAGTTCATCATATTATAATATTTCTTTAAGTAGTCTGAAAAAGGCATCTGTTATGTACTGAAGTTCTCACCCTGGGCCAGCAGGGGGATACTGTAGATAGTTTTTGAAGGATCGAAAGTGACGTTCAGTGATTGGATAGTTTTAGAAAGTTGTTACAGTAACAAAGTACTGGAGCTCTATATAAGCAGGCTGACTAAGGCCTTCAGTTCAGTTCTGTTCTGGCATCTGAATAAAGAAGAGCTATTTGAAGAATCGCTGTGTCGTCTGATATGTTCACCCACAACTTAACAGCATCCATTCTTCCATAAAACACTCATCATTAGATTATCTTAATTTTGCAAGTTCTGCATAGTCCATTATCTTATTTACCCAGTCTTCTTTTGCTGGAACTTCTTCTTCCTTCCATTTCTGCACATGCGGAGTCCTAGCTCAATATCGGAAGTTTCTCAGAAGCTCCTAATTATATATAGCCCAAACCACAAGTTGTGCTTTAATAGCTTTTTCTAACCCTTGAGACTCATGGTTTGAGGTGCCGTCATGTTCACTCAGCACATATGGCAGGTTGTCTCAGTCAGTGCACATGTAGAAAAATGGCTTTGGACTGATGGATGAGGTCACCAGCATTCAGCAGCCTCGCTTCTTGGGTGTTCAGGGTTGTGCACAATAAGCCCCTGGAGCTCAACATGCTGTGTAAGGTTGACAAGCAGCATCTCCCTTGGGAGCGCAAAGGTATAATCAGTGCTCAGAGCACTTTTCTGGAAGCATAAATAGTGCACAGTTATGCTCACCGATGGCAGCATGCGCTGAAGCCAGGTTGGGCCAGCACTGATTTTCTTTCTCACAAACCAAGCTGAAAGCCGGGCATTCTGCAACAACAGCCATAAATCCATCTGGCAGCAAACCCACCATGCGTGGCTGGTGCAGATCTATTCCCCCTGCCAGAAAACATTCATGCGCAATTTCATTCCACTCATGTTTGAGTCTTTCTGGTAGCTGCCACTCCATTATACGTGACACTGAAATTGGGTCCAAGGTGAAAGTGATTTGTTCCCCTCATTGTGCTTAAGCCACCATAGTATTAACTACAGCCACCCGAGACTTGCCCACCCCCCCAAGGTAATGTTAAGCCGGCTAGTGTGGTAATACAGTACACAGTGGTTTTGAGTTCTGGGTGTAGGAAACCCGGGTAAAATATTTTCTTCCCTATTAAAATGTACAGAGTGGCCCTGGGCAAGGTGGAACTGTTATGTACTGAAGTTTTCACCTTGGGCCAGCAGGGGGATAATGTAGATAATTTTCACTCAGGTCCACATATGCAAATAAGGGATTGAAAGTAACGTTCAATGATTGGATACTTACAGAAAGTGGTTACTGTTGCGTTGTAGTGGAGCTCTATATAAGCAGGCTGGCTGAACCCTTCAGTTCAGTTCAACTTAACAGGAACATAGGGAGCTCCCTTAGACCATCAGTCCATCTAGCTCAATATTGTCTACATTGATGGATGGGTCTGTCCCAGCCCTACCTAGGGACTGAACCTGCGGCCTTCTGCATGCAAGACTGCTAGGTTGCTGTGCTTTAAAAGATATAAAGATTTATTGTAGTCTACTGAGAACCCTGGGGAAAGGCAAGATAGTTAATTTTTTTCAAATTTATGGTTACCTCCCCTCCCACATTTTTACAGGTGAATTCACCCAGAAACTCCAGCGGGTGCAGGATGCCGCAGTGCGGCTACTTACAGGGTCCTCACCATGGAACCACATCCAGTGCTACACCAGCTGCACTGGCTCCTGGTGGAGTACAGGGTCAGGTTTAAGGTCTGGTTCTAACCTTTAAACCCCTATATGACCTGGGACCCTTGTACCTGCAGGACCACCTCTCCTGGTATGCCCCATGGAGGACCTTACTGTATGCAAACAATAACATCTTGGAGGTCCCAGGCCTCAAGGAGGTTAGACTGCCCTTGACCAGAGCCAAGGCTTTTTTGGCCATGGCCCCAATCTGGTGAAACGCTCTGTCACAAGAGACCAGGGCCCTGTGGGACTTGACAAGAAGAAGCTGTTCCACCAGGCCTTTGGTCCGGGCCCAGTCTGATACCCCCCCCCCCTTCTTACAAGACCCTGCATATAAGTGGCCTCTTTAACTATTCTCACCAGCTCATACAATAGCTGAGCCTGGTGAGTATTAAGATTCCCAACCCCTATAGTTATAATTTGTGGGTAGCCGTCTGATCTTTAATCTGATTTTAAGCTGTATTTCAGTTGATTGCTGAATTTTTGTTTTAATGTATTATATATTTTGACGTTAGCCTCCCTGAGCCTGGCTCTGGCTGGGGAGGGCAGAATATAAATAAAAATTATTATTATTATTATTATTATTATTATTATTATTATTATTATGCAAGAAAGTGTGTTTGTGTGCATATACGTTACTCATTCCGGTTCAGAAGGTAAATAACTCACCCATTCAGCCTCTGTCGTGTTCCACTGGCTCCTGTTTCACTGGTTCCGTGCCTTCTCCCTTGTTTTAGGTAGCCTGTGCCTCCCACATTCATCTGCTTGGTGGCTTTGGATAAGCTGTTTACAAGGGAGCATATGCAAGGCAGATTGGTGCAGAGCAGTTCTTCAAATAACTAATACCTGAGGTGCTAATGATGTGGGACATAAATCTGATCCCTTATCCACATGGTGCAGAGGTGTCCAAAGGAAAGCACCTTTGGGGGGGGGGCAGGAATCTTGATAACTTTTAATTTTAGCCCTGGAAATTTCACTATATTTCAAATATGTACTGTACATGTTTTTCTGAATCTCATCCCCACTATTTGGAAGCTATATGTGATACAGGTACGAGGGTTAGCCAAGCTCTTGGTCCTTCGGCACTGGAAGAAGAAATCATCACCTTCCATACAACAATGGATTAGTAATTTTGCACTCTCTGGCCTTATTTGAGCTGGCAGTATATTAATGTGAACATGCTAAAGAAGAAAAATACAAGGGAATGTGTCTGGTCAGCTTTCCCTGAGACTTACGCATCATGAACTGTAATGTGGCGTGTCAAAACACCATGCCCTCCATTTCTGTTTTTACTTGCCTTTTTATTTTTGGTTTGTATGTTACTTTAATTGTACTGTAATTTTTAAAAAATCTGTAAAAACAAACCCACAACTAATACAACCAATGGCAGAAAGACAGATTGCTGGCTATTATTCCATTGTATGTTCTGAGTCTTACTTATCACATCATTGCTTCTACTCTGTGCAAGAGCATCCTGCAAAGCAGTTTAATGTATAGGTTCAACCCATGATGCACACATGTGCCACTTTCCTCCAAGATAAAGGACATAAGAAGCCATTTTCCTTCAATAAGTAGGCTAACCTTCTTCATAGTTACCTGATTATCCACTGTTTACTTAGCAAGCGTCACACTTGCTATGCACCCATAATTTCCCTACTTTGCACCTTTAAAATAAGTGAAGCTCTTTTCTACTACAGTGTGTATTCTCAAGGGATGCCTGGTTTGCTTGCTTTGCTACAGGATTCATTAATAAGTTATGTCCAGCATAGATCCTCTGGATTAAATAAAGCAGCTTTCTCTGTAACTTTCTGCTTAAGACCTGTAAGGAGATAAAACCTGGATCTGTGACTGGATCCATGAGACTGCTAATGTGGATACCAGGGTTCTGTTCTTTTTTCTTCTGCCATCTCAAAGCACACCAGGAGGGAAATCATATCACATGCCTGTGCACTGCCTCCCTGTCAGAGCTTTGGAAGAAAATCTTCAAAAGCACACAAAGTTTTATTACTTTTTATTGTTGGTATTGGGACTCCCATTGCTGTGTTAGGCTGTCATGTTAGTAGTAGGCGACCTCCAGAAGCCACATTCATTACAAACTTAAACACGCTTACCAGGAACCAAAGGCAGTAGCAGTTGCTGCCTTGTTTCCTCCTGAGTTTTAGACACATTTGCTATGCCATAAATTGGCCCAGTGTGGAGACATTGAGGCTGATTTCTTGACAAGGCGGATATTGGTATTGGAGATGGGAATCAAATATTGGGGGAAACTAGGAGGGGGGAGCCTTGTGGTTTGTTTGCACAACTAGTTTGCACAATTAATTTAGAGGCTGGTGTGAGTAAACAGCATAGAAAGTTGAAGCAGGGAGTTTCATAGCGCAGCCCTATGTATAATTTTTACTCAGAAGCCCCATTGTGTTCAATGAGTCTTACTCCCAGGGAGAAATGTGCATAGGATTTTTAACTTTAATCTAGCTGTGCTCCGTTATTGCTTGTATAAAATATGATGGTTACTGTTACAAAGGGAATGCCAGATGAATTGCATGCAAGAAGTGACCGAGATAGTGAGCAAAGTTAGGTTCCTACATCAAGTTGGAAGTGGTGTACTTCGCATTGCAGTAGCAAGGGCTTCTGTTGCAGTTACAGCTGAAACAACAGCTACGTGTTTCAAGCAAACTACCCGTGAAGTGACTGCAAGTATAGATTATAGAGCTAAGGGATGGACTGCATTAAATGAAAATAGGGGAGTCTGGGACCACACTCTGTATCCATATTTCACCTTCCAGTAGCACCTTAAAGACCAACTAAGTTAGTTCACCTGAAATGGTAAGCCAAACTAATGATGTTGGGACCATATAAATGTGGGGGTTCCCAGAGAGGAGAGGTTTGTTCTTGGCTGCTGCTCATGGTTTGTGAGGAGACAGCTTATAATCACAAAAGCCAAGCATTGGTTTAGCCTAGCACAAGAGTAAACATACTGGGAAGAAGCAATGGGGCTGTGAGCTTCTCTCTGGGAGCCTGCCCATGTACAAAGCCATAGTTTAGTCTTCCATGGCATGCAAACAAAGCTTCTATACATATTGGTAGCAATATGTCCCTCCCACTTTCAGCCCAATGTGCCATGCTAATTCAAATCAAGGTTGCTCCTCTATGTGGGTACGCCTGCTCAATTTGTTGGCAGCAAGGCCCTGCTCAATCCACATCTATCCATGATCAGAGACACTCACTGTTACGAGTGCCTTTTTTACAAAGAAAACATTCATGTCATGTCATAGCTATACTTTAGAATAGAAAAATAATAATAATAATCCCACAGTAAGTACATGGGGAAACAGAAGACAGGTTTGCAATCCTCTGTAGGTTATGCCTTAGCTCTCCCGCTTTAATCTCATACAGCTTGCTGTTATGCAGATGCAGCTGGAACTGGGAATTTTATTCACACCTGTTCTTGTTCATTTGTGTTTACTCTTAACAAGTGTGGGATAGGAGAAGCAGAATTTTGAGAGCGTTGTAGTGAGAGGCTTGTCACAGATGTCTTTCAGGCTGCCTCCAGAATTCATTTGTGTATTCATTTTCCATTTATGTCCCTATGCTAAGGACTTTCTGACAAAATCCCCATACTATTCGACAGTTCAGCCCCATGAAAGCAACATCAAAGCCATTGGCTATTGCTATGGATGAAAGAAGTTTGATTTCACATAGGATGATCAAAATACAGATATTACCTAGTGATAGGTAAATCCCCACCCCAAATCAGGCTCAGAATTAGGCTCTTTAAAAAGCGCACGCAGGCACACACACACACAATTTTTCCCCAATTTGGGAAACAGCTCAGTGGTTTAAATCCAATGCCAAGCCTGTTTCATACCCTGTCCCTCTCAATGATGTCAATGTAGGCACTACAAGGTTCTGTCCCTCTCTATAGGCAGGATCCCACTAACTTGTTCCATCAGTGCAATTACTTCCACTTGTACAATGTAATTATTGTCTCCTCCCCCACTGTGAACCCCCAAAATTTGTTTTGGGGTTTCCCAACCCTCCAGAGAAGATTTGGGCAGGGTGCAAGGCACCTGTACTATTGCACAAGTGGAAATCTGTTCACAGACTGAACAGATTTACTGGATACCACCCACTGAGTCCAGGGTGAATTTGGAAGTGTATCTGTAGATGGTTGTGAGGCAAGGAAAGTGGGAGAAGGAATGAAGGAAAGGCTTAGATTTCTCACCATCTTGAATTTTAACCTGAGCTAGAGAAGATTTTCATCTTCTAAACTGTTTAAAATATGTTTGGAAGCACCATTGATTTTTAGATGTTGGTTCATTCCTCAGCCAGAAGAGTCATGTCTTTGTTTCCGAAATAAGTGTGACTATGACATCAGATTAAATTAACCAATTCAATTAACCAATTCAATTGGTTAATTTAAGATTTAAGACAGTGGACTGAAGCTGGCATGCAGTAGGGAGAGCATTTTGGTTCAGCCACTCTAATGGATCATCATCCTGGTCCTTACTGCCGAAGGAAGAACTTGAACTTCCAGCTCTGTTTCTGCCAAAGGCTTTAATGTTGTTAATGCATAGGCAGTCCACAGGTTACAAGATGCAGCAAGTACATAAAAAGTATAGATACATGGCTAAGTAAAAGCTAAGATGTTGATCCAACAAGCAATAGGCTCTCTGTACCTTACTTTTGAAGAATGGGGCAGGCACAGCTCTTAGCACAAGTGGCCAGAATTCCAGGACTAGGCAAACAACTAGGTACTCCTTGAAGTGAGTTGGGTCTATAAGATTTGTTCATGCTGGCATCTCTATGCCCTTGTAGGTGGAGGTGGTGCTGGCATCAGCTTTGTACCCAGTTTAATCTCTGTCACCTCCCTGGAAAGAGAAGAAGAAGAGTTTGGATTTGATATCCCGCCTTTCACTCCCCTTCAGGAGTCTCAAAGCGGCTAATAATCTCCTTTCCCTTCCTCCCCCACAACAAACACTCTGTGAGGTGAGTGGGGCTGAGAGACTTCAGAGAAATGTGACTGGCCCAAGGTCACCCAGCAGCTGCATGTGGAGGAGTGGAGACATGAACCCGGTTCCCCAGATTACGAGACTACCGCTCTTAACCACTACACCACAAAGGCTTATCTTTGACAGGAGGAGGTATCTGACCAGGGGTAGCCAATATCCCAGGGGCGAAACACTCCTCTGCCAACCCTTTTGGTCCCTTCCCTGGCTCCAGCTGTTCACTCCCTGGACTTCTGGCCCTGTCCCTGGACTCAGACACTTATTGGGGTCCCACTTTCACCTCCCCCATCCTGCTGGGGTCATCCAGGTGCAGCTTCCCAAGCTCCCTCCTCATGATCCAGTCATCCCCTCCATGATATTTCCACGGGACACATGACAATAGTCCCATTGTTACTTGCACAATATTAAAGGAATTGCAAGCCTGTTTCGTAGTGTAAACCACACAGAGTCACATTTCCCTTCTCAATGACTCTCCCACAGGAGCACTCCCCACTCCATATAATACAATAGTCACTATCCTCTTACCTGGATAGTATCTGCAGTAGTGAAGATGTAAAATATTTGATGAATTCCTGGCATGGGTGGGATGGGGAGGTGATCATCACAGAATGAAATTTGTGATTCATGTGTCCCATTTTCCCAGTGCGGGGGACAGGGGTGAAGGTGAGAGAACAAGTTTTCCCAGATCCGCAATCTGTGTAAGTGATTTATAATGTATGCTAGAGGGTCTCCTTACTTTCAGTGCAGAGCTCTCCTTCCGCTGCTGATTGCTGTTAATTCAACAATGTGTTGTTAGGAGCTGTTCATTGATTACTAAGCAAATCACAGGAGAAAATGACACGTTTTATGGGCACCCTAGCAGAAAACAGTAAAATCCACCTCATTTCTGTGCAAGATTAATAGGGAATAGCGTTTCAAGGTAGTTTG
The DNA here is from genome assembly GCF_964252035.2 of Podarcis erhardii. Classification (NCBI taxonomy): domain Eukaryota; kingdom Metazoa; phylum Chordata; class Lepidosauria; order Squamata; family Lacertidae; genus Podarcis; species Podarcis erhardii. The sequence goes on along the minus strand of NC_138507.1, from coordinate 90,454,627 downwards.
TTACAACCAAACAGTTATTTTTTTTCCCCTGTTTGTTTTTCTCATAGAACAATGAAGATAAATATTAATCCAATATCAACTATTATAATTGAAAAAAGGGAGAGAGTGAAACATGGGCAGCTTTGTGCTCTAAATCTTTATTTAATTATAGTTTTAAGGGAGTTATCTGCAGTGTAATATCATGCTGCCAACAATTTCCACACCTTATTAGGAGGTACCTTTGCAAAATTCTCCAAATCTTTTAGCTTAGTGGTTCAAATTACCGATACAATCAAGCTGCACGGTTTGGATCCATATTCCAAATACTGGGGAGGAAAGGTTCAGCATTAGAAAGCAAGTCATTTTAGAAAGTGATGCATTGTGTGACATTTCAAACAGGGCTTCTCTTTGGCTCCATTCACACAAGCCCACAGCAGCTGCATGTCACTTTCTGTTCTTCAGCCAGATTATACAAAGCATGAAGCAAAATAGTAACCAGGAAGCTTTCTATCTTCATTCCCCTCGCCTCCAACAACGAGTCCCAACACCTTCCTTTGCCTGAAACATCAAAGGGAGCAAAATAGGACCCAGAACTTGCACCCACCCAACCTACTCTACCCAACCTACAACCTGTAGCCTGCCATGTCACTTTGTGGAAGCAACATCCATAACAGATGCAGGGAGCTCTTGCCAGAACCACCCTCAAAAAACCTCCCAGTTACTGCCACTGGTGCTGCCACCTAAACCAGTAGACCTTGTTCATAAGAAGACAGGAGGCAAGCAAGAAGGGAGGGTTTTTTCTCTGTTGTCTCTGAAACACAAACGAGCAGGTTAAGGTTTTGGGGCACTTTTGTGCTCAGAATCCTCTGCTTTTTATGCTCTGCTGAAGAGTTGAGTGAAGCTCAAGACCTTGCGGCACCTCCTAACAATTGTTGGGTCCAATAAAAAGTGATCGCCTCCCTTCCTCTCTCCCCATTCCATGCCTCTATAACTCATTCTGCCGAGCACGGAGCCCACTCCCATCATTAAGGCAGAAAGAGCTTCAGTAGAAGCGAAATTAGCCCCCAGTGTGGCATTTGGCATTAGCATGCACTGAGAATAGCGTTTTAATTATATTTGTATACAAGTAGCCGCCGGAAATAGCTGTTCGCAAAGCTTTGCCTCATGAGCCCTCACTGTATTCTTTCAAAACAAAGGCGTATTTCTACAATATTTAATTAATTAAGGTGTCTCGGAGCCTGGCGCTGTGCTCTAATTTGCATCGCCTTGGCCAAAATGTGGCATTAAAAAGATAACCTGGATCCTGGAAACCCATAATCTGGTAATTAAAAGTGAAGCCCTCCTTGATCCTCCTTGTATCTCAGGGGGGATTCATTACTGTTGTTCAATTTCATTTGTTCCGTTTTGTTGTCAGCATCCAGGTGTCTCTGAATCAGAGGTGTTTAAAGACTGAGCACAAAGAGATTTTATTGGTTCTATTAAACATGGTGCTTAGAGTGACTTGGGAGTTAAGGCTCTTGTTTTTCTATTACCAGGTGGTGCTATTGACTCATGGGATGACCTTGAGCAGACCTCTTTTATCACTCTGCACTTCCCATTCCCCAAATCTTTTCAAGGGGGATGGTAATAAAAGTAGCTTAAGGTAACTGGAGGCAGAGCATTATCAATGACAGGCCCTAAAACACTAGGAAGGCCACACAGAAAGTTATCACAAGAAGGGCAAGCTAAAGAGTTTCTGCTGATACCGCATTTTGTTACATTATCCTAGCAATCAGGGACTTCTCAATTATTTGTTCTTTATTAGATGCCTTCTTCTGTTTGGTTGGTCAGTGTTCAGTGATAAGAGAGAAATATGTAAATAAATTGGGTTTTTTCTGGAATGTTACAGGATACCTGATTAGAGCCTGTGTCTTATGAAAAATCTGTGTTATTCACCATCTTATTAGCTACCTTGTGCATTCCTGTTGTGGAATGTCACTCAGGTGATTACTCAGTGTAAGTAAGACCATTCATTCTGTATAGCCAGATGATAAAGGGCCTTTTCAGTAGTGGCACCCATGTTGTGGAATAGCCTTCCCAGTTGCCTTTATCTTTGTGTGTGTGCCAGCTGGTACCTATTCACCCAGGCTGTTTAAACCTACAGTATACTTTGGAAGGTAGTTTGTTGGCTATACATTTGGAAACCTCTTAAGGTATCCTAGCCAAATTTAACATGTTTCCTGATATCAAGGAGCAGGTTTTCATCTGTGTTTAGGATCATTTGGATGTCATTGATTGCAATTCAGTGCTGTTTTGAAATGTGTGGGAAGAGGAAGAAGCAGCTAAAAATGGGTGCAAAGTGGAGCTGCGGGATGTAAGAGAAGTGGCTTCAGAAATGGGGTTGGGAAGGTGAAAAGGAAGTTTGATAGTTGTATGGGGGTGAGAAGAGGAAGCTCTAGGGGGTTAACATAGCAGGGAGTCAGGTTGGCTTTGCCCCTAGGGTAGTATTCAACTATTATTTAGTGGGTCTACTCTGTGTTAAAATTAATTGAATATCAGTCCTGGTAAATGTAGCAAGGGGCATGCAAATACATACTCCGAAATTTACTATATTAAACTAGGGTCATTTGCATACTTAACCCCAGCACCAAGAACCCCTCCCACTAGATGGAACACATTGCTGAAATCTCTTCTTCACCCACTGTATTCCACGTTCATTTGCTCTGCAATACCTGCGCTGTGCTGGCTTTTGCGGAAGGATCCTAGCATTTCCCTTAAACTAATAATCATTTTTTAAAAATCAAAAAACTGCTTACTCTCACAATAGCTCTGGCTTGCGATTGCTACTGGCTGGGTTCAGACATAACATAAAACCATGTTTTATGTGCTAATAAGAGAAGAGCTCACACCATAGTTTGAGGTTCCAGCTTTGCAAGATACAAACCATAGTTTAGAGCTGTTTCTCATCTGCTTGCTCAGGACTTCAGAAGTTCACTCTTATATCCATGGTGCAGCAGTTTTGTGAGGCAGAGCAATGGTCCTAACTGCTTTCTCATCACAGTACCTCGGTTAAGCGCACCTTGAACATTACACTGCTCAGAGATTGGGATGGTGTGCAATGATATGATCACATTTGTTTGGCGAAGCAGGGATATAAGAGACATCCTGGACCTTCTGCAGAGAATGAGGGACAAGGGAGAAATTCCTGCAGAATGACATTTTTAATATATCCGGTTAACATACAGAGACGCACACAGCTGTTAGTACCGAGGGCCTTCTGTGGTTCCCTCACTGCGAGAAGTGAGGTTACAGGGAACCAGGCAGACGGCCTTCTTGGTAGTGGCACCTGTCCTGTGGAACGCCCTCCCATCAGATGTCAAAGCAATAAGCAACTATCTTACTTTTAAAACACATCTGAAGGCAGCCCTGTTTAGGGAAGTTTTTAATGTTTAATGCTGTATTGTGTTTTTAATATTTGGGTGGGAGCCGCCCAGAGTGGCTGGGGTATAAATAATTATTATTATTATTATTATTATTATTATTATTATTATTATTATTATTTTCTCTGGTTGTTCCTCCCAGTCTGCTTTCCATCCTGCTAATCCAGTCAGAGACTAGCTTACAGCTGCAGTCTTCTAGAATCTTGGCTAGGATCAAGGAATGGATTCTTAATAAATCCGTAGGGCCTCCATGCAGTAGTTTGTTTCTGCTGTCAAGTTGCAGCTTGAAGTGCCATTTGTTTAATGCTACTGTTTAAATAATAATTTATAAGACAGCTAGCCAGCCATTCTACAGCTTAATGACTGATGCAATTTATGGATACCACCACAGGCTATGTAAACACAGTTGTAAATATAAAGGATGTCTCCCACAAATTTTTACTTTGATCCTTATTCAAAATAATTCATCCTCCCACCCCCAACCCCTTTCTTCATTGTCTATTTTTGCATGTGACAGGATCTGGACAAGAGCACACAGTTTTTGTCTCCTAGGCTCTGCTAGCTAGGAATGGAAAATTAAATGTCCATTTTTTAATATCAAATAAATCATTCTAATTAAAAATTAATTAAATGCCCCAGCCTCTGAGCTGGAATACAAATGCATTTATTTGAATGTTCAAGTGTTTAAAACAAAGTGGAATTTGTTTTGAGCTTTTCCTTTCATACATATTTTGCCATCTAATCTTTTTCTGTCTGAATCACCCCTTCTGCAGGCATGCTCTGAATATGTAACCAGGAGAGCCGAACAGCAATTTATCTGGTGACATAAACCCCCAATAACTCACACAGTGTACGTTGCTGCTGCTTGTGTACACTGACCTATATAATACAAGTGTGTATGTGTGTGTAATGCATATCTAAGCTCATTCAAGCTCCTTGTCAACTGTGATAAATGAGCAGACAAATGCAGTATGTTGTTTCACAGCAGTAGCTGGTAGAAATTTCCTGACGGCTGATTGAGAATGATGGTTTTTAAATGATTGCGATCAATGGCCATTGGGAGACTCAAAAGCTCTGCATTCCAGGAGGGAAGTGCAGAAAGCAAAGGAGGCTCTGGATTGTCTGTTTCAACAACCCTATTCAGGCATTTAATTCCCCCACATGATTAGAATTGCATGAGGGAGGGTGGGGGGCACCCTAGCCGAACCTACTGTTTCACTCCCATCCACATCACCCATCGCCGTCGCTCTCCTTGCATTGGAAGACAAATATTCTCAGCAGGGATCCTGCTGAACTTTCAGAGCTTCCCAGAGTAACAGAGAGCCCTGCACCATTTGGGTTCTAAACTGGACAGGGAGCCTCTTCGAGTACAGCAGACCTCTGTTACAGAGCAACAAAAGGAGGGCAATGAAAGCAGCAGTGAGGCCAAGATGGAGGAAGAGCAGAGCAAGCTAGTTGACCCCTGTTCCCTTCCCTTCATTGCATGAGAAAAATGTTTGAGCAGGACTAGTGTTCCTCTAGAGACGAGAGTGGCGCGGTGGGTTAAACCACAGAGCCTAGGGCTTGCCGATCAGAAGATCGGCGGTTCGAATCCCCGCGATGGGGTGAGCTCCTGTTGCTCGGTCCCTGCTCCTGCCAACCTAGCAGTTCGAAAGCACATCAAAGTGCAAGTAGATAAATAGGTACCGCTCCGGCGGGAAGGTAAACGGCATTTCCATGTGTTCTGGTTCGTCAGAAGTGGCATAGTCATGCTGGCCACATGACCCGGAGGCTGTACACTGGCTCCCTCGGCCAGTGGAGCGAGATGAGCGCCGCAGCCCCGTAGTCGGTCATGACTGGACCTAATGGTCAGGGGTTCCTTTACCTTTACCTAGTGTTCCTCTAGTTAGGTAGCATCTGTGTACATGGGGATTCGTTCAGTGCTAGCGTGGCCCTGTGCCCTACTTTACAGAGGGCAGTCCAGTATAGGGAGGACTACCAGAGGATAGTCCTGTACAGGGGCGCCGACTTATAAAAAATATTGGGGGGCGGGGGCCCATACCGACTTATAAAAAATATTGGGGGGCCCCAAGACCTCCAAACCGCTGCTGCTGGGGGAACGAAAGGGGCGAGCCCCGGGCTGCCCCGACCTTAAGTGAACCTGTGAGGGCCCGCCCTTTGCGGCAGCCGATTGGCTGCCGCCGTGGGCGGTGAATATTAATGAGCTAGGGGGAATCCCCGCTTCTCGCGGGGCTGACGCCAGCCCCGCAAGATTGTTGATGGGTCGAGATCGGGAGTGGCTTTGTTTTAACTCATTACTGAATGTATTTTAAAAGGTAACTATCGTCAAACAAGGAAAAAAAAAAATACCAACATAATTTTGTGATTTTACAAAGCATAATATAACTAATAATTTTCTTAAATTATTGGGGGGGCTGAGCCCCCCCAAACGAATTTTTGAGGGGGCTCGGGCCCCCTCAGGCCCCATGGAGTTGGCGCCTATGGTCCTGTATTAGAGTAAGTCTTTTATTGAAAGAGCAGTCTGCTCCAAGTTCAGCATTTGTACGAAATATTTTCATTGGTCAAATGGATGTGAAGTTTCTTTGTTTAAGGCTCTGTACACGCTCCCATTTTCTCTGCATCCAGTGTGCCCCCACTGCTGCATAACACCGTTATCCACAATCCACAATCCATATCCTGTCTTGTGCCTATCCAGTCATTTATAATGGAATGCTGCATTTGGCTGAGTTTTCCTGCAAACTAAAGAAAAAGAACAGCCTAGCTGTATTTTTGTGCTGGTATTGTGTGCTCAGCCCAAGTATCTCTTAACTTTCAGGTGTTTACTGGAAACTTACTTTGTTGCTGCAAGCCTTTGGCCCGTGGGTTTCTAGCATTTGCTGTGCTGTTTTGTTTTGTTTTGTTTTGTTTCAAATTACTGTTTTAGATGTGGCTCCATTTGCTGCGGTCATGAACTGTTCTGACAATAATTTCTATTTTGTTGAAGCGTTTTACTGTCAGCCACTTCATGCATCCTTGTGGAAGTGGGAGAGTGAATTTAGCTCCCCCCCCCCCCCCCCGTGCTCATCTCACCAATGAGCTCAGTGATAGAGCACATATATTGTATGCAACAGTTCCCAGGTTCACTCCCTGGCTTCTCCAGCTAAGACGGGGAAAGGGTCCCATCTGAAAGCCTGGGGAGATAATTAGAGCAGACACTACTGAGTTAGGCCACAGGTCTGACTCTGTATAAGGCAGCCTCATAGGTTTCTGTTTATCAGAGGCTTACTTTCAGCAGGGTTGACAGACAACACTTCTTCCATTTTTTACCACAGCACAAGTCTGCCCCTGGCTGCCCAGCCAACATGTTCTTAACTCCAAAATTACCCAGGCAGAGAACGCATGATAGCCACCACAAAAAACATGGTAAACACCAGTGGGCCTTGATGGCCAACATTTTAATTGAGTCAGTATGCAGCACCATGAATTCCAGGTGTGTTTTCTTGTCAGCCACCATCAGTTCAGACCCCATTAGTGTATATGTGAAGTTATGGTTATTGATACTGTCAAAGAACTCTCAATGGTTAGTTAGATGGAACTTACCATTAGAGGAACTCTGCTTATTCTTCTTCAGGAAAACTTGTTATTTTATGTGCTTGGCAATTATATATTTAACCATGCTTTCTCCCAGAAATTAATTGGCCTGTAAATTCCCAGATTTCCCCGGATACTTTTTTTAAAGGGCATTTCATTGGCCTCTTTTCATTCCTCAGATATGGAGGCCTATCTTAGGTATATGGTACATATTTTTCCTAGAATATCTGTACATTTCACATTTGAGATCTTTAAGAACTTGGGTGTATACCACAAGAACCTAGTGTTTTTAATTTGTTAATGAGACATAGAATATAATTTCCTTTCACTATTTGCTTCAGTTCTTCAGCCTCCCTTCCTGAGAAAGTTAGTTCAGGTCCAAGGTTACGTTCTACTTCTTCCATAGTGAAAACAGCTGAAATAATTTATTCAGTCTTTCTGGAAGCTCCATTTTTTCCTCCATTATCACACCTTTAATTGCCCTGTCATCCAAAGGCCCAATCAATTTCCTAGTTAATTTCATGCTTCTGATGTATTTACACATTTTAAAATTGTTTACAGTAACGTGCTCCTCAAATCCTTTTTCTTTCTTTCTTGCACTCTATCTTTTATTTTGCAAGTTCGTGATTCTTTTTGTCCTCCACATTTCAGCAAGACTTCCATTTTCTGAAAGAAACCTTGTTTCCAAGAGTTTCCTCGATTCTGCTCATAAACCACACTGACAACCTCTTGGACTTGGTGGTTCTTTTCCCATTCTGCAGTACAGTCATACCTCATGTTGCGTCCGCTTCAGGTTACGTCCCACAGCATCCCAGAAGTACCAGAAGGGTTACTTCCGGGTTTCGCTGCTTGCGCATGCGCAGAAGCACTAAATTGCACCATGCGTGTGTGCAGATGTGGCACTTCTAGATGTGAACGCGTCAGGTTTCGGACGTGCCTTCAGAACGGATTACGTCCGCAACTCAAGGTTCCACTGTATACATCAGTTTACATAAGTGTATATTTCCCAGATTTATGTAATGGACACTCCCATGAATGTATAGTGTTGCAGCCCCCTAAATTGTATATGTCAACCACTAAAGAACAGTTGTTGTTGTTGTTTAGTCGTTTAGTCGTGTCCAACTCTTCGTGACCCCATGGACCAGAGCACGCCAGGCACTTCTGTCTTCCACTGCCTCCCGCAGTTTGGTCAGACTCATGTTTGTAGCTTCGAAGACACTATCCAACCATCTCGTCCTCTGTCGTCCCCTTCTCCTTGTGCCCTCCATCTTTCCCAACATCAGGGTCTTTTCCAGGGAGTCTTCTCTTCTCATGAGGTGGCCAAAGTATTGGAGCCTCAGCTTCACGATCTGTCCTTCCAGTGAGCACTCAGGGCTGTATTCCTTAAGAATGGATAGGTTTGATCTTCTTGCAGTCCATGGGACTCTCAAGAGTCTCCTCCAGCACTATAATTCAAAAGCATCAATTCTTCGGCGATCAGCCTTCTTTATGGTCCAGCTCTCACTTCCATACATCACTACTGGGAAAACCATAGCTTTTACTATATGAACCTTTGTTGGCAAGGTGATGTCTCTACTTTTTAAGATGCTGTCTAGGTTTGTCATTGCTTTTCTCCCAAGAAGCAGGCATCTCTTAATTTCGTGGCTGCTGTCACCATCTGCAGTGATCATGGAGCCCAAGAAAGTAAAATCTCTCACTGCCTCCATTTCTTCCCCTTCTATTTGCCAGGAGGTGATGGGCCCAGTGGCCATGATCTTCGTTTTTTTTTATGTTCAGCTTCAGACCATATTTTGCGCTCTCCTCTTTCACCCTCAATAAAAGGTTCTTTAATTCCTCCTCACTTTCTGCCATCAAGGTTGTGTCATCTGCATATCTGAGGTTGTTGATATTTCTTCCAGCAATCTTAATTCCGGCTAGGGATTCATCCAGCCCAGCCTTTCGCATGATGAATTCTGCATATAAGTTAAATAAACAAGGAGACAAAATACAGCCTTGTCGTACTCCTTTCCCAATTTTGAACCAATCAGTTGTTCCATATCCAGTTCTAACTGTAGCTTCTTGTCCCACATAGAGATTTCTCAGGGGACAGATGAGGTCATCAGGCACTCCCATTTCTTTAAGAACTTGCCATAGTTTGCTGTGGTCGACAGAGTCAAAGTCTTTTTCATAGTCAATGAAGCAGAAGTAGATGTCTTTCTGGAACTCTCTAGCTTTCTCCATAATCCAGCGCATGTTTGCAATTTGGTCTCTGGTTCCTCTGCCTCTTCTAAATCCAGCTTGCACTTCTGGGAGTTCTCGGTCCACATACTGCTTGAGCCTTCCTTGTAGAATTTTAAGCATAACCTTGCTAGCATGTGAAATGAGTGCAATTGTGTGGTAGTTGGAGCATTCTTTAGCACTGCCCTTCTTTGGGATTGGGATGTAGACTGATCTTCTCCAGTCCTCTGGCCACTGCTGAGTTTTCCAAACTTGCTGGCATATTGAGTGTAGCACCTTAACAGCATCATCTTTTAAAATTTTAAATAGTTCAGCTGGAATACCATCACTTCCACTGGCCTTGTTATTTGCAGTGCTTTCTAAGGCCCATTTGACTTCACTCTCCAGGATGTCTGGCTCAAGGTCAGCAACCACACTACCTGGGTTGTACGAGACATCCATATCTTTCTGGTATAATTCCTCTGTGTATTCTTGCCACCTCTTCTTGATGTCTTCTTCTTCTGTTAGGTCCTTACCACTTTTGTCCTTTATTATGGTAATCTTTGAACGAAATGTTCCTTTCATATCTCCACTTTTCTTGAACAGATCTCTGGTTCTTCCCATTCTATTGCTTTCCTCTATTTCTTTGCATTGCTCGTTTAAGAAGGCCTTCTTGTCTCTCCTTGCTATTTTTGGAAATCTGCATTCAGTTTCCTGTATCTTTCTCTATCTCCCTCGCATTTTGCTTGCCTTCTTTCTCCCGCTATTTGTAAGGTCTCATTGGACAGCCAATTTGCTTTCTTGCATTTCCTTTTCATTGGGATGGTTTTCGTTGCTGCCTCCTGTATAATGTTGCGAGCCTCCATCCATAGATCTTCAGGCACTCTGTCCAGCAAATCTAAATCCTTAAACCTGTTCCTCACTTCCACTGAGTATTCATAAGGGATTTGATTTAGATTGTATCTTACCGGCCCAGTGGTTTTTCCTACTTTCTTCAGTTTAAGCTTGAATTTTGCTATAAGAAGCTGATGATCTGAGCCACAGTCAGCTCCAGGTCTTGTTTTTGCTGACTGTATAGAACTTCTCCATCTTTGGCTGCAGAGAATATAATCAATCTGATTTCGATGCTGCCCATCTGGTGATGTCCACGTGTAGAGTCGTCTCTTGTGTTGTTGGAAAAGTGTGTTTGTGATGACCAGCTTGTTCTCTTGACAGAACTCTATTAGCCTTTGCCCTGCTTCGTTTTGCTCTCCAAGGCCAAACTTGCCAGTTGTTCCTTTTATCTCTTGATTCCCTACTTTATCATTCCAACCCCCTATAATGAGAAGAACATCCTTCGTTGGTGTCACTTCAATAAGGTGTTGTAAGTCTTCATAGAATTGGTCAATTTCAGTTTCTTCAGCACCAGTAGTTGGTGCATAAACTTGGATTACTGTGATGTTAAAAGGTCTGCCTTGGATTCGTATCGAGATCATTCTATCATTTTTGAGATTGCATCCCAGTACAGCTTTTGACACTCTTTTGTTGACTATGAGGGCCACTCCATTTCTTTTACGGGATTCTTGCCCACAGTAGTAGATATGATGGTCATCCGAACTGAATTCACCCATTCCCGTCCATTTTAGTTCACTGATGCCCAGGATGTCAATATTTATTCTTGCCATCTCACTTTTGACCACATCCAACTTACCCAGGTTCATGGTTCTTACATTCCAGGTTCCTATGCAATATTTTTCTTTACAGCATTGGACTTTCCTTTCGCTTCCCTTTCACTTCCAGGCATATCTGCAACTGAGTGTCCTTTCGGCTTTGGCCCAGCCACTTCATCAGCTCTGGATCTACTTGTACTTGTCCTCCACTCTTCCCCAGTAGCATGTTGGACGCCTTCCGACCTGAGGGACTCATCTTCCAGAGTCATACTTTTATATGCCTGTTGTCTCTGTCCATGGAGTTTTCTTGGCAGGGATACTGGAGTGGCTTGCCGGTTCCTCCTCCAGGTGGATCACGTTTGGTCAAAACTCCACTATGACCTGTTCATCTTGGGTGCCCTGCTTGGCATAGTTCATAGCTTCTCTGAGTTCTTCAAGCCCCTTCGCCATGGCAAAGCAGTGACAGTAGGAGGGGCAATTCATAGCTCCCCTCCACTCCTGCAGCTTTCAGATCAGATCTTTTAAGCAATGATGTGAATGACCCTCATCAAAACACAAGGGCAGTGCTCAGTGAAACAGAGCAACTTACAGGAAATAAATAAATATAAAAAGCTGCCTGTAATACAGAGTACCCTGTTAGAAACCAGAGCCCTTTATTTTTTAAAAAAGCCCCCTCCTGAACCGATTTACACTGCAAAATCATCTTGGGGGAAAATAGTGGTTGTTTTCCCTCACGCTTCATTAATTTTTAGTTTTGTCAGGCAATATAAATAAAAGTATCAAGTGCACCTCTAATTGAATCACTTGTGATTCCCGACTCCCTGTAGTACTGAGGAAACATGATGTAGCTGTGTTGTTTAGCAAGGTTGGATGAGTCAGGCAAACAATGGCTCATTCTGCCAAGGGGGGTTCAGGTACTGCCTCTGCGTTTTATCTTTTATTGTATAAACAGAAATCAGAGTTGTCATCGTGAAGGATTTGCAGCCCTGATGGGCTACTGATGTGGCATCATTCAAACACAGTTTCGTACAAGGAAAGAGCCCAGGGAGAAGCAGAGCTGCAAGTGGGAAACAAGGAAGGCAAGGACATTGTGCCTTTCATACTTTGTACATCCTTCTCTGAGTGGTGAGAACATGTACATTAACAATACAATCTCATACATGTCTAATCAACAGTAAGACCAGGGCCTTTTTGCAACTCAGTTCCAGCACCTCTCAGTTGGGTGCCATTACCATTAAGAATCCACCAACAGCATATGAATCTATATGGCTAACCTGATCCAAAACACTCACCCACCCTACTCACACACGAAAACAAAGCTCATCACAAACGAGCAACCACACCCTAGGCCAACCCCAACCTCTCTCACCACCAAAGGAACACAAGTGAATAGCAGAGAACCTGCACAAGTGACACTGACGCAAAACCCCACACATCTATTAAGTAAAATTGAAACATTGCCTCCCAACCCCAACCCCACTCACCATTCCCCCCTCTACCTCTTTCCCCCTTTTCTTCCTAAAGTAACACTAATGTCTCAACAAATGAAACTGATCTGTAAAAATGTTACTTAAAAAAAGAGACCTTGCACATACTTTTGTAAACCAAGAAAATCTTTAATAAAAATGCATTTTTTAAAAGAAGTAAACACCTGCCTATGTATAGAGAAAATGCATGTGCAAACTATCCTCTACTACTATTAATCACAGAACTCATTTTCTCTATTTCTTACATTGGCCAGATCCATCCTTTGGGTTGCATTTATGCATCTCTCTATCTCTTTCTCTGGGGGAAGCACTGGAGGGAAAGGGTTTAACATCTGGAGAAGGGCCAAGTCTATAAAAATATTTTATTTATATACTTTTACAATTCTATGGAGCTCATGGCTTACTTTTGGCATCTCCCGTTCGTTTAACTTTCTAGAAGAATTTTAAGGGATTTAGTAGTTTCCATGAAAAGAGACTATGTTGCTGATTGAACTCTATTCATCCACATAAAAGCAAGAACAAAGAAAACAGTAGCACACCAGCTTTTCCTTTTTTTTTTCAAAGCAATGAGTTCTCTCAATAGTGCATAGTCCCGGAGGTGGTGAAGGAAATGCATTATTAGGTTGCGATTTACGGAACCACTTGAAGTTCACTTCTTCCACGTGTTTATTGGAGTTTCTTTATGTGAAGCAGCAGCATTTCCCTTTGCTTTCCTCTGGAAGCCACATCCAACATTTCTCGCAGGTTAGGAGCCAGCATGTCCAGAGATAAAGCAGTGGGGGGGGGGGTTGGCAGTGCAGGTTGCCAGTCAATTCGTGCCTATTTAGCTCTGGTATTTCTGCAGCACTCCCAGACCGCTGACTGGACCCTGAGACGACTGCTTTCATAAAAGGAGGGAACATAAAGCCTGTGGCTCATACATTGGCACAACGCTATTTGGGCTGGGGTATATTTGTTCCTTCTCACAATCTGCCTGCTTCAAAGCAGGGTTTCAAAATATGTGACATATCAAGCTGAATGCAATCCTAATAACCTGGCATGGTGGCCCACCAGGTGCTTTTTAGACCTGTTTGGCTACCTGCCTTGGACTACAAAAGCAGTGATGTTGTGAGATGGATGGGGGGAGCTACAGTGAGACCCAAAAGTTCCCATTCAGGCACGGAAAGTTCATTCTAGAAAGGAACTGGTTTACTGTAATGGCTGTAAGCTGAGCTGACCCAAAAGCTGCAGCTAGTGCAAAATGCAGCTGCTCAGCTGTTCGCCAGGGAAGAATATTGACAGCATGTTATGTTGCTGGTGCAATAATTGCACTGGCTTCCAGTTAGCTACTGGACTAGATTCAAGGTGCTGGTATTGGACAGAGATCAGGATATCTAAAAGCTCACCTCATACCCAATCAATCATCATTCTGCAGGAGTGGGCATCCTGCGGGCACAATGTCAGAATTGGGCCTTTGGTATGGTGGCATCAACCTTTTGGAACTCCCTCCCATGGCAAACCAGACAAGCACCTTCTCTGTTGCCTTTTCAGCACCTGCTAAAGACATTCCTCTATCAACAAATCTTCTATAAACCTTATCCCAGTTGATATCTGGCTTCAATTTTCAATTGATTTCATGTATCTGATGCTTTTAAAAACTGTTTTTAACATTTATAGCTGTTTCTTAAATGTTTTTTATATGCAGCTATTTTTAACTGTCTTACATGTGTCATTGTATTTTAAACTGCTTTGAATTGCCTCAAGGGAAGCAATTTATAAATTAACTAATTGCAAATCTTAATTGATTGCAAATGAATTAATTGCTTGTTGCAAACAATGAGCTTAATGCTTAACCACCTTATAATACATATTATCCAAATTCTTATTAAATGCATTATGTCCCCTTTTGTTAATTCATCACATTCTTATACACAGCATGGAAGGAAAGAGTTACATGTACCCTACCCACATTCCCTATTGCCCCATTGGTTACTCTATGAAAATTGCATATTAAATGATAAGACATATTTAACATCTAGGTTTGTCTTAAGTTTTGATCTTATTTATTTATTGAATTTCTATCCTGCCCTTTCTCTCAAATGAGCCCAGGGCTGCAAAGACACCCTCAATCAAAGAACAACGGCACCTTGATCACTTCAGTTATTATGCTAGCTTGGGAGTATAGGAAATGTAGGTTGAATTTTTGCCCTTCCTAAATTGGCCTTAGAGTTTTCTGGATTATTGTGGCCTGTTTCGTGGACAGTGTGGAGCTGCAAAGCATACTGCAGCACAAATTGCTGTGGAGAAATTTCAGCTGATCTCTCTTCTTTTGCACAGGTTCTCCTTCTGGTCCTAAAATGGCTCTGCAGAGTTCCTTCAGCTGCTGGAATGGAACTGTGATCAAGCTGGGACAGGTGTGTGACTTCATCAGAGACTGTACAGAGGGAGAGGACGAAGGACAGCTGTGCAGTAAGTAAATTAAAAATCAACACTATTTCCTAATATCTTAAACCAATGGGAATGACATAATGCCTTCCTAAACACATCAGGGAATCTGAATTGATGCTTAGAATGCTTGCACATGCTATACATGGACTGCATTCAAATAAATCGAGGTCACTACCTTGTCTGACTTAGGATGCTTTTCGCCTCTAGCTTCAAATGTGATATCTAGCTTTATCCCTGTGGGGGAAGCAAAGCTCAGTCATTGAGTGCCTCCTAAAAAAGGAATATTCTTGCCTCTCTTGTACATTCTTGTACAAGAGCTCAGTCATTGAGTGTCTCCTAAAAAAGGAATATTCTTGCCTCTCTTGTACATGTTCCTGTGGTCTTTTGGCTAGAAGCTGAAATCAATGACCTGTGGCTCAGTATGGGTTATGCCATTTTACCCAAGCAGTGCATCAAGACCTGAGAATTTCCAGGTGTTCGTTTTGCTCTAGCTGTATCTCTTGTACACCAGTCACGAGATTTTCTTTGTATCTGTAGCTCTGAGCAGCAGCCCAGCCTGTTTCGGAACTGCTTAGATCTGGATAATAATAATAATAATAATAATAATAATAATAATAATAAATAATTTTATTTATACCCCGCCCTCCCCAGCCAAGGCTGGGCTCAGGGCGGCTAACAAGCAATAATAAAAACAAGTTGAATGAATACAACTTAAAAACAAGATTAAAATACAACAATTAAAATATTGAAACATTAAAATATTAAAATGCAGCCTCATCACAGGAGGAGAAAGAAAAAAGGAAAAAGAAAGAGGGGGAGGGAATCAAAGTGGCTCCAAGCCAAAGACCAGGCAGAACAACTCTGTCTTACAGGCCCTGAGGAAAGAAATCAGATCCTGTAGGGCCCTGGTCTCATGAGGGAGAGTGTTCCACCATGCCGGAGCCAGAGTTGAAAAGGCCCTGGCTCTGGTTGAAGCCAATCTAACTTCCTCAGGGCCCAGGACCACTAGGGTGTTGCTATTTATGGACCTTGAGGCTCTTCATGGGGCATACCAGGAGAGGCGGTCCCGTAGGTACGAGGGTCTAGGCCGTGAAGGGCTTTAAAGGTCAAAAGCAGCACCTTAAATCTGACCCTGTACTCCACCGGGAGCCAGTGCAGTTTGAAAAGCACTGGATGAATATGTTCCCATGGCAGAGACCCCGTGAGGAGCCTCGCTACAGCATTCTGTACGCGCTGGAGTTTCTGGGTCAGCTTCAAGGGTAGCCCCGTGTAGAGCGAATTACAGTAAAAACAAATTTCTGCCCACCTCCCATTCACTATAATGAGGATTTTAACAATAGCTATAATTCCCACTCCATCCAAAAGTGGGTGGAATTTTCATGATTAATCGAAGGTTAATCCCAATTGTAGGGAGATACATCCAGGCATCCTTTGTGCAGCGAACCTTTCTTTTAAAAATAAGAAAGTGTGTTTTGCTTTCTGCAGGCTTAGATGCAATTTGCAGGCATGGTCACCCCTTCTGAAGGGATGAAGCCTGTCAGGTGTCAATGGTTCTTCCATATGGGCAAAGTTCAACATTTTGGGGTGGGTATAGCATGAATCATGGGGTGGAGGATAACATGGATCCCCAGGAAACAATGATGTATATGTCAGCCTCCTGACTCAGATCTTGTTACCTCAAAGGTTGTTGATGGGAACAGGCTGCTGCGACCAGTTGTTTTTTGTGGGGTTTTTTTGTGATACTGCGTCTTCTCCCTGGGAGAGAGTCAGATCTCTCCTTCAACTTGCATAGGGGAAGAGTAATGGTGGGGGCGGGGGGGAACCCCAGCATGGAACTGCAGAAATATGCTTGAACAATATGTACACAGGAATTGGAGTCCACTGAGAAAATAATTCACTGTGATTAAAGCCTAGACCTGCCTGTCACACTGAAAGAATCCACCCTGACAAGGCATATGCCTCTCCACCCTTTTTGCTCATGCTGTTTCCCTAGTCGGCTTAGTTTTGCTTCAGAAATACATGAATGAATAAATAAACAAACAGGGTAAAACAGCAATATTTTGGGGAAACTCGAATCTACAGAGTGACTTGGAAACTCCTGATCTTACCTGAGACACCTCATCAATAATACAATCTCTACTGTTATACCGTAAACTGCCCTGTGATCCTCAGATGAAAGGTGGTGTATACCTTTAATAAATAAAACAAATAAAAAACCGAATCTGACTCTGGAATGTAAAAGCCCCGCCCAAATGACACCATTTGCCTCGTAACTCAGGAAGTACTCAGAACTCCAGTGCATACCTATAATTTCTGGTGCTAAAGTGCAACATATAGATAGTAGGTGCAAAATGAGAGGCAAATCAGTCACTTTGGGGTGGGGACACAAAGCAATCAAGCTCATGATGAATAAGAGGGGGAAGTTTCAAGGACATGTAAAAGACCAAGTGTCCCTATTTTTCAGGGACAGTCCCATATTAACAGAAGCTGTCCTAGTTTCTGATTTGATCCCGGAATGTCCCACTTTTCCTTAGGACATCCCATTTTCATCAGAGAAATGTTGGAGGGTATGGAGTTATGCGACCACCAAGCCAAGGAGATAAGCAGCTCTACAACCTCTAGAACACATTGGAAGGCAGCCCTGTATAGGGAAGGTTTTTAATGTTTAATGTTTTATATATGTTGGAAGCCACCCAGAGTGGCTGGGGCAGCCCAGTCAGATGAGCAGCATAATAATAATAATAATAATAATAATAATAATAATAATAATAACAACAACAACAACAACAACAACAACAACAACAACAACAACAACAACAACAACTGAATAGGATATCCCTATTTTCATCAGAGAAATGTTGGAGGGGATGATATCAGAGCTGTACATGGACAGCCTGTGCAAAGAGACAAAGAGGTGGCATTTCATAGAAATAGGCTTTTGTCAATTAAAAGTTTGTCCAAGGGTTGCAAATGGGAGCACTCTGACATCTGGAAAAGTTACTGTGACAAAAAGGGAATGGAAAGAAGGATAGACATGCCCAGGTTATAACATGAATCGGCACAGCAAACATGAATTGCGCAGCTGAAACACCATCAAACATGGTGATTCAAGCTTCACTCACTGTGTGTGGGAGGTGGAAGTGTGCAGAATGAGATTTAGGGAATGAGTTTTCCTGCCGTATCCTCTTGTTGAGACAGGAAATGAGTAGTGTGAGTTTTAGATGAAACACGAGCAGGTGACTGCAATGTTCTCCTGACAGTTCTGTGGAGGCCATTTTATGATGAAAAAGGCTGATTCATTTGAACTTTGCTGGTAGATGCGAACCAGCACAAAACTACCCACAAAGGAAATAGCAATATAACATTTCTGTAATAGTGCAGTGTTCTTCCTCCACATAAATACAAAAAGTTTTCTGCAAATTGAGGACTTATCTGCACAGTCATTTCTAGATTACTCAAAGTGCTGCTGGATATAATGTGCAAAGCAGGTATTCTTTCTCCTGCAGCAATTTCATGATTGGCTGGCTGTATTCCCCCACTTTCTCAAAATGTGTCACTAATGTGCCTGAAAACACATCTGTGAGAAAACTCTACTGGGTGGAGGAAATTTGAGACCAGTACCTTGCCCAGAGGGACAAGAACAGCCTAGAATATGGGCAGGGTAATATTTCGAGACTTGGGGTTTTCTTTCATATCTCGAAACTTCTGCTCTCCAACCTTAAAAGTGCAGAGGCCTGCGCAATGATCATCACCATCACCCTTAGAAGTTTGGGTAATCACATGGGAGAGAGCTTCCTCTGTGGTAGCCTTAAAACTGTGGAACTCCCTCCCTGCAGAACTGTGCCTAACATCATCATTATTCATCTGCATCTTTACTCTGGCCTTTGACAGCTGAAAAGTAAGTTTTGTGACATGCCACAAAGCTGTAAATTAACCTGCTGATTGTTGTGCATGGTTGATTGGTTTTGTTTTAAATTGTGCTGGTTTTGTTGTTGTAATCTGCGGCCAGACCTTATGGTGAAGGGTGTGTCAGAAATCCACTTCATCATCACCAACACACACAGCAAAACTACAAGCTTCAAGCCAGGGTACCTCCCATAGTGTCGACAGACAGTTCCCATCTTTAGCCAGAGTGTGAAATTTGTCTAAGACTAGTTCACAACTTCATATATAGCCCCTGAACATAGAAGCCAACTCCTAGGGGCAGGGTGCCTTCAGGCTCCCCCTAAAATATTTGAGGGTACCTACCCCCCCAAGTTGATGGGCATTGCCATTCAAATGGTGTGCATGCACCATGTCTTGTGATTGATTCTGCAGGGTGTGGCTTACCTGCCGCCATCCCCCCCCAATATTTTAAGTTCGCACCCCCTGAATGTGTATTGCATTGTATCAGTTATAAGTAATTAAGTGTGTGTACCACCACATAGAGGGACGCGGGTGGTGCTGTGAGTTAAACCACAGAGCCTAGGACTTGCCGATCAGAAGGTCGGCGGTTCGAATCTCCGTGACGGGCTGAGCTCCCGTTGCTCGGTCCCTGCTCCTGCCAACCTAGCAGTTCGAAAGCACGTCAAAGTGCAAGTAGATAAATAGGTACTGCTCCAGCGGGAAGGTAAACGGTGTTTCCGTGCGCTGCTCTGGTTCTCCAGAAGCGGCTTAGTCGTGCTGGCCACATGACCTGGAAGCTGTACGCCGGCTCCCTCAGCCAGTAAAGCGAGATGAGCGCCGCAACCCCAGAGTCGGTCACGACTGGACCTAATGGTCAGGGGTCCCTTTACCTTTACCTTTTGCCACCACATAGAGGGAGGGCAAGTTAGCAAGGAAATGAGTGAGCAAGGAAGGAGAAGGAGGGTGAAAAGGTGGAAGAGGAAGCCTCTGCCCCGCTGCTGCTTTAAAAGGCAGAGTCCTCATAGTCACTGGGTGAAGGGATGCCAGCAGTGAGGCAGTCCCTTGCTGCTTTCTGGGCACACAGTGAATAGGTTTTCTGCTCTAGTACATAGACTATGAAAGCAGCATGCCTATTCACCCAAGGAGCCCTGTGAGAGGTGGTACCTGGAAGAAGAGGAAGAGAAGCTGCTGCCACTGCTGCCATACACAGTAGCTATGGCAACCCTGCCATGCAAAGCAGCAGCAGGAAGCAGCAGCTTCTTCATCCTTGGTGGCTCTTCTCTCAAGTGCTGCCAGAAGCAGCTGCCTCAGCTCACATCATTGGTTGGCTGGTTCTGAGAAGATGTATAATAAGGAGGACCACTTAACCTTCTGGGGGCATGGGGCAAATCTATCAAGTTTTATTCACTTTTAGTGGTTCTACCCAAATGTATGGGGGATTAATTTCATTCCTAAAAGATACTGCAGGATATGAACTTTCTGAGGATCTTTTAGCAGCTTTGACTTAGCTACTTATGTGATTTATAGAGGAAGGTGAAGGAATGTGACTTGGAGTTTGTAGATACATTACGTGCAGCAAATATGAATGTTGCAATCAATTGGATAAAAATCTACAGATGACCAAAATAAATCCATAAATGAAGCAAAAAAAAAAGGTAAAAGCCACATTAGAAATGATTCATCCAAAATTATGCTCATTTATCTGTAAATTATGGGACGCGGGTGGCGCTGTGGGTAAAAGCCTCAGCGCCTAGGGCTTGCCGATCGTCAGGTCGGTGGTTCGAATCCCTGCGGCGGGGTGCGCTCCCATTGCTCTGTCCCAGCGCCTGCCAACCTAGCAGTTTGAAAGCACCCCCGAGTGCAAGTAGATAAATAGGGACCGCTTACTGGCGGGAAGGTAAACGGTGTTTCCGTGTGCTGCGCTGGCTCGCCAGATGCAGCTTTGTCACGCTGGCCACGTGACCTGGAAGTGTCTCCGGACAGCGCTGGCCCCCGGCCTCTTAAGTGAGATGGGCGCACAACCCTAGAGTCTGTCAAGACTGGCCCGTACGGGCAGGGGTACCTTTACCTTTACCTTTATCTGTACATTGCTGGAATGGCAAACATAATTAGCAACTAACCTTGGTGTTATGGTCATCACTATAATATTTATAGTCTCAGTTTATAGGGAGGTGTTTTTATGAAAATTCAGAGCCATATTTCCGAATATCATCCCAGTGCTCAATTGTTCCTTAAGTGGTCTATGGGCGTCAAGATTGGCCCTGTATATCTTCACTTTTCAAAACTCTTTCTATCGCCTGAATTATCCTTAAATTCTCAACAGAATAAGGTCATGGTCGGTAGCAATGGAGCCATGGTGGTTCTTTCATGCATCTGATATTTAATGCACATGCAAACATACCAAGACATGTAAATGATAACCACAGAAAGTGTTTTTGTGAGCTCTGTGCAAGGCCTTTGCTAATCAGGATTGTGCTAATAAGAGTCTAATCTGTGCAAACCAAAAAAAGAATCCAGACAATGTAATCTGACACATGAGCTAGAAACTACAAAGCTTGCAGTGGAATTGCAATAAATAGCTGTCATTGGTTTGCCACATGTAGGAGGCATTACAATAAGTGAAGAAGTCTGTGCATTCATAGTACAAGACAGCCAGAGGTTCATAAAGACATATTTATGACAGAAGAAAGTGGTACACTGGGCTAGCAATTGCTCTTTTTATACATCACTATTTCTCGCTCCACAATAAGCTTTCCTGCCGCTTCCCCACCTCCCAGGCCCTAGGCAGTGTTTGATGCTTAGATGTCTCCTTCTGACTGCTCTGGCTTGTTTACACCATTCTGTATACTGTATAGCAGGCACTAAAGTGAATTCAGCTGGACTGCATGCTGAGCTGTTTCAAGGAGAATTCTGGGTATACTTACTTGTGACATTTTATTCAGAACTTAGCCTGAGGAGGGGAAGTAAAAATAATCACAAGGTGGGGACGGAATCTTCTGTATTTCGGAGTTCAAAATCCCAATGGAAGTAGAATGAATGTGCCATTTTATTTCTATAAAGGGACAACATGGAAGAACTTTATAATAAAATACTTTTCTAGAACTATGCAAAAATTTTGCAGGCAAACCATTTGGCAGAAGAGGGGTGGTTGGTGAACCATGTCTTCTTCCTACTAAATAATCTCAAGTCAACAAGAGATCACGTACCTAGTGTGGTGATGATGTGGCACTTCATTGCCATTGAGAGTTCACATCACTGAGTAGTGGCTTTTCATTGCCCTTGCTTTCTCTGAATGGAGTAGAGTGGAGAAGGAATGTGAACTCTTTATTTTAGAAGAATAAGCCTGCAAGTACTGTATCTAGCAACAAAACCACATCTGCCCTAATTTGAAAATTCCCTCCATGCACAATTGCTCTGATGTGCTCATGGAGGTGTCTGGCCAGATTGCTTTCTCCATTCATTTCTGTTAACATAGCTGATTTGTACACACTTCTGTTTGTGCATGCAGAATAACTCTCTCTCCCCTCCCCCCCCCCTGTTGGAATTGTTGTGCAAGAGATCCCTGTGTGCAGCTGAGTTCAGATGGCTGTCTGGACTGAGGAGAAGGAATGCTCAGCAAAACTTCAGGGGCAGACGACTTGAATGTTAGGGTAGATGGATAGGCAAATATATAGGTAGCCTCTGGTGTAAGCAAATCAGTTCATCGCCACTCATGAGTTTTATTTAGTACTGTCATGTCCATCTCATTGTCTTCAAAGGTGAAAATGGGAACAGCAGCAAGCAAGCAAGCAAGCAAGCAAACAAACAATTAGTACTATAGTTGGTTAATTTTATTGTTTTATATTTTAAGTGACATTGGGCACTTGTTAAAAGGGTAAATGTTTTCATGTTAAACAAATTAACAACAGCAACATAAGAAAATCTTGTTTCCCACTCTGAGCTTTAAGAATAGGGCAGGCTACAATAAAATGTTCCTTTAACAGGACCATGGCAAGAATGAGAGGAAACAGTGTAAAAAAGAAGAGAGGAGTTTTGCAGAGCCACAAACCTCTCTAACACTTTGAGCATGAGTATATTAGACTTAATATTGATTTAGCGAGGAATCCAATGTCTTAAAAAAATCCATATTACTTTCTGCATAGAAGCTTTCTTAATATGACAAGACAGTAATTGAATAAATATGAGTTTCAAAATTGCAAGCACTAAAACACATTGATTTTTTTTAAAAAAAGAAATACCTCCAGGTCTAAAAAAAGGTTGAATGTGTCACATGATTCTTACCAAAGCAGAATTTTAGAAGTAACAGAGTCTCTACAAAAGAAAGAATAAAAGTACAAGGGTATGCAGTAGCAACGATGAATGCAGCCGCTCTGATTCACAGCCCTGTGTGTGCAAACTGGGAGGTCCTACTGAAGTATTTGACAGGCTGGCGCTCTCCACAATGCTGGATGGGGCTGGTGAGAGTTGCAGCCCAAAGCCACTGGATGACAATGGTTTGGTGATGGCTGCCTTACTATGTGAGTGGCTCATTCATTAAGGATGGGGAAAGAAATTCAGTTCAGTTCACTTGTAAAGGTAAACCTACATAACTGACACTTCCTGAAACAATATACGGACCGAAACAAAGCCATCTTTCAAGATGTGCATGTCTCCAAATTTTGCAAAGCAGTTCTCCAGTGAAGTGATGTGTAGAGAAATGCACATACAGGGGCAAAGCATGCATAAAATCCACTTTTTAGTGCAAATAACATGCAAAAATGCATTATATTTGGGGTAATTATTTTGAAGTAATAAAAGTATATTAAAAAGGTAAAGGTAAAGGACCGCTGGACGGTTAAATCCAGTCAAAGGCAACTATAGGGTTGCGGTGTGCATTTGTTCACAGACAGCTTTCCGAGTCATTTGGCCAGCATAACGAAACTGCTTCTGGTGCAATGGGTCACTGTGATGGAAACCAGAGCACACAGAAACACTGTTTACCTTCCTACCGCAGTGGTACCTATTTATCTACTTGCATTGGCATGCTTTTGAACTGCTAGGTTGGCAGGAGCTGGGACAGAGCAATGGGAGCTCACTCCATCGTGGGGATTCAAACTGCCAACCTTCTGATCAGCAAGCCCAAGAGGCTCAGTGGTTTAGACTACACCGCCACCAGAAGCTGTTTAGTCATGCTAGCCACATGACCCAGAAAGCTGTCTGTGGGCAAACACCCGCTCCCTCGGCCTGAAAGCAAGATGAGCGTTGCAACCCCATAGTCACCTTTGACTAGACTTAACCGTCCAGGCGTCCTTTACCTTTACCTAAAAGTATATTAGGCAACATTGCATACCCAAATGTATGTGCTTAAGAAAAAAACCACACAAAAATCCTGTTGATGGCACTTTTTTTTACTTTTTTATGGCAAACTTATGTGGAAATGTGGAGAACTTTAGTTGACTAGAAAAATGAGAAATTGAGAGAAACTGAAATCGACAGATCCACCCATCTCTGCCATTCATGTCAATGGATAGGGCCTATCTACATATATAAACTTACTTCAATATGGACCACTGGCTGCATTGCAGTGAATAAAGGTGTCTATGTAGACAGGGCCTTTATCAAGCGCTTGCACCCATAGCAAATGGTTGACTCGACTGGATAAGGTCTCATCTTTGTTACCCTCATATGTGTTTGTTTATATACCACTCGAGTAACAAACATTCTCTGGATGATTTACACCAAAACAAGGAAAACGAAGCCAAACCTAAAATTGTAATAAAACATAAGCATAGAATCTGAAATGGAATAAAACCTGTATCAGAATGTATACAGATTGAAAACCAAGAATGAGGAACAAGAACTGGGCAAAAGATCTTAAATGCACTAAGAATATGCTGATTGTGAAAATGAATTCAGCCTCCAAAAATAAAATTATGTATGTCAGTTTTCTATTTCACATGGAATATCATTGTACTGCACGTTACTCTCAGTTATTGATACAATGACATCCCTTTAAAGGAAAAAAATATGTGTATGCGTGTGCTAGGTACATTAAATATTTATGGGAAGCTGAAAATTCCTCTTAAAAGTAAACTGATTGTTCAGGATAGAGAAATGATAAATAAACGGTCATATATGCATTCTAATCTGCCTTTCATGACTGGTACAGAAGCAGTCTTGTTTGGCCAGGTGGATGAAGCTGCTCTCATATGCAATCTACATCACCTGAAATAAACTAGGGGTGCACGAACTGACTGTGTTTGAGCTCATAATTTCCCTTGTTATTTACAGAAACTCACAGTATAAGCTTGGCTGAGCATTCACCATGTTTCCAGTAACTATTTTAGATTTTTTGTTGTTGCTGCTGCTGTTTTTAAAAGTACTTCCAGATTCCTACAAGTGCCATTAAGCGTGTTGTAATTAATGTTGCAAGTCCCACTGGGTGCTGTGGATCGTGGTGATGTGCTGTCACTATCCTGGGGAATTTTAAGTATTCAATATATTTTATGTACATTTTACATATTTTACATTCAGTTCCACCTTGAAGTATGTAAAATACATTAAATGTGTAAAAATTCCCCCATAGAGTGATGGCACGTAATCAAGAAGTGCTGTCGATATCAGGAATTGCTCCGCATTAATTTCAACACACACAGTAACAGGGAACTTTACATACAGATATAGATGGATCTGTCACTGTCCATTCTCCCAGTTTCTCATTTTCCCAAACCTGAATTCAGTTCTCCGCATTTCTGCAGAAATTTGTGGGTTTTTATAATTATAAAAATTAATCAGCATTGTAGTGTGATTTTTTCTTATTTATTTTTTAGTAATGCACACATTTTTGCCTAATATAGTTTTGGAAAGTGATTTTTCCTAACATAATGTAAATTTGAATGTGAAATATACATTTGGTGCATATATTACCATGGTATTTGAATTTTTGTCCACTTGGCTGGAGCACTGCACTGCAAAATTCAGAGAATGGCACTATCTCTCAACCTGAGCCCTGATTCCATCTATAACCTATAGATAACAATAGCATTACCCTACCTTGCAGGGTAATCTAAGTAATGGCTGTTGAACCTCTTGGAGTCCTTGGGAAAAGCACCATATATCATTGCTGGTGCAGCACTGTGAAGGAACAATCTTCTCACCCAAGAAGAACCATAGAAACACTTCCCTTTATTCTGTGCTCAGGAATTGCTGGTCAGATCTTTGTCTCCCGCAATTTTCCTTGCAGAAAAACTTCCCTCTGGCTTCTACTGCTCCTTTGAAGATGAAGACTGCGGCTGGACTCAAAGTTCATCAACTTCCCAAGAGGCCCATCTGTGGCATATTGGAAATCCACAACATAGCCATTTTTGTTTGAAAGGTATGTCAGAGTTGTACCAAACTACAGGGGGAAAGGGATAGACCTAATTTAATTGTCTTAGGCCAGTGGTTCCTAATCAGTGGTCCATGGGCCACAGGAGGTCCACATAACCCACCTGTGGCACCATTCACAAAACAAAAACTTCTATAGAGACAGTGCTTTTTTTCAAGAACTCACCGGAACCAAGTTGTGGCACCTCTCAGGTGGGTGCTATTGCCATTATAAGAGAGCAAGGGTGAGTCCATGGTGAGTTCTGGCACCTCTTTTTCTAGAAAAATAGCACTGCATAGAGATATAAAAAAATTCAAAAGTCGGGGGTCCATGGCTTAGCTTTTGAAAAACTGGGGGTCCGCAGTTCTTAGCTAATTGGGAACCACTGTCTTAGGTCATTGAAAAGAGAATAAAATTTCCAAGGTTTATTTATTTCCAATACCCTGCCATGGCAGATGTTGACGGCAGGAAGTGGTGGCAAGGCACTAGCCCCATCACCAGGATTGAAGTAAGACTGAATTGCCCGTCCAGTCAGCTCCAGCAGATGGAATGCAGGAGGACGAGAGGCATCTTGTCTTTCACCTCAGGCAGCAAAATGTGTCACGCTGGCCCTGAGCAATTCACAGCACCAAGATTTCTGTTCTTTTGGAGTTCTCTTCATGTTGCCGTGATGATGGTAGAAGTGACCTTCAGCCTCAAGCTTCAGTGAAATATTACTTTTGCATATTTCATAACGGCAGAGGTTCACTCAAAATCAATTTTTTTAAAAAGTTGGATGCATTTTGATTCGGAGCAAGTGAAGAAAACAAATCCCAAGTCAGGGATAAACATTGTTTGTGAGAGAAGCTGGCAGGGCGCTTGCGTATAATTCTGAAGGTGAGGCCCTGGGGTATATGAAACTGCATTACTACATCCAAAGAATACTGAAAAATGACTTCAGCAGTGTTATCCCTCTATAATAAGGGTCTACCTGACATTTGCATGTCTGTGTGTGCACACCCACCCACAACCAAATAGTCTGCTGCACAAATATTCCATCAAAGTAGTAACAAATTTACCTCTCCATCTTCTCTCCCCTCCTTTTGCCCCCGCCCAGAATGTGCACTTTTGCTTAACACCAGTGAGATGCCAGCTGCAGAAACAGTTGTGGTGACTAGTGCTGTTTTTCCAGCTCCCATGAAAAACTCACCCTGTGAGGTAAGTATACTTGCTTAGCTGCAAACTGGAAAAGTGTGCAAGGTGCTTAGATTGTCAAAAAAGATGTATGTCTGGCTATTATCAGGCCCTTCACATCACCCTTTTATTTGAATGACATGAGCTACAAATACTAATGGCTCGGGCAGTGTTGGGTATTCCATTCCAGTTTGTTATTTGTTGTTTACCGTCTTATTTCCTCCCAAACATTGCATACAACAACACACATATGTACAGACACCCACACACCCACACCTGCACACAGAATGATAATAATGAAAGTAAATATTTTTCCCCTTTTATCTTCCAAAATGTGAGGGCGATCTGGCTGCAACATCTGTCACCCCATTGATCGCCAGGGTTGATTCGGCTGATCTGGCTGGCTAGGCAGGTGTCCCCTTCCTCCCTCACCGCTCCATGTGCATCCCTCCCGAAGCTGCGCGCTCAGTGGAAGAGGATGACCATCCCAGATAGAAGGAATGTACCGTTCTTCGGTCAAGGGTATACGATAGCTGCGCTCCCCTGCTAGAACCTCCAAACAAGTCGGGTATTCCATTCCAAGGGCTGCTGCTTTCAGTGGTGTAGAGCATCTCTGTACTTTAAGTAGCAAAGACAATCGTTACTACATGTTCACCAATGTTTCTTTTTACTGTAGACAGCATGGTGTATTCCTTTGTGAATGTGTACGTGCAAGGAACCAAGTGAAATACACAGCAATTGTGTTTATCAAGCAAAGAGTGGAGGACCCATTATCTCCACTCTTCTCTCACCTTTAGAAACTGATCTTTGGGACCCTGAGTTTGAAACCAGCTGTGAGAAATAGCGCCTCCACTGGTGAACTGGAGTTATTGACTAAGGAAAAAGAAGACTCACAAAAAGCGCCATTCAAAACTGGGTTTGAAGTGGGAGAGTCCTGTGTAAGAAACTTGGTGAAAGAATTGGGTTCAGTTCACATTTAAATGCAGACCTACCTAATCACACTTCCCCAAATAATACTTGAACTGAAGCACAACTTCAAAATTTGCAGTTTTCTGAAATCTGAAATGTTTTCCAGCTAAGTAATGTTGACAGAAATGTTTGTACTAGGATAAAATATGCATAAAAAAGCATATATTAGTAAAAAAAAACCCACAAATAATGCATTATATTAGGGAAATAGCTTGCAAAAATATGTATATTGGGCAAAATTCACATTAAAATGCTAATTAATTTTCATAAAGTTTTTTTTATTAAAAAAGACACACAGATGAATATGGAAATGTAAAGAACTGAACTTAAGGCTAGAAAAAGTGAAAAATGGAGAGAAACCAAATTGACACATTCACTTATCCCTAGACCAATGGGAAAGGATGATAGATCAATGTGTGCCAGACTTAAAGTTCCCCTTAAGATTTCTTTTTTAATTTGTACAGGGACAGGAGCATCGTAGGTTAGGGGACAGCCAGAACTGCCCATTCCTTTGAATGACTATTGTACTTCTGTGAATGATAAATTCACTCAAGTAAGGAGGGAATGAAAACTGTCATGTTTGGCCTTTAGAAGTAATTAACATCGCTGATGTAAATCACTGGTGCTCTTTAGCAGCGGCAGGAAAATTACATACCCAAGAGGCGTATAAAATTAAAATTGGAAACCGCTTTGCCACTAGTGCTGCAGAGTGCGTTGGAATAATTACAGCAGAATTGTGCAAATAGGAACTGCTAGGTCATACAAAAGCATCCTGGATAAGTACCCAAAGAGTTCAGATTCATTGCATCCATATATCTGAAGTTTGATTTTTCTATACTTTATTAGTAATGCTAACATTTTCTACATTTTCAAATAGAAAGTGGAGCTCAGTGAATTCTTATAGATGCCCATTTAGAGCCACAGTTCTGAGAGACTTAAGTCTCAGTGCAAACTCTGTAAAGCAGTCTTCGCCATCCTGGTGCCCTCCAGATGCTTTAGACTCCAAATCCCCCAGCCACATCTAATGCTGATGTGAACTGTAGTCAAAAAACAACATCTGGAGCACCCCAGGTTGGTGAAGGTTGTGGTAAAGGAAGATTGTTGAGGACAAATAACTATGTGTTGGGAGTGAAATTCATATAAAAACAGTGTTGCAACAGGCAAGCAAAGGCACCTGTATCCTTGTCCCCTCCCTTTCCCCACTCCTGGAAAACAACATTTCAGATTTCAGAAGAGACTCTCTAATAAGAAACTCTAATAAGAATAGAGTTTGTTTGGGGGTGGGTTTGACCTGGTTTGCAGAGTTTCTCCTCTTGCTGTTTTAGGTGCATAATTGCAAAACCGAGGCATACACACAGCATGAATGGCCACAGTAATTGGGAGGTTGTCAGGATCAAGTGTTTGTCCAACATTCACCAGAGATATGAATGGAAAGAAGTATTTATGGAAGGGTGGCAAATCCAGTTCTTGCAGTGTAACTCAACATAAGATGAACTTGCTCAATAGACTAGCTTGATGGTGTGTCCACTGTCCTCAGTTATTCCAGCTGAGGTGAGAAAGCTCAGCAATAGTGCATCTGCTTTGCATGCAAGAAGTTACACTTCTTTGGTTTTGGTCTCTGGTGTCTCTTGGTAGCTGTGGGAGAGATTCCTGTCTGAAACCCTGAAGAGTCATTGGCTGTTAGTGAGGACGATTCTGAGCTAGATGGACCAATGGTCTGACCACAGCAGCTTCCTGTGTTTCTAGGTGAACCCTCCTTCCCTCAGCTGTCACCTTGGGGTCAACATCTTGCTATGAGAGCAGAGAGAATACATAAGGAACTATTTAGCTAATTCCTTGTGCACAGGGAAAGACTTTTGTTGGTGCAGTAGGGCTCCTCCCCCCCCCCATGCCTCATACCCTCCCCCAAATCTGCTCCAGGCAGCTGGGGAAATCTCTATAACTAGAGAAGTTAATGGAAGAAAACAGGATGAAAAGAATGGAGTAGTCGTAATGGAAAAGGGCAAAATGAGCATGAGCCAGGGTTTCTTAACCTTTTTTGGCCTTGGCCTTTGAAAATCAAATCGGTAGCACAAAATGCCCATTTCACAGATGGCAAATTGATGATGCTCGGGCCACCATTCCCCAAACAGGCAACACACCTACACCTTCCCATCACAAAATAAATAAAACACAGGGAGGAGTGAAACTTTTCCCTCCCCTCCTTCAAAACTTCCCGTGATACACTTCCTTAAGGCCTTTTCCCTGAGACTTGCTTACTTCCAGTATTGGAGCCAGGCGGGGGGGGGGGGATACCTTAAAGCAGGAACAGATAGCAGGGGAGGAAGCAGGTTTTGTTCCCATCCTCTGCGCACTCCACTTCATGTTGAAAAAGGTGACCCTTTCTCCGCACTTTATCCAAACTAGTAACCCTGTGTTTAATGCATGCCCACACTGTCTGCATCATCCCTTGGCTCCCTTTTTCTCTGACTACATCCCTCTGCTATAGTGATTTTTCTTCCTGAGCTTAGGTTAGGAGACTTTTATGTTGTATTATTTGATTGCATTTATTCCTAGTGGACCTCTTTCTTCAGACAATTAGACACTTGCTACCTCAATTTCAATTGACATATTGACACACTCCTATTCAATTTCCTCTCTTACCATTGCTTCTTCCTTTACAAGAGTCTCTCCTTTCCTTCCTTCATGCCTGCAGCACATGCAAGATGTAAATATTTTAAAACTCCATTTTGTCACAGACCAGCAAGTGTGAATATTTCTCATAATCTGCCTGCTGTCAGAAGCCGGGTGAATAATTTCCCAAGGTGTGTTAGTCCCCCCTCCCCCGTCCATAAACAGGGTGAATAATTAAACTTGTGTTTGAAAGTGCATTGAGGAGGGGAAGAGAAAGTTGCAATCTATTACTGCCCCACCTCTGTCACTCCCAGTGACACTTAAAAGTCGCCCATGCAGATCCAGCATTGCAGCTGTTGGTAATAAAGACTCAACAGATTTTGGCAATGGTTCTTGCTTCTTCCTTTTTACACTGTGCAGAAGCCTCGGCTCTGAACAAGCCCTGGCTTGAGGCTTCAAAGACTATTTTACTGGAGCAATCAATCTATGTGACCAGAATAATTCAACATCATTCCAAGCCTATTGCAAGGAGAGGAGCAAGTCCTTGCCCCCTAATTATCCCGGAGGATAGGAGCAAGTGATCATCCTCATAATGGAGTTATAGCTGGAAAATATGATGGCGAAATTAAAATTCTGCTTTCCGATATTTATTTCCTCTCTAGCATTTCCCAGTCGGACTGGCTTGGATTTACGTGTTAAAATTTTTCTCCCCCCCTCTTTTAGCTTTGACAGCTCAAATGGGCATTTCACAATCAGGCCAGCAATTGGAATTTTACAGTAGATTTCAGAAAGATGTTGAACCGAACTCAGTGTCTCAGTGAAGTTTTCACCTTGGAGCCCTGTCTCACCAAGTCTCCCACATAAACCCCATCACTTTTCCTGTAAGGATATGAGTGGGGGAAACTTCAGATCTTGGTCCCATGTATGTAGGAGCACTCCATGCCCCCTAATCCTCAATGATGTCCAGGGATGTGGGTTCTTGTCTATGCCTAAGTGTGTGTGGTGAGTCTGCACCTGTCCAGCACTCTTTCAAACAGGAGCTACCACAGCTGGGCTTCCATGTCGTTACCTCAGCAGATAAAGTTTGCTTCATGTTCAGAATGTAGATAACCAACATATATGAGATTGGGAAAGTAGCTTTGCCCCAAAACACTATGCACTTGTCCACCATGGAGCAAAATGTAGACCCCATCCTAGTGCTGCCCTGAACTCCACCCCTCCCCATTACATTTTTTAAAATCCTTGCCATTTCAGACTTTCCAAGGATTGAAGAACCTCACACCTAAAGGGAGAAGAGTCCAAGATGACACTGAGATGGGGAGGGCATCTTGTGGATGGCCAACATTGATGGGGAGACAGGCTGGTGCAAATCCAGATTTTGCTCTAGTGTGGACAATCCTCATGTCTACTGTTACGATAGTATGGGGTTTTGAGAAATGATGTCCCCACCTGCACCATGAGAAACACAGGAAGCTGCTTGTACATCTAACCTGGTTTTGCATACTTTGACTTACAGCAGCTTTCCAAGTTCTCAGACAGAGGCCTTTCCCATCACCTGTTCATTGGAAAAAACAACAACCTAGGCATGCCAAGGATTGAACCTGGGACCTTCTGCATGCAAATCATGTGTCCTAACTACCTGGAAGTACCTATGATGTAGGCAACATGGTGATGCTTTTTGTTGTGGCACATTATTGCAGTTTAGATCTTATAGGCAAAAGGACAAGTGCCACAGTCCACACTAAACTCTTGGCTTTTGATAACTGTACCAGTCCTTTAACCTTATATGTATGCCCACACACACACACACACACACACTAGTTAGCAGGCAGTATAGAAGCCCTGTCTGATACCTTGGACTTGTGATCCATTTGCCCAAAATGTTGGCCACTCCTGCCCTATGCAGATTCATGTCTTTTCATTGGAAAGACCAGAAGGGATTAGATTTCCATTATTCACTTTGCTCCTGTGACCAGAAGCAGGGTGGTAAAATACTGCTCTCATAGCACTGCTCGTCCTTTCTGAAAATAAAATGTTCAGAGACTTCCCTAACTCAAAGGAGCCCCAACCCAATTTGTGCAGAGGTGTGAATATTTCAGATAAGCACTTCCCTGCATGTCAAACCTTCATATTTTATATATGCCTCTTTTAAAGAGTCTCCCTCTACTCCAGCAGGCAAAAGTTGTTTCCATTGCAAGTGATAGTAAACTACATGCCCCTAATGATGTATCCATCTATCCACCCATAAAACATGTTTTGACCTTGTAGAGATGTCACAAGTCACAGGAGGATTAGACCAATCTAAATCTTTGCTAGATCAGTGTTGAAATATATTCTTCTGCAGCTGCTATCTCCCCTTCCATGCAGCTACTGTATGATGCAGTTTCCTCTGAGTTTTCTGAATATGGAGCTTCCGTTTGCCAAATCAGGGCATTCACATTAGAGGACAAAATTTCAAACTTCTCTACTCACAAATCTCTTCTTCAATCTGCCTGCCTGAGCCATGCAATAGATAATGGAGAAGTCAGAAGCCTCCAGCATGATAAAACTTTAATTACTAAGCAGCTGTCATAGGCGACCTTCCTGCTTAGGTTGCCACCTCTACTAGAGTAGGAAGAATAAGGCCATTGCTCTTTTGCATATGTTAAGTACACAGGAGTGCTGGCTTCAGATTATGCATAGCCTAATATCAGCGAGAAAGTGTGTCAGGCCAGGTAGCAGAAATCTGACAGAAAGGTTTCAAATGGTCCAGGTGGCGATTCTAATCTTGTAAACTACCTGAACCACTTTTGTTGCTGAATTTCCTCTACACTAGGATTAATTATGCCAGCGATATCTGATGGATGAAAACATAATGTATCCATCCAAGGTTACTCATATTTTACTCTTCAGAGCTCCGGTGTTATAAAAGCAGAGCTCTGGCTCTTACAGTCATACAGAGCTTGTTCTCATTCAAGCAAATATAAATGGACTCAAACTTCATACCAAGGATATGGAATGTCCAGTGATACCTTATGTCCTTATTTCTTCCATGTGAAAGATGCCAGCAACTTGCATGCTTATCTTGAGTAATTATTACCACATGCCCTGGAAATGAACTCTGATTCATTCTATGCAATTTCAAAGGAACCGATAGGATCAAGAACCCATCTGATCTTGTAGTTTAGAGTGATGTTTAGGAGCATCTCATGCCTGATAGGCTGCCCAGGGAGGTAATCACAGTTCAACACAGGCATCGTTGCTGCTCTAGTTATGTCTGAGTGCAATTTATTTTAACCCCTGGACTAAACCAACAAGAGAGTTCTCCTAATTCATTGTACAGCTTTCTGTTTAGTGAATCAGTAAGGCTTTCAAAGCACTGATGAGACAATGTCAGGCCAGGATGCTTGATTACATTCTTTAATGGTGTTTCTGGCTTCTGAATAACCTACTGGAAATATATATCAAGGGAGTGGTTGGGAGGGGAGGGAGAACCCAGAAACAATAACAATGAGATCCTAGAGTCATATCTTTTTAAACATGCCCAGAGTCTGCTTTAGGCTCCATTGCACACAGAGAGTGCCATCTGCCATCATCTGCAAAATGAACGCCAGCCTCATTGGAGCATCATGGCTTGGGGCATCCAGATCATTGCCTGCTCTTGTTCATTTCAGCAGGTGTTAAAGGCCTTGGAATGTCCTACTACAGAGCTTAGGAACTGTGGAAATGAAAGCCAAAGGCATCCATTCAGGCAGCATGCCAGCTAATTCAATCTGAGCCAGTTCATTACAGCCTGTGTATTTACTCTTTGCAGATATGCTGAGCTCCCATGTATGATGCCAATAACTCCTTTCATCCAAGCAGCTGACGTGTGTGCAAACTGCAGCATCCATTCCAATTTACCAAATGCTTTCAGTCTAATATGTTTGATAACAAGCTTCGAGAGACAGGCTTATGGCACAGCTTCAGGATATACAGGCATCTCTGTTGCCTAATGTTGGCTCCTGGGCGACTAAGGACAAGGTTGTGAGGACTCCCACCCCATGCAGCAGCCGGGGCTCTGACCCAAATAAAGAAGGGATAACCAAATTTGTAGAAGCAACAGCACTAGAGGCAAAGGAGGTGGAAATCAATCCAAGTGCCAGCATTGTGACTGGGCCAGAGTCCAGGCCTATCAGATTGGGTGAACCCTTGAGACAGAAGCTTCTGAATCATAACCTCTGAGATCCACGTCCACCAGAAGTTTATGCTCTTCACCTTCAATTCTCAGGCAACAGTCCTGGAGGGAATTGTCCAAGAGGAGGAGGAGGACTAGCCTCCAAGCCAGAGTCCTGCCTATTTAAGACCGCCCAGGAAGGGGTTGAGCCAAGGAATAATAATTTGGCCAAAAGGCTGGATGAGACCAAAAGGCTTCAGACCTTTCTTAAATATTGAAGCAAGTTATTCCCCAGACCTTCTCATAGCACTACCTTGCTTCACCACACCCCATGGGGCTCTTGTCGAGATCAGGGCAGGGCCCAAATAGACAGAAGGAATAGGTCTCCTAGTTGTTCAGATGACTGAGCAAGACTGTCAAATAAAGTTTTGTAGGGATTAGGAGTTGCTCCTGACCCAATTCTGGCCTATCAGTTTAAGGAGTTTAACCTCCCCGGGGTTGCTAGATTAATTTCGGTTAACTTCATTGTACACAGGTTGTACATTGACAATAAAGGTGGTATTATTATTATTATTATTATTATTATTATTATTATTATTATATCTGGCACTTTGGTAAATACTTGATGGTGGGAGGGGGGATTACTTCATTTGGTTGTGCAAATTGACCTACCCTAGCAATACATTGTACATTCTTCCTGTTGAGAGCAAATACACACAGAGAGAGTAAAATACTCATTTGGTTGTGTGCAGGGTGAACAAAAGGCAATTGGCATCATTTGCCTTCGGTACTATCAGCCAGCATAATTTGAGAGGCCACCTACATTGTGTTCAGTTGGCAGGAGTCAGTCAGCTCTCTGCTTTCTGAATTAAAAGAAACAAAAATAAACAAATCTGAGACCCTGGCTCTCTTCATGCCGCTTGTACACCTTCAGCCCAAGTTACACTTTCAGAAGCTGTGGTTTTAAAAGCATTGATGTGGATGGTCCAAGTTGATATTTGATTTTTTACCATGATTGATTGTAGGAAGATGGGAAATCAATCAAGGTATTCAGGGTAGATTTAAGTGACATATTTATAGTACTAAAATGTAAGATGAATTGGGGTCGAACTACTCTTTGTGCACTAATGCACAGGAGCACAAGGTGCATCAGCATTCATTGCTCAATTCAAAGGTTGGGCAATGTTCTGCTCCAAAAAATAGCATCCCAAAGCAGCTTTTCAGCTGTCCAGGTATGGTTATATGTTTCTGTGTAATGTACAGTTAGGGTCATTGTTCTTCTGGAGCTCTTACCATCGCTGCTGCCGCTTTGCCGTGCGTTTGTGGGGAGGGCTCTTCCCCCTGCTAGCCCATTCTCCATCTTGGGCTTGGGGACGGGCCCCATACTCCACCTCAGCATAAAAGACTCCAAGGAGGCCCGGGACACTGCTGCTGCCGCTTTGCCGGTGAGTCTTGGGGAGGACCGCTCCCCCGGCAAGCCCATTCTCCACCTGGGGCCTGGGGGCGGGCCCCAGACTCCACCTCAGCATATAAGGCTTCAAGGAGGCCTCGGAACATTGCTGCTGCCGCTTTGCCGTGCGTTTGTGGGGAGGGCTCTTCCCCCTGCAAGCCCATTCTCCACCTTGGGCCTGGGGGTGGGCCCCAGACTCCACCTCAGCATATAAGGCTCCAAGGAGGCCTCAGAACATTGCTGCTGCCGCTTTGCCGTGCGTTTGTGGGGAGGGCTCTTCCCCCTGCAGGCCCACTCTCCATCAGGCCAGGGGACGGGGC
Organism: Podarcis erhardii; assembly: GCF_964252035.2. Lineage (NCBI taxonomy): Eukaryota > Metazoa > Chordata > Lepidosauria > Squamata > Lacertidae > Podarcis > Podarcis erhardii. The sequence continues at coordinate 90,418,010 of NC_138507.1, read as the reverse complement.
CCACGCTCACCACTGCCGCAGCTTTGGGGACACTGGTGCTGCGGCAGCGGTTGTTTGAAGTGTTTTTATATGTTTTAAACTGTTTTTATTTTTTGCTGTGTTGTACCACCATAAGCGGTGGTTTTTATCCATGTATTTTTATTTTGTTTTGGTTTATTTTGGGTTGGGGTGGGGTGAGGTGGTTGTGGAGTGGGGTGGGGATTGGTTTTGTTTTCGTGTAATTGTTTTTGTTTGTTTGCTTTTATATTCTGTAAATGGAGGCGAGTCTGAGGCTTGGGATTCCTACTGTGGAGGGGCGAGGGAGGTATGGCGGTGGGGGCAGATGTCATAGGCGAAGGGGATCGAGATACGGATATGCTCGTACCCCTTCCAATCTGCGCCCCATCCCGAGAGACGAGGGTAGGGTGAGCAAGGATTACTCACCTCCGTCACTGGTGCTGTGCAATGCCAGGTCTATAGGCAATAAAACCGCCACCCTGCGAGATTTCTTCACCTCGCAGGGGGTTGACCTGGCATGTGTGACTGAGACCTGGGTGCGCGAAGGGGATACTGTTACCTTACGAGAGATGGCGCCCCCGGGTTTCTCCGTCATCCACCAGTCACGGACTGTGGGCCGGGGGGGAGGGGTGGCGTTATTAATCCGGGAAGATTGTTCTTTCAGGGCTCTACCATCGCCATCGATCCCCGGCATTGAATGTGTTGGCCTAGTGTGGGGCTCCGAGGTGAGCTTGGCTGTCTGGCTGGTGTACCGGCTACCTAGCGCACCAGCAGCAACACTGTCAGGCCTGCTGGAGGCGGTGGCCGGCTGGGCCTTGGAGTTCCCTAACCTATTGGTGTTGGGGGACTTCAACATCCATGCTGATGCCACTCCCGCCTCACAGGCTCTGGACCTGGTGTCTTCCATGGTGACACTAGGGCTCTCCCAGTTTGTTTCGGGCCCCACACATCAAGCAGGCCACAAGCTGGATTTGATCTTTGGCATCGGTATAGATGTGATCATGTTTCCTTCGATGAAGGTGCCAACCTCCCTGCCAATTTGGATACAATAAAGGAACTGGAGGCCCCTCGACTGCCCTCGGGTTCAGTATTGGACCACTTTGACTGGATATCCCCAGCCGATGTGGACAGACTCCTCCGAGCTGGAAAGCCCACCACCTGCCCTCTCGACCCGTGCCCGTCTTGGCTGATTAGAGCGTGTCCAGACGAGGTGCGGGCCCCCCTGGGGGATATCATCAATCTGTCCCTTGGCACCGGGACATTCCCAGGGGAACTGAAGGAGGCAGTGGTGCGCCCGCTCTTAAAGAAAACATCATTAGATCCCTTAGATCTATCCAATTACCGCCCGGTTTCGAATCTTCCATTCCTGGGTAAGGTGATTGAGAGAGCGGTTGCTGAACAGCTTGGTAGGTTTCTGGATGAAACATCGGCTCTGGATCCATTCCAGTCCGGCTTCCGCGCTGGTCATGGGACCGAGACGGCTCTGGTCGCCCTAACAGATGATCTCCGCAGGCAGCTGGATCGAGGCGGGTCGGGGCTGCTGATTCTTCTAGACCTGTCAGCAGCCTTTGACATGGTCGATCACGAACTCCTGGACCACCGCCTTGCCGACGTGGGGATCCAGGGCACAGTCCTTCAATGGCTGCTCTCGTTTCTCTCTGGTCGGGGACAGAGGGTGGCGCTTGGGGGGGAATTGTCATCCCACCACTCCTTGGTGTGTGGTGTGCCCCAGGGTGCAATACTCTCCCCGATGCTTTTTAACATCTTTATGCGCCCCCTCGCCCAGCTTGTCCGGAGTTTTGGGCTGGGCTGCCACTGTGATCCACGTGACGGTCACCTCCAGACTGGATTATTGTAACTCGCTCTACGTGGGGCTGCCCTTGAGACTGACCCAGAAACTCCAGCAGGTGCAGAATGCTGCAGCGAGACTCCTTACGGGGTCTTTGCTGCGAGATCACATTCACCCGGTGCTATACCAGCTGCACTGGCTCCCGGTGGAGTACAGGATCAGGTTTAAGGTGCTGGTTTTAACCTTTAAAGCCCTATACAGCCTAGGACCCTCGTACCTACGGGACCGCCTCTCCTGGTATGCCCCACAGAGAAACTTACGGTCTTCAAATAAAAAAATCTTGAAGGTCCCAGGCCACAGAGAAGTTAGGCTGGCCTCAATTAGAGCCAGGGCTTTTTCAGCTGTGGCTCCGACCTGGTGGAACACTCTGTCACAAGAGACTAGGGCTCTGCGGGACTTGACATCTTTCCGCAGGACCTGCAAGACAGAGCTGTTCCACCAGGCCTTTGGTCAGGGCACAGCCTGACTCCCTCCCTTGGCAATCTTCGTGGAGCTCTGGCCCAATGGTGGCCAGTGGCTTGAATTTAATTAATTTTATAATGAATGATTTTAGAGTGTTGTTTGTGCTGTACATTTGTACTGTTTTATTGTTGTTAGCCGCCCTGAGCCCGGCTTCGGCTGGGGAGGGCGGGATATAAATAAAATTTATTATTATTATTAGAGCAGCGGTGGGAAAGCTCTGGCCCACAGGCCTAATTAGCAGCACAGTTTTTCCAAATGCCCACCAGCCCCACACCTAACATTAGGTGTGACTTCAGTCAGGTAAAGATGCAGCTGCAAAAGAACAAATGGGTGCCTAAAGCACACTCCCAACTATTTCTTGGGAAGCAGGGCTTGCTGACAGCACCTATCATAGAACCATAGAGTTGTAGAGTTTTAAGGGACTCCAAGGGTAATCTAATCCAGCCTCCTGCAATGCAGTAATCTCAACGAGATCATACATGACTGGTGGCCACCCAACCTCTGCTTAAAAACCTCCAAGGAAGGAGAGTCCACAACCTCCCAAAGCAGGGGTGAAATGAGGCTTTAATCCACCAAGGTCAAAGACCACCCAAGTGCATTTGCACACACAAAGGCTGGGAGCCTCAATGGTGCCCCTCTGGAGGCCTCACCCGGTGCAAAAAAACCAGCTAGGTCCCCCTCCCGGCTGCAGCTTTGCCTAAAGGAGACTGTTCCACTGTTGAACAGTTCTTACTGTCATGAAGTTCTTCCTGATGTTTAGTTGGAATCTCCTTTCTTGTAACTTGATTCCATTGGTCCGAGTCCTACCCTCCAGAGCTGGAGAAAGCAAGTTTGTTCCATCTTCCATGTGACAGCCTTTGAGATATTTGAAGATGATTGGTGATGACAACAAATCTCTCTGAAGCTGCCCACCTTCAAGTATGGTTTAGGTTCAAACTGTGCTTGCAAATGGACATTTTCCTTCTGCAGACCAGCTTCGAAAGCTGCTTTGTTGTTCTGTGTTGGAAAAAATATATCCATTTGCAGGCACGGTTTGAATCCAAACGGTATCTGCAAATGGACAGAGCAAGCGTTCACTGACAGCCACCAATAAATTGATCAGCGCTAACGGTGACCCTCTTTTATTGTGGAAAAGCAATAAAATGTTTTGTTTTTCTTTTTTAAAAAGAAAATAATAATCAGCTGACATCATAATGCCACCAAGTGATGGACAGGTGGGTCGCCCCACCCACCAATCTAAAAATGTCCTTAGAGAGTGGGCCAGTTCTGGATCCAGTCCTCAGGATGAAAAATATTCTATGCACTTGTCCAGAATGTTAGTTGGTGGCAAGTCCAGGTTATATATAATTTACAGTTCTGAGGGCTTATAGAACAACCAATTTGTCACTTTTATTAATTTATTTTTGCCTAGAGGGATGGGTACACTGAGAAATCCTATCAATTATGCTTGTTTTCATGGCTGAAACTAGTTTCTTCTACTGATCTTTCTCTTGTCCCCAGTCCCAACTTTCAGTTCCCATTACATGTTTTAGCTGTTGAGATTCCCTCCCCATTTTCTTCCTGTGATCACATGCATTGCCAAAAAGCCAGGTATTGAATATTTAGCAGTTCTTATTCCCCATTAAATACTTTGCCAGAGTTGTCCACTCAGTTCCCCCTTAAATGTACATCCTCCTATAAAATGGGAGAATGTTAATGCCTGTGTTATCCAAAAGAGCAAGAATCCCTCTCTCCCTTTAGACATGGCCTAATAGATACAAGTTAAAATTGACAGCCTTTTCAGTAATGAACTCTTTTATATTCAGGCAAGCAGTAGAGATGAGCGGAAAGTCTGCAATAAGAGGGTGTTGCCAGCAATTACACCATCATCCCCCTTGATATTCCTTTCAAAAATTAGGTTTTTTCCACTCCTCTCTGCAGGTTATTATAGACTTTCCAATTATGATCCGGTGGTATTTGGATTTTTATTAATTAAAGTACCATACCCCAAAGTGGTCCCAAGGATTTCACTTGGGTTTAGTATAACCAAGTCCCTCTGTGACCCTTTATTCCTGCATAGAAAATTATTTCCTGGTGTTTTCTCATTTTAGAACTTGCTGGCTCTCATTGTCAGGTACAAAATGTAATCCTTTACAGTTTGGGCCAGTCTCAACACCTCTGCATTATGAACACTGCAGTGTACAGCTTAAAAAGCAGCAAAGTCTCTGCTAATAAGAAACAGCAAATGAGGTGTGGGTGAGCACACAGATTTAAGCAACTTCAAACTAAATGCAACTTGAGAATACTAAAAGGAGTAACTTACTGAGGCTACAATAAATAATAGACTTTTTGGCATCAAATGGATAATAAGAGAACTGAGCCTTTTATCAAAGCAGTAGTTGTGTTGTTTTTTAATCTCTATTTTGAATTGTTTCATATGCAATAACTATCTCTTAGAGAAGCTTTTGCCAGATATTTTGGGTCAACCTCAGCTCCAGCTACCACAGCTGTGCTGGCTGGGGTTGATAAACACTGTAACCTAAAACATCTGAAGGACATCAGGTTGGTGAAGTCTGCATTATGTGCAGGATCAGTCCTGCTACCCACTGACTTCTACTTGGCATTTTTGTGTGTGGTGTGCATGTAAAAATAAGGTGCTGGTACGCGTATCTTCATAAAAGAACAATGGATGCCAGCACAAAATGGCTGCCATGGGCAATACAAAATGGCTGCCAAGGCCAGCAACAAAAATGGTGCTGGTACTCCATACTGTTGACGACCATCATACACAAAAAGTACTGCTGCTACTTTCCCCCAGAAGTCTCTGGTGAGGAATTTGTTCTTTTCTGGTATAATAGTAAGGCCATGTGAATGCATAGACCAAGAAAAGGGCACCTCTCTAATTTGACAGTATAGCTTTTGATATTAAGTCCATTTCAGACGTTACAGAAACCCTATAACTATGCATGGAAAATGTGGGAATGGAATTGCAACAGCAGGCTCCTTCCCTGACCCACATGTTCATTATAACATGTAAAGCTATGCATGGAGGTATTTACACTTATTCTATTCAATCTTGGCTGGTTATGGGAGGAGCTGGCTGTTGTTATTCCACTCCCACCTTCCCATGCACTTTCAGATGTTATAAAAAAGGACAAACGTTGAAAGCTTTTTAAAAGCACAAGGAAACATGTGGCCTTCCTGACCATTGTGGCATGACATAGTACAGCAACTTTCCCCGACTCCTAGGCTGTCTCTCACCATTCAGACACATGATACCACTGCCATCAGCAACATGAGAATTGATATGTTATGGTTTGGAAGGACTCATGGTAATAATAATAATAATAAATTTTATCCATAAGTCCATAAGGGCTTTGAGAACCACATATTCCGAGGTCCCTTAATTGAGGTCTGGGATAGATACAAAAATCTATTAGAACTTAGAACACCACGCTGGTTTTCACCCTTAGAAGCAAAGAGTATAAAGAGATTAAACATGGGAAGTAAATGGATAACATATGACCAACTGTTATATAAAGAAGGGGAAAAGTGGAAAATAAAACCGTATGAGCAGGTGAAGGAATATGTTTATGACTGGATGCACTATTTCCAAATGAATGAGGTGTTTAAAAAAGACAGTAAAGAACGAGGTTTCATGGACAAAGAATCGTTATTTCAAAGCGAGGTTATAGGTAATGATACGAAAAATTTATCAAAAATGTATAAACTGTTATTGGATTGGAATCTGGTAGATGAAGAAGTTAAGTCGGTAATGATTAGTTGGGCAAAGGATGTGGGCCACAATATACAATTTGAGGAATGGGAAAAATTATGGAAGGAGGGCTTAAAATTCACGGCATGTATGACGTTAAAAGAGAACACGATGAAGATGTTTTATAGATGGTATATGACACCGGTGAAATTGGCGAAGATGTATAAGACATGCAATAGATGCTGGAAGTGTAAGGATAAGGAGGGTACATTCTATCACATGTGGTGGGGCTGTGGGAAGGTGAAAGACTTCTGGGAGAAAATATACAATGAGTTAAAGAAGATCTTAAAGTATACGTTTAGAAAGGAGCCAGAAGTCTTTTTACTAGGACTAATAGGAAAGGAAATAAAAAAGGAAGACTGCAAATTTTTTAGATATGCAATCACAGCCGCAAGAGTGGTATTGGCCCAGAGATGGAGACAACAGGAAATACCGACCATAGAGGATTGGAGAACAAAATTGTTAGAATACGCAGAGTTAGATAAATTGACAGGAAAGATTAGATACTTAAGAGACCAAAAATTCATCGGGGACTGGAAGAAATATGTAGATTATCTGGAATGCTTAAGTAAAGGAAAGATGACGCTTAAGGGATTTAAAGAAGCACTGTAAAAAAGTAATAAGTATTGATTAAAGGGAATAGGAGGAAAAGAGATAAATAATGTCAATACAAGATTGAGGAATGCGTAATGAAAGTGATGAATACGGATGATTTACGGGACAGCTGAGGGAAGTCTGAAAGAAAATGTAGTGATGAAAATGATGTGAAACTACTGTATATATATATATTATTTTTCGTTGTTGTTGTCGTTTGTCTTGTTTTATGTTTATGTTTCATGTTTAATAATAAAAATTATATGACAGAATAATAATAAATTTTATTTATATCCCGCCCTCCCCAGCCGAAGCCGGGCTCAGGGCGGCTAACAACACTAAAACAGTACAACATTATAAAACATTATAAAATGAATTAAAATCAAAATTGATGGCAACCATAAACTAAAGTTTTGTAAAGATTGCCAAAGGAGGGAGTCAGGCTGCGCCCTGACCAAAGGCCAGGTGGAACAGCTCTGTCTTGCAGGCCCTGCGGAAAGATGTCAAGTCCTGCAGGGCCCTTGTCTCTTGTGACAGAGCGTTCCACCAGGTTGGAGCCCCAGCCGAAAAAGCCCTGGCTCTAGTTGAGGCCAGCCTAACCTCTCTGTGGCTTGGGACCTTCAAGGTGTTTTTATTTGAAGATCGTAAGTTCCTCTGTGGGGCATACCAGGAGAGGCGGTCCCGTAGGTACGAGGGCCCTAGGCCGTATAGGGCTTTGAAGGTTAAAACCAGCACCTTAAACCTGATCCTGTACTCCACCGGGAGCCAGTGCAGCTGGTATAGCGCCGGCTTTGCACCCGCTGGAGTTTCTGGGTCAGTCTCAAGGGCAGCCCCACGTAGAGCGAGTTACAATAATCCAGTCTGGAGGTGACCGTCACGTGGATCACAGTGGCTAGGTCAGGGTGAGAGAGGTAAGGAGCCAACTGCTTAGCTTGGCGGAGATGAAAAAATGCTGCCTTTGTTATAGCTGCAATCTGCGCCTCCATGGAAAGGGAGGTGTCGAAGATTACACCCAAACTCTTAACGGACGGTGCTGGCACTAATTGCACCCCCGCAAGAGATGGGAGTTGCCCCCCGCAATCCCATATCGTCCCGTCCCAGCCACAGGACCTCTGTCTTCGAAGGATTTAGCTTCAACCGGCTCCCACGTAACCATCCAGCCACAGCTTCCAAGCTTCTGGTCAGTGTGTCTGGGGCTGAGTCAGGATGGCCATCCATCAACAGATAGAGTTGGGTGTCATCGGCATACTGATGGCAACCCAGACCAAAACTCCGGACAAGCTGGGTGAGGGGGTGCATAAAGATGTTGAAAAGCATCAGGGAGAGTATCGCACCCTGAGGTACTCCACACACCAAGGAGTGGCGCGATGACAATTCCCCCCCAAGCGCCACCCTCTGTCCCCGACCAGAGAGAAACGAGCGCAGCCATTGAAGGACTGTGCCCTGGATCCCCACGTCGGCAAGGCGGTGGTCCAGAAGTTCGTGATCGACCATGTCGAAAGCTGCTGACAGATCTAGAAGAATCAGCAGCCCCGACCCGCCTCAATCCAGCTGTCTATGAAGATCATCTGTTAGGGCAACCAGAGCCGTCTCGGTCCCATGACCAGCGCGGAAGCCGGACTGGTATGGATCCAGAGCTGATGTTTCATCCAGAAACCCACCAAGCTGTTCAGCAACCACTCTCTCAATCACCTTACCCAGGAACGGAAGATTCAAAACCGGGCGGTAATTGGATAGATCTAAGGGATCTAATGATGTTTTCTTTAAGAGCGGGCGCACCACTGCCTCCTTCAGTTCCCCTGGGAATGTCCCCGTGCCAAGGGACAAATTGATGCTATCCCCCAGGAGGGCCCGCACCTCGTCTGGACACGCTCTAATCAGCCAAGACGGGCACGGGTCGAGAGGACAGGTGGTGGGCTTTCCAGCTCGGAGGAGTCTGTCCACATCGGCTGGGGATATCCGGTCAAAGTGGTCCAATACTGGACCCGAGGACAGTCGAGGGGCCTCCAGTTCCTTTATTGTATCCAAATTGGCAGGGAGGTCATGGCGGAGCAACAAGACCTTCTCCGCAAAAAAGCTCGCAAATGCCTCACAGCTGTGTGTCAAATTGTTATTTAAATTTGGCTGTCCCTCAAGGGACATTAAAGACCTGATTATACTAAATAATTATGCCGGGCGAGAGCTAGCGGATGCAATGGAGGCCGAGAAGTAAGACTTCTTAGCAGCCTTCACCGCCATCTCGTAGGTTTTCATAAAAGCCCTATAAGATGTTCTTGAGGCTCCGTCACGGGCACCCCACCACACTCGCTCTAGCCATCTGAGGTCCCGCTTCATTTTCCGGAGCTCCTCGGTAAACCAGGGAGCCCGGTTTCTGCGGGGTCGCAGAGGGCGCTTCGGTGCGATCTCATCGATGGCTGCCAGGAGCTGGATATTCCAGCCCTCAACAAGCTCAGTCAATGAGTCGCCAGGGGGAGAAAGGTCCCGCAAGGCTTGGCGGAATCTATCAGGGTCCATCAGCCTCTGCGGGCAAGCCCAAATCGGCTCGCCACCTAAGCAGGGTGGGGGTGGAAAGTCAATCCTGGCTTTCAGAGCGTAGTGATCAGACCATGGCACCTTCATCGAAGGAGACATGATCACATCTATACCTACGCCAAAGATCAAATCCAGGGTGTGGCCTGCTTGATGTGTGGGGCCCGAAACAAACTGGGAGAGCCCTAGTGTCACCATGGAAGACACCAGGTCCAGAGCCTGTGAGGCGGGAGTGGCATTAGCATTGATGTTGAAGTCCCCCAATACCAATAGGTTAGGGAACTCCAAGGCCCAGCCGGCCACTGCCTCCTATACGCCTGACAGGGTGGCTGCTGGTGCGCTAGGTGGCCGGTACACCAGCCAGACAGCCAAGCTCTCCTTGGAGCCCCACACTAGGCCAACACATTCAATGCCAGGGAGCGATGGCAATGGTAGAGCCCTGAAAGGACAATCTTCCCGGATTAATAATGCCACCCCTCCCCCCGGCCCACAGTCCGGGACTGGGGGAGGACGGAGAAACCCGGGGGCGCCATCTCTCGTAAGGTAACTGTTGCCCCTTCGCGCACCCAGGTCTCCGTCACACAAGCCAGGTCGACCCCCTGCGAGATAAAGAAATCTCGCAGGGTGGCGGTTTTGTTGCCTATAGACCTGGCATTGCACAGCACCAGTGACGGAGGTGAGTAATCCTTGCTCACCCTACCCTCGTCCCTCGGGATGAGGCGCAGATTGGAAGGGGTACGAGCATATCCATATCTCGATCCCCTTCCCCTATAACATCTGCCCCCACCGCCATACCTCCCTCGCCCCTCCACGGTAGCAATCCCAAGCCTCATAGTAGCCTCCATTGATGGCAATTAATGTTATTCTTTCGCAGCCTAAAACAATAAAACCTTAAAACAATAAAAACAAAAAACAAAAACAACCCAGAAAACAATAAAACAATACAAATAAAAACTGCAAATATTACAAATTCATCAGAATCTAACAAATTCCCAAGCCCACCCAAACATCCATCCCACCCCCATATATAAAAAATCTAAAGGGAAAGGAACATTTTAAAACATGTTAAAAAGAACTCTGCACCCCTCCGGGTCCTCCTGGGCAGTAGCAGCATCAGTGGCAACAACCGTCCCTGTGATGCCCCGCCCTGGGCCAGGTGGTAAGTGGCAGGAAGGAGCAGGGCCCTCAGGCACTCATACAGGGGAGTCCTCCTGGGCAGCAGAGCAGTCCCTTTGAGGCTTCAGGCCCCGCCCCAGGCCAGATGGTAAGTGGCAAGAGCAGGGCCCTCAGAGTCCTCCTCCCTCTCTAAGAGTTCAGTAATGTCTCCCATGCTGCCCAACACCACGAAAACACTGGGAAAGGTTGCCAGGGGATAGGAAGTTTAGTGGCATCGGTATGCTGATGAAACCCAGCTCTGTTTTTCCTTTTCATCACATCCAGCTGAAGCACTGCAGTGCTTCAATGCTCACCTGCAATCAGTGGTGAACTGGATGAAGAGGAATAAAGTTAAGATCAATCCAGATAAAATGAAACTGATTGTAGAGGGGAATAAACTGAATTGGCAGCCTAGGGATATGCCTGTTCTGTACAGAGTCAGACTCTCCTGTAAGGACCAGTTTTGCAGGCTGGGAATCCTTGGAGTCCCAGGTGGCAGGTGGCACCCAGAGTGCCTGTAATCAAGTTTGGCTAACATGCTGGTTTTGCCTGCTGCTAGAGGATAGAGGCTAAGGCACTGTCATTCATGCTTGGATTTCTTTTGTATCAGTCTATTATGGCACCCTCTGTGTGGGGCCCAATTTGAAGACAGTTTGGAAACTTCAACCAATATAGAACGTGGTAGGCTGCCTGTTTACAGGTGCAGATTGGTATTCATATCTATCACCTGTTTTGAAGAACATAATATAAAGAGGTTCATGCTGGATGAGACCAAATACCTATCTTGCAGAGGCTGCAAATTTGCTTCTGGGAGAGGTAAAAGCAGTAGCATAACTAGCCATGGGGAGGGGGCAGCACAGGGGTCTGTACTGTGGCATGGAGGGTGCTGCGTAAAAGTGTTCATTCCTACCTTTAAAGCCCTAAATGGATTATCTTAGGCAGTGCTTTTTTTCTTTAAAAAGTGTTTAGGGGTATTCTCACTTTAACTCAAGAAAATCACCATTTTATAGTTCAAATCGGGGTGGGCGGTTGCAGTAAATATAAAGAAACTGACCAATCACCATGCTAGGTACCAATTCCTGCTTCACACATTAAACGCTCGCTTCCTCCTGAGACTCAGGAAACACCATGACAGGAAATGAGGCCACCATCGGGGGTAGCAATGAAACTGACGATTCACCATGCTAGGGAAGAAACTATTTTTTAAAAAAAATAATAATAATTTCTTTGCCCGTTAGATTCACAAAATGTTTAGGGGTATGCATACCCTTGCGTCCCCCTGGGAAAAAGCACTGATCTTAGGAAAGTCTCCTCCCATATGACCCTCTCCCCAGCACTTAAGATTTTCTCATAAGCCCTTTCTCTGTATTCTGTCTCATGGAGAGACTACAGAAATCTCCACCAGAAACAGACATTTTCTGCAGCAGCTCCAGGATTACGGAATTCTGTTTCAAGTGCAATTTGGATAGCCTCTTGTGCAAACAAGTGAAATGCTTTCTGTATCAGTTGGTTTGGGGGCATTAATTGCTGTTTTGCACTTCTTTGGTTTCTTTTTAGCTTCACTTCTGCTCACTGTCATTGCTTTTGGGGGTTCGGATCTTAAAAGAAGAAGTTTGTATTGTATTATTTTAGCGCTGTAAACCACGATGACACTTGAATGAATAGCACCCTGTTAACTATTTATGTAAACAATATAATGTGGGAAGTGGCCATAAGACAAGTTGGAATAAGATGAACAAATGCTTGCGCTGCACTGAAGGAAATTCAGGACTTTTGTTCCTGGACCACTTACGTTATACAGAAAGCAAAGCACTCTGTCGTAAGCAAAGGGGGTGACAGTGGAACTTGAGAGGTGAGGCCAATGCTTAAAGATGGGCTAAAAGCCCCTTCTCTGAAATGGTCCCCTAAATATCTCTGCCATATCCATTGTTTTGCACAGCAGCTCCTGTAGAACACTGCATGGTGTATATGGCATGGCAAGGAGAGGTGATGTCCACAGGCAACATCCAGGCAGCAAATATTGTCTTCTAACAGCACGTAGTTAAACTGTAGAATTTGCTCCTGCAAGAAGTATTGATGGCCACCAACTTGCCTGGCTTTATAAGAGGATTAGACAAACTGATTGAGGATAAGGCTATCAGTGGCTACCAGCTACAATGTTTATATTCTGTCTCCAATGTCAGAGTCAATATGCTTCTGGCTGCCGGTTGCAGGGAAATTACAAGCAGGGAGAGTGCTGTTGTGTTCAGCTCCTCCTTTGGGGCTTCCCATAAGCATCTGGTTGAGATCAGTTGCTGGGTCATGGGCCTGAGCCAGCAGGCTCTTCTTATGTTCTATGCAGTCCCAAGCTGCTGCTATGTGGAAACAAACCTGCACAGCACTTGCTAAGAGGAGAGTGAGTAAAATATTTTCTGCAATGGGGGAACTCCATGGACCATAAGTTTTCCACTGCCAGCATATTGCAGTGCGGTTCATCCTTAAGGAGAACGGTGGAAAGAAGGAATTTGGTGGCCACATGGGTGGAAGTGGAAAAAAAGAGGTTGTTGGTTGTGATTACCCTGTTTTAATTTGCTTTGTACCAATCTTTTACTTGTAGCTCCGGTTGTCATGGCTCCTCCAAGGCATCTTTCTTGGAGATGTTTCCCTGGTCCTTGTCGAGAACAAGACTGGGAAGGAACAGAGCAGGAAACTCTGGCACTTGGAAAATAGAAATGGATTGGGGGTGTGGCAGAAGATGCTCAGGCCTCTCACGGATGTATCAGACAGGTAGGAGACATCATGCTTCTTTTTCATTCTTTGCCTCTTTCAATTTAATGGATGTCTGGATTTCTTGAGAGAAGGACAGAAAATTGCCCATATTGGGGCAACCAACAAGAGCCAAACCCCCTTCTCAATTTTAACTTGTGGGCAGAGCAGCCACCACATATTTCTTTTCTGGGGGAGGTATTGAAAGCCTGAGCCAGCTGAACACCCCTTTTCTCCTCACTTGCTTTCACCAAACATTGTGTGCAGTGAATTAAATTTCATCTGGTAACCTACATACTACTCTCTTCTCCTCTGGTACTTCCACATGACTATGAAAGACTGCTTGCTGATCAGTCACCAAGGCTAGATTCCTACACCTGGCATTCTATGAGAAAATGTGTCATTCATTGGTGCACTGGAAGAGGAATACAGGGTAGTGCAGCTCTGGGAAGTTGTAGAGTGAAGGAAATAATAAAGCAGGGCTGTATGGAGGGTTTTTTTTTATAGGGTTCCTACTTTGCTCTAGCAGTTTAAAACTAAATGATGACATTTCAGTTGGCTCGTGATTTATTTGTTAAAGCTCAGTGTGTTTTGTACGGGGAACCTATGCAGGCAAAAGCACCCATGCATTCAGTGGAACATACTTACAGGAAACAAGGAAATGACTGTAGTCAGCTGTGTTACTTCTATAGATACAGGGTGGGATTCACCAAATTGGCACTGTCAGCAGAAGCCCTGTGCTTGTGCATTGGGGATTTCCCCCCTCTCTTTCCTCATGCACCTCCTGCGCCCCCTAAAATTGTCTAGTGGGAATCAAGAGAATTCACAGAACAGCATGTTTTGGGAGGAGGTGGATCTTTCCATCTGGTAAACTGAAATTCTTGCACTGACATAACATTTGCATTAGCACAAAAATGAATTCTTCCTATATGTTCAGCACAACTCCCTGTATTTATGGGCTGTGCTGGAGGTCATGGCAAAAGCTGTAGGCATGGAAGCTGTCATGATGTGCTTCTGCACTCCAGAGTGAACTACTGCACTGCTGGTAATATGTACTTTATTTGCACATTTCCAAGCAGAGTATAAATTAGGACATAAAAGTAACCTCCAGGCAGTGGCATAGTGTGGGGGGAACCTCAGGAGTGATTGCCCTGGGCACAAAATTGTTAAGGGTTAGAGAAAAAGAATCTAATGGAGGAAGATTACCAATGACCTTCTTCCAACTGGTTGAGGACTTCAATCTACAGGATGTATGGAGACTTAAACACCCAAACGAGAAGGAATTTACTCACTTCTCAGATACAAAACAGTCAGCAGGGAGAATTGATGCAATATGGCTGTCAAGTAACCCAATATTGAAAACAAAAAAAGCAGAAATCCAACTAAGACTGATCTCAGACCACAATCCAGTCACCTTAGAGCTGAGAAACAATAGAAAAATAAGATGGAAATGGAGAATGAATGAAAATATTTTCAACAATAAAAAAAAGCACAAGAGGCCTTAAAATATTTTTTTGAAATAAACATAAATCGGGAAACTGACATCAAAGTAATATGGGATGCTAGCAAGGCTGTTATGAGAGGTTTCTGTATCCAACAAAGTGCCATCCAGAAGAAAATTAGAAAAAACAAAATGGAGCAAATTAGGAAAGAGATAAGTACAAATGAGAAAGGCCGAAAAACCCAAAAAATGAGACCGCAGAACAAAATATCAAAATGTTGCAAACCCAATTCTCCATATTTTTAAACCACAAAATTGAACATAAATTAAAATGGCTAAAACAAAAGTTTCGAATTTGCTAACAAATCAGATAGAATGCTGGCTTGGCAGTTAAAGAAGAAACAAAAAGAAAAGATGATACAAAAACTCATAGAAGGAGGGAAAATAATTGATGAACTCGAGGAAATAAGCAAAAGTTTTCCAAAATGTTTTAAAGATCTCTACCAAGCAGGTAAGGAAGCTGATGAGAAAATAGAAAAATACTTAAGTCAAAGTAAATTTCCAAAAATCACAAATGATAAAATTGAATATTTAAACTATCCCATAACAATGATGGAAATTCACCAAGCAATTACAAAGGTGAAGCTAGTAAAATCTCCCAGACCGGACGGACTCTCAACAATTTAATATAAGAAGTTGGAAGATGTGCTTTCAGCACCACTTAAGACAGTCATGCATAAGATCCTAAAGGAGGGGATGATATCAGAGTCATGGCAAGAAGCATTTATAACGTTGATCCCAAAGCAAGGAACAGATTTGACATCAATCAAAAACTATAGACCTACTGTATATCACTCTTGAACAATGATTATAAACTATTTGCAGATGTGATCGCAAACAGGTTAAAGAAAATATTGAAAGGTGTTATAAACGAAGACCAAGCAGGTAGACAAATGAGCAACAACATGAGAATCTAGGTATTCTGACAATTGGACGATTGGGAAAATATGGCAAAAATTCATAGCTTGCTACACAATAAAGGAAAATTTTATGAAAATGCTATATAGATGGTACATGACCCCCAGAAAATTGGCCAAAATATATAAAACAAACTCAAATGCATGCTGGAGGTGTAAGCAAATGGAAGGAACAGTGTACCATATGTGGTGAGGTTGTGATAAAAAAAATTAAATTTAAGTTAAAAAAAATGGGACATTGTCTATGAGGAATTTTAAAAAATGTTTAGGCAAATATTTGTGAAGAAGCCAGAAGCCTTTCTTCTAGGTAGTCTGACAATTGATATCTCAAATGATAAAAGGAGGGTGTTCCTATATGCTACAGCTGCAGCAAGAATGCTGATCACTAAAAATTGGAAAGGGGATAGGACACTTACAAAGGAAGAATGGCAAATCAAATTGTGTGAATATTTGGAAATAGCAAAAATGACAGAAGTAATTAGAAATCAACCAAACCAAAGGTTTAAAAATGAGTGGGACTGTTTTAAAGAGTACCTGGAAAAACATTGTTCTTAAACAAAATCTTTGATGTGTTTAGACTGAAGTTTGCAGAAGTGAAATAAGGAAAACAACACAGTTAAAAAGATAAGAAAAATAAGCCGCAATAAGGTGGAGAGAAGTCACTTGCGAAGAAGTATTGATTTATTTTGGTTTATATTCACATATAAGTTAACTTATTTTGAAGAAAGAATGGAAAATGTATATAATTAATCAATGCAAAACTTAATAAAGAATATTTAAAAACAAATTGTTAAGGGTGCCAGATTTCAACACCCAATGCTGCCTCAATACGGCTGCATGCTTCCGTTGCTGGGCTCCATTGAAAACGGCTTCTCCATGCGAACCAGGAAGTGACCTCTCCAGACAACAGAATAACTCTTCTAATCTCTGTGTCTATGATTTCCTGGATGATGCGGACGCCGTTAGGCAGTTGAATGTGCATGCCTACTCCATCCATTTCCATCCCTCCATGTGGCCTTATGCCACTGCCTCCAGGTCAGTGGAACCACTATCCCAGTGACTTCATCTTTAGCAAACTTTCTGTCTCTCTCTCTCTCTCACACACACACACACAAACAGGTGCCCCTCTTCATCTAAAACAGTCTCACCAGTTTTTGCACATTCTGATGTTTGAGTGCTATGTGTAGCATTCAAACACATAGCTTTCCTTACCTATCAGAAAACCTTCACCTTACTGCTTTCATGGACGGCATGCATCATCTAACCATTTGGGACTATTAACTGGAAATCTGTCTAATAAAGAAAGAATTGGCTGGAAGCCACAAGGGTTTCTATTCATCTCAGGGCCTTTCCCACACTCCTGGTTGTGCCTGATATAGAAATATGGGAGGTCACAGTCTTGATAAGCCCTTGTTGCAAAGGATACATTTACTGTTTGTTGCATTGTTAGGACCCAAGCCTTATCTCTTTGTTCAACTTAAAGCCCTAGGAAAAAAATGGATTTCATTATATGGGCTACCTTGTCTCCTGGGATATTATGCAGAAAGTGTCTTTCATCTTTCTGACTCTTGAAGGAACACAAAGGCTGCTAATACAAAGGGGACACTGACATGGGATGCATAATTAATATATAAGATAAAAATATCAACATTTGTCTTATTTAGCCATTCCTCTCTCCATAGGAAGACATAGTTGCTTCATTCCATTTAGCTGTGTTCCATTTATCTACGCTCTCCTTTGAAGACAGCTTTAGTATTTTGCTAGCATCATTTAGGAGTAATAATTTATTTATGTGTTGCCATGGTAACATTTCCCCCTTTAACTGCATCCATGCTTGTATACGTGTGGTATATGCTTGCATAGCTTGTCTTAACATTAACTTTCTACACATAATTTTACTGCTTTCTTTTTTTATATGGTCAGGTGCACATCTGTGCACGTTTGTGAATGATAATCACATTGACGTTTTCCTCAGATGGCGCACTTACCCTGTTCCTATAATGTATATACTCTGTGTGATCTCAGGGGAAATAAAACAATATATGGAAGCAGTCAGTTAATCAGGAGTGCTTTAAAAATATGTTCAAAAACAAAAGTATGTGGAAGAGCTAAAGTCATATCCTGTTCCCTTAGGTATGTGCTAAAGAAATTAAATGGTAACAGTTTATAACAAAAGTGGCTCTAAAATGTATACACACATATGGTGGAGAGAGAGAGATCAGGTTGTGCAAAGTCCGATATTTAGTCTATAAGAAATATGGTGTGTGAAATAGTTATTTACAGAGCAACATAAGCAAAACACAAATCTCTGCCTCAAGTCACTTACAATCCATATTTAGGCTGGGAAGTTCTAAATGTAGTTCTCTTGAGCCTGAAAAAACACCCTTTGGAAGCTTTTGCATATCTCTATCTGAACTGTGATTAGTATCCGGAATGTGGATGAAAAATAGATGATTTCTAGAGGCAGTTGATAATTCAATAAAAAGCGTTTTATAATAGCAAAAGTGAAAGCAAAACAGGCTCATCCAGACTTCCACTCATCCCACCGCTTCTCCCCAGGAAGAAGAATGTTTCCATTCCTCCGTGTAGCCCTGGACACTGGCAACCCATGCTATGCCACTGCCTCCAGGTCAGTGGTAAAGAATTCTCCTCTCTCTTTACCACTGAACTGCAGCAAACATCACTTGGGTTTTCCGCAGGTTGATATTTGCTCTGATTCAGTTGTAAAGAGCTGATTTCCCAGGAAAAGCAGCAGGGCAAACAGAAAATGGCTCAGACTCATGCCTAGAAAGCATGGGACAAGCGGAAGTGTGATAAGTCATTAAGAGCCGACATTAGGAGCTGGGAACAAACTCTTAGCAAAATAGGCAAGCTTTTTCTAAGTTTTCAAAGCAAAGAATACCTCAGGTTACATACACTTCAGGTTACATACGCTTCAGGCTACAGACTCCACTAACCCAGAAACAGTACCTCGGGTTAAGAACTTAGCTTCAGGATAAGAACAGAAATCATGCTTCAGCGGTGTGGCGACAGCAGGAGGCCCCATTAGCTAAAGTGGTGCTTCAGGTTAAGAACCGTTTCAGGTTAAGAACGGACCTCCGGAACAAATTAAGTACTTAACCCGAGGTACCACTGTACTGAACTGATTTCAAATCAAGCTTAGAGGATTTTGACTATCATTAATGTATATGCAGGATTCCTTAATGTGGATTAACAACCCCCTAATTTTTAACTATACTATATACATTCCTATATCAGAATACAGTCATACCTTGGTTTTTGAACAGCTTAGTTCTCAAACGTTTTGGCTCCCGAACACTGCAAACCCAGAAGTGACTGTTCCGGTTTGCGAACTATTTTTGGTAGCTGAACGTCTGATGGGGCTTCCACAGCTTCTGGTTGGCTGCAGGAAGCAATCAGAAGCCGCACTTTGGTTTCCAAACATTTTGGAAGTCGAACGGACTTCTGGAACAGATTCCATTTGACTTCCAAGATACGACTGTAGTTAAAATAGAAGCTTCCCTCACTCACACACAATTGATTCATGTGGTCCTCAGCATTTTTTCTAGCCTTCAGAATTTTACAAGCTGCTTTGCTAAAGTGTAAAATATACTTAAGAACTAAAAAAACATCACACAGTATAATAGGAGTAATTATTTTATTAATTTCCCCCAACAATTATGACCTTTAAGCTTAAACAGAAGCATCACTTTTCAGATAGATAAAAATGGTAAGTACAATGGCCACAATCAAACTGAGTTAAGTGCAGTGAAACGCCTATATATAAAAATTATTGAATTAAAATGGAATTGAATTTTTGAAATAGCCCAAAGTTCCTCCACAACAGAACTAAATGGCCTCGGCCCATTATATCTGAAGCAGCATCTCCTCCCCCATCGTTCAGCCCTGAGTTCCTCCTCCGAGGGTCTTCTGCTGGTTACAGGGAACCAGGCAGAGGGGTTCTCAGTAGTGGCACCCTCTCTATGGAACACCCTCCCTTCAGATGTCAAGGAAGTAAGCAACTATCTGACTTTTAGAAGACATCTGAAGGCAGTCCTATATTGTGAAGTTTTTAGTGTTTGATGTTTTAGTATGTTCTGATATGTGCTGTGAGCCGCCCAGAGTGGCTAGGGAAACCCAGCTAGATGGGCGGGCTATAAATAATAAAATTATTATTATTATTATTACTACTACTACATTCTACTCACATAGAAATTATAGGAACTACTTTCACATGTATTAAAGAGATTTTTTTTAATTAATTCAGTGAATTGGTTCATTCCAAGCACTGCATTCAGTACATTCTTACTGGTGAAGTATGGTGCTTAATCTGAATTAATGATAGTAAGTGTTGCTATGAGATCATTCTGCCTTGATGACTTTGAAGAGAAACAGATAGTTGCCAGGAACTGACTTTAACAAAGTAATGTCCCTTCATAACTAGGAATCTCTTTCTAGCCTTTTGGAAATGTAACATCTTCCAGCTAGTGGGAGAAGTAGACAAATTTGGAGCCAGTTTTAAATTTGGATTCTCAGAGCGTCAGGCAAAGAATTGTAGCTGGACGCAGGAAAAACTTGGTCCATTTTTGGAGGACTGGACACAGTGGTTATCTGGACATCTCATGAAGGATCAGAGGTTTTGCTGCTTGTTTTCAGAAGTCAGCTTGCTTTTAATAGGCCCTGGTTCGATATTTGTGAATCAAGCAAACATTGCAAACATGCAAAGGGTTGTTGTAAGTGCATATCGCAATAGAACTGGGAAGCTATAGTGTAGGTTGCTGTGATTTTCTATATGTAGATATACAGAAAAACAATATCTGCAGTAGATAGCCACATGCTATCTTTCTATGGACATGTGGTTGCAGAAAGAGAGAGAGAGAGTGCTGGACTCCATGTGATACACACATTAACATTTGGGAACTTCTCACTTGGCTGCTCTGAAATAAAGTAAATTATTTACCCATGCCAAAGTTAATTAAATTACACTTTAATGAAATTGACCTACTGCAGAAGCAGCTTAGATTTTGGTCTTCTAGGAATCGCACTGAAAATACCAGCACAGGTCAAGTCTTGCAATTTACTAAAGATACAAAATTTAACTAAAATAAGTTTAGATAAGGGTGGTTTTGTCACATTGCAATAAATTATATACATGTTGGTATCTGAATAGAAGATTAGAGGAAAGTATCTTGGATTGGCAAGTTTTAATCCTCAAGTTTGCATCATGTAATTAAAAACCCTAACCCCAAAGCTCTCCACTGCAGACCTTCTCCTCCAACTCATGGGGGCAGTGGGGCTGGATGACAGAATTGAGTCAGAGAGAGTGGGCCAGCTAGCACCTCCCCCCCCCCCCATGATTCTAATTATTTGGGGTTTTTAATGCCTGAATAAGAGCTATTGTATTGGTGTATGCAAGGCTGTGTACTTGAAACAACCACCTTAGTGAAAGCTAAAACAAAAATGAAAGAACTGAAATGAAGGGATGGAAACAATGGACTCCTCCTGGCTCTGCCACTCATGTAATAGTAATCACATGGGAGTGGGAGGGGTGCAAGTAAATAGGACTCATAAATTTCCAGTGCTATCCTCCATCTCTCTCCTCCAAAGCAAAGGAAGCACCGTAGCCTTGCCCTGGACTTCTCACCAGGGTCAACGGCTTAATGGCAGTGTGCCTTAGTTTCCCAAACTAATTGATCGTCTCCATATTAGCCAAAATGAATGCAACAACTGAAACCTAAGGAAGAAATGAATTCACGTGGGCACCTTCATTTCAGTTCTTTCATTTTTGTTTTAGCTTACACTCTGTCTATTTCAACATGCAGAGCCTGTTGGAATCAGACAGATTCTCCTTTTCTTCATAGTAACTGTTGCTTTTTCCTGCATAGAATCACATTACTCCCTGTGAAAATCATAACAAGTGAAGCAGTTCCCTGAATTCAGTTTCAATGCAGATTCCCACGGAGCAAACCCAGGGGAATACACATTGGCAATATCTGCATCCTTTTTATCAAGGCAAAAACAATATATGTGCAAAATTGATGGGCTTCCTTTGTTTTTAATGGTCTTATTTCCCACATCAGTGACAGCAGTCCAGTTGGAATTGATTCCATTGCATGCAGGTGCATCACTAATGCTATTTTACTTCTATTCCTGGCGAGCATTAGTGCTGCAGCAGCAACAGCAACAGCAGCTTTTCTGGACTCACATTTTGCTCAGAAGTGAGGAGAAATAAAAGTCATTGTTTAATGCTTTCCATTAATAGCCTAGCGTAGCATGAAACTAGCAGGAACTGGGGCATATCGCCACTCATTACCCTTAAGGCAAATGGAATTCAAATGGAATCATTTCCTATAGCTGGAATTAAAGAAAGCCTATAAAAGTGAGACATGGCTCTGAACCACAAAATTCCCATATGGCTAGTCTGTTTCAAACTCCTGCATTATTTTTTTATCACTGGCATTTCTAAGATAATTGCAACATTGTGGTTGTGAAGTTTGATGTGTGTGATTTTAGGGGGGGGTTGTATTGTATCAGGTTGTCTTTGTTGTGTGGGAAGGTAAGTCTACTTGGTCTTTAGAGGGGAAACTTTAGATGGTCCTTGGATCTTGGAATTTACTGGATTGATCACTCTTAGAAATGTGTCTGAAGCTTAGCTGGGCTAAGATAAAGCTAGCTGAAGATGAAAGGAAGGAATCGGATAAGAGGGTACACAGTTCCAGGGGCTATGGAGGAGGTGGACTTGGAGACACACACACAAACTGATGAACGCATCATATATATACTGACATTGTATATATACAGATACCTCATTGACTCTACAAGGTAGCTTACATTAGATTTAAAATCCTGGGGAATGGTGGCGAGACAGAGAAATACTAGGTGGTATGTACTCAATCTTAACAGGATCTGACCATGACAAGGTACTTATGTCAATATCCCCCACTTTCAGATCATCCTCTCTTGCTCAGTTGAGAAAAGAAAGTCCAGAGTGTGGCCTGCCACATGTGTTGGGCCAGTGACATGTTGGGATAGCCCCATGGTCGTCATTGCAGACATGAAGTCCTGATCCACCCCTGAACCAGTCACCTTGGCATGGATGTTGAAGTTCCTCAAAATCAGTCTGCAGCACCACCTATGAGACAAGCTCTGTCAGTCCAGGCAGGGAAACTGCTGGGCAGCAAGGCAGGTGTTACCTGGACGCACTTTGGGTTGGTCCAGTCTCTGCTTTGACTAGGGTCAATTTAGTCTGGTGAAAAAGTGAGGTGGTTTTAAATCACTGAATTTAATCCCTTCTGGCCTTATTTTGAATCAATAAGAAGCATTGCCTTGTTTTACAGCCCCCAGTTCAGGCCCGCGTGAGGCCCGGGGTGGCAGTCTTGTTCTTGGCATAGCAGTATAAGTCTGGCAGGCCCCTGGTGTGCCCTCACTGGCTGACTTAGCCTTCTGGGGCCCAGGGCAAATGTACCCAGCTGCCCCGTCTACATGGGCCTGTCCCAGTTGCTGAACTTGGGGTTACATTTTGTTTCATGGGAGGTGGGGTATGAAGTTTTTTGGGAATCGCTCAGCCTCCCTCTTTTGGCTCGGCCTTAACTCTAAGCTTGTTAGGATTGTAAAGGCCTACTGAATTTCACTTCTGAATGAAAGCCCTCCATCTGTGACAGAACTTGACTCTGACATCTCTATTCACTGTATTCACTTCAGCTAGGTATACGGGTGTCACTTCTCATTTGTATGTGTGCTTCAGTAGCAAATAGGAATTTCCAGCCAGACTGCAGTCAGAGCTCATAAAGTTTGTTGTTCAAGCCAAGGCACTTTAGGCCAGAGCTAGGCTGAGAATAATCACACAAGATAGCAACAGTCCTTGTCATTCAGGGAAATATCATTTAAAAGTTGGGGAACAGTGTGTGCAGGACTCTCTGTTTATCTCTGTAGGTCTCTGAGTCACTCTTGATTATCTCACTCTGAGTGTATGTGAGTGACTCTCATGTTTCCCTTTTGATAGCCATCCTTGACTTTAATGGATTTTTGATTGTAATGATTATGGAGCCATTCTTGGGTTGTAGTTTAAGGAGAGCTGCATGATCCTGACTGATGTGCCTGCAAGCCAGCATTAAATTGCTCTAAAGATACCCTAAGCCTCAGGGCCTAAACTCTTATTAAAGGAAAGGTGCCAAAAGGTTATACACACAAAAAACTACCAGCTGAGGTCTCCACTCTGGAGGAAAAGTTCCCTGCCAGCCCACAGCTAGGAGCAAATGAACTACTAAATACAGACTGTAAACAACAGTTCTAAAATAAAATTCATATGTTTCTTTAGTGTTACAGACTTTCACCAGCCAAATTCAGCAACCTCCCCTGAGCACTGAGTCTCGGTATGCACTGAAGCCAGGATTCAGAGAATCATGAAGCCTAGCTGGTGAATTCTGTGGTTCTCAAAACTTGCTTTTCTGAAAACAGAAGACCCTGTTTTGTAAGATAGCATGGGATGGGACAGAGGCAAGTGTTGACTGTTCAGGAGGGGGGAATCAGAAATTGCACTAAGCCCCTTACATGAGCCAAACTGGCTCTTTGAACCCCAACCCATATATGCAAGAGCTTCCTCATTTATCCGACACCTCCGCATAAGCATTCCTTTGTGAATACATTGCCGTCCCTTCTCTTGAAATGAATGGAAAAGGTAGACACATGGGGAACATGTGCATGTTTAGTTGAGATTCCTGCCTTGCAGAGGGGGTTAGACCAGATGACCCTTGGGGTCCCTTCCAAGTCTACAATTCTACGGTTCTATGTACAATGGAACCTTGAAAGGTGAGCATAATCCGTTCCGGAAGGACGTTCAACTTCCAAAACATTTGAATTCCGAGGCACAGCTTCCGATTGGCTGACAGCTAGGCTTATTGCAGATCGGAAGCCAAATCGGACGTTTGGGTTCCGAGAAATGTTAGAAAACCAGAACACTTCCAGATTTTCAATGTTCAGGAGCTGAAACGTTCAGGAATGGAGCAGTTCGAGAACAGGGGTTCCACTGTATTTTGTGGAGGCAGGGGTGCCAGTTCCAGGGGGCTTAAGCCATTTTGGCCCCCCCCCCATGTCCAAAGAGTGTGAAGGCAAAGCACAGAGCCTACCATGCTGCTGCTGCAGTGACTGTCTCCTCCTGCTACCATGGAGGGGAAGGAGGAATGAAGAAGCCTCCCTCTGGTGGCAGCACCAAGAGAAAGAGGAGGAGGAGGAGGTGCCACTGCCCATTGAAACCATGCGGCCACTGTGTTCAGCTCCACCCCTGGCTCCTCCCGTCATCCTGATGTCATGCAATGTGATGTTGGGACATCGCGACATCATGCACGCAACGTTGTCGTCCCCTCCAGCACCTTCTCAAACTGGCAGCTCGGGGAGACAGGCTTGCTTTCTCTCTCTTGCATGCAGAAAAAATCCATGCACACATACACTCTCAGTTGATGGCTGTCTCAACACTACTTTCTGAAATTCTGACTGCTAAACAGAATCTCAGCTAAGGCAGTCATTCTGGTGACTCCAGTTCTTGACCCAGACTGGTGATTCAGAAACATACTTTAGGAAACGCTTTTATTTATTTTATTGCATTTGCACCCCATCTTTCTTTCATCATGGAACCCATGGTAGCATAAATGTGGCTCCCAGGCAGATACCCATCCAGGCACCTGCCAGATCCAGACTTGCTTAGTTTCAGCAAGGTGGTGGTTGCATGTGCCTTCAGACCATATGATGGGAGCAGTATGAGTTTCAGTACTGAAATTCATATCATGGATTGACATTTAACAGCAGGGAGTTATACTGATAGAGGATATGTTTTAAGCTTTTGGTATTTTTATTAATTTTAAGTATTTTAATTAGGCGCTTTTAGGGTAATTAAAAACTTTTTTTTTACTACCACTTGGATTGACTAGTTTACTGTGCAATCCTATATATGTCTACTCAGAATTAAGTCCATTCAGTGCAATGCCATTTACTCCTAGATAAGTGGGCATAGAGTTATGGGCTTAAAAAAACATGCTTTTGTTCAAATTTTGAAATTTTAGATGTATGTAAAATTTGAATTCAGCAGTTAGCACATTGCAAAACCTTGCAAATTGACCTTTCAGCATAGACAACTAAAATAAACTGAGAATAAAGGAAGTTACAAACCTGTACACAAAGCTCATGGATGGAAACCTCTTTAAATAACAGGCCAAACAAAAAGTATCCCTGATAAGGCTCCCTGACTGCTTGAGGAAGTTGTGACTTGATGCTGAACAAGCAACAGCAAAAAAGGAAGGGAGGGAAAAACACTAACTGGTTTTATTCATCCTTTGCTCTTCAGTATTTGAACAGTTGCCGGATTTCACCCAAGGCCAATTTCAAGCTTAAATATTAAGCTTTCCCCGGTTCTACAATTATTCAGCAGGTAGTTTGAATATTCTCCCCCCTCCTTTTCCCCCTTTCTGCCTAGTAAGACATTTGCTGTCTGCCTAGAAAGAAAGCAAATCCCTGCAGGAGCCCTGTCATTACACTACTGATCACATGAAGCTATGCTGATTCTGGGCCTTTGGGGCACGACTCCCTTTTCTTTCTTAGGAGCCATTTCAATAAAAACAATCAAAGTCAGATCCAAGGACATTGATGCACTGTGGATAGAGGGGAAAGGAGTTTCTGTAGCCTCCGGGATTACGTTTTCCTGCATGCACTCACACTGAACTATCAGTGTGTTGAATGGAAGGCTCTCTTCCAAAGTGCTGCCATGTATGTTTTGTAACTCTGCCACTCCTGCCTCATCTCTCAGCACTTTCAGCGTTCACCACAGCTTTCAAATCCTCCCTGTTAGGCTGCCAACTTAACAGCTGACGATGGTGAGATCCAGGGGTGCCGACTTATAAAAAATATTGGGGGGGGGCGGGGGCCCATACCGACTTATAAAAAATATTGGGGGGGCCCAAGACCTCCAAACCGCTGCTGCTGGGGGAACGAAAGGGGCGAGCCCCGGGCTGCCCCGACCTTAAGTGAACCTGTGAGGGCCCACCCTTTGCGGCAGCCGATTGGCTGCCGCCGTGGGCGGTGAATATTAATGAGCTAGGGGGAATCCCCGCTTCTCGCGGGGCTGACGCCAGCCCCGCGAGATTGTTGATGGGTCAAGAGCCCGCAACCCCACCCCCTCTCTAGATCGGGAGTGGCTTTGTTTTAACTCATTACTGAATGTATTTTAAAAGGTAACTATTGTCAAACAAGGAAAATAAAAAATACCAACATAATTTTGTGATTTTACAAAGCATAATATAACTAATAATTTTCTTATTATCATTGACTTGCTTCAGTGAAATCCAAAGATTTGTAATTTTTAAAAAAATTAATGTGATTTTAAAGAATGGATGCAGACACACATACATACAAATTAAAAAGAAAAAAATGGGCCAGAGAACCCAACCCCACTCAGTGTGCAAGTATTGCATGGGGGAAGGGGTGTATTTCTTTTTTTGTATTTTTATTTAGATTTTCCATCATACAATTTAATTTAAAAAAAGAAATAATACATAACAGAAAAGAAACATTAAATCATTATACATTAAATCATTATACAATATCCCAAAAAGAAAAAGAAAAAACATAAATAAAATAAAATAAAATAAACCCACCATCCTGTTTAACTTCCCTCCACCGCTACTCGTCTTCTCTAGAATGAATTTTACCCTTATCATTGCATTCTGGTTGTTTTTATTTTCTCTATATACATACATACATATGTCATTGATAATTTATTGTTTTGATGCTTTTACATTCTTAATTTAAGCATATTAGCATGTCTTTTTTAGAGCAATATTTTGTCATATAATCATCAAAGCATTGCCATTCGTTTTTTTGTTTTTGATTTGACTGCTGTTGTATGGATGCTGTTAATTTAGCCAATTTTAAATATTTGAGAATCCGTTCCTCCTTGGTAGGTAGGTCTTTAGCTTTCCATTTAGATGCTATTACTATCCTAGTTGCGGTGGTTGCATGTAAGAAAGTTCTTTTTTTATTATTTCAGTACAGTATTTCTTTTCCTAAAAGGCCCAGTAGGTAAGCCTCTGTTTTTTTTCGTTAATGGGATTTTAAGCATTTTTTCAACTCCTCATGTATTTCTCCCCAGAAGTACTTAATTGAGGTGCATCTCCACCACATATGCATTGTTGTCCCAGCTTCCTTGTTGCATTTCCAACAGAGGCTGGATTTCTGTTTACAGATTTTTGCTAATTTGACGTGTTAAATACAACCTGTAGAACATTTTGATGAAATTTTCTTTTATTGTACTACAGGTGGTCAACTTTATATCTTCCTGCCAAAGTTTCTCCCATTGCTCTAATTATATTGTGTGGCTGAAGTCTCGCGCCCATTTAATCATTGTCTCTTTCACTTCCTCATCAATCATATCCAAATCTAGCAAAAGGTTATACATTTTAGATAGTAATGTTTTGTTGTTTTTTTAATAATGTTTCATGCATTAATGAATTCTCTTTAGCAAAGCCTTTCTTCGAGTCGGAGTTAAAGGCACTTCCAAGTTGTATATATTGCCATCTGTCGGAGACATAATGCCTTATTTCCTCATATGGTCTTCTTCTAAGTTTACCTTGATCTTCCCTTATCAAATCTCTATATGTTGTCCATTCCTTACTCATGTTTAATTTTTTCATGGCATGGGCTTCTAGAGGTGAGAGCCACCATGGTGTCATTGGCTCCAGTCTCGTTTTGTACTTGTTCCAGTCTTTAAATAACATGCTTCTAATTAGGTGGCTATTGAAGTCTTTATGGACTTTGATTTTATCATATGCGAGGTAGGAGTGCCATCCATACCTGTTGTTATAGCCCTCCAGTTCTAATAAATCTGCTTTTTCCAAAGTGATCCATTCTTTCAGCCATACAAGGCATTCTGCTTCATAGTATAATTTTAAATTTGGCAACGCCAAACCTGGGGTGGGGGTGGGGGTGGGGGTGTTTCCTTCTAACACTAGCCTCATGTGTTTCAAGAGCTGCTTATTCTAAGGCCCCTATCCTTGGAGGACTTGAAGGGCAGGCAGCTGCTGCAAGATAAAGTTTGACAGGTCTCATGCAAAAGTAGAATACTGTTGGAAACTGGTTTCAGTCTTGTTCTATATGCTACAGGTGCACTTAGTCCTAGTAGCCCCTGTGATATGAAGCTTTGATTCTTTGGGGGTGGGGATGTAGCTAAAGCCCAATGGCCAAACTAAATGTGATGTTAAATGTGACTTTGCAGTTAACATATATATTTTTGAAATGCAAGTAGTCACCACCAGGAAGGCCTGAGCAAGACTGGGGGCATGGTAGTTGGGGATGGGTGGTTAACCCTTGGTGAAAATCGCCCCATGGGTGCTGTTATTTGCACTAAGAGGAAATATTCCATTGGTGCCAATAAGAATATTCTGTTCAGTGCAAGTAGCAGCATTTGGAGGGAGGTTTCTGTCATGCAGGGGGTATTCATTAAGATCATGGCAAATAGGAATTGGTTAAGGTCTCGCTCTCCACCCAACATGGTGATGACCTTGCTTTGACTTTCATGAGGTAGCTGTTCGCATTTTTTAAAAATGTACACATTACAAGCACAAGTGTCTTTAATGTCATGCTTAGTTTAGTCTAGTAGTCCCGTTGAGGAAAAATAGAGTCCCATTTGAAATCAGTGGTGCAGATTTATACTTATCAATTTCCCACAGTTCCATGTAGTTTTTGGATCTTTCAGTCCAAAGCAATAATAGAAAAGGAATCCTGTGTTTCTGTCTTGAGGAATGAAAGCCAGAGTCCCTTGCACTGCTCCCCAATTGACCACATAAGAAATCTGCTAAATACAAGATGAACAAATTGTGCAATCTGCTACATCTCAGCTGCTCAGCTGGAATTAATGAGGCTAGTCCATCAGTTTGATGGGGATTGTAGAGATATAACAGAGGGCAGGTATTAACCCATCACATTTAGCAGGCAATTTGTATGACCAGCTTTTCTTAAGCTTGCCTCCATTTATCATTTAGCAGGATTGTTATGCTTCTAGTCCTCCCCACTCCCCAGTCCTATGCGCCTCTTGACTTCTCATAAGGGGATCAGTCTTGCAACAACAGGGAAGATGGATGGATTAAAACAGCGCAGAAGAGGGGGGAAACCACCACTAGTACACAGCTAAGAATAAGTTGCAGGAGTTACTCCAAGATTCTTAAGCATATTTGGGATCTTGGAAGCTCTCCACCGTGCCAAATTGGCATGTAAATTGGCAAGGGGTGGTGGTGGGGGAAACTATCCAGTATGTCCAATGGCATGGATTTCTGTTTTGAACAAACTCTCCTTTACAAAGGTAATATTCTGGTAGATCTTAATTGGCTCTGGTATCAGAGATGTTAGACTTGCATCATGAGATGAATGCATATCCTTACTAGGGCTGCTTGAGAAATCTATTTTCTTTGAATTCTGAATGGATTTGACCTGATCAGGACCTCCTGAACTAATGTGTGATTCAGAATGTATTTATGCTTTGGATTTTGCACTTCTCTGAATTTTTGCAGTGCACTTTTCAGTTCAAAAAGGGTTTATCAAAATGCATTAAAATATATTTTATGATAAAATGCTTTTATAAATCAGTACATTAAGGCACACACACACACATACAGTGCTTTTTTCTTAAAAAAATGTTTAGAGGTACTCTCATTTTGACTCAAGAAATGCACCATTTTATAGTTCAAATTGGGGAAAATAAATACAGTAAATGGATAGAAGTACAAAGATTGACAGAATGTTTAGGGATATGCGTACCCCTGTGTACCCCCAGAAAAAAGTTCTACAGACACACACACACACACATGCTTAGTAAAAACAATTATTTAAATAAAAGTGGAACACGTGAAATTGACGTAGACCTGAAATATATGGCTCCGTCTATCTATAATCTTACAACTTCATGTCTTTGGCTTATCACCAGTATAAAGGCTCCATATTTTCTATGGATAAAAGAAAGTGTCATGATCTTTCTATAGGTCATTGTTCATCAGGATTAAATTTGTTGGCACCATTTTTAAGCACTTATGCAAACATTGGCTACCCTACCATTCCCTTTCAGCTCAAAGGTTGCATATTCTTTTAATGAGCACACAAAGCCTACCCTCAGCAGCTATATATTCCATCTGAGTTGTGCCTTTGACCATAAAGAGTTGTTTCATAGATTCATCCTGATTGATCACTGCCCAGAGCATCATTTCCATGGTCTCCTTCTAGTCTTTGTGACCCATATTTAATTCCAACATCAAGCAATTATTCCATGCTTTTGGGAAGGCATATTACAGCAGAAACGAAGTAGCTGTGGTTTTGTAAGTACTTGCATTAAAAACTAGTTACACTTCTTATTTAAAAAGACTGCTGCCCGATTAATCAGTGGCATTTTAATTGATCCAAGAACTACTCAGTCAGACCACAATTCTCAATCTAACTGTTTCCTACTATAAATAAGTGAGGCTTACAGACTATAGAGACCAACATGATGTAATTTTGCCTCCTCCAAACTTGGCTTTGAAATACTTATCTTTACACAGCGAAAGTTCCCAGTGAAGCAATAGTCCACCAGGAAAATCGGCAAATTAGCAATTTGTCACCATTGCACTCAGAGCACCTGTTGCACTGCTGGTTTGAGGGATATCACCATGAATAACTCTTTGCCCATGGTGAATTATATGCACCATCATACTTCCACATAATGCCACTGCTTATTTTGATATATCATGTTTGGATGAATGTTCCTTCTCTCTCCCCTTGGAGCAGTTGGTTGGTTTGACACCAGGATGCCCATTATGCGTCAATACTGTTTCCCTGTCTTTGAAAGGTTGGGCTGGGTATATCAAAAGCAAATGCGTTTGTGGTAAGCAGTATTTCCATCTGCCAGAATTTGATAACTTCTCTTCTTCTTTACAGGTTTTGGCTTCAGATTGTTACATCCTGGAAAGTTGGATCGGAAGCCATCATTGCTTTTGATAACGTGTCACTCAGCTTGGACTGCTATCTTACAAGTGAGCGAGCCTATGATTAGCTTTTTAATGTGTAGCCTGCTACAGTACAATGGGTACTGGAAATACATATCTTTTTGACTAAAGTCTTCACTTGTTACACTAGAAGTGTGGAAGTAGGTGCAGCTCACTCATGCTTCCTGTTTTGGCACTTCTACACCATGTGCAAAGAGGCCCTGAGAAAAGCAGGTCAAGGTGAGAGCAGTACAAGTCATGGTGTTTCCCCCAAAATGTCTAGCACTGTATCAGTCAGTCATCAACTTTATTTTACTAGCCTTAAGCCTTGGCAGCTGTCAGGCAAAAAATTCAATATAAAATTTCCATTACGCAAACTACAATGAAAAAAGAAAGGTTTTTAAACCAGAACCAGCATTTTAAAATCCCAACATCAACTAAACTAAAAAAGAGCTGTTGGTCCCTTCCTGGTTACCTGTTTGTTGAACTGTTTGTACAACGTTTGCAGGGAGATTATACAGGGTCAGTTATTTTCTGAAAATTTATTCTGATTTGTTTGCCGGGAGGTTATATAATGTTATGACAAACAATTGTTCTCCCACACTTTCCTGTGTATCTTCCTGTCGCTTTCCTTGCTAAAAAACAAACAAACTTGGTGTTTTTGTTGGGATGTGATTGAATCTTTACTCACAAAATAGCAGTCTGGAAGCTCTCATCTGCCTAGAAGTCTCCTTCCTATACTAACCATCCTGATAACTGTTAATCCAGGCAAAACGTTTCCAAAGAAGTTTTATCTTAGCTCATCACAGAAGGGAGATTTCAGTATATATAGAATGTCATGCAGTGAAGTTTTTCATTGTATTTAAGGAAAATATATGTCCGTTTTGCCAAATGTTAATCTGATATCATGAACATGCATTTATGAAATTTCAGAAGCGCCATATGTATTCTTGCTATGATTTTCCCAGGAGATTATATACCACGCTGGTTGTGTTTTGACTGAGAGCAGAGTTAGCCAGAATATTGCTGCAGTGTGGGCAAAGCAGGCAAAGGTGGGGTGTTCAATGGGAGTGTTTAATCTACACCATCTGTTTTGCCAGTGCAGTGCAATGCTAGTTTGGGAGCCAGGAGAGGAGTGGCGGGAAAGGATTTAGAATTCAGAGAATTGTTGCAATCCTATGCATACTTATCTGTAAGGCTCATTGAACTTAGTGGGCTTGCTTCTGTGTATGGATATATAGGATTGCACTGTTCGATTTCTCTTCCTGCCCCACACCCCTGATGCTACTTACTTTTGGCCTCATTGCCATCAGAGTTGTATCAGTAGTGCGAATAATAATATAGGTGGGTGTAGAATGGTGCCATTTCACTTTGTGCTTGTAGGAGAAGAGACACATACATTTCAGAAACTGCTGCCTGGAGTCTGGCACCCCCATCTCAGTTTGTCTGCATCGCCTTGAGTCAGGGCAATGGCTTGCCTCTTCCAGACGGTGACTCTTCTGGGCTCTGATGCTGCTGCCGTGCTTTCTCAATAAACTGAAGTGGTCTCTCAGGCAACAGTTTTGTTGTCCCTTGCTACTTAGGTCAAATGAACTCAGCCTCAGTGCCTTTCATCTGTAAAATGGGAGCCTTAATGGGTTGCCTTTTTGTACAGGAGTGCTGGGCGGTTTTACAAGAGCCCTTTGGAACCTGATCTGCGGTTACTCCAGATGATTTAGTCCGGATTTATCTTGTGAACTGCCCTGAGATCTTTTGATGAAGGGCGGTATAAAAATCTAATAAGTTAAATAAATAAAAAATATAGCAGTGTAACACTGTGCCTGCATATACCTGGCTTTGTTACACTGGTGTCGTATCCCCAAGAGTGATTTATCTCCAATATCCATTAGCACTGGACTTACACCAAATCCTACCCCTCTCTGGACGGGGTAGTTTAACTCTAGGATTAACCTTCAAGGCTTTCAGGCTCGGCAACTTACTAAGATCCTTTGCCTCCAGACTGGAAAGACCATTGCTTTTATGAATCTTTGGGAGCTGGTTCCTATCAGAAATGTTGCACTACACTAAGCACGTTTGTAAAGTTGAAATACTCCACTGCCTTTTGCACTGGGGTTATCATATTACTTGTATTGCCACCATATTTAAACATTTATGGCTGTTTAGTGACAGCAGTGCATGAACTACTGTGCTTTTGTCTCATTTCCTTGTTCTTGGACATTAGGCTTAAGCTCTCTTTTCTTGCCCCTGATCTTCCAACCATTGAGATAATCAGTAATGCTGTGTGTTAAATATCCCTTTATCCAGTTTCTCATCTGATGTAAACTCACTGTATCTCTGTCGCTGTTTTACAACCACTCTCTATAGCGTCTGCCATCTGTGAATCTACCCCTTATTTCTAATGCATTCCATTTGCTGGTGTCCTAATGCCAAATGCCTCTACAGTTGAATTTGAGCTTCTGCAGCTACAAGGGAATATATTTTTAAATTATTTGTAGCTGTTGCATTGTAACTGCAGAAGAATTGCACTCCACTGTTTTAAAGGCTAAATATGCATGTTGGAAGTAGACAATTAAACAGCAGCCACTGCATTCGCCGCCCACCCCCATTCATGCTGATCTCCTTTCCCCTTGTTAGCATCTTAAGTATTCTTCCCTGCTTCCCTCCTGTTTTTTCCTCTCCATTTGTTTCAGATCCCACAGCAGCAATGGATGCCAGCCTGCCCTTCCTTTTAACGCCATCACGCGTTATGGTTGCAAACCCTTTGGCCCAGTTTGATCCACCACCAGCTGTTGTTGTCCTCCCTTTGCCAGGCCAACACGCCATATCCGCACAGTCATAAACCAGGCTGTTTTTTTGTGTGTTCCAGTCAATGAAGAGAAGACATCTCGAGACAACAGCCCGGACGCAGGCAATCTGCTCACTGAAAGAGGCAGGGGGGAAGGGCAGATTACAGAAAGGCCAACACAGGATCCTGCACCAGTTGGCCTTGGAGGTAGGGAAATGGTTTCTTGCTGAGAATCATCATTCCAAGTGGACAGAAGTCTTCACAAGGGCAAGCTTCCATTAAATACAGTAAAGTGCTTTATTGATTATTGGGTGATGAAAAGAGAAACAATGTGACTTTTTTCCAGCAAATTTGGCATGTTTGGGCTGTGAAATGTCTCTTGTATTTATTTGGACAGCTAGGGCAAGGCTTTTCACAAAACCAGGAATGTTGCCATTTTGGAAAAGAAATGATTAGAAAAAAGTGTCCTAATGCCTATTCTTATTCTTATTATTTTAAAAAGAATGCATTGAAGGAAGGCAAACTGATCACTGTGGGAAAGTCAATGGCAAATCAAAAGTCTGTATCCTTGCTATAACTAATCCAATCTGCCATGGACTTGGCATACATTTCTCTAACCCATAATGCCTCAGAAAGGCACATGTGCTTTCCCTTTGTTTATTGCCTTTTCTGGTGTGTGGTACAGTAGTCCGTCCCCTTGGTGTAGCACTGCTGTCAGCCACTGGGAGTTTCCCAGTATTTTTCCCATGTGGAAGCAGAATGCATGGACCTGGAGTCTGCAGGGCTCGAGTTTCCACTCTGAGGTCACGTCTCCCTTGGCATGGAAAAACAGAGTCAGCATGAAGGCGGGCGAAACGTGAAAAGATGAAGCATGGAACCTTTGAGTGTTTTTGACTAGCAATGCCATTTTCCTGCAAAACTAGTTTCTTGTTGTTTCATATTAACCGGGTTCTGATAGCTTTGTTTTTTTCCTATAAAAACTGTTAAGTTATATATGTAAGCAGAACACCTTATTGGATCAGCTCAGATGAGAGTCTGGCTGATGGGAGAGTCTTCACCTATGCAACTGCCTTGCCTTAATCAATGGGGTGTTGAGCAGACTTTTACCCTAATCACAATGTGAAGGCTTGGTTTTCTTTGATACCCAGAAAGAGCTGGCCAGGCTTGTGTCCAAAGGTGACTCATCTGGGTCTTTTATATGGAAAAGTTGCAGTGCCGATGGGTGGTGATAGTAGTAGTGGCTTTTCTGATGTTCTGTGATGCTTCTGAAAGCAACTGATGGCTGCAGATACAGGTGACTGATGAGGGCTGCCAGTAATTTGTAGACCTACTGTAGCCAGGCTGCACTCTGCGTCTCTTTTTTTTATATAAAAAAAAATAGACCTAGCATATCAGAGGAAATGTATTAATGCCGTGATAAATGCTGTAAACATAGATATTAACAACACCCACTGCTGTTTTCATTAGTTAGAGTGTTTGTACAGCACTTTCAAAGATAAAAAGCACTTCTGAAATGTTGTTCCATGAATCAGTTTGCAATGGAGCTGACAAGAAGGGAGATTCCTGGTCCTGCGCTTGATTTTCTGACATTAGCTCGCAACGGCCGTACATCTTGCACTGAGTGGGTTTTATAACGTGTCCTGTATAAAACATGCATAGTACAGCAAGAAAGCTTGCACTTGAGTTGCCATTCCCCAATACGAGAGGCAATAAAGCAGGTCAAGGCATTATTCGTTCCTAAAGTTCTTAAATTTATTTATATTTACTGTGCCAAACACTGGGGAAATGGAGGGGGTGTGAGGAAGGCAAGCTACCTTAGAAAACTTACAAGGATGGTTTTATTGGTTCTCTGGAGAGCTGATTCTCACAACTGTAGCCAGAAGATGCAGTTTCTAATCAGCCCTTACTGTCAAAAGCTGTGGGTGTCGCACTCAGAAAAGGTCATAGAATTGACCCAGAATGTTTAGTAGTGTTGGTGGTGGGAATTGATGTAGCATGAATATCAGGGAACCATTTTGTGACAATCATAGTTTTATTTATGCTTGACTTACTATGAGCCAGATCAGTAAAGTACTGCTTTGAACAAGGGACTCTGATAACAGCTGGTCTCAGGTATCTTATTCCTTGTTGCAGCAGACAGATTGCAGATAGAGATATCTGCTTCTCTGAACTCTGCTCCTTTATAACTCCACTGCTGCAAATGTCTAGAGGGTGTAGAAAGAGAAGGTGATCCAAGGAGCCAGTAAGGTTTGATCTGATGCTGATGGAAACTTCTCTCCTTGGTGAATAGCAGCTGGGGAGCTGTGATGTGCAGGAAAGTGTTAACTCCCCCTCCCTGCGTATCATATTCCTGATCCTCGTCTGATTGCTGCTGCCCCATCCCCTGCTTTTGGCTGCTCCTGTTGTTAAATTTTAAAAACTAGACATGTTAATTGTCATCATGCAATTAATATCCCATCTAGTCTGGCATTCAAACATTTGCAATCTCAGTTGTGTGGTAATTGATGGAAGGCCTTTGCAGATTAACTATATGCAAATATATACCATACTTTGTAGCCAAATCAAAACTGGCTGGCATTTTCTTAATTTATTGGCTTCCAGAGGAGGGCATAGAGTTCACAAATGAGTGGGCAGACAAAGAGAATTCAGCTTCATTTAGTATTTCAGTTAGTTTCATGATAAGCAAAACTCACCAATAGCTTCACTCCATAGATCACCACGTGTCCCTCCACCTCCATATTAGGACAGTACCTTTATTAGGCCAACTAAAATATCATAAAATATGTATCATCTTTTGATAATAAACAAAACTAAGAAGGGGCAGGGAAGGGAGGGAAAAGTTGGCTGGCGTTAAAGCCATATGGTGTGCATCTATTAAAACTCTTAAGATGGAATCTGGATGGACATAACAATCATTCCAATGAGACTCCATAAGGGTTATGCAGTGATTCCATTCCTGTTTTGTTTTTTTAACTCTTTTATTAAGGTGGGCTGGAGAACTATTGCTGTACTAAAACTCCTC
Organism: Podarcis erhardii; assembly: GCF_964252035.2. Lineage (NCBI taxonomy): Eukaryota > Metazoa > Chordata > Lepidosauria > Squamata > Lacertidae > Podarcis > Podarcis erhardii. The sequence goes on along the minus strand of NC_138507.1, from coordinate 90,380,708 downwards.
ACTGAGTGAGGTTACTGAAAGATTTGGATGAGTTGTCATCAGTATGCTGATGACACCTAGCTGTTTCCTCTTTTCATCAAATTCAGGTGAAACTGTGGAAGCGTAGATTTGTTTCAGTAGTCAGTAATGGCTTGAATAGGAGCCAATAAATTAACGCTCCATACAAATTACACTGAAATGGGTAGGTGGGTTCTTTGCCTGGACTGGGGTGTGGTGTTCCACCTGTTCTGGACTGATCAATTGAACAGTGTGTAAAAACAAAAGGATGTCCACTGGCCCTGGAAAATGCAGACTACACTGATACCCAGCATTATAGAGCAAACCACAGTCAGATTACCTCTCTAAAGTGTTAACGGATGGGGGACCTTATCTCTTCTTATTCATGTAACAAAGCAACGGGAACCATACTCTGTCAAATCAGTCATGATATGTTTCATCCTTTATTATTCTCTGATGTTTCGTAATATGCTCAGAAAAGTCTACATCCTGAATATTATTCAGACACACACCCATTGGAGGGGCCCATTGGCTGACTTCCAGCACTTGTCAATTTCGAGCGTAACTGTTGCCAGGAGCAGCACAATCAGGTCTTTGTGTGTTGTGGAAGGATTAGAACCAGTGTCCATTGATAACAATGGCAATAACTGGCCCTATCTGCAGAGGTGCCAATAGATTCTGGGGCTCCAGACATATTCCACTAGCTGAGTCTAATTCTCCTGTTCTGGCTAATCCTGTACAGAGATCGCCTGCTCACAATTAGCCATGCACTGGTTTCACCTCACTTAGGCTATTTCAATGTGTTGAACATTGGGCTGCGTTTGAGAACTGTTTGGAAACTAGTGCAAAGCACAGCAGCATGTTTATAACTGGGACTGGATGTTATGCCAGTTTTGAAACATACTTGCTTCCAGGTGGTTTCCAAGCGCAATGCAAAGTTCCAATTTTGACCTAAAGCCCTAAATAGCTTGGGGTGAGGGCACCTGAAGAATCACCTTCTCCTGTATGAATCTGCCCAGATACTGAAACTGGCATCTAAAGCTCTGCTTTGAGTCATCCTAGTGCTTGAGGTGAGGCAGGTGGTGGCTGGAGTCAGGGCCTTCTCACCAGTGGCACCTCATATTTGGAATTCCCTTCCTAGGGCAGTTCATCTGGCACTGTTTTTGTTTTCCCTTAGCACCAAGTGAAAGCGTCTTTATTTGTCCTAGCCTTGTAGGCTCTTTAATTTGTTTTTAATTTGATTATACTGGAATTGGATCTATTCTGCTTGTGGTGTGTTCTACTGCTTTGATATCTGTTATGCTGTACTTTTAATTTTTAATCCTTCTGAAAAACTAGCAGCTTGGGCTGAAGAGCAACTAGTAAATCACTTGTATAAATAAACACAAAATAACTGGTGTTGCTTTGCTCCTTACATCTTCGTGTTGTTGTCTGGTATTGTGCTTCAGGTGCATAATTAGGCTGTGCTGAGGAAGTAAATACCTGATCATTCAGTGCTGAAGAAACGGTCCACCCCCTGTCGTCCCTTTTAGCTTTATTTTCAAACCAGAGGCAGACAACCCCTGCAGAGTGGTAGCAGAATCCGATTCTCTTGCTCCCCGGCAGGAATGCAGAACTGTCACTTCTATGATGAGGGGCATCCAGCCATCAAGGAAGAGAACACAACCACCAGAAATAAGTGAAAGTACCCCGTTGTGCGTTTACAAGTCTACCAGCTGGGCTGCAGACCAGGGCTCTGATTTCTCTTGCTTGGTACCTGAACAACTTTACACATCAATATCAGCCTTTGAATTGGAAAGCGTTCCTCTCTGAACATTTCTGCAAATGATTTCTTTTCCCCTCCTCGTCTTTCCCATTGCCTTCTGTCCTGTTCTTAGGTCCCTCCTGCCCCTAGTAATGTTAATAAATAAAACCACGGTGTGCAGTATTTCATGAGTTTTCTAAGTATCTTTTAGAATTGTGCCAGATCCCCACTCCCAGTTTCATGGACCTCTTTGTTCCATATGAAAGAATGGAGCTTTTTTCTCCCCTGCAGCTTATGCAATCTTAGGAGAAATTCAGAGGTTGCAAGGGGTTGGCTTTTTCCTTGAAGTATACATTGATGGCATTACTAACTTGGTCAAGTTCTGTTCTCTTTCTTAAAATTCTTTAAAGTTTTGTGCTGCATTACAGACTTCCACAGACTTCCACGCTTTTTAGAATGTCTTCCAGGAAGTACAGATGACAAGGGAGTCTGCCTTTGGGTTCTAAGGGACTGGTGTGAAGTTTTGGTTTTTCCTAATTAAAAAGTAATGCTCATGCTGCTCTCTGGTGCTCTGTAGTCAGCCTCCCTGTCTGGCCACACTTTCAAGAATGTCCATGGGAAGACAACATGATATGACATATTTCAATGGGCATTCCAGGAAGCAAGTTAAAATGAAGAACAGCACTCAACCTCATAATGTTATAAGCGTAAACACCACACAAAAGTCCTCACATTTTCCCCAACAACCCCGTAGGGATGGACAACATTTCTGCATGAGTTTGCTTTTTTAAAAAAGTCTTCACAAGAGTTTGTCAGCATTTAAATGCACGTTTCTATGAATTTACACATTTTTTGCATTCAGTGTTGCCTTTCACACAGAGCAATTACCTCTAATATAATGCATTTTGGTATTGATTGATTGATTGATTGATTGATTGGCTGACTGCTGCTTTTCTACAGTGAGTTGTGCCCAAGGAGGCTTACAACAAACATTCAAAACATCAAAATGCAGATTTTTAGAAATACAAATATGCAATATACAGAATGTGTCAGTGAATTCAGAAATGACAAAAATAAAAGAATTTGGCAAACACAGAATAAATTCCAATATTACAGAAAGTGTATGCTATTTTTACTTTTTTTTTTACTGTGCATCTTTATGCACACTCTTTACGCACACAGTTTCTTTGGCTGTAGAATTGCACCCTAAAATTCAGAGAAATGTGAATTCCGAAGGATCATTTTGCATGTTGCTTCAGACAGCACTCATTAGGTAGTTTCACAGCAAAATGCGAACTGAACCAATTCTCCCCCCATCCCTCCCACAAATGAACGTCCATAAAAGAAAAAGAAATTGGCTGAAAATATTGATTCAGACTTCTTTTCTTGTGTTAGGGCTTATTACATTTTATAGGAATAAGCATCTTATGGAGAGAGGGCAGGAGGCTGCACTCCTCCCCCTGGCATGCATTCACTGCATAAGAGTCCTCCACACATAGAGCTGTTTGCATAGGTTCCCAATCACAGGAGAGCTTCACTTGACCCCCTCTGTGTATTAACCCAACACTCCTTCCTGTTCCATACCCGACATCATTTGCAAGAGAAAGAAGTCCCTGTCACTCCTCCCCAGTTCTCCCCACCACTTGTTAAGCAGGACCTTGTATTGCCTCCTGTGTACTGGCCTTAACTGAACCTTCTAATCTCTAGTACCTGTTAGCTTTGGCCATCTCTATACATCAGATTTTTGCATTTCATTGGTGCTCTGGAGCAGGCGTGGGCAAACTCAGCCCTCCAGATGTTTTGGGACTACAACTCCCCTCATCCCTAGCTAACAGTACCAGTGGTCAGGGATGATGGGAATTGTAGTCCCAAAACATCTGGAGGGCCGAGTTTGCCCATGCCTGCTCTGGAGGGGAAGAGGTGATCCACCCACCAAACAACTAATCCGTGTCTACTAACAGGACCAGTATAGAAGGTATCAGAAGTACCTCTTCAATAAGGCACCCAGCACTACTGTCATTGCTGCGTGCGATGAATGGAAATGCCTGGTGCTATAACCAAAAGAACCTTACAGACTTGATTAACTTTATACCATGCTCTGAGTTGCTGCATCAGTATTAGGAATACATATTTTAAAAGCACAGCTGAAGTTTAGAGAACTTTTCTTTGATTTCTTACAAAGGTCCATAGTTCCCCCCTAAATTTCTACTACAATACTTTATGTATGGGCCCCGAGTTACTGTAATCTGTGATATAAATGATGCAATCTGTATGTTGTGCATCATCAACCTGAAATATCCTGCATCATCAGCTCAAAATTAAATGCACTTTGAGTTTAATTTCAAAGTGTACTGAGGCAGAAATTTCAAATTCTCACAATGCATTTTAAAGTTTATGTTATTACCTTTTAAGCCCACCTCTCCTCCTCTGACTTCAACAGGGTGTACAGGGTTCCCCCCACCCCACCGCCCTCATTTTATTCTCACAACAATCCTGATAAGTAGGTTAGGCTGAATGGTTGGCCAAGGTCACAAACACACTCAGTAAACTTCATGGCTGAGTTGGAAGCTGGACGTCTTTGATATTAATCCATCTCTCTAACCCCTATAATGAAATCCCTCTCTTTTTTATGATGATTAAAATGTAAATTGGTGTATGTTACTGACTTTGAGTCTAATTTGAATATCTGAGTTCAGTAGTTCAACCAAATCCTAAGTGTATTAATTTAAGTGCATAAACTGCTGGTTGGGGATCATGATATGACACCATCAGAGTCTATGAAGTGGACTGAGTTAGCCGAATCCCAAGGGGTGGCACCCCTTCGGGCCCCTCCCCTGCCCCCGCCACCAGAGAAGGGGGAGAAGTGGTAGCTTCGGGTGGGATCTTGTGGAGCTCATGTGAGATCTCACTGCCGCCACAGCTTCTCCTAACCTTCCCCATGGCAGGGGGCACCTCACCCACCTGTCCTGCTGCTGCCACTACTGGAAAAGCAGCTTCTGGGTTCCAGTGAAGTCACGGCCATGTGATCCTGGTAAGCAAGGCTTTGGGAGGTAGGCAATGGCAACGCCAGCTTCCCATTTTGCCTCAGGGGGCAAAATAGGATGGTCCACCTTGGGACACTGCTGTTAAAGCATCTGCACCAGCTGCTCATCTACAGCCAAGATAGGTTCAAGGTCTTTGTATTAATTTACAAAGCCCCAAACAACTTAGGTCCAGGATGCTGTAAAAAGGTAAAGGGACTCCTAACCATTAGGTCCAGTCATGACCGACTCTGGGGTTGCGGTGCTCATCTCGCTTTATTGGCCGAGGGAGCCGGCGTACAGCTTCCAGGTCATGTGGCCAGCACGACTAAGCCGCTTCTGGTGAAACAGAGCAGTGCACAGAAACGCCGTTTACCTTCCCGCCGGAGCGGTACCTATTTATCTACTTGCACTTTGACGTGCTTTTGAACTGCTAGGTTGGCAGGAGCAGGGACCGAGCAACAAGTGCTCACCCCGTCGTGAGGATTTGAACCACCGACCTTCTGATCGGCAAGTCCTAGGCTCTGTGGTTTAACCCACAGTGCCACCTGTGTCCCCAGGGTGCTGTAAGGACCTTGTAAATGCTTATATTACAATTTGATTGTGGAGATCGTTGTTGGTCCTCCCCCAAGTTAGCGAGGCTAATTTGACAGCAACAAGAAGCCGAGCCTTCAATGTCATTGGCCCGGATCTGTAGGATGCTCTGCCAATAGAGATTCAGAAACCACCTTCAATTTTACCTCTAAATGATTGCTGAAAACTTTTCTATACTGCAAAGCTTCTGTAGGCAATTACGAAAGTGTCTTTTCATAAGTGTTGGTTGATGATCTCTGATTTTCAATGCTCACACGGTTTTTATTGCATATAAACCTTCTTGTTGTAAACCACTTTGATATTTTAAATGTCACAGTAGTACATAAATATTTTTTTATAATTAAATTAGATGCTCAACTCCGTCACTCATCACCACTTTAACCTACTTGTTTTCTTTAACCCTTTCTGTGGCTGAAGCCCAGTGTTCAGTCACAAGTCGTAATGTGGAAATGTTGCAATAAGACTAGGGAGACCAGGGTTCTCATCCCCACTGCCACAGCCATGAAGCTTAGTGGGTCATAGCCAAAGCTACATCACAGGGTTCTTGTGGGGATAAAATAGGGGAAGGGGGACACACACCTTGTAAGCCACCTCAAAGTCCTTGGAACAAAAGTGCAATGTACAAAAAGGACACACCAGAAAATAAGGCATAAATAAATATGAGAAGTATGTTCCTGAACCTTAGATAAGGCATGACTAAATCTTGTCCTTTTTGAGTCCCAGCTACAAGTTCAAGAAGCAAAGGCCTGATCCTGCCAGGGTTGAAAGTTTCATGGCTGTCTATATGCTTCTGGCAGGTGAACTGGCAGCATCAGCACCACGGTGAAATCCTTTGGAGGGCAATGATCAATCGGAGCCAGCAAAAAGTAATTACAACTAATGTGATCTTTGGCTTCTTTGATAGCTCACAGGCTGTAGCATTTCCTTCTTAGCAAATCAGATTAAAACAAAGAGCCACAGTTTCTGTTGCAACTGAGAGAGTGATAAAATCTTGCTTCCCTCTGCTGAGTCCCTGAACTGACCTGAAAGCCCACACAGCCAAAGAACCAGCTAAAATGCACCACATTAGATGATGTAGGCATACATCTGGAGAAGTTCCATTGTCTTAATTGTTCCTCCATGGAATTTATGCTATATCTATGACCAGCTTGGGATTGGCAGTCTCCTGTTGATCTCCCTAATGGGTAGGTCAGATAATTCCAGAAAAAGTGTTGAATATTCATTCTTTTCAGACTCATCTATTTTCAGACCAGTTCAGAGCAAACCCCTTTTTAGCACTGCTCCTTTTAATTGTGCCGAGAACTCCTCTATATATTGGACTCTGGAACTAGCCGAGGGTGTGATTCTGCACTTGCACTTTGTAACAAATGCTTAATATATGAACTCATCTTTAGTGACTGGTCCACCCAGGAAAACATACTAGTTCTTCCACCGAATGGTGTTGCTTTTCTACATCATATTCACTAATTAAATTCCCATAGCTTCATAATGACTGAGCATTGAGATGATACTGAGAATGTGTGCAGAACACTGTGACAAAGGACAACTTACACATGCATCTGAGTAGCTTGGTTGACTTACTTGCTGGAGGTGGCTCATGTCAATATTTGACATTCCACTTATAAACCCCAGATTCATAGGAGATACTGCCCTCTTGTGAACCTCATGATATATTTGTAAGATAGCATCCATGCAAGAGGCTGTATCAGGAGGGCTGGAGAAATCAGGAAGATTTTTCAGACATACCCACAAAGTGAGTCTTGTGAGTGTGTTGCATCTCATCTGTAAAAGCTTGATGGGCGGGGCGTGAAAACTGTTGGGACATCTCCATTGCTTCTGTCCAGTTCAGAACTTCTTGCCTTGTTCCTGAACTATGAATTGTGACGCCTGAACGTTATGTCTGCTTCCCAACCTGCACCACTACTTGTTTGAATAAAGATCTCTTTCTTACTTCCACATAACAGCCTCTGTCTGCATGTCTTGAGTAGGAACCTGGATAGTCAGCCCTGAAATCTCTGCTATCAACAAGCCCTGTAATAATTTCTCTTCTAGCATCCTCAATTGCCTGTGAGTCTTCTCTGGAAATTCCCACTTTCCTCCCTGCCAGTACCCGAATCCATCTACTTCTGGTACTGAAAATACTCTCTGTAGCCTATACTAACCTACCCTGAGGCAGCAGATCCTGTAGAGATTTCACCATAAAAAGAAGCATGGTAGTGCATGCTTTTATAGTCTGGTAGATCCTTTGCTGAGTGGTTTGAGAGGGAAAGTGTGTTTCCTGAAAATAAATGAGAGAGAAAGGAAAGGAAGCACAGGAGAAGGCAGAGATGTTCAGCATGAGAGAAGTAAAAGACAGTTATGACAACTAAGGATCTATAAAAGTGTGAAGCAGGGAAAGACATGACTTTGGGAACAAAGGACCGTGAGGCAGACAGGTGACAACTTTCTGAGAACATGTAGACTTGGTCATAAATACCCCCAATGCACCTGATAAAGGTTGGAAGGTGAAAAACAGAAATATAAGAAGAGTTTTAATATGTGTCAGGGACGCGGGTGGCGCTGTGGGTAAAACCTCAGCGCCTAGGGCTTGCCGATCGCATGGTTGGCGGTTTGAATCCCCGCGGCGGGGTGAGCTCCTGTCGTTTAGTCCCAGCTCCTGCCCACCTAGCAGTTCGAAAGCACCCCTAAGTGCAAGTAGATAAATAGGTACCGCTTTATAGCGGGAAGGTAAACGGCGTTTCCGTGTGCTGCGCTGGTGCCGGCTCGCCAGAGCAGCTTCGTCACGCTGGCCACGTGACCCGGAATGTCCTCGGACAGCGCTGGCCCCCGGCCTCTTAAGCGAGATGGGCACGCAACCCCAGAGTCGGACACAACTGGCCCGTACGGGCAGGGGTACCTTTACCTTTACTTTACCTTTAATATGTGTCATCCTTGGTATTTGCAACCATTTCTCTTCCTTTGCTGCACATCTCCTTTGTCCAGATAGATCTGTCTTGTAGTAAGTACTTTCCATTCAACACACTTTTCCTCTTACATGAGAACATAGGAAGCTACATTACAGAAATCCAAACCACAAGTCCATCTGGCTCATTAGTGTTGTTGACACTAGAAGGCAGCATTTTTCCAGGGTTTCAAACAAGACCCAAGCCCAGTCCTACTGGATACATCAGGGATTGAACTTGGGACTTTCTGCATGCCAAGCATGTGCTATACCCTTTCTTCTGACACTTGGCTTCCAGATGAGGTTTTCAATATGCAATCACCATTAAAATTGTCTCCTTCACACAATTTTACAGCGAACCAGGTGGTGTACGGCAATTACAGCCACCCCAGTACAGTGGTACCTCGGGTTAAGTACTTAATTCGTTCCGGAGGTCCGTTCTTAACCTGAAACTGTTCTTAACCTGAAGCACCACTTTAGCTAATGGGGCCTCCCGCTGCCACCGCAGCACAATTTCTGTTCTCATCCTGAAGCAAAGTTCTTAACCTGAAGCACTATTTCTGGGTTAGCAGAGTCTGTAACCTGAAGCGTATGTAACCTGAAGCGTATGTAACCTGAGGTACCACTGTACTGCTTCTCTTTTTTCTTGACACGGAAAGTCCATTAAGGAGTGAAAGTGAAGCACAGCAGCACAGTCTCTTTGCAGAGGTGGATGCAAAAATGCCTTATTGAGGCACAGTGAGGAAAGGGCACCGCATGCTGGGGATGCCTTCCATTCTCTGTTGTTTACCAGCAGAGCTTCTGGTCTCAGGCCCACTTCATGTCCTGCACTGCAAGTCCTTTTCCTGAATCTACTGGCTCTCGCCCTTCTTTCATCCACATCATGCTTTTAAAGCACACGGCTTTCCCCAAAGTATCGTTAGAACTGTTGTTTTTGTGTGTTCGGACCCAGAGACCACCCCCCTAAATAAAGTCACACTTGACTCAAATTTTAGTTTTGGTTTTTGGCAGAATTTAGGCCACAACTTTATTGATTACAGTAGGTGAGTGGTTGCATAGGCTCTGGTTCAACTAGCTCCCTGCACCCTTGCAGGCAGCGCTGACCCAGGACACCAGCATAGGTCAGCCAAGGGTGAACACCTGGGTAGGCGAAAAGCTGGGAACAGACTATGTTCACCTTCCAGATGCCCCCCCCCCCAGACTCAGGCATGGGTACAACCCCCTCTCGGTGGTCAGTCTCCAGGTCTCACCGCAACACATGCCCTCTTTTAGGGAGGACACGATTTAAGGGTTCTGAGAAATGTAGCTCTCTGATGAGTAAACTTACAGTTCCCAGGAAACTTTGGGGAGAAGCCATGACTGTTGAAGTGGTATAGATGTGCTTTAAACATACAGTGTACATGTAACCAAAATTACTTGCTTCCAGGAGTGAGGTTTCCTCAACCAGCATACTTTAATTAGCTATTTAATCAGCAGATTACATTAAAAATAGCAGTGCTTAAATCTGTGCATATTCTGGCTGTAATCCTGTAAAGCTGAAATCCTCAGGCCCTTTTCTATGGACATTTTTTTCTTTCACAATTGCACTATGGTACAGTAGCACAACAGGGATGCGGGTGGCACTGTGGGTTAAACCACAGAGCCTAGGGCTTCCCGATCAGAAGGTCGGCGGTTTGAATCCCCACGACGGGGTGAGCTCCCATTGCTAGGTCCCTGCTCCTGCCAATCTAGCATTTCGAAAGCACGAAGTACAAGTAGATAGGTACCACTCCGGTGGGAAGTTAAACAGCATTTCTGTGCACTGCTCTGGTTTGCCAGAAGCGGCTTAGTCATGCTGGCCACATGACCCAGAAGCTGTCTGCGGACAAATGCCAGTAAAGCAAGATGAGCGCCGCAACCCCAGAGTCGTCCACGACTGGACCTAACGGTCAGGGGTCCCTTTACCTTTACAGTAGCACAACAAGTAGGAAAAATGAAGCAGACAAGTTTTCTAGCTGGTTATGTAACTCACTAGATAGGGTCCTCTTATCACATATGGCTGTGAAATCAACTAGACTACATATCACGTATTCTGAGGTGAAATCCACAGCCTACTTACTGAAATGTAAATATAGCTGCATTCTTATTCCCCTGTGCTGTTGTAGGCACTCCTTTTGAATATTACTTTGTGTCATTTTTGCTATTGTACTGCTTCAAGTGCTGTTAAAAAAAATACAGCCTTCACTCCCAAAGTGCTAAAAAGGCACTGAGAACCACTTGCTTCAAAATGTTGCAAGAATGGTGTTTGTGTGGTGACCAATGAGGCATGAGACCCAGGAATGTTGATAATTTAATTGCAATTCTGCTCAGCAGTTTGAGCAACAAGGTTATTCTGTGGTTGAGAGTTTAGTCTATCGCTGTCAGTATCTCCCCCATCATATGGCCTTCATGTAGCTTGTGTGGTTTGTTACTTCCACCACCCCCGGACATTGTTTCTGTCCTGTACCCTTTTTACTCTACCTAGACCAGTTTCTTGGCTCATCCTCTGATCTCTGGCTTTTCCTGGACTCCCAATTTGGATTTCCCTTGTACACAATCAAAGTAAATCAAATTCATGGATGCAGGACCACTGTGAGCAGACCTCACCCTCCAGTTGTAATGAGGGACGTTGTTACATACACGGCAAATAAGAAAGCCTGTATGTAACATTGGTAGGTTCCTAGCTCACCTAGGCATATTCATAAATATAGCTCTCAAATATTCAGTGCTTAAGCCTCATTTTTCCCCCTGAATTGCACCCTGCTAGTTCCAAACTCTGTTGATAAAAGACCTGTCTCATTAAGCAGTTAAGAAGTAACTTCTCCCCCTCCCCCTGTCCCCAGTTCTCTCTCAAATCTCTTGTCAACTTGTCAACGTCTGCATCATCTTCATTAATCCATTTTCCTCCTGTGGCCAACATCAGATTTTGACACATTGCTTTGTGTTTCAGATGGGACCGTCTGTTGTTTCTCTCCCCACCCATCCACCCTAGCTCCATCTTCTGCCCTCTCCATGACAGCTGGTTTTCACAGGCCCTTTAGAGTCTAGCGCTAGAGGAGGTCCTGCTTCAAGGGCCATGTGGCTGATTCTCGGAAGGCCTCTGAGTCACGTTAGTTAATCAGATGAAGGAGCTGAAAGGAACAGTGGAGCAAATACTAAGTACAAGAAAATTACATTTGTTGGCTCTTCACATGCAATTATACTAACTGAACTGTTGGCATAATGCAATAAAGATGTCTGCAGAATAGTATTTCTATATTAAGTGGCAGTTAACTCACTGAGTGAACAGCTCCAACCCCGAAAAGATTGGTTTCCCATACATTCACGGCGGATGTGTTGGGATAGGTGATGGGATTGGATAGCCTCTATGGTGACTGCCGAAGTAAAGGAGAGTGTTTTGTCAATATTTATTGTCTGCAAAATGCCCGTAATTGTAATGAGCAAAGTCTCTCTGCAAGAAGAGGCAGCTCTTGCATTTCAAGGACTTGGTTGTGCATATGTGTGGTACATCTCTGCTTGCTCTTCATGGACACATACAGTAGGCCCTTGGCTGGGCTACCCAGTGGAAGGCAGGTTTTGCCCTTGCTGCTATAATATCCTCAAGAACAACACTCCACACCCTGTTCATAAGAGTGACTAGGAGAGTATAGTCAGAAGACTATACTCCTGCCAGTACATTTATACTATCCCAGTCTCCCAACTGCCTCTCACGTTGGGTGTAAAATTATTATTATTATTATTATTATTATTATTATTATTATTATTATTATTAATACCCCACCCATCCGGCTGGGTTTCCCCATCCACTCTGGGTGGCTCCCAACAGATTAAAAACAGAATAAAGCATCAAGTATGAAAACTTCCCTAAACATGGCTGCCTTCAGATGTCTTCTAAAAGTCATATAGTTGTATATTTCCTTGACATCTGATGGGAGGGCGTTCCACAGGGTGGGCGCCACTACCGAGAAGGCCCTCTGCCTAGTTCCCTGAAACCTCACATCTTGCAGTGAGGGAACTGCCAGAAGACTCTCAGAGCTGGACCTCAGTGTCCGAGCTGAACGATGGGGGTGGAGATGCTCCTTCAGGTATACTGGGCCGAGGCAAATGGCAAATTCAGGAGTGCAGGGTCCCTTCATGATAGTCACAGCCACTCACCCTCACAGCCAAGCTAATTCTAAGTCTGTACAACATTCTAAGATCATACAAATATGCAATAATAATAAAACACTAAAACCTTGTTAGGGAGTTCTGTCAATAATCCTGATGGTCTAAATTCTGTCTGCTGCTTTAAAAAATGGTTCCGGAGTTGCACGTCCCTAGGCACTTCCTCCCCACCCCACCCCACCCCGGCAAAGCACAAGCAGTAAACCATAGAGCAAACAGTGACTAGATCTTATGGTTGTCTGAAGTGGGCAAACCACAAGCCTAGGTTGCAACAACATGCTAAGTCAAACCATGGCTTAGCTCACCATGGTACAGGAAGAGGACTAGAGAAGGAGGAGAATGGCCACAATCTCTCTCTGAGAGCATTCACACTAGTACATTCACACTAAACTGTGGTTTGGCTTAATGTTATGTGTGAACTGGGTCAATGTTTCATCTTCACTCAGAAGAATATAGCTGTGCTATGGAAGTAAATTAGGAGAGGAGCAAAATGTATTTTGCACAAGGGCCTGCAACCATTATGGCCACTACAGAGACGGGACACAGGTTGTATAGCAGGTCACTGAGGCCACTGAGGCCAGAGGAGTAGGAAACTATTTGAGCAGAGCAAGGAGGGAGGGAGTTCAGGCACAGGCACAGGCACAGGCACACACCCACACCCACTCGCACACACATGGTTGCATGGCTGTCCCCAGCTGGTTCAATGCAGCCTCCAACCCTTTCAGCCGCACACGTAGAAGCAAGCTTTCACATGCTCCTTTCCTTGGCTGTTTCTTTTTAGTTTGGCATCCAGAATTTTAATCCAATTGTCACTTCTCCCTAACAGAGTGGTCTAGGTTTCATTCCCCCTCAAACAACGGCTCAGATGTGGGTGTCTCTAATATCCTGCACAGTGAAAGCTGCCATGCATGATTCATTTAGCTTCTCTGCAATTTCCCTGTCTTCCTTCAGTACTCCTTTTGCACTGCTGGGAAGGCCATTTAATAATTTCCACAGAGCAGAAAGGCCCATTACCCCTTTCATTATTCTACATCCTTTCAGTTTCTGTACTTAGCTGTATATATATATACAGCCTGGATTCTGTGAAGATCCACTGCTAGCTTGAAGGCCATCTTTCACATTTCCCTCCACCATTAACCTTTGTCCCTCTCATTGCTGAGGGAGGTAATGGCTATAGGTCCCACTCCATTGCACACAGGGACACTATTAAGCAGAAACAACAGAAATGAAAAGTTTCCTTCCTTACTGTTTCTTGGAAGATATTGGTGGTGTGTTTTGTCTGGCTGCCTTCAGTGCACATTTGGGATAGTGAATTTGAATCATTCTTCCTTCCCTGAAATTGAGTGGCAAATATATACCTCCTTGTATTATGTCATCTCTGGCATCAAAATAGGGATTAGAGACCAAGCAAACAAGCTAACAGAATCAAACCGAGACCAAAGCTATGCATTGTTTAAATGCATATGTTCTTTGTTTTGTATTAGCAACCACTGACTTTGCAGCCTCAGGACCAGGGGTCAGCAACCTTTTTCAGCTGTTGGCCGGTCCACCATCCCTCAGACCATGTGGGGGGCTGGATTATATTTAGGGGGGGTGAACAAACAAATTCCTAAGCCCCACAAATTAACCAGAGATGCATTTTAAATAAAAGGACACATTCTACTCATGTAAAAACATGCTGATTTCTGGACCGTCTGTGGGCCAGATTGTGAAGGCGATTGAGCTGCATCAGGCCCACGGGCCTTAGGTTGCCTACCCCTGCTCAGGACTATAGGGCAGGATTGATACACTGCACTCCTGTCTTGGCAACCAAAAAAGTAACATGCCAGAGGTATGTAGGGACAGAGGGAAAAGTAAGCTGATTAATATAAATTTTACCTTTGTACAGTAGGCTAGTCTCCACACACTCACATCCCTCTCTCTGCCCTCCATCCAGGTAGATAAGAGTCCTTATCAGAATTTGAGGACACATTCTAGCCAGGCAAAAACACTGAAAAGATGGTGCAAAGGACAACATTTTTCCTGTGTGTATCACACCCACATTACCCTGGCAACCTCCATTTCACAGACCCAAGCATCTTCCTTTGATGGGCCATCAACACCTTTGTCATGCTTAAAGATTTCTATCCCAGGAGAAGACTCCAAGCATTTAGTAGTTTCTAGCATTCAGTAATTTTTAATATTCACAAACTTGTTAGAATGATGTGTGCTTTTGCATCCTCAACTCTAGTAATATTACTATATAGGGGGCAGAAGTTTCTGAAGAGTGGGAAATGGGGGAGATGCCCTTTTCCTCACTCCAGATACTTCTCTGTATGTGGGGATGGGCTGACTGTTATTTTATAGCCTTATTCAACCTCATATTTCCCCTTTAAGCTGCTAGGGACTCAAGCAGGCCAATTTACGCCCTTTCCTTTTTCTTTTAACCAGGAACTCTCAACATCCCATGGCTTATTTCTTCTCAGTATTCCACACAGATCCCGAAAGCTCCTTGAGCACATGTTATTGTGGGGATATTACATTGCTTATTTCTTTTGATTTAATATACTTCTGCATATCCAGGGAGTCTCCAAAGTATGTCAATATCACTACCTTATTTTTGGGTGGCCCCAATTTCCAGACGGATAGGCATTGGATCATCCAAGTTCAGTGCAAAAGTGATGGAGGGATGGAATGGGATGGATATCTGCCAAGTGAGGATCACTCTTCATGCATCTGATGACCATGGCTCTAGTCCATGAGAGCTTATGCCACAATAAATCTGTCCTTAAAGTGGCACAATACTCTTGCATGTCCCCTCCCCCAACAACAACAAAAAATTAATACAGCTACCTCTTTGGGGGGAAAGTTCCAAAGTTATATTATGCATTGCTCAATGTGTGGAGAGAATGTTTTATGCCAGTTACGGCTACATTTATGGTGCATGTAAGGTTGTGATGCTTTTATCTTCTCCAATCTTAATAAAAGCCTTTCTTGAGCAAATCTGCTTAATTAAGCATTGGCTCAGAACTACTTATGTTAATGCACTTAGACCTGTGAGGCACAGCTAACATGCTTGTTGCCATTCTCCTTACACTTGCTTGCTCACATTTGTGAACTGCAAAATTGCTTTCAATTCCAGCAGAATATGTGTGCCTTTTCTCTCTGCAGACCTGACTGAGTTTTCTAAAATTACCTCTGAGATGCTCACAGTTGCATAGGCTATTCTTTACAGTGGCTATGGAAGACCTACAGACTGAACTTTGGCTATACAAGAGCAGAAAAGTTCAGCTTCAGAATGACTCACAATGACAACGTTCCTCGCTGCGTAGGGATGTGCGAGTCACTATGTTCAGGGTCTTATGAATTCTTTATTCCAGCCTCTGAAATGAGGAGAGCAAATTCTGCAAACCAGATGCAGGCATTCTGTAATATATACTATAAATCATTTAGACATTCTTTTCTTTTCTTTTTTGTAATGGAGGCAATACAGCTTTTGGATTTTATCAGCTGAGCTGTTGGGATGTTTATAGAATGACCATAAACACGCTTAATTGTGAGAGACTGAATCAGGGAGCTTGGGATGTTTGGCATAGTCTCCTCTGAGGGAAGCAAAATATCAGTTTGGCTGGGACTAAAGCTTAGGGACAAAATGAGCTGTGCTGGCAAGGTGGGCAGGCTGAATGAGAACAAAGACACCACTGTAGAAAGTAGGGAAGCTAAGAAGCAGGGTAGGGCCAGATTTAGGTTTGATGAGGCCCTAAGCTACTGAAGGTAATGGGGCCCTTTATATGTCCTCCTGTCCTTTGTCAACAACAAATTGTCACTGTTTTTTGTGTTGAATATATGCTATACAGTGGTGCCTAGCAAGACGAAATTAATTCGTTCCGCGAGTTTTTTCGTCTTGCGATTTTTTCGTCTTGCGAAGCACGGACTTTGGAAAAGCTTCAAAAATCACCGAAGTCTTCAAAAACCTCAAAAAAGGCTACCACACCGCGTGCTATGAAGTGAATGCACGGTTTTAAGAAAAAGGAAACAAACTTGCAAGACAAAGGAAACAAACTTGCAAGACAAAGGAAACAAACTTGCAAGACGTTTTCGTCTTGCGAAGCAAGCCCATAGGGAAATCCGTCTTGTGAAGCAACTCAAAAAACGAAAAACTCTTTCGTTTTGCGAGTTTTTCGTCTTACGAGGCATTCGTCTTGCGAGGTACCACTGTATGGTAATTTATGGACCTAATAGGTATTTAAAGCAATTTGCCACTGTTGCTGTATGTAGGTTTTATTTTATTTGTTTTTTATTTTATATTTTGGAAATGTACATCCAGGGTTTTTTTTCCTTTAAATTTCTTTGGGGGCCCAAGAGAGTGGGGCCCTAAGCTATAGCTTGTTTAGCTTATACGTAAATCCGGCACTGAAGCAGGGAGTTACTACTACTCAGATGCTCTTTTTTTGTAATTTGCAGTTATATACATTTCAATAGTTTTACAATCATTTTAACATTTCAAAACTTGACTTCCTTCTTCCTCTTTCTGCGGTTCCTTAATTTTATATTTATCATTTCCTGCATATTCTGAATTAACTTAACTTATTCTTTTATTCATCTACTTTAATTATTTGCTCTTAAGAAACTACAGGTTATTACAATAATCCTGCCAATGTCCTTATCTGTTTATGATTTATTTGTACATGTTCAATAAACCATTTCTATTCTTTTATAAAAAGTTTGTGGTCTTGATTTCTTATTTTTCTGGTAAGTTTCGTGATTTCTGCATAATCCATGAGTTTTTGTATCCAGTCTTCTTTTGTCGGGACTTCTTTCCATTTTTGAGCCAATAATATTCTAGTCACATGCATGAATTAATTTCTATACTGTTTAGGTATACCCCTAAAATTCCCAGAAGGAAAGCTTCTGGGGTTTTTTTACAAATGTTATTTTAAATATCTTTTTCAATTCATTGTATATCATTGGGCTGCATCAATAGGAGTATAGCATCTAGATCAAGGGAAGTAATAGTGCCACTGTATTCTGCTCTGGTCAGACCTCACCTGGAGTACTGTGTCCAGTTCTGGGCACCACAGTTCAAGAAGGACACTGACAAACTGGAACGTGTCCAGAGGAGGGCAACCAAAATGGTCAAAGGCCTGGAAACGATGCCTTATGAGGAACGGCTAAGGGAGCTGGGCATGTTTAGCCTGGAGAAGAGGAGGTTAAGGGGTGATATGATAGCCATGTTCAAATATATAAAAGGATGTCACATAGAGGAGGGAGAAAGGTTGTTTTCTGCTGCTCCAGAGAAGTGGACATGGAGCAATGGTTCCAAACTACAAGAAAGAAGATTCCACCTAAACATTAGGAAGAACTTCCTGACAGTAAGAGCTGTTCGACAGTGGAATTTGCTGCCAAGGAGTGTGGTGGAGTCTCCTTCTTTGGAGGTCTTTAAGTAGAGGCTTGACAACCATATGTCAGGAGTGCTCTGATGGTGTTTCCTGCTTGGCAGGGGGTTGGACTCGATGGCCCTTGTGGTCTCTTCCAACTCTATGATTCTATGATTTCCCAGTAAGCTTTATAAGACCACCACATAGGATATAAAGTACCTTCTTTCTCTTTGCATTTCCAACACTTGTTCAATTTTGATTTACACATTTTTGCTAGTTTACTCGGTGTTAGATGCCATCTATATAACATTTTCATATAGTTTCTCTTAAAGCATGTTGTTGTTGTTTAGTCGTTTAGTCGTGTCCGACTCTTCGTGACCCCATGGACCAGAGCACGCCAGGCACTTCTGTCTTCCACTGCTTCCCACCGTTTGGTCAGACTCATGTTTGTAGCTTCGAGAACACTGTCTAACCATCTCATCTTACATTCCAGGTTCCTATGCAATATTTTTCTTTACAGCATTGGACTTTCCTTTAGCTTCAACATGCTATAAATTTTATATCTGTATTCCACAATCTTTCCCATGCGTCCATATCTTTCTTAACCAATCTCTATTGCCCTGTGTATCACTGAAGATTTTACTTGCTCATCCTTTGTTTGACAGTCTAATAATATCTTATACATTTTAGACAGCACTTTAACATTACATTCCAACAGATCTCTCCATTTTTGATATTTTCCCCCAAACCCTAGTTTACTATCTTTCTTAAATGCTTCATTCAGTTGATGATATTGTATCCATGTTGTTAACTTTCCTGATAAATCCTTAAATTCTTTCAATTTAAACTTACCTCCCTCTTGCTTTAATAAAGTTCTGTTAAGTTGCCCAACCTTCTATCTTATTCTGTTTCTTTACTGCTATGGCTTCCAACAGTGAGAGCCAAAGTTTTTGTCTCCAATAAGTTTTTATATTTATCCCATATTCTATACAATTTTTCCTGATTATATGATTTGTAAAACCTTCCTTTACTTTCACCTTTTTCTACCACAGATAGGTGTGGCAACCAAAAATATTATCATGACCTTCTAAATCTAAGATATCTGGATTCTCCTGTGTCATCCATTCCTTCAATCAACAAAAACAAAATGCTTCGTAATATAATCTCATATCTGGCAGGGAGAAACCTCCTTTCTCTTTTGCATCTATCAATATTTTAGATTTTATTCTCAGGTTTTTTCCTTGCCAGATATATTTAGAAGTATCTTTTTGGCATACATTGAAACAATCTGTCTTGCCAATCAACGGAACTGATTGAAACAACAATAACATTATTGGCAATACATTCATTTTTATAGTAAACACTCTGCCTAACCATGAAAGTTTCATTCTACTCCAAATTTGCAGATTTCTTTTAATATCTTCACAGGTTTTTAAATAATTATCTTTATATAGATTTATATTATTTGCTGTTAACCATAGACCTAGATACTTGACCTTCCTTTCAGTCTTTAGACCTGACACATCTTGTAATTTATTTTTACTCTCATCATTCATATTTTTACCAAGAGTTTGGTTTTATTTTTATTAATCTTAAGACCCGATACATCCGCAAAAAATTTTATCTCTTGTAATACTTTTGAGATTGACTCTATTGGTTCTACGGATATCACCATGTCATCTGTGAATGCTTTCAGTTTATATTGTGTCTGTCCCACTCATATACCTTTAATTTCTTGATTACATCTTATTCTTTGCACCAATACATCTAAAACTAATATAAACAACAAGGGTGACAATGGGCAGCCTTGTCTCGTTCCTTTAGTTATTTTACAATTCTCAGTCAGTACATTATTTACTATCAAATTAGCTAACCAATATATATTGTGTTTTTTTTTAAAATAATTTTTATTAATTTTCATAAAACCAAAAAACACACAAATAAACAACACATGACTTCCCCACGCCTCCCCTTCACTGCACCCCTGTTTCAGAAATTTTTAGCAATCCTTCATTCCTTTTCAATATTTCGTTTCCCTCAAAATTTTCTTAACTTAACTATTTACAGCTATAGTTCTTTATTTCTTGACCCTTAACATTTTATCAGTCCGAAATTTTGCAACAGTTCTTAAGATATAGTTTAAATTTTTTCCAGTCTTCTTCCACCGTCTCTCTCCTTTGATCACGGATTCTGCCGGTCATCTCTGCCAGTCCCATAAATTCAGTCACCTTCGTCTGCCATTCTTCCAGAGTAGGTAATTCTTGCATCTTCCAATACTTTGCCAGGAGAATTCTTGCTGCTGTGGTTGCGTACATAAAAAAGGTTTTATCTTTCTTTCGTACCAATTGGCCGACCATGCCCAAGAGAAAAGCCTCCGGTTTCTTTGCAAATGTCCACTTAAGGACTTTCTTAATTTCATTATAGATCATTTCCCAGTAGGCTTTAACCTTTGGGCAGGTCCACCAAAGATGATAGAAAGTTCCTTCGCATTCATTACATTTCCAGCATTTATTATTGGGCAAATGATATATCTTTGCAAGCTTGACTGGAGTCATGTACCACCTATAGATCATTTTCATTATGTTTTCTTTCAAGGCACTACATGCCGTAAATTTAAGGCCTGTGGTCCATAACTGCTCCCAGTCAGCAAACATAATATCATGACCAACATCTTGTGCCCACTTAATCATAGCTGATTTAACTGTTTCATCCTGTGTATTCCATTTCAGCAACAAGTTATACATTTTAGACAAATTCTTAATATTGGTCTCTAACAGTTCTGTTTCCAATTTTGACCTCTCTTTCTGAAATCCTAATTTCTTGTCCTGCTTAAAAGTCTCATTTATCTGATAATAATGTAACCAGTCTCGAACTTTGGATTTTAATTTCTCAAAGCTCTGTAATTTGACTTTTTCACCATCATACTCTATAATTTCACTATATTTTGGCCAATTTGAATCCATATTAAGTTTTTTAACTGCTCTAGCTTCCATTGGTGACAACCATCTGGGTGTTTTATTTTCCAACAAATCCTTATATCGATTCCAAACATTATATAAAGCTTTCCTGACAATATGATTTTTAAAGCCTTTATAGATCTTTGCCTTGTCATACCATAAATATGCATGCCAGCCAAAATTGTTATCATACCCTTCCAAATCTAAAATATCTGTGTCTTCAAGAAGTAGCCATTGCTTCAGCCAGCAGAAAGCTGCTGCTTCATAATAGAGTCTTAAGTCCGGCAGCGCAAAACCCCCCCTTTCTTTTGCATCAGTTAAAATCTTAAATTTTATTCTGGGTTTTTTGCCCTGCCAGACAAATTTTGATATATCTTTCTGCCACTTCTTGAAACAATCCATCTTATCTATAATTTGTAGTGTCTGGAACAAAAACAACAATCTCGGCAATACATTCATCTTAATAACAGCAATTCGGCCTAACAAGGATAATCTCAATCTAGACCATGTGTCAAAATCTTTCTTCACTTCCGACCAACATTTCTCATAATTGTCTTTAAACAAATTCATATTTTTAGATGTTAGATTCACCCCTAGATATTTCACCTTTTTTGTTATCTCCAAGCCAGTTTCTCTTTGAAAACTATCTTTTTCCCCCATCGTTAGATTTTTTTCCAGTACCTTTGTCTTTTGTTTGTTTAATTTAAAACCAGCCACCTGACCAAATATTTCAATTAACTCTAAAACTCTTTTTGTGCTGGCTCCTGGCTGTTGTAAAGTCAAAACTAGATCATCTGCAAATGCTCTTAACTTATATTGTTTAGCTCCGAGGTGTATTCCTTCAACCAGCTGGTCCCTTCTAATCATATTCAACAACACCTCCAGGACCGATATAAACAATAGAGGGGATATTGGGCAACCCTGTCGTGTCCCTTTTTCTATTGGAATTTCATCCATGACTACACCATTCACAATTAATTTAGCTTTTTGCTCTGAATATATTGCACCTATACCGTTTTCAAAGTTTTGGCCTACCCCCATCCCATGGAGATTCCTCTTCATAAAACTCCAAGAGATATTGTCAAAGGCTTTCTCCGCGTCCACAAAAATTAAAACTGCTTTTCTATTTATATCAGTCTCCAGTAGTTCCAAAATATCTATAATATTCCTTACATTATCTGACATATATCTCCCTGGGAGAAAGCCTGTTTGATCTTTATGAATCTCCTCTAACAACACTTTTTTAAATCTTTTTGCTAAAATGTCTGCAAAAATTTTATAATCCACATTTAAGAGTGATATAGGGCGGTAGTTCTTAACTTGATGTTTCTCAGTTTCTGTCTTCGGTATAAGTGAGATGAATGCTTCTTTCCACGATTCGGGAGCCTTTTTCCCCTCCAAAATTTGGTTACACACTTCTTTCAGTGGTTGTATTAACCATTCCTTCATTTCTTTATAATATCTTGCCGTCAGTCCATCTGGCCCTGGTGATTTTCCTAATTGCATATTCTGGATGGCACCCTCAATTTCCTGATTCGTAATTTTTTCATTTAAACTCCTCTTATTTTTTTCCGAAATCTTTGATAGTCCATATTTTTTAATAAATTCTTCTATCTCTTGTTCATCTTTCAGCCCTTGTGCATATAATTTCTTAAAGAAACTTTGAAAACAATTACTAATTTCATTTGGTTTATTTATAAATTTTCCCTCTACTTCAAGGGACGTCACAGTGTTCAGCTTTTGTCTCTTTTTCAATTGCCATGACAGCAATTTCCCACATTTGTCAGCTGATTCAAAAGTTTTTTGCCTCATTTGTTTTATTTTCCATTCTATTTCTTGGTTCATCAGTTCCATGTATTGGGTCTGGTAATATTTTATTTCTCTTAAAATCTCCTGAGATTTTGGTTTTGACCTCAGTTTCTTCTCTCCTTCTTTCATCTGATTCCAAATTTTTTCTTTCTTCTCATTCTGTTGTTTCCTTTTTATCGAATTTTGTTGAATTAGGAAACCACGCATGACAGCCTTACTTGCGTCCCATATTATTCTTCTTTCCAGGTCTGTTCCTAGATTTATTTCAAAATAATCTTTCAGAGTCTTTTGGGCCTTTTTTACAATTGCTTCATCTCTAAAAAGGGTGTCATTCATTCTCCATCTAAAAGTTCCAGCTGTTGTCAATTTCATTTCCATCTTTACTGCGTTATGATCAGAGCAAGTTTTTGGGCAGATTTCTGTATTTTTAACCCTTGGTGCCAGATTACTAGAAATCCATATTTGGTCAATCCTGGTCCATGTCATTTTTGCTTCAGAGAAGAAGGTCCCCTCTCTTTCCAGAGGATTCCTTGTTCTCCAAATGTCAATCAAGTCCATTGTATCAGTCAGTTCAAAAAAAGTCTTTGGAAGTCTCCCATCCTTAGGGATTACTTGTCTTTGAGCTTTATCCATGTTTGTGGAGACAACTCCATTCATATCGCCCATCATTATAATTTTATAGTCCATAAAATCGGTTAATGTCTCATGCAACTTCTTGAAAAACTCAGCCTTCCCCTCATTAGGTGCATAAATACCTACAATCAAAATTTTTTCTCCTTGCATTTGAATTTCCACTGCCAGAAATCTTCCTTGTTCATCCTTGAAAATCATTTTTGGTTCCCATTTCTCCTTAACATAGATCACCACTCCTCTTTTCTTAACCTTATCTGGGGAAATAAATTCCAGTCCTAATCTTTTATTTGTCAAAAGTTTTCTATGTATTCTGGCAATATGAGTTTCTTGCAAACATATTATGTCTAATTGCTCTTTCTTTAATATATGAAACACTTGAGTCCTTTTTCGGGGATGGTTAAGACCATTGCAGTTCCAACTCAGAAGTTGCAGAGACATATTTGTTATTGGGTGTCTTTTCCACCAACCGCTCCAAGTTCTTGTTCCTGATCAGTCGGTGCTGGAGTCAGTCCAAATGATAAGTTTGCAATATCCGGTATTTCCCTCTCACTCACGGTTCCTTTCTGAAAGTCCTCAAAATTTCTCTCCAGAAAATGTTCCTTATCTTGGATTGTTTTTATTTTAATTTTCTTCCCTTTAAAGTTAAAGGACAACCCTTGTGGGAACTCCCATCTGAATGGAGTGTTGTTTTGTTTCAGCAAGTCCACTAAGTCTTTAAATTGAGTCCTCACTCCCAAAAAATATTTAGGAATATCTTTGTAAATCTGTATTTGAGAATTCTTAATAATCAGTGCCTTCTGGAAATGTAGGTTCAATATTTTATCTCTTTCTTCCTTGGATCTTAAAGTGATTAAACAATCCCTTGGTTTCTTGCCTTGCTTCCTGCCAATCCGGAAGGCTGTAGTTATTACAAATTCATCTTCTTCTCCTTCTAATTCATCAGTCCAAAATTCTTGAAATTTGTCTGTGAGAAATTCCCCAAGGTTGCCCTCTTCCTCCTCTGGTACCAGTCTCAATTTCAGATTCTTGCCTTTCCTCTCCAGTTCCATAAGAGCTAAGGTTGCATCATGTTCATGTACCTTCTTTACAATAGGTACAAATTTTCCCTTGACTTCCTCGGCAGTAATTTTAGCAGTCTCGGCTATTTTCCTTGTTTCCGTACTTTCTTGTATTAAACGATTTATAGACTCTGTGTTAGACGATATTGTCGTTGTGTTCAAGTCCAATCTTGTTGTTAATTCTGTCAATTTCTTAGAGTTCTCTGTAGATTGCTTAGTGAGTACTTCTAAAGATTGATTTATTTTGAGCAGTGCCTGTGTCATAGAATCCATTGATGCTGTTGTTACTTTTTCTTGTCCAGCTGCTGCTCCTGATATAGAGCTTCTTTTCTGAGCCTGCTTTTGAGCTTGCTTTGTTTTGCTTCTTGTTGATATTTCATCCAGTGGCGTGCTCATAACTCAAGGTCGTTCCCACAGGAAGGTTGCAAGTGGAAAAACCCAGTTCTTGCCTCAGTACTGCAGTCTTTCTTTTAATCCTCTAGAGGGGGAAATTGTATCCAAGCAGGAATAACAAAGAAACAGGGAAGCAAGTAGCCATACAATGTCCCAAAGGAGATAAAATCCAACCCAAAATCCTACTTTGTTACCATTTGAAAATCTGGGTCTGCCAAGTAAAGTCCCGTTACTATGTTTCAAATATAGTCTTACTTTATATCCGTAGTCCTCTCTTTTTTGACAGTTCGTTTCTAGGCGCTCACCGCTCAGGCAGCCTGATCAAAGGTATCGGCAGCGGAGAGTTTCCCTTTCACAGCTTACTTCTTCTAGCGGGTTAGATTAAGCCAAATTTTCCTTCCCCCCTACTCCCGCTCCGTGGGGGGAAGGTCTTTTCAATGTCGGGGTTTAGCAAAGTTCAAATAAAACGTTCCCTTTAAATACAGCTAGCTCTTTTCATTGCTGCGTTAATCGTGCAGTTCCGGGAGGCTGACTTCCTTAATTTTGCCTTTCCCGTTTTCAGCCGAATCTTCTTAAACATAGTCCCTTTCAAATATTTTGTAATTCCTACTCACAGGTTTTGTTGCCAATCGGTAATTTTCAGGAAGGAATCGGCGCTCTCCGTCAATGGCGACGCGGCTTCGCTCCACGAGCTGGGTTGCGATCCTCAGCACCGCACTCACACCCGATGCCGCTCCGGAGCCTTTAAAAAGGCTCCTTCGCAATACCGGGGGGTGCAAAGGTGCCCACCGAATCTCCTTGTTCACAGGCTTCAGCGCCTGTGATTTTAGGGGTCCCCCGCTCGCCGTAGCGGGTCAGACCCGAACCCGTGGAGCAGTCCTGCCTCGGAGCTCAAGGCAAAGACCGCCATTAAGACGCTGGCGCCGACCGGAAACCTAACCAATATATATTGCTCTGATTCCTGCAGAGCATTCAGTCTTGTGAATCTTCACCAACAGTTTGAAGTAGACTATGGGGCAGGGGAGATATTGGGATCAGTTCACAATTAAACGTGAACTTACCTAATTTTCAATTTCCGAAACAAAAACGCATAGTACAGAACGTGGACTTCTCCAAATTTAGCAGTGGTGTGCACAGAAATGCACATGATAGTGTAAAGTGTGCATATGAATGCATTTCAATAGTGAAAATAACATTAGAAATGCATTATTTTAGGGGAAATTGCTCTGCAAAGATGTGTATGTTAAGCGGAATCTCACACAAAAGTGTGTATATTGGGAGAAAATCATGCTGAAGTATCTTCATGTGCACTTCAAAAAGGCACACACAAAACGATGTGAAAATGTGGAGAACTGAACCTTCTGGAAAAAGAGAAACTGAGAGAAACCAAAATTGGTATATTTGCCCATCTCTACTGTGTATAATTCAAAGTCATAAAATGCAATGCAAGTGCAATAAAAACAAGGTATTTAGAAGTTGGAAACAATGGTGGGGAAGCTGAAGATGTGCCTTGCCTGAGGTTGCCTTCTGGTCCAACTCTGGCCCAGTCTGTACCTTGATTTTTCAGAGTTAAGAGCTCAGATATGATGCTAGTAGTTCAGGGAATAGTTTGCTGCTTTTCAAAATTTGAGCAACTGAGATTTTGTTCAGCAACTTTGTTTAAAAAAACAAGACTGGGGCTTGCAGCATGCGGCGTGCTCTGGGTAATAAGATTATCCAACCAACGTTGTATCTCTGTGTTCTGCACTGCAGAACAAAGAGAGAGCCATGCATTTGCCAGTACAATGCACAACAGCATTACGGTTGTTTGCAGATGGAAAATGCTACACTGCAGTCTCTCGAGCTAGTTAAAGGGGTTCCATTTCAGTGCCGCTACTTTCATCTGTGGAGATCAAAAGCTGTGCTCCAAATTGAATTACTCAAAACTACCATAACATGTGGCAACCTGTAGAAACCAATCTGTATGACGTTTTAATGGCATATGTGTGACACCCGGAAGATTTCTTTTCGTCGGTCCATGGAGGGAAGAGAGGGGAAGGGGAATCAATAATATACAAAGGAGAAACATTCGTTTTTTTTATGGAAATGACCTCCTCTGAGGCAATGTAGTCAGTGTTTAAAAGAGCTTTGAATACCTGTTTTGATATTCTTAAGGCTTCGGGCAAATGTTACATACAGATTTTAGATCAATGTGAGTTTCATGGAAATTACCCAGAGTGGGTAGGGGAATTAGATCAGTCTGTGACTCAGTTCTTTCATATTTATATTCAGATTCAGACTATATAAATGGCATCTTCATATACATTTAGTGGTGTGATAAACTAAGGGGATGGAAAATTGGAATGGAGAATAATGCCACCTACCCAAAAGGCCAGCTCTTGGCTCCAGCGTTTATTCCTAATTCCCCTTTCTGATTAGGCGTTCTTCTGTGTACCCCTAATCACCTTCCTGGAAGTTATTCCCCATTCTGGGTGTTGTGAGTTACCCTGATTTCGCTTCTAAAGTGAAAACACAGCGTACAGAATCCTTTGTCCTTCCATTTCATATTGCTGAATTTTGGATGCAGTTTGCCACCTCCGTCAGTTCCTTCATTTGCATCTCCACACACACGGACACTTTTCTACATAAACAAAGCTACATGTACAAATTGCTTTTGTTTTGTTTTGGCAGTGCTTGTACCTGTTTCAGTGTGATCAAGCATATCATGATTGTATTAAGATTGCTATTTTGTGCGTTTGCCTAGAGTTTATCAGTGTGCAGGACTTTTAGCAATGTGCAGGATTTGAATTTGCACATCATTAAAATACCACCAGTAACATACCCACAAGGAATCTAGATGCAATCACACACACACACACACACACACACACACACACACACGAAGGTAGCTTTTTAAATGGTCGTTTGTATCAATGAAGATGCAAATGAACTGAAGAAAATGGAAGTGATAGAAAATAACATATGCTTCCATCCTGAAATTTAGTTTAAAAATTATTTTAGCTTAACCAGGATCTAGGAGAAGTAGAACAAAGGGACAGAGTGAAGCCATGGAAGGGAAGGGGGAATATTTATTGCATGGTCCTCCCTCCCACCTTGTGTTCTCACAGCAATCCTGTGAAACCGGTTAGGCTGAGCCGAAAATCGCTTGAGTGAGCTTCACACCTAAGTGGGGATTTGAACCCAGGCCTCCCTTCTCCTGGTATGATGCTGTAACCACGACAGCACACTGGCTTCCAAATTCTTTCATCCTTATGTCTGAATCACATCCAAATATTTTTTTAAAAATCATTATTTTATTTCATAGAGTTGAGGGCTATTGATGACTACTGGTCACAATAGCTATGCTCTGCCTCCACAGTTAAGAGGCTGCAATCCTTCAGAGCACCAGTTGCTGGAAACCACAGGAGGGGAGAGTGCACTTGTGTTCGAATCCTACTTGGTGGTTTCCCAGAGGCAACTGTTCAGCCACTGTGAGAACAGGATGCTGGACTAGATAGGCCAGCAGGCTTTTCTTACATTCTTAACTTCAGATTCTAGATTCCAGATTCCAGATTCTCACTGCCACTTTTGATATGGCAGCACAATCATAACCATGTTTGGTCCAATGCAGGGATGCAACAAGGCAGCAATTTCACCCACCCACAACAGTCACCACAAGATAACCTTTGCATATAACTCTGACTGGATAAGGTAATTAACCTCCCTCCACTTGCAGTTCTTTACTAAGTGAAGTTACCACACCCAGCAAATGGTTCACATTAACAACATTTTGAATTGTCTTCACTGCTCCCCTTTCTTGGCTCAAGCTACTGTTACTAGGATTAGCCTGTACCGCTCACATTGTAATGCATCTTCTTTCTCAGCTAGCTTCTTCTTTCTTCTTCTTTTGACTAGCTTCTTTTTCACAGACTGCGGTAGCACTGCCAAATCATTAACATCACATTTACTTTGTCGCACAGTTTAGTTGGGTTGAAATGAACAGGACTTGAATGTCAACAACTATGTACCTTATGAGGGTTATACTCTATACAGTTTCAGGCTTGTCCAACTTCCAAGAGACTGCAATCTACTCGCACTATTAAAAAAACTGGCAGTGATTACCCACTAGATTGACCAAAGTTGTTAAGCTTTTATTGGGAGATCAAAGTTGTCTCTAGGGGTGGGTGGGAGGGGTCCCAAGATCTACCGTAATCTACCACAGGCACCCCACAATCTACCAGTAGATTGTGATCTACCTGTTGGCCATCCCTGCCCTACATATATGGTGTAGTGCCTACCGTGTTGATTTGGAACTTGGGAGACTAGGGATCAAACTCCTCCCCGTACTGAAGCTATGAAGCTCACTGGATGACGTTGGGGCAGCCGGTCTCTCAGAATACGTTACTTCACTGCGTTTTTGTGGGGATCAAATGGAGAGGGAGGAAGAACCAAGTATGTCACCTTTGACTCCTTGGCAGGGGCTGTGAATGTAAAAATATATGCCACCCCTTCTCTCTTCTCTCTCCAATGCGCCTTCCTGCCAAATCTGCACTCCTTTGCAGGCCCCCTTCTCCCACACCTGGCCAACCCATTCTCTTTTCCTCTCGCCAACCCCCCTACTCTTTACACCTTACCCACCCACTCACCTTTCCCCTCACAGCTTGCCCAGCCCTAACCCTTTTAGAGGAGGGTGGGAGATGCTTCAGAGAGCCCTTTGCCAGACCATTTTCTGAAGTGCTTCCCACCTTGCTTTAAATGCTCCTCCAGCAACATTTAATGGGAGGAGGCCATGATTCAGAGACCCATTTGCTAAATCGCTGTCCAAAGCATCTTCCACCATCACTTAAACTTTTCTCCTTCCTCAACAGCTCACCTGGGCTGCGCTCTGGTCCATTGTTATGCTGCAGTTGGCATGGCCACCTATAGGCTGCCACACAAACTGCAGCATGATGACAGTCATACACAAATATATATTAGAGAGAGATTATATAAAATACGCCATAGAAACCTGATGCATCTGGAAAAACAGAAGTGAATTCTTTGTTACACCTAGATTAGTTTTGGCAATCTGAACTCTGCTGCCTTTTTCTAAAAGTGCAGTTACCCAAAACACTATTTTCTTCCTGTCTTTTCCCCCTTATCAAGTATGCCAGCCTGTTCTTAAGCATATGTGTGATCCTGCCATCTCCCTCTGCTTCTCTATTATATTCATGATGTTTAGCTTGTTAAATGTTGAATATCATCTGCCTTTTGGTGGGAGGTGGCGGGGAGGTAAAAACAGAGTCAAGAAGAATGGGTATTTTTCTCATATTACATTGCTTAAGCGACATATTCAGAAGGAAAAAACAACAACATAGGTTGTTGCACAATGGCAAGTCAAAGGGGTAAGAAATACTTGCCTGACCCTATGAACCCATCGTGAAGGGGCAGCAGCTAATTAGATACGGAGCCACTTTTCCAAGAATGGTACAAGGGGATGATGCTCTGACACCAGGACCTGGTCATACGCCAGACCCAACACTCAAATAGGAGCAGCCCACCTCTTATTCATTCTGGGTGGCTAGAGGGATAGGACTGCTGTTGCTGGATTCTCCATCATCATCCAAAGAGGTCAAAGATTGTCAGGTTCCTTGTAATTTTCACCTTCATAACCTTGGCTGGAAAGAAGCTTAAGCTTTCTCAGTCTGAAGGTCATGTGCCTCTTGATCAATACAAGTTCATGAATATGGAGGGCACTGTGCACCTATTATCTCATTGATGAGCACCCAAATGCACTTTATGCCTCCTTTGTCCAGAGACGGTTTTCATCAATGTCAGAAATGAAATCAACATGAAGGATGGGCTCTTGATATAGAAAATAGTTTGGTATACTGGTACTTGGTATATGAAACAACTACTAAATTGCCATTATTTTTCAACCAGATATGGGGATTTTTCTTCATGCCTTCATTTTTCCTGTTTTAATCTTCTCCCTTGCTATGTGGTGTTTTTTTCTCTCCCCTCCCTCCCTCTCTCTCTCTCTTTCTTTTTACTTCTTTCAAGGTCGCCTGCTCCCACCTGCAGGAGTACATTTAATTTTTCACCAGAGATATCAGAAGTGTGTCTTATTATTCCTGGTATAAGGTTTTTGCCTGCTCATTTTATTCAACATATGCTCCGTTGCATCTGGCCCAAGCCTACTGGGATCACAAAGTGTTAAGACACCAAGACTGCCGGCAAGATGGCCCTCTGTTTTCTTATTAGCAATTAAGCTGATGAACATCAATTTCTGTGCGAGATCCATCATTTTCAGAACGATCAAAATGGCTCAGGAATGGTTTATGTTGGAAGCCTATGCAGCACTCTATTTAGAAACCTTTACCCCATTAGTTTGAAATTCTGTAGATTCTCATGTATGGTTTCACACTTCTTTTCCTCAAGGCATTGTGAAAATAGGAACTATGTGAGCACCTTTGACATCCCACTAAAGTTAATGTGAATCTGCCATTTATATTATAGATTGGGATTACATCCTTTATGGCTTGGCATTATGAGCTACCTGGCTAACATCAGAACAAAGGGATAACTCGTTCCCTTGAGTCCTAGCACCTACTTTAGAGATGAATTACTAAAACAAGATCAGCCACTCTGTGGCATTACTAATTGCCCCTAGGGTAGGAGAGGCTAACCCATCGCCCTCCTGCCATTGCTGGACTTCAACTCCCTCCAGCTTCAGTCAGCATGGCCAGTAGCCAGGAGGGATGGGAGATGTGGCCCAGCAACTTCTGGAGGATCAAAGGTTAGCCACTCTTGCTCTAGGGCTCCAGTGGTCACTGTGTTGTGGAATGCTGAGCTGTATTCAGGGGAGAGAGGTTGTTGAGCCTGTGGTTCTGCTGCTGGCAAAACCACACCAAAGCAGATTTGACTTAACAGGAACTGTGCTGTATGAATGTTATTTATTTAAAAGCATTTTTTATATGCCACTCAATATTTCAAAAAAAAATCTTTAAGCAGTGTACAGTCTAAAAAAAAAACAATATAATGTTAAAACGAAAATACAACCTAAAACCAGGAAAATAACAATATTTACAAAAGCTAATAAAGCAAATTCAGAAGATTCAGACATGTAAAACAATGTCCAGTCTTATGTATCAGGGAAGGCCTGAGAAAAAGGATAAGTCTCCAGTGAGACAGCTGAAGGTTGCAGCTTCACATATGGCAAAGGAAAGAGCGCTCCGCAGTACAGAGGAAACAGCAGAAAATGCCACCCCACTATAATATTTTGTAGGGTGCGGTGCCTGGAGTGGAATTTCCCCAAATGATTTAAGTGAGCTTACAGGTCTATACAGGGGCTGGAAATATAGAATAATAGAATTGTAGAGTTGAAAGGGACTCCAAGGGTCAGTTACCATTTCAGCTACTTTTGTGACACACCGTACCTTACTAATGATGTCATCACGCCAAGCCACTGCAGAAGGCCTCTGAGCATTTATGGATAGGTTTGTCCAAGGACCACCTAAACTGCAACCACCCCATTAGATTATAGAATATTTAGTGGAACTATAGATTCCAGAATACAAAACAAATTCCTGAAGAGAGGCACAAAAGTTTAGCAGGCATATGCTGGAACATGTAGGTCCATCTAGGGCAGAATCAGGAGATTCTGTCTGCCTTTGCTCCAGGGTTTCACATCAGAACCAACTGTCTTGCAGAACAGACGTGGTTAACTGTCTACAAAGTCTTTCTCAAAATAATAAAAAATTCAAATTATTATGTTTATATGCTGCTTTCACCCAATATGACATACATGTGGTTCTAAGACAACGATCAGACTCAGGCCTGCATCCTTTTAGCAAGGTTGCAACATAATGCTACCTTCATGTCTTTGCTTGGGTTGCAGCCAATATCTATTATGGCTAAGCTTCTACTGAGTGATAATACTCATTTCATGATTTATGAACACTAGTGATTTATATTACAGTACGTTAGCCTTTTCCATTATTTGAAGAAAGGTGTTTCAGAAAAAAGCTGGCAAAGCTATTATGCCATATAAAGATTTCTATAAATGTTAGAATTTTTCATGTGTTCCATTGAGAAAGAGATTTTAATAATAATAACTGTTCTGGTTGGTAACATTTTGGATTGCCCACCTTTCTGACTTCAGTGTCTGCTCAATGTATATGGTGAGCTTTGATGTAAAATGGCTGTCACCCATCCTGTACCCACTTACTTGGAAGTAGACCAATTGAATGTTTATTTCTGTTGAATGCAGATATTTATATATGATTGTGCTGTATATGCACATGGTGGAATGTTTGCCATTAACATGTTATATTACTATAAGATTGTAACCCTTTGCTCATTACCTAGGAATAAGTCCCATTGTCCTCAAAGGGATTTTCTTCTGAGTAGACATTATTTGATTGCAATTTAAGGGAATGAAGGCATTTTACACTCTGGCTTTCTGAAGAAGAGAAGAAGAAGAGTTTGGATTTGATATCCCGCCTTTCACTCCCTTTAAGGAGTCTCAAAGCGGCTAACATTCTCCTTTCCCTTCCTCCCCCACAACAAACACTCTGTGGGGTGAGTGGGGCTGAGAGACTTCAAAGAAGTGTGACTGGCCCAAGGTCACCCAGCAGCTGCATGTGGAGGAGCGGAGACGCGAACCCGGTTCCCCAGATTAGGAGACTACCGCTCTTAACCACTACACCACACTGGCTCTCTGCTATAAAAGCCCACAAGGAGCATTTCAGAAGCAATTAAAACAGCATAAAAATACCCAGAATAAGAACAAGTGAAGACTGCAAACCTGTGCACACTTACTTTCCAGGGAGTAAGCCCCATTGTATGCAGCATAAGTTAGTTTTAAATAAATATGCATTGGATTGCACTGAAAAACATAAGCCCAAGCGGAGCTAAAAGCAATAACAGCTAATAAATCTCAATTGTCATTAGGTTTAATTGCATCCACTCTCTTCATCTCTACAAATAGTAGCTAATAATTAGGGCTGTGTAGCCGATTTGTGCCAGATCTGGATTAGGTTGTGGCAGCTACAAATTGCTACAGAGCGGGGGCGGGGGGCGGGGGGGGGCGTTTCAATTCAATTTGTGCTGATTTGTGCCGATCCAGAACTAAAAACAGAAACAAAACACCAGCCTCTCTAAAGCCGCAAAGACTGTCTCCAAGGTGTTTCAATTAATTACAACACCATTTAAGGAGAACACCAGGGTTAGGCAAAGACAGGAATTGGCTCATTGTAGAGTTGTAGAATTTCATTCAATACTCTCAAATACAGTGTTTAGGAAGAGCGAAGGCAAAGCTTCAAGATGCAGCAAGCTCACACTTCCCATACACTTTTGTAAATACCGTCTCTTTGAAATAGTTTGGTGGCATTTGTTCAGTTCCCTACCTGGCCTTAAAGCTGTTTGTTTCCCATCCTTTCCAATTCAATCCCAGCCAAGTTTGTTGTCTGTGTCTTAACCATTGTTACATAGGCAGTGTTACTTTCCCTTATTCTCTCTGCTCCCAATTTCGGCCCTAGTTCTTCAGCTTAAGTTTGCATTTGATTTATAGCTGAGTCTGTTTCTCTATCCATCTTTATTGCTATTTTGGTGTGTGTGTGTGTGTGTGTGTGTGTGTGTGTGTGTGTGTAAGCCTTGTGAATACATTGCACAGAGTCCAGTACACTGTTCATGGCCATGAGAGTACAAGATTCAGAATTATGGATCCGGATCTGGATTGAACTAGAAAATAGAGTCGTGGTGTATTTCCTCACCGTTGCAGATTCTACACTTCACTGCCATTAATGTGAGACAAAGGAACCAACAGTCAGAGAAGATTGTATTTGCTACTCAGTGTATATTTCTATGTCTCTTTCAGATCATTGGCTCTTCAATACTTGTGGTGCTAATGGACCTCAAGGGCCCACCCAGACCCAATGCAATGATGCCTATAGGAACTCCAATCTCAGTGTAGTGGTAGGGACAGAGGATAATTTTCCAGGTGTACAAGTGTGGAGAGTGCCTGCAACCAATACTTACAGGTAAGAGTTCTATTATTTTCATTAGTTCCAGAGGACTTTCCAAGCCTTTTCTCTGAAACCTATTATCCAAGCCAGGGCTCATCTCTTGAGCATGAAAAGTTGTAATGAAGAGAGCGTCAAGGAGTGTGTCTAAACTGCCTTCCCATTATCACCAAGGACTGGAGCTAGAGTTTGCCAAGTTTTAAAGAGGCACACATCTGCAATCTATACCATATTGTGCCTGCCGCAGTGACTGGCTTAAGGGCATGCAGTTGCTCAAGGAATTAAATAAAGATTGCCTGGAATATTCCTAGATGTAGCAAATGATTGTCCATCAGAATACTTGATCATAAAAATGGACAAAGGAGAGAATAATATTGAGTGGTGCCCAGATGCATATGTGTGTTTATTCAATTTCTATTCCTCCCTTTCTCAAAGTTACCTGGGACAGCAAACACCAAAGGCAATTGAAAACAAAATAAAAAACCCATTTAGAAATCTAAAAACTGTTTTTAAAAAGAAATCAAAAACATCTAAAAATATCCCCATACCCTCACACCTAATGACAAGTGTGTCAGGATGAGTATATTTCAGCAATCAAATTTCTGGGTAAAGTGGAATATTTGTAAGTTCCTCCTGGACGTAAATACAGTTGTACCTTGGAAGTTGAACGGAATCCATTCTAGAAGTCCGTTTGACTTCCAAAACGTTCAGAAACCAAAGTGTGGCTTCTGATTAGCCGTAGGAAACTCTTGCAGCCAATTGGAAGCCGTGGAAGCCCCGTCGGACATTCGGCTTCCAAAAATAGTTCGAAAACCGGAACACTAACTTCTGGGTTTCGATCGTTCGGGAGCTGATTTGTTTGGGAGCCAAGGCATTTGAGATCCAAGGTACAACTGTAATGAAAGAGACAGGTGCAGCTCACCAGGGAGGGGAGTCCATAGATGGGGAACAACCACCAAAAAGGCCATGTCATGGGTCAATGCCAACCACACAGCACCCAGTATTAGCACCACCAGCAGGGCCTCCCCTGACAATCATAAGGCTTGAGATGGAATGACCACAGTACCATCAAATTCAATATATATGTAATTAGAAAGTTGCCAAGACAGGTCAGCATGGCTGCAGTTGATTTTAAAAGAGAGAAAAGCGAATGAAGTTTTTAAAAGGAAGTTGAAAGGGAAAACCAGGAAGGTAAAATATTTTCAAGATGTTTGGTGGCAATTTAAAACCACAATGATAGATGTTTAACTGGGATGTAATTTAGAGGGTAGTGAGTTATGTTTTTTAGGTGGGGTCACCTGTCATTTTTTAGTGGGATGGGTTGGATTTGTCTTTTCTATATATTCTTGGATGAATATGTTTAAGTATGCTGTATTGTCATTTTATATGGGGTTTTAATGTTTGTTTGTTTTTGCTGTAAGTCACTTTGGGACACATTTTGCACACACAAGCATGTCCCGAATTGATAGGTACCAACAAGACAGATTATGATAGGTACCAAAAAGACAAAGAATTTGGTTAAGTTGAGAAACTTTAAAATGCTAGTAGGATTCATTCAGAAATAGAAATCTTACCCAAAGTAGTTCAAAAGGATCACTAATACCTTGTTCAGGTGTAACAATTCCAACTTAATAAGCCACTATTTATTAAGCCAGGAGCAAGCCTTAAACCTACAAGCTCCCCATCACTCCTCTTCCCCTCTTATATGCCACCTTCAGTACCTAATATGTGATTACTTTGAGACAGAATTTTCTGATAAATCTAAAGCACAAAACAGTGCTGAATTTTCACCTGATCATATAACATGTTATGAAACAAGAATTTAGTCAAGCCCTGAGAATCTTAATTTTAATCAGCTTGTTATAACAATCCACATGATTATGTTAAATGAAATGGGTATGTTACCGATAACATTTTGTGCCTAAATAATTTGTTTATTTTATTTATTTATTTAGTATTAAATTTGTGTACCACTCTTCAAAATCTCAGGGCAGTTCACAGCATAAAAATACAATATAGAAACACAAAATAAATAATGAAAACAAGAACAAAAATAAACCCAATAAACCCAGCCCACCCACAATGGCATTTAAAAGGATTGTTGTTGTTGTTTAGTTGTTTAGTCGTGTCCGACTCTTCGTGACCCCATGGACCAAAAGGATATAGGATGTTAATCAGCCAATAACCATTCACACAAATATCCCTGTTGAAGCAATAACTTTCTCCACTGCCACTGAGAAGCCCAGGCACTGAATTCCATACATTTTAAATTGAAACCCTTTGAGTGTGCCACTGATTTTAATGCAGAAGTCCTTGCTGAAAAACCATGGTGATGGCTTAAAATATCTGAGGTATGATTGAGAGCTTGTGTTGCCTTTATGTGAGCTTTTTCTGTTTTGGTTTGTGTGGAGGGGTCGACAAGTTTAATTGTTTAGTAGTTCGAAAATTGGGTAAAGGGATCTGGAATGTAAGATGATTTGGTTTATTTAAAGAACCAGAAGAGGGGGTAGAGGGAAGTCCGGGGATTTGGGCGGGGGGGGGGGAGGTAAAAATGTGTGTGTTTTTGGTTATTTTTTGATGTTAATGAGTAATGTGTGGGGTAATCTGGTATTGATACAATGTGGTATATATTGGATTTTTGTAATTGAAACCTAATAACATTTTTAATAATATTAAAAAGAAATGTTGGGTTCTGAACCACCCTCCTTGACTCAGTATTACAGCCATACAAAATAACAAAGAGCAAGAGTCTAGGAAAATGGACTAAGAGAGGTTCCAAATCTGCTCGCCTACCCATTTTCAGGGCGATTGATGATAATGAAAAAACTAATGATGTTTCACTCAGCCATCCAGAAAAGAATGACTTGCCTGTGGGGGAACGGGTGAGAAGAATTTTTCAAGACTGGCATATAGTATGTAAGCATCTAAAATATAACCCTGAAGCAAAATAGAGGAGCAGTAAATTATATGCACAGAAGTCTCATTTCTTTAATGTTAATGCCTGGGGAAGAAGCAAAATTCACCAGCAACCCTGGGCTGACTTTGTTCTATGATACATTCGCAAGCAGATCAAAAGTTGCAGGCCATTGATATACTGACTGATTTTTATGGGATGTTGCACATTGTATGTCCATGTTTGAATAATTAGTGCCAGTCATTTAAAAGTTGTGGTGGGTCATTCACAAGATTCTCAGCGCCGGTGAGACATCACAACCTGTTGCACAGTTCCAGTAACACAAGCTTACTTGGGACATCAGGCAGGCACAATAATTTGAGTTGACATCCCTGTTCTGAAAGCAGCCACTATTAATGCCTTATTTCAGTATTGCAAAGGGGTTTCCCTGGGGGGTCTCTAGCTGAGTGCCTGTGGGTGCCATCAGTACCTCTTAGCATGTCCACTAAAGATCTCAGTCTGTCTGGGCCATTGTGTGTTCCTGTCTCTTGTGGATATGGCAGCCATTGTTTTGACTGGCACCCATAGCACATTCTCAAAATTCCAGAAATGCCCACTACTTAAAATGGTTGGCATCTACAGGGGCCTAGGCCAATTTGACCATTGATTGTTGCTACCCTCGTGCCATTCTGCCTGCCGTGCCTCCGAAACCCTTGAAAAATCCTTACTACATACCCTATTTTGCCAGCCCATGAACATCACTTGCCCCTTGTACAGTACCAAGACCTGATGAGGTTTCTCCTTTTTGCCAGAGCAGTAACACCACTCTGGCGTTGAAGTTCTGGTGTAGGGTGCTAAGCTGCTTCTACCGTTGCAGCAAAATTGCCCTGTCCTGACTTAGGCCTAGTGAAAGTGTCTAGTCGCAGTGTCTAGTCCTGTGCACTGTTGCCAGCAGACCCAGAAACCGGAACAGCAAGTATTTTAAAACAGTGGCCCCCATTCCATTGCTGTATAGTGCAATCGTATGCATGTCCACGCAAAAGTCCCACTGTTTTCATGTGAGTAGGTTTAGGATTGCAGCTTTCTCCCTCATCTACTGTTAAGTGGGACCAAAGTTCTCTTTGGTTCCAAAGGTTTACTTGTCTTAACTGGCTGGAGGCTGGTGAGGGAGAAGAGAAGACAGCAGCAATTGCAAGAAAAGGGCAAGTGGAGATTGTGCATCTTCAGGTCCAAGTGAATTGTTGTGCATCATCTCTTCAGTGTGCAAAGCCATTTTCTACCCTCAGTTGTATCCCAGAGGAAGAGAGGGAGAGAGGGAGAGAGAGAGGGAGAGAGAGGGAGAGAGAGAGAGAGAGAGAGAGAGAGAGAGAGAGAGAGAGAGAGAGAGAGAGAATGAATCTACATACCGGTACATGCAAGCAATGCTCCTGCTGCTAAAAACACAATAGCTCCTTTAAAAGGTTCCTTCTTAGAAAATGTTTAATTCTGCTTCCATTTACGGAAAACAAAAATGCATTCTTATCCTGTCAATTATTCTGTGTGGTTTCGTTCTGCCAAACTACATGGGAGAAACAATCTGTTACTCCCTATGTTTGTCCCGTCCGTATGTTTCTAAGGAATATGTGTGAGCACCTCATAACTGACCCGTTATGCGTGTGTTTTGTATTTGCGGATTGGAGCAAATACAAATGTCATGTAAGAAACTCAACATACTCGCCTCAGATCCTCAGCCTTCTGCAAATGCAATGGTGTTCTGTTTTAAACAAAAGGAACTCTCTTTTACTATTAACAGAAGTTTGAAAAAGAATCAGCAGGATTCAATTTGATTTCTCTCCCCAACCTTCAACACTCCTAATAACACAATATGTTTGAAAATTTCTCCCTGCTTTTTATAGCCAGGTTCAGTGTTAAACACAGCAACAGTAATAGAGAAATGTATGTCTGTTTTGCAAAAGTGAGTCCCTATTTCTGACTCTGGTGATTTTTCATGCATTTCTATTACTTTAGCAACTTTTACTCATTCTGACAAGATGGTCATTGGCATTCATAGGAGCTCTGCAAATTTGCAGCCTATTATCAATGGCCGGGCCAATAACCTCTTTGTAGCCATTGGCTTTGACAAATCTGGAGTAACCGTGACCCAGGGTTTGCCGCTCCTCATCCTTCACAGCTGGTGAATGAGGCACTAGCCATGTCTCTCTGGGTTCCCGGCTTTATAGCTTATATGCAAAATCTACTCATACACAGAAAAATATGGCTCCTAATTGCAGCCAATTAGCCCTGCCAGCTTGCCTTGCTCAATAGTGCACCTCATTAGCCATTATAGCTTCCTGCTGAAAATCAGCTCAATGATTCCTGTTCCTCGTAGCATCTGTTCAGGGGACCCTATCCTGTGCCATCGCTTTCTCTCTTGCGTCCATTCCTGCCTTATGGAAGAATGATTGCTTGGGTCGCAGAAAGTGACATGAACATCATTGGGTCAGAGTCCAAGAATCCCCTCTGCTTTGTGATCTGCTTGGAGCTCTGTATTCAGTCTGACAGCCAAGCCTTTGCTTGTATCTGTCTGTTTTGGAAAGAGCATAGAGTCTAGGTATCCTCACTGCAGCAGAGCCAAGATGAACGACTAAGTTAAAACAAGGAAAGTTGGGGGGAGGAAAAATCTGAAAAATCCTACTTCTGCCTCAGGGGAAGGCCAGGTTATTCTGTGCTCAGAATAAATGATACCAATGGTACGTGTTGTGTAGATTTTATTCCATTGGCACTCCTTGGCTTATTCCTTCTCTTCTTTTACTTGCAGAGTCTCAGGCTATGGGGCATCTGGTGGCAAAGGGAAGAACAGTATCATGAGGTCACATGGCGTTTCTGTGGTTGGAATATTTAAACTCCAGAAGAATGATAACTTGTATATTTTGGTGGGACAACAAGGAGAAGATGCCTGCCCTAGTGTAAGTTATCATCCATCCTGATGAAGGCCATCCCCCCAACCCCATCCATGAACACATTGAGACACTCTGTTTGGATTGAAATATCTGGGCCTTGAGAGTTAAGGCACACTTATTTATTAAGAATGGATTAGGAATGGACAGATCCGTCAATTTCAGTTCTCTCTGTTTCTCATTTTTCCTACTTCAAATTCAGTTTTCCACATTTCTTTTTTTTTAAGGATAATTTTTTATTAACTGACCAATCACATCAAATCAAACCAAATTACATAAATTCCAAATTACACAGCCGAATTTTAATTTTTTGTTGGGGGTACCCATATTTCAAGTTCCGAAGGGGGTCCAATCAACTTCTTGCTTCTTGCTGCTGTTTTAATGTCCACAAATCTAACCATATGATGTTCACAGTACTATCCAGTCCTTTCTTATTGTTTTTCCACATCTCTTGTTGTTATTTTCATATATTTTTCCTTTCTCTTTGTGACCTCTGATAGTCTCCACAAGCTGGTTAAAACCGTTTGTAATA
This sequence comes from Podarcis erhardii, assembly GCF_964252035.2. Classification (NCBI taxonomy): domain Eukaryota; kingdom Metazoa; phylum Chordata; class Lepidosauria; order Squamata; family Lacertidae; genus Podarcis; species Podarcis erhardii. Next base: position 90,339,679 of record NC_138507.1, on the reverse strand, counting down.
CTGCGTGGATATTATTTTTTATCCAGTAGCCCTATCCAGACATTTTCCATATAACATCACTTCCATACATCAAAACAGTCTTAGCGTCATTAATCTTCACCAATCTGCCTCCTTTCTCAAAACCTCTGAGGAGATTCACCAGGAATGCAGTCTGAAAACAAGTCCGTTCCTCCTCCCGGCTATAAATCCTTTGGCAAGATGGCGACTCTGAATTAACTGCTGCGCCATTCCAAAAGCTCTTGTTGCTTCTCGATCTCCATAAAGCATACTTTTGGTTAAAGTTTATCTCCACACAGAGCTTAATCATCCTGCTTGGGTCAGTTCAACCGACGGTACTAATGAGGAGGGGTTCTTAGTACAGTTTTCCACATTTCTACAGTAATTTGCAATATAGATTTTTATTTTATTTTAAATACTGATGATAATTCATCAGTATTTCAGTGCAAATTTCTCCTAATAAGCACATGCTTGTATGCAGTTTTGGCTAATATACACATTTTTGCAAGCAATTTTCCCCAATATATTGCATTTTTCTATGTTGTTTTCATATCTATATACATTTTTATGCAGCCTTTCCTCTGATATATACATTTTTGTAAACACCGGTTGGAAACTGCATCACACATTTCAGATAAGTGCAAATTTTGAAGGACAGCTTGTTCCCGTTCTTGTATTGTTTCAGAAAAAGTGAATTGCTTTGGTTTGCCTACCTTTAAATGCAAACTGAATCAAATTTCTCCCCACATCCCTAGTGGAGAGATGTAGGCTCAGATTTAGATAGACCACTAGGGGAGTTTTTGGTAATTTGCTGTTTTTATGTACATGTTATAAATTAATCAGTGAGAAGCAGATGGTTAATCAACTAAAGATTCCTTAATCAATTGGAGGCTTTCAACTGAAGCAGAGGAAGCTGAAAAACAAAAGTTTTAAGCAGGGATCATTTTGAGGAGCCAATGAGAGAAGGCTGTGCATCTTAAACAAAATAAATTTATATTCAAGATGGCCCTGGCAATGAGACTGGAATGACACATCTACACACAGGACAGTAGTCAGAGGTAGGACCAAAATGGCATCCCTAGATGGAGTTAGGACCATAAGAAGTTGCTTAATACCAAGACTGGCCATTGGTCCATCTAGCTCAGTTTGGGACCTTTTGTATGCAAAACGCATGGTCTAACACTGAGCTACATGTAAAAACATTCAACTACCAGTGTGGCATCATCACTTCCTGGGTCCCCCCCCCCCCGTGTATTATTGGCTGCTACTGCCAAAGGTAGAGAAATACACGATGTGATGATGTTACATTGTGAGGTGAGTGTTCCTACATGGTACATGGGAACTTAACACAGAGGTGAAATTTTAGAAGGTAGTAGCATCTCTGTGAAGAGGAATTTAAATAATCTGAGAGCTACTTTCAGTAGTTTCCACTTCTCTGTCTCATAACACTCAGTGAACATTAATGGAATGGAAGAAAGGGATCGCAAGACCATTGAATTAAGTTCTCATGTTACTGAGTATGGGGGGAAAATGAATTCAGGTTGTGTGTTCCTTTTTTTCCTAATACATTTTTTTTTTTTTTTTTTAGCTTAGCTTAGCTTGTGTCCCTTATGTGAAAACTCCAAGACAACTGATTCTTTTTGGAACTGCACAGTGCTTTTTCCACTGAGCATTAAGAATTCAGCAGGGTTCTTTCCTTGAGTATATTTCAGATGACTAGGGTCTGGACACCAGATTCTTATGCTGTTATTACAGGATGAAGAATGAAAGTGGGGAACTCCATTACAAAGGTCCTAGCGATACCAGAAAAAAAATCCTTAGGCGGGGATAGTGCATCCCCTTTCACATCCACGCTCACCATGCACATAAATGCAAGAGGTTAATATTTTTTGGATTGTGGTCTATCTAGATTCAGTCTCCTATTTTGTATCCATAATCTGAGCATTGCAGCGCACGATAATATACGAAGTCATTAAATTACAGGGCACTGTAATCTTAGCAAAGATTTATTGAGTGCTAATGTAATTCTTTCATCGAGGCAAAGAGATTGCATTGACTTGTGGAAGTGGCTTTAACTTGATTGGATTGTAATCAGTTATGTCTTTGCCATGAAGTCGTCTTTCTTTTTTTTTAAAAAAAAAAAATCCAATTGTGATCTATTGGTTTCTCTGGGTCATTGCACTAAGTCATTTGATTAACCATCCCTTCTCCAACTGTGAATTAGAGTTAGAAGGTGTTGGGATTTTTATAGCACCCACAGCCTTCTGTGGACCAGCTCTGAGAGCCTGCTATTGATCAACAAGCTTAACTTTAGAGGCATAAATTTAAGATTAAGTTGCTGTAGATCAGGTTCTGTTTCCCTTGCAAAGTATTTCCGTATGAAGGTAAAGCACCTCAAAGCAGGACTGTATTTGGTTAATCATCAGCATGTGCAATTTTGTAAAGATAGTTTCTTTCTAGGCCTATGTTATTTTTCATGTTCCTTGGCTGAGCTTTGGCCTATAAATCATGAGAGGGACCAAGGCCACCTTCCCTCTTATTTCAATATTGTAGGTCAAATTGATCTGAACAACATGGGGAGGAGGGCCAAGCCTTGGCCTGCATGCATATCGCTTGGAAATTACAGCATCAGTGGGGTGCCAAAACAGATACAAAGCCATAGCAAGAAATTCAACATCTTTCCACGTTTCACATAAAATGGTTTTCAGTGGAGTTGGTTTTACACACTCAGTTGCCAACCATCAAGTGTAGCATACCGCAAACAACTGCTGAGAAATCATAAGATAGCCATGTGTACAGCAGACCTTGATGAATGTCTGAAGTAGCCTATTGAAAAACATTGCATTTGAGCTAATATTAAACTAAAAGTTCCATCTCTGATGGCTGGCCACTATTTAGCACCAGGTTGAAGGGCTGCATTGACCTTTGGTCTAATCCAGCATAGCACAGTGTCTAAAGTATTGAACCATCAGTGGGGGAGTCCTGGTTCAACTTCCCATTCAGCTCAATGGGTGACCTTGGGCTGCTGTTTCTCAAGCTAACCTACCTCACAGGTATGCTGCGAGGATAAAATAGAAAGGGAGTCAACCATGTAAACCCACCAGACTCCTTGGAGACACTGTGGGATATAAATGCAATAAATAAGTAAGTAATACAGCAATGCAACTCTTGTCTTCTGAAGCAGCCTCATTTTATGCCAGCATCTGAGTAGTCTCTAGAGCGAGTGGAGTCAACACCTTCTGCAATGTATCTCAGAGCCTTTCCTTTTCCTCCCTTTGCGTCTTCTCTGGCAGTCTACAGGACCTACGGCAGCATATGTCAGATTTAGCATTTATGTGCATTTATCCACTTCTCCTAATGAATACATTGTTCTGTACTTAGTACAGGGGAGCAGATGCTGCTGCTGTTGCAGCCAAGCACACAGGGCAGTGCAATTTCTGTTGCACCTAGTTGATGGGGGAGGAATGTACAGAAGTCGAATTCCAAAGCAGACTTACCTGATTCAATCTTGGTGGATCATGACCTAGATCAGATCATGAATCCACATCAGGTCCTGGCACTCCTTTTGATCTTCTCTATTCAAAGCCTCTCACACACGAGCTGTTCCAGGCTGTGGACACCTAGATAACTGAACTTCTTTGAAGGAAGGAAAAAATGTTACCAACTTACCAAATTGAGGCAGCCCTTACGCGCATCTTAAGCACTTTTATTTTATTCTAATGAAGGTTGGATTTTTACTTTTGTGTTTTTGTTCTGATTTTAAACAAAATGAGGGGGCTTAGTTCCATCCCTGTGCAGAACTGGGGTCTGTTCATGGGTCTGTCCATGCCCAGTTACATATTTCTGAAGCTGAGCTGAAGCACACTGTAGGAAGATCTTCTAGGTGGGCTGGGAGCAGACTCTGTATTCTTCATTTTACCACTGACCTTTTCTCCAAATTGAGTGCCTTTGTTTCTTCCTGCTTGTCAGGTGGTTCCAATCATTAATCTTCATTGAAGAATCCCTTGAAATATACATGAAGGCCAAATGTCCTAATTATTGGCAGGAAGAAAGGGTTCTTTTCTGATAATCTCTTTGCAGATAAAAAAAAAAATGCTATCACTTTATGGGGCTGCCTAACACTTTTTTATGATTGCATTAAGCAGCAAATTAAGATAGGCAAGAGAATAGGTTCTTCTTCACAGAATCTTTAGCCTCATTATCAGTTCCTTGCCAATTGACCAGGGCAAGATCTACACATGGAGCAGAATAAAGTAACAGAGTCCCAATGAGCTAGAGTGGACTGTTCCACTTCAATCAGCAAGTGGGGTTGTCACTTTTCAATGCTTTCTCATGTAACCAACATCCTACAGGAAAAACAGCAGCATTATCTAGCACATCAGTGAGAAAGGTTCTCTTCCCATCCCATTCTCTGTGTGTTTTCTGTGTAGGAGAGCTTTCAGTAATGGGATCCTCCCCATGTACAGTCTGGAATGATACAGCCTACTTTACCACCACAGGGCTCTTCCTCTGCATTACCACCTCATTCTGCTGCATGCTTAGGCTAACCCTTATATTGACATGGCCACACTTACATCTGCTCTGATGCCCATTGCTTTGTGAATATTAGATAAGGGTAAGAGTCAGTAGAGGCATAATCAGAGGTGCTTTTGATAGGTGAAGTCTTATGTCAGGTCCACGGTATAATTCTGGACATTTTTATTTACAGACTCTGACCAATCAAGTTATACAGAAGGTCTGCATTGGAGAGAATAATGTCGTTGAAGATGAAATTAAAGTAAATAAGAGTGTCTATGAATGGGCTGGAGGTGGTGGTGGAGGTGGAGGAGCAACTTATATATTTAAGGTACGCAAATATCCACCATCCATACAAATATTAAGCTTTGTAATTTCAGCTTGAGGCACTCGGTTTACTTATGCTTCCTTCCTTTTGGTCCTTTTCAGCTTGAACTAGGGGGAGTATGATCTCCCCTGCCCTCAAATGAGCCTGGTAATCGCAATACATGCGTTTATATAGGTTGCTGTTTAATTATCTCATATCTGTTTGATGACATCACACCAACTCACTTTTTCTTATGTGAGACAGTCAGACCACAGAAACACAGAAATTACCAATGGTCTGTCTAGCTCATTGTTTCACTATCCTGACTGGTGGTGGCTTCCCAGGGTCCCAAGCAGAGGCTTTTTCTAGCCCTACCTGCAGAGTGTGTTCTCTGCCACTATTACAACCTTTTCCTAAGCTTCAGGAATTCACAGTTGGGTAAAGGAGCTGGCTAGTGTGGAAATAACACATATGCTTACGTTTGTGGGCCAGATTAAATATCATGCTAAACCAGTGACCTTTGAGTTCATGTATCATCTCCTTCTCCCCTTGGCTTCCAATATGGCTGCAATAAGATTGGAAGCTTTTGTTTTCATTCTCTATTAACCCCCATTTAGTGTGACTTCCAAAATACAAACTTTAGTTAATCCTAGCTGTGATTGGTTGAAAAAGCCCAGGGTTTTCATAAACCAGTATTTGAAGTTGCCCTGTTTCAAACAAACCACAGCTCAGATTATTAAAAAGTTTCTCAAGGTCAGCTGAAACGACAAGCTGTGGTTAATCAAGAATGGAAATTTCTGCTGTGACCGCATTTGGAAAACTCTGTATAGTTCTGGTCATGACACCTCAAAAAGGGATATTGTAGAGTTGGAAAAGGTTCAGAAGAGGGAAGCCGACATGAACAAGGGGATGAAGTGACGCCCCTATTAATGTCTACTTGTCCTTCTGAAGGCTATGTCCACTTGATAGATGTCTAGGGACTTTTATTGGAATTAAAAAGAGATATAATATATATTTTTTAACATGCCAGAACACGCAGTTTAGCAAGCGATAGCAGTATGTTGCAACAAAACCCTGTGGAGAAGATCCACTGTGTTCTACTACACAAAATGTTGTATATTCCTGGTGCTGTTGACATCCCTGTGTGCACGCCATTGCCAAATACTGTTACTGCTGCTCTTTACTCCTACAGTACATGAGAAACCTAATGGTCACAATTAATCTTTGGGATGCAGGCAGATAAATAATGCAGCAGTAATCTGGGCTACTCACAAGCCTGGGGGTTGCTGGCTTAGTGCAACGAACTTGTTATTTACATGTCTGACACATCTAAAATCTAGCTTTGTTTCTCGATTCCACCTGTCAAGATGGAAAATGGAAAGGCAGTCCCCTTGATTGTTGCAGCAGGAGGTGGTGGCAAGGCCTACAGGGACAAAGCATATACATTTCACCAAGAAAAACTGGAGAATGACACATCTGTTCCAGGGCTCAGTGGGAAACCAGGAGCCGCAGGTAAGGAACGTCCACTAACTCACTCCAAGCGCCTTGCCAGGCATAACAAGATGGTTGGCAAAAGCCATTTGGTTCTGAGCCAAAGAAGCAGCACCCAATGGGCTAGAGCATTGTTTGACGCATTTGCCACATCAGCATCTCCCGCCAGAGAAACAAGCAGTTGTTATAGTTTAAAAAGCAGCAGCTTGTCTCTTCAGCCTGGGAACTGCTGCAGTGACAATTTATCACACAAAGCTCCGGCTGCCCATATGGTTCTCCCCTGTACATTCATATAACTTCTTTGGATCACAGCCATTATCATTAGCAAAGAAGAATAGCTCAGGAGTTATGGGTGTTAGCTTAGAGCCCACAGCTGTCACTTTATTTCCCTGCTGAACCAGAGGGCCTGTATTACCTTGACCAGATCACAAATGTTCATGGCATTTATTAAAAGTGAGCTATTTACCCCTTAATACATTTATGTTGAAACGGTGGTTAAGAAGTAGAAAAGGTACAACTGTTTGACCAGTTCACCCATCATCTATTCTCCTCCCCCCGCACCCCGCACCAAATAATTATTTTTTAACTAGTGGACTGGGAATTCTGCTGCATAATCTGCTGCTTCTGAGAACTCTTGAATATAAATTAATCTCAAACAAGACATAAAGTTGAGATCACTTAACCCAGATTAGTGACCTCTTATATAACATATAACCATCTTTTGTACTTGCAATTAGTAGTTTGGGGAAATTATTTTAATGCCATATTTTCTATGGAATCAGAAAATGGTAGCAATTGCAGACTGATGCCAATCCAAAATAAAATAAAATGGTTTTTTATTTGCCCCTGGAGATTTCATACAGAATATTTCTGCAAACATTCATTACATACATTGGGAAATCTAGCCCTTTTATTATTTTAACCATTGTTATTATAAATTACAAAGGTTAGTTATAACACGTTGCTGGTGCGTTTATCTGTGTGGCTTTAAGATCCATTATTATGCTGTCCAGTACTGATTGTGAGAGTAGAACCAAGATCCAGTATTTGTTCTACATCATTCTAGACTGAAGGAGAATGGATTTATGAACACTACCAGATGTTCATCCAATTTTTATGTGGTTTATTCTGAGTAGAGCTGAAGAGAATACATTTTTCTGAGGAAAACATCGGATATTTTTCTTTCTCAGCCTACTAGAAAAAGAAGGCCGCTTTATTTTCCCATAATATTCTCTAGTGTTTATTCATTCATTGCGGCAGCCACCATTTATTCCTACCAAAGACCCAGTACATGACAAAGTCTGGTTGTTGTGGACAATGCAAAATGGTGACCAGGCTACCAACATCCCCCTCACCCTGAGAGAGAGAGAGAGAGAGAGAGAGAGAGAGAGGAAAGAAAGAAAGAAAGAAAGAAAGAAAGAAAGAAAGAAAGAAAGAAAGAAAGAAAGAAAGAAAGAAAGAAACCCTGAGGAGAAAAGAGGGAAATTTGGTTGCTGCCATTTACTAATGGTGAGCACAGCCTCCCCACTCGAGAAACTGTCAGATAATTCATGGAAGTAGTATCTCTGATTACTCTACCTGAAAATATGGTGGAGAGTTTTGCGATGCCATTTATGCATAGTTCAAATTTCTAGTATCTGCTGCTTTTTATTAACACAGGGTATACCTAATGCTTGCCCTATTCTGGCCAGTGTTCTCTCTTTCTCAGTCTCTCTTAATTGCTAAAAGTACTACCTCAAAAAGGAGACGCCCACCTTACTTAGTACAATACCCCTTAGCACCAGCAGGGCTCCTTTGAAAAAAAAAAACATTTTATGGATGCTTCCCATTCTGGCCATTGCTGAGGCACTTTCTCTTCCTCCACACAGATCACTAACTTTTTTTGCAGTCTTATTTTGCATATATCCATATGCACCAATATTTACCACAGAGGTCTCTTTTCAGTTCTGTTTCCTTTTTTAAAATTCTGATGTTTTTGTGCTTCTATATCCTTTTCAGACACGGTTCTCCCGGCTTAATAAACCATAGTTTGTTTATTTGTTTGTTTGTTTGATTGATTCATTTATGAATCGCTTCCCATAAAATGTCCTGAGGATACTTAACAATAAAAACATCAACAGTAAGAACCTATTTAAAAGCCATTTAGCTCCAATAAAGATACAGACTGGGATAAAAATCTCCACCTAAAATGTTAGTTGGAAAAAAAGAAGGTCTTCAATAAGCATCAAAAAGATAGTGGTTCTGAAGAGTAGATACCACCACACTAGGGCATGTCATTTTAGGGCAGGGCATTTAATTTTTAAACATTTATTCAGTGAGGGGTCTTAAAAATATGTTTTTCAGTGTGATGAATTCAAATCTGCTATTATTATTTGTGGCTGGACAACATTTGGCTTGGTAAATCTATGTTTGATTAAAAAGCACATACGCTGCTCTAGGAAAAACCACAGAATTTTAATTTTACCTTCTGAAAAGGTCAGGTAATGCCTATTAATAATTTAGTTTCTCTGCATAAAACATGTCCTACTAAGCATACAACATTACCTTGTAATCATAAAACAACATTAGAAAGTAATGACATCAGTTAATAAGAAATTTAAACAAGAAGTTTCATTAAGTCTTGCTCTGAATGGCTCGTGGACATCAGCTTCCAGTTTTCTCCTTGGCCACTGATGCAGCCCTCACATCTCTCATGTGTCTACATTCATATGTGACATAGCCTGTTTGCTGTTGTTAACCACCTTGAAAGGCTCACTGGGCCAGATTGGTGAGAAGTTTACCTGACCTTATGACGTGTGTGATCTGATACCCGTACACTTGATCAGTAGACATATCCTTTATGACATTGTCACTCCATGAAGTAAGAGGCTCCTCAATGGAGAGTTTGGTGAATGAAAGATCAGCTTCAAGTTCTGTCACAGTGTCTAGCATCTTGCCAGTGTTACCTGTCCACTTGCTGTCAGACAAGGTCTTCACATCAAGTGCTGTGATCAAGTGTTGCAGGGGTAACTCATTGGTGTGGAGGGCGCAAACCAACCAGATCAGCTTACAACCAAGCTTGACCTCTACCCAATGCATGTCACCACCCTCCCAGCCAGTGTTCACATTTGTAGAATCACCTCCAATGGCCTGCAGGCTCTTATCCATGCACTTCTTCATGAAATCTACAAGATTATTAGCAATAGCTTCTGCTGGTTTTTCTCTCTTTGAGTGAAGCAGTAGAGATCTTTCATCTGGTTCACTGCACACAGAATAATGCTGTTCTGTGGTGTTGATGGGGAACTGCTGATCTGAAATGTATGCTTTCAACCTTTATTTTTTATATATATAAATATTTATTAAAGTTTTTAAATATCAATGCACAAATAATAAACAGTCTTACTTCTGTCACAAACATAATTTCATCACTTCTTTGGACTCCCTCACGTCTCCCGCTCCCATTTACATCGTTAAAAGTTTTTTCCAGACAAATTATCAACTTGTTTACAATCTCATGTCCACTCATTCAAATATAATCTAGCACTTCTTCCAAAAAATTTTATATTTTCTTTAGTCTCACTTATCATCAAATTTAAATCTAATTTAGTGGTGGCCAATTTTTTATAATCTAGCATCCTTCTTAACATTCAACCAAATTACAATGTTTTTGTAAATACATCTTGAATTTCTTCCAGTCTTCCTCCATCTTCTCTTCTCCCAGATCACGGATTCTGCCAGTCATCTCGGCCAGTTGCATATAGTCCATCAGCTGCATCTGCCACGCTTCCAGTGTGGGTAGATCTTGAGTTTTCCAGTTTTTTGCGATGGGTATCCTTGCTGCCGTTGTTGCATACATAAAGAATGTTCGGTCCTTCTTTAACACCTTCTGGCCGACAATACCCAGAAGGAAGGCCTCTGGTTTCTTAGTGAAGGTATATTTAAATACCTTTTTCAGCTCATTATATATCATTTCCCAGAAGACCTTCACCCTAGGGCATGTCCACCAGAGGTGAAAGAATGTTCCTTCATTTTCTTTACATTTCCAACATTTATTATCAGACGAATGGTATATTTTGGCGAGTTTAACTGGGGTCATGTACCATCTATATATCATTTTCATTACATTTTCCTTCAGAGCATTACATGCGGTGAAGTTCAGCCCAGTGGTCCACAACCTTTCCCAGTCCTCAAACATAATGTTATGCCCAATGTCCTGTGCCCACTTTATCATAGCTGATTTAACCATTTCGTCTTGTGTATTCCATTCTAACAGCAAGTTATACATTCTAGATAGTACCTTAGTCTTTGGTTCTAACAATTCTGTTTCTAACTTCGATTTCTCCACCTGGAACCCTAGCTTTTTGTCATTTTTAAAAACTTCTTTAATCTGAGCATAATGTAACCAGTCTCGCACCTTATCCTTCATTTTCTCCAAACTCTGCAATTTCCAATTGTCTCCATCTTTTTCTAATATTTCCCAATATTTTGGCCATTTGGCCTCCATACTGGGTCTTTTTCGGGCCTTAGCTTCCAGAGGTGAAAGCCACCTTGGAGTTTTATTTTCCAATAAGTCTTTATATTTTGTCCAGACGTTAAACACTGCTTTCCTGACAATATGGTTCTTAAAGGCCTTATTGATCTTAACTTTGTCATACCATAAGTATGCATGCCAACCAAAAGCATTGTTAAAACCTTCCAGGTCCAGTACGTCAGTGTCTTCGAGAAGTAGCCAGTCTTTTAGCCAGCAGAAAGCTGCGGCTTCATAGTACAACTTTAAGTCTGGCAGGGCAAAGCCCCCTCTTTCTTTCGCGTCTGTTAATATCTTAAACTTAATTCTGGGCTTTTTGCCCTGCCAGACAAATTTAGATATATCTTTCTGCCACTTCCGGAAGCACTCCGTTTTGTCCACAATCTGTAGTGTTTGAAACAAAAATAACATTTTTGGCAATACATTCATCTTAATAGCAGCAATTCGGCCTAACAAAGAAAGCTTCAATTTTGTCCAGCTATCCAAGTCTCTCTTAATTTCAGACCAACATTTTTCATAGTTATCCTTGAATAGACTCAGATTTTTTGCTGTTATGTTTACCCCTAGGTACTTTACCTTCTTAACCATAGTTAGTTCTGTTTCTCTCTGAAACCGTTCTGACTCTGTATCTGTCAAATTTTTTCCCAGCACCTTGGTTTTCTGTTTGTTTAATTTAAATCCCGCCACCCGACCAAAGTCCTGAATCAATTGTAATACTCTTTTCGTACTAGATTCTGGCTCCTGCAGGGTCAAAACTAGGTCATCTGCAAAAGCTTTAAGTTTGTATTGTTTCGCTCCGACCTGAATCCCTTCCACCAACCGGTCCCCTCTGATCATGTTCAAGAGCACCTCCAGAACCGAGATAAATAACAGGGGGGAGATCGGGCAGCCTTGTCGTGTTCCTTTTTCAATTTTGAACTCTTCTGTAACCACATTGCTGACTATCAATTTGGCCTTTTGTTCTGAGTATATTGCATCAATCCCATTCTCAAACCCCCGTCCCACTCCCATTTCTTTTAAGTTTCCCTTCATAAATTTCCAAGAAATATTATCATATTTCCAAGAAATATTATCATATATCATGTATGCTTTCAACCTTTAGTTGTCTCTTTACAGCCGTCCAAGAAGATGCAGTCAATTTCACCCTTTGGACAAAGATAATCAAATTCCTGATACAGGGTTATCAGAACTTTTTCTTTGGTCCTTCTTGACTTTATTGTGATCAACTACACCATCCATAAAGGAAACAGTGGGGATTGCAACTGTGGCGCACAGGCCAACATTATATCTGATGCTCTTCATAGCAACACTATGTATTTTTAATCTGTCTTTTTATTAGAAGTGGAAGGCCTGCTTGGTTTTCCTAATTCCTAACTTCCATCATTTCCATCTTGGGCATCAGCTATTTGTTGTTCATTTTCCTCAGCAGAGAAAATTATTTCATTTGATGTTATTGATGCATTCTGCTTTCTTCTTTGCTCATATTCAGCAAGCTTCCTTCTCTCATCTTGCCGATTTCGCTATTTAACTTGTCTGTTATGCTGAGGCAGATCTGGCAAGCCAGTCTGATGTGGTCCAATAGAACCAGTCTTCTCTCTCTGACCTTTAATGAAGGCAAGTTCCTTCACAGAGATCTTCATCTCCTTAGGGCATGTACAGTTAATGTGAGCTTCATCTTTGCAATTAGCATCTGCAGGGCAGCAAAATTCAGAGCATAAGTGAGGGGGGGGGATACACTTGCATTTGAGGATGTCACAAAGCTTGTCAAGTTTTAAAGTGAAAACCTCTTCGACATCTAGCTTTCTTCTATCAAGACATATGTTTTTGGCCTTCTCCTGGTTTTTTTGTAAGATTGTGGCTTGCGAATTTACAGTGGGGGCAACAAAAGAACTGTTTGCTTGTTCCCACTTTTCAAGCACTTTAGGGTAAATGTCCTTTGCAAGACTGGCTGCTAGGTAGTTTCTGACATCCTCATCACTTTGTTCTCTTAGCAGCAGCCCATACCGAAGAATGTCTCACAGAGTTGGGAGTTCAAAGGGCAGCAACTCTCTGCCAGTTCTAATTAGTTTGCTAATGTGCATGAATGTCTTCAGCTCTTGTTCTCTTTTTAGAAGCCATTGTAGGTCAATTCCCACTGGTTACAGTATTATATTATATTATATTATATTATATTATATTATATTATATTATATTATATTATATTATATTATATTATTACTGCAAGTACTTGGCAATCATTTTTAATTATTATAATACAACCTTTCTCTTTCTTTTAATAAGTTTATTGGAAATTTCCCCAAAATGTTAAAAAGTCAATATATTTATGTAGTTATTTACCAACCCAAACTAAATTATATTAATCCAGCCAAAATAGCTTTTGAATTCCCAAAGGCTTGATTCATCCATCTCTTGATGAGATGGAATCAAAAATGGAAGATCTCTGTCATTTTTGTAGAACAAGCAGCCTTTCACAATGATAGACTGCTTCCTGCACTCTCTTTAGCCTAGCCATTGGAAATTTTAAAACACAGGTAATGTCACATGTGATGTGGATGCCCCACCTGATTTATGTAATTCTCCATCCTTAAAAGGGAGAGAGATTGCTCAGATAGAGGGCCAATTATGCAGTAGCACAGGGTGTCCGCATCCATGATCTATGTGGTCCAAAACAGAGGGTGCCCACACCCTCTTCCAGCCATGCATATGAGTTCTTACCAAGTACTTTATTCAATATTCACAGAGAGAGAGAGACATGAAGAAATGCAGTCTCTCTTTGATAATGGAGTTGCTCCGAGTAAAGTCCCACCCCTTCCGTCTCTCCTATTCTATGTCATCCCTGCATCAGCTGATCTGAGTTTTCTGCCTCTAAGCTTTCTATTCTACTACTCTCAATGCTCGCCTGGTCCTGGGAGGTGGGGGTCAGGAATGCTCTCCAAAGACACTGAGTCTGTCAGCTCTCTCTCCCCTGGTGTTTCTTCCTATTGCTCTTTTCCCAATATTTCCCAGCTTCTTCTCTCTGCAGCCTCTGAACTATGACCTTCTGCAAACTACTGTTGTTAATCTATACTGTCCTCCTGTTCTCAGGAAGGTTTGGGAGAAGGGGGGCGGTCCTCACCATTCCTCCTCAGTCTAGCTCCTGACAATATGCCTCAAAGAGTTCAGGCAGGAAATGGAGTGTGACACAGAAACCAAAGGAATATCAAACTCTAACACAGGGTTCATTGTAACAGCCCCTGTCCTTTCATTGCTGACCTAGGGTCTGAAACTTTCAAGTAAATGCCTTCTTTGAGATCCCGTTTTCTAGGTGAATTTTGTGTTTCATAGATCCATTTCTGTGCTGCTTTTCCAAAAGACCCAGTGCAAGAACAATAATCAGGAATATAGAAAGCTGCCCTATAGAAGGTCAGGTTATTATACTATCTAGCCTAGTATTGTCTACTCTGACTGGTAGCAGCCCACCAGTCTCAGAGGGCTGTTCCCCAATCCTTTTCATTGGAGGGGGCAGGGCTCAAACCTGGCACTTTCTGAACACAAAAGCATGTGCTTTGCAAGTAAGCTTTGGTTTCTCCCCTTGTTAGCCCAACTTCTGGATTAACCTGTCATTTGCGGAGACGATACTATATGTGTTCCCATATTACTGTTATGATATAAAGAAAGCCTTTGTTAGCCAGTATTGGACCAAGACATTTTGCTACCTAAAGCAAAAGATACACTAGATTTGACACTTTAAAAGCCTTGGTGCAGCATTCAGGCACAATTTCTGCTTTCATCTGTTTCCTCATCATCCTGGTACATGGCAGGTCCAGCCCTATTGGCACCATAATGTCATGTTGACTTTCCACAATCCAGCATCAAAGGCATGTGTACACTTTGACTGATACTGCACAAAAACAGGTTTAAGTGTGTCAGGTTTCCATTGAGCCTCCATTGAAAGAGAGGCAATGAATTTCTAGCAACTAACTCCCCCGCTCATTCGCTCTGATACATACTACTTCAGAGGAAGCTGTAGCTTCAGCCCTGTGTACCTGAAAGAGCATCTCCACCTCTATCGTTCAGCTCAGACAATGAGGTCCAGCTCTGAGGGTCTTCTGGTGGTTCCCTTACTGTGAGAAGTGAAATTACAGGGAACCAGGCAGAAGGTCTTTTTGATAGTCACACCCACCCAGTGGCAAAGAGTTAAACAACTATAAAAAATGTTGTAGTCATCTGAAGCAGCCCTGTTTTGAGAAGCTTTTAATGTTTGATGCGGTTCTTCCCTCCCTTCCCGCACCTTTCCCTCTGTATTTTTGTAGAAGCCACCCAGAGTGGCTGGGGCAACCCAGTCAGATGGGGGAGAGGAGTAAAAGAAATAAATTATTGTTATAGCACTTAAACGCTTTAAAAAAAAAGTATATACATAGTATAGATGAGACTTGTGCTCTACAAATTCTGTGCTTTCCAGTAAGGAACCTATGCCCTAGCTGAGTTTCTCTTGCATTTTATGGATTCAACGGGAACTTACTAGAACTATTTTCCCTTTTGGAGAGCCAGCATGGTGTAGTGGTTAAGAGCGGTGGACTCGTAATCTGGTGAACTGGGTTCGCGTCTCCACTCCTCCACATGCAGCTGCTGGGTGACCTTGGGCTAGTCACACTTCTTTGAAGTCTCTCAGCCCCACTCACCTCACAGAGTGTTTGTTGTGGGGGAGGAAGGGAAAGGAGAATGTTAGCCACTTTGAAACTCCTTCAGGTAGTGATAAAGTGGGATATCAAATCAAACTCTTCTTCTTTTTTTAAAACTGCAGGTGGTGGAGGTGGCTGGAATGATAACACTTCCTTCCTCTGGTCGGGAAAATCCTTGCTGGAAGGCGCTACCGGAGGAAAATCCTGCCCCCAGGCCATGAAGAAGTGGGGGTGGGAGACAAGAGGGGGTTTCGGAGGGGGTGGAGGGGGGTGCTCCTCAGGTGGAGGAGGCGGAGGATATATAGGTAAAGTGGCTTCGTGTTCAAGGTGTCCCTTCCCCTCCCTTAGTGCTAATGCTCAGCAAAATTTTGCTGAAACAAAATTTCCCTATACCTGGCATATCTCTATTTGCATCAATAGTTATCTGTATATTTGAATGCCATGTAGTGCTAAGTGTTGACGCATGGGGGGGTCTAAGAATCTGCATGGCCAAGGTTGTACCAATCTATTCTTTGCTATAATGGGGCCCCTTTTTGGAATTCTGGGCATCCCAATTCATATGTGCCCTCTTCCCCATAGTTTCTAGCCCTCATACCTATAGAAAAAGAGTTTAAAGGTGTGCTAAAGGATCAGAGGGCAGAGAGGAGGTAGTCTGAAGGGCTTCAGCTGGTTACCTCTGCTGGTGCCTCTGCAGCTTTCAGACCTCATTACGAGCACACTTAATTTCCCTGCACAATGCCCCTGGTGTTCTTTTCTCACCTTCTTGTTTGGTCTGGGTTTTGGGGTTTTTTTTACTTCTTTAAAAAAGCAAATTATTCCATGAAATCGAGTTGTGCAGCATTGAACTGCACAACTTATGCAGATTGGTCTCGTTTATTTAGAATATGAAGTTTAGTATTTCCAGCTATATATGCTGATGAGGCCGGAGGCTTCTGTAGCATTCTTGACCCCCTGTGTATATGTTGCCTTTTAATGCTAGATGAACATTAACATGATGCAAGCTCTATTCAGGTGTTACTTGCCTAGAGGGTCAACACGAGGACAAAGGAGCTGTAGGACCGTGCTTTTGCCTCCACCCTGCCATTGCACAACTCCTTCTGGCTTCCTACCTGTTCAGGGCAAGTTGGCTTCCTGCTGCACTAGCGCAGGCTCCCAACACGATTTAGAACCCAGATCATACAGGGTTCTAGATCACACTGAGAACTTACATGAGTACAGCACACTTCCAGCTGCATACGTTTGCCCTGGACACATGCAGAGCGAGAGAGAATTGCACAACGACAGGGGCGCCCCTATCAATTGGGGGGGCGAGTTATGGTGTTTGGCTTGGCATTGATTTACTTGGCATCAAGTCTCTGCAATTTACACTGCAGCTGTGCCAAACTGCTCTGGTACTTATTAGCCTATGCACCAGTTAATGCTGGTGGGATAGTGCATGTTGAATAACTCTTGGCAAAAGCAACCAAAAGCACCAGTCCTGAATGGTGGAAGTTCTTTCAAAAGGACATGCCATCAACCTTCAAGATCTTGCTGTGAATTTTGAATAATGATGGTGTCCTCTCGATGTTTTGTGATTATGAATGATGAAATAGTAACAGGAGGCATGTGCTGTGCTTTATGGCATCAAGGTACTTTTGCCTGAAGACTGTTGTGCCACAAATACGCATTGGCTTTGATCTCTAGAGGCACTGACCTCTCAAGACAAAGCAAGTAATTCAGTCTTCACAATCAGTCCTTGACTCCATTGCAGATGGTCGCCAGTTGCCAGACAGGTCAATTGCAACAGTAATATTGAAGGCCTATTATGACAGCTGTCAGAGCCTAAAATTCAAATCACCAGGTGGACAATAATTTTCACTACCTGTCTTCCAATCTTTTGGGCCATCCTGAATCTTCTCATCTGTGGTGGTATCTTGCACCTTATGCTACTAGTTTCCTATTTGGATACAACATGTGATGGATGTGGTGTCAGCTGTGGAGAAATCACCATGAGGTAATGTTGTTTTATGCATGCTGGTTGGTTATTTGAATGCTGGCACATCTCAGATACTTGTTGGATGTGCTAAATCCTGGGAAACGTGAAATGTTGTTTAGACCAGAATGTGGCATGTCTTGCTCTTGACACATGGCTGAGAGGTACTGAAGCATTCAGATGATCCCTCATGCAAGAACAAAAATCATCTTGTGGTGACTCCATCCTATTGTTTGCCACTTCAAAATGGTTGGGGGGAACCCACCTATATGTGTGAGAACTCTGGAGGAAGCAAATGATAGTTGATTTCAAAATCTTACTGAACTGCATGTGTATTATATATGCTGCTTCTGAAAAATAGAATTGAAAATAACCTTGTACGGTTATTTAAATTTTCTAATGTGTTTTCCTCTTCATTTCCTTCCTTTCTTCAGAGGAGATTAAAATTAAATAGCACCCTTGGTACTGGTAGACTGATTGGTTATTTGGTTTAGGCAGGCTTAAGAATGGGTAACAAGAAAGGAATCTGTACTGTACATGATAATAACCCAGGATCTGCATGACAGGAATAGCAAATGTGGTGCATTCCAGATGTTGTACTTCAGCTCCAATCATCCCTGATCACTGGTCATTCTTGCTGGGGCTGATGGGAGTTGGAGCCCAACCATCTCTGGAGAGCATCACCTTGGCTATACCTGATGTATGGCATCTGCCAAAGATGAGTTACCATAGACTCAACATGATAAAAGAGAAAACCTGTCTGATTATTGCTATGCCTTGAACAGCAGGTTGACTTTTGCACACACCAGCATTTTCAATCTGTCACTCAAACAACACTGTGAAGATTTTTATTTATTTCATTAAAATTACATACCACTTGATTGTCACAAAGCAACAACCTGAAAGCAGTTTACCACCCCCCACAATTGTAATCTTTTTGGTCAGTCGATCTCCTCAGGATTGTGCTGAAATACTCATTTGCATCATTCAAACCGCTTATTAAACTGAAATTCTTGAAATGACCCAGTAGTCACTTAATATTTTGCCAGATGATTGTCCTTTTTTCTGCCAGATGTTCTTTATTTTGTAGAGTTGGTAATTAGTATTTTTCCTTTACCTGCTGTAGTGACACATTCCAGAAGGGTAGCCATGCTAGTCTGCTGCAGAAAACAACCACCATGTATCCTGACTAAGTTAGTTGAACTTCATTCCCATTGAAATCAATGGGGGCTTTAGACATGATCAATTTGCCTAGTGATTTCAGTGGAACCAAAGCTCAACTAACTTAATCTGGCTCTGTCCCAAAGGGTTTTGTAGCACCTTAAAGGAACACAAATATTGTGGCACAAACTTTTGGGGGTTAGAGTCCACTTCATGAGATGCACTCCCACTGGTAAGCAATTGGCATAGCACAATCAATTGGGTAAAAAAAAAAAAGCCTAAAAATGGCAGCGACTTTCCATAGTGTGCTAGCCACTCCAAGTTCTGTACAGCTGAAATTCTTCAGAGTCAGATTTACTAATGAATTCCAGCTCAGCATATTATTGCTGGAATCCATCTTGAAAAGTATTTGGGGAAATGGCAGCTCTGATGTCTTACTATTGAATGTCCTGAGAGATAAAAATGGCCCCCTACTCTTTTCTGAGTGTTCCCATTTTTTAAATTTTCAGAGGCTTAGCAGTGTTAATCTGTTGCCACAAAAACAAAGAGCCTTGTGCTACTTTAAAGTCTAACACATTTTCTTACAACGTGTGCTTTTGTGGACTAGAGCCCAGTTCGTCAGATGCATGGGGTAGGATCCTAAATACATGGAGAGATTTCCCACAGGGTCCCTTCCAACTCTACAATTCTGTGATTTGACGATTCTATTATTTCCTTTCCGTATGACTAAATATGGTGCCTTCCAAAAGAAAAAAGTCACACTGATCTGATGGTGTGGGCTATAGCCCACAAAAGCTTATGCCATAACAAAATATGTAAACCTTGTTAAGTGCAACAAGACTCTCCGTCATTTTACAAGTGTTGTTTGTGCCTATTCTCTTGCATAGAAAAGAGATTAAATAAGAGTGGGACAGTCAGGAATGGATCACAGCCATGTATTTGATTCTGTATTCATTTGTCCTCTGTGTGGAACTGTGATAGATCTGCGACAGTCTCTTGTATTGCTTGGCTTTGGGGGCTAAAGTTTGCTAAAATGTGGTGTGTGTATTTTTCTTCTCTCTGTACTCAGGGTATATATATCTACTTACCCACATCTGATGAAGTGGAATCTGGGGCCCACAAAAGCTTATGCTACTATATATTAGTTAGTCTTTAAGGTGCCACAAGACTCTTTGTTGTACTTTTATATGTGTTGTGGTGTTTTTTTCTTCTAAAACCTTGGCATCACAATGATATTTTAAGGTGTTTTCATGTTTTCTGTAGGTGGCAATGCAGCAGAAAACAACGACCCTGAGATGGATGGAGAAGATGGTGTATCTTTTATTAATAATTATTATGGTTCATTGTACACCCCTGCATTAAAAGGTATTTTAATCAGCCAGCGAGAGTGATTGTTATGATGTGTTTGTAAAAAAGCTGAATACTTTTGAAGGGCTGTATTAGATTGAATATGGACAACATGTCTGGAATAGTCTGAAAGTTCTTAAGGTGCTAAATTGGGCATGGCGAAAGCCTTTAAAGAAGACAATAACTTGTACATACCTCAGGCCAAACAACAGCAGATCTTGCTCTTGATATAACATAGCATTTCTTTTCTTGAATCAGTAAGTCCAGAAGTTTGTATGTGAAGCTGTCTTCCCTTTACAGACACCCCCATCTTACTCTGCAATGATGAGGGAAGAGATTCAGAGTGAGGAGGCTGCTGTAACAGAGATCATATTGGGGTAGTCACTTGCTTTCAGCCCCCCCCCCCAAAAAAAAATTACCTCAGAGGAACTCGTCTGGAAGGCAGCCAGGACAGAGAATTGTTTTTTAACTGAAAAGTAATTTAAAGGAAAGATGAAAAACCTATATAGACCCAATGGGTAAACACGACTGATGTATTTTGAAGACTGTCCTGCAAAATTTTGCGACTTTTGCTATAATCTCTAGTTTTCCGCCTTCTAGTAAACTGGACGATTCCAAACTAGAAGTACTGGACATTATTCTAAGCAACAGGGTAATAATATTTGTACGAACATCTTGATAATAGGCTGCCTAATACACAATAGCAAAGGCCCCTCAGCTCATTCCACCTCAGGTCAGCTGATAGTCTACCATTGTCTTGCTTACAAATCTTTTATGGGTATGCCTGTGCCCTGTTTTGGGTGATTTAGATCACAAATTAGTAATATTTCTTTCATCCGTTCCCTAGTGACAGATGGGCATGGCGAAGTCGAAATCAAAGTGCATGTGAACTGTAGCCACTGTGATCACGATATGTGCCACATTGATATGAAGACACAGGAGGTTATTTGCATATGTGTTTTCGGGTATGTGTTGGCTGATGATGGTGTCTCTTGCATAGGTAAGAAGCCGGACAGGAAAGGCCTCCTTTAGCTCAGATGGGAAGCAGGGTTGTGCTACTGGCCGCCGCACTGATTTCGCACCATCTTCTGGGCTTCCTCACCATTCCTTCTCTTGTGTGTTGAGCAGAAGTTTGAAGAGGGAGGCAGCTGTGCTTGTGAAGTTTCCTCCATGTGACTGGGAGCTCTGCACCCATTGGTGACTCCGTGGAGGAGCCTCCATGAGACATTTCCCCCTTCAGACCTATTCTCATTCCATAGGAGTGGAGCTGAGAGGGGAGTGGGTGGGCATGTCGTTGGGGGAAGGGCCAGCAGCACAGCCCCATATCCCTTTGGTAATATGAATCTGTTGCATGTGGTCAATGTGTGTGGAGGGGGGGTTGCGTTTTCAAATGTATACTTGTTCTATAAGACTCTTCAATCTGCAGGTGGGCTGCAAATCATCAAAAAATCCTCAAGAAGGTTAGATTAACCATCGTGCTACGTACGTTACCTCTACTGTGGTGCAATTATTTGACATTATTTGAAAATATCTCAGTATGAGAGCGTACCTATTCTGCTTCCTGCAATGGGTTCCTTTAAAATTCTCTACCTGTCAGAATATTATGTCCCCTCACAACCTATATGCCACTTGCTAAAATTTCACTTCATTTCATCAGTGCTGTCCAGTGAAATCTGCCTCTGCTTCTAAACTCTTGTACTCAGTGCTAGTTTTCTAGAAAAAGAGGCACCAGAACTCACCATGATTGCCTCCCTTGTTTTCTTGTAATGGCTATGGTGCCCACCTGAGAGGTGAAGGAACTGAGTTCCAGTGAGTTCTGGATGAAAAATAACCCTGCTTGTGTACCCAACGCTGCATAATAAGCCAATAAGCTCCTAAGATACCACAGCGAACTTTGCCTTCCCGCCACATGGCTCTGTATTTTGTCTCCGCCCCTCCCATTCATTCCATCTGCTATCTTTGCATTGTGCAGAAAGCAGGGTGAACCTCTGCCTCAATCAGCTCTCCTGGATCTGTGACCCTCCAATGGCCCGTTGTTCCACTTTCCTCAATTAAGTTCAAGCCATTGAAACAGATGGTTTTCTATCAGGAAATTAACATTGGCACTCAATGGATATGAAAGAAAAGCCATAAAAGCTGAGAGAGAGAAAATGTTAAATTGGCAGGCCCAAAATGCAAAGCAGCTGCCAGCTCTGAGTTAAATTAGATAATGCAGCACTGGAAGTGGAAGATTGTTCACTTTTTTTTTTTAATCCCTCCGATTGATTGATTGATTGATTGATTGATTGATTGATTGATATTTGTGTACCACCCCATCACATAAAGTTCCCAGGGCAGTTTGCAATAAAGAAATGTAAAACAATTTAAATACAAAATAACACAATAGCAACAATAACAGCAGACTTGAGGCAAAATGTCCCATCACCACTGCCACTGCTACCTCTACTGCCTCTGCTGTGGGTACATACCCACCACCAGGGCCGGATTTAGGTTTGATGAGACCCTAAGCTACTGAAGGCAATGGGGCCCTTTATATGTCCAGCTGTCCTTTGCCAACAACAAATTGTTGCTGATTTTTGTGTTGAATATATGCTATATGGTAATTTACGGACCTGATATATACTAAAACCATTTGCCACTGTTGCTGTATGTAGGTTTTATTTTATTTGTCTTTTATCTTATATTTTGGAAATGTACATCCAGGTTTTTTTCCTTTAAATTTTTTGGGGGGCCCCAAGAGAGTGGGGCCCTAAGCTATAGCTTGTTTAGCTTATACCTAAATCTGGCACTGACCACCACCACCATAGGGGGGGCGTGTCTGCAGCAGAGTGCATTTGCAGCAGCAGCAGTGGGGTGCACCCACGGCAGAAGAGGAGGAGGTGGGGGCACGCTCGTGTAGGAAGGCAGCAGTGATGAGCAGCACACTTCTGGGGCCCAGATCTGCCACCTGAGTTGACCATTTCATGAGCAGGCCAACCCTGAGGTTCGATTTGGATGGCACACCAAGCCAAACCATGGTCTAGCTCCATGTGGCTCAACAGCAAAACGACCAGGCAGGAGTGAAGCAGCGGCAATCTTCTCCCCAGCAGTATGCATGCTCGTGTGCTGCACTGAGCCATGGTTTGGCTTAACACGACGTATGAACCAAACAATTTCATGCATGATACAATAACAGAGCTGGATTTGCAACTGAATGTGCACTCAGTAGGCGCTGCAGCCAATACCCATTCCTGTATGAATTGTGTGTCTTCAAACACCTGTTTGTTGCATTCGCACATTGTATTTTTAGGTGTAAGCTTCTTTTTAAAAAACCAAAAACCTCCTTGTTACACTCCAAAAATGTAATGTACGAAGAGACCTTAATAGTCTATATCTCTTTTAAGGTATTTTGCAACTACCGCAGGCTGCTGAGAACAACTTAATGCCTTCTGTCTTTGCACATCTGTTCCAGCTGAGCCTGTACTGCCTACGAAGAATCCTTCCCTCTCCTTGGTCTTGTCTGTAGTGACATCTGCCCTCGTTGCTGCTCTGATTCTAGCCTTTTCTGGGATCATGATAGGTGAGTTCCTTCTTGACCCAAAACATGCTGAAATCAGCAATACTCACTGAATGTGGTGCATCCTTCGGCCTTAATCACCAGAATGGCAAGAATGATTGTCGTTGTGACCATTTTAAATGGCTGTTGATGCAGCAGAGGAGCCCAGTTATAGAAGTGAGCTTTATCTGGGCTGCAGAATATTCTAGTTTCACATACAACCAATGCAGCACATAGTGGGCTGAATTAAGGGAATGGACTAAATTAAAGGAGTGAGAAATGTATCAATTGGTTGGCTTATTGACTGATGGAGTGATTTATTGCAGTCCTCAGGTTTTTTAAAAGTTATTAATAGCACACATGTTGTGTTCTGGCTGTCTCCTTATAGATTAGTTAAGTAGGCTGTTTGTATATGACCTGTGTTAAAATCCCACTTCAGCTAGAAAATCACTTGAGCAGGCTTTGGCAAATTGCTATAATTCTCCCACCCCATCCGGTTTATCCCTGCCTCTGCTTCCCTAAAAGGCTCTCCTTTGTCTCTCTGGGTCAAATTATAGACGGCTAAACATTCTTGGTTATGGACCATTCCTTCTGCATTCTGTGAAGTGCCATGAACATTGATGGTGCGATCATAATCTCTATCATTATCATTACTTCAAAGATATTGGTGTGTATGTTCAAATCACACCCCTGGGTATGCTAGTTGGTGGGTGATGCCAGTTTCCCTCATAGTTAAAAGTGCAAAAACAACAACAACAAATACATCCTTCAAATACATTGTGCTGCTTGTAATCATTAAAAAATAACCCTGCAAAGAAGGCCAGCACTATAGTACACTGTATTGTATACAGGGCTTCAGCCTAAGGTCCAGCTCCAAGGGCCTTCTGGCAGTTCCCTCATTGCAAGAAGTGAAGTTACATGCAACCAGGCAGAGGGCCTTCTTGGTAGTGGCACCTGCCCTGTGGAACACCATCCTGCCAGATGTCATAGAAATAAACAAGTATACAACCTTCCGTAGACATCTGAAGGCAGCCCTGTATCGGGAGGCTTTTAAAGTTTGATGCATCATATGTTTTTTATATTCTGTTGGAAGCCACCCAGAGTAGCTGGGGCAACCCAATCAGATGGGCTGAGTACAATAAAGTTATTATTATTATTATAGATGGGATGCTGAGGGTGAGAGAGAGTATCTGGCCTAAGGCCATCTAGCTGAGTTCATCACAGTAAAGAAATTTGGTCTTGCTTCTAGGGACTAGATAAGGAACCTCTAGGACTAGATCTAGGACCTAGGACCTAGACAGCATCTTAAAAGCAGAGACATCACCTTGCCAACAAAGGTCCATATAGTTAAAGCTTTGGTTTTCCCAGTAGTGATGTATGGAAGTGAGAGCTGGACCATAAAGAAGGCTGATCGCCGAAGAATTGATGCTTTTGAATTATGGTGCTGGAGGAGACTCTTGAGAGTCCCATGGACTGCAAGAAGATCAAAGCTATCCATTCTTAAGGAAATCAGCCCTGAGTGCTCACTGGAAGGACAGATCGTGAAGCTGAGGCTCCAATACTTTGGCCACCTCATGAGAAGAGAAGACTCCCTGGAAAAGACCCTGATGTTGGGAAAGATTGAGGGCACAAGGAGAAGGGGATGATAGAGGACGAGATGGTTGGATAGTGTTCTCGAAGCTACCAGCATGAGTTTGACCAAACTGAGGGAGGCAGTGGAAGACAGGGGTGCCTGGCGTGCTCTGGTCCATGGGTCACGAAGAGTCGGACACGACCAAACGACTAAACAACAACAAGGACTAGATCAGGCCCACAAGCAACCAAATGGCCATTCCTCATCTTAACAAATCAACTAATCAACCACACATTAAATTTCATTACTTTGTTAAAAATTACAAAGAAGCTGCATGTTTGTGTTGCAGGACTAAGTTCCCCTCTTGGACACACACATCTTGCACTTCTGCCTCGGAATCCTGAAGGAGTCTTTTGCATAGTTCTTAAAAGCAAGAGTCTTGCGATAGGAGAAAGGTGGAGGCATGATAATAGGCTCTCAAATCCCTGCTCCTATTACTACAACAGGTTCACTCCATCAGCTTTCCCTCCACCCCTTGCACACATCAAAGTAACTTATCTGTTGGAATAGATATAGAGCTGAAACTATAGTACAAGTACTGCAGTACTGTGTTAATCTGCCCAGAGTCAAGAACATGCTGTGGGAACTCTCATGCCCAGCTCCATTTACTTTTTCAAAGTAACTTTTTGCATGTCCAATTAATTCTAGTCTTGTACTTTCCCCCCCTAGGCATGTAATGCTCCCACAGGAACTTGAAAGGTTAAAACAAGGACTTGATGGATGAGTTTGGAATCCACAAAATGTTAGTTGCCCCCTTTAAAACACTCTCAAGGGCAGGAAAGGACCAGAAAATTAGTAAAGAAAACTAGGTCTAAAACCCTTCCAAAATTCTTCTCGCAAATATTTATTTATTCTGTGCTCCATGTGAATCAGATCACATGCATCACTAATATTGATGGGCACTAGACTCCACACACTTTCTGCAAGAGCCCCATTTCAATTTTCTACACTGGGGAGAACAAAGGCATTTCTGTGGAAGGCAAATTAAGGACTAGACATGACTTTCACACAGTTTGGTCCTGCGTTGTTGTTGTTGTTGTTGTTGTTGTTTTCTTCTGCAGACAGCTGGCAAAAACCACACCCTGAGTCTGATAGGGACCTGAGTCTATAGCCTTGCACCTGGTATTTTCAATGGGAGGAAATCCCTTATGGGGCCTTTCCTTCACTTGCAAACTTCAAGGGAGGGCTGAATCTAATCAGGTTCATTGCAGGGGGGAAGGGTTAAAGCCCCCCCCCCATGTCATGGTCTTGATCCAGCTCAGAGGAGGGCGCATTTGTATAACAAGCAACAGCTTTACATGAAGCCCAAAGTACCTGACAAATGCCACATCTGTTTTGGCCCTGTGGGGTATAAAAAGAAATACAGTACATTGTAAGAGTATTTGTGATGGTTACTTCTTCTTTTCTTTTCTTGGTACCTAGAATAATAATAATTTATTATTTATACCCCACCTATTTGGCTGGGTTTCCCCAGCCACTCTGGGCGGCTCCCAACCAAATATGAAAAACATAATACAGCATTAAACATTAAAAGCTTTCCTATACAGGGCTGCCTTCAGATGTCTTTTAAAAGTAAGATAGTTGCTTGACATCTGATGGGAGGGCGTTCCACAGGGCAGGTGCCACTACCTACATCTATGGGCTCCTGGTTGCAATTTAAAATCTTTCACAACTAAATAGGCCATCATGCACTCTGGGGTACTGGAGGAAGTTTTACATGCTGGGAGGCTCTCAGACCCAGCACCCAGGGTTGGCGCTAGTGTGGGCCCTGCTGTGGCCCTGGCAGCTCTCTGAGAAAGTTGGGTGCTGACACTGGGCCTGTGTGTGTGTGTGTGTGTGTGTGTGTGTGTGTGTAGATAGAGAGAGATATGAGGAAGAAGAACCACATGCATTCCAAAATAAATGTGGTTACAAATAACATCCATGATGGTGCACCAAGGAGTGAGGCAGTTCCAATCTTCCACAGGGTGAATGGATGCCTCTAGTTGTGGCAAGCTGTGATATCATTCAACAGTGACACTTATCTCTGAGGTTGGGCACCTTTCTGGGATGGTGCCTGCTGTGCCCCGTGATCTGACATGGACATGGGACCTCTGACATGTGTTTTCCCAGGCCAGCGCAACATCAAATTGGCCTCGTGCTGGCCTGGAGAGTGGATTCCAGCCTGACTGACACTTGGCCAATCACCGACTGTTGGTGTGTGCACAGCACCCCTCCCATACACCTTGCCTTGACAGTCACTCTGTGGTGGTCTGCCTAAGCAGCACAGCACAGACCTCCGTGGGCCCTAACCATCCATCAGCACTTGATTGTCTGCCTCATATGAACTACAAGTATTACATCGCCTCCTATCTTAATTTCAAAGCTGAAAAGAAACCCCAGCTTCAGACTGAGCGGCGTAGAAGTAACCAGAGCTCTTGGTGCAAATTGCTTTTCAAGGTGCACTCAGATGAAAGCCCAAACCCCTAACTTACTGTGCTCTGTTTCTAGTGTACCGTCGGAAACACCAGGAACTTCAAGCTATGCAGATGGAGTTACAGAGCCCCGAGTATAAACTGAGCAAGCTGCGAACCTCCACCATTATGACTGACTACAACCCCAATTATTGCTTTGCAGGGAAGACCACATCCATTAGTGACCTCAAAGAGGTGCCCCGGAAAAATATCTCTTTGATAAGGTAAACCAGCCTCGCTGACTTCTTTATGCTCGGATGCGCTCTGCGGCAAATGTGCACGAGCAGATCCACACATGCGCCTTCTCCTTTTGTCTGGCAGTATCACACACTCATCTTTATTCACAAGACTGCTGCTGTGGCAATGGTCTTCTGGGTGTAAAGATAGTTGAGAATGGATGGAAGCTGGATCTCTGCCCTCCCCTCAGGTTGTTCAGCCTGACAGGAAGGGAGAAAAGTTCGGCACCTGCTTCCTATGGATGATCCAAAGAGCTATCATATATAAAGCTCTGTAATTCCTCAGGCACTGGCTATAATTTGCCCAGGCTCTCTTAGACAGCACCGACATCTGGCGCAGTGACCTTTTGGAGGTTCTGCCAGTGCTTGTGACTGGGTCTCTGACAATAAAAGTGACATCAGCAAAGGCATCTGCTCTGCCAGGCACTAGAAAACCCAGATATAGCAGCGCCAGTCTAACATGGATCTCGATTTGGGGGGAAAGCATTAGCAAGTTAAGGTAAATTCCAGTATGAGAAAGTTAATTTTAACCCTTCTCTGTGTATTTAGAGTTGTAGCTGACCCTGTAAGGGTATAGAAAGGAGGGTGTATATTCCCCCCCCCCTAACTTTGTGTGCCCCCTCACATTCAGTTGTTGCTTCATATGCTCAAACCCCTGTGTACATTAAATAATAATAATAATACACATGCAAATTGAAGATTTCACTAAAAGGCTATTCCTCACTGAGAGGCAGAAAAATTAAGCCCGTCAAATATGTTGGGGTCGAAAAGATCTCAAATATGGTCAGATTTCACACTTAATACAACAGCTGATTCATACCAATGAAGCAGTTAGAATTAAAAGTTGTTAACATTTTAATACACACATCCCAAAGGATTTGAGTGGCAGGGGAGGCCAGGGAATGTGGGGAAGAAAGATTTCTGAACTTTATGCTTTACATGAGAGGCATTACAGTCTATGGGTACACTATCTCTCTTGCACTTCTGAGTTATAAATAACAATCCTTATGAAGCTTTA
This sequence comes from Podarcis erhardii, assembly GCF_964252035.2. Classification (NCBI taxonomy): domain Eukaryota; kingdom Metazoa; phylum Chordata; class Lepidosauria; order Squamata; family Lacertidae; genus Podarcis; species Podarcis erhardii. The sequence continues at coordinate 90,310,846 of NC_138507.1, read as the reverse complement.
TGTGTCCAACACATATGTTTGAACTGTGAATTAATTGGGTCTAACTAATTAAAATGCTCAAATGGTGTTCCAACCTCGAGGAGGATGGGGGTGCCTAAATTTCACTTGCCACTGTTTGCATGGTTGGCTTTCAGTTAATGGTTTGTTGTAGGAAATAGGTTCACACTGTTTTGAGTTTTAGCTCCGGACTGTTCATGCTCGATGAGCATGCCAAACTGAAGAGGGCCCAGTCTATTTCCTGTAAAAGCTACTCCTGCCTTCATCCAATAGAGGTGCAAGTAAGCCCAACCTAGTGAGGCTACACTGGGCAAGCAAATCTACCCTTCAGGTGGGTACACAATGGTACTTTCTTAGGCAGAGACCTAGTCCATCCAGCATCATGCCATCAGAGCTAGCAGTGGATGATCTTCGCCGGTTCTGATATCTGAGCGTCTTTGTTCTGAAGATGCCAAAGGTTGATCAGAGAGGGCTTGTACATTCATTGAATTCTAGAGTTGGAAGGGATACTGGACTTCGCCTAGCCCAAGGTTGCTCAGGGCAGCATCTGCAATGCAAGATGCCACTGTAGCCTTTCAGGATACATCATAGGGGAACCCACACCACCCCTAGAGGCACTCTGTTCCACTGTCAAAGAACTCTTACTGTTTGGAAGTTTCTCCTAACATTTGGGCAAAGTCTGCTTCCCTGCAATTTTCACCCACTGCTTCCAGCCCTACCCACAGGAGCAACAAAGAAAACGTCTGACTTTGGAAGCATGTGTTGCACCCATCCCTTTGGCGAGGAGGGTGTTATTGGGTTGCTGTTTTTATTTTGATTATATTGTGGTTTGATATTTTGATTTTGTTCTGTGAACCGCCCTGAAATTTCTTAGTATAGGGTGGTATATAAATTCAATAAACAACATAAAAACAATAACAAGAGTACACCATCTGCAATAAGGAATCTTAGGCCCAGATGGGCCCCAGGGAGCACTGCATTCTGACATTGCCCTACACTGGCAGTGAGGAAATCACCAAGTTTTAATCCATCTGGAGCATGACAGGGAACCCAGGGAAGCGAAAGAAGGAAGTAATGGGGAGCATATTGTGTGCTGCACTTTACATTCGGCTTTTTAAAAAATGGTGGCCCTGTGCCAGTAAGAATGACTTTCCTGTGTCAAGAGTAATTGGTAGCTGCTATCATGACAATGTCATTTCAGCTTGTAAAGCTATGTGGTGATGATGCCTGTTCGCTGGAGAGCATGGCATGCTGTGTGATCCTAGTGTAGTAAGAAATTATAGTGCAGTACAAAAAGCCAAGGAACTAGCTAGGAGCCTTAATCAAGCATCTGAAAAACACAAGGCAGAAGCAGCTCCTAATTTATTATATCTGCACAGAGGGCACATTGGGGGGGGGGGAGAAACAGCTTTGCAGTGGATCTTATTCCCATGTTTGAGGGGGCAAATCTCTAAATTGTCGGTTCAGATTCCCTAGCGTGAGGCAGTCTTCCTCACAGCACATGCTGTGGCACTCTTGAAATAAAGCTACCAACTGAACAGAATACAGGCCATCTAACATTTACTCAAACCAGACAATATCCATTAAAGACCCAAAAAATAAAATTTATAGCAACGATTGTTGGCTTAGATGTACTGCTGCTGCTGCTCAGGCACCAAAGGTCTAATAATGTAGCAGGATCCAAGTGCCAAGCTCTTACCTCCACCCCAGGCTAGTCCCAGCTGGAATTGTGCATTTTAGACCATGAGAAAACAGAGGTAAAAAGAAAAACTCAGGGGGGATGCAACCACCTATCTCCCACGCCATGTCTGCTTGACTCTGATCGCCTGTGCTGCCATAGAAGCTTCATGGAGAAGAGAGAGAACTTTTGTCTCTACAGAGACACCACCACAGGTGATGACTTGCAGGAGGCATTGCTGCTATCAGTCCTATAAGGATTAGGCAAAGCAAGAGGCTCATATGGTTCCAGCTGATTCTATAAGGTTGCTGTCCTCTCCCTGGCTTCTCTGCATGAGACTCCCCATCGTTGATTTCCATCAGACCACCAACCCGGACAGTTGTTCTGTGTAATATGAGTTTGCAACCAGCTGTTGCAAGAGCAATTGGCAGGGGGTTGTCTTTCTTTACTCATCATGGTTTGGGTCCTGGGAAAACATAATATTCCAGGACCCAAGTACTGCTATTGAAAGAAAATCCTGTGCAAAACCTACCTATGGTTTTAAATTAGCTTCCTGGAAAAGTCCTAAACAAGTCTGTTGGCAATTTGATGACTCCACTATTATGTACGGTATTGGTTTTTAAGTTATCAGTATAAAATTCAGCTAGACAGGTTTTGCAAGGCCCCTCCTTCTGAGACAGTCAGTCCATCACACTTGTCAGAAATCTGTCATCTCCTCCTAATGGCCCCTTAAGGTGCAAAAAAATAAAATAAAATCCATCTCTTAGTTACTTTTTTATGTTGATTTCTAGAATAGTAATTGGCGATGTTCTTTGAGATGAAATTGTTTTATTGATGCAGTCTTTTCCCTAGGAGAAGACTGTCTGCATTCTTCTGTGCTTCGTGTTTATTGCTTATTTTTCTTGCTCTTTCCTGTGGTGTTTCAAGCCTGCTTTCAATATTTTCCTTTCTGCACAAATATACCCAATCAGTTGCAACTCTCTGTGCATGTGAGACATTGGGTGATAGCTGCCTTTCCCTCTTCTTCCTCTACATACCTCCACAAACACGCTGAGCCTTCAACTCAATGAGCCCCGGTGGCCGTGTTCTGCCTCTGGACACCCAAAGCCCTCCTGAGATTTGCCTGCTTCTCTGCTGCACGTACAACGTTTTTATATTTTTATTAATCAAAGGCTGGAATGAGCAGTGACACAAAACTTGTGTAATGAGCACACAGGAGAAAATCTATCTTAACAGGGTGCATGATTTATTTATTTGCTCTTTTTCTGTATTCTTTTAAATAATTAATCCCGAAACCCACTTTATAAAAATTGTTCAACATCTACAGTAATCATGCTTAGCTTTGGCACACAATTACTCTGCTGTGAGTCTGGGGTGCCATGCAGAATTTGTTACTCCCATTGTACACTTCCAACATGCTAAGGCCACGGTCTGTAGTCAGCAGTTGCAAACCACCTTAATATCCCCAGTAGATGACTTATGCCAGAATAAAGATGGATGGGTGTGATATTGTTGATTCTTTTGGACCATTCAGCATCCTTCGATACCATCATCCATGTTATCCTTATGAGTCCATCAAACATATAACCCTTCTAATTGGACTATGTGGGTGGGAACTGGGAGCACCATGCTGTAGTGGTTTAATTTTTAGCTGGATGGTCTGTTCCAGAAAGGGCTGCAATGTTTGTGGTATTGGCCCCCTAGAATAATTCCATCTTGTCCCCCATGCTTGTCAACATCAACTCAAAGCTGTTGAATGAGATCGTCTGAAGATGCGGACTAAGATGGCACCCAGCTCTGCATCCCTTTTCATCTCATTCTCGTGGGCAGTAGAAGCAGTCAACCAGTGTCATGGACTGGTTGGATGGAGATGAATGGTGGGAGGAACCAGCTGGGGAATCACCAAGGGAAGAAGGCTCAGAGTCCGGGGAGTGTTGGTGGGGCAACAGTGAGTGGTCAGAGGGAAAAGAGGGGGAAGACTGGGAAGAGTAGTTGTCGGAAGCTGATGACTTGTCTTCTACCTCTACTGTCAGAGGAAGAATGCCTCTTATTGCCTTTTGCTGGGAGTCACAAGTGGGGAGATCACTCAAGTCCTGCTTGCTGGCTTCCCATTGGTACCTGGCTGGTCACTTTGAGAACAGGACCTTAGAATAGCATAGGCCTTTGGCTGATCCAGCAGGGCTGTTACAAATTTCCCTCACTTTGTCCTGTACTGCATATGAAAGTAGGATTTTGCCCATTTTGCTTCCCTGCTCCCTGCACAATGTATTATACCAGTGGGGATGGGGGGCACGGTTCATCTTGCTTACATTTAGAGTCAGTTGAATGGGACCCCAGGGATCATCCAGTCCAACCCCCTGCAATGCAGGAATCCTGCCCACAACATTACAGTTTGATTACAGAAAGAATCCTGATCAAGCCATGGCTATTTTAGTCTTAGTCAAGGCAGCCCAGCATATTCCCCTTTTGTTGGGAGAATGGACCTTCCCATAACTCAAGTATAAGTGATCAGCTGCCATAGTAGACACCATAGTTAGAGATGGTTGGGGTTTGGGGGGATGTTTTTTTGAAGCAGTAATGTTTTATGGGTAAGTTGCACTAATGAGGCCTTTGCGTAACTAAGGGGTTGGCCAAGTACAGGTGATTTATTGCCATAGTAGCTAATGGGCAGAGATGTTGTTTGGAAGCAGCAAGTCAACATAATGTATAATGTGTCATTATGCGATTATTCTTTTTATTTTTAAAAAACCTTTCCTTTTTCTAGGAGCCAAAAATGATTAATTCACAGTGAAAACATATACAATGTGATTTAGTTCTGGGGTGGACTTCAGGGTGTTGGAACATCACAAATTTATGCATAAATACAAATTCTGAATATTTCATCAGCATCCGTGCCACTGAACAAGGGAGTTGAGGGTGTTGCTAGTGACAAGTTCCTCTGTGGAGTGTCGATTAGTGCCAATGGTAACATTACATTAACAGTACTCCATGTAACCAGTTTGTAACATGCCATAAAGCGGGAAGCAGGAATGAGCAACACAAAATGTCAGGGGTGCAGAACTTCTTTCTCTTTCCCTAAATGAATTTTCACTAAATGAACATTTGACAGTGTGCATTCAATGGATTTACATAGGCCTAACCTTTCTCCGTTTTGTATGAAATTGACATATTGAGATATGTGTGGTATTTTAATCCTCCTTCCCTTTTCTGATTTGTCTAGGGGTTTAGGCCATGGAGCCTTTGGGGAGGTGTACGAAGGTCAGGTGGTTGGGATCCCCAGCGACCCCAGTCCCTTGCAAGTGGCTGTAAAAGTAAGTGGAAAAACCAGTGACGAGTGTCCATGGTGGTGGTTAGGTACCATATTTCATCAAATGAAAGCAGCGTGTCTGAGTTCACTATCTTGGTTTCTCCTGATTATGGCAGGTTGGGGAAACTGAAGAATCTAGAATGTCTCTTCAGAAATCAGTATCACTTTTAGTTCAGCACAATGGCAGATTTTTAATTCCCAGGCACTCCAGTTAGTTGAAGAATTTCTGGTTGCTAGAAAGGATCCTCTAAGCCAGGCATGGCCAAACTTGGCCCTCCAGATGTTTTGGGACTACAACTTCCATCATCCCTAGCTAACAGGAGCAGTGGTCAGGGATGATGGGAATTGTAGTTCCAAAACATCTGGAGGGCAAGTTTGGCCATGCCTGCTCTAAGTAATAGCATGATTTCCTGTTGCCTTCCAGCCCCTTCCCCTTCTGCATTCTGATGCTTTCTAGGTTTACAGCCGTTATTGTGGGTGGTTCCATCAACAGACAACTGGAGTTTTTTTCTTGCTTGGAGACAGAGTGATGGGAAAACAGGTTTCTGCCTGTTTTACAGCTCTTAAATACAGAGTGCCTCTGTCGATAAGAAAGGCAGCAACTGTAAAATTTCCTTGTGAGAGGAATGGAGTCTATAATAGGTCCGTGCAGGTCCATGAGAAGGACAGTTTGTTCACGTTTCTCCTCTTACTTCTTTCTTGTCTAGACTTTGCCAGAGGTTTGTTCAGAACAAGACGAGCTGGATTTCCTCATGGAAGCTCTAATAATCAGGTGTGTTAATTCAAGTTGATCAATGGCCTTTCAACCTCAGCAGAATTGAAAGCAGTGGGGGGGGATTGTTGGACTGCTTTTATGCAGGTGAAATCCATTTCAATAATACATAACATTTATATAATGCTTTAAGAGTGTTCAAAGTGGTTTTTCTTGTTGTATTTCTTACAACAACTTTTTAAGGTAGGTCAGCATTATTACCCCCAAATTACCTGAGGTGGGACTGAAGCTGAGAGACAGAGGGCATTGCCTAGGAATTGTTGTTGTTGTTGTTGTTTTGTTTGTACCCTACCCATCTGACTGGGTTGCCTAGCCAGTGAGTTTATGGCAGGAACAAGATTCTCCCACAATGTCTCTTTGGCCACTAAGTTTATTTAGTTCATAAAATTTATACATGCTTGACTGTAAACAAACAAACAAACAAAGCGGTTTACAAAAAGATAAAAGAAGAAAATCAAGAATAAAAATTACAGCAATAGCTTGAAGCGTTCAAAACGTTACAATATTAAAACAGCTATTCACACCAGCTTTCTAAGTGTCTGGCTAGGCTTGTCTACACAATCATGTTTTTACCTTGTTTTACAAGACCGACACCACTTCGAAAGGGATAACGTTTTCCAAAGCAAATGCTCACTTTCAGCGGTAGCAATGAGTAAGCCCATTGCCACCTCCCTTCACCATTTGTCAAGGGAGAAGGTGGCAACAGATGAAGTTGCCTTATAACCAAGTTCAGACCATTGGTTCATCTACGGTGCATTGCCTACAGTGACCAGCAGCAGCTCTCCAGAGTTCCAGAAAGGAGTCTTTCCCAGCCCTATCTGAGTATCTTCCTCCACACTCAGTTGCTTCCCCTGTTTGTTTGTTTGTTTGTTTGTTTGTTTGTTTGCTTATTATTATTTTTTAAAGGGTTCAATTCTGTGGTTCTCCAGTGTGAATTTTTCACTAGCCAGATGCTTTTCCTGCCTTGCAGTATCTAATGCAACCATACCTTAAGAGTAGATACGCTTTGGCAAATGGACTAAACCAGGCATCCCCAAACTCAGCCCTCCAGATGTTTTGGGACTACAATTCCCATCATCCCTTACCACTGGTCCTGTTAACTAGGGATGATGGGAGGTGTAGTCCCAAAATATCTGGAGGGCCGAGTTTGGGAATGCCTGGACTAGAACAATAACTGAAGCTGTCAGGTTCTCAAATCTGCCCAAGCAAGTATTTACCGTTTGATTTAAAAGCTGTTTCTTCATCTCCTTTTCAGCAAGTTCAACCATCAGAATATCGTGCGCTGCATTGGAGTGAGCTTGCAGGCTCTGCCACGCTTTATTCTGCTGGAACTCATGGCTGGAGGAGACTTGAAATCTTTCCTGAGGGAGACACGGCCTAGGCCGGTAAGGAGGAAACAGTTGCTTAATGCTGGGATCTGAGGCCCTTGTCTCCAAGTAGGTCTCCCTTGGTTAAATGTAGCCTAATTTTCTTCACATATCTCAACTGCTTCCTTTAAAAGAATCTTTGTGGGGGTTTTGTGGCTCTTCCTCTCCCACCCTTTCTTGAACTTTAGAACTGTTAGGGGAGATATATGAACACGGAGCACGTCTTGTGCTGATGGGGTAGCTGAGCAACACTTCACCATGCAACCAGCTTGCACCAGGATCCATAGGTGCCAACTCCCTGGGGCCCTGGGGGCCCTGGGTGCCCGATCACCCACAAAATTCCCCATGAAGGGGCCAGGCACCCACAAATTTTGGTGCCAGGCACCCACGGTCAGGGGACCAAGCTGGCACTCCTAGCGAGATCTTTGAAGTGATCTTCTGTTTCACTTGAATGTAGGGGATTCTGTATGAAGAGAGAATCTACTACCATTCTAAATATCAGCATAATAAAGCTGCAATTGTTACTCTACCTGTTTCTCAGTTCTGGACTGGATGAAAGGTACAGATCTCTTGGATCAGACTGTTCCTACTGTTTCAAAATTTGCAAGTTTTAAAGGTATATAGCACTCTTCCTCAGTCATGAATAAATAACATTTACGCATTCATTTTTTGGAGTGCTGCTGCATAATTTTGAGAATAGAATTCTTGCTAGAAATATTGAACAAGGAACTGGTGTTACAGGAAGGAACTGATTGAAAAGGGCATCAAGAAGTCTGAGTCTTTGTTTGAGGATGCTAATAGCATTTTTACCCTATAAAGGTGGTCTGGAAATATGCTGGTTCTCTTTAGCCAAAGAAAGAAAGCAGCGTCGTGGAAAGAGTTCAAATTTATTGCAGACTGCATTAAGAATAAATGATCCAGAGGAATTCTCCAAATTCTGGACCCTGAATACAAAACTCAAGAAACCTTTATAACATTCTGTTTACATGCTTAGCTCATGAATGATCCCTTTCAGCAGCATGATTTGATAACAGAATGTGTGTACAGCTTGTGGACTCCTCATGTTCACTTCTAACTGGTTTACAAAAAATATGCTCTACTATCTGTACCATGGCATCAGATAGTTTATAAATTCACTCTTCTTCTGTCTCATGCAAAACGTTGCATTTTTGGTAGTCTGTTACATGAAGAGGTCAGTTTGGAGCTTCTAGTCTCTTCAAGGCCACTTCGCCTTTCTGGTATGTGAAGCTGATAAGCGACGCCCTGCTTGTTAGCAAAAAGACAGGTTGAGGTGCATAAAAAATCTCTGCTTAGCTAGGTATATACTTTTATGCAGGACAATGGCACAGATACATTGTGGTTGTGACTGAGAACATGTTAATGCAGGCTCAGCACTTTAGCAGGCTGAGGTCAGCTGCATATCAGAAACCTGTTCTGTGACACAGGGTGAGAGCATGTCAGTATAGAGGTATTCTGTACTTCACCTTCCAGCTAGCCTGAAGGAACTTGGCAGCTCTCCTGCGTTTCGAATCGGCAAAACCTCTTCTTGGTGTCCTGCTAGCTGCTGATAGCAGACTGTAAGCTGTTGTTCAGTAGAAACTGACTCAAAGCAGAAATAATAGTGCTGTGAAAGCAATGTATGTTCAGAAATGCCTGTCTGCTGTGTTGACCCCAGTGAATCTCATTCCCCTGGGTTCCCCAGTAATGACACTCAGGTATCAGCATACGTAGTTCTTTCATTTTAAAACGTGTTTTTCAAATTACTAGAGAGTCTTCCCATTACTGACCAGGGCCGACTTCATGAAAAAGATAACTTTGTATAATTGCTTTTTCTCCTGTCATGCAGAGAAATTGCAGCCACTGCTAAATAGTGACTGTCATGTCAGAACAGATCCAGGGTGTAATGAACTCACATAGCACACAACTTTAGGGAAGCTGAAATTATTATTATTATTATTATTTTTAAAGACACAATCCGTTTTAAATAAAAGCTGATTTAAAGGAACTGAAGAATATAAGAAGAGCCCTGCCTGATCAGATGAATGCTGTCTAGTTCAGCATTCTGCTTTGCTAAGCTCCCAAGCTGGACCTGAGCCCAATAGCTATCTCCTGTGCATGATGTAATATAGCCACCATTTGTAGCACAGACTGATAGCCTCCATCAATTTTTAAATCCTCCTTTAAAGTTGGTGGCCACCATCATTACATCTTGTGGAAGCAAATTCCGTAATTCAACTTTGCACTATTTGGAGAATTACTTCTTTTACCTGTCCTGGATCTCCCAGTCTTCAGCTTCATTTTATGACCTTAGGTGCTAATATGTGAGGAAAACCTCTTTGTCTCCACTTTCTCCACACCAAGCCCAATTTTGTATAACTGTATTACATCCCCACACAAACTCACATTTTTCAAAACAAAACAAAACACCCAAAATATTGGAACCCTTCCTCAATCTGCTTGGTTTGCTTTTCCCAGTTGCACAACTATCATTTTTGAGGTGCAACAAACAGAATTAAACAAGGTACCCCAAATGTCATTTTTTAGATTTGTAAAAAGGCATTATGATATTGGATATATTATTTTCAATCCCTCTCTTAACAGTCCTGAACATGAAATTCAGCTATTTTTACAGCTGCATATTGGGTCAACCTTTTCACTGAGCTATTCTCCATGAGCCCTCTCTCCCTGCCAGTTATTTATCTCAATTAATGTATATTTTTCTCCCCAGCATGTATCACTTTGCACTTCCTTGCATTTGCCATTTTAATCCCCATTCACTCACTTTAGAGACATCCTTTTTAATCTACTAGCAATCCCTTTTTGTTTTGTTTTTACCACCCTGAATAATTGGTGCCACCAGCAAAAATAGCCACCTCAGATTAAGTCAACCAATGCACACCATAGGGAATCAAGGCTGTGTATAGTATTTTATTTTTTTCTTCTGAATGCTTACAGTATTATATTTGATGTAGTTTCAACACTTGTTTCCAACACTGAGTACAAAATGTCACCCAATATTCTGCTTTTTAACATTTGGCTACTCAAAGCTATCCCTGTAGCTGCTCAAAATGAGCTTTCATGGTCCGCATAACTGACAATGATACTTCGTGCATCTGAAAAAGAGAGATCTGGCTCACAAAAGCTTGTGGCTCAACAAATGTGCTAGCTTTCAAGGACTCGTTGGTGACATCTGCATAAAACTTTATAGTATGATTTAGCAGCTAGGGAGATGGTGATGAGCCTCCATAGGCCTGAGCAAAGCATGGGGCTTGTGTGTTCCACCTCTTACATGGCCAGAAGAATCAGGAATCCTGGTTTGCAACAGTTAGTTAAATAACTGAAATACTTTATTGTCACTTGTACAACTTGTATCCAGTGAGATTACATGAGCAGCCCCCACTCAGCTCTCTTAGTCTTAATTCCCCTCATTTACTGACACAATCACACACCAAACCTGAAAGTCAGTTGCCCTGTTGTTATCTTTTCATTCAGCAGCCTAACAGCCCATGGATAGAAGCTGTTCTTTACCCTGTTGGTGCAACTAATCATGCTTCTATATCTTCTGCCCGAGGGCAGGAGATTAAGAAAGTGCCGGCCAGGGTGTGAATCATCCCTGAGAATTTTCCTCACTCCTGAGGCAACGTTCTTCCGCAATGTCATCCAGTGGATTCATGGGACAGCCCATAATATATTGTGCGGTATTCACCACCCTCTGTAGGCACTTCCTATCAGATGATGTCAAACCAGCGTACCACACCGTGATGCAGTATGAAAGGACACTTTCTATTGTTGACCAGTAGAAGGAGATCATCAGATGTTGATTGACATCATTCTTCCGCAATACTCTGAGGAGATGGAGTTTCTGTTGGGCTTTCTTAACCACCTGGGTTGTATTTATTTTCCAAGTAAGGTCTTCACTGAGATAAACTCCTAGGAATTTAAAGGAAGAGACTCTCTCCACACAGCCCTCCCCGATGTACAGCGGGGCTAGTTCTCCTCTTTTCTGTAGCTTGAAGTTGGCTTGTTTATCAACTATTGTTTGTTGTAAACCAGGATTCCTGGCTTGTACATAACGCTAGATGAAGATTCTTTGACAGCAAAACTAAACTCGGCCGAAGCCCTCCTGGGCAGAAGAAGGGGAGGTAGAAACATGAGAGTCCAACACTCCTCCATGTAGTGATAAACCGTGGTTTAATGTTACACAAAAACAGGGCCATAGAATCGGAGTTGAGAGTGGGCTCATAGGTCACCTTGTCCACTCCCTTCCCACGCAAGAAAAAAGCCACAATGTTTTTTCTGCAGCAAACTAACACAGTTATCCCTCTAGAATTATTCATAGTGAGTTTACACAATCAATATGTGGCTGTTTTTCTGTGGTTGGTTTCTTGGATTAAGAAGCAGGCCTGTAGATGTCATTTTTAAATGTTCATGCTCTCCAGCTAGGAGCGCAAGATGCTTTGTATTGTTGGTTGTTGCGGGTCACAACGCAGTTGTTGCAGCCTGAGTCCTTACAGCCAAACACGTGGCAGGAAACAGGGACACACATAGTGACAGAATGTAGCATTAGCCAACCTGAGCTACAAAGAGTGGCGGTTAGTCATAGAGCACTGCATTAGCTCTCTTAACACAAATATGATAGGGTAAGTCAGACCATAGCAGTTCCTGCTATAATGTACAAAAGCAAGCACCATGGAGGAAACTAGAAAAAAACAAACACATGACAAGATCTTTGGAGAAATAAATGAGACCTCAAAGCTCTGGCAGGAAAAATGTGCATCCATGTGGGTTTTAATACAAACACAGACCCTTGTGGAATACAGATAAGAGAGACTTCTTTGACTGTGTAAACCTGCACCAGCAATCTGAATCGACATAGTCTAAGACTGTATTTTATTTTATTTTATGTTTTATTATATTTTATACTCACTGAATATGATTTCCTTCACTTGCATTTCACCTTAATTCAGAAAATTCTCCGTTGGAAGGTCATTATTTCTCCAATAATGACATAAGACTGATAAAGGCAGAGACCCAAAGCTGTCCAGATTCTTGAAATTGAAATACTCTGAACATAACAAACTCCTAAGGTGTTAAAAGACTTCCCTGCTCAAGGGTTTTTCACATAGAAAAGCAATCAGGAGAGGTTTTTGGTAGATAAGCAGTAATTTCCCTTCTTTGTGTCCTGCAGCATGTTGCTCAAAGCAGTGATTATGCTGAACAATGGAGTCAGTTTGTTTTGCGGTCACCTTTCGGAAGGTTTGACCTAACAAGGGGATGCGTCGCTTTAATGCTCCCAGCCCTTCCCTCCCTCCGAGCCACAACCACACAGTTTCCAGCTGGCTGCATCATCCCTTCATCTGGGGAGCAAGAGCGGCAAGGAGCTGCAAAGTGAATTTCCTTGGCATTTCAAGGCTACCCCAGTGCTCTGCATCTCTGTACAAAATGGGCCCAAACGCTTCATGTCTCAAACAAATTACCCTGTTAAATTGCCCTTGGCAAAAGAAGAGCCTCTACTTTAGCGGAGACCAAATAAAAGGCAGCAGAGGCGCTTTTCTTCTTCAACTAAGAGTTTTACATAAAACTTAGCAGTAGCCTTGCCTACCTGGCGAGGGCAATCCTAATGTCATCACCTGGGTCTGTTGTACCAAGATTGCACAGAGATCCACAAAGGGACAGAACAAAGATTTACACAGGTCCATGGATGCTGCTCTCTCCAATCTTACATACTCAAAGAGTAGGGCAGGTAAGGAAGAAGAGCAAAAGATGGTGCTTATGACAGGAGTGTTGTGTCACATCTGTTCGTATTTTGCTTTTCTTGGGTATCAATAGTTGGGCGAAGCTGGGGATTGTTACAACTTTCAGCTATAGAATTTCACTCTCAAACACTCTGGAAGGGAAAGCCAATGTATGGCACAAAGCTTTCTGACTTCTTACAGAAGTGCCTATACAATATATCTCTGCTGCTGCTGCACTAGATTGGGATTAGGTTCTCGGAAGCCTGTCTTACCTGATTTTCGCTGTAATCAGTGTGGTCCCTCTCTCCTGGACATAAACGCAGATTAGACAATATGCACTTCAAATCTCCCTCTCACCAACTTAGAAAATAAGAAACGTCCTGCTGGAAGAGGCCAGAAGCCCATCTTAGTTGGACAGCAGTTTCTGTTCTGGCCTGTATTCACCACAATCAGTGCTGTTTCTGTTCCACTGCAATTTGGTTTCCACCCAATACTTGCTGCCCACTATTCTACATACTTTATGCAACTTACATTCATTTCAATGTAAAGGAAACATCAAAACAGTGATGAAAAGTCATGTTTGCTGATTTAAGCACAAACTATGTGATTGAATCCTGATCGTATTCACTTGACTGATTTCTGTTCCTGGCCATAGACAAACGCGTGAAACTTTTTGTCAGAATTCTCTGACATCCTTACATCTAGTCCAACACCCTGTTCCTACAAAGGCCAAAGAGATGCCTGTAAGATGCCCACAAGCAGAATCGGAGAATAGCAGCCCTCATTCACTTTCACGCTTAGTTCCAGCATAGTGCCATTATTAGTACATTTGATATGAATTGTCTCAATTGGGATAATTTCCCTCTTTAAAAATGCTTTTCATGCAGGTTGCAGATGGTGAGGGATGGTGGAGAAAAGGTTTAAATGGGCGCCCAGGACACAAGAGGATGGTCTGTGGAGGTGCTGAGGGCAGTGTGATCGTGGTCCAACTATTGAAAAAGCAGCACTATGTTTGCAACAATGCGAGCTTCAATGTATGCCTTTAAAATAAATGCAAACTGGAGTTTCCAAAAGGATTAGGAAACAATTCAGCACATATTATTGTAGCCACGCAGCTCTTTGCTTAAACTGATCAGGTTTTGAAGATAATCCTCTGAAGCGTCATACTTTGCATTATTTCTTTAGAGCCACCCCTCTTCTCTAGGCATGCTGGACTTGCTACATGTGGCTCGCGACATTGCTTGCGGCTGTCAATATCTGGAAGAAAATCACTTCATTCACAGGTAAGTAGCAGAAGCATTTGTTGCTGAGGGACCACTTCCAAACGCCCTGTGTGACTGACTTAACTTGCAAAAGGACTAACGGGAGAATAGGAGCAGGAAACGGGCGAGGATGGTTGTGCACTACTGCCCCCTAGAGGTTCAGAACATTTTTATATATATATAAAAAGGGAAGTTTGAGGAACAAATTAGGTATTATATTTTCGCTGCGGCATAACAAGGTTTTGAAAGTATTTTCATATATGGCATTTCCAGGACTGTTTGAATAACTGTAGCCCTTATCTCGCTGTTCAACCAAGGTGGGAGGGTAGAGCCCAGCCAAGGTGGGCTCTGTGTGTGTGTGTTTAAACCAGTTGGTGGAGAAGAAAAGTTAAAGCCATACCTTCTACTTCAGCTTCTGGGGTCAGTGATGCAACTAAAGTCAAAGTGGTGCAGGTCCAGTTCCAAGGGGTCGACCAAATGCCCCCACAGAGAGAAGCAGACGATGGAGGTGGTATCAGACAGGCCCAGCATCAGACCTAGCTAATATGGGGACATTGTGGGTCACTAGGGCTGATGCTGATTGGCACAGCATCCTCTTTTTAAAACAGAATCAGGGAACATAAGCTGGCCAGGCAAGGGCATGGTTACAGGTGTTCATTTTAAAAATACATTGTCCTTCTCTGCATACAAGACAATGCCTCCTCCCGAGTTAGACTTCAGACTTGCCACTGACAGCACCAGGCTTTGCAAAGCAGTGGAGCTACCACCGCATCCACAGCCTGGCCTCTTGCATGGCAGAAGGGGGGAGGGGGGCAGGCAGATTGGGTGCCCAATCCCTGTGTTAGCTTCAGGCTTGTGTGGCAATCGGGCCTGGATCAGACCCAGTGCTGGCCAATGCTGGCTTGGGATGCAGCAGAGCCTGGGCTGTGTCAGCCCCTCCCGACCCTTGGGATGCCTCGGTCAGTGGTATCCATCAGGCTCTGCTGGCAGAGGTACCACAAGCAGGCAGAAGGTCTGAACTGGTGGAGTGACGGTGGCTGAGCCAGCAGAAGTGAGCAGAGGGATGCCTCTGATGGTGGGGAGGAGAGGAAGAGATGAGAAATGTTAGTTGCGTGCTTCACAAAAGGAGCAATATACATGATTGTCTAAAGATGGCTGTCTGTCCCCCACCAGACCATTAATACCAGGGTCTTAGTGCTGAGGGCCTTCTGGCGGTTCCCTTACTGTGAGAAGTGAGGTCTCAGGGAACCAGGAAGAGGGCCTTCTCGGTAGTGGTGCCTGCCCTGTGGAACGCCCTCCCATCAGATGTCAAGGAAATAAACTACTATCTGACTTTTACAAGACATCTGAAGGCAGCCCTGTTTAGGGAAGTTTTTAACGTTAGAAGTTTTATTCTGTTTGTAATGTTCTGTTGAAAGCTGCCCAGAGTTGCTGTGGAAGCTTGGCCAGATGGGCGGGGTAGAAGTAATAAATTAATGATGATGATGATGATCTGGATGCACTACTGGTGGGTGGGTGGGTGTGTATGTGTGGGTGGGTGTGGGTGTGTGCTTTAAAGCTAGCCCCACTGGCTCTCAAATTCATCAACTGGAGTGATTTGTGGAGCTTTAAATCTTGTGCTGCTGAGTCTCCCGTACTGGTTTTCTCAAAAAAAAATAAGAAGAATGAAAATGTTCAATAGTCAATTAGTTTTGTCCTTAGTTTTTCCAATGAGTTGAGCTGTTGCTCCTCCAAGGGCAGTTTCACATGCTTATTCTCCTTTCCATTTTGTTTCTTAGAGACATCGCTGCTCGAAATTGCCTCCTTACATGTAAAGGCCCTGGAAGAATAGCTAAAATTGGAGATTTTGGGATGGCCCGGGACATATACAGGTAAGAGAACGCAGTTTATTATTAGCCCCATTGAGTGGAAGCCTACTCCATAAAAAAGGTTGGTTTATCTGGCTAAACTTCTTTGCAGGATCTTATATTTTTGCCCTGGTCAGGGGACTTGTAATGTTTCCAGATTCCTAACTTGCAGACAGTATTAGCATTTGCTGTGACACTGGGGACTAACCCCAACTTCCGCCATTCACGTTCAGAGTCCATCATCCTGCATTCTGTTGTGAATGCATCCTCAACCACGCTCCCATTTTTCCCTCTTTCCCCCTCCACTCTTGTGTTCTGCTTTATACTCCTTGGTGTTGACCCTGTCACTTTCAGTCTCTATGTCAGCGTCATTAGTAAATCTCTCTAGTTTACAGCATATAAAAGAGGGGGAAAGGTCAGGAAAATGTAATTACCCAACCTGGAATTTATCCAGGGCGGTTGGGATTAATGATTCTGCAGTTACAGAAAGTGCCAGGAAGACTTTAATGACTGTGTGTGTGGTCAGGACTTCTGCTTACATCTCATCTGAAAATCAACACTCACAGTGCCCTCTAATGTCAGGCTGGAGAACTGCTTCATCACATGACACAATGAAGGGCCACTCAACAGTTTTGACAGATGACTTACCCTTTGGCCTTTTACTTAACTTCGCTGTTTAAGAACATTATTCGCTATAGTAAAAATGTGGCATAAGGTTTGAACAGTTCACACCTTTATACAGTGATTTTTTTCTGGGGGTACACAGGGGTATGCATACCCCTAAACATTTTGTGAATCTAAGCTTGGCCTCACTGAGGCGCAGTATTTTAATACAAGTAGGAAAAAGAGTACCTCTAAACATTTTTTGGGGGGGGTGCACTGCCTTTTTAAAATGGGGTGGGAACCAGTTTACTTGCGGGATCACCTTACCCCCCACATCCCTGCATCAGCACTTGGTGCTTCCAGGTGGATGGGATAGAGACTGACCATCACTGCCTTTTGCTGTTGCCAGCCTCCTCTGGAGAAAGGATATGGGAGCTAACTGTATGTCATTTAGCCTGGTGAGAAAATTCCTGCCCTCTGAACTGTATTTAAGCCAGGCTCCTTGGAGTGCAGGAAGGACTGGTATCAGAAACTTTAATGTCAGTTAACTCTAGTTTTGTGCCTTGTATTCAGGGGCGCCGACTTATAAAAAATATTGGGGGGGCCCATACCGGGGTCCTGCCCCGGGAAGTTTTCTAAGAGCCGCTCCCGGCCCGTTGCTGCTGCTGCCGCCCGCCTCGTGGCCCCCTCGCCAGCTGAGGGAGGGAGAGAGACCGAGAAGGAGAGAGATGCGAGGTGGGCAAGGCAAGTGCCCGCCGCGCCTCGCCTCCCACCGCCCCTCGTGCCGGCCGCCCCCTCCCCTCCCTTCCCCGCGCGCGCTCGCTCGCTCGCTCGCCCTCCTCACCCCAGCTCTTGGCCGTTCGCCCCAGGAACTCGCCGCTGTTGGGGTTGTAGATGAACCTCCGCCACTCGGCCATAGACTGGCTGAAGGGCTTCTTCTCCTCCTTGGCCATAGCGAGAGAGAGAGAGAGAGAGAGAGAGAGGCTGGAAAGAGAGAGGGAGCTCGGCGGTTCGCAGGCGGCGGTTTTTCCCCTGCCG
The DNA here is from genome assembly GCF_964252035.2 of Podarcis erhardii. Taxonomy (NCBI): domain Eukaryota; kingdom Metazoa; phylum Chordata; class Lepidosauria; order Squamata; family Lacertidae; genus Podarcis; species Podarcis erhardii. The sequence goes on along the minus strand of NC_138507.1, from coordinate 90,293,240 downwards.
AAACAACAGCGGCTCCTCAGAACCGCTAAGTAACTCTCCCTCAGGCGCCCGGCGGGAGAGCAGAAGAGAGGAAAAGGAAAGAGGGGCTGGGCCAGTTGCACGCACCGAGCAAAACTACTCGCGCCGCCTCTTTTATTACCGTAATAATTATTTGTTTTAACTCATTACTGAATGTATTTTAAGAGGTAACTATCGTCAAACAAGGAAAATAAAAAATACCAACATAATTTTGTGATTTTACAAAGCATAATATAACTAATAATTTTCTTAAATTATTGGGGGGGCAGAGCCCCCCCAAACGAATTTTTGAGGGGGCTCGGGCCCCCTCAGGCCCCATGGAGTCGGCGCCTATGCTTGTATTTAAACCTAGATTGTTGAGATTTTTTTTGTAAATATTGAATTAATTCTGTGTTTGTTAAATTGTTGGATGCTGGTCATTTTTTAATTTACTGCCATGCTCTGTAATTCATATGTTTAGATGTTTTAAATGTTTTCTGTAAGCCACTTTGAGCATAGCTTGTTGTGGAGAAGTGGCATAGAAGTTCACCCAGTCAGTCAATTCCAGAACAATGAGGGTCAGCCTCCAATGGTAACATGACTGTGCACTCATGTCTGATTTCATCTTCTAAATTCCGCCCCACTTTCTCAACAGAGCCAGTTACTATAGAAAAGGAGGGTGTGCAATGCTCCCTGTCAAGTGGATGCCCCCTGAGGCCTTTATGGAAGGGATATTTACGTCCAAAACAGATACCTGGTGAGCCTGCTCCATATTTTCCATCCATTTTTCAAGCCACCTGCTGCCAGTTGGCTAAATGTAGCAACCACCTTTCTTCTGCAGCAACCTATGACCTTTCTTCAAAAACACAAGGATCCTTCCGACGTTACATTTAGCCATGTAGGGTAGCTCTTTCCTGCAGTGCTAAGTAGCATCAGATGTCATATGGAAGGACACCATATCATGACTCCTTTCCAGTGCCAGCATTGCCCTTCCCAGGAATTGAAGCACTTAGACGGTAATCACGACGTGTTGCAAACTCTTCTCATGTGACCTCAGACTTCTGATTCTATGTGGAAAGAAGAGACATCATAATAACTCTGATGCTGCAGAAGGATCTCGTAGTCAACAAAATCAGTCGTGAATGGGTGTGCCACATGACAGGCTTTTTGCCAGTACTGGCCCCAATCCAAGTATATCTGCGTAGTTTTCACTGTATCTATCCGTGACCGTATTTCTTTCTCTTTTGTGTCCAGGTCATTTGGAGTGTTGCTGTGGGAAATATTCTCTCTCGGATATATGCCCTATCCCAGCAAAAGTAACCAGGAGGTCTTGGAGTTCGTAACAAGTGGAGGAAGGATGGATCCACCCAAAAACTGCCCTGGCCCTGTGTAGGAAACTTTTAAGGATCTGCTTGCTCCATGGGTTCAGCTTGTCATGTTCTGGCATCTCTTCTCATCCTGTTTACTCTGCAAAGATTGTTTTCCAGTATCATATAATTCACCAATCTGCTATAACGACTGGAACCTGCAACAAAATGCTGCAGAGCAGCATATTCAGAGTTCCAGCCAGCCAAGTTGTTTTCCAGGATGTGCCATTCCATTGCATCCTGCTGCCCCCCCCTCCCTGTATTCCATCTTGCACACCACAACCCACAACAAACCAGCAGCATTCTATAACCACGGACCATGCTTCTCAGTTTTTTCCCCTGAGGATTGTTTTGGAGAGTGGGAGAGTTCTGCAAACCCTGAAGTCCCCCCAAGCCTCTGATATGTCCCTCTTTTTCGTGGATGGTGCCATTAGCCTCATAAAAATTTGCTTCACTATTTTCTGTAGGATAAATTCTTTCATTAGCTGTAATGGTTTAACTTTGCAGTCACTGTCATTTTGGTGGGTACTAACTACCAGCTGATGCCATGTTCAGAGTCCTCATCCTCTTGTAATAATTCAGGAGTCTTCACCTTCGCTTCTCTTACAAATGGCCTAAGAGCCTCAAATTAAATTTAATTCACATAACAATTTGTGTCCTGATGCTTCCAGAAAATGAATCAAGGACCCTTACGTAGGTGGGCATTATTTGAGTAACAAGTTAATAGGTAACCTGCTTCATCTCAAGCACTTTTAGCCAATTTTTGGTGTGGCTCGGTTGAACTAAGTTCAGCCAAATTTCAGCTATGTTATTCCCAGGGACACAATCAGAACTCTATTTATGAACTAAGCCCTCTCCCTCCAATGTTACTTTTGATTTGATAGTGGGATAAAATAATCATTGAGAAAACACCAGCTTCAGACATTCTATGTTTAGCAATGCCTGTCCCACTGCTAACTCACAATAATGTCCTCTGTGGCCAGGAGTGCCCTATAGCAGCTTAGTCTTGGGAAGGGCCATAGCTCAGTGGCTGAGTGCATGTCTTGCATGAGAGGGCTTGCAGATTCAAGCCCCGCCATCTACAGAAAGGACTGTTGCTTGAAACCCTGAAGAGCTGTTGCCTGTCAGTGTCGAGAATACTGAGCTACTAGACCAGTCGGTTTGATTCTGTATAATAAATAAGGCAGCATCCTAACCCACTCTCCTGCCATTCACCATTTGGTCTTCTGCTCTCATTGCAGGTATCGAATAATGACACAATGCTGGCAACACCAGCCTGAAGACCGGCCAAACTTTGCCATAATATTGGAGAGGATTGAATACTGCACTCAGGTATCTATAACTTCTCATGGCAATTATTTTATGCTGTTTCTTCTAAGAAATGCCAGGGGCACATGGAAAAGAAACAATGGGTGAGCCAAGACAACCAGAGCACAACCTGGTGCCAATGTCTCTGACTCTTGTCCAACCCTTCCCCAGACCACCTGAAGAAGTGAATTCAGTTGCAATGCAAGCTATATCCGAGAGTTATTATGGATCAAAAGTGAAGTGCCCAGCCAGAAAACAAGCCCTTGTTCCTTTCAGAACTTGCCTTGAGGCAGGGTGTGATGGTGATTAGCGATGGGGGTGTGTTTGTGTGTGTGTGTGTGTGTGTGTGTATCCATAGGTTGGAATGCAAAGCAGACTCCTCACCTGATTTGATCCAGGTAGATTCTGAATTGGATCAGATCATGAATCCATTTCAAAAGCTGCAGTCCTTGCTACAAGGAGTCTGTTGGCTTCTGCTCTGATAGTAATTTTTTTATTTCCTTTGAAGAAGTTGGGTCTTCCAGACACCCAAAGCCTGGCTTGGCTGGCACATGGGACTTGATGTTCTTGCTCTCCCCTGTGCAATTCCCTTTGAGAGTGGTGGAATGATCTCGAGTCCCATTGCTCTCGGGGGATCTTGCTCTACTCTGTGCAAAGTGCATGGCAGCAAGAAACCACGCATTAGCTGCTTCAGGCTCATCTGCTTGCTCTCTTTCCCCACTAGAGGGAAAGGAAAAGGAAAGCCACGTGCCAGCAGGTCCAATGACCAAACTGGTGGGACAGCATCTCCTTTTTGTCACAGCGGGTGGTGCTGTGCGTTAAACCACAGAGCCTAAGACTTGCCGATCAGGTCGGCAGTTCGAATCCCCGCGACGGGGTGAGCTCCCGTTGCTCGGTCCCTGCTCCTGCCAACCTAGCAGTTCGAAAGCACATCAAAGTGCAAGTAGATAAATAGGTACCGCTCCGGTGGGAAGGTAAACGGCGTTTCTGTGCGCTGCTCTGGTTCGCCAGAAGCTGCTTAGTCATGCTGGCCACATGACCTGGAAGCTGTATGCCGGCTCCCTCGGCCAATAAAGTGAGATGAGCGCTGCAACCCCAGAGTTGTTCGCGACTGGACCTAATGGTCAGGGGTCCCTATACCTTTACCTTTACAGTGCCCATTTGTTTGCCCTCTTCCTCTGGGTCCAATCCACATGATCATCCAGAAGGAGAGAGTGCAAGGAAGGCAAGGGGAAGAGGCTGTGTTCTTCTGCCTCCTTGTTCTGGTTACTGTCTGCATGGTTAGAGGGTAGCTGAATAGGCAGCAACAGCAAGGAGAAGGAGCAACAGCAATAGCAGGTGGCCAAATAAACTGTGCGCCTGCTTCATTGTTGTGGCAATAGCAAGTGCCCCACGATCCTCACTGCTGATGCTGCTCCTATCCTTCTAATCCATCCTTTCTACGCACATCCAGCCGACACTGCTCTGTGATTTATTGCAGCAAATCCAGGGGGCAGCAGAGCCTTCAGCGCTTTCAAAACCAATCTCTTGGCCATTAGTGCTGTCCAGTAAATCCACACTTTTTTAGAATACCCTGCATTGAAGGAATACATCCCAGAATCAGATGCATGAAGAAATATTGCGCTCATTTAATATTTATAACCCACTTTTCTTCCCTAAACGAAAGTCAAAGTGGCCAACAGAAAAGCAATCAATGCAATAATGCCAGAATTGTTGAATTGTAAAATGTTTCCATCCAAGTATGATGTCCACTGCCACTGGGAACAAAAAATAATTTTTGCTCTCAATAAATTTATATTCTGCCCCACCCTAACATGTCTGAATAAGGTCATCATTTTTCTCCAGACCTGCAAGACATTTAAGTGTTCTGCTGCATAATAACAGATATTATTCAATAGTAGGTTTGTTATAAGACCATTCAAAGAGGCTTGCTGGATCAGGTCATGAGTCCACCTAGTCCAGCTACCTCTTTTCCACGGTGGCTAACCAGATGCCTATGGGAAACCACAAGCAGAGCATGAAGGCAATTGCCCCCGCCTGCACCGGCCCTCTAGCAACTGGAGCCATTGAGCAATTCAGTCCACATTTAAAGGCGAACCTACCTAATTCACAGTTTCCCAAACAATATGAGAACTGAAACACATATATCCTTTTAAATGTGCACTTCTCTGAATTTTGTAATGTAGTTCTCCAGGTAAGTAATGTGCATCAAGATTCATATACTGGGATAAAATGTCAATAAAAATGCATATATTCTTGGGTTTTTTAGTGCATAGTTTTTTTTCGGGGAAATTGCTTTGCAAAAATATGTAGGCAAGATTGCATACAAGGGTGGAATTCAATGACTTGCTGTTAGAAGCATTTTGTCATGGAAAGCATTTCCGATTGCTTTCCTCCTCTCTCCTCACCCTGTACGCTATTCTGGGGGTTCTCCCAACCTCCCCAGAGCCCCTTTTGGGAGGTATGGAGGCACAGGGCAGGAAGAAAGGGGGAGGAAGCAGACGGAAGGCTGCTGTTGACAGGACTCAATAGCTGACTCCTGCCCCAAAGAGTGTGAAATGCTGGTGAAATTTCATGAGGGTTTTAAGAAAACTGCAAACTGATCTGAAAATGTGGCAAGCTGAACTTAAGATTGGAAAAATGAGAAATTAAGAGAAACCAGAACTGACCGATTCAACCATCTCTACTCAAGTATGGAGGTTACCTGGCCTAACAGGTATATAGATGCACTTGCCCTCTGTAGATTTGTCCAATTGCTTTCTGGCAGTGAAGTCCATTAATTAATTGCACGCTGTGTGGAAGTAGTTGTTCCTCATAGCTGTCCTGAAAGCCAATTTTATTGGGTGATTGGGCATGCTTCTATTAGGAGAGAGAGAAAATCTTTTCACGAAGAAATGGTAGATTACTCCAGCAGCGCTCTGTAGCGTCAAGCAGTTAAAGCAAGCAGCAGCATGTTTTGAATCCCTTGTTTTTTTACTGTAGGATCCTGATGTGATCAACACAGTTCTGCCAGTGGAATATGGCCCCTGCATTGAGGAGGAGGAAAAGGTCCCCGTGCGCCCTGAAGACCCCGAAGGAATCCCTCCGTTGCTAGTCTTGCCGCAGAAAGAGAAAAAAGGTGTTGAGCAGCTCCTGCCTTCCCCACCGTCCTTGGCCTTAGCCATTGCTACAGGGAAGGCTCTGGTGAAAGCAGCTAGTGTCGATCCATCAGTCTGTGCTACTACACAGGCCCCCCTGGAAGGGGGACATGTCAACATGGCGTACACTCAGTCCAATCCGGCCACTGAGCTCCACAAAGGCCGAGGGTCCAGAAACAAGCCTACCAACCTCTGGAACCCGACCTACGGCTCCTGGTTTTCAGAGAAGCCCATTGTCAAAAACACTTCACAGGTGGAGAAAGAGGCAACTGAGAGGGAAGGTCCGGGGCATGAAGGGAACTGTACTTTGGGGCCCAGCATTGTGACTGGAAGGCTGCCAAGCTCCTCCCTTCTTCTAGAACCATCTTCCCTGACAGCCAGCGTTAAGGAAGTGCCTCTGTTCAGGCTCCGCCATTTCCCCTGTGGAAATGTTAACTATGGATACCAACAGCAGGGCTTGCCCTTGGAAACTTCGGCCCCACCCTTGTGCCAGCAGCTGCGAGGGCCCTCCCCTTAGGAACAAGGCCAACTCCCCCCACCAGGGCCCCTGGAAAACATCCCATCCTTTTGACTCTCTTCCTGTGGGACTCGTAAGCCTTGGTGGAAACATCGGCATCACCCAAACAAGCACGAGCGCAGAACGAGATGCCCTTCTGTAATGTGCCAATGCGCTCTGAAGTGCCACCCTTGGAAGCTCTGCTTTTCGAACCTGCAAGAAGCTTCCGTTTGTCAGAGCGCGCACACCCCTTACACACACACTCAAAACACCCAAGGACAACAGTATTATCTGCAAGGCCCCGCTCTCAGTTGCATAAAGTCATCTGCATGGTTGTTCTCTGTGCCCTTCCCTGTGCGCTGCTTCCTTCTCTGTTGTTTATGTGCCGTTTCAAGACTCACTGTCAGAGAGTTTAATGTCCGGAGATTTCCCTGTACTGCCAGATGCAGCGTCAGGGAAATCCCTCTTGCTGCCAGAGATTTGAGGAGGATGGGGAAATGTTGCACTCTCGCCAAAATTCAAAATCAGATAAACATGGACTCCCAGGGGGCATGTACCCAAACAGGAAATCAGCTCCAACATGGCCCTTCCGCAAGCATGCACAGCTATTGTGGTACTCTTAAGGGTAGCAGAAGCACATTTGCTTCCACGCCTTTGGTCTACAAGATGGAAACTGCAGGAATTTAAGGAGCATGGTGAAAGTCAGTGATTTAGTTTGATTGAAAAGGTGATGCCCTCTCCCCCTTTTCTCTGTTGTGGTTGTGGGACGCCAAGGGTCAAATACTTAATCCTCCGTGTTGTAGTTGGTTATGCCACATGCTAGAGGATAATATTATCGAGGTGGTTAAGAGTCAGGTTGTTCAACAATGAAATCACCGCTATTATGCTTCAGTTAATACTATGGGGCAGAGTTTAGACAAACAGAAAGTAGTCGATTGCCGTGGTGTGTGCTGACTCCCATTTTTTTCCAGTGAATAAGGATATGATTCTATTTAGTATTAGAATTGCATTGCTGAACATGGCACTGTAGGAGATGCGCCAAAGCAAGTGTGTTTTAACAAACGTTTTAGAACAACCACAGTAGCCAACTCTCTAAGTCATTGTTTTGACAAGAGTCAATATCCACACAGAGAAAAATCAGGACTTGAGCATATGATGTAAAAATTACTTGCCAACTTCAGTGCATTCGCAGACTCAAACATACCATCAATCCATGCTTCAGCATATTTCACAGCTTATCTTATCATGCTATCGGAACTGAAACAATCTGTCAAAATATCCTGCAATGAACTGGGGCCCAGAATTGCTCTTGCTTGAGCACAGGCAGCAGAAAGAAAGGCATTAGTGGAGAGGGTAATGCCTGTGATTCTCTTGCATAACCATGGTGCTACAAATTAGGAGACCACACCACTATTGCAGTTGACCACTAATAATCCTTGTTTCCCCACTGACACTTTGAGGCAATAGATCACCCCCCATGGAAGCTGTATATATGGGCATACAAACCTCGTGCTCACATTCGTTCCCATGAGCAGAGTAAACGAGGAGGAAGCTTGGTTTGTGTCTCTTGCCTCGCTCAAGAACTTATAGCTACTAAATAAATGCAGGTGCAATCCTGTGCACGATTGCACTGCATAAGGCTCATCGATTCAATTGGAATTGATGTATAAATGAAGAAATCTGACCTTCCTGAGTGATAGAGAAAAGAGATCCACTTTCCACAGATACTTGTTTTCTGGAGGAGCAGTAAATCAATGGGGAATGGCCTTGAATCCTTAGCTGCAAATTACAGTTGGACAAATCTAATCATGGATCCCCATTGTACAGTAATGTGTCTTGCTCCCATCACGGGACAACCAAGAACTTTGAAGTGCAGCTCAAACAGATAAAAGTATTGGGCCTACTTCCAGCCGTCACAGCCACTGAAGGTATTTATATATTTTTTCTTGAGTTCATAAGGCAGCTATAAAAAATGCTTCATTTGAAAAAAGTGTGCCTGCTCACCGAATCAGAGGCAGCGTTCAGTTCATTATAGTTTGGTGGATGCTGTGCCTGAAAGTCCCACTTGCTCACAGCAGGGAGCATGTTATACTGTCTCTGATGACCCCAAGGGGCAATTAAAAAGTACAACTTAACACGCTGTAAGATACCTGAGCTTAAAAGAATGGTCATCTGCTAAAACAGCCAAGTTCCTGTGCTGTTATTACAATCCACTGCAGATTGGCTGGTTCATGTGCGTGATTAACATCAAGGCACACTGCAGAGCCTCGCAGTCCAACCCACTCCTGGAAGAAAAAGCACTAGCCAGGAGCTTCTCCAGTACAGCATCCTTTTGTGTTACAGCTGTGGGGGAAAGCTCATGAAAAGCTTCCTTAAAAACAGCCCCCCCCCCCGCATCACCACCACCCAAAGTAGAGGAATATGAATGGCAACCTTAGAAGCATAGAATGAGCTATGTCTTATACCATTACTTGTTTGTGAAGGTTCTATGCCACATTTGTAGCATGTCACAACTCTCAGCAGCAGAGCTATTTATCCAGGGTCTTTCATTAGGGAAATGAAACTAAATCCTGTTACACACCCAGCAGAGGTGTGCAATAAAGGATTTCAGTCAGAATACTGTAAAATAGCTCGTAGTATTTATACTTGGTGAGATAAAGCTTACCAACACATATGCTTTGTTAGCCGAGGCACAGACGGAGGTTTCCGTATCACCAGAAATAAATGGAAACACTGGCAGAGGCAGGCTTTGCTCCTTAAACGACACCACCTAGGCAGAAGCCGTTTCCATGACTTTACCATGAGTTAGGCAGCAAGGAGTATGAAAGAGCTGGAGCACCATCGCTGCTTTCTAAATGTATTTTTATTTCCCAGTGCCTGATCAGAGACTCACATTGATTCCACAACATTAAAATCTTAATAGAGACTATACAGGAGAGCAAAATCACGGGCTTTCAGCAGTTCCAGTGCAATGTTCACTTCAGCGTCTGCGTTTGGCCTTTTATAGCACCAGAGATTAGCCAGGAGACACAATGGAGCTTTTGAGACAAGAAAACTATGAGCAAAAACAGCCTCCCAAAGTTATTTACCCTATTTGTGGGCACTAAATGTAGGAAGGTCATTTATCCTAAAGCAATTGGGGCAGAGGGGTAGAATTGGCCCAGAAGGTATCAAAGGGTATGCAAGGAAAAGGTTTGGTTTGGTTCATTCACCTAACCCTAGGACTGGAAGATAGCCCATTACTTCCTTCAAGTGTCATGGTTTAGGGGAGTCTGGCAAAAGACAACTCTCCACAAACCTGTCAGAAAATTATTTTCTCTGAGAGGTTTTAGGACAACTCTCATCTAAGAATTGACTCTGCTTCGTGTGACATTAGGCATGTATGAAGAGTCCCATATGCTCAAGTGCAAAATACTGTTGATTTGAGTAGCCAATGAGTGCATTTTCTCACCCAATCCAGTGCAGGAGGACTCAAAAGCAACCCCCAGCTCAGCTTTTGTGGGGCTTGCCTCCAAGTGAGCATAGGAGTGCAGCACCATCGAACGTCCCTCACACTTGTTTCCTTTCCCCATAAGGATGCAGAAGTTCAAAATGAAGTGGTTTTGGTGGAGCATTTCCCAGTCATTTTTCAGTGCATGACTAGGTACGGCAGCTGTATGCCAAGACTTTCCTTTTATGTGTCTGCTCATATAGGTGAGGCCACCAGATACGTCTAAACCTTGAGCAAGTACTACCTTTTCAAATGCCCTTTCACAGCTCCGTAACCTCACCCACGGAAGTCTCAACGGAGTTATGTCTGAACCTTCTGTACCCAGCCTCTCCTTCTGTATCAAGGCTTTGTCATTAGGAATGTGTGTCACATCTGTACAGAAGCTTATGCAACATTGCTCATAAATCAAGGGCCTATGCGTTTCAGGGATCCTTCTCAAGATAAAATGCTAATATATGATCATTAAGTATTTTGTATTGTATTTGTATTGTAATCAAGTGTAGTGAAGCTAAAGGCATGAAGACAAAATAAAATGACTGTAAAGGAAAGCATGCGCCTGGCTGTGTATTCTCTCTACAATGGCTCACCAAGCCAAGGAGGCTTTTAATTCAGCACATGAACTGCTAAGCTTGGCCAGGGGGTAAAATGCAAGTGATAATTTAGCACAACAATATTAATAAAGTCCCATTTTGACTCCCCAAGTCATGCAAAGTTCTTGTTGAACTAGAATGAAAGTTACCCAGGCTACCTGGCGGAGGTGACAAATTTCCTATACTGGTTACAGAACAATTAATTGAGATGGGGAGGTACAGCTCTTCTAAATGCACCACTAATGTTCTTTTAAGGCCTGGCTGATCATTAGGGTAAGTTGGATTTCACTCCAGAGAAGCTCTTCTTCTTAATATTTCTGTCCACCCTTCCTAATAAAGGAGCCCAGCACATCAACCCCCAAAGTGGTAAAGGAATTCAATCAAAAATAAAACATTGTTATCTAAAAACATTTAAAAAGCCACATAGCTTCACAGGCAATAATTTCAAGGTTGCCAGGAACAGTATCTTTAACCCATCAAATACCTGGGTGACCAGGGGTGTTTTTAAGATCATCCTGAAAGTTAATTATCAGGGAGACCACACCTCACTAGGGATGGCATTCCGCAAACGGGGAGCTGCCACTGAGAGGGCCCTGTCAACAAACAGCCCTACATTATACTGGCACTGGGTTACTGGGTTAATAAAGTAGTTACCTTTTTCTATATTCAGTTCATTTTATCCCTTGGTGACTATGCATGGCCTACTGGTATATTCATTTCCTTTCTAATATACAGCAGAACTCATTCTGCAAGCAGTCCTTCTTAATACTGAAGCCATGTAGATTTTATGCTGATAGTTTGGGCAGACATGATCTTAAGATACACCTGCAAGAGCAAATAGGAAAAATGAGGCAGTTCATATTAGCGCAAGAATTTTTCTTTCAATAGTACCAATGTTTACCTTGTAAGTCACAATCCCTAGAGGAAGAGGAGGGCAAAAGAAAGATACCATCCGACCAATACATAGGGAATGCACAAAACATTTTTATGTTCAAAATCAGCATGTCTGTAGAGTACATCAATATATTACAAACATAAAAGGTGTTTAAACATCTGTTTTGTTATATTACATCTGCTGCTTTCTATCCTAAATGCATAATGTGCAAGGTAACATTATAAGAAAGCGATTCAAAAAAAGGATACTCGGTCAGTGATAGCTCAGTTTTCTTAAAAGCAACAGGCATCGTTAAAACCAAACGACCATTAACAGCACTCTCATTTAAAAATACATTTAAACACCCAAGGAAACAGATGTCAGACATGGCAAGATTCAGTGCAACAAGGTGCATCTGGATCCTCAAATGCATTTCTGCAGTTTTCAGATGGCTTTTAATTAAGAACAAGTTTATAATCACAGTTTACAACCATTGCCCTTAGTTTAAAAATACCCATTCGCTATAAAGCAATATTGCAGCTTCGTCGTGCTTAATGTAGATCAGGGGGAAATGGTTCTAGCAATGTTTAAAAATATTATCTATACACTTTTATAGACAGCTAGAATGTAGTTTTACTTTTGAGTGCAATTTGACAAGATACCTTGGCCAGGATTCAACTAAGGAGTCCCACGAGGGGAAGGCTGTGCAAGGACTGCTGTTAGCACAAGGGAGGCTTTACCATAACACTACACTGAATTCTTCCCCTTATTTTCAAGGATGAAGCCACTTAGTGACTTCTGTGGCTTTTAAATTATCTGAATCCATTTAATAAGGGTTCAAAATATGTCATAACAATTTTAAATAAGAAATATTTTTTAACAATACAATTTATAAATTTATAATCACTCACTTATTTAAAGAGAAGCGTAGTGCGGTAAAATAATCATGTTTTAAAGTTTTGTTTTTTTATTTCAAGGTACATCATGCTTCTAGGCAACAATGTAGCAACTACATTATATAAAAATGGCAAGGGCTTCAACACCTAGCACTGTGACAAGCTTTTCCTAAGGTTGGCGGTTACAGTGATACAGAATTCTTATTGCACATGGGATATTTGGGATTCAAGCACTGAAATATAGGTCTCTCTTAAATGTTCTGCCCAGAGCCAGGAAGTGGTGGCCTGTGGGCAAGATGGTCAGCTGCCATATGGCCTAACGCAACCTGCAGTGGCTTGGCATAGTAAGGCAAGCTAAAGGTTCCAGGTCAACCAGGTGGCGGTTCTAGAGGAAGAGGAAACTTGAACCTGCAACAACCATGGAATCTCCCATAGGCTTTCTACAAGCTTCTCCTCCCAGAAGACTAAACTAGGGTGTTTTAACCAAGGTTAAGAACACTGTCAAAAATCAGAAGGAAGAAAGGCTCCCTCGTCACCTACCCATGAGTGGGCACGTTTCCTAGAGGAGGAGGTGGTGCAAATTCATGCACACATTATCTTAAACCCAATACTGCTACCTCACCTTAAAATGACCCGTTGGCCAATCTGATTGCTGGCTGGAGGGCTTTGCTGAAGGGCATTTGATGCATGCAAAACGTTGCAGTGTTACAGGCTTCAGTCTTGACTAACAAAGTAATTTCTCCAGAACTTGAGTGGGGAAACTCTTCAGAAAGGAGAAATAAAAGTGCATTAATACTTGTTCCAATGGCATTTTTGGAAAGTGCTTCTGGCATGCTGCTGCCTTTAAAATACACACGCATGTCCATTATACAGTATATCTCTATATACTGTAACAAAAAGTGCTTTTACTATTTACCTGAAAATATTTGTGCTGCTTTATTCTTTTTTCCCTTTCTTCTATTCAGGATGCTTCTGTATGTAGCATGGAAGGAGCACATTCTTTTCTCTTTTCAACTGGTTGCTTTGTGCTTGGAGGATCTGTCTGGATAATAAGCTACCTGTCTCACAACATTTTCCCCCCTAAATACTGTCACTTCCCTCCCTTTTTATTGCTATTTTTTCCCCAAAGAAAGTGAAGACTGTTTAGCAGGTTGACAAATCCTGCTGCTTGTTTAACAAGCTCTGCGATCTCAAGTCACTTTACAGCTTCATTAGAATGTGGGATGGAAACATCATTTGTAAAGTAGCAAAGCATGTCAACATGGAGCCAGATAAAAAACAGATTATTCAAATAACAGGACTGCTCAACCCCAAGTTGTTTTTTTAGTATGTAAGCAGCTTTCGGGTGAGGACCGTTCTGTAGGGGAAGCTATTAAGATTTCATTCCTCAAGAGTCATAATGCAACTCCAATCTTGCTAGAGCTGTGCAAGTGTTATACAAATGCAGTTTTAGGACTTTGGGTAAGGCAGAACTTCATGCAGGCGATGGCAGGATTGTCTTGTGTGCTTTATTTCTTACGCCCTCATCTCAAGAGCTAGAGGAGTTTGCTTTCAGCAGATATCATCCACAAGTTTTGCACCGTTGATCCCTCGGTAAGTGACTCGGCTCGGCCGCACCAAGACTCCATAATTTGGCTTGCAAGTAAAGTACCGCTTGTCACCCACAGAGCCGTCATTCTTGCCTTTGGCACTTCGGAGTTCCAGGCCAAGCCAGATGCCTGGAGCAAAGTCTGTGGGCCCAATGTAGCGAATGATGCCCATCTCACTGGAGCTGCTCAGGAGGACCTGGGAGCCTTCGTGAAGCTTGACGGGCCCCTCAGCACTGGCCGTAGTGGTGCTGCTCCAGCTGCGTCGCAGGGAAGCATTTTTTGACCTGGGCAGATAAAAGAAGGCAACAGGTGGACCATTTGTTAAATGCACAAGATACTAAGATTGCATAGCACACAGAGGAAATCTGCCACTGACTTACTAAGATAAAGACTTCAGGGCCTCCTGATATGGACCAGATTGCTTCTGATCTGGCAATGGCAGTAAAACATGCCTTCAGTTAAAGGCCACATGACAGGCTCATCATCAACCCAAGAGAAAAGCCTGCGTATCCTTGTATCACAAGGTCAACAAGCTTTTCAAAAGGATAAGATGGTGAAGTTTTCCTACCAATGCAAATAGCAGCTCCGAAAGAGCTATTTTTGGCAGGGTTGCAGCATGGGAAGAAAGGGTTAAGAGTCTCCTCTTTGCCTGCTGTGATCCCAATAATTATTAAGCCAACTCACCTACCATTTTCATTTTTAAAAGAATGCGTTAAATGCAAAAACACATTTGATGTCCTGTCTAGTTTGGCCCTAAGCCAGCTCCTGTTAAAAGGTAGTGGGAAAATTGGTGTGTGTGTATCAGTTGGAGCATTTTGGCCTAGCTGCTGAGCTGGCAAGGAATGTGCACAATAATTCTCAGAACTGGGATCCTAGCACAGGCCTATTTCTTTACCATTCTGATTTCAGTTATTAATTCTAAAATGTATAGCCAGCTTTTCCTGACAGCCATCACTGTGCAGGAACAAGACTTGCAGGCAAGCAAAAAAGCATCACTGCCATTGAGACTTCCTATAACCATTCAGGATTAGTGTTGGGAGTTATTCAACAATATCAAAATGACTCTGTGGGCTACGACCCTAAAGACACTGGAAAGGGAGTAATCTCCAGTGAATACAGTAGACATACTTCTGGCTAAACATGCATAGGATTGCACTGTTAATCACTAAGATGCATGCCTCCAGAGACAAAAAGAGTGCTGAATTCATCTAATCATAGCAGACAACACATGCATTCCCTTTTCTAAGAGCCACTCACTTGACAAAGGAGTTTCTCCTGTTTAATTCCTTTTGGGAAGACGCAGAGGTTGTGCTAAAACTTCGTCGGAAACCTGAACATGATAAGAAAAACAAACTTCAATTCAGTCTATTAAGTGGCATACATATATCTAAGCCTATTTCCCCTCAATATCCATAGAGCACACAAAAATCAGTCTTTCACCTTTCCTCAACACTCATTTATTCAGTTCCTTTTTTACAGTGCTGTTTTCTCAGGCTCCATTCAGCTGTGATCTGTCCCACTGAAAGTAATGGACACTGCACAGCATTGCTGAGCTGTGTCTAGAATGACTAGTTCAAAATCTTGCCAAATCAGCCCCAGAGCCTGGGTCTTAGGAAACAAGTCCACAAACAAAGGCAACTTAACACATCAGTAAAACCACACAACAGGTAGGCAAGGTTATGCCCATATTTCACTGAGAAAGATCATAGAATTTTGGCATTGGAAAGGATCCTAAGGACCACCTAGTGCAACCCCTTGCAATCACACTAGGAAGTTCTGAGAACCGAGCAGGAATATTGAAAATAATAATAAAATGCCTTTTAAAATGTCATTTTGTGTTTGTTTCAAAAAGGAGGGGTTACAGACTTTAAAGAAAAACAAGGCGAAATGGGAGGGAAGAGAGAAATGGAAAAAGCTCCTGCCTTGAGGCCTTCCCATTTCACTCTCACCATCCCCAAGTAGCTACAGTTGCTGCAATTTGCACAGGTAATATGAAGCAATGAAATCAGGTACTTGTCAAATTCTTACCGGGGAGAGAATGATTCATTTTACTTGATGAAACATCTGTGAGGGAGTCTAGCGATCCCACTAGCCTGCAAATGAAATAATATGTTTAACACTTCTCTCTCTCAAGGCGGTGAAGAAGAAAAAGAACAGTCCAATTCTTATTTAGTATTGTTTCTCCCTTTGTTCCATTCCCTGCTCTGGAAATTTAGAATGCACTGCCAAAGTCTCCTTCCATTTCTTCTGCTACGATCGTGCCACTCTTCTATGCTTCTCCCCATCAGCTTCCAGCTCATTTTCTTTCCACTTCACAATCTCCAGGACACTCCCCACACACCACCTGCTGTAATTCAACTTCCTATTTCCTCTGGCCTGTGTGCTCTCATCTAATCTCCTTTGCATATATGTTGTTTTCCCTTCCAAACACAGATTGCTCCCCTCAACTAATCTAGTCAAAGAACAGAGATGATCTATAATTTGGTAGCAGACTTGTGCTGGCACTCCTCTGGGTTTCCCTCCAAATGGATGGAAGTAGTCTGGGTCAAACTGTGAAGCCAAACCCGTTTTGTCCCGCTGTCATGAACTCTGCACTTACCTCTGCACTCTCGATGGTGGTGCAAAGACACCATATCTGGGGAGGCAGCTGAAGTACTGCATTCCTGCAACTGAACCATCATTCTTGCCATGAGGTTTGTCCAGTTCTATTCCACACCAAACCCCTGCAAAACCAGATGTTTTAAGAGAGTTACGGGTAGGGCAAAGATGCACTCTTTCCAGTTTTGCTACAGCTATCTACCTGTATGCCAAAGAAGCATTCTGCTCTTGGCAAATTTAAATCTACAATTAGCAAATAAGAAGTAGGAATTGAGAGCAGAGAAAAAAGAACGCCTCTTAAATAGATCAGCTTGAAGAAGCGATCAAGATGAATAAGCATTCTCTCCAAATCTTGCTTCAACTTTTGAAGTAGCACTTAATCTTAAAGATTTTAGAAAGGCAAGGAAAGCAGAGAAGGAGAGGCTTCTAAAGTGTTGTGCATCCAAGTAAGGTAAAGGTAAAGGGACCCCTGACCATTAGGTCCAGTCGTGACCAACTCTGGGGTTGCGGCGCTCATCTCGCTTTATTGGCCAAGGAAGCCGGCGTACAGCTTCCAGGTTATGTGGCCAGCATGACTAAGCCGCTTCTGGAGAACCAGAGCAGCGCACGGAAACGCCGTTTACCTTCCTGCTGGAGCGGTACCTATTTATCTACTTGCACTTTGACGTGCTTTTGAACTGCTAGGTGGGCAGGAGCAGGGACCGAGCAACGGGAGCTCACCCCGTCGCGGGGATTTGAATCGCCGACCTTCTGATCAGCAAGTCCTAGGCTCTGTGGTTTAACCCACAGCGCCACCCACGCCCCGTGCATCCAAGTAAGACAGTGCAATAAAGCTTTCAGAACTGTGGGTCTCTAAATGTACACAGCCAAGGCTGCCTTCTTCGTCCTGATCCAAAAGTGTGCAAGCAATACTTTGAACTGCTGCTGCTTTCATTCACTTGTCTTCCAAGATATAAGAACCTTCTAGTGTGCACTGCAAGAAGCAAATAAATTGTTTGATGGAGCTTTCTTGAAAAGTTATTTCCTCACAGGGCACCGAGAAAGTCATCAGACAGCAACACTTTCATTTAAACACTACAGTCTGTGTTGCATTTGCTAATTCTGAAGAAAGTTCCATAATGCCCTATTTCTCATGCTATCCAACTCCATTAAGACTCAACATTAAAATTCAAGTCATTTGGCGCTTAGGGTGCAGTTTTTAAGGGCAATGCTAATTACAAGCTGAAGCAGCCAGAACTCCATCATGCATTTAAAAGACTCGGCTGGGGAAGAGTTGTTTTCTTCCTGCCTTCAAAAGAAATAGCGACAGATTCTCTGCCAGTTTATCAGCAGCAACACTTATGCAACTAAATATGCCTTGGCTCACTACTGAAAGCTGTCATCTGAAGTAAGATGCTACAGGGAGGAGTTTTTCTACAAAAGAGCAAGCTTTCCCTGAGGTCAAAACACACATCAGAGGTTTTCTGAGATAGATTCCTCCCTCCCCAGCCACCCATACCATTTATTTTAACAGAATAAGCACCATACGTAGTAAAGGTAAATCTCGCACACCAAAATAAGCACTATACCTATAATCCCAGTATCAAATAGTGGTGCTATTTGGATAATTGTTTTCAGTTCTGAATAAACTATAAATGCCACATACACCCCCCGAATCCAAGCAAGTTCAGGGTGATAATTGGTGTGTGTGTGTGTGTGTGTGTGTGTGTGTGTGTGCAGTGTGCAGTGTGCAGAGGCAAAGTTTAATAGTCCCTAAATGCCCTGTGGACAAGTAAAATGTGTTCCGTTTCTAGAGTCGCATACAATAGTTAATGAGCTTTGCACCATCTGTTGACTGGTAGTTCAGCATGGAAATATCCAAAACAGGAAGTGCAGATCACTTATGCTTCCTGCTCCTTGCATACTAAAGTACAGTTTTAAAATTACTCAGATTATTTATCTGCAAGCACTATACACTTGACTGAGGGGGCTGAACAAATGCAGTTGAATTTGTGTATGTAGTTATCAGAGGTCAGACTTCTTCAGCAAAAAATGACATCTTTGGTTTTATGCTGGTGGATATTTTTATAATGCCAACACAACTGCTTTTGAAAGGACACATAGCTCAGCAATGCTTTGCATGCAGATGGTTCCAGGTTCAAATTCCAACTTCATCTCTGGCATCTCTGTTTACTAGAATCTGCTTTCCGATTTTATTTTACATGGATTGTTCACTTTATTTGTTTTGAATTGTTATTTTATAGTATTTAACTAACATTTTACATTGTTTCTTACTGGAAGCTATAATGTAAATTCTTCTGAAAAATGAAGCCCAGGAAACAAATTAAATGCTTTATTTTCTCTGACAAAAGTCTTAGCTTCAGTCACAGATCTAAAATACACTAGGCAATCCTAGATTTGCCCTAAATGTTCACGCAGAAAGCTTACCTGGTGCAAACTTAGTTGTCCCATAAAATCTAACTATTCCAGTTCTCTGTCCTACCACCAGTACTCTGTCTCCAATCTGAATCTCCCCTTCATCAAAAGGATTTCTTCTTGAAGATGGAAAAGTGTTGTTTCTTCCTGTTCAACCAGATTTAAGGAAATGGAGAAGATATTTGAATAATGTAAGAGAAAAGGACCATTAATATTTATTCGTATTGAACCAATATAGTCGGTGCCTCAAATAAAACTAAAGAAGATCTCAGCAGCAAGTCCAGAGAGCTAATCAAATATGCCTATGCGGTCTTCAGGCTAAGTTAAAATATACAAATTATATGGAATCAAGATGGGCATACCCAAAAAGTTTTAGAAACTAAGAACTAGGAGCAAAATTGTAGCAGGCTATGGGAATCAGATCTCTGCTCCCATTTGCAATGGGAAATTTATTTCCTTCTTTTACTTGTGGGGTTAATTCATGAAGCCACAAAAAGCTAGCATCTTGGAAAAGGAGTCTCTAAATTAATTTTAGTATAATACAAGGGAAGACTGAATATTAATTTAGAAAGCTACATGGAGTACTCACGGCCAAGTATAGACATTACTTCAAATCAAGAAGATGATGCATTTTTTTTTCTCCTGCAGGGTGAGTTGAGCTTCCCACTGCAAATGACAGATGCACTTGCTTTGGATTTTTAATTAATAGACAGCCAAACATACGCAGGTTTACTTAGAAATAAGTCCCACTGAATTAAATGGGGCTTACTCTCAAGTGTGCATTTTTCACTCACACTCAATGGTTGAGCTGGGCTGTCTACTTTTCTAACCAACTGTTTAAAATGCCACATATATGGGTATTGAAAAGTTCATTCAGCACTTTCTATTATAGAAAATCAGGCCAATGTTTCTAAAAGTTGAAAAAGTATTCCAGGGATAGTTGTGAGAGGCAGTTCTTACTGTCACAAATGCTAGCCAATCAGTGCTGTGTACAGCTGGTTTCTTCCGACAAGTGGTAGAGGTGGCTTCCCCTAAGCTGAATGCTGGAGAGAGGTCTATATCTGACCTAAACACTTCAGGTCCACTTCCACAGCAGCTTCACTTCTCATTTTTAGGCATGTCTATACACACACCTTAAGAACTGTATGAAAGGTGTTAGCCTACTCAAATAAGTACTATAGAAAGTCACATCATAGTAGTTTTATGAGTGCAAGTATCTGAGTATCCTAGAGGTATGAAAACACATACAGGTAGGAACACGGCCTCTCCTACCACCATGTGATGATGCGTGAACAGGAGAGGCAGTTTCCACAACAGGACCTGTTCATGCTGTTCACAAGGTGGCACTTACCAAAATGGTTAATTCAGCCTTGTAATCCCACCCATATTCCAACTACAAAAAACTCATCTAGAAGTCAGCAAATGACTTGTTTTTATCTTAATAGCTGCAGAAAGAAAAGCCCAGACTTACACTTAAAGGAAATGGACCTCTTAGTGCCACCACCGTCTTCACATTACTATTTAAAAAGCAACTGCAGTGAAAGCATACCTTTCGTTGCAGCAGAATGGCTTTTCAAGTCTTCCTTCTTATTTTTCCTTGTGGTATTCCACTTCTTTGAGCAATTCTGCTTGCTGTCTAAAGATGTAGTGGAAGAGGAAGAGCTGTTGGATCCAAGGGAAGTTGCTTTTTCTAAAAAAAAGAAGAAGAAACCAAAGAATTATTCAGACACACAAAATAAAGAAAAAGATGCATACAAGACAGGAGATGTCAAAGATGTCATTCACCCAAGTAAGAGAAGAAAAGAAACCATCTGCATAAAGCTAACTTTTCATGATGGACACCACTTAACAGTCTTTCAAACCCACTTTAATATTGTGTAATACTTGTAAGCAGGGAGCATAATTGTAAAAATAATGCCGCCTCAAGTAATAAAAGACATCAGCCTTTTGCTTTTGATAGCCAATCTATTAAATCTTTGATGAGAAACAGGGAGTGTGACATTTTGCGGGTGAATTATGAAGTGCGTGGATTAGTGCCTACTGCATGCTATTATGCACCGTATCAATATTAAAATCCAGTCTATAAAATAAGATTGGGAGGTAAATCACTTTCATTTCAATTTGTGAAATCTTGATGTTCAAGCTGCCTAAAGAGATTTATCTCTAGCTTTTCTCTTCATATAGCTTCCTCTCCTGCCCTATTCTAAGTTAAGATCTTGACCCTTGGTGTATCTCAACCATGAAACTGGATATCTTGGCAACAGAGCAGTCCAAATCCCCCTTGTGCCAGGCTGACAGGCGAGGGAGAGGGCTGGATTGGGCGAAGAGATCGCTCTGCTCCGATCTCCCATCTAAGCTGGCCTCCCACCAGCCAGCACAAGCATCACTCCATCAGTGCTGCCCTTCCCCTCCACCCACCAAACCTGCAAGTGGGAGTGCTGCTGGTGGGATGCTAGGTCACAGCCATTGGAAGGCCCCTGAAATGGGCTGCTCCAGCCGCACAGAAGGACTGATCCAGCCTGGCCTGAGTCTGACCCCAAGCCTGTCTCACTGCTTATCACATGAAGGCATCAGATCCGATCACTGCACCAGCTCCAGGATGGCGTAGCCCCAAACATCTTTGACTCCACCTATCACGTGCTGCAGGGCTGCAGGTGCGACAGTGGAGCTATTGCTCTGCAAAGCCACAGCAGCGGAGGGGGGGAGGTTGGATTGCAGCCTTTTATCTGTATTGGAAACTCTGAGAGTTGGGGGGGGGGGCAGCTGCATGTACTAAGCTTTAGCGTGGACCTGTATCATTGCGGGATGACATCACAAAGAGCTCCTAAATTGCTACAGCATCTTAAATGTGTGACCTTAGTGTGTCCATGGCTATCATATGGGGGGGGGAGCCCTTGAATTTTGCAAGGCCTATCAAGATTGCCATAAGCAGTGCAACTTGCAAAGAAGGATTGCACATCTTCATTATAAAAATCCCCTTCCGGCCAATAACAATGAGACTCCCATGTTAAGGAATGCAACTGATTGAAGTGGCAATGCGGTCTGTGGGATGCAGCATCTAGAGATGTGACCTGGAAGGGTGGCCAGCAGAGAGGGACTAAGCATCAAAGGAGTTGAGCTCCCCCCCCCCCCCCAGTTCTGCTCTATTCCATTCCCTACACCCCATACATGCACCACATTCCTCCTTGTTAGGGTTGATCCACATTTACTTTTTGCCCCGCTCTTTCCAGGCAGAGCAGGCTCCCCACCCCTGCCAGAGCTTTCTCTGTGAAAACTCACTCTCCAAAGCTGGATCAGAGCAAATGTCAACTCGGGGTTTTGCGCAGATTGACGTTTGCACTGATTTTGGGGTTTATTCTGTTAAAGCTCCAGAGGGAGGAGGCACTCGGACATGGAAGTTTAAATTACAGGCCATGCCTAGAAAGAGTGGAGGAAAGGTAAGTGTAGATAAGACCTTAGTGAAGTGATCACAGGGCTTTATGGAGCCAGAATACAGGAACAAAATAGTTTTAAGTGGCATGGTTCTACGGTTCTCTTTGGGAGAGACTGTTATGGGATTTCTCTTAAGTCACGCCAAGTGCAGAAGCCAAAAATATCTAAAGAACGCATACCTTCTTTACCAGGTGGAGTTTTCATTCCTTCTTTGCTGCCCAAAAATGTGGAATCTGGGGTGCTGTCTTTTTTCAGTGCAGATAAGCCTGTGAGCCAAACCAAATCAATGAAACCATCGTAGTCTAGTAATAATTCTTCTACCTTCCAAAGAGCAAACAGGCAGCAGAACAAGATCAACTAAAAATCCAACTACTACTACAAAATTTGTGAGTCGTATCAAGAGATTTCCCTCATCCTTTTACACCTGTATCTGAAGAAGTGTGCATGCACACGAAAGCTCATACCAAGAACTGACTTAGTTGGTCTTTAAGGTGCTACTGGAAGGAATTTGTTTTGTTTTGACTATGGCAGACCAACACGGCTACCTATCTGTAACCTTTTACACCTATGAGTAAAACACGAATACCAAGTCATATTTTCCCCACAAGAAGACAAAATAGTGAAAAGCTCAGTGGTACAACTTATGCCTTGAATGGAGAGGATTCCCAAGTTCATTCCCAGTTAAGCGATCTCAGGCATCAGACTTTGAGAAAACCTCTGACGGAAACTCAGAAGGCATTGACTCAAATGGTACTGCACCAGAGGGAGAAGAGGCACTTTTCTATGGGAAGAAGTAGTGCCTATTTTGGGCAGTGGGCTATTAGGCTACTAGAAACGGTTTTGTGGGCCAGATGTGGACTGTGGGCTCAGCAGACCTGATTTAAACAATAACAATCTGAACAAACATGAATATTCAGAACTAAGGTGTCTTTCTTATTTCTTGCCCCTTTTCAGCACAGGATTGAAAAAAGTACTTAATTGCTATTTTTTTTATTTAGTTTTTTTTTATCACCCATCAATAGGGTTACAGAACTTCTTTAAAATGCTATGCATGTGCAAATATCCCACATGATACCAGGAGCAACATCAGCCTATTGGAAAGCATGTGGGGAGACTGGATATTACATACATATGTGGTGGTTTTGCAAATCTCTTTACCCATTTTGGGTTTTGGAATTTAAAGTATTCAGTTTAATATACAAAACAGACCTACAACCCGGTCCTCAACTTGCTTTACTTGGAACAAAGCACCTGTCTACTCCACCAATTGCTCCTAAAGAAGTTTTAACATTCCTCCTGACATCAGCATGTATGGAAATAGTCATGCGAGGGCACACTGCCTTGGGCTTGAACATGGAAACAAGGTACCTCCAGAGCATGGACAACAGTCCTGGCTGAAAAGCTGACATGCCAGACTCATGAGACCAAAGGATGTGAAAATACCCCAAAACAGCATGACTACTATTTATTCAATCACAAAGGTATTCTAATCACAGATTTCCAATATCACATAAAGTTATGCCCCCAAATTTATTTGTACTAGCACCAACAATTTTTGAAGCACTTTTGAATACATTTACCTATAGAAGTATTTTACAATAGAATCTAAGAGAATAGCCTATGTCAGAACAGTAGCATCCCTCATAATCTATGCATGGAAAATAGTAATCAGCCTTAGTAATGTTCCATGGGTCTTCTATTCCACATTGATAGACATGCTACTAATATCAGAGAACAAGTCTGCAGCTGATTTTTCTGGCAGAAAACATAAAGGGCAGAAATTTATTATTTATCAACTAAATGCCTATCTATTGGCTTCATCTGGCAGCTGAGCTGCTTTTTGTACTATTTCATGAATGTACTCTATTATTAGATGTTTATCAGACCAGCCTCAATAAGACCAGCATGACGAGCAAGAACAAACATGTTTACATATCAATTTATGAATACTTTTCCGGAAGAAAATCTGACAAAACAGCCATTACTCAGAGAATTTGAATTTTAAAATTTAACCCAATGCCCCAAACCATGTCATTCCTTTTAAAAAGATTATCAACAGGAAAAAACAGTATTTTTAAAAGCTATGCTTAGTTCCCACATCTATTAGAACAGTCTCTCTCACCAGTGGCTCTACTGAGTCAAGGTTAGGTGGGGAACAGTTTCCCCATCAAGCAAAATAACTACAAAACCCCCCACCTCCTGAGGAATGGACAGGCTTAACTATTAGAGTCCTAGAGCCAAAGTCTTTGTAAGAGGGGACAGGTTTTATGGAAATTTTAAAGGACAGTGTTGAACAGGTGGTGAGAGGTTGAGGAATCCACAATTTAAATGTTTAAAAAAAATCTTTTAAAATCTGCACCACTAACAGAATATCAAAACAGAAGAGGGTGTACAGAAACATATGAGAAGGATGGGATCCTAGCTCAGTGAGTGAAGCACATGCAATGCACACCAACTGAGTCCATAGCAACTCCAAGACTCCTACCTGGAACAATGGAAGGCCACTGATAGTGCAGACAGCACTAAGCCACATATCCAAACATTTGACTTGGTATAAGGCAGCTGTCTATGTTCTATGAGGACATGATCTATAAAGGATTTCGCAGCTCACAACCAAGAGCCAACCACAACAAAAGATGCTGCTGGTACTTCAGGGGAGGAGTCACAATTCCTGCCTTCTCAAATCCGCAGAGGCCAGCGCAGTTGCATCTCCTCCTCATCTGCAAGTCCTATTTGCTCCAGCAGGTGGGGGGCTAGGGCTGACTCTTCCTTCAGCACAGGAGCCCAGGTACATCAACGGGCTTGCAGATACAAAGGTAAGTGTAACTAGATTTCAAGGCGGTTTCCAAAAGTAAAACAAGTACCACAATACACACACTCAAAACAACAACATGTGGAAAAGATCTTAAAAACCATCTTGGGAAAGCAAGTTTATCCCTGATCTGACCTAAACCTACCAAATATTATACAATTTTTAATTATTTAGCCTCTGACACAACACAGCACTTGCCTACAAACAATGGGTTGTGATTTTGGACCGAAAAATAGGTCATCTTCCTAATATGTTCTTTGGCTTTAATGCTATCATGCTTACCTGAATTCACTTTGGACGTTATGTGTGTTACATCAATTTTCTTGGACTTGACAGCGGGAGAAGGTCGCGAGGAAGAAACCTTTGCATTCTTTTTGTGTTCTGAAGCTTTACTTATTTTAGAGAGAGGTGCAAAGATGCCTGGCAGAGAAGACACACAAGAGAAATATAAGATATTAACTGCAGAGCTCAGCTACTCCTTGATAACCTTATTCAAGTATTTATGACTGTTCAAGTATTTAAATAACGGCCAAGTACCTGACACTTTTGTAGGCAGTCTTAAATGCTGCTTCAAGTATTCTACTTTCCTCTTATGGATAGGAGTTGAAGCACACTAAAATGAATACTTAAGCTTTTGCACAAACAAGCTTGCGACTAAGATGAGAACTGGCCTCACGACTTGTGTCCTAGCCATTTTGCCATCGCTGCCATCTTTCCTAACTATAGCCTTCAATTATCTTTCTTAAGAAATAGGGCTATCACAGCTAACAGAGGGATAGAGTATACTGCTTACATTATCACTAGCAACATCCACAGCAAACATGCATCTAAATTACTATCTCTATGGCAAGCAAAGAAGGGGACACTACTGATAACTAACAACTCAGCAAAACTATTGTCGTTGAAAATTGTTGACAGGAACCATGCATTTTATTTTAAGCCCAAAAGTCCAATTTCCAATCAGAGAAACATCCAACAAGTGGGGGAAATTGCTTAACATGATATATATGTGGCCAAGTAAAAAGGCATTCCATTAAAGCATCTGCAAGGCAATGCATCTCAAATAAAAAAAAAGTTATACCATGTTTTGGTGCACACTTGAAGTACTGTACTTTGCCAACACTTCCATTGTTTTTTCCTTCAGGTTCATCCAATTCTATGCCAGCCCACTGTCCACTGGCAAACTCTGTTGTGCCACAAAATCTTAATGTGCCAACCTAAGAGGGGAGGGAGTAAAAAAGTATGCATCAACCTTTGTAATGGGTTATTTTAAAAAGAAAAAAGGAGCAGCAGTGTGAAGACTGAATACAGGTATCTGGGGGAGGGGAAGAGTTCAAGTGTAGTATTTTTTATGTCATGGATCTGACCCACCCTAACACAAGCACTCTTCTAAGAGACAACCCTTCAGATATTTGAACACAGCAAAGACCTGTCTGCTGCTATTCCAACGGGCTTGCATCACAGGAGGGTAGGTTTTTGGTTTAACATTTGTAAGAACAGCTCAACAGTGGAACCAGTTATCAAGAGGATGGTGGACTCTCTGTCACAGAAGGACTTCAAGCACAGGCTAGGCAGCAATTTATTGGGGATACACCTATACTGAGCAGGTCACAGACCAAATGGCCTTTAAGACCCCTTGATTCTATGTAGAGATGGATGCTTACAATGTTTTAACATCCAGAGTCTAAGATGTAGAGATACCCAGCTTCCCAAATGTAGTACTTGCTCATTCAAACTTCCTGCTAAATTAAGCATACTTGTAAAGAATGTAATACACAAACCAGAGATTTCTGAACATTTATTAGTTATTTTACAAAAATTGCATCAACTATAAAAAACCCACTTACAAATGATCAGAAATGTAACACTCTTAATTAGTAAAAAGCTAAAGATTTATTTTCCTCCAAGAAAAACTAACTGTGCTACTCTGAAAGTAGTTAACTTATTGAGAGGCTAAGAATTAATCTGTCTTTTACTCATTTGTTGGAAATATGAACCGGAGCAGTTATACGACACAGGTATTTTCCAACAAATCACAAGTGCCTCAAGAGCAAAATCACACAGGACATTCCACTCCATTTTTTATATTAAAAGGTAATAAACCAATTGCACTTGTAACTTGCAGATTCCCATATTCCAGTATTAGTCATTTAAATGAATTTCAGGAAGTTTCTGCTAGCAAGGGTAGATCCATATAGTCTGTAAAATTGTTCTTGCAATGCAAAGGGTTCTTCAGTTTTACATGAGCAACAATGTGGGAAAACAACTTTTTGAAAGCCCCAGTAAGTCACTCTGACAGAGTGTTGTGTTGATTGGTTTTAGGACACAGAACAGCTGCATCTCCCTTGTGTAGGCGAGGCTTATGACTTTTATATGTGGGTGTGATCCGCTGACCTATCCACGGGATGCAGAGTTATGAATGCCCTTTAAAAACTAATCTCCACTGGCTCATTACAGCAAATGGCTGAGAAACTTTTCCAGAATCAAATGAAGACTTCACTAACCAGTGTTGATTTTTCCTCCTGCATCATGTGTGGAAAAGATTCACAGTGGAAACAAAGCTTTATGTACAGCTTTCATTTCCTGTTTGCTTAGACAGCTGTGGAAATGACTTTATATGTTATTACATTTCAGAGCAGAAGCAGGCTTTACCATCATCTAAAAATCCCACTTGCACAGAATTACTGTGAATCTTACTGGCACTGAAGCAAATGTGTTTTTATATATATATATATATATATATATATATATATATATATATATATGCAGGTTTTGGTGTCCTCGGGTGTCTTCCCGTGTAAAAGTTGGGGTGTCTAGGCGACGTTTCGACGAGGTCTCACTCGTCATCTTCAGGCTGGTGCTTTCGGCTTCTTGTTACTGGAACAGAGCAGGATCTCAGTGTTTGAGTTCCTATAAATACTGTAGAGGGGGTGTGGTGTATAGCCTCCAATGTTCTGGGCAGAGAGGAAGTTCCCAGGCTAGTGTGCCTTTTCTTCTTTTGTTCCTTAATTACTTGAGAGATATCTTGAGTGATTTCTTGAGTGATATCCTGAGTACCACTTAGGTGGGTCATTAGGTGTGGATTAGTTGTTAAAGTCTTTGTGTCTTGACCTCTTGAACTTTGTGAAGAGTTTTCCTGAGAAGATGGCTGTACTGTACTTAGTTGTGCTCTGGCTTGGCTTCGTGTATAGGGGCGAGCTGTGGTTTTGTGGCTTGTGTCAGCCAGATCTGTGTAGGGATTGCAGGGGGGTGCAGCATCCGGAGGTGCCACCATGGATTGGCTACTGGAGGTCAAGACACAAAGACTTTAACAACTAATCCACACCTAATGACCCACCTAAGTGGTACTCAGGATATCACTCAAGAAATCACTCAAGATATCTCTCAAGTAATTAAGGAACAAAAGAAGAAAAGGCACACTAGCCTGGGAACTTCCTCTCTGCCCAGAACATTGGAGGCTATACACCACACCCCCTCTACAGTATTTATAGGAACTCAAACACTGAGATCCTGCTCTGTTCCAGTAACAAGAAGCCGAAAGCACCAGCCTGAAGATGACGAGTGAGACCTCGTCGAAACGTCGCCTAGACACCCCAACTTTTACACGGGAAGACACCCGAGGACACCAAAACCTGCATTCCTGTACCCGTGAAAATCTACGAAAGCATATATATATATATATATATATATATATATATATATATATATATATATGGCTGAATTACAACAGAATCAACCGTGAAGAGCAATAACTGTGGGCCAAGATATAATCAGGACAATATACCCAACAAGCTGAATAAGGCCCCTGAGTTAAAACCTGCAGAACCCTTTGCTACTGACCCTTTTTGCAAGGGTGAAAAGCTTAGGAAGCTTCCCCCATAGATACCATACCATGCCAGTACTGCCATCTACAGTAGGCCCTTCCTCATACCCATCGTACTGCTTCCCTTCTGCAGCTTGTTTTTCGACATACCTTCTGTCCTGCAATGACAACCCGATCTCCAAGCTTCAGGCCAAGGGATCCAAGCATATCTTTGCCAGTGACATTATCATAGTTTGGAAGCAGGGCCTTGGAAATGTCACAAGACAGAGGCACTGCATCTAAGAGAATCTGCTTAATTTCTTTAGCACTGGCTGCTGCATCTGCCATCTCTAGTGGCATGTCCACCGGGTCAGGAACCACATCTGCTGGAGTCTGTCCCTTGTCATTCTGTAGAACAAAACACGTAGCAGGAAGGGAGTGGATTTAGGTGCTTAAGGGAATGTTAATGTGAACATTTTCTTATTTTATTAGGTATTTTATACCTAATATAGGTATAAAATACTGCGGGTAACATCCAGTTGTGTCTGTTCACAGAAGAACGGACTTCCACTTGCAAAGGATTTCTCCTTCCTTCCTCCTCTGCAGCTTCCAAATCTGCTGCAGATGTTTGGGCAACCCTCCAGAAGAGATTTGCAGAGCACATGGGGGAGCGCCCAGGTGCGGGGAGAGGAATTCCCATTTCTTCCACTTGCATAATTCAATCAACCAAAATTTATGTAATGTGTTTGATATATTTATTACTAGCTTTGATGTGTCTATATATTGATTAACTGTTTTTCTGACATATAATAATTATTATTTATTAAATTTCTATACCACCCTTTATCTGGGAATCACAGGGGCAGCTTACAATATAAGCTACTTGGAGCATTAACTGGAAAAGCAGAATATGAACAAGTTTGATTATGATAAAGCCATTTCCACCTGAGAGGAGAGGGGGTTGCGGGCAAAACCCTCCACCCACACACGCGGGGGTCTTGCCCCCCCGCATGGTCAGGGAATCCCCGGGCGTGCCTTCCACCCCATCCGCCAATCGGTGGACCGGGGAGGCGGGGCCTAGTGAACAGGATTCAAAAACAGAGCTGTGACATTGATAATTGGGTATTAAATAACCCGCGGTCAGGAGTTAAATTGTTTTCTGGCTAAATGTCTAAAGCACAGGAAAAATACAAGGCAATTGGTCATGCAGCTCAGAAAAAGTCAATGCTGGCATCTAGGAATCTGAATTCTTCCTGAAGACTAATATATGTTCAAGCCTAAAATGGAGTGAGAGATAAGAGTATTTGTCCCCCCCCCATGCAAAAAAAATAAAAAGCAGTTTTCACTTATCAATATCTAACTAGAGAAAAATACATTTTGACAATCTCCCTGTAAGAGGGAGTTAAATATAGTCAGATGAACCAAAATTGGTTGCAAATCAAAACCTCACCCTAAAGGCCGGGTTGGCTCCATGTTCCAATAAACGCTTTACAGCTCCTGTACACAAGTTGAAGGCAGCAATATGCAAGGCTGTTCCAAAATCAAAGTCACTGCAGGTGGCATCCACATCTATAATTAAGAACCAGATAGATATGAGGATTGAGAAACATTTGTCCATTTTGAACATTCTAGATTGGTACCATGTTTTGTTTTCATTCAAAATCTGAATTCCAATGATAAATACAGTTACAGATAGGTAGCCGTGTTGGTCTGCCATGGTCAAAACAAAATAAAAAAATTCCTTCCAGTAGCACCTTAAAGACCAACTGAGTTAGTTCTAGGTATGAGCTTTCATGTGCATGCACACTTCTTCAGATATCTGAAGAAGTGTGCATGCACACGAAAGCTCATACCTAGAACTAACTCAGTTGGTCTTTAAGGTGCTACTGGAAGGAATTTTTTTATTTTGTTTTGACAATGATCAATACAATTATTAGTCTTAATGTTATGTTTTAAATTTATGATACAGTCAATGCTATAGTAGTAGTAACTGCATAATTTATATCCCATGTTTCTTCTGTGTTAGAAGTCAAGAAGTACACATAGGATTCATTCATTCTCCCATTCAGGCACTAACCAGTCCCAGAGTAGCAGTGCTTATAGCCAAATTTGATGCAACAATTTGATGCATGAAGGCAATTGGCATGTGCTTTAAAATACAAAATAGCAGCCACAGGGACTTAAAGCAGCATCAGGGCTGCAGGGTGCTTGTGGGGGGTGGGGAGAGTTTACCCCTTTCTCCCCTACCTTGGTTCCAAGCAGGGTAAAAAACCCAAGTGGCTATTTGCGTTAGGAGGAAAGTGCAGAAGCAGCTTTGAGGAAAGGGATTTTCATTGGGACTATGGTAGGGAAAGGGTTAAACTTTTCCTCCCCACCCATGTTACCTCAATACTATTCAGGCTCTGCTACAGCTGCTATTTACACATATGTATGCCTGTACACAATTAGAGTTACATCTAGTTTGGCCCTTCCCAGCTATATCACGTGCTTCAACTATCTCAATGGTTTAATGCACAAGTGAATGCATACCTGTACCAACACAAATAACCAAATTTTATAAAAAGACACACTTGACAATATTTAAATTAAGTGCTTTGAAAATCAAAACAGCATTTTTTGATTAGAGAAAAGTATAAACCAACCCAGACCCTTTCTTTCTTAAGGACAGTTGGACAGCTGGACTTGAAAGTGTGCTACAAAATAGGATAGGAGTGTGCAGACGTCTGGGCAGAAACTGATGAATTGTTTTACCACATACTGAGTTACCACTTTTCCAGTGACGGCGAGCGGTTTGTTTTGCTTCCAGTACTGGCCAGCTTCCAGATGCTTCTATATAGGGAAATGTTAGCCTACATTGAAAGAACAGAGCCCTTGGACATCTGGTGAAACAACCCAAGGATTTACATATCCAAATGTCAATTCCCACATCTACAACTTGCATTCCAAATTGGATGCAATTATGAAAGCAAATTTAAAAAAAATCAAGGTGCCTGTTGAGATATGACAAGCGACCACTATTTGTACTTTCCGGAAACAATTGAAGACATTTCATTTTAACAAGCTTTTCCAGCTGGATGAGAAGGTTTCTGTCTTAGGATTTAAAAACCATAGAAAATAAACACCTATTTATTACCAGTTATTTTCTGTTACATTTTTAAAAACTGTCTTTCGGTTGTTTTTGTTAAATGTTTGCAAGTCACCTTGACACACATGTAAATTAATAAACAAAATAAGGCATCCACAGTCCCCCATGAAGATTTATCAAATATGATGATTCCATGTAGCTGACAGTTGCAAATCCCTGCCTGTAAGCAGCAACGCAACTTGACAACTGCACTCCAATGGATTAATTAGCAGAGAGAGATGTTGCTCCACAAACTGCATTCCATTTGTAGATCAAACCCCTGAAAATTTTGGAATACATTTCATGAGCCAAATCAAATCAGCTGTTGCAACACTGTCCCGATCTCAGTTTCCTTAACTGAGAGTTTCAGTCTTCTGGGAGTCAACCAAGTAAAGTTCCCTTTCAGGGTTATGTAAACCCTTCACTTTCCTGAAGTAGATTACAACGGGTATGTAATATCCAACAAGCTGCAGACAAGTTTGCCTAGCACCAAAGAGAACAGAACATGTTGCTGCAGATCCTAATGGCTAAGAGTATCATATAACATTCGACTGCCAATCTGAACAGAAGCTGTTTGTCCATCTTTTTGGCAATCACCTTGATTATCTCTGTATGCATAAAGATGTTTCAGGGGAAAGGAAAAAAAGATCCTAGCAACAAGGTTAGAATGTCCAGCAGTCAAGTTTCATGTGCAAGTTTCATGAATGCCATCTCATGGTTGACTCATGCTATCAGCCTCTCACTGTCCAGCTCATCTGTTTCCAGAGGGGGAAAGAATTTCTGATCGTCCATTGAGGGAGGGACAGAAAGCCTCTCGAGTCCTCATCACACCCCTGCCCGGCAAACTGGTGAAATGTGCTATGAGTAGCTAACTACATAAATCACTGCACCCTGCAGATAAGCAGGCAAACAGCTGCCATCCCTGGATCAGGCTCAGCGTGGGTGGAGAAATCTCTCTGGGAACTTGTTTTGAAACAGAAACATGCCTTTCACCTGTCACGCTGAAATCAAAACGAGGGTAAGGAACAGGGAAGAAAGGATTCTGCCCTGTCAAAATGGTCACAAGAATGTGAGAAGAGCCTGTTGGATCAGGACAATGGGCCGTCTAGTCCAGCATCCTGTTCTCACAGTGGCCAACCAGATGCCTGTGGGAAACCCGTAAGCAGGATACAAGCCCAAGAACACCAAATCTTCCTGAGTTTTCCAGCCACTGGGGTTCAGATGCATTGCCTCTTCTGTGGAGGCAGAGCATAGCCATCATGGTTAGTAGCCAGCAATAACCCTCTCCTCCACAAGTTTCTCTAATCTGCCATCACTGCCTCATGTGGGAGAGAGTTCCATGATTTAACAACCCGCTGCGTGAAGGACGTTCTTCAGAATCTTCCAACACTCGCCTTCATTGGATATCCATGATTTCTAGTGTTATTGGGTGGAGGGGCTCTTCCCCCACAATACATCATTTTATAAACTTCTAGCACGTCATCTCTTATGCGCCTTTTCTCTAAATTAAAAAGCGCTAACCGCTGCAGCCTTTTTTCATAGAGGAGTTGCTCCATCGCTACAAATGGTTCAAAGAGTACATGCACACTACAAAGCCACTGCTTAAGGGGGAATACAACACCATAAAAAACATGCTCTCTCTCCATTTCCCAGTCAAAGGAACCACCAAGCCTCCATCTTGTTACAATTCAGGATCAGCATATTGCCCTTCATTCATCCCTCCGCTGCATCCAGACTCTGATCCACAACCTGCACAGCCTCTTCTGACTCAAATAGAGTTGCTTGTCAGCAGCACAGTTATATGAACAGTACCAGTGAAGAAATGTGTTCATTTACATTCAAGCAAGAACTAAACATTACATGTAATACAATGCTTTTTTTTTGGGGGGGGAGAAATGTCAGGTGTTTCCTTCTCCTCTCTGCATTGCACTCTATTTTCAAGCCAGCAGCTGGTAACAATATGGAATGTGAACAAGGAAATGCACACAATGGGGGGGGGTGTCACAAAAGGGGTAAGTGATGCATTATCAGGGAAAGAAAGACCAACGCAACACAGGAACACCATTATAAGCAACACCCTTTTTAGTGACAGTATTTAGTTACAGCCTCAAATTCTCTCTGATTCTTCTCCAAAGGGCAAGATGAAAAGTGCTACAAATTTTCCTACATTCTCCAGAATGAATTTGCTAGATTTTCCAACACTACTTCTCCTACAAGAGGGATCAAAAAGTCAGGAAACAGTGACTGAAACAAGTTTGCCTTTGTTCACTCTTCCATTACTTAATCAGCATTCTCAGAGAACCAAGTCAAAACATGTGCATTTTCCCACCCATCCCAGTAGCAATTTATAAAGGCTTCGCTCTCTTAAATATTACTTGGCTAAAAAAAAAGATTAACAATAGCATCCAACTATCTGATTGGGTTTCCCCAGCCACTCAAGCCGGCTTCCAACAAAATATTAAAACGTGGAATGCAATTGACATGGAATGTTACTACTGAGCTACAAAAATGACAAAGTGAAAGAAGAATTCCAAACAAAGATACAAAAATTTAGAATAGAGAAAAGTTTGCACATCATATATGTTCACTTCTGACGTTGCTTTCCATACTTTGTCATAAGATGCGTTACCTTTGTAAGGTTCAAAATATGCAGCTTTGAATGGCAGAAATGTGCTTTTTAACAATGTCAGCATATTCAGATGGACATGGATGGTAAATATGCATCTGACTATCTGGACACTGTAAAGGACAAACTGTGGACATGTAAAGTTCTCCATGCCCCTACCCACAACCAATGATGTAACAGTCAATGATGATGAACCAAAGTCGGAAAAGACAGAGCTGCATCAAGAAACAGCTAAGATTCACTGCATAGCACAGATGGGGAAGAGACAAACTGGACCTGCAATGCCATTTTGGACTGTTGGACCATGTTCTCACAACAGATGCCTTAAGATGCAAATCACTCTCCATTTTTCAGTCAGTTTCATACATGTGTCAAGAAAAATAACATGGGGGGAAGCCGTTTTGTGACCATGAAGGTATCAACACAGGTAAGAAATACAGCATCTATTGCTATTACATTTGGCAATATTTACCTTTTGACTTTGCATTTTTCAAAATGACGCTAATGAGTTCTGGAACATCAAAGTAGGCAGCATAGTGCAAAGCATTCATGTTTGTCCAACGGCTCCTCAAATTGATATCTGCACCCAAGTCAATAAGTTGGGAGGCAAATTTGGCGGCAGTCTCAACATCCCCTGCAAAGCAGATTTTTAAAAACGGCACTTTATAACTGGCTTTGTGGTTATTTAACAGGCTGTATCAATATGTTAGGTAATTGGACATCATGTCCAAAGATTGTTGGCAACTTTACAGCAACAGTTATGAAGCCAAGGCATTTGAAGCAAGATGTTCCTTGACAAGACAGATTTAAGGACTAGTCAGGCAGTTATTGCCTTTGAACACAGTTAGGAAAATAAAGTGAAAGTAAGCTTTACAGGACTTCCTATGTGCACTTGCATGGGGAAAGCCTATATGTGGCTTTTGCATTCATTTCTACATGGAGGTGGCTTCTCTGTAGGATTTTTTATGACACGTCAGGCAGCTCAAAATGCTTTGATTTAAGGCTTAATTAAGTCTTGGTTTGCAGAAGTAAGAGAAGGGGCTGAAATATCCTTTGTATCTTAAAACAGGAATGATGGGACATGAGCTGACTCACAATGAATCATATTCCCTACCCTGCACTGGGTATGATGGCACAGGGCTGATGCACAACCACCCCAGGCAGAGTGGGTCATTTACTCAGCGGCACAATGCCAAAGCACATCAAACCAGAACACTTGTGCCAAGGGAGATATGCTTGTTGGCTTGAATATGAGTAAGACAGGTTTAAAGCAAATGCTCTACCTCAAGTGGATCATGAATTGCAGCTCTAAAGCATGTATAGACACACATACCCAAAGCCAACAGAGACCGGGTTAGAATTTAAAGCATTCGTTTTTGAATGTCAGGTGATTTTAGAAAGCACGTGTCCACACTGCGTCCTTCCAATAGTTTTATTAATCATGTTTCAAGATAAAGAATCAAATTCCAATTCAAATGATATCACCTGCATTGCGTTTAATCACCTGCACAGTGTTGCTAGGGGAAAATGTGTATCAAAAAGTGCTATGTAGAAGGTCACAAAACTTACAGAGACATAGAACAGGCAAAAAACAACAACCCTGGAAGTGAAAATCTGATGCTTTCATCTTAGAGTCTGCTATCTTTAGAAGACTTGGCAAGAAGAAACCACAAACAAGCACACTACTGAGTACAATCAAAGAGACGTGACCATATAGCTTCCAGGCTCCACTTTTATGGAAGATTGGGTGATTATGCAGATACTCAATAATCTCTAGAGACTTAGGAATGGAAAGAGGAATCAGGCACATTTCCTTAATAATCTTTCATTAACTAATGAAAACCATCCCTTTTATGGCAAGCCTTCAACAGCATTGTTCATTGCTGTTTTCAAAAGGCTGTTGCTTGGACTTTCTGCCGATTCAGTACATGCTTTTCTCAGCTGCTAAAAGGTTATTGCTTAACCATCACTTGACAAGTTCATGAGATTGTACTTCTTATGCATCTTTGAGAACTCTTCTGTGATCAAGAAGCAGCTTAGCAGTTTTAATATAGCTAAAGAATATTCCCACTGGGTACATGGATAGCCTCAAGGATACAGCCCTCCTCAACCAGTCAATCTAAGCACAGTGGCAGCACAGCCAGTGGAAAAGGTAGAGAAACCTCTCCTTCTGCTAGAAAGACAGCTGGCAGTGAAGGTCTAAAATTGATTCACTCACCAATACCATGAGCCCCTGACTTGCATGTGTAATGCAAGAGAGTCATGTCAGTCAATCCATCTCTGTCATTCACATTGCAGCCTCTCTTAATGATCTGCAGAAACGATAGAACAGAACCATATATGATGCAGCTATTTAACCTAAAAAGATCTCAGTCTCACGGCAATGCCTGCCAACAAATTTCATCTCAGTACATTATCAGACCAATTTGGTTATACATTTCACAGCAACAAAGGGATAGTTAATGGCTTATTGTCATGTTGTTGTTGTTGTCATTATTATCATTTATTACATTTCTATATTGCCCTTCATCCAAAGATCACAGGGTGGTTCACAACATCAACATTAACAAAATATTCTCCTTTAATGCATTCGTGTTATGCTTCTGTTAGCACTATCTTGGGAACAGAAAGCTGCTTTACACAATGCCAGACTCTTGGGTCCATCAAGTTCAGCATTGACTATACTGAATAGCAGTAGCTCTCCAAGGTTTCAGCAGGGAACTTTGTTATCTGCTAGGCTTATGAAAGCCTAGGAATATATGCTAACACCCAATACACTTTTTATTTTATTTTTTATGAAATCTGTAGATCTCTGTAGATCTCGGGACAGTTCACAGCATAAAGTTCATCTGTAGATCTCAGGACAGTTCACAGCTTAAAAATACAAGATAAAATCACTTTTGTGGTGCTCACTCCCTTTTAATATAATACCAAGAATTCAAGTTTTTATTTTAACATCTGAATTTCTAAGGCCAAAGCACCGCAGAGGTGATGCTATTTTGATAACAGTAGCTCTCAAATAAAAGCAGAGTGAGTTAGTTAGTTCCACAAAAAAGTCAAGGCACACACACAAAAAATACCTTTCTTTATAAATCACCATATATTTCTCACCTCACTCCCAATGACATCAATGTTCTGTTGAACTTGGGGGACCCATTGTCTTAAGATAGCAAATAGTTCAGACACAGATGTTTTGGGGTTGAACAGAATCTCCTGACATGCCGCATCATTAGGATCAAAAAAGGAGAACTCTATGGGAATAAGAAAAAGTAGGTTTAGTTTCTAAAGTACTTTGCAGTAAGAAATGCCCAACAAATTTGTGAACATGATGTACATATAAACAAACAGTTACAAATTCTCTGACTTGATGGCAAACACTGTAGCTTTATTATTGAAAAGACAAAATATAAAGAATATCCACAAAATAGAAGCCTCACATATCAACACATAATTGTTCTATAGTTCAGGAAAAAAGAAATTACTTCACAGGAAGAATAAACTCTGGACCAAACTACTGTTGGGCAGAGTTCTGTGTAATATTCCCTTGAACAGATTTTTGCTTAATGAAAAAGTAACTGTTTGAGGCAATGACGATGTCTCTTGTAGACATTATTTCCTCTAAAAATAGCCCTCAACGTAGTTCTTCCTATCTAGGAAGAAAAGCAAAAAGTTTTGGGGTAGGCAGTTCTAAGATGAAATATAATTTGCAGTGAAAGCGTTAAGCACTACTCCCAATTTTTTTGCTCTGGGCTTTAGTCTCAAGCAGCTGTTTTGTTTTGAATCTTTTCAGGAATATATATATATGAAATTGCATGTAACAAGTAGTTTGATCCTCATAAGAGTTGTGTGCCTCTCTGCAAAATGTGAAGTTTAATTCAGCAATCATTCTGGAATACTGGGCTACAGCAGCAGAGCGGGGGGGGGGGTTAGGGAGGAAATCTAACACACAAAGTTAACTTATATAACTTATATAACCCAGAATAATTAGCATCAGAAATGAAGCCACTCATCAGAAACCTAGCTTAGCCTAATTAATCAACATTTTGCTAGCTATTGAGAATTTACAGAGTTTGCATAAGGAATAAGCAGTAGCAGTTCCTTACTTCTTAGTTAACTGCATCTGTTTGTCAGTTAAGAAAATTTAAGGATGTGGGTTAAATAAAAACCTATTGATGTATGCAGCGTTGGGAGTGGATAAACAGATCAATTTATTGGCACTAAGAGAGCTGTACAGTTGGAATTGGTTTTATTTATGGCACAACTAAACATTTTTAGTGACTGCACAGTTAGGTCAGTCATCAGGAAGGCTATTAACAGGTAAAGTTTGAGAGCTAACCACCCTTATCCTTGGCCACGCAAGGAAGGTTTTTCTAATTAAAACAGATTAGCTTTGACAATTGCCTTCTTCCCAACATGAAGCAGAGCTTCATACATTGGTAAGATGCTGAGAATACAAGAAGAGAAAGAACGACCCCAGTATATAATATGCAGTTTCCCAAATGTGGTCAGCTTAGGGAAGAAGAAATAGAAAAGAAGAGGGGCATGAGCAATAATAGAGGAGAAAACAGCAGCTGCTGGCTCATATTAAAATCTCTTTGCAAGCATGAGGACAGACCAAGCAGTGACAAGACCAGGAATGATGAGCAACATGGGGTATATGCATCTGCATTACAGAAAAGAGCACATGTCCCTGGTTGACACGGGCAGGCAAGCAGATGAGGATTTGTATGGAGAAGTGGCAAGTTGACCACGTTGATTCAAGCTCTGGTTTGCCCAATTCTGTCTTTGGCAGGTGAAAACTCACATATATCACAGCCTTGTAAACAAGTCTATGAAAATTATCATATTTTTCTGTCTATAAGACGCCCCCATGTATAAGACGACCCCTAATTTTTTTAACCCAAAATTAAGAAATTAAGGTTGTTTAGCTTTTTTAGGGGGTGGGGGAGGTCACTTCCGCCAATCGCTCACCCACCTGCCCGCCACTGCCGATTGCTTGCCACAGTCACTGCCGATCGCACACCTCGCTGCAGCCAATTGTCTGCTTGCCCGCCACCACCAACAGCCCATCTGCCCACTTGCCGTAGCCGCCAATCGCCTGCCCAATTGCCACTGCCAATCTCCTGCTTGCTGCTGCCATTAATCACACGTCCCCCCTCTGCATTCACTATCCAGGTATAAGATGACATCCAATTTTTGCCTAATTCTTTTTTAGCAAAAAGCATCGTCTTATACACGGAAAAATACGGTACTAGCCTGCTTCTCTTTCATTTTTCAACATGTCTCTATTAGTGGCTTGCACTTCCATGATTCCCACAAGGGGAGGGGGGGAGTCTCCTTTTCAATGGGCAGAATGGAAATACAGGCTGAGAGGGTGGAAAGCCTTCCACTAAGCAGACTGGTGCAAGAAGGATCGGCTCTCTGCTGGCCCACTGCATTTCCATGCTACTTGTGAAGGAAGAGGTTGCCTCCAAACTGGCAGTATTTTGTGGGACGCATTCAGGCACATACCGGAAATTAAGATTTGCACAGTGAAAGTGTATCAAAGCACTCTGTCACCCTGGTACAACAAATATACTTTATAAAAAAAAAAAACTAGGACTCTCCACAGGTAGGGAGATGACAGGGAAATGCACTGAAAAGTATGGGATGAATGATTAACAAGGCAACATACAACCACTGTGCAAGCAAATCAGGATAAACTCAGGATGCACAACTTTCTTTTCAGGACTAACTAAGGCATTTATTCCCACAAGAACTTGAAGGAGAATTAGCTTTAAAAATGCATTAACAGTGTGCCAATCAGTGTATTTGCCAGCAAACGAAAGAAGGTTCATATGCTGAAGATCAAGCGGGCTTGTGGGGAGAAATTGATGTTTTAAAAAATTGACATTCAAGGAACATATGCTGAATTGAAACAACATTGAGATATACTGCTGTGCCTACTGGGAAAGCCCTGCACACTGCAGAGGATCAGTGAAATAAATACTGAGCTGACTGACAAGCCCTTTTATATAGTTTCTCTTACTACCCTGACTAAAGGCATTCTACCGTTAATGTGCTCATGAGTAAGACATCTCCTTCAGGATGAGCTAGAGTCGAACTGCCTCTCACAGAGAGCCTTGCACTGGAGAGTTCTTAGAATTGTGGAGTGACTGTGCAACATAGAAAATAGGGAGCATTACAAACATTCACTTGAAAGCAAGCAGGCTATTCAACTGTCAAGCAAGCACAATGTATATAATTTGGAGAAAGGTTTTTTTGTTTTGTTTTGTTTTTTAGTCACTACTTGATATTTCTACAATAATTAAGAGCTGGATCACTTGTTCTAACATGTCACTTTGTCACCGCTGATTAACGCTTGTACTTTTCAAAGTGAAAATCTACCTGGCAGCATGCTATTTATTTCAGGTGGGTACAATCCTTAACCAAACCATGAAAACTTTTGGCTTGCAAGTTCTTGATGGATGAATTTGGCCATGCATGGAATATTAGTCTGAGCATGTTAGTGCTCTGGCTTCCCCACAGTTCTTGCTATATAGCCTTCAATTAAGATTTTGAAGAACAGGGTAAAATCACTAAACAAGACCTTTGTGTGATGAATTATCAAGGTGGTTCGCCATCTTGTCAGCCTGGTCTGTCAGTTCACTGAAACATATTCAGGAACTGACAAAAAAAAATAAGGCAACTCTATAACAAAGAGTCTCTAGCTAAATAGAGACAATGTGTGCTGAATTTCGAATGAGACTGAAGCACAACCTGTGGGCACTCAAGCTTGTGTCTGCGCAAGCATGTTTAGGACTGCACTAGCAATAGATTCCAAGAATTACTATTTCTTCCAAATCCAAGAATGTAATACTATGCACAGTCAGAGATCTTTGCAAGAAGTTTTAAAGTAAACATTGGTGCCTGAGAGCAGCTTTCTTTACACCAGAGAGGTCCGTATCATACTTATTGTTTTCCCACACAGCCTTGTGAATTGGAGCCACCTGTAAAAGTCATGCCATAATTGCTGAGGTATGGATCATAATGCAGTTGCTGCTGTCATATACAGCAATCACAGCCCACAAAATCTGGGTAAGGAAGTAGCAAGTCCTAGGAGGCCACCTAGACTAACATGAAGGAGAGTTCATTACTAAAGCAATGTTACCGGCCATAGTTTCTGACGCTACAGGAGAGATTTAATTCTAAAGAAATCCAAGCAGCAAACAAGCATTCCCAGTGGGGACTGAACACATTCTTCCCAAGTGGTGGGTTTAAGAAGGGATTAAAATTTAGCAGCATACTGCAAAGATAGCTGTTGTGCTCATGGGTAATTCAAATAACCCTGCATCATCAACCCTGCTTGAAATGGGGCTGGCCCAAATGATGATATTGTGTCTCCTGCAGCACCTAGGAAAAGGAAAAGTATGTTTGGGCATGAACCTGTGACACGCAGGGCCAGAAACATGTACATAACTTGCACTGCGGGAAGGAATGTGTGCATAAGAAAAGGGTTCAGGCCCTGTGTGCACATTTCACTTTGATGTGGGTAGACAAGGATGCAGAAGCTGGAGAAGAGAAAAATATGATTAGGACGATGACACAGAAGGCACCAATGGCATCCTCCCCATTAAGAGAATACTAACAAAACCTTGGGAAATAGGGGAAAGGCGGGGGGA
Source organism: Podarcis erhardii (assembly GCF_964252035.2). Classification (NCBI taxonomy): domain Eukaryota; kingdom Metazoa; phylum Chordata; class Lepidosauria; order Squamata; family Lacertidae; genus Podarcis; species Podarcis erhardii. The sequence continues at coordinate 90,251,026 of NC_138507.1, read as the reverse complement.
AATAAAGCCTGCTGGGGCTATTTTTAGAAGACATGGAAACTAGATGCCTCACTTGGCCAAGTGATGGAAACTGAAGGTCAGTGAACTTCTGTTTTTCCTCAGGCTATCACAGAGCTGTATTTGTGGTAAGGATTAAAATGAACACATACAGGGCCAGCTTGAAGCATTCTTAATTCATGTGCGTTCACATGAAAAATACACACATACCCTTAATGCAGGCTATGATGAGCCAATAAGTATACAGTGGTACCTCGGGTTAAGTACTTAATTCATTCCAGAGGTCCGTTCTTAACCTGAAACTGTTCTTAACCTGAAGCACCACTTTAGCTAATGGGGCCTCCCGCTGCCGCCGCACCACCGGAGCATGATTTGTGTTCTCATCCTGAAGCAAAGTTCTTAAACCAAGGTACTATTTCTGGGTTAGGGGAGTCTGTAACCTGAAGTGTATGTAACCCGAGGTACTACTGTACAAAAGTGCCCCAACTGTAAAATGTTGAGGCATATGCAGTTTCCAATGTGCCCCTACTCAAATTTTAACTTAATGAATGGGCTCTGGCTGAGGCAGTCACCCCACTGCACTCTTTTTCGGAGTAGGCATCCCCCCAGTCTCTCTTCGCTACATCACACAACTCCTTCACACATACATTGTCATGAATGCTAGCCAATAGGCTCCTGTGATATTTCCACAATTATTTCACACAGCACTCCAAATAATATAGATGCCTCACACCAAAATATTGCTGTCTGGTGAGTGCTGGGAAAATGTCATTTTGGAATAAGTGTTACTTTGGGAGATGAAATCTTCATCGTTTATGCATTATTTGAATAATAAATTGATTGCTTGGGGAGACTGTAAAATTGATTGTATTCTACAGCATCTAGCACATTGATTTGATGCTGATTTGACACATTTTAGATACGGGAGACAGATGAGACCATTTCGAAATGAACTTTGTTTTCCGAGTTGAGTGCATCATTCTGAAATCCATCTGCATGCATCTTCCGCAACTTAACATTCTGAAAACAGTTGTTACAAGTTATTCCTTTTTATAATTATGCTTACCACATTCAGAAGGCATTGGTGCTGCAGAAACAGAATAGGTGATTGAATCTTCAGAACCCGGAATAAGATACTGGTATCTTTTAGTCAAAGGATCTCCTTCTATGGAAGGGTCAGGAAGATCCTCTATGGTCATCTTCTAGAAAGCCACCTTTAACAAACAAACAAAAAGGAGAGTTCCCTCAACGGTGTGTTATGACGTCTATTCAACAATGCAGTTTATACTTCTATTGCCAAATATGCACAAGATTGTAATCACTAAAGACTCTTTCTAGCAATACAGCACTAACTACTACTACTTGCTAAAATACTGAGTACAATTTATTATTTGTTTAAACCACATATAATTTTTAAAATCTCCAAGTCCTATATAGCAATACAAAACCCCAAAATGCTAAAACAACAGAAATTTCAGGTATGGAAAGGAAAAAGCACATTCCAGAATGTTGGACAATGGTGGGAAAGGCCCCTTTTTCAGGTTCACCCCCCCCCCCAAATGAGCTCAGGGGTTGCAAAAATTAAGACATTCCACATATATGGAAAATATTCTGAACTCCAAAGTAATTGTATCAGCTCAGGAATTATTTCACCACTCCAAGGTCACATCCACACCATACATTTAAAGCACTATTATACCTCTTCAATAGTCATGGAGAATCCACAGAAAGCTAATTTGTTAGCAGTGCTGAGAATTGCAGCTCTGTGGGGTCACCCTCAAACTACAGTTCCCATTATTGTCCTTGACTGTTCAAGTGGTATAATAGCATTTCAAATGGATGGTGCAGGTGTGATCTAGGTCACTAAAATTCTGCAACAAAATTTGTGAGGAGACAGAAAAGGGGGCAGTGAAGTAGGATAGGAATAATGGAAATAATGGTACTGCAGAACCATCAGCAGACAGGTTTTTTTTTATCTTATTCAGTATGTCCACACATTGATATACGCCTGGTGTTAAATTGGTTTACTTGCAATTCTTTTCCTTTAAACACAAAAGTTACATTAGGTCTTACAAACCCAGAGAATTTCAGTGCATTCGAGTAGCACTTGCTCAAAGTAATGCCAATTAAGCATGGAAAACATACTAGGATGTATGTTCAGAACCACCATATACTCTGTGTTTCCAGAGAGCAGTCTTAATTGACTAACTAGGGATGGGTGGAAAATATTCCAAAATTTTCTAAACCATTTTTTGCCTGCAAAAAATAAATAAATCATTTCATACGTTAATTGGTAATCAGCTGTAAATACATTACCATTTCAAAGTCTGGCAATTTCAAAGTTTTTAGCTTTGTATCAGAAAATGTTCTGAAGCAAAGTACCCTATAGGAATTTTTCTTTAATATATAGCAGGTGGTTTTGTCATTCTAGGATATTGGGGGGGGGGGTAGAATATGTATGTAAAAATTCAGAACACAACCTGAAGTTCTCATGTAAATGAATGGCACAGCTTCACACATTATCTAGTAGGGTTACCAAATATCACTGTTTACTACTGAGCACAGTAATCAAGCCCCTAAAATTTCTATAAAATTTCCATTAAACACAAATAAGCTAGTCTTCATCTTACTATTTTTGGTAGATTCGAATCCCAGTAACACTTTGAAATTTGAGGAAGACAAATCAGCTCTTACATAACTTATTTGGGTCAAGTTCCCACTGGAAGAATATAGAAGGTCACAATTCTTTAATTAAGAATGTGTGTGCACAATTATTTATACCACATATTTCAAAAGGTAAACCCACGCAAAAACTAAGCTATTTCAGCACACGTAGCTGAAGGTTGACTGGAGGGCACACTTTGTGAGATATTGACTTTGAAAATTGTTTCTCCCTGGTTTGCATTTAACTTCAGGGCATATTTGCCCTTATTATTCCATTTATTCCTAGCCTACCTTAGCCACCCCTTCAAATTCAAAATCATAGTTAAACTGAAAAGGGCTTGTCTGTCACTCAGACTCACAGCCTGAGTGTGTTTTGGAATTCTGCAAAGCAACAATTGTGCCTTTAAAACTCTAAATGGCTTGAGTCCTGCATGCTTTGCATGGTTCTTCTCATGTGCAATCTGAAGTATCATAAGGAATTATTGGAACATTTTAGCATCTTAAAAAGCAGACATCACCTTGCCAACAAAGGTCCATATAGTTAAAGCTATGGTTTTCCCAGTAGTGATGTATGGAAGTGAGAGCTGGACCATAAAGAAGGCTGATCGCCAAAGAATTGATGCTTTTGAATTATGGTGCTGGAGGAGACTCTTGAGAGTCCCATGGACTGCAAGAAGATCAAACCAATCCATTCTTAAGGAAATCAGCCCTGAGTGCTCACTGGAAGGGGCTCCATTACTTTGGCCACCTCATGAGAAGAGAAGACTCCCTGGAAAAGACCCTGATGTTGGGAAAGATTGAGGGCACAAGGAGATGGGGACGACAGAGGACGAGATGGTTGGACAGTGTTCTCGAAGCTACAAACATGAGTTTGGCCAAACTGCGGGAGGCAGTGGAAGACACGAGTGCCTGGCGTGCTCTGGTCCATGGGATCACGAAGAGTCGGACACGACTAAACAACAACAGCCAGGTTAAGTCAGAAAGGAAGAACACAGCAGTAGCCCCATGTGGATGGAACCAAAGGTAGGCTTCCAGAATCTATCTTTGAAGACTTTTAATATGTATACCATTTTTAGAACTGCCTGGGTGGTGAAACCTTGAAATTGGGCTGAATTGTTCTTTCTTTTTTTCCTAATGAGATATTGCTTTTAGAGTGATTGATTTTGCTTTTATATTTATTCTACAGATTTTGGGCATATTTTTAATAGTGTCCAACTACCCTGACCTCTTGAAGATGGACATGGGAAATATGCAATAATTATATTTTTAAAACACACTTTTCAGCTTTAGCATCATGCTGCAAATGTCATGGCCCTAGATTAACACGGTATATATTCAGTATCACTAGCCCTCAAACCCAAATGAGAAGTAAGAACAAGTAGGACACGGGTGGCGCTGTGGGTTAAGCCACAGACCCTAGGACTTGCCGATCAGAAGGTCGGCAGTTTGAATCCCCATGAAGGGGGGAGTTCCTGTTGCTCGGTCCCTGCTCCTGCCAACCTAGCAGTTCGAAAGCACGTCAAGTGCAAGTAGATAAATAGGTACCGCTCCGGCGGGAAGATAAACGGCGTTTCCGTGTGCTGCTCTGGTTTGCCAGAAGTGGCTTAGTCATGCTGGCCACATGACCCGGAAACTGTACGCCGGCTCCCTAGGCGAATAAAGCGAGATGAGCACCACAACCCCAGAGTTGTCCACGACTGGAACTAATGGTCAGGGGTCCTTTTACCTTTACCTTACTACTGTACTACTGAAAAAGTGAGAGGGGAAATTTGATATTATAGCAGAAGATGTTACAGAACTTGTCATTGCTACTTCTCTGCTTAGGACAAAGCTTGAGGAAACAACTTAAGTGTTGTCATAATGAGGAGCGTATTCAGCAGCCTATAGGTTGGCTCTGTCTCTAGTCAGTACCCTCATCCACAAATCATTCCCCAATTAGGAAGTATCATGTCAAATGAAATCACATTCAATGCTGGAAGGGGCCTAACAACCTATTCATTAAGAATATCAGAAAGACATGCATGTAGATAACAGTCAGGAACTTGTGAACTTGTAAGAAAAAAGGACAGGAAAGTAAATAGCATTTAAGGAAAATGAAGTCAACGGTACATCAGCTATGAAGTATAAAGTACAATGGTACTTTGGGTTATGAACTTAATTTGTTCTGGAGGTCCATTCTTAACCCGAAATTGTTCTTAACCTGAGGCCCCCTTTCGCTAATGGGGCCTCCCGCTGCCGCCGCACCGCTGGCGCACGATTTCCGTTCTCATCCGGGGGCAAAGTTCTCAACCCAAGGTTCTACTTCCGGGTTAGCGGAGTTTGTAACCCGAAGCGTTTGTAACCCAAGTGTCAGAGCCACCCTGGGTCCCAGCTCACAAGAGACCAAAGTCCAGTCCAAGCTATATACAAAAGGTTTTATTGAAGATCATTGTCGTCATTACATCCAAACTCCGTGGCTCCGCATCCGTTACCCTTAGATGTTAGAAGTCCCCTCTGAGTCCGTCCCTCCCCTGCACCAATTTAAGAGGCTTGTACTGCTCCACCTTTTCCTCTCTTTCCTTTTCCGCAGGGTCTTCCTGCCCCCCTGTCTTCCCTCTTTCCGGGACTCCCCAGAGGCTGAGTCTTCTCCCGCCTGCTCCCCCCTCCTTCGTGCTTTGGCACCAGGCTCCTCCTCAGAGCTCTCCTCATTTCCGCGCGCCTCTATATTTGAACTTGGCGCGCGTACGTTGCCTCTGACCTTCCTTTCTACAGTTACGCTGCTCTCGGTACTACACTCCTCCCTTTCAGGCAGGACGTCTTGCTCCGAACTCCTCCCCCTTCCTCCTTCCTGTCCTGCTCTTTCTGACACACTGGCAACTCCCCCCCCTCTACTCCGTTCCGACGGGGGAGCTGGTCCCGCTTTGCCACTCCCACTGGGGATTCCCTCTTCGTTCCCCTCTCTCTGACTGATTCCCTCTCTATTGCCCCTTGGCCTGACCAGGGGGGCTCCCTTCTGGGAATCCTCTGATTCGCTAGACGGACTTTGGGACAACCTCGGCTCGTTGTCGTCCTCTTCCTCCTCGCCCTCGCTCTCTGTCTCCTCTCTCCCTAAAACCCTGACACCAAGGTACCACTGTATACCTTGCAAACATTTGCAAAACATGCAAACAGTGCAAATGCTAAAACAAAATTAAATACTTTTTATGACAACTGTAGCTTTGCTGTTTCCTTGGCATCTTTCACCTAGATATGGGAACAACTAAAGAGAGGTCCTGAGGAGTGGCTAGAACAACCTACAGAAAAATGTTGCCACAAGCATAGTGGAAATGGATAATTCAGCCATGAAGACAGGAAGAGGCAGGGTAGGCCATAAAGTTCTCACTTGCTTCACCTTGTGATACTACCTAAACCATCACTCAGTAGGTAAAAGATAGACATGTCTGATGGCCTCATTTATTTCTGCCAGTAAACCCCATCCTCACTGCAGACACAACTACCTCACAGGAATTCTTGTTTCCATTTACTATAGTAGAAGGAGCTTGATTTATTACCAACTGATTATGGATAGAATGGGAAGGACTTCATATATTATGGGATTGGAGTATCCATCCATCTATAGACTGTGGTACAGCATGCCTACTCATAGGTCTTCCATCATTTTCAGAATTCTTGAAAAAACACCACATTTATTTATCTATAAATAACTGCCCTTCACCTGAAGATGACAGTGTGGTTCCCAACATAAAAATACAAAATGCACACACAAAATACATAATAAAACAAAAACAAATGAATAATCCCTGTCCCACAAACACATTTAAAAGGCCATGGAACATTATTCAGCCATGAAATTCATGAACAGAAAGTTACCTGAGCATGAAGCATGAAGTAATTGTAATAAGAACATTCATTATCAAGAGGTGCTATGCTAACAATTTACATATTTTACAAATTAAAAAAATGATGGCGAGATTGGAAATTGACTATATCACAGAGAAACTTCAAAGGGGATCTGAAGCTCCCTTTTTTTTCCTCAGTACAGAACTGCTTACTTTGGATCCATAAGATGAACTGAGGATAACTGTATTGAATCTCAAAGACAAGTAAGTAACAGCCAGTCCTGCTCCCCAATCCCTTGGCCATCTTTTAGAATAAGTTTTGATTTTCACAATCACCACCTGAAAGCATGTTATTGAAGATGCCGAAAAAGTAAGCAAGCATATAGCCAGCACTTACTGGATGAGTTTCAGTTATTTGGCTTGCTCAATAAGTGGTGATCACAGATTCCATTTCCTGGATTCCCTCAAACTACGTAGCCTGAATCAATTTCTATGACTTGGTGACTGCAGAAGTCAATGCTATTAGAAACAAAAATTTAGCTTTCTGAATAAATTATGAAAGAAAAACATTGGGTTATTATGTACCACTGAATGCAGTACAACCCACAATGAACTTTTCTGCATAGAAGTTTCAGCACTACAGTTTCAAATGTCAAATGTATCTGCCAAATGTGATTTAATATCAAAACTAAATAGCACTTACATTACACTGCATAGTAATCCAAGTAAACACGAGAAGGCAACCACATGTAATCTACAGAGCCATGAGCAGCACAGATTAATATGTCCTTTAAAATTAGAAGTCTAATTTGACATGGAAAGTGTTAATTAGTTTTCACCTGACAGATTAAAGGAGGCTTCTTGTTCTACTAATGAACATGTGATATTTGTGCATGTTTAGAGAGCAGTTGTACCACAGTAAAAGCATACACAGTAAGTAAAGTGATTTTATAGTATAGAGAAGAGTTAGAGATACTACCTACTGAAAACTGTTGTGTTCCGGAATAATTAGCCAAACTTGGTAGTCCATGAGAGAAACTAACTGGTATTGGGATTATATTGTGAATATCTGGATAGTATCTCCATGAAATCCTAGCCATTCATGCTAAAAATTGTTATTGCTGCCTTATTTTGTTTTTATTTTTTAATATAAATAGTAACATTCCCACCTAGTCTACTTCCCTTCAATAGTAAACTGCAAGCAACTGCAGTGTCACTCTTTTCCTCTTACAGTACTTCCATTCCAATTCAGAAGTTCTGAGAAAAGCTGATGTTGCTTTTTAAAGTGGTGCTTAAATGCAAGCCCCTCTATGCAAGCCAGCCTCTAGATTATGCGAAAGTGTGACTTTTATCCCTGCTGCTGCAAAGAACAAGAGGTTGGGGGGGGGGGTCGAAAGAGAGAGAGACCTGACACATACAAACTGGCATTACTCCAAGCTCACAATTAACTAAGTCAAAACAAGTAACACGGCCTGCAAAATTGCTTTGAGGAAGGTGGGAAGGGGGGGGGGGAGACTCTGAAGGGGAACGTTCACCAAAAGAATGCAGCACTTCTATGCGACAAAAAATACAGAGATTGGAGGGGTGACCTCCCTTAGAGCATGGGATACATTTCAACCTCCCCTCTCCCCAAGCGTGTGCATCTTATGCCAATGCCTTTTTTGCAAGCTCAGGCCCCAATGGGTCCCTCCGGAGCCCACGCGCACAGCAACGCAAGCCCCTCTCTCGGCATTTGACCCCACTCTTCTCGGAGGATTCTCGCGTCCTTCCCACACACCTTTGCCCTTCATTTCTCCCCCCACTAGAAGTCACCTTTTCAGAGCCGCTTGACTCCCCACCCCCCCAAAAAACCTCTCCACAAATCCACCGGCAGCGCTATTTCCCCCCCCCCCCACCAAGGACCATGCCTACAAACTCCACGTGGGCGTGCCAGAAAGTGCTCCGTTCAGACGTTCCCCGGCCCCCTCACCGCGCCACGCCCCCCCCCCACATCACATCACAAAGGTAGGCTTACCTAGGCCGCCCCCTCCAGCATCTCCCCCCCCCTCGCCTTTGGGGCTGAGCAGCAGCACCGCCTGCCCAGCCCCCTTCCTCCCCCCCCCCCTCAGCAACACACCGGCCTCCCCCCTCCCCAGAGACAAGCCAAGGTGACAGCGGCTCCTTCACACGCCCCCCCCCCCGCGCGCCTTTACCTGTCCTCTCCGCCCAACGGAGGCTCCCTGAGACAAGAGAGAGGAGCGAGGGGAAGGATGAATTCCCGTTCCCTCCAGGCGCCGCCCCCCCCCCGCCATCCCTGAGGCGCAGCAAGAGGTCGAGGCGTTAGGCCCCGCCCCTTCACCCTCGCTCTCAGCCAGTGAGCGGCCTTGGCTCCGCCCCTCTGCTTTACATACTCGACCTTCTTCCACTTTCGGCTCCTAGGAAACGGCGCGTCAGGCCACGCCCACATTCGCTGTGTGTGTGTGTGTGTGTGGTCTTTGGCTCTCTTTTTCCCCCTTCCCTCCCCACGCGGGCCTCGTGCGCCTGCGCCTGCGCGCATCACCTCTCTTCTTCTTCCTCCGCTTCTCCTCGCTAATGAAGCGGATGAGAGGCGAGTGGGGGCGGGAGTCTCGCGCAGCCCGCAGTGGCTCGGAGCTCAGCGCGCGCCGCTTCGCGCGGCCACCGTTGCCGCGTTCTCCGCAGTTTGGTGGTTTTTTGCAAAAATGACAATGCGGCGGGTTGGGTGAAAGCAGCAAGCCTGGCTTGGAAACCGCTTCAAAGGCGTCACAAACGTCGCAAAGTGCACAGGGTCGCAGTCACAGAAGCAGTGCAAAAAAGCGCCTTGAAGCACCGCAAATTATTTATTTGTTTGTTCAGTTAGTCATACCGAAAGGAAAACTTAAAATCTAACGCAGATAAAACCGGCAAGAGAGAATGACATCCTGTGCAACAAATACAAAAAGCAGTATAGGTGTGTGTTGTGTGTGTTCACTAGCAGTCCCTTAGAACGCTGCAAGTAATGGTTCATTTGCTCAAAGCAGGCAGCGGTGTGTAAGTTTTAATTCAGGAAATGTCCGCAGTTGTTCGTGGTGCCCAGCACTTGTGGCCTAAAAAGCTGACAGTGGAATGTTTACATAATACTGCAGTGTCTTTTTCTGAAAAACAAACTGATTTTAAAGCAAGTCATTTTGACTTTCCATTATTAAATTAGGCATATCAGTGTTGGTGCTGCGATACACCTTTCTAGCAGAATCTGCCATTGGATCTTGCTCCCTAGTAAGTGTAGAATTGCAATGAAAAGTAAAATACTGGCCTTGAAAGCTACAAACAATACAAAAAAATGAGTAAGTTTCCATAGTGCATGTGCATATTTATTCAGATTAATAGTGCTTTCTCTCAGCTAATTTTAAATTTTTATCCTTGAACTGCAGCCATATATGCAAACAGGCTACAACCCAACTTCCCTGGGAGTAAGAATCTTCAATAAGATGAATTCAGTAAGACCTAACTTCTGAAACCAAATGTGCATGGATTGTGCTTTATATGCATGATGTGAGTTTCAGAAGTTAGGTCTAAGTACATTACTTCCCTAAAATAATCCTAGGAACTTTGGCTTTCCCCTAGTAGGGCTACTGTCCCCAGCACCCTTAAACTACAGTTCCCAGGATTCTTTGGGAGAGGACATTTGCTTTAAATGTGTGGTGTGGATCTAAGTCCCTTGACAACATTTGGCATTTATGGGTAAATGTGCATAGGATTGTAGAGTTAGAAGGGATCCAGAGGGTCATCTAGTCCAACCACCTGCAATTTAGAAATATCATCTAAAGCATCCATGACAGGTGGCCATCCAACATTTGCTTAAAAACCTCTGATGAAGGAGAGTCCACAACCTCCTGAGTGTTGCATTACCAAGGTATCTATTTACATTTGATAAGGGGTGTGTGCACAAACAAAACTGAGGTTAAGAATCAGACTATGTTAGATTTAAATGAAGCCTATGCCAGAAGTAATACTTTGCACGAGTACAGCAGATGGGAATGGCAACCCTGGGTCTTGAACGCACCACCGCAGATTGTAAGCACGGACATCGTATGATTGAATACCTCCAGCTGAGACACCACCATCACAGGGAGGCAGCTGAGTTTTTAAAAGAACACCCTGACGTTCAAGTTTTCTGTGTTCAGGGAACTGTTTGGAATTCTTTGGAGAAAAGGGTGAGATAAAAACGTAATAATTAACAGCAGGAACTCCAATCTTAGTCTGAAGTGGTATAGTCAGACAGATTTTACCATCTCACCCATGAGAAAGAAGCCTTAATGCCAGGTAGTTATTATAAAATTACCTGCCCAGCCAAGATTTTTTTATTGGGCGCCCCAAGAAAGGCAAGATGAGACTGGTAACTTGCATAGCTTGTTGGAGCAGAACAGTGTTTGGAAATAGTGTTGACTTCTGATTGCACTGTTTTGTAAGAAAACAAGGATTGGGCCCCCACACTTAGCAAAATCTACTGCTAATTCTAAAACTAAGTTTTATGGTAGGGTGTTTAGACATGAACAGCTAAATAAGCAGTAGCACCAGACTAGGGAACATGAGAGAATTTTAAAATACTTGGAGGCTAATGGTAGGATTCTGTAATCTGAATACTTACATCACACTAGAGTATTTATTTATTTTTAAAAATGTTTAATTTAATACAAATATCTAATAGTTTACATAAAAGCAATAAAAACACAACAGTGACATTCTGTAAAATTTTCTAAAAATGAGATCAAAACTATACATCACAAAGAAAATTGAGCAGCGTACAAAACAGATAATTAAAAATTAAAAACTGAAATCCAGGAAAGCTTCGGTAAAGATATACTTTTCAAAGAGGCATCTAAAGGTAATTGCTGTCTCAGCCTCATGAGGAAGGTCTTTCCAGAGGGTGGGTGCTATCACTGAGAAGGCTTGCTTCTGCATTGTCACCAAGTGACAGTCTGTTGGTTGTGGTTTACCAGCAAGGTCTCCTTGGGAGATTCTAAAGATCATCCTGGTCTCTGCCCAGGGAGGTGGTCTGCTAGATGTCCAAGCCTTAAGTTGTTCAGGGCTTTCAATGTCAACAACAACACCTTGAACTTGGCTCAGTGGCTAAGAGGCAGCCAGTGTAGATCTCTCAACACTGGTGTAATGTATAAAGCTGGGTGTCCCACTAAGCCCCCTAACCAGATTGTCACTCAGTTGTGATTCACCCTTTATTTATGTAAAAAGCGGCAAATCTAGTGTTCAAGATATTGCTCAAGTTCCATTGTCAGGGAGGCTCTTTTGTGCTGTGATGAATCATCAGATAATTACGGGTTTAACACATGAGAAATAGAAAAAAACACAGCTGTTTTCCTTGTTCCACGCAATCTACATTGACATTGATTTGCTGATTTGCTTTTAAGTGAAGCAAACTCTTGTACATGAGCTTGCAGCTGCTAAGTTCCTCTCGCTTCCACTCCATGCAAAACTAATGGAAGTGGGATGCCGAATTAATTGGCTGGATGCCCTGAATCAGCCTCTAAATGTGTACTTGTACACACCATGAAGGTGTTTCACAGTAAAACATCTCAGCATACCTCATTCGATTTCGTCTAAAGACTAGTATTGCAGACCTTTACTGACCTGCATGAAGAGAACATGAGGCTCCTACTGCTTTCAGCACACTTTATAACACCACTAAAACATATCGCCATTCTAATAGTCTTCATCTCAGGGGGTTTTATAGATAATCTATTTCACTTCGTACTGCAGACAAGTGGTGTACCTGTAATGGGGCGGACAAAAGTGACCCAATTATATTGGAAGACACAGAGAAAGCAGATAAGGAGGAAAGAGACTCCATCTGATTTGATTCTGAAGTATGTTTTAAGGTCCAAAAGGGAGAGATCCTAAGAAAGTAGGGTGTGTAAAATTTGCTTCAACACCAACTATCATTGTCCTGTACAAAATAGGAAAAAGTGGATATTGTGTATCAACACAAAGACACAACCTGCATAGGGAGGGAGTGGTCAGGAAAGTTGTTCTCTCCTTAACAACTGCCTGCATACTGCACCAGAAAGATACCTGCCTCTCCATTTGAGAATGCTATTTTGCACAGCACATAAGTGTGTTAGACCCCATCTGAACTACACATTTAAACATATGCCTTTAAACAAGGATGACTTTCCTTAAACAATCCTGGGAACTGTGGTTTGTTAAGGGAGCTGAGAGTTGTTATGAAACCCTTATTCTCCTCAGCCAATTCCTCTTCCCAGGGAATTCTGGGAATTGTAGCTCTGTGAGGGGAATAGGGATCTCCTAACAACTCTCAGCACTCTTAAAAACTACAGTTTCCCAGGAATCCTTGGGGAGAGCCCTGCTGCTTTAAATATATGGTGCAAATGGGGACTTAGATTAGATATATGAGCTGTGGATTCTCTTCCAACCCAGTAAGTGTTTGATAATATACTCTCTCACACTGGAAATTTTCCTCACAAGGTTATTGTAAGGTTACATGGGATGAGAACTGTAAAAAATAATGCATACGTCGAAAAAGTGATAGATACATAATTCATAAAGGTGGTATATAAATGTTGTAAAAAAACACAATACCAAATCTCCCATGCCCTGAGAAAATGTTCATGAGACTAGAATATGTAAACAGATTACATTTCTGGATTGTATTGGATGTAAAGTAGATGGAACCCATCCAAAATTACCTAAAGGGCATTTTCATTAGATTAATCAGCTGCACCAGCTTGTCTTCATCCAGCTCTTGGCACAGAACAGATTAGTAAATGCAACCATGATGCCGAGATATGCAACTCTGGTGAATAATTCATAGGCCACCCAAGAACTGCTGCAGGTATTCTTGTACGCCAAGTCAAAGTTAAAGGCAAAAAGAAGATATTGTAGCCAGACTATAGGAGGCAAGAAGACAAAAAGAAGATTAAAGGATTAAACAAAATATTACTTTGCTGTTGCATAACTTTTTATTTTGAGGATGTTAGGTATTTGACAAACATTCATATTAAGTTTGTGTTGGGAAGATGCAAGACCAAAGGCGGGAAATATTTCTGGCCCAATGGTCTATATTCTTATCTCCTCCCACCCTGTAAGTCAACTTTGACTGGTAGGCAGCCCTACCCATTGCCTTTTTTCTTTAAAAAAATGTTTAGGGGTACTCTCCTTTTGACTTAAGAAAATCACCATTTTATAGTTCAAATCAGGAAAAATAAATACAGTAAATGGACAAAAGTACAAAGAACATGCATTACCTCATATTACACAGCTGGCAGCTCACAGTAACTTCCACATTGGCATGAAGTTGTGTGCACTAACATCTTCCCTCCTACTTCCAACTCCTACTTCACACATTAAACGCTCACCTCCATCTGAGACTCAGGAAACACCATGACAGGAAATGAGGCTGCCATCGGGGGTAGCAACGGAATTGACGATTCACTGGCCCTACCCATCTGTCAATCATCTGATGTCATGATGATGCCAGGTGACTGAAAAGTGAGTGATCCCACCCATCTGTCAGAGTTGACCTGTGGGAAAGGATCAGCTTCACCAGCGCATTCCTCACTGTTTTGAAATTAATAGCGTTCTTTCAAATTATGTTCAATGGCACCAGAAAAGGCAGCATGACATGTGCAAAAGTCATATTTGCAGATTATTAAGCAGATACCAACTGCCTGTGGATAACCATGGCTATTCCAATTTTTTCTTCAAAAATATAGCCTCGTCATCTTCCTCATTAGTATTCAGACTGACAAACTGTCATTCATGTATCATTCAAAGAACTCATCAGTGCATCTCTTGGTAGATGTGAAGTTATAAACTCATCAAAATTTAATCTGAAAAACAAGGAGAAGATCTGCTGCATAAATATGTTCTTGTATTTTTTTGCACAGGTGAGCAAACAAACATTTCATTTCCTTCTGCACCATTTCATCCTCTCCTTTAAAATTTCTGCCCCACTTCAGCCCTCCTTCAAAATTTCCATTCTTCTGTCTGCTCCTCTGTTTGCTGCAACAAAGCTTTAGCCTTTAATCATCACAACAGTATCCTAAACCATTAGTTGTTTTATTTTAATCTTACAGCAGTCATGTGGGGTTGGTTAGACTGAGCGACAGTGACTTGGCCACAGCCAAGCAACGGTGTGAAGTGGGGGGCTGGCGCACCACCTAAAACCTGAAATCAATGCCACAGAAGCACAACAAGATTGTATTACTTACCATATAATTTTATAACTTCAGTCGGGTACTGCTTTTGAATAATTATTTAGGGTTGCATCTAATGTTATTCCTACTGTGAGTGGGCTCACACAGGCATGACTACCTTTGGTACACTAATTTCAAGAGATCTTCTCTGAATCAAACTTAATTAACTCTTGACATTTACAATCTTGTGCAATGTAGCACCATAGGTTTGGGGAAGGAAAGGGTGGCTGAAGCACGTGTGAGACGCATCAGAAGGAAAACTGCTTTGACGTTGCAGGTCAGAAAAGTTGGAGACACTCTCGAATGCATGACCTAAATAGGCTTTTCCATCGCTTACCTCTTTTGACTTGAAGTGCTGTGCTTTCTTCCTGATTGACATTATCCTCCCAACGTCATGCTTTGCCCTTGCACGTGTCCATGCAGTGGTACTTTGCCATTCAAATGGGTATTTCCTGGAATAACTGCCTTACAACTGACCCTTTTTTTTTTTAGGATTGCAAAAGCAGCAAGTGCACCTTAGCAATGAGACATCGTGGGGAAATGTATTGTAATGTCTAAGCACCTAATTTGTCAAAAGGAGCATGTAACAAGAAAGTCCTTTTATAAATGCAACAAACTAGCTGAGGGCTACTTAGCCTAATAAGCTTAAAATCTTATTTCTCATAGACATCTGTCAAGGCAAAAGCAAGATACACACAACACAAGCACGCTTAATCCACTAGCTCAGGCTAAAGGCGATGGAGCTTGTGCGCTGCTGCTTTGCATCCAAAGGGGAGATTGCAAAGGCGAAGAATGCACTGTGCACATTTGTGGAGAGATGCACTGGGAACGCTGAAGTCCGTAATAGCTAAGAAGGCAACCTACCAAACTGTGGGCTGTTCAAGATGAAAGCTTCATCAGAAGCATAAGATCCTAACATCAACTGAACTTGTAAGTTTTTTCTGCCTTTTTATTCCTTCCTAGATCAGTTGGATATTTTCAGGAGTAAAGAAGGATAGGAAGAGGAGCATAATGGGCTGCACTCCTTCACATAGCGATATTGCTAACCATAATGTGGCCCATGGAATCAAGTCACTGAACAGGGGTATCCTGCCAGTTGATCCAGAGGGTGAAGGTTCCCAGCTCCCAATGCTGATCAAATGCTCCTCTTCATTTGATCTTGAGGAGTTGTGCCAGGGAGAGACTCAAAGTAAAGATCACTTCTTTGAAAATTCATCAGATGAGGACAAAAATGTTAATTTCCGCTCCTCCTCTGAGGATCCTTCTCTGCCTGAGATTGACCAGGAAGAGAAGGAAATGGAAAGGGTAATCTCAGAGACTGAGATAGCCATATCTGAACTGACGGTGTCTCCCACCCATATGGTTGAGGATATTAAGGTCAAAAAGCAAAACTCTTCTGCATCGGAAGAAATTGGCTTTGCTTTGGAAGACAACGATGCAAACAGTGAAAAGCAAAATCCAAAGAAAGGGAAAAAGCAAAAGAGCAGCAGGCAGAGAAAACAAGGCCGTCATTGCAAAATTAAAGAAAAACCCAACCCACCCGAATGCAAGGCAGAGGAGAAGGTGGATTTCCCAGAGTTGCTTGTTAAAGCCCATCAAAATGCTTATGCCTATTTAAACCCCAACCTCTCCAAATACGAGGTTATCTTGTGCATGGCCAACCAGGCCACGGAAACGCAACTAATTATGCAGCAGATGGTGAGCTTTTTACTCCTTCGTTTTGATGAAATCAACCATCTTTTGGGAGAAATTGCCCAAGATGGAGAAGGCCTACTAAGAGATGTGGGAGGGAATCTTGCTTGGCCAGCTGGCAAAGGGAACCTGAAAGAACAGCCAGATCTCTTGCAGCAGTTACTACAGTACACAGTCAATAAGATGCAGCTGTTAAATGGCACTGTGGCCTCTTTAACATCTGATGCCCTGCAGGAGTCCTGTAGCTTTCTACAGTCTGCAGGTAGCAGCTTGGAGGAAAAACTGAAAGCAAAACAAGCTTTTGATGAGCGCTTGCTCAGGACAATAAAACTCCTTGAAGCATCTGCAGTCAAACCCTCTCACTCTCACCCTGATGATATGACTCTTTATTCTGAAGACAGTGGGATTGGGATTGACAGCGAATCGGTCAAAGACCTGAACCTTCTTGATAAACAGGGAATGCAAAAAATTTGTGATTCTTCTTTGCATGACCACCCATCCTTAAATCCAGCCAGGCCATCAGGTGAAGTCCAGTGGTCATGCACATCAGTACATGCCACAGGCAGATCCCACGACTGTGCCCTGGAAAGACAATTTAAGGATATATTTTACCCACCTGCACCGACCAAGAGTGTAATGCCTACTTCAGCTGTAGCTCCAGGAAGCACTGTTCTGCAGTATCAAAACATCTCCAAAACCTCTTCTCCTAACTCGATGAATTGTGGTGACATTCATGAGGATGGTTGTTTCAAAGACTGTGAGTCAACCACAAATGAAGACAGTGATGATAGTAGCTTGTCTGAAGAAGAAGGTGACAATTTAAGTCTGTCTGAAAAGGGAACTAAAGAACAGCCCACATCTTCGCCTGCAGCAACCTACAGTAAACGGAGGCCTTCCACCAAACGGATAGAGAGCCCAGAGAATGAGGAAATTACACTCAAGATGAAAGATGCCATTAGTGAAAAGATCAAGTTTGTCCCTGCTAAATCTGGGAAGAGGGATTGGGTGGAAGATGAAAATGGGAAGATACTGCGGCGGCCTAGCACAGCAGCTGGAAGCCAGAAGGCACCAGTTAAAAAGAAAAGGTCCAGGTCAGAGGAGTCTCTGAAAAGTCGTGCCGAGGACCCAACCCTTTTAGAACTTCAAAGGACTCAGAAGGGGCTTGACAAAAGGCTGGAAATGTTTTACACACTTAATGGAAACAAGGATCTAAACGATAAGACAGCATCACTGAACCCAAAAGAGCCATCTAACTTACAAGATTCTGAGCATGTTATTCATAGATCTTCCACTAAGAAACTGAAAGCATCTCTTGCTAAAAACTTCAGCATATTGCCTAATCAAGATAAAGTCCCTTTGTTTAGGTGTGATCAAAATGCTTTCGGCCAACAAACTGGTGAAAGGAAATATCGAAAGCCTGTCACAAGCACCACACCCCCAATGGATCCAACATCTAAGAAAGAAAACGAGCTTCCTGGAACACAGAAGCTGAACAGTGTTGGTTGTGCTCCACCCCGCAAATCTGTAAAGAAGTTAATTGAAACATTCAGCACCGCTGAAAGTCTTGTGAAACCTCCAAGTGTAAGAATTTTGGGCCCAATAAAATGCATCAGAAAGTTTGGACTTCCAAGCATCACTCCCAGTCTCCCACTTCCTAGAGGACTTGCGCCTTTAAATCACAAACATAGAGTTTCACCAATAGGAGACATAAATTGTCGAAACATCAATCCAGCACACTGTACCTTGGGTACCACTGGGTCACCTGTATTTGCAAGCGGAAGTGGCACAAATGGGGATTCTGATGATGATGGCGATGACAGTGATGACATGGAAGACCTGCCTCCACCACCTCCTGAAATGTTGATGGACATCTCACCTGATTCAGCTACATCTCCAAAAGATGCAACAACAGGAGAAAACTATTCAGAAATTGCTAAAACAAACGAGCATTTCACCGCTAAAAAAGTTACTCACATTTCTCAGCGAATGAAAGCTTCTCTGTGTTCTATTGACTTGTTACCGAGTAAGAATCTGAACAGTCCCAGTCTCATTACTAACAAAGCAACAAAAAGCGCTAGGGTGGACTTCAGACCAAGAAAATATTCCCTGGAGTTGAATTCCAGCTATGCGTCTGATAACCACCAAGACATGTCATCCGCATCCCCAGAGGAACATGAAGTGGAAGAAACCACAGATCTGTATAAGCAGACATGTAAGCTCATACCTCTTCAAAATCCTAAAGAAATGCCAGAACAGGATGCACCTGAGCCAGGAAATAAAGACTGCAGCACACCTTCAGCTTCAGCTCAAAAGCGAGGCTCTCCTGATTCACCCAGCGGAAGTGAGAAAATGACTGGCTTTACCAAACGGGTGTCCCCCTCAAGAACACCACCTTCATCACCCCCCAGTGAGAAAAGTCTCCTAAGCCCACCACTACATCATAGGCACATAAACCAAGCTTCTTCCCCCACTACCCACCGGCAGCCAAGCCCCCCTGCTAATCCCAGGGCATCAAGCTCTCCAACACAAAGGAAGCAGCCTTCCCCACCAACCCAACAAAACCTCTCTAGCCCACCATTGGGACGCAAACAGCAGAGCTCACCAACCCACCGGAAAGTGTCCAGCCCACCAGCACTCCGCAGAGAAGCAAGCCCACCTCCTTTCTCAACAACCCCATCCCCACCAACTTCCCCATCTTGGTTGCACAAAGGATTACGAAATCACCTGGACTCTGGGAATGAGCAGCAGACGCCCATCCTGAAGATTGTCAGCAATACACGCTCAATATTTTGTCCAGCCACTTCCTCGTTATTTGAAGCCAAGCCGGTGTTGCCACCTAACAGCTCCACAACAGAGGCTACGGCAGACCATCCCGAAGGGTCGGCATTTGTGCAGAGAAACAGCAAACACCTCAGGCAATGTGGGGATCAACAGAGGAGGGTGTCCCTCAGTGCTGCCAATCCCCAACCTTTTGTGCGGAGGAGTTCCTCTGATCGCAGGCCAGGATTTCAGCGTCCGCTGCCATTCTTTGCCACATCTGGTAGTGAACCTGTGCTAATTCAAACAAGGTAAGAGCCAGTATTTTCAAAGCCTTTAAGTTGCATTTAGATGTATAGTCAGCCTTATAGTCCAGGCAAGTAACGTTGCACCAATATCTGTCGCTAATATCTCTTTCCTACAAGTAGGATTTGTGTGAGTGAGGAATAGGTAAAAAAACAAACAACCACCTGTTCCCTTGTGTTACATCTGCACATGGGTTTTGAAAATGCACAGTGAAGTGAAGCAAATCCTTCCCCGATTCCTCTCTTGCCCATATTTGCCCATATGACAGCTGGGGAACCACCCCAACATCAGCACCACCAGCCATGCTGCCAACTTGACTGGCTTTCCACGTAGTACTGTCATGTGAGTCCATGCTGGGCGTGGGTGTGGGAAACCTGGGATTCTAAATCCCTGCTCACCTGTGACACCTGACTAAGTGCCCTTATGCCTCGAATATCTTATTTCACAAAGTTACAGTGACGCTGTCAGGCTCTCTGAACTCTCCAGTTTTTCAGGCAGGGGTTTCTACCAGCCCCACCTGGAGATGCCAGGGATGGAACCTGGGACTTTCTGCCCAGGTCCTCTGCCACTGAACGGCAACCCTTTCCCACCCTGCAAAGCGTAGGATGCAGATGTAAGAAATGCATGATGGGCTACTTTTCACACTGCAGTTTAAAAGCCTATGTGCCTTTCCATGAGTTACGTACTGCAATGATTTGTTTATAGAACTAGCTCATAGCATGAAGTATGAGAATTCAGAAGCATCCTTCAGTTTTCAGTTGTGTCCTGATCATACACTGGGCATTTTGACAGAACATTATTATTATTATTATTATTATTATTATTATTAAATTTATTACTTGCCCTTCACCCTATGATTCCAGGGCAGGTTACAACAATTTAAAATACAATGGAATCATCATAATTTATTACGGTCAAAGACCAGCTCGAAAAGCACAACTGGGACAGCTTTCAAAATAATAAAATATACATTTAAAGCAGTGTACAACAACAGCTTAACGATTAAAATCTAAGATAAGCCATACAAATTTGGGCTACCATACAAATTGGCCCTAACACCCTGGAGGCCAATTTCAGCTGTTTTCCTAGCAAACTAATTTATTTTGGTGGGTGGTCTGCGCCTGCAAATCTGCACGCAGAATCTGGCGACCATAAATACAATGTTTAAAAAAAAGTTTTTAAAACTTACATGTATCGGCCAGGGATATAGGAAGCTGTCCTATACTGAGTGAGACCATTGGTCCATCTAGGTCAGTATCCTGTACGTTGACTGAGCATGGGATTTCAGAAAGGAGACACTTCCAAACCCACCTAGAGATGCCAGGGATTGAATTTAGGGCCTTTTGCACTGAGGCCTTCCTGGTGGGAAGAATTTTACCACAACTGCATACCAAATGGTAGATTTCCCCCCCCCCCCCACTTGACAGGATGGTACATTCTGTTTCTCAGGTGGTTATGAACATGCCATGGTACATTGCAACTTGGGAACAGTTTGAGACATTTGTCCAACATTTCTCAGGTTTTAACTTGACGTTACAGGATTCGTATTGCCAAAGGCATCATTTACCTTTCCTGGAATAATTTTATTTTCCTTGCATTACAAAGAAAAGTGAAAGAAGTGGTATGGGACTGTTGCTTTCCTGTCCTGTAACATTAAACCTTCTGTAAGAGTCCAGTTAAGCCCTCAAACCAGCAGAGATTGCAGTCCTGCTGATTTACCTCAGGAATATGTATTCTGGGAAGAAAAAGAAGCTATCCGAGCACCTCTGATCTTCTAATCCCTTGTTTTGTTTCTGTGTTTAACCAGCTCTCTTCAACCTTGAGTTCAGCCTTTCAACTTGTAAACAAAACAATAAAGAGGCAGAAGAGTGCCCGGGGGTTGTTATCCCAGAATAACTGATTATGTAAACGCAGGCCCAGGATCAGTTTCCAATGAAGCGTTTGCTCTTTCCCTTTACTCTGGGCTCTCTCTTGAGAGAGATGTGTCACTGGCCCCAATTAGAGAGCTCTGGCGTCTGTCGTAGCTTCATAAGTACCAGGGGAATGGCCTGTTGGTGTTTTAAGCTATGGGAACCAGAAACCATCTGCTCATGTAATAGGAGGGGGTTAGGGAGTTACTTTGCTCTTATGAGGCTGGCCTTTTGCTGGAATTTAGCCGAGGGGCACGTTTTCACAGCACGGATGCTCTGCTCGTACAAATCCCGCTAATCCATAATAGGATTTGTGCATGTGCAATAGAAAAAAAAGTTTATTTTAGTCCAGTGATGGCTATCAGATTAAAGGCCTTTCCATGGGGTAACAGCTGGGGAGAGGAGCTTTGAACAAATACTGTTCAAATATTCCACTTAACTCAGGGCCACAAAATTGGTTTAATGACTCAGACCCTAAGCAAATCCTTGGGTAATCTTTCCTGATACAGGGTAAATTTGTATTGGATCAGGACCTCATCAGGACAGCAACCATATACCCACTGAACTCCCTAGTACTTACGTGTGAGTAGGCATGTGTAGGATTATAAGGAGTACCAAACACTCCACATTATTTTCCCATTAACGGTGCCTTGGCTCATAACATACACAGAAATAGAGGGCAAAATTCAAAAGAGGATAAGATCAAGGACACACACAAAATCCAGGTATATTCAAGTACTTAAATCTAACTCTCTGTTGTTACACGCCACCCCAAACTCTGAAAGGTGCAAGATTCCACGGTTTCCAGGCATGTTTAACCAGGGTCTGTGTTTGCTTTTGGAAAATGAGGCACAGGTGTCTTTATGATATATGGTTTATTTGCACATATTTGCACACCCTGAGCCTACAATGGAGGGGTTCACAGCATCAATACCCCAAGAGGTTCTGGCTGCTCCATTAGCCACAGCAGCCTTGGATTTAAGCTGACCCCAACCAATGCTCTCAAATGTGCTCTCTGCCCCTCTCCTCAGCCTGCTGTGCTTTACTATTTTCTCCTATCACAGCAATCCTAAACTCTACTCTGTTTATCTTTGCTAACTATCTCAGAACTCAAGGAGGGGATCCACCTATTTGCCAGTTTGCACAGTCTTTATTTTCTGTTAATGGCCCACCTCTTATGTAATACAGAATCATAGAACTGTCTGGTAGCCCATTTTAACACTCCAAGCAATGATTAAATTCTAACACCTATCAGACCCAGGAATTTAGGGAAAACTGGCACCCGCAAACCCTGGCCACCCACAACTCATAACAATGTGTATATTGGTGCTCTTTCACTAAAAGCATTTGTACCAAATCATGTTATCTTTTATTTTTGAACATGAAATATTGATGCAGATAGCACAATCTATTTTTTACCTTATCCAGCAATTACTTAATTTATGGGAAGTAGTCAGATATATGTTACATTATATACTCGTGTCATCAGTGTGAGAAGCACTACAGACAGGTCCTTTACCCAGAGGTGCTTCCTGGGGCTGATGGGAGATGTAGTCCAAAACATCTGAAGAGTGCCAGGTTGGTAAAGTCTGTGATAAAACATATACCTGTGAAGAAACACATGCGAATGTGAATTTCATGTGAATATTCAGCATTCTGAAAATCTCAGCTTTCAGTTATGAAACCATGTGCACATTTGCTTAATTTTTACAAGTATTACTGTTATTATTTATTAAATTTATATACTTTCCTTCACAACATAAAAATACAAATTGAGAACACAAAATACACAATAAAACAAAAATTAAAACAAACCAATAGTCCTCCTCGCTTTAATTTTTTTATTTGAATACTTTACACAGATGACAGAAGTGTACTTTTCTTGATGCAGAATTTGCGTTACCTTTGACGACTTGTGCTAATAATTCTTAGCTCCCAAATAGTGATAGATTTTTATGTAATGGAGCTTCATTTTGGTATGAGGCAATTAGAATTTAAAACTGGATTGTACAGAATAATAAACACCTAAATAGCTGCTGATGGTGTTCTATCATGAGTTTACAAGTTATATCCATTCTTTCGCTTTTAAAAGGTCATACGTCATTAGCCTTTGGTCTTAAATGTCTTCTCTTTTTGCAGAATGGAAGAGAGCCATAGGAAAGAGGTGGACTCTTGGAACAGTCCATGTTCCTCTGAGGGCAGAAAAGCAGGCAAGTCATCTTCCCACCCTGAACTCTACATTGTGGGCCAAGGACTCCAGAAGGACTGAGTGGAAGTGATAATGCTGACATCTGGAAAGCTGTGGCCCAAGACCAAGAATCTTTTCATGTGTAGCCCCAAGCTGCAGTGTTTCACTTTCTTCACCATGTCAAAGAAGAATGAATACTGGTTCCTGGTTTAGCATCACAGACCTTTGGAACTTGAGTTCTGAAGGTCATCCTGACCAGCTCTCACCTCCAAGAGGAGAGATCATTCGCCAACCTGCATGGTCACAGTCCGGACCGCTGTGAGCTACAGAGTGTGTGAGAACTGCAAGGAAGTACTTACAGAGCAGATAGTGGCAGATCATCCCAAGGCCACCTTCCTGGGCGCCACATGCCAGCATTGGGTGGGGCCAGAAGCAAAAACAAGCACAGTCAGAGCAATGAATGTGATTTTTACCTCTGTACAGCAGGCTACCCCTATAACACTCTCCTGAAAGTAAGTTCCATTGAGTTCAATAGGCCTTACTTCCAAGTACACAGGTATAAAAAGTTAAAGGTAAAGGCCCCCTGGATGGTTGCGTCCTGTCAAAGGCGACCAGGGGGTTGCAGTGCTCATCTCGCTTTCAGGCTGAGGGAGCTGGCATTTGTCCACAGACAGCTTTCTGGGTCATGTGGCCAGCATAACTAAACCGCTTCTGGTGCAGCAGGACACCGGGATGAGTGCCAGAGCGCACGGAAACGCCATTTACCTTCCCGCCCTCCGCAGTGGTACCTATTTATCTACTTGCACTGGCGTGCTTTCAAACTCCTAGGTTGGGAAGAGCTGGGACAGAGCAACAGGAACTCACCCTGTCGCAGGGATTCAAACTGCCGACCTTCCCATCGGCAAGCACAAGAGGCGCAGTGGTTTAGACCACAGCACCACCCGCATTCCACAGGTATAGGAACACACTAAAAGGCATGTTTGCACCATAAGAATTCCCACTCTTTCGCCTAGAAGGAAATGGATGCATAAAGAACTATTCTTCCCGGACCAGTAAAAAAAAGGTAGCCCACTTTATTTCTGCCCCAGTATGGACTATCTCTCAATATCAGGAATAACGTCTGTCTACAGTGCAAATGAACATAACAGAGCAGAAGGTATGGCATAGGCAGCTGCAATGAGAAATGCCTTGCAGTAGTAAACCTGGAGCAGATATTGCACCTGCTAGCCACTCCGTGTTCGGACAGTGGAGGTAGACTATAAAACTAGGTGGCATCTCAGTGAATTGTAATGGATTCTGAATTTCGGTTTTGCATAGACTCACTCAAAAAGAGAACGAAAGCCAGCCAGCCAATGCACAATAATATCAATGAAATTTAATAATGATTTAGATAAGGCTCTCTTTCCACGGTCTAGGGTTCCCCCCCCCACACACACACACCAGATGATGTAGCCTTAGCCACTGTGTAATCTCATTGCTTCTGTATCACAGAAAAGCTTCATCTTGATTCCTGATGAGAGCAAATGTGTCATGCCCAATCAGGTCTTTTTAGAAGCACTCAAAAAGCATCTGCATATTTCATGGAACGGGATCACAGGCCCAATCAACCAAGTATTTCTCTCATTGTGATAATGTTCATTTGGTTCATAAGGTGGCACCAGAGAAAGGAGTCCTTTATTCGCTCCTGCAATAATATGGATTAAAATGGCTCTCCCCAGCCCACTGCTGTACAGATGTTTTTGGCTACAACTCCCATTCCCCGTCCCCAATCACAGGTGTTCTGACTGGGGCTGATGGGAGACGTAGTCCAAAAAGTCTGGTGGACAGCAGGTAGGAGAAGGCTGGCTTAAATATAAGGTTATACTTGAGACTGAAGGCAGACCATCAATATATTTATGAAGCATTTTTTAAAGAATAATTACATAAGCACATAAATTCCACATTTCTGCTACCAGCTAGCTTTATATGACTCTATATTGGTTAATGGCTTTTTAAAAGTTTCTGTATTTTTTTTAAAGTTATGTTACACTGCTATGTATATTTGTGTAAATACCATTTCCATTTTTCACCAAGTCTGTATATTTGTGAATATGAATTACAGAGTGATGTATATTCAAAACTTACATTTATTCGCTTTATAAGCCACGGTGAGAAACCTTACCATGGAATAAATTATCTCTCTCTCTCTTTTTTTTTTAGTTGCAGAGTTTTATATTGCATTTGTACTTTTGTGGTTTTCTACCAAGAAATTGTTAAAATAAACATAATCTTGAAGTTAAAATCTTGGGTTATAGTCAAAGTAGTGTTAAGAAGATTGCTTGCACTGATGGAACAATCTCCTCTCCCACCCCGTTGTGCACTGCTCTGGGGGTTCTCAGATTTGGGGAGGGTGCATAGTGGGGAAAAGAGGGGGGAAG
This sequence comes from Podarcis erhardii, assembly GCF_964252035.2. Classification (NCBI taxonomy): domain Eukaryota; kingdom Metazoa; phylum Chordata; class Lepidosauria; order Squamata; family Lacertidae; genus Podarcis; species Podarcis erhardii. Next base: position 90,225,070 of record NC_138507.1, on the reverse strand, counting down.
TCCCTTTGCACTAGCGGGAATTGTTGATCTAACTTCTGCTAGTGCAACTGTTTAGTTGTATATTGTCTCCAGTTGCAAACTCCTGGAGATAGCTGAACATGGGTCTTCTTCATTGGACTGATTTTGGAAAGATTTGCCTCCTTGGGTTTCATAATAGATCTTCGTACATCTGCAAATCTTGTGGTTCACCAAGCATGCCAATACCTTCCTCGTGTTTCTCAGTGGCCCTATGTTGGTCAGATTTCTGTCAATTCCTATATGTGCTACTAAACGGAGCAACAATATACTGAAAAGCAATTTCCCATGTTTCTGTCACATCCCTATCATCACGTTCTTGTGCTTTCAAGAAACAGAAAACAGAGCAACATTTTTTAAGCCAGAGAGGTGAGCCTGTGTAGATAGGTGCAGGCTGAAAGCATAAGGAGCGGCAAATGAGGACAGGTGAAATTTATTGATGGAGAAGAGAACTTCATATGACTGAGGGCAGGAGTAGCATGTAAGGGGTGATCAAAAAGCAGTAGTACTCTCTTGGAGGAAGCTGCCCGTGTTCATCAGGATAAGGTAGGGCATAGCAAGAGTAGGGGAGCTCCAAGTTGGTGGCATTGGGGTCCCATGGTTGTGTGTACACTTGCAGGATGCCGATGCAGGCAAGGCCCTGACCTCACCACTGCCTTCTCCTTCCCCACCCCATCCCCATCCTGGCAAATGTAGTGCCACCATGACTGGTGGGCTACTGCTGGCTGAGAGCGTTGCAACCAGGTAAGCAATTGTCACAGGCAACTGAGGCAAAGATACACTGGGATTTAAAGCAAGGATCTTGTACTGGTTCTGGGAGTAGGCAGGAAGCCAGCACAGGGATTGAATGACAATCACGCGGTCTGAGCCATGTGAATGCTGGATGCTTCCAGCAGCAGAGTGCTGGACAGAGGTGAGGAGGCAAAGTAGGATCAACAGGCCAGGGAAAAGACGGACACATTAGTCAAGGTGCTGGGAGACAAAGTCGTGAATCAGAATATATAAGCCCACCCTCTGCAGACCAGCTCTGCATCATTATGAGATCCATAGGTGCCATCTCGCACCAAAGACTGGGTGCCCGCAACAAAGGGCTTCAATGTTGCCCATTGACTTTGAGGGGGCCCAGCCCCCCAAAATATATTATTATGGGTGCTGAAGCACCCACTGCCCCCTGGCAGATCTATGTTTGCAGGTTTATATATACTGGTGTGCTACCCCATCCTGCTAGATATCAATCAGCTGGGGATGTGACCATGTGTTGAAGTTAAATCCCCAAGAATTAGCAGCATTCAATCTCATTTTATACCCGTGTTGTTGTTTTTAAGAGATTGTCTTTTATTTTTAAACTGCCTTTTCAAAAATATTTTCTCGATTGAACACGCACTGCCCTGGATTCACTATTGCTACTGTCATGGCCTCAGCCCAAGGGTTAAACCTGGATTATCATGAGCAGATCCACTTTGCAAGGCTAACCGGCTTAGTTTCTACACGCACAGATAGTGGCCTGGCGGGAAGCTTAACGCACAGCGAAGTTTCCTGTGTGCTTCTCACCACATTTCACTTACCTTGCAAGAAAGTTCCAGCGGTGTCAGCTTCCCAGCCAGGAGCTGCTGTTGGTGCAGCCACAAGGCAAGGACTTCATGTAGCCTTTCATTTGCAGCCCATTACCTGAACAACAGCTGTGCTGGCATGTGCACAGCTTAAACCTTAAACTCTGGACAGTGTGAAATTCCAATGCTGAGAATCTAAATCAGCCAAAGGGTCATATTTACACCTGGAAGTCTGCGGAATGGAGTGGGTGCGAAAGATTATGCCCCAGTAGTGTCTCTCATTGCCCCTCTCATAGCTTCAGCAAACTTGGGTCCAAGCTTTTTTAAATGCACACTTTCCACTAATGCATGCATGTCTCGGAGTGGAGACGTTTGTCACAAAATTTGGGAAATTGTGAAGGATAGCTGTGTTTCAGTTTACTCCTTGTTGCGGGAAGCGTGAATTAGGTAGGCTCACATTTAAAACACTCACTGAACTGAATTTCTTCCCCCATCCACAGTGTGGACACCCTAAACCGAGAGTTGGCTGTGTGTTTGGCAACAGCTGGAGAAGGATTGTTTGGATCTATAAATATCTATCACCTTCTCAAGTGGCTGCTTAGCTCAGAGGTAAATGATCATGGGTAGAGCTGAGCTAGTAATTCCTTTCCTGGCCATACCTTTCTGTTGATGTTGAATTGACATCTTCGGAGCTAGAAAGGAAAACAATAATAATAAAATACTGCTAACTGTTTTTCAAGTGTTTCATATCTTGAAAAAAGAACAATTGGACATTATTTGCCTGCAAGAAACCCATGTGACAAGGCTCCATAGGAAAGTGTTAATTAATAAAAGGTTAGGCCAGGAATTCATTTCTTCGGATAAAGTCAAGAAAAGAGGAGTGGTGATATATGCAAAGGAGAGCCTGTCACCGAAATTTTTATTTAAAGATGAACTAGGCAGAATTTTGGCGATTGAAATTCAAACACAAGGAGAAAAATTTTTGATATTAAGAATTTATGCACCAAACGATGGAAAATCGGAATTTTTTAAGAAGTTGCATGAGACCTTACTGGATTATCTAGATTACAACAACATCATCATGTTGGGAGATATGAATGGGGTGGTGTCTGTACATATGGATAAGTCGCAAAGTGCAAACATAACGAAAGATGGCAGACTACCTAAGACCTTTTTTGAAATGACTGACAATATGGACCTGATTGACATATGGAGGGTTAAGAACCCCCTAGGAAAAGAAGGAACTTTCTTTTCTGAAGCTCATCTGTCATGGACACGAATCGACCAAATATGGATAACTAAAGGACTGGCACCTAAGACTAGAAAAGTGGAAATCTGCCCAAGAACCTGCTCCGACCATAATGCCTTGAAAGTGGAATTGAGATTAAATACAACCGGATCCTTCAGATGGAAAATGAATGACACATTACTAAGAGATCAGGAGATTGTTAAGAAGGCCCAAAAAACTCTAAAGGACTATTTTGAGATAAACTTAAACACTACGGTGGAAAAAAGAACAATCTGGGACGCAAGCAAAGCAGTCATGAGAGGGTTTCTAATACAACAAAATACGATAAAGAAAAGACTCTGGAATGAAAAGAAGGAGAAGATATTGGAGAAAATAAGAGAAGGAGAGAAAAAATTAAGATCTAGGCCTAAGTCGAAGGAAGTGCTGAGAGAAGTGAAATTTTTCCAAGCACAATATTCGAAATTGATAAACCAAGAAGTGGAATGGAAAATTAAGCAAATGAAACAAAGATCTTTTGAATCAGCTAACAAGTGTGGGAAACTGCTAGCATGGCAGTTGAAAAAAAGACAAAAATTAAATATAGTTACAAATCTAGAGATTGAAGGGAGAATTGTTCAGAAACCCGAGGAAATTAGAAAGTGTTTCCAGAGATATTTCAAAGAACTTTATGCAGAAAGAGTTTGAGGTGGATCAATATGTCAAAACCAATGGATTACAAAAATACCCCAGGAAATGAGAACAATCCTGAATGGTAAAATTACACGGCAGGAAATCGAAAGTGTCATTCAGAACCTCCAACTAGGCAAATCTCCAGGCCCTGATGGACTTACCTCCAAATATTACAAGGTTTTGAAGGACTACTTGATACAACCCTTGATGGAGGTCTGTAATCAGATTATGGAGGGGAGGAAGGCACCGGAAACGTGGAAAGAAGCTTTCATCACATTGATACCTAAACTAGAAACTGAAAAGACCCAACTTAAGAACTACCGTCCCATCTCACTCCTAAATGTGGATTATAAAATCTTTGCGGACATTTTGGCAAATAGATTTTAAAAAGTCCTTAATGAAGTGATCCATAAGGACCAGGCAGGCTTTCTCCCTGGTAGGCATTTGTTTGATAACACAAGAAACATCATCGACATTTTGGAACTTTTACAAACAAATCTTAACACTAGAGCGGTGTTAATATTTATTGATGCGGAGAAAGCCTTTGACAACATTTCTTGGATGTTTATGAAGAAAAATTTGGAAGGGATGGGAGTGGGACGGGGGTTTGAAAATGGAATAGAAGCAATTTATTCAGAGCAAAAAGCTAAATTGATTGTTAACAATGTGGTGACAGAGGAGTTCAAAATAGAAAAAGGGACACGGCAGGGGTGCCCCCTATCACCTCTATTATTTATTTCAGTCCTGGAGGTGCTATTGAACATGATCAGAAAGGACCGGTTGGTACAAGGAATCGAGGTCGGAGTGAAACAATACAAACTGAAAGCATTTGCAGATGACTTGGTATTAACATTACAGGAGCCAGTCTCTAGTTCTAAAAGAGTTTTAGAATTAATTTCTGATTTTGGTCGAGTGGCGGGATTCAAGTTGAACAAGCAAAAGACTAAGGTTTTAGCAAAAAATTTGACATCTACAGAAACAGATGAGTTCCTGAAAGAGACAGAATTAAATGTGGTTAAAAAAGTGAAATACCTAGGGGTGTATCTGACCTCCAAAAATTTGAATTTGTTTAAAGATAATTATGAGAAATGTTGGTCAGAAATTAAACGAGACATGGAAATTTGGTCAAGATTGAAACTTTCCTTGTTAGGTCGAATAGCAGCTATAAAGATGAATGTATTGCCGAAAATGTTATTTTTGTTTCAGACCCTACAGATCGTGGACAAGGTGGAATGTTTTGGAAAGTGGCAGAAGGATATTTCTAAGTTTGTTTGGCAGGGCAAAAAGCCCCGAATAAAGTTTAAAATTTTAACTGATGCGAAAGAAAGAGGGGGATTTGCCCTGCCAGACTTGAGGTTATATTATGAATCTGCAGCCTTCTGCTGGATGAAAGATTGGATTTTGCTGGAGAACACTGATGTCCTAGATCTGGAAGGGTTTGATAATGCTTTTGGGTGGCATGCATATTTGTGGTATGACAAGGTTAAAGTTCATAAACTGTTTAAAAACCATATTGTTAGAAGAGCAATTTTTATGGTCTGGACAAAATACAAAGACTTATTGGAAAGTAAGACCCCGAGGTGGCTTTCACCGGTGGAGGCCAAGGCACGTAAGAGACTCAATATGGAGGCCTATTGGCCAAAATACTGGGAAATAATTGAAAAAATTGGAGACAATTGGAGGTTACAGAGCTTGGAAAAATTAAAAAACAAGGTGCGAGATTGGTTGCATTATGCCCAAATTCAGGAGGTTTTTAAAGTGGACAAAAAGGTGGGATTCCAGGTGGAAAAATCAAAATTAGAGACAGAATTGTTAGAACCAAAAAATAAACTGCTCTCCAGAATGTACAACTTGCTGCTTAAATGGAACACACAGGACGAGATAGTCAAATCCGCCATGATAAAGTGGGCACAGGATATTGGACACAACATTATGTTTGAAGACTGGGAAAGGTTATGGAACACCGGAATGAAATTCACGGCATGTAGTGCCTTGAAGGAAAATATTATGAAAATGATATACCGGTGGTACATGACCCCAGTCAAGCTTGCTAAGATATATCACCTGTCTGATAATAAATGCTGGAAGTGTAAGGAGGCGGAAGGGACATTCTTTCACCTCTGGTGGACATGTCCGAAAGTGAGGGCCTTCTGGGAGATGATTTATAATGAGCTAAAAAAGGTATTTAGATATACCTTACCTAAGAAACCGGAGGCCTTTCTTCTGGGCATTGTAGACCAGAATGTGTTAAAGAAGGATAGAACCTTTTTTATGTATGCTACTACTGCAGCAAGAATTCTCATCGCAAAGCATTGGAAGACACAAGATTTACCCACGCTGGAGGAATGGTAGACGCAGTTGATGGACTATATGGAATTGGCTGAAATGACTGGCAGAATCCGAGACTTGGGAGAAGAAGCAATGGAAGAGGACTGGAAAAAATTTAAGGACTATCTACAAAAACATTATAAGTTGTATGAATGCTAAGAAAATGCACCATTTAGGAAATCTTAGCCCCAGCAATAGCAATTAGGTGAAATGAAAATTAAGGTACAAGAAATTTGAGGTGGAATTAGGAAATAATTTTATTGTGTTTTAATTAAAATATATAAGAATTGGTGTACAATATTTGGAACTTGATAACATGATAAATTGAAAGATACAATAAGTTATGAAATAAGATGACAAATTGCTGAAGTTTGTATTATAAATAATGCAAGGTCTGGAGGATGTGGGGAAGTCCAGTAGATTTGATAAAAGGATTACGGAAATTTGAAACTTTTATATTCTTTTTCTTTTATCTGTTTTTCTTTTCTGTATCTCTGTATCCTGTAAAATTAATAAAAATATTTTTTAAAAAAAAAAATAAAATACTGCTAACTGTTGATCCTTTGAGGTTTTATTTTACATTTCTGAGCTAAGGATAGGATCGAAATGTACTGCATTTGTTTCCCTCTGATGTGAATGGGGAAGGCATCCAATTCGGAGAACTCTGTTAGTAGATATTTACATTTGCAGGAGTTTTAAGCCTGCTGCTGAGTTTTATCATCATCTTCAAAGGGTGGCAAGGCAGACGTGGTGTGAACAGCAAGAGCTCAGAGATTAATTCTGCAGGAATGGCTGCTTTCTGTGGCTGCAGGGAGAACAAGGTTAGACATTTGTAATGCCTCTCATCTTATGCATTGGCAACACTTACCCATTAATATTGACTGAGAGGCGGGTGGGGTGGGCATGTTTGAATCTTTTCCTCTGCTGGTATAAAGGAATAGAAAGAGGGAAAGGCATGACATAAACCTTTGCTAGTTTAGCGAATCCCTTGTTTTCGCTGGCATGAGGTCAGCTTTATCTTGAAACAGTAAGCATCTGGAATGTGATGCCATGCTGCCAGTGCCCAAATATGCCTTGACAGTCTCATGTTGTCAACCAAAGAACTACAAAATTTATCAAAACACCAACATGGCAAAAATTACTCACATGAGCAGAATTTCACAAACCCGGGCAATAGCATCCCGCAAACAGGAGGGAGAAGTTTGTGGTTCTCTGAACACTTTGAGCCAGTTCCCATTCTTGAATTCTGAAAGGACAAAGACGGGCATGTAAAACCCTAACTGCATGCTTGGGGAGATGACAGCCATATTTATAACAGTCACTGAACTTTTTCCAGCATCTGTGATCAGAGAAACAGCTCCCCAGGTGAGCAGTCCACAGAGCAGCCTTTCCTCGCATGAGCACATGGACAAAGCTGATGGTGCGAACAGGTGTTTCTCAGATGTTAAATCTATGTAGAGTTAATTTCCAAGAGGATTTAAGAAGAGACTGCTGGATCAGGTCAATGGCCTATCTAGTTTAGCACCCTGTTCTCATAGTGGCCAACCACAAACATCTATGAGAAGCGCACAAGCCTGAGCGCAACAGTACTCACTCCACCTGTGATTCCCAGCAAATGGTATTCAGAGGCAAACTACCTCCAAAGAGAAAGTAGAACACAGTCATTACTGATATAGTCGCTGTAAAGTCGGTTACAGTTAATGCCACTAGTTGGTGCCAGCAATAACAGCGCTGTACAAGCAAAATATTCTTGGTTACTCAGCAACCTCAGAGTGTGTGTCTGCTCCTTCCTGCACAGCACTCACAACAGAACAACAACAACCATGTGTGTTAAATAGTGGGTAGACATAGCAGACGACGCAGCGATTTCTCCAAAGCAGCTCTTTATTTGTAAGCTGGAACAGAACTGAACAGCAAACGGCTCAGCCGGCCTGCTTTTATAGGCAGCCAGCTGTCAACATTGTAACAACAACAACCCAGGGTTTCCCGCCTAAAGTAACTGACGTGGACCTGAGTGAAAGCTATATACACGATACTCCTGGTGGCCAGGGTGAGAACTTCAATACATAACAATGTGCCTCCCATCTATGTGTTACTGAGCATTTGAAAAGGGCTCTCAAGGTTCAAAACAAACCACATCAGCAGACAGTGTAGGTGAAGGACTGTAGAAAGTACTATGCAATTTCAATTGAATTTCTCAGGGTCCAAATGAGAAATAGTGCTGTTTCTCTTACTACACGAAGCATTGCCTTGCACATTTGGGTGTGTGTGTGTGTGTGTGTGTGTGTGTGTGTGTGTGTGTGTGATATAAAATAAACTCCATCCCTCCTCTCTGGCATCAATCTCACTTGTGATCTTCACATGGTCCACTTGGCCAGCCTCTCAGTGTAATTCATCCTAGGCACCTGCCTTCTATAGCATGGGTCTCCAACCTTTTGCCCAGTGGGCACACCTGGAATTTTGAGAAGTGCTGTGAGCACCAGCGAAATCTAAAAGAGCAGAAAGATTGGTTGAATTGGGGGGGGGGGGACACTTTGTTAAGCTGGCTAAGTTTACTTCTTACTTAAGGGGGAAAGCATCAGGAGACAGAAGGAATGGATTCTGGGGAAGTTGATCCCTCTTTATACAATATTGCCATGAGAATCATTGTCTTTCCCAAGCCCAAACAGGATTTGATTTTTTTTTCTTTCAGATGAACTGTCCCCCCCCCCTTTATGTATGCAATTCTAATTTAATAGTCACAATAAAAGTGAGAAGAAAAAAGCAGGCAGATGTTGGACAACAGAACAAGTGAATCAGTAATGGTGTTTGTAATTTATTTGTAGATCTATGATGGTGCTGGATATGGCTGCTTGTGTATCATTGTTTAAAAAACAATGCATTGCAAAGGAAGAGATGCTATTTAAAAATTAAATTTTGAAATCTTTTGAAAGACAGAAAGCAATAGGATGGTGCAAACATTCGCTCATATCAGCCACCCCCATGATTAGGGGAAAAAAGGCCTCTGCATCAGCCACTGCCATGCTCATTCACAGAGAGCAGCTCTTTGCACCTCTCTTCTGTTCAGAGCACTAGGGAGGGTGAGTGTCCAATCCTGGTATCCAATACCGAGCCAGTGAAAACAGAAACTGAGCAGAAAGAGCAAAAGGTCTCCCTTACATCGTGGGTTTTTGAGGAGGCATTTACTGAGACCTTTCATGGGTACCACAAGAGCTATTGGTGGGCACGCTGGCACCAGTAGGCACCAGACTGGCAACCATTGCTCTTCATTTATCAACAGCTTTATGATCTGCATTAAAAATAAATAAATCATATCCCACCATCCATGCACAGAATTCAAGGCAAAGAATTCAAGACAGCACACAAAGTCCTTTGTACTGGCAATTTAAAACTACACAGGAGGTTCTGTTCTGTTCTATTTTTAGGGAACTCATTGTAAAGGAATGTTTAATTCCCTTTCGCTTGTATTAAAAAATAACAAGGGATGTAGTGGCACAAGAAGAAAACCTCGGAGAATTTAGGACAGGCTGCAAACTCAAGGGCCTCTTAGCTTCTCCGACAGTGGATTTTTCTATGTTCTGTGTATATATACCAAGTGCTGCTCCCTCTGGCCTCGCAAAGGTCAAACTAGTGAGATGGAGTGGAAAGTGGAACACTCTGTTTGTCAACAGCCTTGACTCCAGTAGAGGCAGATGCAACTTGAGATGGTTCAGAACTCTTGCCAGCCAACAACTGCCCTGACTGTCACTGACTGATCTTTTTCTGGTAATGCTTGATAACTGGGGTCGTAGTTCATACTGGGTCTGCCACAGAGGAAGCAGTAGATTATGACTCTATATTAAACTGACTACCCAGGTCAAAGGAGCACAATGAGAGAGAGAGAGAGAACATTTTATGAGTGCAAGTTAGAGGGAAGACTTTACATTTTCAAAAGTCCTTTTTAAAATACATGGATTTATTATACTTTTAAAAAGTTGAAAATCCAACCTGCACAAAGCTTTGCTTTTTTCATGGATACTGAAGCAGGCATAACAGAACTTCAGACAAACAAAATTAAAACACCATATACCGTATTTTTCGCTCTATAACACGCACCCGACCATAACACGCACGTAGTTTTTAGAGGAGGAAAATCCGTAGGCATGCCACCCATAGGCACTCCCTCCATAACACGCACAGACATTTCCCCTTACTTTCTAGGAGGAAAAAAGTGAGTGTTATGGTGCAAAAAATATGGTATATCACGCGTTGAGCTGTGACGAGCCACTGGGAAACAAGAGGGATGTAGACATGATCTGGAACAGGGGTGCCAACTTGAATAAAATATTGTGGGGGGCTCAGGTAAGCCCTGTCCTGCATAATCGACCACATAATGCAGTGCACACACACACCATTTGAATGGGAATGCCCATCAACTTGGGGGGGAGTCCCCTCAAATATTTTATTGTGGGGGCCGAAGCCCACATGGTCCCTTGGGAGTTGGCTCCTATGCTCTGGAGAACCCCAAAGTTTGCACAAGTAGAAAAAAAATACTTTGAAAAAAGGATCCAATTGGCCCAAAGACTGCTCAGCGACCACAGAACTCTGAGTGTTTGTTGGGGAATGCGGGGATGGAATGGAGTATTCTGAAGAAGCTCTGGTGGCTGGCTGGCATCCTGAACAGGAGCACTTCACACTGCACCATTTTATTACAGGCCCCACTTGTATTTATATATTATTTAATGGCTACTTACAAACCATCATAAGAATCAGAAGCCAGTAGTGTACCCACCAGTACATCCTATGGCACCTGCAAAAAACCTCAATATGTATCGCTTCAGAAATTGATGGTGCACTAAAGACCTGCGCTTCCTGCTCATCTCCTGTCTGCCCTGGTTCAGCTTCTCCTACATTGAACAACATGCCCACATTAACTGGATGCCAAGGTTACGCACCTGCCATCCCATCTATTCTGAACAGAGGGGAGATGGAAATAAACTTCTCTCTGAGAGTGCTGCAGTGGCTGATGAAGGGAGACAAGGGGAAATAATTGGGGGTTTTAGCAGGAAAGGACATCTAGAGGCCAGGTCTACTTGCCGATAGACAACAGCTTTGCCCACTGAGGAACCATGGATGAAGAAACTTGGAATACAAGTTTCTTAGAGGCTAGGTCTACCTAGGCCTTGCCACTGCTCTGTCACCAGGTGACCCAGAAATAGTAGACTTGATATGCCTTGTGTGTTTATTTATTTGGAATATTTATATTGCAGCTCTCTGGGGGAAAAAGCTCCTGTGGACTCCCATGCTTCTTCCTACCTGTACATATATGCAGGGCTTTTTTAGTGCCATTGCCATTATAAGAGAACAGGGGAGGCGTTCATGGTGAGTTCCAGCACCTCTTTTTCTAGAAAAGTAGAACTGCATATGTATGTTGAATTTAAGAGGAAGGGTATTGGATCGTGCCTTGCCAGATATTCTCAAAGGATGGAATGCAGTTAGGAACACGGTGTATGGAAATCCTTGAGGATATGATGTAACAACAGCTATGCCTATTCATTAAAGTATATGGAGCACAATAAAGTCTTTAATTTATTATTCCCAGAACAGGTATATTAGATCAGGCTCAGGCACTTGAAATGTTCTTTATTTCTAACCCAATTACCTCAGGGCTCTAGAAAGGTGATGCTGCCAATATAGGGAGCTTTTCAAGTATGTGGCAAAGTACCAAACATTCAAACGACCTGCCGTTTTATTTGTAGGCCTTTTCCAAGCTGTGACCCAAACAAATTGACATCTATGCCTGGATTAAGGTATCCAAATTCAGAGTCAGCTGGTCAGGAATTAGCAAATACTGCTCTTGCCACCAGCATCCCTATTTAATTAAAGAGAAAAATAGAAGTGCTTTCTCTGTGAAATACTCCTCTGTGTTTATCATGAAGCTCCAAGGTTCACTTTATACGACATCCTAAAATGAGAACTCTCAGCTGAGTTTTTATCCCAGTTTCCTGCTCTCTTTTCTTTTTCCTTGAGTTCTGGTACTATGACTATAATGAGCTACAACGAGAGTGTTCTCATTTATTAGGGCTGTGTACCAGATTTAACTGAGACTCCTTGCTGCTTTGGGAGGTGTAGATATGCAAGATGAACCAAATTTATCCCCCTTCCGTCAGTTGCATGCCGGCTTTTTAATACCCCAATCAGTAATTTCAACAATCTTTCCAAATGCTGGTGGACTCCATTTCCCATCAGTCACAGCCAGCATGGACAATGATCAGGGATGAAGGGAGCTGTAGTCAAACATTATATGGAGGGTCACAGGTTTCTCATCCCTGCTTTGTAGAATAATTACGGAAAGGCACATCCCTTAATCCCCCCCTTCTGCTTCTGTAATCTTCATAGAACTCTAGTTCAATGGTTGCCATTAATTTGATTCTGAATTGATTTTAGAATGTATTTTAATTAATTGACTGTGTGATTTTATGTAGACTGCTATTTTTACTTGTTGTTAGCTGCTTCGAGCCCAGCTTTGGCCGGGGAGGGCGGGATATAAATTATTATTATTATTATTATTATTATTATTATTATTATTATTCCAGAAAAGGTTTAAAGTGCACACATACACAAAAGAATCATGGGAGCTGTAGATTGTTAAGGTTGCTGAGAATGGTAGCTCTGTGAGAGGTAAATTATAGTTACTGGGATTGCTGCAGGGGATGTGTTTTAAAAGTAAGGTATGTATATAGCCCGTGGCACATTCCAAAATGAGGCAACCATCTCAGGCAGCAGATCCCAATGTAGACCATAGAATCATAAAATTGTAGAGTTGGAAGGGACCTCAAGAGTCATCTAGTCCAAACCCCCTGCAATGCAGGAATCTCAACTAAAGCATCCATGGCAGATGGCCATCCAACCTCTGCTTAAAGACTTCAAAGAAATGAGAGTCCACCACTTCCCAAAGGAGTCTGTTCCACAGCTCTTACTGCTCCAGAGCATTTCGGAAAATCACCGCAACCACTATATTCCACAATGGTCTTGTTTACAATAGTGTATTGGAACGAGTCCCTGGAAGTTCCAGAGTCCTTGCAGAATGCTGCTGTTTCAAGGTGGAGGGAACCTCAGAGAATTCCATGTTTTCCAAACCTCTTTGCCACATTACCAAAGAAAGTTATGCAATGATGACTTCACTGTTAAGGGAGCAGTGGTGAGTTCAGAGGACTACAAAGAAAACAGCAACATACTGCATCATATCAGATGAAAACAAAAACTATGGAGACTCATGCTTGTCTTTGAGTGACTTGATTCGTGTGTGTGCTTTAGGGGTACTCTCATTTTGACTCAAGAAAATCACTATTTTATAGTTCAAATCAGGGAAAATAAATACAGTAAATGGACAAAAGTACAAAGATTCACAAAATGTTTAGGGGTATGTGCACCTCCTGCAGCCCCCCCAGAAAAAAGCACTGTGTGTGTAATATAATATTCCAGGTTCTCTCCTCTCACAGACTATTTTTAGGTCCAAATACTTCTTTAAAATATATTTCTTTGTATTTTCAGATGGCCATACATACCCTGTTTCCCTGACAGGAAGACATCCCTCGAAAATAAGACCTACTTCCAGTTTTGCCCCTCGCTGTAATATAAGGCATCCCCCCAAAATAAGACCTCCCCAATAATAAAGCCTCCCTCGAACATAAGGCCTCCCTGAAATATAAGGCACCCAAAGCTACCGTAAGGCGTCTTCTGACTCCTCTGGACCATAGCAGCGGGCGCCACCGCACAGCTCACTGATTGGCCGCAGCGCAGCCGGAGCTGTTCAGGCAGTGTGAAGTCTCTTTAAATCAGAGAGCCCGTGCCGCCGCCAGGACAAGTTGCCACCTGCTGCTCGCTCTGCCCTGACAGAGTCTGGCTGACTCACAATTAGACAATAAATGTGTACTGTATTCTTCTTCATGGAAAAATAAGACATCCCCTGAAAATAAGACCTAGCGCATCTTTGGGAGCAAAAAATAATATAAGACACTGTCTTATTTTCGGGAAAACAGGGTATCACAGCCTGCAGAAAGGGTCACAGTAGAAACTTTGCATGCAAAAGATCTCGGTTTCAATCGCCAGTATCCCCAAGTAGGGCTGGAAAAGACTTTTGACTGAAACCCTAGAGACCAGCTGCCAGTCGGTGTAAACAATATTGAGCTAGATGGAGTAAATGCCTGACTTGATATAAGCTGACTTCCTGTGCTCTAGCCCTCTAATTTATTTCCCTTCCTCCTCTCTACTTAGGAATGATTTCTTTGGACAGTTTTTGTCCAAGGCTGACAGAACTGCTTTGAAGTGACAGCTAAATACCTCAGCTTGGCATGGTGAAGTGAGCTGAGTGGGGAGGTCAAGTCTCTGTCGTATAACTGGTCACAACACAAATAATCAAACAAATAAAGAAGTTAGCAGTAACTTTGCCAGAACTTCAACACCCACCTCAAAACAGTCATGCGAGGCCTAGTGGCAATAGCTACTTCTGATGTGTTAACATCATCATGAGGTGGCTTCTGCTCCTCAGCTTCATGTCACTAGAGTGCTCCTGGAATGCTGTTCCTTTGGTCTTACACTGCAAAGCTACCACTTTCAAATGCAAACTTTTCAAGTGAGCTACCTAGTTCACTGAACTTATTTTCAGGACTTAGAATCATTGAACTGTAGAGTTGGGAGAGATCCCAAGGGTCATCCAGTCCAACCCCCTGCAATGCAGGAATCTCATCCCCCATCCAGTTTGAAACCATACCAGACCCTGCTTAGCTTTCCAAATGTGCTAGCAGTTTTATTGACTTGGTGTTTGTTTTTTCATTATGCCATGTGTCAGGGGTTCAGGGAGAGAGGCGCAGATGAGGGAGGAGACAGAGAGTGAGGGGGAAGGATTCCAGAGTGACGAGGAAGAGGATGACAATGACCCAAGATTGTCCATGAGTCCGTCCAGTGAATCGGAGGACTCCCAAAAGGGAGCCCCTCTGGTCAAGCCAAGGGGAGCTAGAGGGGGAAGCAGCCAGGAGCAGGGAAACGAAGGGGGAACCCCCAGTGGGAGTTGGAGAGCGAGACCGGCTGCTCCGCTGGAACGGAGTGAGGGGGGAGGAGTGACCAGTGTGTCAGAAGGAGCAGAAGAGGAAGCAGAGAGGGGAAGGAGATCAGGGCAAAACGTCCTGCCGGAAGGGGAGGAAAGTAGTATCGAGGGCAGTGTAACTGTCGAAGGGAAGGTCAGGGGCAACGTACGCGCGCCAAGTTCAAAAAGGGAGGCGCGCGGAAATGAAGAGAGTCCTGGGGAGGAGCCTGGTCCCAAAGCCCGAAGGAGGGGGGAGGAGGCGGCAGAGGATTCAGCCTCTGGAGAGTCCCGAAGGGAGAGAACACAGGGGGGCAGAAAGACCCTGCGGAAAAGGAAAGAGAGAAAGAGGTGGACCAGTACAAGCCTCTTAAACTGGTGTAGAGGGGGGACCGACTCAGAGGGGACTTCAGCGGTCTAAGGGTAACAGACGTAGAGTCACGGAGCTCGGATGTGAAGCTAATAATGTTCTTCAATAAAAGCTTTTGTACATAAGCTGGAGCGGACTTTGGTCTCTTGTGAGCTGGGACCACGGGTGACTCTGACAGTAAGTCCCCTCCCACAAAACGCAAAATTTTTTTTTGCAAAGCTCACGAACGGTAGCGGCCATGAGTGCAGAGGAGCAACTAGCAACGCTGCGCAACGCAGTTACAGAACTCACCGCTGCAGTCATTGCATCTCAGAAGAAGAGTGATGAAGCGGAGAAGCGCTGCCAGGACCTGCAAATAAGGTGGGAGCGTGCAAGCAAGGAAGGGTTCCCAGGGTCCAGATCAGAGGGAATTGGACTTGGAAGGCGGGGGGGGCAGTCTAGTCACCCACTTCGATGGGAACCTAAAGCACTACCCAAGTTTCAGAGCAGACGTCTTGTATGCACTGCATTTGCTTCGTAATGACTTTAAAGATGAAGAGGAGAAAGTGGGTTTTATTGTGTCCCATTTGCATGGGGAGGCAAGAGCTTGGTTGCACAATTTGTGGCGCGAAGACGGCCCTGCCCGCCGCGATTCTGATGAATTTATTAAAGCGATGGACGCTTGTTTCCAGTCAACCATGGATCTTGATCTTGCACGCAGGGAAATGCACGGGTTGCGGCAAGGCAGAGCCACTGTCAATATCATTCGCGATTTTTCGCCTTACTGACTGTCTTAGGCTGGGAGAAGGACTGCAAACCAGTGAGAGATTTGTTCTGGGAGGGTCTCAGCGGCCCCATAAAAGATGAACTTGCCAGGGGAGACAGACCTCAGACCCTGGAGGACGTCGTGCAGAGGGCTCTTGCAATAGGGGTACGGCACGAAGAACGTCCTTGGCACAATGAGGAGGAACGCCAGGCGCGTGCACCGGCAAGGACGCCTCCTTTTCTCCCCAGAGATTTCAGCCAGGCACATCCCTCGCCTCTGGCGCGGCAGGGGGAGGAACCGATGGAAATTGGTGGTGCTAAGGCTCAAGCAACAGCCAGAGTCCCAGCATCTGGGGCAGTAAAGGCGAAGCCTCCTAGAGGGAACAGGAAATGTTACATCTGTGACAGTGCACAACACATGGCGAAAGAGTGCCCCCAGAGGCCCCAGAAGCACACTGCAGCCTTAGCAACAGTGGCAGCAGAAGTGATGCAAGAGGAGCAGCCTCAGGGAAACGACAGTGCCTGGCTGGAAGCAGAGCTGCTGGGGCTCAGCCAGGCGAATCTGTAGAGCAGTCCCCAGTGCCTTTGCAACGTACAGACCCTTTACCACCCAAGCCAACGGTGCAGCTCACTGCAACACTCCAGTTGCCGAACGGAAACACCTTGGAAGTCCCCATCACGATCGATTCTGGGAGCAACGCGGACTTTGTGGGGGTGCATTTCGTCAAGCAGCATCGCATAGCGCTTCTGCCCGCGACAACGCCTCTAAACGTAGTCACGGTTGATGGCAGGAAATTGCTGGGAGGACAAGTTGTGCAACAGACGCCTCCCATGGAGATGCGGATTGGACATCATAGAGAAGTCATCAGCTTCAATGTCACCCGCCTGTCGGACACGCCTATAGTACTAGGCATGAGTTGGCTGGAAAGACACAGTCCTGCGATAGCGTGGTACCAACGGCAGATCACCTTTTGCTCATCGTACTGTGCTCAACATTGTATCCAGTCCAGCCAGGAGGAGGGGGCGGAGCAGCAGCTGCAACTTGGCATGGCGCAGGCAGTTCCTCGCAGGTACGAGAGTTTCCTGGAGGTTTTCTGCGAGAAGGAAGCTGACCAGCTGCCGCCCCACAGACCTTACGATTGCGCGATCGACCTGTTGCCGGGGGCGCAGCTGCCGACTGCGAAGCTGTATTCCATGTCTGAGGACGAGATGCAAGAACTCAGGGAGTTCATAGAGCATAATTTGAAGCGTGGATTCATCCGGGAGTCCAAAGCAGTGGGGGGCAGTCCTGTGTTTTTTGTAAAGAAGAAGGACACGCCCCAGAAAAGACTCATTGTGGATTACAGGGCCGTAAATTCCATGACCAAGCCCAAGGCCTTCCCCATGCCCAAGGTTGATGACCTCCTAGCGACCGTGCGGAAGGGGAAGATCTTCACCAAGTTGGATCTGCGTGGAGCGTATAACCTCATCCGTATCCGGGAGGGCGATGAGTGGAAGACGGCCATGTTCACGCCTCTGGGCACGTATGAATACCGAGTTATGCCGTTTGGTCTCCAAAATGGATCTCACGTCTTCCAAGCCTTTATGCATCACGTGCTGGCGGGGCTCCTCTACAAGAAGTGTGTGTGTTTCCTCGACGACATCCTGATCTTTTCGGAATCGCAGGAAGCTCATGAAAGAGACGAGAAGGAGGTCCTGCAGAGACTGCGAGAACACAGGCTCTACGCCAAGTTAGAGAAATGCCAGTTTGATGTGATGGAGGTGGATTTCCTCGGCTACAAGCTGTCTGACAAGGGGCTGGCCATGGACAGCGTCAAGGTCCGCGCCGTGTTGGACTGGAAGAGCCCACGCAATCGGAAGGAGGTCCAGAGATTTGTCGGGTTCGCCAATTTCTACCGCAAATTCATCAGGGGTTTTGCAAAGGAGACGGCAGCAATCACGGACACTCTCAGTTCCAAGAAGAAGAAGTTCGCTTGGACGGAACAGGCGGAGCGCTCTTTTAGGAAGCTTAAAAGCCTCTTCGCTTCCGAGGAGCAGCTGATGCACGTGAATCCGGGCAGACCCATGCGAGTAGAGACCGACGCCTCAGACAGAGCGGTGGGAGCCGTACTCCTGCAAGAAGATTCCCAAGGAAATTGGAGACCCTGTGCCTTTTACTCCCGAAAGCTCAGCAAGGCGGAGCAAAACTACACCATATGGGACAGAGAGCTGTTGGCCATCCACGCTGCCTTCAAAGCGTGGCGACACTTCCTCATAGGTGCCAAGCACACAGTGCAGGTCCGCACAGATCACAAGAACTTAGAGTATTGGCGCACGGCGAAGCTCCAGAGCCAAAGACACATGCGCTGGGCGGAATTCTTCGCGGATTTCGACTTCAGGATAGAATACATCCCGGGAGATTCCAACGTTATAGCCGACGCGCTCTCCAGGAAACCGCAATATCTTGAGGAAGCAGCGCCAGTGGCAGCCAAGCACATTTTCGCACCACAGGCGTGGACATGCGCTACCATCGCAGTCGACCTGGACGCGGTGCGACGTGCGTTGCAAGTAGATCGATTTGCACAATCCAAGATGGAGGCGCTGCGCAGGGGTTCGCAGAGAGACGATGAGTTCCAATTATGCGACGGGCTGTTGACTCACAAAGGTGCCCTCTACGTACCGGGCGAAGAGCTCCGCGCGAGGGTTCTGCAGCAGTTGCACGACGCCCCCAGTGCGGGCCACTTCGGCAAGGAGAAGACAATAGAACTGGTGGCCAGGGACTTTTGGTGGCCCCAGATGCGGGGAGAGATAGCGGATTACGTCGCCAGGTGTGACACTTGTCAGAGGTCCAAGCCAGTGCACCAGAAGCCAGCGGGGTTACTGGAACCGCTGGAGACGCCACAGCAACCGTGGGAGAGGGTGGCGCTGGACTTCGTCACTGACCTGCCCAGCTCCAGAGGCAAGACGGCGGTGCTGGTGGTGGTGGACCTGTTCACCAAGATGGCGCACTTCATTCCTTGCGCGAAGGTGGCGACGGCGGAACAGACCGCCAAACTCTTCATTGATCTCGTGTTCAAGGTGCGTGGGCTGCCACAATCCATCCTGTCCGACAGGGGGCGCCAATTTGTTTCTACTTTTTGGCGGAAGCTTCTAGGTATCCTGCATGTCAAGATCAACCTAACGTCGGCAAGGCATCCGCAGACCAACGGCCAAGCAGAGAGAGTCAACGCGATCATGCAGCAGTACCTGAGATGTTACGCCAATCAGCGCCCGGCGGCGTGGGTGGACTACCTGCCGATGGCGGAGTTTGCCTACAACAACACGAAGCACGCGTCGACGGGGGTGACGCCGTTCTTCGCGAACAATGGTCGTCATCCCAGAACCTTCCCGGGGTTCGTAACACCGGGAGAGGGGGTGACGCAAGAAGCCGACCAGTTCGCAGCAGAACTGCAAGAGGTGCACGAGGAGCTGCGGAGACATTTGGAGCTAGCCAAACAAGCATATAAGGTGCAGGCAGACAAAAACAGGAGAGTGGGAGAGGACATCCAGGTGGGGGACTGGGTATGGTTAGCGGCCCAAGCGATGCCAGCCAGATCGTTGGCTAAGAAGAAGCTGGGACACAGGCAGCTAGGGCCATACCAGGTGGAGGCTAGGATCAACCCTGTAGCTTTTCGACTGGCCCTCCCTGAAGGTTCCAGAGTGCACCCGGTCTTTCATAGGTCGGTGCTCACTCCCTACAAGACCCCGCACAGGTTTCAGGAGTCTGAAACAGTACCGCACGCACGCACTCAGTCACCCGAGAGGGAGGGGGCGCCCAGGGCCGAACCGCTCAACGAGGTCACTGAGATCCTGGACTCGAGATGGGGGGTAGAGGGAGTAGAATACCTTCTAGCCAGAGAGGGTACCCCGGCCAGTGCCAATATTTGGGTGCCGGACTACGCTTTAGACGAACCTCTTCTGAAAGACGAGTTCCATGCACTTTTCCCGCATAGACCCATGCCAGCCGAGTATTTTGATGACTGGCTCTTTACGCCCACACTTTCAGACAGTACTTTCAGGGGCTTTTCTTCCGCCGAGGAGAGAACGCCAGACTCAAGCCCGCCCAGGGGATCGTGTTCGGGGGTAGACACAGAACCCTCTTACTGGTGGGACGAGCAACCAGAGGACGACTGGCGCAAGAAATGGCTGACGGGGCCTTGGCAGGCAGCACCAGACGAAGTAGCAATGGAAGAGGGAGCTGAGAACACCTTGGGTGAAGAACCCGCATTCGAACACACATACACCGAGCTGCTAGCAGAGGACATTGAAGCAAACGAACTGTATCCTGCATCTACCTCCGAGGAGCTGCGGCTCCCACGACCTGCCTCCGAGGGCCGGGAGGGGGGAAGGGAGGGCTTCGAGGGGGGGATGGATGTCAGGGGTTCAGGGAGAGAGGCGCAGATGAGGGAGGAGACAGTGAGTGAGGGGGAAGGATTCCAGAGTGACGAGGAAGAGGATGACAATGACCCAAGATTGTCCATGAGTCCGTCCAGTGAATCGGAGGACTCCCAAAAGGGAGCCCCTCTGGTCAAGCCAAGGGGAGCTAGAGGGGGAAGCAGCCAGGAGCAGGGAAACGAAGGGGGAACCCCCAGTGGGAGTTGGAGAGCGAGACCGGCTGCTCCGCTGGAACGGAGTGAGGGGGGAGGAGTGACCAGTGTGTCAGAAGGAGCAGAAGAGGAAGCAGAGAGGGGAAGGAGATCAGGGCAAAACGTCCTGCCGGAAGGGGAGGAAAGTAGTATCGAGGGCAGTGTAACTGTCGAAGGGAAGGTCAGGGGCAACGTACGTGCGCCAAGTTCAAAAAGGGAGGCGCGCGGAAATGAAGAGAGTCCTGGGGAGGAGCCTGGTCCCAAAGCCCGAAGGAGGGGGGAGGAGGCGGCAGACGATTCAGCCTCTGGAGAGTCCCGAAGGGAGAGAACACAGGGGGGCAGAAAGACCCTGCGGAAAAGGAAAGAGAGAAAGAGGTGGACCAGTACAAGCCTCTTAAACTGGTGTAGAGGGGGGACCGACTCAGAGGGGACTTCAGCGGTCTAAGGGTAACAGACGTAGAGTCACGGAGCTCGGATGTGAAGCTAATAATGGTCTTCAATAAAAGCTTTTGTACATAAGCTGGAGCGGACTTTGGTCTCTTGTGAGCTGGGACCACGGGTGACTCTGACACCATGTGAATGTAGTATTACAGAAAAGTATCCAACATCCCCTCACATCACACATGAATTGCATGCTGGAGCATCACAAGATGAACAGGAATGGAGCTGCTGGTTCCACCACCAGTCAACCACACTAGGATTGTGACAGTGCTTCTAATCTGTACCTGAAGGATAAAAATAAGAATAGTCTGTGGCAATTAGACCTTATCAGAAGTAGGTATGAGAATCTGGTCCCAATAGTACAATGAGTCAACTGCCATCTGACACCACATATTCTACCCAACTGGCATCAGATTATAAAGGTTTCCCCGAGTTCCTTGCCAAAGGCCAAGTTCTCACCAAGGTGATAAACTGGTACCATTTCAAACTTCAGGCTGGAGAGCGTGCATGTCACGGTCTGGGTTACGGGCAGTCGGAGTCCCGGCTTGGTACGTTGGGACCGGGGTAGAGGTCGGGAAGCAGGAATCAGCAGTCCAGGGGTCAGGAAGCCAAGGGTCCAAGAGCCAGGATACCAGGCGTCAGGAAGCCGAAGCACAGCTAGGTGGGTAGCATGTTGCCATGGCGAAGAGCCAAGGGGAAATGCTGGTCTTATATACCTCTCCCAGCCCTTGCCACAGGTGCTACAAGTCTTCTGTCAAGCATCACCTGTGCGGCTGCACCTTGCCCTTCCAGGCCAAACTCAGGAAGGCCCCAATCCTGCGAGGCTCTACCAGTCACAGGGCCCAGCTCCTGCATGCACTCCTGAAAGCGCATGACTGAAATGTTCTCCATAACAAAAGCAAAAACATGCACATGGAGAACTGGCTAGGCACTTCTCCTTACTGCTTCATTTTATTGTATTTCTAATCTTTGTTGGAAGCTGCCCAGAATGGCTGGGGAAACCCAGTCAGATGGGTGGGGTACAAATAAATTATTTATTTTTATTATTTTTACTATTATTATTATTATTATTATTATTATTATTATTATTATTATTTGCTATATATTTTTCTTTGAAGACACATCTAGTCACATGAGGCCTCTCCTGCCGTCTGCAAAGTATGGGTTTACCACCACAGAGGGAATTAGGCCTCAGGCATAACACACAAATTATGAGAGCTCATGGGGTGTGAATCCTGTAGATGGCAGATTTCAAGACTGGGCACTACTCTACCTATAGGGACATATAATATTATATATTAAATCACTTGCTTTATGTGGTAAGTCAGGCCCACTGCATTTGAAAGCCCTCCTACTATAGTTTGACATGAGTGCTGGGAGCTGTAGCTCTGTGAGGGGTAAATCACAGTTCCCAGTGTTCTTTGAGGGTAGCCATGTGCTGTAAATGTATGGGGTGGATGTGCACCTGGTGCAATAGGAACACAAACAGGAAACACCCAGGCCATCAATCGCAGATCACTATGTAATCCAAAAGACAAAAACATGCCCAATTGCATAGGCAAACCCCCTATGGTATAACATGTTGCCCACTGAAGTTCATCTCTGTCACCCTTGCTCCCTCCTTTGACACATATTTATTACATAAATAAAGTGCTTTGCTTTATACAGATAAAAATTACAACTGTACACAGATTTTTAAAAATAATAACTTGTAAGTCTCTACGAGACAAAAGTTGCGGAAATTAAGATTTAGAAAAATACAGGATTTAATTCTACTGCAAAATATATTATATACACTTTCCATAGTGGAATATTACTATAAACTCTTCATAGTTAGTTATTATATTCAAAAATAACATAAATAATGGCAAGCACTGTATCATTGTCCGCAACTTCTTTTTCTGATCTCTCTTGAAGTGGCAAACAGTAGATTGTCCCAGAGATGGTACTGTGTCTCCTTCATGGGAGTTTCGTATCTAGGAGGTCCTGGAGGATTCTGATCACGTTTTGTGGTTGGCTGGAGGCACACTCCTCAAGCTTGGGTCCCATTTGCTTGTGCAGGCTCTTAGCAAGTTTGGAGACCACTGCTCTGACGTTTCCACTCTTTCCAGGTAGCACGCCATTGCCAATCATGTTGCTCAGGAAATACCAGAGAATGGGAAGGACGTGACGCTCCACAGCCTGGGGTTTCCGTGGATAAGCAAAAGCCACAAGAACTGCAATGCAGATGAAAGATAACGAGTTGCTCACTTCTTTGAACATAGTCACACAATCAGGATGCAGAAGTTTGTTAAGAAGAAGAATCTGTGTCTCTACATACAAAGGAATCCATCACACATGTCCAGCATTGGTTCTGGGTTTTGGAGGGCCCTTGGGCAAGATACCCTCCATGAGCCACCTCTTTCAGTGGGGGTCCAGGGGGCTTTTGTTAGTGGGACCCCTTTCTGTGATGTGGACTCTTGGCCAATGCTCAATCATGCTGACGTTTGACGCTGGCTCTGCACATACCCACTGAAAACTGTCCTAAATATACGCAGAGCCTCAGTACCAGTGTTGTTTTAGTTATCCAAGAAGCATAGCCGTCTTGTGCAAGGAGTTAGGGCAGGGGTGAACCTTTTGTCAGAACTATTTTTGGCCATTTGAGAGGGGCGGGTAAATAAAATATGTCCCACCAGAGGGCAGGGGTAGGAAAACTTAGAATAATTTTTCAGAAGTGAAGGTCAGGGGGCTGTACCTTCTGATAGCACCAGGCTCTCTACATGCAGGTTTCTAGCCCAGCAACACTTCCTGGGACACTCAGGAGACCCCAGAATATTGCATAGGCCCATGGGCATTCCTTACTGACCTGTGTGCATGGAGAATTGTGCTTCTCTTACAAAGCTTTTTCCACCTCTCACAATTAATAAGATAAGCATAAACACATACATCTTACACCCCAATGCCTGATAACTCTTCAATTTTTCCACTACCGTTCATTTTTACTGTATAAAAAATGCATTTGGCTATAGTCTATGGAAGCAGAGTACAGAAAATGATAGATAGAATAGATGACTTTTCTCATTAGGTAAATGTTACTAAATGGAAGAGCTCCTGGTCTTAAGTGACCATCATTCTTAGAAACCAGAGACTTCGATGCTACATTTCCTCAGGAAATATATAGCTCTAGAACACTATTGGGTTTTAGTGACCTATGCCATGATAGATGGCTTGGTTTTTTATTTCGTGTATTGAGCTGTCTAAAATGGCCATATCAAATTCCCAGACTGCAACTCTTAATGGGTACATGATGGGTCAAACTCCCGTGACACCAATGACCTTTGGGTGATATCTGATGAGGAAGCGACAAGCGCTCTATGAGTCCTGCCATGTGGTCAGGGGCTCACAAAGAATGATTTAACAAGTTTTTGAGTCAAAGGTTGATTGCAAAAATCAAAATGTCTGATGGAAAATTTACTGAAACCTTTGATATTAGGAGAGCTGCTTTCATGTCTGGGGGCTTGAGTCTGTTCTGTGGGGTCACAATACAAAAAGTCTGATCTCAGGTCTAGTATCAGAAATTCATTGGGAATGTGGTCACAATTTCTGCTTCTGTGGCAAGTGGCTTTGTAGTTTACATTTAAAAGGCACGGGTGTGCTTTCTGAAATGGTTATTCTGTCATGTGTGTGCATAAAAGTGACCCAGTTTGAATGTAAGAAACTAATAAACAATGGTTTGTTTGATTGAGGATGAATGTACCCACTGAGCCTCTTGGGCTTGTAGATCAGAAGGTCAGTGGTTAGAATCCGTGCAATGGAGTGAACTCCCTTTACTCTCTCCCAGCTCCTGCCAACCTAGCAGTTTGAAAGCATGCCAGTACAAGTAGATAAATAGGTATTACTGTGGCAGGAAGGTAAAAGGCATTTCCGTGCGCTATGGCACTCGTCACGCTGTCCTGTTGTGCCAGAAGCGGTTTAGTCATGCTGGCCACATGACCCAGAAAACTGTCTGTGGACAAACACCGGCTCCCTCGACCTGAAGCAAGATGAGTGCTGCACCCCATAGTCACCTTTGATTGGACTTAACTGTCCAGGTGTCCTTTACCTTTGCCTTTTACCTCCCTCATGACCCACAATAGAAAACTTCCAGTTTCTTAAACCAGTTTCTCATTACAATTGAACTAGGAAACTGTGATTTAATGTGGCTTTGCAAACAAATTCTTATTTCATATCCTTGTTGGTAGTTTATGATTAAACCAGTTTTCTGCTTCATATGTAACAGTAAACTGTATAGTGATAGTATGTATGTGTGTATATATATATATATATATATATATATATATATATATATATATACACACTCTAAAGACAAGACAAGAAGCAGCCCTCACTTCCACTTCAAAAAGGTGTAAAGGACAGTAAAAGAAATTGTGCTGTGAAGAAAGAAGCCCTTTGCCTCCTGCTGTTATACAAGCTATTGCTTTGTTCATTGCCATGGGTACCGCAGTTTAGTGAAGTCATTTGTTACCTGACAGGTGGTCTGTGATCCCCTGCAGAGCTCGACCACTGGTGAAGCGCACCCTGCTGGCAAATGTTTGAAGCAGAAGAAGATTATCTGAAAGGGACAGAAACACATTGTTTGGACATTGTTATAAACCAAGAAAATAAACAACAACAACTTTAATATTTCTCCCCTGCCCCCATCTGACTGGGTTGCCCCAGCTACTCCATGTGGCTTCAAACAAATATAAAAGATTCATCAAACATCAAACAATGAAATATTCCCTATACAGGGCTACCTTCAGAAAGAGACAAAAAGTTATCTGTATCTAGAGAAAAGCGGATCTCTCAAATTCTCATTCTTTCAATCTCAAATCCAGTTCTCCACCTCCCCCCTCCTTTTTTTTTAAAGTCCTCATGAAAATTCACTAGCAGTTTAGTGTGGGTTCTTCCTAACACATTTTTGTATGCAGCTTCCCCTAAGATATGCTATTTTCACTTTTTTATGTACACTTTACCCTAGTATATGCATAACTGTACACATGACTTGCTTGTAGAATTGCACTGCAAAATCCCGAGATGAGCAGATCTCCCAAACTAGATGTGTTTCAGTTTGTTTTATTGCTTCAGGAATTGTGAATTGGGTAGATTCGCCTTTAAGTGTGAATTGAATCAAATTTCTATCCCATCCCTAGGTGCAGGTAAAGGTAAGCATTGCTTCCCTACAGCACATCCCTTTTCTTTGCCTCTACTGAAAATAGATCTGGTTAAACACCTTTCAGTCACATGTTGGTGCTCTTTTCAGAACGACAAAGGGAAAAGGGGGAGTACGCATGTATTGTGCTTGGTTTAAAATGAATTTCAAAGGCAGTTTTAAAGGTGAAGTAAAGTCTTTATGGATACTGTACTAATAAGTGAATGATCATCAATAATGAATACTTTGCACATCTCTTCTATTTCTTATATTAGCATTTCAAAGCACTTTTTCATCCCGCTGAAGCCAGCAACTATTCTTTTCATTCATCACTGAAATAACAATGTTGTCTGGCTCCGCACACACATCATCACCATCAGAAAACAGAGAGTGTCAAACAAAAAATTGATTTTCTGTTTTCTGTTTTCTTAGCTTTGCTTTTTTCCAGTTGATTCTTGACTGCTATGAATTGTGAAGGGGCAAATGTTTAAGGGACCTGGGAGGTAAACTCTTTTTGAAAAAAACAAACCAAAAACTTTCCACATTCTTTTTGTATTTACTTAAAACTCCATCATGCTCATCACTGAGCTAAAAGTGGATTGCAAATTAAAATGGACAAGTGGACAACTATATATTCAAGAATTGCATCATCATCATCATCATCATCATCATCATCATCATCATATCAACACCAAGCAAAAGGAAACACATTATAAAATGTGCTAAAAGCATCACCCTGGCTGTTAAAAGCTAGTCCAAATAGAAATACTTTACACTGCTTTCAAAAGATAACTGTAAAAGTGACTGCCTGGGGGAAGGGAGATTCATAATCTAGAGGCAGCACAATAAATGCATGTCACTATGTATGTCCTTGTTCACTGATTTTGACAGACACATGCAGCAATTAAGATGGCATTCTAGAGAGGATGAGCCAGAACTCAATGGCATTGCACATGATTTGCATGTTTAAGGTCCCAGCTTTAGATCTGGTGATTCTGATTAAGAGGCAGGTAAATACGTTCTGTCTGTTACCTTCACAGCCGATGACGACGGTCAGAAATGAATAAGCCATACCGCTCTAAGTGGACCTCCGTATGAGACAGTATGAGACATCCTTCTATCTTATGTCAGCTGAGTTTCCAGGAACTGCAACTTTTCTGAAACAGCTGTCTTAAGAACAGTCTACCGGATCACGCAAGTGACTCGTCTAGACCAGCATCCTGTTCTCACATTGGCCAACCATATGCCTATGGGAAGCCCACAAGAAAGACCTGAGTGCAACCACACTCTCCCCTCCTGCGGTTCACAGCAACTGGTATTCAGAAGCTTGCTACCTCCAGTTGTGGAGGCAGAACACATCCATCAAGGTTAGTAGCCACTCATATAGCCTTATTCCTCCATGAATCTGTCTGTTCCTCTTCTAAAGCCATCCAACTTGGTGGCCATCACTGCCTCATGTGGGAGCGAATTTCACATTTCAACTATTCACTGTTTGGAAAAGTACTTCCTTTTCTCTGTCCTAAATCTTCCAGCGTTCAGCTTCATTGGCTATCAATATGCTCTGGTGTGTTATGAGGCAGGGAGAAGAACTTTATCCATTTTCTCCATCTAGGCATAGTTTTATAAATTTATGTCACCTCTTACTTTATTTTCTCTAAACAAAAAAGCCCCCAACTCTGCAACCTTTCTACATAGGGAAGTTGATCTACCCTTGATTATTCTGGTTGTCCTTTTCTGAACTTTTCCAATTTCACAATACAGTACAGTAGTACCTCGGGTTACATACTGTCAGGGGTTCAGGAGCAGAGACACAGGAGGAGGAGGAATCCGAGGGGGGTGTAGGCAGTGACAGTGGTCAGAGAGATTCCACGAGTCTCTCCAGCGAATCGGAAGATTCACAGAGAGGAGCGCCGATGGCCAGGGCAAGGGGGGTGCCAAGGGGGAAACCCCAGAAGGAAGGGGCCAGCGGGGACTCCCTGAGCAGCAGTTGGAAATCAGGACCAGCGTCCCCACCAGAGCGTAGTGGGGGGGAGGAGTCCCAGGCATCGGGACCAGTCTTCTCACCACCAGAGGGAGGAGATGAGTCAGGACTGGCCACGCCTCCATCGGAGAGCGGGGAAACGGTCAGGAGGAAAGTCATGGGCTGGGCGCGCGCGCCAAGTTCAAATGTACAGGCGAGCGGCACAGCAGGTAGCCCGGATAGGGAGCCAGGTCCTAAAGCCCGCCGGAAGGAAGGGCAAGACTCAGGGGGGTCAGCGTCAGAAGAGTCCAGGAGGGAGGAAACCCCAGGGGGCAGAAGGACCCAGAGGAGGAAGGAACAGCGCAGGAGGTGGAGCCGGGCTAGGATCTTAAACTGGTGCGGAAGGGGTAGTGACTCAGAGGGAACTTCGCCGGTCTAGGGCCAAGACGTAGGGCTGCACGCTCTGGGGTTTGAAATGGAAACTAAACTTCAATAAAGACTCTTGTACATTACATCAACCGGGCGTTGGTCCTCTGTGAGCTGGGACCTAGAGGCAGCTCTGACACATACGCTTCAGGCTACAGACTCCACTAACCCAGAAATATTACCTCGGGTTAAGAACTTTGCTTCAGGATGAGAATAGAAATCGTGCTCTGGCGGCGCGGCAGCAGCAGGAGGCCCCATTAGCTAAAGTGGTGCTTCAGGTTAAGAACAGTTTCAGGTTAAGAACGGACCTCCGGAATGAATTAAGTACTTAACCCGAGGTACCACTGTATCTTTTTTTTAAAGTGAGGTGACCAGAATGGTATACAGAATTCCAAATGTGGTTGTACCACAGTTTTGTTTGTTATGATACTAGCAGTTCTTTTTTTCACTTCCTTTCCTAATCATCCCAAACATGGAATTTGCCTTTTTCACAACTGCTGCACACTGGTTCAACCATCAATATCAAGCTATCTGCTACAGTTCCATGGTGAAATAATAATAATAATAATAATAATAATAATAATAATAATAATAATAATAATTTTGCCCTGACACGCATCATTTTACACTTATTTACGCTGAATTGCATTTGCCATTTTATTGCCCTTTCAATTAGTTTGGAGAGGTCCTTTTGTCACTCTTCACAATCTTTTTTTGGCTTTGGGTTTCCAGAACATTTTGGTATCATCAGCAAACATGGCCACCTTCACTGCTCACCACTAGCTCTAGATGTATGATGAACAAATTAAAAAGCACACGTCCCAAAACCAATCCTTGGGAACTCCATTTTCTAAGTTGCACAGGGAGCCTCCTCAAGTTAAGGAAGGCTCCTCACTACACAAGTCATGATGAACACAGGAAGGGCAGGAAGAACAGTGTGGCTTTGGGGTGCATGGCCCCCATAGCCACTGTCACCGTTTTAACCTTCTCCCCATGAGTAATGTGTGAAGACAACACATGTTGCACTTAAATCCTTTTAATTTCTGTGGAAATTAAGAACATAACATAAGAATGTAAGAGGAGCCCAAAGGTCTATCTAGTCCAGCATCCTGTTTTAACACTGACCAACCTGATGGCCATGGGATGGCCACAAGCAGATCCTGAGTGCAACAGCACCCTCTCCACTTGTACTAGTATTCAAAAGCATATTGCCTCGACTGTTGGTTGGAACTGTCTTTGTCTGGACTGGACACAAAGAATTCAAGAGTCTAGATGACTGCCCATATGCTCCACCGTCTCCAAGAAATCAGAACATGGAGCAAATTCATTTCTGACCTCAAACACAGTGGCCATTCTCCTTCACACACGCACAATCTGTCCTTAGAAAATCTGTCCTATAAGAAAATTAGCAAACCGACTAGGAAACATGTATGCTAGCTCCAACTTCAGTCCTGACTCTTGATCACCCTATAGTATGTCTTGCCTACCCACCCAACACTGCATTTCCACTGCCAACATAAATCCACGTGGCCTGGGATTTATAGCAGTCCTTGGTTGTGTAGTTATTGGCAACAGCAATTTCAGCCTACGGAGAACAACGTTTGGAACAAGCCGTCATTTAGACCTGGATTTATGCTTGTTTGTTCTTCAGAAATGAACTCAGCAAACCATAAATTTCCTTTGCAAAAGAAGAGTGCAGCCTGGGAATATTTATGGACTACAGACAGGAGAAGGAGCTAGCTGAGACTCATAACTTAAGGCTTCCCATGGAACCTGTGCAGAAGAAGCTTATTTGTGGGACTATCCCCCACTTCAAGAGCAAAATAACTCACTAGGATGTCCATATAGCTACAAGAACAAAATATTTTGGGGGATGGAGACACATGACTTTTTACCAGGAGAAGTCCATTTGTACAATTACCAAAGGGTAAGTGGAAGAATGTGGGAAACTGATAGAAACTAGCTTTATCATGTGACCAGGTGCTATCATCACCCTAGTACACTATATTTTTCACCAGATGCTGGGGCTTAGTAAACAAATCTCATCATGTGACCTTCCTATGAACAATTGATATCCCTATTCATTCATTCATTCATTCATTCATTTCATGCTCATACTTGAAGTGACAAGTGGTCACTTTACGGCCTAGGACCCTCGTACCTACGGGACCGCCTCTCCTGGTATGCCCCACGGAGGACCTTAAGGTCCATAAATAGCAACACCCTAGAGGTCCCAGGCCCTAAGGAAGTTAGATTAGCCTCAACCAGAGCCAGGGCTTTTTCAACACTGGCTCCAGCCTGGTGGAATGCTCTGCCTCATGAGACCAGGGCCCTGCAGGATCTGATTTCTTTCCATGTAAGACAGAGTTGTTCCGCCTGGCCTTTGGCTTGGAGTCAATTTGATTCCCTCCCCCTCTTTCTTTTTTCCTTTCTCCTCCTGTGATGAGGCTGCATTTTAATGTTGTATTTTAATCTTGTTTTTAAGTTGTATTCATTCAACTTGTTTTATTATTGGTTGTTAGCCGCCCTGAGCCTGGCCTTGGCTGGGGAGGGGTATAAATAAAATTTATTATTATTATTATTATTATTATTATTATTATTATTATTATTATTATCTATTTATGCCTCTGACTCTAAGTGTTCTCAGCTGTACATTTGTTAGAAATCGGATTTGGTAACAAGTTGAGCACCACAACCCCAGAGTCATCCGCGACTGGACCTAATGGTCAGGGGTCCCTTTACCTTTATAACATAAAACTGCTTCATGACAATATTCATAGAAGTCAACTATTTCCATGGATTTCAACATTCTCCACATCCAACATGCTTTGTAAAGGACTTCCAGGATATAGCAATTTACAATCTGAGCACATGCAGAGCATTCACAAGACTGGTTCAACATGCTGAAAGTCACCAGCAATCCCAATCCATGTTTAGCAGGCTAACATGAAGAACTGCTGTGATGGAAAATGCTACTGAGACCCAAGCTACGTGTCTCAGGTGTTTTCCATTGGTTTGTTCTAACCTTCTAAACCCATCCCACGCTCCCAGCCCATAGTTCTACTTGATTCTACCTTTCAAACATGCTCATTGGTCCAGGTCAAAGTCTCCTAACTATGTAAGCCTATACATGTTTGCTCAGAAGTAAGTTACATAGTGTTCAATACTTTGCTTCTGTCCTGGCTTTAGTCCTGCCTTCTAATAAGCATGTTCAGGACTCTTTTTGGGCTGTATCTCTCCACATGCTGCAGAATGAGATGGGATTGTGGTGGCAGAATGTTCAGGTTCAAACCACAGGTCTGAAACATCACATTTCTTAATATTCTCCAACATATTTCCTGCAAGTAGAAAACCAGCATGGCAGGGAGATGGCAGGACCAGAACCTCTCCCCTTGATGTCCTAAATTTCTACATGCATGGAATTTTTTATGTGGTGAACAATGAAAAATGTGGATCCACACCTGAAATCTGAAATTATAGCATTTACCCTTGCATCTTAGACACAGTTGTAATGCATATGTTGGTCCAGCCTTCAACATAAAGCTAATTTTATAACACCCAAATTCTATTTGAAATCAATATTTTCTGAACACCCTAGTACCAAGAGCAATACACAAATGTATCTGCTCCTACTGAGTACAGTGGTACCTCGGGTTACATATGCTTCAGGTTACATACGCTTCAAGTTACAGACTCCGCTAACCCAGAAATAGTGCTTCAAGTTAAGAACTTTGCTTCAGGATGAGAACAGAAATCATGCTCCGGCGGTGCGGCAGCAGCAGGAGGCCCCATTAGCTAAAGTGGTGCTTCAGGTTAAGAACAGTTTCAGGTTAAGTACGGACCTCTGGAACGAATTAAGTACTTAACCTGAGGTACCACTGTACAGATCACCCAGGACAAGTCACTTTAACCACACTGTACAAGCTTTTAATGAGGCGTTATTCCCTGACAGCAGCACAACATTTTCCCCTAGTGACCCTCACTGAAAGGTCATCTCTCATTTCAGCTCTGAGTCTGCCTTCATTCCACATGCATAACATTTCTTTTCTTGTAAGAATTTAGCACAGGGGAAAGGTGGCAGATTTACAGCTCCAAAAACAGGTTTACTCTGTGTAGAGAAAAGTAGAACCAAAGTAGCAGTTTTAAAAAAACAACCAGCATATCTCTCCATAAGGTGTAAACCAAAAAAAGGGCTAAAATATTAAACTTAAGCTGTCATAAATTATGTTGGTTTTCTTTCATTAGAGTTGCTCTGTGAGTTTGTTACTGTATTTTTACTCTTCAGAAGGGGAATGCTTGTGGGAGTAGGATTTTCTCCATCAGATGCCAAAGGAACATGGCTGGCCATGGGTACAATGTATCCTGAGAGGGGGCAGCACACAGAATTCCATTTCTTCCTCAGGCAGCAAAATGTATTGAGCCAACCCTGGGTAAGGCAGATGAAGATAAGTAAAACCCTCAAAAAACCAAATTAGGCTGTAGCCATGAGGTCAGCTTATAGACTCAGATATCAAGCTACACAACTTGGATTCTGAGATAAACAAGCAGTGGCTGCTCCTCGTCTCAGATAATTTTTAAAACACTTAAAAACTATTTTAAAATGTTTCATTTTAGCCTTAGAAGTGCCTACCCTACAAGCAGCTTCATAAGAGAGCCTTCTATGGAGGCATATGGGATCCAGCCTTGATCTCTGGTGGGAAGCAATATAAAGGTGTGATAGAAAGGTAAACATAAATTAATAAATACCTAGATGAATAATCATTTTGTCCAGCACTTTTACTGCAGCGTTGTAGATCCCAGAATTCTTTGAGTTTAGGTTGTCAGTGACTACAGTCACCACAGAGACCAGGACTGGATTTAAACCATCTTTGAGGAGTGGGATCATGGAAGCAACTGACTCTAATGCATACTGGTTCACTTTCTTGTTTGAGTCCTGAAGTCTCGGAGTAAAAGCATCAAAGATCTATTAACACAAAAAAGAACAAGTAAATCCTACTGTAAATAGCATACTGCTCTGTTAGCACAGAAAAGTGGGGAAACAGAGTCAGTTACAAGTCTACATATAGAAGCAAAACATTTTAATACAGTGTCTTTACAGCCAACAGAACCTCTTTTTGTATGTGCTACCATTTCTCAACTTATAGTGGAGAGATAGCTCCCAACAAACCAAACTAAAAAACTGGGGATAATTTTGGTTTGACATAGGGTGATATCCTTGTCTAATTTTTTGCATCATGTTGAGGAATTTTTACAAAAGTTAGCTCTATGATGATGAAAGAATAATCAAGCCAGGATCAGCAACATGTAGTTAAGGGAGGGCACTGACTGACTGACTGACTGACTGACTGACTGATTCTTTGGGTCATTAATAGGATGTGGTACTCTATAGTTACCTACCTGCCCTCTTGAAAGTAAGCAGTTTTGTTTTGTTTTTAACTCCTCTATACAACCTTTAAACAAACCAAGATCTCTTCTTTCCACAGTTTACAGAGAGATGGAGACCAAGAAGCAGCAACTGCTACGAAGGTTCTTCAGAAACAGCAGCACATTGAACATTGCCCTTACATAAGGGCAAAATATATGTTATATTAGCTATGTAGTTGTGCATTTAAGAGCTAGCAATCCACACTGGGATCTTAGCATGGGGCTGTAACTCAAAATGCAATATTAGCATGGCAAAACCTATTTGGTTTTTCGCAACTTTCTGACTAGTTGCAGGACCTTAGCCAGACCTAGCAGAGTAAACACAGAATCCACAGAAGCAATTGGTGACTTGGCTGCAGACAGGATAGACGAAGCAGGAACCAGGAACTTGTAGTTAGGTGTTTATTATATACAGTGGACTATTTACAGGAACAGAACACGGATCTTTAGCTTGCTCTCTCATACACGACTCACAACTCCTACACTGACACACAGAACTCTGAACCTCTGAACACTGAACTCCAGAACTAACACATTCCAGTTAGTAGGCCATTAATGATCATTCCCTTGAGAGAGCTTGACCAATCAGGGAGCTGTCTCCATGTCTCTGTTATCACCAGGCAGACTTACTCCTTCACATGGCCTTCTGGCTGTCTGCCAAACCTTAATTGGCTCTAAGACCAACTAAGTCAGTTCTTGGTATGAGCTTTCGTGTGCATGCACACTTCTTCAGATACACACATGCACACGAAAGCTCATACCAAGAACTGACTTAGTTGGTCTTTAAGGTGCTACTGGAAGGAATTTGTTTTGTTTTGACTATGGCAGACCAACACGGCTACCTATCTGTAACTTAATTGGCTCTGTGTGGGTAGCTGCACGTACACAGATTCCCAACAGGGGGGAGGCTCAGAAACTTTACTCCCCACTGTAGCCATAATCCAAATTGCGCAATTTGAATTGGGAGAGGGGATCTTTCCATTTGGATCTCTTTTATTGTACTTGCAGGTACAGAGCTCCCAAATCTGGATCACAACCACAGTAGGGCCAAGGATTAAACCTCCTTCCCCCATTACACTACCAATCTGTGCTTAAAGGCACAGCCATGTATCTCACATAATACATAGTTCACCCATCACTCAGTTAAACTGAGTAGGGAATCAGGATTAAGATGGCCCAACCTAATCTCAACGAATGGGTCACCTGTATTAGGCTACTGGCACCCAAATGTATGGCATCCAAGTACCTGTATGATATTTGAGGACACAAGCTGGGGGTTGTTCTTGCAGTGCTCCATTAGCAACGCCACTCCCTCCATTCGCATCTGGAATTCCTTCGCCACCAGCATCTTGTTCAGCTCCTTGAGCTGCTCCATCATTTCGATGCTGCGAAGGGACGAGCGGCGAGCCACTACCTGCGGGATGCTTAGGACATCTGGGACAGAGCTAGCATTGAGAACCAAAGGTTTATTCATTGTGTTATGCATTCATAGTACTTAAATGACAGCACTCGGTTACATTGCCCAATTACATTGTTCTCATGACTAGGAGTGGGGAAAATGTCTGTTTCTGTTTCTCATTTTTTTTCAATCATAGCTTCTGTTCTTCCACGTTTCCACATCAGTTTGTGGTTGTTAAAAAAAAAAAATCCTCATGAAAATTCATACATGTCTTAGTGTGAATTTATCCTAATACACACACTTTTATATGCAGTTTTGCCTGCTATATATTTGTACATAATTTTCATAATTTAATGGCTTTTTGTATGTTATTTTCTTGAATATATGCATGTTATGCACATTTTAGTATCTGCATTTTTGGTACATATTACTCAATTGGAGAACTGTCCTGCAAAACATTAATAACTGCATATGCTGAAAGTCAGCTATGTTTCAGTTCTTCAATTGTTTTGGGAAGGGCCAATTGGGCAGGTTCACCTTTGAATGCAAACTGAAATGAATTTTTCCTCCATCCCTAACTCAGCACCAATACAATTTTTGAAATTCAAAATGTATAATGCACTGAAGCAAAATGTTTTAATTTACTGAACCCACATAATTCACTTTGGCTGTAAAGTTATCGGATGTGCCAAACTGGAAGAAGACTGCCAAAAAAATGGAAGTGGGGAAAGTGAAAGAAGGCTGAGGTGGAGGAAATCAGGAAGGTCCTGCCTAAGGTATAGAGAGCAAGGAGCTAGGATTCATGGGGATGGGCAGCACATGCTTCTGGTAATTTCATTCAATAACACAATCAAGGGCCTTTTCAGCAGTCATTTTTATTGAATGAAGGAAACCACAATGGATCCCACGAAAACATATCATGCTAAAAGATAGCAAAAAGAAAAACAGCTCTGAGCATGCAGAGTAGTTTAGTAGAGCCAAGGGGTGCTCCATACCTTTCCTCTGAAGGCAGGCTGTCCAGTGAGGTTGTCAGACTGCTGCTCTTCGACCCTCTGTGGCTTTTGGCAGAAGGAGCTTGAGAAGATTGGTCTTCTAATCCCTGCATAGAGAAATGCATAGGCCAGGAAAGCTTAAGTCAAGAAAGCTTAAGTCAAAGGCCACACTGGCCTTTGGTCAACCCTCCAAGCACTACATGCCATCGGTCGGTGTGGCCCCAGTGGTTGTTTCTGGCCCCGCTCTCTTATTCAAACACACAGGCACACACACACACCCTCCAGAGAGCCAGTGTGGTGTAGTGGTTAAGAGCGGTAGTCTTGTAATCTGGGGAACCGGGTTCACGTCTCTGCTCCTCCACATGCAGCTGCTGGGTGACCTTGGGCCAGTCACACTTCTCTGAAGTCTCTCAGCCCCACTCACCTCACAGAGTGTTTGTTGTGGGGGAGGAAGGGAAAGGAGAATGTTAGCCACTTTGAGACTCCTTCAGGTAATGATAAAGCAGGATATCAAATCCAAACTCTTCTTCTTCTCCATAGAAAGGAGCTGGATTGGGAGGGTTATAGCCCCCTCTGCACTCGATCAAAGTGATGACTTGGGAGGGAGCAATCCACCCCACACTGTGCCTGCTTTAAATATGCTTTCGTTTCACTATGGCTGCCATCAAAATCATGGGCGCTTGGGAAGTTGTGTGACCCCTGATATAGGCATTTTAACAAAGAGTGAAATTACACATAGACAAGTTGCAGTAACTTTTCCTGTAACATTTGAAGAGGAGATGTATGGGAACAAGCATATGCTTAAGATCAGAAGAAAATCTTTTCTGGATCATGCCAATGGCCTATCTATTCCAGCATCGTGTTTTCCCACAGCGGTCAATCGGATGCCTGTGGGAAGCCTGCAAGCAGGATGTGAGTGCACAGGGGTGGCCTGAGACATTTCAGCACTGGAGACAAAACACCCCCTGCCACCCCCACAGTGGAGGGGGGCATGAGGTTCAGAGAAGGCCTCGTCAAGCCTTGCCAGCCCACCAGATTACAGTGGGGAGGGGAGCTTCAGAAAGCACTTCTCTTGAAGGAGAATCAGTTTCCAAAGCTTCCTTCCCGCCCAGTAGCAAATCTGGATGGTGGAATGCCTCCCCTCTTGCCAACTTGGTGAGAGGAGAGGCATTCTGCAGAGCTTTGCTGCTGGTCCTAACAAGTCTGAGAGATTTTATACGTCTTGCTCTGAACATGATTGAGCTTGGATCCAGCCCTTAATTTTTATTTACCAAAGAATGAAATATATTTGATCTTCTGATTCCACTTTCAGTGCAAATATTTCTTATGAAAAGATTTTATTAAAGCTTTTTCATAATACAGTAAGATAAAAAATAATAATCTAAATAAAAACAAAAACAGAGAGAAAGAGGAAATAAAACACCAAATCTTTCCAACACATTCTGTGCCCCTCTATACTCACTTTCTGCTTAATTGCAGCCATGACATCACGCAAGTCATGTGATGGTAGACACTGCTTCAAATACCCATCAAATTTTGAATGAGACATAAGGATGTTCAGCATCTTCCGGCCATAAAATCTAGCACAGGGAGGGAAAAGTTAATTAAGAACATTTGATGGCAAAATTTTGACTCTGTTTCAGAAAGTGCCATTTGTCTGGTTCAGGGTGGTCCAACCTCTCAGGCCAAGTGGGCAGCGATAGTACTTTGATACAGAACCTGTGAGCCACACACTGAATTTTTCCATATTGTAAATCAAAGCGTTCACAATATAGTTAATATTATTTAACACATACGATTAATATAATTAAATACACAATTAATGAGTAAAATATAAATGTCTTCAAAAGACAAATCACAAAATAATTCGGAAAAATAGAACCACCACAAATTCTGAAGGAAGTATACCATAATTCAAGACATCAAGAATGCTTTTCATTGCCAGCACTCATTCATAATAAAAATGAATGTATATACCAATGTGCTCTAGCGATGAGAGTATTGGACTAGATCAGACCTGGGAGATCAGGGTTCAGATTCTTTTTGCAAACCTCTTTAGAGTAGCTGTTGTTGTTGGTTTTGTTTTTGTTTTTACAATGGAGTGGCATATGAATTTCATGAAATGAATGAATAAATGAATAAATAAACCACTCCCGCCATACCTGGCCATTGGCCTTGCTAGCTGGGGCTGAATGGAATGGAAGGCCAAAACATTTGGAGGGCAATAGGTTGGTCCATCTCATCTTGCAATGAAATGCACTCAAAGACTCTCAGCTGTTTGCCTGACAGTTTACCTTGTGTCTTGATTGCAGTCTTGAGCAAGCTTAACCAGCGTCTGCACCAGAAGCTCTGTACTCTCCCGGTTGCCTGAGAGCAGTTTTTCTGCCCCAATCTGCTCCACGATGGTCAGCAAATGTTCAGCCGCACATTTCCGGATGAGGGGGTTACGATGGCTGCAAACACAGTGGTCCTAAGAATAAGACCTCTACTTTTCTTATACTGCAAAGCTACCCCAGCTTGCCTCAGCCAAAATATCCCAACCCAGCTAGTTCTGACCCTAACTGGCAAACTGGCTTGCAGGGGTGTGAAATCTGATTGTGAAATTTGGCTTAACTTCATGTGGGCGGAAAAGGAGGGTGGGAGAAGGAAAATGGAAAGGGGGCAGCTGAAACAGACGGAGTGGTTGGAGTAGCCCTCTGTAAGCCATCAGTTCAGATCTCTGGCGAGAGTGTTTTGCCTCAGCTCTGGCAAACCATAGGCAAGGAAGAAGATGTAGAGGAGGAGGGGGAGTGCATGGGGTGAGCACACCCATTTTGGACTCCAGCCCCACCCATCATTGTCATGCATCCCCTGAAAGTTTACCCCCCAGGGATATGACCCTGGTGCCTTATTATCCAGCGTGATTGCAGCCCTACTCTCCTTCAAAAGAACAAGTAATGGGTAAGAAGAAGAGGTGTGAGGGCCCAGGAAAAAAATCTAGGGAAATTGGTCCAGATATAACTGAGGAAGTACAAGCATGCAGAGGAAAAGGCCCTTCACGTACTTCACTCCATTGGCCATGAGGGCAGCCATCGCTCGTGAGGGAGTCACATTCTGTGCCATGACGTCCAAGCACTGATCAGCTGCTTTCTGGATGAATTCACTAGAATCGCCTGCCTTCTGGAGAAGGACCCGAGAAATCTCTTCAACCTCTTGGTCCATATGCTTCTTCATGGCCTTGAAGAGGTCAGCTAAGGTCCCGATAGCAAACCGAGATACTTTTGACCGGAGGTTGCTAACCTGGCAATGGAAACGTTACAAGCTGAAACGTTTGCGCATTCATGTGATCCTGTTTGCTGCAGCAAATGCTGACATGCCAACCAAAGACAAGACAAATTATTTGTAATTTTCCACAAAATGCCACACTTCTTATCAAAGTGTGGATAATAAACCAGGATGTGCCAATCACGTTGAGTCACTCACAGTGTACATCTGCATTGCCTTCCTATCAGGAATAGGAGAAACATGGAATTATTTCAGTTTTGATAATGGCTCCATCTGAATGGGCACCACGACCTGCAGATCTAACCTAAGGAAGGAGAGTACTAAATCAGGAGCACCTAACCATCATTTAAAACATATGCATGCATAAATGCTTAATATAAATAAAATAAATCATAAAGTCAGGCTTGCTCACTGGTTTGAGCAACTAACGAACTTTTTGCTGCTGTGCTCCACATGAGAGAAAACAACAAAAAAATCATTATTTGTACCCCACCCATCTGACTGGGCAGCTTTCCTCACTTTTACACACACAATACTTAACAAGAGCTGAATGTCCTGACAGATGGGGGTGAGCGGCCAGTGCCTGAAAAGAGCTGTAAATATTTATCAGTCCTAATTTCTTATATTACTTTTTAAAACTATGAACCGGAAAAGGGGGGATTTCTGGAAGGGAAGTAAGCCATCCATTTTTCTTTCTATGTATAAACAGACACCCTGCTGTTAACACTTTGCTTGTGTTTTGCAAAGTGGGAGGGTTTGAATCCCACAGAACTGAATCCCACATTCAGATAATTAAAGTTTGAAGATGCTCCAACCTTCCCATTAACAGAGAATCAAGTCTACATCCATGATAATTTCAGAGAGAAGCCAGAGACCACAAATTACACAAATGGCCAGCCATTATTTGCTGCAGATGACAGAAGGCTTAATGGCCTTGCCAACTTTGCTATGTTAACAGCTCAGTCGGCTGATCAAACAATGAGCAAGTGTAGAAATGGCCCCTGTGGTTTCTTTTACCTCCTGCTTTTTATTAGAAGGGTTTAAAATGAGAACAATAAAAACCTCTCCATTAAGCGATCAAATAAACAGCAAAGCTGTTAAGAGCGGCCGTTGGGTAAATAAGCTCCCTAGAATCCAAGAATTGGCTGCCTCACAGAGTCCAGCACATAACGTATTTGGGTTTGGGGAAATGTAGGTAGCTCAGATCAGCTTTTGTTCTCCCTTTTTCTGGGTGGAAATAGAGGAAGCATTTCAGACAAAGAGATGCAGTTGATAGAAGAGACAGAATCAACATGGTTGGACTTGCAGGTTCTTCTGTGATACATGCTGAATTTGGGTTTCAACAACTATGTACAAAATGCATGTACATCAGGTCAGATACGAAAGCTACATATATGACTAAACTGTATCTTTCAACCTACCTCCGATATACATCAGAAAGGCACTAGTCTTTTCCTAATCACTGCTTTAAGTGAAGTATACACATTTGGGTCCTCAGTAACTGACATGCTTCACGGATATTTGAGTACAAGAACCCAAGTACATTTCTCTTTCTTCTTCATTCCTTTATTTTAGACAGATATTTGCCACTTACATTTATACATAAAATATATTTATTATATAAAACCATGGCAGAATCCAAGATGCAGAGGCCATAGCTCAGGAATGAGGAAACTTTTTCAGCCCAAGACTGCATTCCCTTCTGAAAAACTTTCCAAGGGCCTCATGACGGTAGTGTGAGGGGCCAGAGGCAAAAGTACTTGAAGCAATGGATGTAAAATTTACCTTTGCACATTTACCTTTCCTACCTTAGTAGGATAGTTTCTGCGTACACATCTCTATATTCTCCATGGAGACACACAAGAGGCATTATCAGTGCATTGCTCATGTATGCAAGTTTCTCAGAAGGTCCACATGATGCCTGTCCTCTTCAAAAGGCCACCCCATGTATTTCCTCCATTTACCGTATTTTTCGCTCTATAAGACGCACTTTTCCTCTCCTAAAAAGTAAGGGGAAATGTGTGTGCGTCTTATGGAGCGAATGCAGGCTGCACAGCTATCACTGAAGCCAGGAGAGCAAAAGGGATAGATGCGCACCAATCCCTCTTGCTCTCCTGACTTCAGTGATAGCCACGCAAAGCCTCTTGAGCACAGTTGGAGCGCTCCTGCCTCTTTGCTCAAGAGGCTTTGCATTGCTTTCTTGTTTCTTGTTTTCCTCCTCTAAAAACTAGGTGCGTCTTATGGTCGGGTGCGTCTTATGGAGCGAAAAATACGGTAATTCAGATTTGCTGTTTCGGCGGTTTTGCTTTTTTGTTTTTACTTATTGGATTTTCCATTGAAACAGTAAATCCGGATTGTATGGGAAAATAATATGGGACAGTGTTTTGATAAGGATGACGTTTTCTGGACAAAACTTGCATGCCTCAGCAGCACTGAACAGATAATAGAAAGCCATGGGGAAGCACCCCTACAGAAGTATGGTGCAGGGTGGACAGAAAAAATGCCTCTGAAGATTGCTAACTACAGGTTGCGTTATCTGGCTTTCACTCTAGACATCCAGAGAAACTTAGTAATTTTTTTAAAGTGACCTTCTAGGTCACGATAGCTATTAAGCATCTGAGGATGGCTTCTAAAGCGACTCAGTGGGCCAGGCTCCCAGCGGACAGGAAAGTGGGACCTCAGCTCTTCCATGGATACTAACTCCACTTTTATTCTTTCACTCCATTGCCATTCTCCTTGCTAAAATAGAGTAAAAAGTCACTGAAAGCTTAAGTTTCAGAAGCAGACATCTTTGTGGAAAGTGAGTAAATGCATGCAAATTTAATTAATTTGCATGGATTTATTTTGTGCTGAATTCCCCCCTCCCCCATGCAGGTTATACACAGCTTATTAATTGCTTATTTTTCCAGTAGAGATAAGGAGCATATTGGGCAGCAATAGGTATAGACAGGTATAAAAGCTGCTCAGAGACCCATTGGCTAAATAAAAACAGATTGGGAAGTGTCAGGTAAGCCACAAGAGAAGATAGATTGGACATATGTTAAATGCACATTTCCCACCTCCTTTGTGGCTGCCAAGGAAACATCATGAAGTCTACACTGGAGAACTTCTGAATGGCAGGTAGCCAAGCATCGGATGCTGAAGAGTCCTTTCTCCTTCAGAAGCCTGAGAGGCAATTATCAGAAAGATGGAGGGAGAGAAGAGAAGGGAAATTATTGGTCTCGCCTGGCATTTTGCAGAAACAGGGTTTCTCACTACAGTAAAAGAGTCTGAAAATGAGATGTGTCACAGAAGCCACACATTGGGAATACAGAAAAGCAAAGATGCTGAATTTTAGCAGAAGCTCATATACACTATGGTTTTAAAACTACTATTGGGGGAAAATACATTCCACTGTGTGCTAGACAGAATCTCCTATGAATTAAGCTGAATAAAAGAGTGTGATTGATTTACTAGTTCCACATGATAGGCTCCATCCTTGGAAAGGGCTGAAACCTGCATGGCAAGTTTTTCTCTTGCGAGGCTCAAGAGGTGAAGCTTGTGGAGTCCCCCCCCCCTTTTTTTTTTTTAAGGCCAATAATCCCTCACAACTCTGCCTTTCTGAATTAACAGCACCATCTGCAGGTGATCTGGTGACAAAAATGAGCACAGGTGACAAATTCCAGAGCAACAGCTGCCAGAAAGGTAGATTTGTTTGTACTCTTAGCAACAAGAAACAATATCATGGCACCTTAAAGACTAACAGATGGATTATAGCATAAGCTTTGTGGACGACGGCTCACATCATGAGACGTGTGAATTGTTGTCACTGGTTGGCAGATATATCCAATGAAAAAGAAAAAAATCATGTTAACTGTGAGGTCCAGCGGCAACGAAGACTGAATCTTCCATATCTTTTTGAAAGCACAGCTTTTATATTTTCATAGAAAACTAATGGTGTGTCTTAGGAAAGGCTTTTTTCAAGTTGTAAATTTAAAAAAGTAGGATTATCTATGGGAATAACACATTTCAAATTAAATGTGGTAACACTGTGCATTATTACAATGTCTGGGGGTGTTAAGCAGGGTCATGGCCAGCGCTACTATTAGACAAAGTGGGGAAGCCACCTGAGGTAACTGATTTGGGGTGTCACAAAATGGCAGCTAATTGTTATTTAATTATTATTAGATACTTACTGCCTGCAAGTAGGAGAGGTGCTTTGGGGAGTTTCTTCCTCAGG
This sequence comes from Podarcis erhardii, assembly GCF_964252035.2. Lineage (NCBI taxonomy): Eukaryota > Metazoa > Chordata > Lepidosauria > Squamata > Lacertidae > Podarcis > Podarcis erhardii. The sequence goes on along the minus strand of NC_138507.1, from coordinate 90,181,185 downwards.
TGCCAATTTAACTTGCCTGCCCTTGTGCTTAATGTGTATGAGGTGGGAATACTAGTGCTACTCTGCCTCAGGCAGCAACATCTCTTGGACCTGCCTTGGGCAAGATTGTATTCTTGCCCCCTTGGTGTTTATTTTGTATCTAAATGAACTTGACAATGCCCTTAACGCCACTCTCCAAAACTTGACAGCAGAGGCAATTGAATCTTATTTTATTGGCTAATGATGTGGTCTTATTATCGTGTTCCAGACTCAAGTCTTAAAAGGCTTTTTGGTCATGTTTTCTAAGTCCTGTACTCTAAATTGTACTGTACAGATAAATCAGGGGAAATTACAGTTAGCTGTCTCTGAAAAAGGTTTATTCAGTGGAAGTGGCTGCTTGGCAGCCAAATTCTAATCAAGAGCTAAACGCTGGCATTGCTCTTGTCTCACACATAGATTTCATGCTGTCGAGAAAGCCACTCAAAGCAGGACAACTCCACAGGGGTGTCAGCTATAAGAAGCTTGTGGGACAGTATTTGACTGAACAGTTCCACAACTGCAAGGACTTTCAGCTGCCCAATGGGATTTCCCTGCCCTCTCCTCTCCCCATATGTCCCCTGTGAGACCCGTAGATCAGCTCCCAAGGATTGGGGAAGACCCTGGAACAGGGTTAGGGGCAGCACAAGGAGGACAGAGAAGTTCCAACTACACCTCGTTTCCGTAGCAGAACTTTTTAGCTGGACACCGTCCATGGAGTTGAATTTAGGATGTGGGGCTTAATGGGGCTGGGTGAAAAAATAGGAAGGAAGGCCCAAGTTGGGCTGCCTTGACATTGCCCACAACCTTTTGAAACAAGCTCACCGTTTTCCCAAACTGGCTTGTGAAAGTCCACCATCAATTTGGTATCCTCTGTGGGTTTGTGGGAAGGAAGGAATGAGACAAAAACAGATGGAGTGTGTGCTGTCTGGAAACCAGAGGAAGTGAGTTTGAATCTCACTTTATACTGTAGCCGTCATGCAGCCACAAGGCCACTCACCTAACTTTATGGCATGAGGCACAGGGGAAAGGTACAGTTTTCTCTTTCCTTACCAATCGTTGCTATTGAGCCACTTCAGAGCATCGACCAGCCCCTGCTCTGGGTAAGACAAGGGTCTTATTTCTAAGGCGTCTCTATTTATGAGGTCCTCTTCCCATTCCGGAGAACCCTGGAGGTTTGCTGGCAGGGAGTTAGCTGTAAGTATGAAGCAACAACAGCCAGGCATATAAATGCAATTAACACTGGCAGTCAGGAAATTACAATTAACGCTACAAATAAGATGGTGTTATATTTCATTTTACTGTTCCCATGGAGTTGTAGATGCATATTTGAATTGCATTCCATTGAAAGGACTGCAGTGAGAATAGACCATTTTCACCGAAGTGTGTATTGGGCTGAACATCCCATTTACTCCGAGTCCCATGAGTGGCTTCTCTGGTGGGGGCAGAGTTGCACCAGGCAGTGGAAGCCCACTCTGCACCATCCCACCTTTGCACTATGTCCTATTGGTGACATCTGGCTGATCTGCAACATTGAAGAGGCATCTCACATTTGGGCTTGTTGTTCGCCTAACAATTATACCACACAATACCATATCTGTTTTTAGAGAGGTATAACTTTCCAGTAGGACCCAGTGAAGTGCCGACATGGCATTAATATCAAATCATCCTGGCAGCCTGCTTTGACTGCAAAATCTAAACCATTTCACGAGACAAGGTGATACAGCGGCAGGCCGAAGCAAAACAATAATAATCACTATAAAGCTTTCTATGGACAGAGGAGAATGCTGAGTCATATGCTATTTTCACAGGGACCTTGAAAGGGCAAGAGAAGCAGGGAGAACTCCATAGGTAAATAAATAGAGGGTAATTATTTCTTCAGTACCAGATGACTCAGTAGAAGATGGGGAAAATGGAAGAGATGGGGAGCAGTCCACTGTACAAAGGCAAATTTTGCATTCACTTTGGCCCTGCCGAAGACTCTCTTGTGGCCCTTGGAAGGTAGCCCAGAAGCAAATGTGGCCCTCGTGCTGAAAGAATTTCTCTGGCCATGCCTTAAAGGTAAAGGGGACCCCTGACCATTAGGTCCAGTCATGACCGACTCTGGGGTTGTGGCGCTCATCTCGCTTTATTGGCTGAGGGAGCCGGCGTACAGCTTCCAGGTCATGTGGCCAGCATGACTAAGCCGCTTCTGGTGAACCAGAGCAGCGCACGGAAACACTGTTCACCTTCCTGCCAGAGCGGTACCTATTTATCTACTTGCACTTTGATGTGCTTTCAAACTGTTGGGTTGGCAGGAGCAGGGACCAAGCAACAGGAGCTCACCCCGTCGTGGGGATTCGAACCGCCAACCTTCTGATTGGCAAATCCTAGGCTCTGTGGTTTAACCCACAGTGCCACCCGCATCCCGGCCATGCCTTACACGATCCCAAAAGGAAAGGGCCACAAACAAAATGAGGGGGTGCAAATAGAGAAGTGGCTGCAATCAACCTGTTGGCTTTTTGTAGTAGCATAATAGATAGGGAGTCTGTCGGTTTTCCATATCTGCAACATGAACCAATGCATGTTGGTTCAGCAACAGAGATGGTTTTATAATTTTGCACCTCATTTTATCGTCCACGTTTGGAATCTTACACACCAAGTTTTTACACACCAAGTTCTTACACACCAAGTTCTTCTGAGCTACCCAAGAAGTTTCAAGGCACGATCCTCCATAAGCGGGCCAGTCCTATATTTGTTGTTTGTGATTTCTTTATTCTGTTTTATGTAATATTGGGGGAAAAACTCAATACAACTTTCATTTAAAAAAAAAAAAATGTTTCAAGAAAAGATGATCTGAAAAACGCCAGTGAAAGGAAAAAGTGATATTGCCAGCTTGGCTGAGATTACCCGTATAATACTTGAAGCAAGAAGTTTCTTTTCCCAGTTATTTTTCCAGTATGCATTGTGGTTATGGGGGAGCCTTTGCTTGTGCCTGATACTTCTATCCAGTGCTGTTGACAACCATAAAAGCTGCATTTGTTGCTAGCCTGTTTTGTGCCTCACCTGAAGCGTGTCTGAGGAAGCTACTGTCATGGTTGATGACGGGGATGCTGGGCAGAGAGGGCCTGTTCACCCGTTTCTTCAGGGACGTCCCAACAGGAGCTCTGCAGGGATTGCTCAGACTGAGGCCAACAGAGGTGGTTCCGTTGCTTTTAAGTGGCCCGGAACCTGCAGAAAGTAATTCAGGGCAGTCAGCAGAGAGTGAAGGGAACTAGCAGCTGAAAAAACATAAGATAGGACCAGCTCCAGGTTTGAGAGGTGCCTAGGTAAAATGTGTACTCAGGTGAGTCCCCTTCTCTGGTGGTGGGCCCCTGGTGGGCTTACCTGGTAGCAGTATGAACAGCAGCATGACTCCAAGCAAATCCTGAGATGTTGGAGCCCACTCTTTAAACTTCATTCCCCTGAAAGCCTGGACAGCGGAGGCTACAATTGGTTTCCACCAGCAAGTAAGTACTTTTTTAGTCTTTCAGGCTTTTGGAGTTAACTATCATAATCTGAGGCCCTTCTTTGTGTGCCTCCCCAACAAGAGGTTGCATGGCCTCCTGCTGTTGCTCTGTTTTTTGTTAACTGAGTGTTTTTAACATTTGTATATATTATTTGCTCATAGTATTTTTATGCATTTCTGTAAACCACAACACATCACTTGATGGGGAAGAAGGAGGGCACTCCACAAATGATAATTTCAATGCATTGATTGAAACCGCCTTGGAATCATATTGACACGGTGAAGTGTGCTCTGCAAATTTGGAGAAATAATAGTAATAGTAATTGCATTTATGACCCACCGTTTTCTCCAAGGAGCTTAAGTACTAATAGAAGTAGTAGCAGTAATATTACAAGGACCCCTGGACGGTTAAGTCCAGTCAAAGGTGACTATGTGGTTGGGGCACTCATCTCGCTTTCAGGCTGAGGGAGCCTGTGTTTGTCCACAGACAGCTTTCCAGGTCGTGTGGCCACCATGACTAAACCGCTTCTGGCTGAATGGAACAACGGGACAGGATTGGAGATTGCACGGAAATGCCAGATTGCACGGAAATGCCGTTTACCTTCCTGCCACAGTGGTACCTATTTATTAACTTGCACAGGCGTGCTTTCGAACTGCTAGGTTGGCAGGAGCTGGGACAGAGTGACAGGAGCTCACCCCGTCGCGGGGATTCAAACCACCAACCTTCCGATCGGCAAGCCCAAGAGGCTCAGTGGTTTAGACCACAGCACCACCCGTGCCCCTACAGCTGTAATAGTAGCAATAGTAGGCACTATGGGACTTTGAAGAACGATATGCAAGAATAGCCTCACCACATACACCCAGCTCTCTGGGGCTGACATTCCTCCATCTCCCACCCACAGTAAAGAGCAAGAGCAAGTGACCTTGCGCCAGAGTGCTGACTCTGCCGCTTTCTCTGCTGCTGCTGCTGCTGCTGCAGACCTTTGTGGAGTTTATACTGCAGCACAATCACTGCATGTCAGTTGCAATCAGATCACTTAGGGAGCTCTGCCATAAACCTTCCTCCTCCCCCATCTTAAATATGCACTCCTACTGTAACAGCTTGGATATTTCATCTGAAAAGCATCACATCTCAAGGGTGTGGAGGGTGTTTAAATCAGGGAGATTCTTACTGTATGGCTAAGTGCTTCCTGCGCATGAAAATTTCCTCCTGGCTATAGTTTATTTAATAAAATTATAAATTTTGGCCAAAAGCATCTGCGTTGCTTGACTGTAATTGCTGCAGGTATACTGAAATATGGGTGCATTTCATAGTGATGAGAATAGATCTCCATTCAACATGGTCCAGGAACTAGAATATTATGAAGAAGTGTGCATGCACACGAAAGCTCATACCAGTAACAAACTTAGTTGGTCTCTAAGGTGCTACTGGAAGGATTTTTTTAATAATATTATTACAGTCTGCCTTCTTAGACAGTCTCTCCATTGCTAGGGTAGCTCCCTTTTTAAGCATACCTTTTGTGAAGTGCAATGAAATCGTTGATGAAATACACTGCATAAGTGTCAAAGTCACGGATTGTTCAGCATTATAAGTGCATTATTCCAATACTGTTCATGTCAACCAAAGTACACAAGGACACATCTCACCTTTTCACTAAGAAAAGGGTCATGTTCAATGAAGACGACGGGGTTGTGGGAGTATTTCAGAGTTCACACAGTGCTGCAGCATTGGCCCAGTTCTCACATAGGAGGTGAGGAGACAAGTCTGTATGTAGACTATATCACTGCAGGCTGCAGTGGAAGACAGAGGAGGCTCACATGACTGCCACTCAATACACCAGGGATGGAGAACATAGACACTCCAGAGGTTCTTAGAGTCAAACGCCCATCAACCCCGGCCATCCCAGTCAGGGGTTCTGGGAGATGTCTTCCAACAACATCTAGACAGCCACACTTCCCTGGGAATAAGCCCCACTGAACTCAGTGGGACTTACTCCTGAGCAGACATGCGAATGCTCCTCCATAACCTCCACTCACAAGGGGGACCTCTGGGATGTTAGCTTTTCAGGCAGCTGTCATAGACAGGGGAAGGTAGCAACCCTGTAGGTCACCTTTTTCTTCTTCTCCTGACTTACACAGTGTGTATCTGATCTCTGCAAGGCGCGTTAAATGAAGGCAAATGAAATTCAGGGTGATGCAAAATGCATACGAAATCTGCATAACGAGCCCTTTTTATTTCTCAAGTCACCACATACCTTCACGAGCAGTTTTCTGTAGATGCTCTTCGAACTTCGTCAGCCTTTCCTTCTCTCTCTCTCTTTCCTTTTCTCTTTCTTTGCGCAAAATCTCTATCTCCTTTAACTGCTTCTGCCGCAGTTTCTCCTGAGCCGACTTTGATATGGTCACGTGGATCTGGACACAATGAAAGCAAAACACACTGCATGAAAAATAAGGGACACGTGTGTTGTTCTACATTAGGGATGGAAGAGGACTCTATTTTAAACGTATCTATACATGGAATTTGGTGCTTCCAACCTGATCAAGCTTTGACCACAAAGGACCACCTCTTACACTGAGCATTTGCTTATGTCTGAGCTGCTTGCACATTATCTTTTTCTTTTCCTTTTTCTAAAAAGCCTGCATATTTATACAGAAAATTATATTTAAATTTATAAACAAAAATATGTATATATTGTGTATATATAACATGCATAAAAGAGTCAAGCCTCACGCAGTACTGGATTTTTGCTGTATTATGGTATGGCGTGTTCTCCTTCATAGAGAGCACGTGTTGCGGTGGGGGCTGCCAGGACACTCCAAAGTTGGGGGGCGGGCTAATTGATCGTTGGCCACTGATGCAATTGGGGCTTCCCTTGTTGTTGGGAAGAAGTTAATGTTGCCATTTATTGATTGACAGCTAGAAATAGTAAAACTCCTTGCACAAGGCTAGGGCTTCCTCTTTTCGCCCGTGCATTGGATTGCCCGTCCCTCCCTCCCTAGAATAGGGTTGTTCGCTTTGTCCTTGCTATGCCCGTCATGGAGTCGTCTGCTTTGGAGCGGGGGCCTGGTAGGAATTTTGTCCATCTGGTTGATTGGCTGGGGCCATTTGGTTTTTGCCTACTGCGTAGCAAATCGTCACAACTTGTAAGGTTTGCGGTTAGGCATTGGTTTATGGTTTGATTGGTTGAGGGGCATGGATTGGCTGTGCCTGCCCCTCTAATGCTGCTGCTGCAAGGGATTCCGTTAAAGGAATTGGGAGCTAACTATTGCTTGTCCACTCTGTCAAGGGGGCTCGGGCCATAGCAATGAGCTCCTTGTTGCATTTGGGGTGAGGGCAGGTTCCCTGCTCCACGTAACCCCCAAGTGTATTCCCCCATTCTGACTTTCGAATTGTGCGGAATGTCAGTCTGTCCCCCATGGTGGGGGCAGATAGTCGCAACCAATGCCTACGCAACCACTCACAAATTTGTATTTTAATAAAGTTGTGGCCAAAATTATGCCAAAAATCTTAAACAAAAATTTCTGTGTGGTGTGTGAGTTATTGGGGTGGACCTGGGGACCTCGACATGCAAAAGTATTCTTACTTAAGTTTCTCGATACGATATATCAGTAGTTGAATTTATCGGCTTATGTGTTGGTTCCCTTAGGAAACATGGACTGTATACACATATAAACATTCATGTAATATTATATTTATAATAATGTGTATCATATGTGAACGTTGTTTGTATTATTTAGTGGAGCTAGTAAAAAAACCCTCACTTCTGATCAAGATCAAGGAGAAGACAGGAGTCAGGAAAAAATATTGCACAGATAAGCTCAACACCAAGAATTTCATAAAATTCCATCCCTACTCTACACACAAGTGAGGAATCTCTTGGCGTAATGTGATTCCACAAACCCAAACAGAACTCATCCATTTTCTTGAAACCTTATTTATTAGAAACTAAGATAAATATTTCATCAAAATGGAGGATGTGGTAATTTTCTTGTTTTTTCTTCAGTGTAGCTACTTAAATTGAGTACGTAGGAATGCTGTGGGTTTCAGCTGGAAACATAGTCAAAATAAAAGCATGTCTGATGTGTTCAGTAGATGTCTTTGCTTGACAAGCTGTGTGGCCAATAAAAAGATAATGCCCTCCTTATGAGCTCCTGGCTAGTCCATAGAAGATCACAGATCATAGAATCATAAAGTTGGAAGGGACCCTGAGGATCATCTAGATTAGATCTCACATTGTTTTCTTTCTTTAAAAGTGGCTGCTCCTGCAGTGGCCAAGAGATTGAATCAGAAATGCAATGTTGGAGATGGGGCATTTAACTCCATTCCCCCAAATACTTCCACCCCCAACTTAAAGCTCCTTCCTGATGCTGGTTTTAGCCACAGAGAGCTACATGGGGTACCTGTTAGGAGATAAAGACCCATATGAAGGGAGAGAAGCAGGGGTCTTGAAGTTGACCATCAACTGTGAGGACCTGAGCAGCAGGCATTGCAGGCACACAGGTCACCTGGGGCATTTAAAGCACATGACTTCATAGAATCATAAAATTGTAGAGTTGGAAGGGATCGCAAGGTACATCTAGTCCAACCCCCTGCAACACAGGCATCTCAGCTAAAGCATCCATGACAGATGACCTCTGCTTAAAAACCTCCAAGGAAGGAGAGTCCACAACCTCCCAAGGGAGACCATTCCACTGTCAAACAGCTCTTACTGCCAGAAAGTTTTTTCTGGTGTTTAGTTGGAATCTCCTTACGTGTTATTTGAATCCATTGGTACAGGTCCTACCCTCCAGAGCAGGAGAAAACAAGTTTGCTCCATCTTCCATGTGACATCCCTTCAGATATTTGAAGGTGGCTATCATAGTTCCTCTCAGTCTCCTCAGTTTAAACATACCCAACACTCTCAACCATTCTTTATAAGGCTTGGTTTCCAGACCCTTGACCATCTTGGTCACCCTTCTCTGCACACATTCTTATTGTCATTAATTGAACCCAGAACCTTCTGCATGCAAATCAAATGTTCTACTGTTGAGCTACAGTTCTTCCCCTTGTACAGTAGTTTGCCCCATAGCCCCAAATGCATTTATCAGGGATGAAACAACATTGGGAACCTGATTGCAGATTTCCCACAAGGCAAGTTCCAATTTAGGTGCATCTGAATGACTTATGATCATGCACACATGCACAGCTTCTGCATGCTCTGCCAATGCTTGTGGGGGTCCAAAATGGAACCCCTGCACAAAATGAGGATTGCTTGTAATTTGTTGGATGCAGCTGAAAGAGAAAGTACAAGTATAAGCAGATATTAGGCAGAAGACTTGAGGTGGGGTTGGAGACTATTATATAAGATGAGAAGCAAGAGAATTTCAGAAAAAGGAGGGCATGTGGCTTATATTATTTATATAATTGATTTCACATATAGTTTCAGGCTGATATTTTAAAAAATGCTGAACCAATGCTTTTTCAGTCCAAGAAAGAGAAAAGTTTTAGCAAGCACTATTCTGAACAGATGATAAAAGAATCTGGCTTGAGCTATGTAAAAAAAGGCAAGCAATTTATATTAGCAGGAATGTAGAAGGGCAGCATTACTTGAGACTAGATCCTCAGAAATCGTTAATGAATTCCTCTATCCCTAAACTTCACTTTGAATGCCCCTTCTGTGGTTTATGTATCATTTTGCCACTGCAGGAAAACATGCAAGAAATTAAGGAAGTTTCCGAGGCTCTTTCTGCAAAATCAGATTAATGCAATAAAAACACACTTGATTTCTTCTAGCTGCATACGATTTGTACATCTTCCTTTGTATTCTTTTAGTTTACTACATTTGTTTCCCACCCTTCCTCCAAAGATCTCAGGGCAATGTGCACAGGGTTCTCACTTTTAATCCTATAAGGAATCCCATGAGATAATTTAGATGGAGTTTAGCGCTTCCAGGCAGGTGCTTAATATTGCAAATGGGTCATGGAGATATCACACATGGGTCACTGGCAATAGGAGTTTTAATTTATCAGGCTTGCTCTGTTGCATGAGTCTGTGCGGCCCTAAAGGTGATTACAGATGAGGGATTCTCTCTGGAAAACATCCCCAGGTACCTGACAATTCAAGTCATTGAAGTATGGGTCTGATCCCTACAATTCCAAACCAGCATGCTTAACTGCAGTGGCATCGTTTAAAAAGCAATAATCAAATGTCACTCACAGTCACCCTCGCTACTGCTTGCTAACTTACCATACCTTTCCCTTGGCTTAGTTAAATACACATCACCGCACCAACGTGCCCTCATTAGAACTAGAAAGGGGATAGAAGGCGCATACCCTTCCATTGCTCTCCTTCCACTCGTCATCTTTCAAAACGTAAGAACTTGAGAGCTGGCCCCCTTCCTTAGCCAGACCGGGAGAGGAGGCGGTTAATGGCAGTACGGATTCTAGTGGACACCCAGTAACCTTCAAGGTTGCAGACAGGCCATTTCTGAAAGCGGGTTCCGGTGCACTGGTTTCTGATGAGCCAATAAAGCATAAGAAACACGTTAGCACGGGCAGCGAGCATGTATGAAATAACAAGTGTTACTGTGGAGAGCATGAGCCAAGAAATTACACAATGTATTAATGTAAATCGAGAGGCTGTGCCAAGGAGATACTCCACTAGATTGAATCACTCCCTGTGTAGATGGACTCAAAGAGCTGTGGGTGTGTGGGTGTGGGTGTGGGTGTGGGTGTGTGGGTGTGTGGGTGTGGGTGTGTGTGTGAGAGAGAGAGAGAGAGAGAGAGAGAGAGAGAGAGAGAGGGAAAGGCCAAATGAAAGCTCTGTCCTCCTTGTTTCCATTTCCTGTCAGCTGTGGGTTATGCTATTACAGTGGTACCTCTGGTTACGTACTTAATTCGTTCTGGAGGTCCGTTCTTAACCTGAAACTGTTCTTAACCTGAAGCACTACTTTAGCTAATGGGGCCTCCTGCTGCTGCCGCACCGCCGGAGCACAATTTCTGTTCTCATCCTGAAGCAAAGTTCTTAACCCGAGGTACTATTTCTGGGTTAGCAGAGTCTGTAACCTGAAGGGTATGTAACCTGAAGTGTATGTAACCCGATGTACCACTGTATTACCTTTGTAAATAAATTGTAGTAGTCAAGTGGGAGCTGTAACAAAATATGTTGCAGTGTATCCTCACCTCTGGAAAAGCCTGTTCCTTTTTCGGGGCTCCAGCCAATCAGCCAGCCATGCCCTCCTACAGCAAGCCATTAGGAACATAGAGAACATAGGAAGCTGCTTTATACTGAGTCAGAACATTTATCGAGCTCAGCGTTGTCTGTTTCGACTGGCAGCAGGTCCCCAGGATTTTACAGCCAGGGTTCTCTCCTAGTCCTTGCTGGAGATGTCAGGGATTGAACGTGAGAACCTTCTACCACTGAGCTACGGCACTTCCCCTACCTTGATTTCCCTGGTTTTCTTTTCCAACTAACCCTCTGCATTATGTGGCCACTGAGCATGCACCATCCCCTTTAGTTTGCAAGGGCTTACTATAAAACCTCAGGAGTCCCCAAGCAGGCCAATAGCAACTTGCTGTTTCTCAGTTGTCCTGATTTGACTCCATTTCTACCAGCACTCACCACGTGAGTTTACTACCAGAGTGTCACCGGAAATCACCCCCCCCCCCTTATCTACACGTGTTACGCACAAGTACCACACACACGTACACGCATCTCCCCTCCCTGACCCAAGAGATGTCCCTTTAGAGGCTCATCTCCTAAAAGCCTTCCGTAAATAAGGAAGCGCTAGACTCACAAACCGATCGCCGTAAGCGCTCCGCTTAGCCCCATTTTTACTGTGAGTAGACCGGGCGCCTGAACTCTAGGTCAAACAGCGGCCGCCTCAGCCAATCATCATCACCGAACAGCGCCCCTAGCGGCGGCTGCGCTGGTACTACAGCCGGCATTCGCTGCGTCCCTGTCTGACAGCTCACTGATACAATGTTTCCGAGTTCAGTCAACCATGACTGAACCAATCAAGACCTTGCTACATTGTTTCCTGAACTTGGAACTGGTTTGAACTTCGAAGTCTTTTGCCGTTTTATATTCACCAAAAATCAGCCGTATGTCGGATTTTCATCGGACCACTTTTATTCCACTGCACGTCACAAGGACTATCAAAGGGGGGTGACTTGGGACGGGGTGGCCATAATCCCTCGACCGAGCAGTCACGTACTCTGCGACCTTTCCCCGCTGACCGGACAACCTTGATAGCCGTCATGAAGGGCTCAGACATAAGGCTATCAGAGATACAATAACTTGCATATCTCAGTGTATTCCACGCGGACTTTCACAAAGGACACTGACCGGATTCCCCTCAGGGGGCAGGAAACTTCGCCCTTCTTCTTTGTTCTCCAGAGTGACTCATGTTGGGAGGGGGAGGAAGCTCTTGCCAGGTGTCAGGACACTCGGATTACCTGTGTAGCCCCTCCTCGGCTCCTCCTAATTCTAGTGTAATCATGATGTAAATATGATGTAATTCTGGGGGTGTAGTTTGGGGGATTAGCAACTAATAAAAGTTAGGGACACCCTTTGTTCGGGGCTTCCATCTTGCTTCACCTCGTGGACGGTGGGAGCCCTGTCGCGACAGTCTTTTTCTTTAATAAAGACCGAGCCTACTGGCTGCTGTTTTGCTCTGATTTGCCCTGGTCGGTGTCTTCATTTGTCCAAGAGAGCCCTCGGATTTTCCCGTTACAGTTTTTGGCGACCGCGCTCAGGGACTCTTGGTTCTCCTGCAGAGGTGAGAGGGGAGATAAAGGGGATCGGGCGCCACTGGGCCACTTTAGCCCAGGGATCCTTTTTTCCTCTCCCTGCCTCCTCTTTGCGGGCGGTAATCAACCGTCACCAGGAGCCCGACCAGAGAGAGCAAAGGCGAGGTAAAAGCCGGCTAAAAGAAAAGGATCCCGGGATCTGCGGGGGACATCTTCGAACGTGAGTATGGTTTGAAGTAAAACACATTGGGAGGGGGGTGGAGAAGCAGTGTCCCCACGACAGCCAGACTTTCCTTCTTTCATTTCTGGCGTAACCCCTCGGAGTCGGCCGGGTACGCTCTAAACTTTGTCCTTTTCTAACCCGAATCTCCCTTTCGGAAAGTGGCCAGGAGATCGTGGAACTTTACTATCTGGCGCTTACCTCTCGGAGTCGTCTGGGTACGCCAAAACCTTTTTCTTTCTCTCCCCTCAATTTCTTACACGGAGTGTGTCCGGGGAAATTGTGGTACCTTTACTGTTTTCCGGCGCTTACCTCTCGGAGTCGTCTGGGTACGCCAAAACCTTTTTCTTTCTCTCCCCTCAATTTCTTACACGGAGTGTGTCCGGGGAAATTGTGGTACCTTTACTGTTTTCCGGCGCTTACCTCTCGGAGTCGTCCGGGTACGCCTTAATCTACCTATCCTTTCCTCCCCCGTTTTCCGTCTTGGAATTGAGTCCGGGAAAGCGTGGCTCTTAGTTATTTCTCTGACGTTCCTCTCTCGGAGTCGTCCGGAGGCGTCCTTCAAAGGAAAATTCTCTCCCTATCCTTTTCTCCCCCGTTTTCCGTCTTGGAATTGAGTCCGGGAAAGCGTGGCTCTTAGTTATTTCTCTGACGTTCCTCTCTCGGAGTCGTCCGGAGGCGTCCTTCAAAGGAAAATTCTCTCCCTATCCTTTTCTCCCCCGTTTTCCGTCTTGGAATTGAGTCCGGGAAAGCGTGGCTCTTTACTGTCTTTTCTCTGACGTTCCCCTCTCGGAGTCGTCCAGGGGAGTCCATCCAAGCCTTTCTCTCCCTCTTTCCTGCCTCATCTATAATGCAAACGAAGCCGCCCCTCCTGCCTGGCGACCTTTGTTAGGGATGACCCGGGTACGTGAGAACGCAAGGTCGTTTGTTTCCTTTTCCAAACTATCATTTTTCTCGGACCTTGATCTGGCATTGCACTGCGCAAGCGTCCAGTAAAGGTTCTGAATTTAGTCTCAAAGACTAGGCAGGAGGCTGTCGTGGAGGGTAGAAGGGGTGGCTCACGAATTGGGGCCCCACACTAGGACCAGTTGTGTAAGCAGTACTGCAGTAGAAACTTTAGGAGTTGTGTTTTGTGTATCGGGTAGAGAGAGAGACCCGTGAGTACAAGGTTGATGTTTTCGAAGTATAGGTGATAAGGTAGTTACAGTTAATGATAGAGAGGATTAAATTTAATAGGAATAAGCTGAGGTACCTAAAATTACTAAAGAATATTATTTTTTCTATTTCTCCTTTTTCGTGTGTGTGTGTGTGTCCCCTTTGTCTGTCTATTTTCCCTTTGTAGTATACATCGCTAGCGAACCCCATTTTCTGTACAACAGAGTAATGGGAGCAAACGTTTCCCAACACTCTGACTGGACTCCTCCTGGCGAAAAGGCTTCCATGAAGCCTTTTCGCTCCGGAAAGGACTCCGATACCCCTCTGCAGTTTGTCCTTTTCAACTGGAAAGAACTGAGAGGGAGAAAGGGACTCTCGAAATCCAAACTGAGGGATCTCTGTAACATTTCGTGGGTTGCTTTTACCCACCACCTGGAACCATCCTCTCAATGGCCGCCTCATGGTTCCTTTAATCTCATAAGAATACAAGCACTTAAGTCTTACTTGGCTGATGAGAAACCACAACAATTATATTACCTAAATGTCTTCATTGAAGCCCGCGAATTATTTCAACGGCAGCAAGCTCAAATTGCCCGTCAGATGGCAGTTCTGAAACCAACCAGACCCCCTCCATATGACGAGATTAGAACCCAGGAGGAACAATTGGATAGGACCCTTGTCCCATTCTACTACCCCGAACCACTAGCTTCCCGATTGCCAGGACCCGGGGCAGGAAACAGGACAGGATCCGGTGGAGGGGGCGCGGGACCGGGGGAAAACGCAACAGATCCAACGGCTGTTACCCCTTCCCAAGGCGCGGGACTAGGACAACACGTAGTGGACCCACCCGTTGTTACCCCTTCTCAGAATATATCGAGTGTCTCACCACCTAACCCTTCCTCAAGTACTCCCACCTCGGGGGAAGACCAAGTAGGGTTGGATCTTGGACCCCCCCCCAACGGGCAACTTTTAAACGGAGAAAGAGAGGGACCCGTCTCCAGCAGAACTAGAAATAGGGACAACCTGCAGAATGGAGAAATAGAAGGTGCTTTCCCTCTGCGTGCATTACCTATACCTCCAGCCAGGGCAGGAGACCCGCCACGCATGGTCTTTACTCATCAGCCCTTCCTTACCTCGGACTTGATGAATTGGTCCGACAAGATGCCCTCCTTAAGAGACGACCCCGACAAATGCCACCGCCAGGTGGCCACCATTTTCTCTACTCACAATCCTACTTGGGCAGATGTTCATATGTTGCTTGGGGCCCTCTTTAACGAGGCAGAAAAAAAAGAAATATTAGCAAAAGCGGGGGAGGCTCTAACACGAGAAGGCTACCAACCAAATCGCCCCGCCTCGATGACCCCACTGACTGCCCAGACGATACTGAATGACCCAGACTGGGACTACAACACCGACAATGGCATATGGGGTCTAAAAATTTTCAAAAAGGCCATCTTAGATGGAATAAAAGCTGCTGGTCAGCGAACTGTAAACTGGACAAAAGTCCAAGCCGTCCTTCAAGGGCCGGAAGAACACCCATCCGACTATTACACCCGTCTAGTCTCTGCTATCAAAACCTGGGGTGGGATAGACCCGGAAAGTCCCCAGCATGAAGTCATAGTCAAAGGCTTCTTCAAAGACCAGGCGACAGCAGATATAAGGAAAGCCCTAAACTCACATCTGGGGTACGACGGAAAGACTATAACCGAGATCCTTTCCATTGCCAAGTCGGTCTTTAACTCTAGGGACGAGCGGAGAAAGAAAGATCAGAAGCCCGATTCCCCGCGAGTATTAGCTTATGCAGGAGGAGTCCCCCCTTTCAAAGACAAGGGCAAACCTAGAGGATCTGATTCCCGAGACCGACGTGTTTGCTATAACTGCCAAGAAATAGGGCATGTAAGAAGATTTTGTCCCCTCCTACCAGAAATTGCAAGGTCCGACTATAGAGACTTTAGAACCTAT
Organism: Podarcis erhardii; assembly: GCF_964252035.2. Classification (NCBI taxonomy): domain Eukaryota; kingdom Metazoa; phylum Chordata; class Lepidosauria; order Squamata; family Lacertidae; genus Podarcis; species Podarcis erhardii. The sequence goes on along the minus strand of NC_138507.1, from coordinate 90,165,616 downwards.
CGGCCAGACTATCAAGAATCCCCCTACCCCAAACCCAGAGAGTCAAACCTTCCCTATGGACCCACGACCCATGCGCAACATCATGCGGGTCCTCCCCCACCACAACCAAGAACCAGGAACCCCACCCAAGATCCACAGAATCCATTTAAGCCGACCAACCGCACCACCAATTCAGCACATGAAATGGTGATGGATGAGTACCAACCACATTGACAATTAGAAGCAGATCCCGCCTCTTTCTCCTTCCTTTGCCCCGTCTTACAATTGTCGTCTTCTGACCCAATCTGCACAATGCAAATAGACGGACAATCTTACGATTGCCTTTTGGATACCGGAGCCACCTACTCCACCCTTACTAATAGCCATTTGACCCCCGGGGAGGAAACCAGGACCGTAATGGGGCTGGATGGAATTCCCCGCAGCTGCCCTCTTTCCAAACCCGCAAAGGTTTCCGTCGGACCTCTATCTATTAAACATACCTTCTTACTGACATCTAGCCCCGTCAACCTTTTGGGGAGGGATCTGCTCTGTAAATTAAACGCCACCATACAATGTGGTCAGGAAGGAATTTATTTACATATGCCAAACGAATCCCTCTTCAACTTTCAAGGAGTCTTACAAGAAGCCCACAGTACAACTATTGATCTTCCACACGAATTACTAAACAGCGTTTCCCCTTCCCTATGGGGAACCGAGTCAACCTCCGTCGGGCTCCTAAAGTCTGCGGTACCAGTAAAGATTGACTACAAGGAAAATCTACCTTTCCCTTGCACCAAACAATACCCACTCCCCCCAGACGCAATAGACGGACTGACCCCGATGATTGAAGAATTCTTAAGGATGGGAGTTTTAGTCCCATGTGCCTCTCCTTGTAATACCCCCCTTCTTCCTGTTAAAAAGCCCAATACAAACCCCACCAAATGGCGCTTGGTACAAGATCTCAGGCTCGTGAATTCCTTCGTCATCCCCAGACACGCTGTAGTCGCCAATCCACACCATCTTTTAAGCACCATCCCGGAGGGAACTGTGATCTATTCAGTCATAGATCTATGTTCTGCTTTCTTTAGCATCCCCGTGCACCCAGAAAGCCAATTCCTCTTTGCTTTCACATGGCAGACAGGGCAATTAACATGGACCCGCTTACCCCAAGGATATGTAGAATCCCCAGCCATTTTCTCGTCTATACTACACCAGGACTTGTCAGACGTAACCCTACCCGGAGCTTCTGCCCTGAGGCTTTACGTCGACGACATTTTACTCTGTGCACGGGACCTGGAATCCTGCAGAGGAGACACTATAGCCCTCCTAAACATATTAGCACAAAAGGGACATAAAGTATCCCCGAAAAAGATACAATATTGTAAGAAGGAGGTTAAATACCTTGGCCACATCCTAGGGGAGGGCACCCGCGCACTAACCACAGACAGAATTGAGGCGATAACCAAATTACCCCTGCCAAAAACTAAGAGACAACTCCGAGGCTTCATTGGAATGAGCGGATTCTGCCGAGCTTGGATTCCACGCTACGGAGAATTCACACGCCCCCTTACAGCAATGACACACGACAATGCCCCGGATCAATTACAATGGTCTGCAGAGGCGCTTGAAGCCTTTGAATCTATTAAAAGAGAACTAAGAACCTCACCTGCCCTCGGGCTCCCAGATTATAGACTACCTTTTTCTCTATACGTGCACGAAAATAAGGGAGTAGCATCGGGAGTCCTTACACAACCATTTCAAGGGAGGAACAGGCCTGTTGCTTATTACAGCCTTCAGCTGGACACTACTGTACTAGGAAACGTGGGATGCCTTAGAGCTGTAGCAGCTGCAGCCCTGCTGCTAGAAAAGGCACAAGAAACCGTCCTAGGGCATGACCTAACCGTGAACGTTCCCCATGCTGTCGCTACCCTCCTTAGCTTACAAGGATGCCAACGTTTCACAATACAACGCTTAAACAGATACGAGGCCATCCTCCTCAGTCCATCAAACGTCACTATAAAAAGAGTAAACTCTCTCAACCCTGCAACCCTTTTGCCCCTCCCTGACGACGGCACCCCACATCACGATTGTGCTCAAATAGTCCGCCATGTGGAAAAACCACGGGAAGACCTTGACTACCTTCCTCTAACAGACCCTGACCTCATCCTGTACACTGACGGGAGCTCCAAGGTTGTGGGAGGGGAACGGAAGAGTGGATATGCCATAGTCACCGACAGCGAAATTTTGGAAGCACGACCTGTCCATGCCAAGTACAGTGCTCAAGCAGCTGAACTAATCGCCCTGATCAGAGCTTGTGAATTGGGGGCAGGACAAAAAATTACTATCTACACAGATTCAAAATATTGCTTCGGGTTAGTGCATGCCACAGGACAGATCTGGTTACAAAGGGGCTTCTTGACTGCGGCAGGGACTCAAATTGCACACGCATCCCTAGTACAGCGCCTCATGGACTCTATACACCTTCCTGAAGCTATTGCAGTAGTACATTGCAAGGCACATACGAAAGGGAGGGACTCAGTCTCAACAGGAAACCGACGTGCCGATCGCGCAGCTCAAGAGGCAGCCTTTCAGCCCCTCTCCGCAGACAATGAGTTCCAGGGATCACAAGTTTTATCAGATATAAATTTCACTGAGATGTACAAAACTGCGACCCCAGATGAGATCAAAAGGTGGGAAGAACAGGGGGCCCACTCAGAAAACGGCATTTGGTATTTTCCAGATAAAAGGCTCATAATGCCCAGACTATGGGTACCCAAGCATTTGAGGGTTCTGCACCAGTGCACCCACTGGGGAAGAGAAAAACTTATCGACGCAATGCAGCGTTGCTGGTATGCCCCAGGTCTAGCCCTTGCCGCTAAGACTGCCGTAAAGAATTGCCACACTTGTCAGAGTTTTAATCCAAAACATACCGCCAGGTGCCCACCTGGGGCCAGACCATGGGCCTTCGTTCCATTCGAAAGCCTACAAATAGACTTTATAGATCTACCCCCTTGCCAGGGCTACAAACATGCTTTGGTCATCATTGACCAGTTGACCGGGTGGGTGGAATGTTTCCCTACTCGCAGGGCGACTGCACACATTGTTGCAAAGATTCTAATACAAGAAATCATACCCCGTTTCGGGGTCCCCAGACACGTAGACAGTGACAGAGGTTCACATTTCACGTCAGATATAATCCAACAAGTCGCCACCGCCCTAGGGGTTAAATGGAAGTTACACACCCCATACCATCCTCCTTCCTCCGGACAAGTGGAAAGAATGAACCAGCAGCTTAAATCACAACTAGGAAAACTTTGTAAAGACTCCGACATCAAATGGGTCAATGCCCTTCCACTAGTCTTGCATAATCTAAGAGCATGCCCCCGCGGAAACCTGAAACTATCTCCTTATGAATTACTATTCGGAAGACCCTCCCCAGTATATAACACCCAGTTTCCAACATCAGAGTTAGAGGTGGGCGAGTCAGAGTTAACTAAATATGTAATACAGCTCCAAAAACAACTCATCCTCCTCCACAAATATGCCGCCTCGAGTCAAAACATTCCTTTAGATGAAAATGTCCACCCATACCAACCTGGAGACTGGATACTAGCAAAAACCTACCATAAGATACCTCTACGGCCCACCTGGGAGGGTCCCTACCAAATACTTTTAACCACTCCAACTTCCGTTAAGGTAGCAGAAAAGGCGGCATGGTTACATCACACGCGCTGCAAACCCGCTTCAGCACCTGAACCTACCACGGACGACTCGCCCTACACCGTCCCAGGCCGCCCAGCAGACGACGACAGCGATACAGAAAACGACCAACAGACCGGACCAGATCGGGGCACGAATCGAGCCCAACAGACCGGACCAGATCGGGGCACGAATCGAGCCCAACAGACCGGACCAGATCGGGGCACGAATCGAGCCCAACAGACCGGACCAGATCGGGGCACGAATCGGGCCCAACAGACCGGACCAGACCAACCACACACACCAACCCATTGGACTTCAGAGATAACCACAGCAGCCGCCCAGAACGACCAACCCCAGAACGACCAACCCCCAATTCGCCTCAAATTCCGCAGAACACACATACCCATCTGACAGCTCCGTCTGACATCTCCGTCTGACAGCTCCAACTGACAGCTCCATCTGACAGCTCCGCCTACCACCCCGTCTGACAGCTCCGACTGACAGCTCCATCTGACATCTCCGCCTACCACCCGTCTGACACCTACGTCCGACAGCTCAATTTCCCATCACAATGACGACCACAATATCCGCCTTCCTCATCCTTTTTATTACCTCTGTTTTTTCTCAACAACCTATGGGCTCTCACCCATCATGCCCCGGATTACAAATTGAATACAAATATCTAGACTTTGGGATTGTCGATATGGTAAAGACAGGGACGCCGGACCGCCTAGGGGATTTTGATTTCTGCTTACCCGAAACCCGTGTACTTCTTCGCCATTCCCTACTACCTGTCCTCTCTACTCACCAAACTTGGGAACTTTTTATTCGCTCCCCTTCCTACACGCCACTTGGCAAAATCACCCTCACCAAAGATGGCTCTTGGAATCGAGCCCACTGCTTCAATGGTTCCTATGTACTCTTTTCCGATGGCACCCCAGAACAAACTCTCAACTGGACACTTCTAAACAATGGTGGTGGTGAATCAGTCTATACTGACAAAAATCACCCCACAGACCATCTCGTTCACGGCTTCTATTGCCAACGGGTAGATTCCGCTCCCCGCAAAACTATCCTACAAGGAGTTTGCCTCCGAAGGTACTGCTGCGTCTGGGATATCGGACTAGCCTCCGGTTGGGACGGAAAGGCATATCTCGAAGGCTGGCACCACTCAATTACACCCTCAACGGAATGGGACACTACCGGACCCCAAAGGTGTGGAGGTCTCACCACAAATCTCACCTACCTACTCCGCCAAGACCCCCTTCATCCCGCCGGTACCGCACCTCGACAAAGGGGGGAACTGTCAGTTTCTGAAAACACCAACAATAATGACTTTTTGTCCACTTGGCATTCCAACACTTATGTGAAATTAATCTCTCAAATCGCAAAACAAACAACAACCAAGGAGTGCTGGATCTGTGCCAATGCCCCCGCACACCTCCACAGTGGCATACCATTTCTAGGAGTACCTCTCACCCTGCAACAGCATCTCTTGGCTGACGTGCAGTCCTGGAACCTGACTGCTGTGAACTTGACCCACCAATACATTTACCTGACTGGACCTACAACAGGTGACCTTTGCCGGAAGTTCAGCGGGAACGACAAGCTTATCGGCGAGAGCACCTGTAAGTACACCATTGACATTACCTTAAATGGCAAAATTACCCTCTGGCACCAAAGCGATCCCTCCATTCACCCCAGCTTAATGTCTGCATGGAATTATGTTATGGCTTTACCTAACTCCTGGAGCCCCTCCCCGATCACCCGGTGTTTCTTCCGCGCTTTTCTCACCGGCCGCATAGACTCATGCCTGCAAGGGTTATTCTGGATTTGTGGCCACCGCGGCTATGTATGGGCTAGCCCCCACTCCCGTGGCACATGTTATCTCGGCCTGATCTTGCCCGGAGTCCGGATCACCCAGGATTTACCTCCCGGAAGAAGGCGCAATAAGAGGGCAAAGGATTTGTCACAACTCTCTGATGTAGCAGCCAATAGTGAAACTTATGGCCGAGCCCTTTTCCCTGCGTACGGAGCTGGCTCCAACCACGTCGATATCCTTAAATTAACGGACATCCTACTAAATTTCATGGAAGAATCCAATGCGGCTACCCAATCTATCCTAACGGAGTTAACAGAGGTCAGACAGACTGCGATACAGAACCGCCTTGCTTTGGACTATGTTCTAGCCTCGACCGGAGGCGTTTGTGCTCTTGTCGGAACCGAATGTTGCACACACGTGTCCGACCAAACCCTCAATATCACTGGACATCTTAACAACATCCATAAATTGACGAAAGAGCTAAAGGATATCCAACATGAAGGACTGTCGGATGCCCAGTTGTGGAGCTGGCTGCCCGGGTCAGGGTGGATAAAGCAACTCCTAGGGAACGGACTCCTGATCCTCATAACTGTAACCATTTGCATTGCTGTCTTCTGCTGCGCAATCCACTGCTTCCCGATGTGCTGTCAGACGTGCTGTTCCTGCCTTCCGACTCATCTTCGCCCGCGATCAGCTACTGCCCACGGACTGCCGGCCCCAAGAACCCAAGCGACCCCCATCGAAATGGGAGCCCTGAAGAACTTCCAAATTCCGGATTCTAGGTATGGCATGTCCGACTTTTATTGATTGTGCGGAGAAAAGGATTGCGCGGTTTTCCTACCTTCGCAATCTTATCTCCGAAGGGGGGAACTGTCACCGGAAATCACCCCCCCCCCCCTTATCTACACGTGTTACGCACAAGTACCACACACACGTACACGCATCTCCCCTCCCTGACCCAAGAGATGTCCCTTTAGAGGCTCATCTCCTAAAAGCCTTCCGTAAATAAGGAAGCGCTAGACTCACAAACCGATCGCCGTAAGCGCTCCGCTTAGCCCCATTTTTACTGTGAGTAGACCGGGCGCCTGAACTCTAGGTCAAACAGCGGCCGCCTCAGCCAATCATCATCACCGAACAGCGCCCCTAGCGGCGGCTGCGCTGGTACTACAGCCGGCATTCGCTGCGTCCCTGTCTGACAGCTCACTGATACAATGTTTCCGAGTTCAGTCAACCATGACTGAACCAATCAAGACCTTGCTACATTGTTTCCTGAACTTGGAACTGGTTTGAACTTCGAAGTCTTTTGCCGTTTTATATTCACCAAAAATCAGCCGTATGTCGGATTTTCATCGGACCACTTTTATTCCACTGCACGTCACAAGGACTATCAAAGGGGGGTGACTTGGGACGGGGTGGCCATAATCCCTCGACCGAGCAGTCACGTACTCTGCGACCTTTCCCCGCTGACCGGACAACCTTGATAGCCGTCATGAAGGGCTCAGACATAAGGCTATCAGAGATACAATAACTTGCATATCTCAGTGTATTCCACGCGGACTTTCACAAAGGACACTGACCGGATTCCCCTCAGGGGGCAGGAAACTTCGCCCTTCTTCTTTGTTCTCCAGAGTGACTCATGTTGGGAGGGGGAGGAAGCTCTTGCCAGGTGTCAGGACACTCGGATTACCTGTGTAGCCCCTCCTCGGCTCCTCCTAATTCTAGTGTAATCATGATGTAAATATGATGTAATTCTGGGGGTGTAGTTTGGGGGATTAGCAACTAATAAAAGTTAGGGACACCCTTTGTTCGGGGCTTCCATCTTGCTTCACCTCGTGGACGGTGGGAGCCCTGTCGCGACAGTCTTTTTCTTTAATAAAGACCGAGCCTACTGGCTGCTGTTTTGCTCTGATTTGCCCTGGTCGGTGTCTTCATTTGTCCAAGAGAGCCCTCGGATTTTCCCGTTACAGAGGGATGGTGTTGTGCAAAGAGTTCTGCTCACCCCAACTCAAAAAAGACATGATGTTTATCTGGCAATCCAAACAAGGGGATGAAGCAGCTTCCCTGTGCGAAAAGACTAAAAGTTTTTGTGTGTGCGTGAGTCACCTTGCAGGGGGCAGGAGAGAAGGATGTGGGCGCATGATAGAGGTTTATAAAATTATTAATGGTGTGGAGAGCAAGCAACAAGATGTGAGGAGCAGTTGTCACTCGCTCACTAGTATGCACTCACTCATAACATTCGTGAATAAAACTGACTGTCAGTATAAAAGATAGCACTCTGTGTAGCATAATTATGTTAGGTCACCATGCAAACACTCTTATACCACTTCACAGCTCCCCCCCCAAAAAAAAAATAATAATCATGGGAAATGTGGTTTGTTAAGGGTGCTGGGAATTATTGCTCAGTGAGGTGTCTTGTAACACCTTTTAGAACCCTTAACAAACCAGGAATCCTTGGGGCAGAGGAGCTGTGGCTGCTAAAATGGCGTAAAAGCACTTTAAATACGTGGTGTGAATCAATCTCTACTACTGGTGATTGAGGACAGGGCTTTCCGTGGCTATTGTAAACTCCATGTTCAGAAGCAGTTTCCTTTGAACAACAGATACTGGGTACAGGCTGTTGCCTTCACACATTAATCATGAGCTCCCTGAGGCTGGCTGCTGTGAGAAGAAGGATGCCGGGGTAGAAGGACCCTTGAACTTATCCATCAAGCTTTTTCTTTCACTCTTTCTCTGATTTTGTGATTGAACTTGGTTCCATATGAGCTACTTCTGATTCCATCAACTGGAGTTAAAATGAGCCTTCATTTAGGAATAGTGACTCATCAGCTTAGGTAAATTGGTTATTTTCCTTTTTGAGGCAGAGAGCTCAAGCTCACACCTTTCAGCTGTTTGTTCCTGAGGATAATTATTTCTTTCAGCTATCTCTCTCTCTCTCTCTCTCTCTCTCTCTCCTGAGATAATCCCTTTGAGGAGACAGTACCTTGAAGATATCAGTCATACTCCTACTTACATTTCCTCAAGTATTTGCTCTTTCTTGATGCCCATCCCCACAGACTAACAACTGCAAGTAGCCTCTTCCTTTGTCCTGTCAAGAACACTTCAATTGTATTGTATACAGAAGCCTTCACCAACCTGGTGCCCTCTAGATATTTTGGACTACAAGTCCAATCAGCCTTGGCCAGTGCTGGCTGCAGCTGATGGGAGCTGTAGTCCAAAACATCTGGAGGGCAAAAGCTGTCAGACTTTGATACCAGGCTAGTCCTTGCCTGGGCCAGCTATATTGAGTTATGTTCAGTTCACCATGAGTTCATGAGACATTGCATCCTGACCTGTTCTTAGTGCTTGGTTGACCACATCTACGGATGAATGCTATATATTAATCATTAGTAATTGTTTAAGTCTGGCTATATTAATCACTAGTTATAATTTAATAAGGAGGTTTTCACGCCTGTCCAATTCTGTGTTCCCTTTCCCAGCCTTTAATCTATTGATGATTGATGCCTATATGCAACCTTTGCTTTGTACTTGTGTTAACCAATCAGCCACAAGCACATACCGTATGTGGCAATGCTGTAATATTCAATAAAAGAGACTCCCCGAGACATGCTCGGGAGATGCCTCCCATATGAAACCCACCACTCGTCTGTCGTTTATTTCAACCCAACAACCCATAATATGTCTTGCATTTATACGTGTAGTCTTCCTTAACTTCCCTACGACTCCATATTCACTTAAACTATTTTCAGAGGCAGGGCTGGCCCAAAGCATTTTGACACCTGAGGCAAACCACAAAATGGTGTCCCCTCAACCAGGCAAGAAGGGATGATTGAAGGTCTACATCAAGAACAAGGGAGGGGGATAAAGATCTACATCAGGAACAAAGATGGGAGGAGACCATTGCACCTCCTATTTGCCAAGAAGCCACTTTAGAGGCAGCGGGCAGGGGGCTGCTGAGGAGACAGAAGATCCAGCCTCCAAGGAGTATGCCACAGCTGTAACTGCTACCAGGGAACAACAGGTGATGCATTTCTTGGAGGTTGGATCTGCTGCCCCTGTAGACACTGCCATCTGAGGCGGTTGCCTCATCTTGACTCATGGGTGGGCTGGCCCTGTTCAGAGAGGTGGTCATGTTAGCCTTTTATTTAACATAGACACTGTAGCAGGTGCTCTGTACAATTTACAATTGATATGGATATTTAATGCTTAGGTCAGATGGAGAAAGCTCTAATGGCCACACTGCCAAAATGAATAGGTATGTGCTTTTTCTCTCATCCATGCAGCCCTTTCAAGTGTCTCTGTTTTCCAGGGAGTGTCCTGGATTTACAGAAGCTGTCCCAGTTTCTGATTTAAACCCACTTTTCCTTAGGACATCCCTATTTTTCATTGGAGAAATGTTGGAATGTATGTCCATGTAGATTATGCTTCTCACATATATACGGATAGGCACATGCGTGTGTGTGTGTGTGTGTGTGTGTGCGCGCACACACACACACCCCTTAATAATTAATAAACCAGATTCCATTTCCCCCACCCAGCCAAAATATTCCCTCTCTCCCAACCCAACCACATAATAGACATGAACAAGGATGGACAAATTAGAGTAGGCCATGGGAAAGGAAGTGAATCTCCTATACAGGAACATCTTTGGTTTAATGTGTTAAATGAATCTCTGTCTGTTTATGAAGATACACTCCACAGGAATCTCACTGCTTACATATCTAGGAGTTCATGGGCACCTGGCTGTGTGAGATTGCTGAGCAGAGTGTGCATTCAAAAAGCCCAATTTGGAGGAGTCAGTGGAAGTGGGAAAACGAACAAGGACCACAAGGAAAACACAAAGGCCCAGATGAAAAATAAAGAGAGTGGGGTGGCTGCTTTGGGCCCTGTAGCCTGAAGCATCCCACTTCTGACCTTATTTAATATATTATTTCATCTCCTACTTTTTCAGGTTTGTATTGCATACATAACAATATGCATTGGAGAGCGTCAGGATTTTGTTCATGAAATGATGTTTTCTCTTGTGCTGTGAGAAGATCCAGGGAAAATGCCCCTTTCTCTTGGATAGGGAATTAAGAGGTATTTTAACAGAATTCAGTTCTTTGAAGCAGTTGCCTCAATAAATCCCTTCCTGACACATCCCCTGAAGTGGGATAATTACCAAAGCTAGCAGCTCAGCCACCTTGATATTAGCACCTTTGACTAGGCAATCACCCCAGAGAGCAGAATGTGAAAGCCTCCATCTTAACACACAACCCAGGACTTGCTCTCCAGATGAGCTTCTTGTGGCACAGGGAACTAAGAGAGGCCATGCTTTAAAAAGCAATGAAGTCACTCCAGAAACTAATCGGAATTTACACAACAATGCTGCTTAAAAATCAATAGCGTTTTCTCTTATTCTGTTCTTACCAGCCTACTGAGTGCTTTTACTACTAAAACTGCCACACAAAAACAATCACCTTCCTTGCTCAGCAGATCAGCAATACATCTTCACATGGCTGCTTTCTCCAATGCCACAAAGCCCAGCAGGGTGGCAACAGAAAGAGGTTCTGTCTATTTTATTATTTATTTTATGCTTTTATCACGTTTACATCCTGTCGTGCCCCCTAGGAGCTTAAGGCAGTACACGTGGCTATATCATAGCCTCACAAAACTCCTTTGCAGTAGATTAGGCACAGAGAGAGGGGTGGGGGAGAGCAATTCATATCTGAGCAGAGATTTGAACCCAAGTCTGCACTTTGACTGCAAGCTACACCATGCATGCTCTTAAGGCTGCCTCTTCCTCCCAAAAGCTAGACAGACTGAGATTTTTGGGGTGTGGGGAGAAGTTGCATTAGTAAAACTTTTCTCCAGTGTTTTTTTATTTTACAGCTGACATAGGAATGTGTCATTGACATGTACATCACAGTGACTGCCCCCTATGCCCTCCCATGCCTCTTGTCTGCTTCTTACCATGACTCTGACTGGAATATATCTGCAAGGAAGACTCTTTGTCTGGTGCTTTCATTCCAATAAGTATTCTTTATTTCCCTATTTTCTAATCCTGACCCCTCTCGTTCAAGAACTCTGCTCCACTCGCAGCCTGGCCTAGAAGCTTCCGTTTCCTTCCTGGTTCTGCCCTCCCTTCTGCTGCCACATTGCAGCTTTCCTTCTTGATTGATCATCCGGTTTTATTTGCTACCCCGACATTGGCCTGCCCCCAAATTCTGTCTCAGAGAAATTACTTTCTTCCTACACTGGGTAAACATCTGCCAGGGTTGGTTAAGTCTAGCAACTCCTGTGTCAACACGGCAAGATCAGGTTTGATGAACATGAACAGTCCCTGCCAGCCCTTGCGATCCTTTTTAATCATGAGGAGCTGCTGAGGTCCCGTCAATGAACTTTTCAATTCCATTTTTTCTCTGTGGGCACATGAATTCATATGCCTTACCTGCTGACAAGCGGCAAGACCACATCGCTCCTTCAGACTTCTGAATGCATTTGCTTTGCTTGAGCACCTTCCTGTCCAAAGGCTGCTCCAAGCTACTATGTATGTAAATGTCACATTGAGAGGGTAAGAGGACCCCGTCTGCTTCTCTGCCAAGATGTGTGCTCTCCAGACTGGTTTGCAGTTTTATGCTGGGAAGTACAGCATTTGCAAGCCTTCTTGTATGCATCTTGAAACATGGATGCACAAACCTTTCTCTGATAAAAGTAGCATCGTGAGCATCTCTAACACCACCACCTAGTGGATTGTTGTTGTTTTTAGGAAGATGCTTTCAGCATTAATGTCTCCTAAAAGTCACATCCACATTTTCTGATAGAACATATATGCGACCTGTACCTACCCACAGTATTGAGGGTGCTGTCCTCGGCATTGAAAGGCCCTGTCCCCGACCTTAAAACAATTGGGAGAAAAAGAAAAATATGAATATAACAAAGTGGGAGGAGGGAACCCAGGTTTCTGCCAGAGAGATAATATTATAGCACTTATATGGTGCTTTAGATTATTCAACATGCATACAAACACACTATCTTCAACAATCTGAAAAAGTAGGTCAGTATCGCCCCCATATTAGAAATTAATGGGGAGGAGGGAAGCTTGAAGACAGTGGCCATGCTCATATGTAAAATTGACCACAAACCATGCTTAGTCAGCTTGGCCAGTGCACAAAGCTGCATGGATCTCAGGCACTCTCCTGCTTTGTCTCTCCCCTTTTTAACACGACTCCACAAGCCAGGACTCCTGGTTCTTTTCCCCAAACCAAGCATAGCAAGCATAGTCATGAAGAAATCTTGGCTTCCACTCCCTGTTTGTTTGGAATGGAGGCTCACGCCTAATGCTATGCCAGATGGTCCATGGCTCTTTCCCCTGATTTAGGAAGGAAGGAGCAAAGTGGGAAGTGCACAAGCTGTATGCACCAGCACAAAGCTCATGCACAGGCTAATTTCACTACTGTAGCTATGGCTTGTGGCCAGCATTCTGTGTAAATGAGGCCAGTGACGTGTTTAAGACTACCTAACAAATCCAGGGCAGAGTTGAGGTTTGAACCAGGTACTTCCTAAAGCGTAGCTCAGCCACTATGCTACATCAGAGGCACTATGGCTTTGAGTAGCTGCTGAGAGCTAGAGCAAGGGGTGGCTATTGCCTTCAGTCTGCTATGGGGCTTCCCAGACACACCTGATTGGCCATTATGGGAAACAGGATTCTGGGAGAGATGTACCAGTGATCTGACCCAGTAGGGGTCTTTTTATGTTCAGAGATGCCTCAGAAAGCCACAGTCATGCAATGGAGAGCTGGAGCTCACATAAAAGGGGAAAGTTGTATCCTCTGAGCTTCGGGGAAGCAGGATACTGCAGGCGAGGCTTTGAAAGAGAGAGGAAACAAAGGCAGTGCAAGAGGTCTGATAAACAAAGGAAATGAAAGCAGGAGCCATCTACCTTGCTTCAGAGGAATCTTCTGTAACAAGAGGAGCAGATTGCAGCAGGAACTGTGATGAGCCTGGAAGAAGTTCTTGAAAATTCTGAGAATTTTCTTCTTCAAGTGCCTTTGCTGATTTGGGGATAGGTGGGATCAAAGCGGTACCTAAAGACCTCCTCAGATTCTCACCGTGGCTATGTAAGATCTGCAGGAAAGCATGGTTTAAAAGACACGGCACAATGACATTATCAGTATTTGCAGGTAGCCAAAAGACACCTCTGTGTTGAGGCTCATGGGGTGCAAGAGTCAGCAACTGGTTTGACCCCTATATATATATATTTTAAAAATCACTTAAAATTTGTTCCTACCTCCTGAGCAGGACTTCCAAGTAATCTACTTTGACCTGCTGGTAGCAATGTGTCCTCAGACATGGCTGCTACTGCCTGAACAATGTCACTTTAATGCATGAACTAAAATGTGACATGGAAAGTCACTTCACTAAGGGTTGGTCAAAACAATCAGGAAAAAAAAAACACGTGAGGCAGTAGCACTTCTAGGTGAATTCTGCTGTTCTACAAAAAGCCTTCATGCCCTTGAAAACCTGAAGTCTTCTAAGCAAAAAATAAAGTGGGACTGGGATTAGTCCTGGAAAGTGGTAAAGAATAATGTGGCACAGTGGAAACAAGGTGGTACAGGGGAAACTAATGGCTCATCAACACTTTGGCTGGTCCCTTGCTTAGAAAGCACTTGCCTGAGAGGCTGTCCCCTTGTCCCACTCCTTTCCCAGGGAAAACCCACTCTTTAGCTCTAAATCAGAGAAAACGTCAATCTGGAGAAAACCCAAATTGCCATTTGCTCTGACTGAGCACTAAAGAGTAGTTTTCCTCGGGGGTAAGCAGTGGAAGTGTGGATAAGCCCTGAGACTAACTTCATTTTCCTTCACATATTTTTATAAACAACAGTTGCTGCATCAATCCCTAAGAATAAGAGAGGGACAGATCAGCCCTTTTTTTAAAAAAAGAAGACTCTCTAAACCAAATTCTACTGATGCAGAAAAATAAGCACTTGAGCTGCACAGAACTTTTCAAGGGGTAAAAATGTGGGAAGTTCTGTGTGGCATGAAAGATAGACTATTTCAGCTGAAGTACCACATTTTCCAACATCTTGGTCTCTCTGCGTCACCTGCAGTCTGATAGCGCCCTCTGCTTGTCCTCCTCCTGTCTTTGGCAGGAGAATTTCAACACTCTATTCCCTTTTTCTTTTCTTATATATTTTACTGGAATAAATTTCGATCACACTCTCCAGGATGTATCTATTATTCCTGCCAGACAGCCTTGAGCTCTGGCCAATTTTGCAACTCCTTCGACCTTCCATCAAAATCTGCTTCTCAGGAGTCTATTAATTTTTTACATTAGTGCTCCTCCTGCCGGCCCTCATCAGCTTCTCAGCTCCTGGATGATAAGGTGTGATCACCGGATCCTTGGTCCTCTGCAAATGCCACTTAACAATTTGTCATATCTAACTGCAAGTTATTAACTCCAGAGGCGCTTCATATCTCACAGACTGTGCAGTATAACACAAAGGATCTTCCCATATCAGGAAGAGATTTCTAATGCCAGGTATCTCACCGAACTGATGTTTCCCTAATGTCACTGTGGAACTAGTGAGGGTTTGTTGGCCTCGACTGCCAACAGATAGGCCTCTTGATTCCTCTGCCCAGCTGAGTAGGCAGGATCACTGATTTGATTCAGTATAAGGTAGCTTCATAGATTCATTTCCTTTCCTAGTACACATTTTATCCCTTTGCATGTAATTTTCTGCCCCTCTTCAAAGAAATACAATTTGCACAACAGACAGCGCATTCATACCAATTTGATTATGCTTGTACAACAGACTCTGCAATTCAGCTGCAGACTAAATCAAATGTGATTTGGTGCAATTGACCCAACATCATAACCTCGCCATGCCGGCAAACATTAGCTCCTCAGTTTTTAATAACAGAAACAATAAAGTGAACCCAAATGCTTCTAGAAGCATAAATTTTCTCAGGCACAAACACCACCGCATTTCAGCATCTTCATTTGACTCTACCTCTTGAGTGTCTGCTATTGACTCCCGGTTGTCCGCTCTAACTTCCAAGCAGTTTCCCAACACTTTCTGCTGTCTTTCATGAGCTCCGTCAGCCTCTGGGGTAGTGGGGATGCTCTGAATAGGAGGCATGGGCTTGGAAGCGACCAGCAGTCTTTGAGAGGCAGATCTGGAAATGGTTGGTTTCAGGGCAAGTCCCTGAGGACCCAGAGAGTTCAATAAGCCTGGAAATGCAAAACACAATGGATGTGACACTTTCCCCCTGAATGTCTGTGCATACACTGAGTACATCACCCAAAGGACAATGAGCTCCTCGTACAGCAGCTTGGTGTTGTTGGGAACAGCCTGAAAAACTTGAAAATGTCATTAGAAAAGCCAGGTACCTTTTCCCCCTCTAGAAAATTGTATACTGCCACATTCTCACCCTGCAATGATGTCCAGCAGCTATGCAGTTGGACAAGATACCAGGTCAAATGCTGCTGTGATTGTGGGCTGCTGGAACCAGATTCATGGCTCAAGTATATTCAGTCTCTGGAATACGTGCCAAGTGGGCATTGTCTCTTGTTGGATAGAGAGAGGAAAGACACCAATAGGGCCAAACAAGAATCTGTTGTCATATCATTGAGAAGCAGTACCGAAAGCTGGGCTTGGAAATGGTTGCTGTTGGGTGATGTTGGGTGGAACAGTGGAAATGGCTCAAAGGCAATAGTTGTCCTCCATGTTACATAGGCCTAACTTGCCTTCCCTAGAAGTCAGGCATTTAGTGTCACTTGACCCATGCTATGGGACACTCTTCCAGAATACATTTTGCAACCCTGTGATTTTCAGGCTTCTCTTGAAGACCTTTGCAACTCTTTATGGGTTTTCCCCCCATCAGCCAGTCACTTTAATTATCATCCTATATTGTTCTTATAATGCTGTATATATTATTGTACATCTTTCTGTATACAGTGGTACCTCGGGTTACATACGCTTCAGGTTACACACTCCGCTAACCCAGAAATAGTGCTTCAGGTTAAGAACTTTGCTTCAGGATGAGAACAAAAATCGTGCTCCGGCAGCACGGCAGCAGCAGGAGGCCCCATTAGCTAAAGCAGTGCTTCAGGTTAAGAACAGTTTCAGGTTAAGAACAGACCTCCGGAACGAATTAAGTACTTAACTCGAGGTACCACTGTACCACCTTGTAATACTGTATAAAATGGCAGTATATGAATACTTCTATCAATAAATAAAATAAGTTGTTATTTATTCAATTTCTATCTTGCCCTTCCTCCCAAAGTAACCCAAGTTTATCCACAACAATTTCATTAAGAACAGATTTTTATTTTATTTTTTTACTTTAACTATTCTATTTTAAACAAACATACTGCAGTTTTCAGTGCTAACATTTTGCAGACATGCGTTGCCAGGTTGCTTCCCAGTTTGTGTGTGTGTGTGTGTGTCAATGGCAGATTTTGCCCACTCTTCATTTGTTCAGCTTTCAACATTGTGGTTTAACTGAGTGTTGAGCTTTAGAACTAGGAATGGAACAGAACCCATAAGTCTCACTAGGCTATTTACTATGGCTCAGTCTCCATTCTCCATCTGTAAAATGAGAACAATGGCAAATCTGTCTCAAGAGATTGTTGCAAGGCTGAAAGCTGTAAGGACTTCAAATGCTTCACACAAAGAGCTGTTATACATCACTGCAAATAAGACCAATGCTTCTTATCGGAATCAGTAGGCAAGCATCCATCATACCTTTGCTTGATGCATGGATCCCCTCAGATATTCTCCTCTTCTTGAGCTTGTCCTTGATTTGTGCAGTTTCCACAGCTGCACTGCTCACCTCCAGTTCACTGGGATCTTGCCTTGGCAGAGTGCTAGAAAGGTCAGCCATGGCTGCTCTGTCTGTATTCTTCTTCAGAAGGCCATTCCTAATATCCAGAGGTTCTCCTTTGCCTCCCCACAAACATGCCTGCTTCTTTAGAACTGAATGAAGAGAAGCTGCAGGGAAATTTAATGAGAGGCATTCAGTTACTCGACCAGTCCCACATATTGGGGAATCAGGTTTAGCCCTCCTGCTTATTTCTGCAGAGAACAAGAAGGTCACAGTGGCCAGCTGGTTTGGCTAGAACTTCCCTCACCAGCTAGTTGCCAAATGGAAGGCTAAACAGGACCACAGCCAATGGCTGGGCTTTTGTATGCTATACATCCTTCACCTTAGGCAGCAAATGTCTTTGACCAGCTCTGCTTGAAGGAATGGGCAGAGTTTCACTAGGGGTTTATTTGAAAGCCATGAATGTGAAGCAGAGTAGGCCTGTCTTTCTTCCCACATTTGCAGCACGTTGGCCAAATAGAACCTTCCTCTACTATAAAAGTCAAACGGTCCCCAAGCTTGGAGAGCCTCAAAAATTGTCACTCTTGCTAAAGTGGCCAAAGGCAGTGTGCCTATCCCTTGGACACTTACACAAGCATAAAAGCCAGTGAGCTCTATGGGACTTAATCCTATATTTATTTTATTTTATTTGTTCATTTCGTAACAGCTACATACCACTTGTAAGACGAATAAAAATCTTGGCTAGATATTAGGCAATTTCAGCTTGCATCTCGTTTTCCCACTTGCAAACTGGGCTTTACTTTTACAGGAACAGGACCTATCCAGACTGGTGTAGGTCTGTGTTTGTATTCTGCAACACCCTACTGATGCAATAATGGTGCATCAGTAGTGGACAGGGCAGTCCATACATTGTTCTGCTTTATTAGTTGTTCCCCAATGCTCCCCCAAGGTTACCAAGTTACTGCACACTTCTGTAACCAAAACAAAACGAACACCCCCACAACCCTGAAAAAACTTTTGTGGTGTCAAAAGTTACGGGGTTTTAGCAAGACATTATGGGACATGCACCAATTGGAGATTAGTGTGTCCACCCTGAAACTCTTACAGGGGCAAACAGTACTGAAATAAAGGTTGCATATAGCTGCCCCAATACCATCCTGAACACAAACTATCATGAATGCACACTGTTGAGGATGTGTGGAATGGCCCCCAGGTCAGAATCCCACCTAGTCTTCCCCATCCTAACCATCATCTGCTGTCGTCCATCCGTTCCCACAGAGCTGCAAATTGGAATCGATGCTGCCTCCTCTCAGCGACCTGCATCCAGGCTTCGCTTTGGGAATGCTCCCGCAATATATCGCAACAGGAGCTCGGTGTTTGGCTTTAAAAACAAGAACAACACGAATGAAATGAAAAAGGAGGGCCAGAGCATTCACTTGCTAATCTTCCATGTCTGAAGGCCTATTCAAAGGATTAGTAAGTCTATGAAGCAGCAAATGCGTGGTTGTTTCCTAAGTTGCTTGCACAGACACTCTTCCCTCTTGGAAGGGCTCCTGCTTTAAGAAGACTGTGTTTCACTCAAGTTCAGACTGCGGTGCAGAGGTCACCAACCTTTTTGGCCTCAAGGCCCATTTGCAAAATGGAGAAACTGTCATTTGCACAGGGCACCACACAAACACAGAGACATCAACCTATTAAATTAGCTGCAACAGAATGCTTATTTCAAGCCTAGTTTCAGCAGAGGTACAGAAGGGGACACAATGGAAGACTGTGTTAGCAGGAGGAATGGCCAGCACAAATGTCTCATGACCAGCAGGAATGGAGCACTTGCAGCCATTGAAAAAGCAGAATGTAACCATAAGGTCCCACCTTCATGCAGTGCTATGCCAACATTTTGCAATATCCTCCCCCTGCAAGAATGTGTACAACAAAAGAGTAGGGGATGTATATGTTTGTAACTGTGTCCCCCCCCCCAAAAAAAAATGTTTCTGTCCAGTGGCGGACCTATGTTTATGGGGCCCTGAAGCATGAACTGACTCTCAGACTTTGGAATTGTTGGAATATATACAGCAACAAAAATAATTAATTTGAGTTGTGTGACTCAAATTTGGTCATCTAGACCAAAATAATTTAAGCAATGTGGACTAAAGTCGCTTCTGGGGCCCTCCAAGATTAGGGTCCCTGAAGCTTAAGCTTCATCAGTTTCATAGTAAATCTACCCCTTGTTACTGTCTTATGTTCTTGTTGGACAATACACCCAAGTATAGAGTAGATAAACAAAAGAGGGCTCATCCACTCTTGCCCTTGCCCCACAACTTTCACCCAAGGAAACCCCATCTTTACTGCTGAATCGGAGCAAACATCAACATTTGCTCCAATTTATCACTAAAGGGAAAGCAGCATGGCAAGGGCAGAACCACTTGGACCCATGCCTAGAAAGCACAGGACAAGCAAAAAACCACTGAAACTCATGCTTTCTAGACATGGGACAAGCGCAAGTCTGGATATGCCCAGAGTTTGCTAAAGAAACTGCTATTCCATACTCAGGGTTAGTTTCACATGGCTGATTTGGGCAGGGGTTTTGGATAAATACATTTTTTGTTTTGTTTTGCTTGAACTGCATATTTTATATCCTTGTGAGTGGTTCAGCACACACTCAGACTCTAGGTCAACATGAGCTGGGAAGGAATTGAGAAAGTTCCATTGTGTGAGTGGCCTTCTGCTCCTCCAAATTTGCATGGAAGCTAATCATCTTGAGATTGTGTGTACCTCCTGGCAGGGTTTTCTGTTGTTGTTTTTTGGCATTTCCTTTACATTTGGCATTTGCTTTACACTGAAAAGATTGCCTGCTAAGTAAGTGACACAAAAACTATATCACCTACTTTAAACAGCTGGCAGCAGTAGCACAATATTTGGTGGAAAGTACAGCGTAACAGAAAGAGAGCTGATTGTAATGAACGCATGTCAGGACGGAAACTGCAGGATTCTTATGTCCTTACTTGTGCCACCCTGTAGATGCTGCTTAACTCTAATCAGCCTCAGTCAGGGATGATGGGGATTGTAGTCCAACATCAGGTTACCCATTCCTGGTGTATTGTAACCAGTAAAAGTATTTATGGAGAGATTTTCATGGTATATTCTGGCACACTGATGAAGCCAGACACAAATCTTAAGCAAGAGCATTCTCCAGATACACGATATGTGATAACCTAGCAGAAAGTTTCAAATACGGGAAGATAGAAAGAAAGATCTTTACCTGCTGTGAACTCATCATGTGTTGCCATGTGTGTAAGGCAGGGCCCAGGATACTTCTACAACTAAGAGGCTACTGGTTGGCTTTCTTGTTACTGGCTCCACAGCTGCTGTTGTTTCTCTCCCAGAACATCCAAAGGTCTGCACAAAACAACAACAAAGACAAAGCAACCCAAGTGATGCATTCTCTACATTCTTGCACTTTATCAGCTAATGGAACTCCTGAACTCTCAGCTATAGGCTGCTTCTTGTGTCTTGAGGCCCCGGGACCACCCTGTAGCCTAAAGTGTAAATAAGTAGACACCACACAGGATATTGGTTTGGGATCAAATAAGGCCACAACTTTATTAGTTACAGATGTGAGGTTACGTCTGCCCATCCATAGGGAGTGTTTCTAA
Organism: Podarcis erhardii; assembly: GCF_964252035.2. Taxonomy (NCBI): domain Eukaryota; kingdom Metazoa; phylum Chordata; class Lepidosauria; order Squamata; family Lacertidae; genus Podarcis; species Podarcis erhardii. Next base: position 90,144,659 of record NC_138507.1, on the reverse strand, counting down.
GGGTGAAGCTGGTAGGGGGATGCCCTGTGACCTATGTCAAATCGGAGCATCCCCCAAGTGGTTTCCTTTGGAGGAGTGGTATGGCCCTAGCCCCTGTCTAGGTGTCAGACAGGAGCCACTTCTTCCGGATCCTTTTAACAGGCTACCCTTACCCATGGAGGGGCAGGCAGAGGCTACAACCTCCTCTCCAAACAAGACTAGGCTTACCCAATGCCTAACTGCCTCACAAAGTTGTGATGATTGCTATGAGGTAGGCAAAAACCCCAAAAGCCAGTTAGCCAAGTGGGGAAAACCCTGGGCGAGGCGCCAAGGGCCGCAATTGGTTGGTTGACCCAGGGGAATGCCCACTACCTCCCGCTGCCATTGGCTCAATTGGTGGTGGAAATATAATCTGGCCAACAATAGGACAGTTTTCAGGGAGGCCCAGGGCCCACCCACAAAGCCACCTGCCCACAACAGAGGGTGAATGGACTTACATTAACAATTTCCTACATAGAGATAATCTCCACGTAAGAGGAAGAAAAGCAAACATAAAACCATGAGTTCTGGTGTTGCTACAAATGCATGCCAAGATGTTAATAGTAATCCATGGCTTCCTATGAGGAGTGACCCCTATCCAAGCCCCAACCTATAACTGGCAGCTGCTTACACATTGGAGACTTGCAATACAATGGCAGGAATGCCTGATGTTAGCAGATGCATGGATCATTTCCTTATGAGGAGGCCCAAAAAAATGTACAGTTATTAGTTAAGGACTAAAGTACAAATATTGTAAAAGGCAACACAGACACACAAATTAAAAGATCACTTAAAAAAATGGTGTCACTGGAAAAGGTCATACTAAAGGTGTCCCAAAGTTCCGAGATGTTGTGAGTAAGCCTTTCAACGCACATCAGGGATTGGGAACCTGTAGAGCTCTAGGTGCTGCTGGGCCACTGTTATAGCTCAGTTGGTAGAACATGAGACTCTTAATCTCAGGCTCATGGACTTGAGCTCTACGTTGGGCAAAATATTCCTGCATTGCAGGGGGTTGGACCAGATGGCCCTTGTTGTCCCTTCCAACTCCACAATTCTTTGATTCTATGAACTCCCATCAGAACCACCCATCATGGCCAATGGTTGGGGAGGACAGAAGTTCTAGTACCACAACATCTGGAGACCTACATATTTCCCATTCCTGCACTAAATTATGTTAGAATAATATCTCTTTAAGCAAGTCCTAAGAGTAGTAGGAACACAATTGTCACCCGAGAAGATGGTGCTACTGTTGTGCTCTTAGCAAAACAAAGCAAGGCAAGGCAAAAAAAACCCACCACTCAGATCTTCCGTGATCTGAACAGAGAGATGGAAGAACTCTGAGGAAAGCACAGAACAAGCATCTGGTGATGACGACACCATGTAGCTCAAGAGAGTAAAGCCTGGCTATCCAACAGTAAACACCTAACCTAGGTCTGCAGATATTGCAGCTTATGGTAAAATTCACATTAATTTCACTGACAGGCAAGCACGATTGTGATGATAAACACCTTTGACAATTCCACAGACAGGATCTGAGTGAGGGAAGAGTCATCCCCATAATAAACCAACAGTAGTGAGGACCCAGAGCGATTGATTTGTGAGGGGGAGAAATTGGATGCCTCATGCTTGGTTAAGCCATAAGACATGAGAGCGTGAGCCTAGGATGGAGCAGCCAGAAGTATTTATTCATTCTTCCAATAAAAATGAAATATTGAGAATACCTCTGTATACGCCTCAACACAAAATAAATGTGCAAGGATAAAATACTAGCCAATTAACTGTAAATTTAGATGAGTTGACCATTTATTAATTTATTGATCCATTTATCATGCCTGCAGCCTGCCAACCATTTCTCAGGCATCTTCCCCGTGCAGCAATATATTTACATTTGTTTCTCCTCGGTATTGTGCTCTGCTACATGAATTCCTAAATTTAATCACATGGAGATGTAGGAAAGTTTCAAGAGTGGAGACAATTTGGATTTTTCACGCTGAACAAAAATCCCATCTTAGCAAGGAGAGCATGCAGTGTAGGAAAACCATTTGGCAGCAAGTGTGTCAAACAACAATATACATATATATATATATATATATATATATATATATATAAGCTCTTGCGCTTCCTTTGTATTCTTATAGCTGTGGGTTTCTATCATGCAAAATCATAGGAATTCCTTTCTCTCTCCAGTATGATAAAACTTGTGACTGGATGAGATAAAGGGCATCTTTATGAACTAGCTAAGTGAGTTGAAGCTGTGGATGGCGCCCCCCCCCCCTTTCATTCTTAACAATCTCCTCTCCTCTCCTGACCTCTTCCTTGATGGATAATCAGCTCTAAAGTCACCGTAGCGATTCTGGCTTTCATTGGCTTATCTGCCCTGATGCAGCAAAGAGGCACGCTAGCCTTGCATAAGGCTGCTAGGAGGGGGAGAACTCAGTCTTTCTTATAACAATTTGTTTTTAAAATTTATGTCCTGCCACTTCTTCCAGAAAGGCTGTGTTCAGCTCACAATGAAAACAGCTATAAAAATACTAACACAGAAGCCCTTTCCAGGCAGCCTTGATCTCCACATACTCAGAAGGTCATGTCTGCAAGGAGCCTACATGCACATACATTATTTGGTTCCCATTTATACATACTCAAGGGCCCCAGACCATACACACAGAAACTTGTATGCAGGACCCTTGAATGTATGGCTATCAAGGTAGGAGCCGTTGGGTTCCAGCCCTCTCCATACGCATTCCTTTGTGCCCTATGTGCTTTTTATAAATATACAGTATTCGACATCCCCAATCCCATCCGCTGTCCCTGATCCCAACCTCCCCCCCCCCCCCCATGGCTATTTGAACGCTGGAAAAGATTCTGCTCAATAGAACATATGCATAGATATCTGTATGCAGATAACAGTGGGAAGAGCAGGCTTCCTGGCTGTGTGGATAAAGCCCTGCTTGCATATTTATTGTACGTGCACAAGCTCCAGTCTTCAAGTGAGATCAGGAAGATCAGGAGTAAGGACAGTGTGCCTGGCTCCATTCTCTTCTCTTCCTGAAAAAAAAGGTTCACGCTGATGCCTGAACAGCCCCCATTTGGTGATTATCTCAAAACAGCAAAGTCAATAAAAACCAACAGATTTCTAATGGGAGCATATGGACTAATATTTTGATGTGAACATTGTGTGGACACAGCAAAAAGAAACCTTGCATGCATGCAGAGCACTGATGCAGCAATGAACACCCATCTGAAAGCACCCTTCAAACTGGAGATAGATAATAAAGCAGAACCTGCAACAGAATCAGGGAATGAGTGTCTCCTCCCTCCTAAAAAGAATGTTCCTGTTCAAACTTCCAGATAGCCAATCCCTCCAAGCAGCACATTGGACTTCTCGTCCATGGGTTTCATTTTTTGTTTTCAATGGTTACTCTTCTTTGTATGACTACTGAGCATGCTCAGTTCTCAATGGGTGAGTGTGTGCATTTGTTATATGTTTTTAATAATAATAATAATAATAATAATAATTTATTTATACCCTGCCTGTCTGACAGGGTTTCCCCAGCCACTCTGGGGGAAAATTGTACTTCTGCAAATAAATGCCATTTCCACAGTAGTCATCTGGGGCTCCCCTCAATGCTAACCCTAACTTGCTGTTGTTGCCATCTCTTTATATGCTACTTCTGTTACCAAAAGGTTCTTCAAACGGGATGGAGGCTGCAGTAATTTGTCAAAAGGTTGCATAAATCAGATTCATCACAAAGTAACCAGCCTCTTTGATCACAAGCAGAAGCATGAGTAGGAACAAGAGTGAGAGCAGGAGAGATTAATTCTGAATCCAAACTTCAGGAGCAATTAAACACCAATAATGAGTGCCAAGACTCAGACACAACAAATTATTCAAGCATTGTGCCCAGTGTTTTCAGAGTACATATTGTTACAGTCTCCACTACACTTGTGGCCAAGATATACTAATTTCTGAAAGGTTGGCTGATTGACTGCAAAAAGTTGCAGAACAATTTAAGGAAAACAAAGAGGAGAGAACAGAAGGTTTCTTTTCATTTGTGCTTCCTGGGGGACTGACCTAGTGGGCATCGAAGTCAACAAAAATACTTCTTGTTGACTTCAATGAATTCTAGATCAGGATCTTATGCAGAACTTGCTCAAAAGCTAAAACCAGAAATGATATAGTTTCCAGATAATCACTCTGCAGGTACTGTTGCTGCTGGATTCAAAAACTAATCTGTGAGAATTCTTCAGTTCTTCCTCAGAAAGAGGGCTGATTCATACAGGCATGTTCATCACTTGAGTGGCATAATGGTTCAGTGTATCTGGCTGTTAACCAGAAGGTTGGTGGTTTGAGCCCTCCCAGGGACTGCTGTGGGCAGGATTTCTTCTTAGCACTAGATTGGACCAGGTGACCCTCAGGGTCCCTTTCCAACTCTACAGTTCTGTGATACTATAGCTGCAACATCCAGTGATGATTTGCATGTGTGAATAAGTTTAGATATAAAAACCACTGTCTGCTTGGTTCTATCTGCCCTGTTTACCCAATACGATTTCTCTTTTGTGGTACCTAGCCAATCGCTATCCTTATTTTGCTTGGAAATACTTGGAGCAGAAGTGTGGAATCCACGGCCCTCTTGCATGTTGTTGGACTTTAGCTCCCATTAGCCCCAGCCAGCATGGCAAATGGTCTTGGATTGTGGGAGCTGTGGTCCCCAAAACATCCAGAGCATCACAGGTTCCCCATCCCAGACTTGGAAGATGCTTTTACAAAGATGTTAATGTGTGTAGCATCAGAGAGCAGCAGATTCTCTTCCATCCTTCCTGCCCTCATAACAAGTATACTCTGGATACATATTATTTGGATAGTATAGTACACATGGCTGAATGTTCTCCAGTTACAGCTCTTTTGAAAGACTTACAATCAGATCCATTGTGAGATTGGGCATTCTTTTTAACATTCTTATATTTCAGCAGCCCGTGCAGGACATGCTATTGCAGAGTAAATGAATGGTAGCCTCCAGTATGTCATTGCTAAGGCACCCCATGAGCTGAGGACTCCAGGGGCAGGGTCCAATGCCTTGCTCCCTGCAGCTTATCAGGGGCTACTATGCCATTTATCAACCCAGTTGGACCAGGGGACTTGGCTGGCTCGATATAACTGCTGCTCCAGCCATGGTTCCTGAACTTGAGCAACTGGTCCTTGGGGATATGTATCTTGTCCCCACATTATCCACCCATTTTGGAACTTCACCAAAGATTCACCTGCCTCCGCCTCTTCAGATCCTTATCTGACTGCTGGGTGTCAGGAACTGAAGGGAGATTTAGTCCAAACAGATTATAAGGCCAGAAGAAATTACTATAGGGTAACCACAGCTGACCAGAAACCCTCCAGAGTCATTCCAATTTCTTGAGCTGATTAAAGCATTATGAGCTGCTGTCTGCAAACAAACAGATGCTACAAGGCATGGAAGCCAAAGCTGGCAATGTTAAATGACTCAGATAATTCTATAGTTCCACATGCCACCAAATAGGAGGCTGCAACTCTTGGGTCACCTTGACTCTTTTGCACCACACCTGATGCTATCTTCAAGATGGATGAGATCCTTACCTGCCTGTTGACACTTTCAGGGCAAAACCGTCTTTGCAAGCACCAAGAAGCTTCTCTACCTCCCCCGGCAAGTTTCCCCTTGCCGAGTCAGATATGAGACAGCATCTCCCGAAGTAACAGCAAGAAAAGGATTCCTCTCTAGAGAGGGAAGAGAGTAACCAGCAAACATCTCTAATAATGAGCTAAGGGAGTGCCCGCCTCATATCCCTTAGAGGAGCTGAGAGTCCCTGAAACTGCTTGTCAATGACAGGAGCATGGCATCGCTGAAAACATTCTCAGGAATTCTCAAAAGCCAGGAGGAGCCAGTGTTGAGCATTCGTTGTTCCCACCAGTTGTGCTTTTGCAGAGCTCTGCTTCTTGAGATTGTACCCATTTGGCAAGGAGAGGCAAATGACACTTCAGCAAACTAGCTCTTGCACAGTCTTGGGATTTGCTATCTGCGTACAAAGTGGACCAAGATCCATCTACTCAATGACACCTTAGAATTCTCTCTCTGCTCCCCACTCCAGTCACTAATTTTTATTGATTGATATAGTTCCCTCACTGTGCAGAATTCATTACTAAGTACAAGATTGGTGCTCGCCTAGGAAAGCTTACAGTCCTAACGTTCAACAAAGAGGAAACAGAGGACCCCTCCTGGTGTTTTCCTGCAAGTGTATTCTGTAGCACGTTCTTGATACATCAATAGTGCATTAGTGGCAAATTTATTCTCCTTTAGTTTGCTCATAGAATCATGTAAGTGTAGAGTTGGAAGGGACCCCGAGGGTCATCTAGTCCAACCCCCCTGCATACAATGCTTGTTCTGCAATGCTCCCTCAAGGTTGCTATATTATTGCTGTCAGGAAGAGTGATGTAGGACAAAAGTGGGACAAAAGTAAGCCAGAGCATTTGTGGTATAAAAAGCAGTTGTTGCTTCAACAGGAAGTTACAGACCCACATTAGGCAAAGGATTCCTGCACTGCAGGGGGAGGGCCTAGATGGCCCTTGGAGTCCCTACAATGCTACAATGATTCGATTCTTCTGTGTCCCGATAGGCCCGCTGAAACAGGAAATATTTCAGCTTGCTTCCAAAACGCATAATGAACACTGTTCCTGTCAATAAAACAGATTTACATGAATAGCTAGGAAGTCTTTGAAAAACCTTTTCTCAATCAGTACCATGAGGCATACTGAGTAAACATCCAGATTTATTTTTTTAAAGCTTCAAATTCAGAATTTGCTTTTCCCTTCCCTATAAAGTACTTAAAATTACACTTTTAATTAAACGGCCATCAAAAAGCCATTGCACTTTGACGGCTCCACAGTTACTGCTTGAGTAGTCATGGGTACCCATTTTGGGAAATTTCTGAACCATTTAACAGGAACGGTTGAGCAATTACTACAGTGGTACCTCTGGTTATGAACTTAATTCCTTCCTGAGGTCCGTTCTTAACCTGAAACTGTTCTTAACCTGAGGTACCACTTTAGCTAATGGGGCCTCCTGCTGCTGCCATGCTGCTGGCACACGATTTCTGTTCTCATCCTGAGGTAAAGTTCTTAACCCGAGGTACTGCTTCTGGGTTAGCGGAATCTGTAACCCGAAGTGTTTGTAACATGAGGTATTTGTAACCCGAGGTACCACTGTATAGGGGTTCAAGGGCCAAGCTTTATTTTCACTGTTGAAGGAGATTCAAATAAATAAAGGCTTCAGTTGGGGCTGAATGTGTACGGAGACCTGTGCTTCCTGTTTCTGGTACCCCAAAGAAGCATGAACTGAGCTGTATTATAACCTGAAAAGTGGAATTGTCTACTTATTAACTCTCAGTGCACTATTGTCACTAAACACATCTTGCTAATGTGCCTGATTCTGGGATGCTAAAATTGAAGTCGGGGGTGTCTCACCCAGAGCTGAGGTTGTCAACTTTTTAAAAAGAATTTTGGTACCTTGAACTGAGTGCTCCCTTTTCTAGAGACACACATTTCCAACAGAAGGGTTCAGACATGTGCAAAACTTCTTCCTCTGTGAAGATAACACTGTCCTCTTTTTAAAGAGTCTGCCCAGGATTGCCACCTCACCCTCAGCTCATCTAACTAAGACAGTGACAGCTCCACTGATGCTGCACAGCTAGGACAGACCATTTCAGCTGAGACAGCTTTAGGTTCTGCTCGGGGGTGGGGGAAAGTATATGCAGTACCTGAGACACAAACACATGCACTCTCGCCAAATACACCCTGTAAAATAACCCCAGCCACCACCATATGTCTCCTAGAAAAGGGTGGACCTCCAAATTGCAATGCAGCATGTATGTGAGAAAGGCACTGCCCTCCAGGAGGAGCCTCGGATTGGCCGTTTGAAGCAGACCATTTTGGCGGGAAAACCATCCCTCAATTTCACTTGTGTATTCTGGCTGCCAGGGAAGGAGGCAGAAAGCAAGGGGCCGCAACCGCCCGCCCCCCGGGTAAAGCGGTGAGTGGCCATTGGGTTCACAAGAGCACACTATTCACAGAAAACAAATGCATAGAACACAACAAATGGAACCACCATTACTCCGCATGTGTGTTCATGTGTGTTATGCTAACTAACCACAAAAAGTAAAAGGTAAAGGAACCCCTGGACGGTTAAGTCCTGTCAAAGGCGACTATGGGGTGAGCCGCTCATCTCACTTTTCAGGCCGAGGGAGCTGGCGTTTGTCCACAAAATGTGGCCAGCATGACTAAACCACTTCTGGTGCAGCATGACAGAAACCACAGCACACGGAAATGCCATTCACCTTCCCGCTGCAGTGGTACCTGTTTATCTACTGGCATTGGTGTGTTTCTGAACTGCTAGGTTGGCAGAAGCTGGGACAGAGCAACTGGAGCTCACCCCGTCACAGAGATTCGAACCCCTGACCTTCTGATCGGCAAGCCCAAGAGGCTTAGTGGTTTAGACCACAGCGCCAAAATGCCCCTACTAGATTGTTTTTTCCCTGACACTGTACACTGTACAATTCCAAAGCCTGTCCAAAAATGGTACAGTTTGGGCTACTTGACAGGCCTTGTAGGCTCATCCTTAATGGCAGAATTATGCTTCCATGCAGCTCACTCAACATTGTGCAAGAAATGCCTACAATCATACAACAGTACTTGCGGCACCTTTTGTCACTCACCTCCAAAAAGGCACAATGGCTACAGTGTGGTAGGTTGACAGAGTATACTCTCTTTCTTTTGTCTGCCTCTCTGCTTAACCTACTTCACAGGGTTGCTGTGAAGATAAAGCAGAGACCATGTATACAACTCTGTGTGGCTTTGTTGAAGGGTTGAGGAATGAATGATGTTCTTTTCTTGCAACTTTACCTCACTTTCACTGAGGTAAATGTAGTTCTCTGGTTCTTCTCCTCACCCCTCCTTGATATATATTTTTTAAAATTAAAGGTAGGGGAAGCAGTCAAGTATCTCCTTGTCCTCACAATTCCCTCATCACATTTGAACACTCTTGTCATATTTTGGACAAAGGTCACTTGAACAGCCTGTTCTCAGTTCTCCAAGGGTTGGTAGACAATCACTGGGGCTTCAGCTGGTAGGAAACCTTCTCTGGAGTCCCCCTCCCCCTTCTCCTCATAATATTTGCACTGACCCTCGATTCTGGGGAGTTCTACAGTGGTTTGAAGCAAAATATACCTCTCTAATTCAAGGATGAACAACAAATGACATGACAGTTACATAACAAACTCCCTAGCAGAATACTGTGCGACCGACTCATGTATTTCCTGCACAGTCAATGTAAACAGCCTTCTAAGGGACAGCCTAGTCCCCAGAGAGCAGCCAGAAGAGAATGCCGTTCTGGTCACTCACCTGCTTTGCAAACTCCTCTATACTTCAGGAACCAGATCCTCACATTTTTAAATTTGCCATCTCTTGGGACAGCCGCAGAACTTGGCTGTGAGGGTCTTCCCCCTTAGCGATCTTGCCTTCACCTGTAGGTCAGATGGCAGTTTTGGAAAGCTACAGGGATCTCTGTCTCAGGCCAACCCTTGACTCACCCTTAACAAGTTATACATACAGAGCAGGCAAACAGTGTCACATACCGTGAACAAACAAGGCTGCATAGCAACAACTTCTTCAAAGAAGTATTAAGATGCAGGAGTGAGGAAGAGATTTTCCTGGTAGGCGTCTCCCTGGCTGTTTGACTGAGTGACCTTGACTGCAACCAGACAATTAGGAAGTCACAGATTTCAAACAACAATGGAAAAGGGTTGGATATTCCGGGATTCTACATGCCTGTAACCAGATCCGATAAGCATTCACAAAACAGCAAACATCCCCACACCCGCACACACATGTTTTGAAAGCTCTATTTATGAATGAGAGGAGAAAACAAACTTCTGTTGATGGCAGGATATAATATCTGTGTTACACCCTTCCCTAAATTGGGTATTCCTTCATGAAGGAATAATTGAGGGTTGAGGGTTCAAATTGCCTTGCAACTCTTATGCCATATATCCTCCAAACAACCTTGTGAGGTAGGCACCACCAGTGATGAATGAGGATGCTTACACTCAGTGCTATTTTTCCAGAGAAAGAGGTGCTGGAGCTCATCGTGAACTTTTCCCTTGTTGTCTTAGAATGGCAGTGGTGCCCTACTGAGAGGTGCCAGAACTGAGCTCCGGTGAGCTCCAGCTGAAAAAAAAGGCCTTGCTTGCACTTCTTTTCAGGTGAATCCATAACTGTTCTACTTCTTCTCCAGCAAACATATTTTGATCCCAGACTGCCACTATTTTGGGGTGGGATAGAATCACATTTCTTGTGCAATAAATCTGCCCCCAGCCAACAAAAAAACACTGTACAGGGTAAAAGTAAAGTGACAAGGTAATACACTGGAAAGTGTGGGATGGAATAACATTCGTTCAATGCAATGTATATATACACCCTCCAAATAAATCAGAACTGATGCTCAATAAATAGCCCGCACATCTAACCTTCCTGCAAACTTTGCGCAGACAAATCAGGGTGAATGCTCAACAAACAGGTCATCCAGAAGCTACCATAACTGACTTACCAGTCTAATTTCTTTTTCCCTCACACTTTGAAACCATTCCTGTGTTTATTTAATTTCAAGTCTGTGAACTGCAAAAAAGGAATCTCACTGCACAGGACTGCCTCATTCAAACTGCACCCAGGAAGGACGTGCACACACACACAAGAGAGAGGAGGGGGGAAAGAGAGGGAGAAGGAGATTACATAAGCATTAATTAGAGCCCAACAAAGAGGGCCACTTTTCATACAGAACTGCCACTTACTACCCGACCTAGAGCAACAGAAGGGGATTAATAATTCACCACCAAAAATCTGAACAGGGCCCTGCAGAGACACAGAAGGCAAACTCTGCAGTCCTAGCTGCAAGAGCATGCTGACTTCTAAAGTAGCCTACAGTGCTAAAGAGAAATGAAATAAACTATTGATAGAAGCAAGATTCTAGGAAAGATGATTACATGATAGTCACTCATTTGCAAAAACTCCCCATGCTGTTTTTCATTTCCTTCCCCCTCCCCCTTCCCCCTCACAAGCGGAATTGTCCTACAGTATTAGGAAGTTTCGGGGCTTGTTTTTATATATATATATATATATATGCAGGTTTTGGTGTCCTCGGGTGTCTTCCCGTGTAAAAGTTGGGGTGTCTAGGCGACGTTTCGACGAGGTCTCACTCGTCATCTTCAGGCTGGTGCTTTCGGCTTCTTGTTACTGGAACAGAGCAGGATCTCAGTGTTTGAGTTCCTATAAATACTGTAGAGGGGGTGTGGTGTATAGCCTCCAATGTTCTGGGCAGAGAGGAAGTTCCCAGGCTAGTGTGCCTTTTCTTCTTTTGTTCCTTAATTACTTGAGAGATATCTTGAGTGATTTCTTGAGTGATATCCTGAGTACCACTTAGGTGGGTCATTAGGTGTGGATTAGTTGCTAAAGTCTTTGTGTCTTGACCTCTTGAACTTTGTGAAGAGTTTTCATGAGAAGATGGCTGTACTGTACTTAGTTGTGCTCTGGCTTGGCTTCGTGTATAGGGGCGAGCTGTGGTTTTGTGGCTTGTGTCAGCCAGATCTGTGTAGGGATTGCAGGGGGGTGCAGCATCCGTAGGTGCCACCATGGATTGGCTACTGGATGGTGTCTGTAATTCATCTGTGGAGAGGGTCTGGGTTTGGGTCTGGTGTGGTTGATTGGTGTTGGCGTTCTGTGTGCCTCTGGATCTGGTGTCAGTTTTTGTGGGGAGGGCTAATTTCCAGATGTCTGGCAAGCGGGATGTGTCGTCACGCTTGTTCATGTTGTGAGGGTGTTTCTCTATCTCGATGGCTTCCATGATTATTCTCTTGTGGTGATGTTCCGTGTTAAAGAGCAATTTGGAATCTGCAAAATTAATTTCGTGTCCTGTTTCTTTCATGTGTTGGAAAAGAGAGGAAGTTTTTTCTTCTTTTTTGACGGCATTCTTGTGTTCTGCGATACGTGCATTTATTCGTCTGTTTGTTTGTCCAATGTACGTGGCTGGGCAGACTTTGCAGGGTATTTCATAGATCCCTTGGTTTTCCAACTGGATTTTATCCTTGGGGTTTCTGAGGATATTGGCTATTTTTTGGTTGGTGCAAAAGGCTGTTTTGATATTGTGTTTATGGAGGATTTTGCTAATTTTATCTGTAGTGCCCTTGATATAAGGAAGGAGGGCCATGCCATTGTTTTCTTCTGTGTCTTGGTTTTTGGGGGGTGTTTCCTTTTGGATTAGCTTCGTAATCCTGTTTTGCTGGTATCCATTGGCAATTAACACGTTTGAGAGATTCTGTAACTCAGTTGTCAAGTGGTCTTTGTCAGCCAGGCGTTTGGTTCTGGAGATGAGAGTCTTGGCTACGGAGTTTATTTGTGCAGGGTGGTGGTGTGATTGTGCATGTAAGTAGCGGTTGGTGTGTGTTTTTTTCCGGTAGATAGTGTGTCCTAGGGAGCCATCAGGTTTTTTGTAGATTAGGACGTCAAGGAAGGGAAGTTGGTTGTTGGCTTCTATTTCCATAGTGAATTGTATTTTGGGGTGTAAGTTGTTGAGATGTGTGAGGAAGCTATCCAGTTTTTCCTTCCCGTGTGGCCAAATTACAAAGGTGTCGTCAACATATCTGAGCCAAAGTTTGGGTTTGTGTTCTGACTTGTCTAAAGCATTGGTTTCAAAGTGTTCCATGTACAGGTTTGCGATGACCGGTGAGAGGGGTGATCCCATAGGTGCTCCTTCTATCTGTTTGTATCTTTGTCCATTGTGGATGAAGTACGTGTTGGTTAGGCAGTGGTTGGTCAGGTCCAAGATGTATTCGGGGGGATTGTATTTGTTTTGAATAGCTGTCAAGGCTTCATTAATGGGCACTTGTGTGAAGAGAGATACAACATCGAAGCTCACAAGTAGGTCATTAGGATGTAGGTTTTGCTTCTTTATTGTTTCTATGAACTGGAAGGAGTTTGGTACGTGTGAAGAGATGGATTCTGCATAGGGCTGAAGTTGCTTGGCGAGAAATTTAGCGAGATTTTGTAGAGGTGAGCCTATGGAGCTGACTATTGGTCTGAGTGGTGTTCCTTCTTTGTGTATCTTGGGGAGGCCGTAGAGTTTGGGGCATCTGGATGATTTTTCTCTGGGGATGATTCTTAGCTGGATTTCTTCACTGATAGGAGAGGCTTTTATTTTGGATTTGGTGGTTTTTTCCAGGTAGGTGGTGGGATCTGTTTTTATAGGTTTGTAGGCAGGATCTTGGAGTAGATTTGATAGTTTTGCTTGGTAGTCCGATGTGTTCATCACCACTGTGGCATTACCTTTGTCTGCTGGGAGAATGATTATGTTGTTGTCTTTCTTCAGGTTGGTGAGTGCTTTCTGTTCTTCTTTGTGTAAATTGCTTCTGGGTGGTTTGCTGGAGCAGAGGATGTTGGTGACTTCAAGTCTGATTTTATTGGCTTCATCTGGGTTGATTTTGGTTAGGCTAGCTTCGACTCCGCATATGATGTTTTCCGTGGGGATGTGTCTCGGGGCGACTGCAAAGTTGAAACCTTTGGAGAGTACTTTGGTTTCAGTTGTGGTGAGGATCCTGTCTGATATGTTATGTACTGTTTGTTTCATGGGTTGCTGTGGAGGGTGGCTGGGCTTCTGGCGTTTCTCTAGTTTGTGGAGTTTGTTGGTGTGTGTGTCTGTCTTATGTGAGGTCTCCGTTTCAGCTCTCCAGACGGCTAGTTGTTTGCATTTGTCCCAGAGTGCAGGGTGGATTTTGTTACAGAGTTTGAGGTGAAGAGTGAGTAGATCTTTGTTGGTTTGGTCTAGTAGGTATCTTTTCTTGTGTAGTTCGTTTCTGATTAGGGATAGTTCAGTTCGTTTCAGGATCCTTTCGGTGGCTGGGGTTTTAGAATGGAATTTAAGTTGGAAGCATGTGGGAATTAAGTTGTTGTCTCGGCAGTTGCGTAGGAACAAGAGATCACATAAGATGGTGGCTCTTCGGACTTCTAGTTTCTCGTAGGTTCTTGTCAGCTGGAAGGTTTCCAAGCAACTTCAGCCCTATGCAGAATCCATCTCTTCACACGTACCAAACTCCTTCCAGTTCATAGAAACAATAAAGAAGCAAAACCTACATCCTAATGACCTACTTGTGAGCTTCGATGTTGTATCTCTCTTCACACAAGTGCCCATTAATGAAGCCTTGACAGCTATTCAAAACAAATACAATCCCCCCGAATACATCTTGGACCTGACCAACCACTGCCTAACCAACACGTACTTCATCCACAATGGACAAAGATACAAACAGATAGAAGGAGCACCTATGGGATCACCCCTCTCACCGGTCATCGCAAACCTGTACATGGAACACTTTGAAACCAATGCTTTAGACAAGTCAGAACACAAACCCAAACTTTGGCTCAGATATGTTGACGACACCTTTGTAATTTGGCCACACGGGAAGGAAAAACTGGATAGCTTCCTCACACATCTCAACAACTTACACCCCAAAATACAATTCACTATGGAAATAGAAGCCAACAACCAACTTCCCTTCCTTGACGTCCTAATCTACAAAAAACCTGATGGCTCCCTAGGACACACTATCTACCGGAAAAAAACACACACCAACCGCTACTTACATGCACAATCACACCACCACCCTGCACAAATAAACTCCGTAGCCAAGACTCTCATCTCCAGAACCAAACGCCTGGCTGACAAAGACCACTTGACAACTGAGTTACAGAATCTCTCAAACGTGTTAATTGCCAATGGATACCAGCAAAACAGGATTACGAAGCTAATCCAAAAGGAAACACCCCCCAAAAACCAAGACACAGAAGAAAACAATGGCATGGCCCTCCTTCCTTATATCAAGGGCACTACAGATAAAATTAGCAAAATCCTCCATAAACACAATATCAAAACAGCCTTTTGCACCAACCAAAAAATAGCCAATATCCTCAGAAACCCCAAGGATAAAATCCAGTTGGAAAACCAAGGGATCTATGAAATACCCTGCAAAGTCTGCCCAGCCACGTACATTGGACAAACAAACAGACGAATAAATGCACGTATCGCAGAACACAAGAATGCCGTCAAAAAAGAAGAAAAAACTTCCTCTCTTTTCCAACACATGAAAGAAACAGGACACGAAATTAATTTTGCAGATTCCAAATTGCTCTTTAACACGGAACATCACCACAAGAGAATAATCATGGAAGCCATCGAGATAGAGAAACACCCTCACAACATGAACAAGCGTGACGACACATCCCGCTTGCCAGACATCTGGAAATTAGCCCTCCCCACAAAAACTGACACCAGATCCAGAGGCACACAGAACGCCAACACCAATCAACCACACCAGACCCAAACCCAGACCCTCTCCACAGATGAATTACAGACACCATCCAGTAGCCAATCCATGGTGGCACCTACGGATGCTGCACCCCCCTGCAATCCCTACACAGATCTGGCTGACACAAGCCACAAAACCACAGCTCGCCCCTATACACGAAGCCAAGCCAGAGCACAACTAAGTACAGTACAGCCATCTTCTCATGAAAACTCTTCACAAAGTTCAAGAGGTCAAGACACAAAGACTTTAGCAACTAATCCACACCTAATGACCCACCTAAGTGGTACTCAGGATATCACTCAAGAAATCACTCAAGATATCTCTCAAGTAATTAAGGAACAAAAGAAGAAAAGGCACACTAGCCTGGGAACTTCCTCTCTGCCCAGAACATTGGAGGCTATACACCACACCCCCTCTACAGTATTTATAGGAACTCAAACACTGAGATCCTGCTCTGTTCCAGTAACAAGAAGCCGAAAGCACCAGCCTGAAGATGACGAGTGAGACCTCGTCGAAACGTCGCCTAGACACCCCAACTTTTACACGGGAAGACACCCGAGGACACCAAAACCTGCATTCCTGTACCCGTGAAAATCTACGAAAGCATATATATATATATATATATATATATATATATATATATATATATACACACTATCTGCCCACAGGCACAGAGCACCTGCAAACACTACGTTCTGACAGCTGGAGTGTAAAGCATGGATAGAACATGCAATCCAAATATAATTGGTATGTCCTGGAGAATCAAAGCATGAATATTGCATATTATTTTTGCTGTGGGAGAAGTAGCCACAGTCCATTTATAAACCATGAGAGATAGCGCCAGATTGGTTAATCCGTTCCAATTCTGCTTCTGCTCCTTATTTTGAGGCCACAACTCCCCCTTACATTTAAAAGCACTATGATGCCACTTTAACACTTATAGCTCCCCCAAAACATCCTGGGAATTGTAGTCTGCTAATGGTGCTGAGAGCTGTTAAGCTACAATACCAAGAGTGGTTCAGTAATCAATGAACTCCAAAAATTGTAGCTCTATGATGACAATAAAGGTCTTTTAACAGTTCTCAGCACACTTAACAGTTCCTAGGATGTTTAGGATGGTCAAAATGGTACAGTGGTACCTCGGGTTACATACACTTCAGGTTACAGACGCTTCAGGTTACAGACTCTGCTAACCCAGAAATAGCACCTCAGGTTAAGAACTTTGCTTCAGGATGAGAACAGAAATGGTGTGGCTGCGGCGCGGCAGCAGCGGGAGGCCCCATTAGCTAAAGTGGTACCTCAGGTTAAGAACAGTTTCAGGCTAAGAACAGACCTCCAGAACGAATTAAGTACCCGAGGTATCACTGTATAATAGTGCTTTAAATGTATGGTGTGGATGTGGCCTAAATCAATCCCAAATGGAGTTTGTTTAAGCTTTGTGACCTAAATGTTAATTACAACATTCAATGAAATCAAAGCCATTGGCTCTCTTTCTTTCTTTGGTTGCAAGGCATGGCAGGAGGCAATGGCGGCCACCAACTTGGATGGCTTTAAAAGAGGATTAGACAAATTCATGGAGGAAAGGGCTCTCAGTGGCTACTGGCCATGACGACTATGCTCTGCCTTTGTAGTCAGAGACGCTAATGCTTCTGAATACCACCTCCTGGAAATAACAGGAAAGGAGAGTCCTTTTGTGCTCAGGTCCTGCTTGTGGGTTTCTCACAAGCATCTGGTTGGCCACTGTGGGAACAGGATGCTGGACTAGGTGAGCCAATGGCCTGATCCAGCAATCTCTTCTTAAGAACCACCATGAACTGGTGTTAGCAGCTGCTGGCGCAGATGTCATTCATGGATGTCAAAGTGAACATCATTGAATTAATGCTGATAATTCCAGCTCACTAATAAGCGAATGCGGCAAGACTTCCTTTTGCAGAATACGTGCTGATTCTTCCAAAAGACTTGCTCTTCCACTTGTTAGGCAACTCTAGAATTAATCGTGAATTCTCCCAAGAAGGAGGCATTGATTCTTAATCAAGAATTTATAAAGTGGTAGAGGGAGACACTCCAGGAGCCAAATAATTGGCTCTGGGGGGAAGCGCATCCTGAGTATTAAAGAGTCCCCCCTCTGGAGTGTAAATAGACATGGCTGTAGCAGCTCAGGAATTAAGGCAAATAGCTAAAGTCAATTCATCGTTTGAAAGCCTCCTGAGCTACAACAAATACCTGAGCCATAGGGACAATGAGGAGGTTAATGGGAATTTTTAATGTATAGTCAGGCTTCCTTAACCTCTGCCCTCCAGATGTTTTTGACCTACAACTCCAATGATCCCTAGCTAGCAGGACCAGTGGCCAGGGATGATAGGAATTGTAGTCTCAAAACATCTGGAGGACCAAGGTTGAGGAAGCCTGGTATAGGTGGCTTTTGCTAGTGACAGAATGTGCTTGTCGTGCCTTATTCCACGTGGAGCATTAAACGAAAACTAAACAGCGGAAATGCAGTATGGGAAACTCAGTGGTAGGAGCTAATTCCTGGAATGCTGTACTCAGGGGCTTGTAAAATAAACCCATGCATCCTCCTCCAGCTATACCTTTATGAACTGCTTACGTGCATGAAAATCATGTGATCTGAAGATAGCCTCACTAGGCTTCTTGTGGCTTAACAGTATACTTTGACTTTGGCCCAGAGCTCCAGATGAAGCTCCTTCGGCTGAGGAAAAGATGAGGGCAAGAAAACATAAGCTCTTAATGGGCTCTAAACAGGGTTAAGATGGGACTGTGAATAAAACATTTTAAAAAATGGACTCCCACATGAATTTTTTAGAGTGGCTGCAAGGATTTGGCCTAAAACAGTCATTTATATAGCACTTTGTTACATTGAAACATGAAATGGCTTTCCTCCACTAATAACAAATTTAAGGCAAGAGACATGCTCTTGTCTTGAATTTAGGCTTGAAGTCTGCAAGTGATATACACTTGCAGAATATTATTTGTAACTGTAATAGTCCCAAGAGTTCCAAACTTTAACTAGGGGATATCGTTCTAGGCAGAAAAAAAGAGAGAAAAGGAAGATTACACATTGTACATGCATTACAATCAGCTTTTACTTGGCATGGTGGTAGTGTGTGTGTGGGGGGGGGGGTGGGTGGGTGGGTTTTATTTTATTTTTTGCAGAGAGACTACAGAGAGAGCTGAAGGAGCTATACGGGAGAGGCCGCTCCATTCCATGCCCATGGCATGCACACACATCCCACAGGTTTGCATTGTACTGTATTCCCAAACCCTGAAAAATCTGCGTTCAGAGATGATAGAGGGATAGAAATAATAATAAGATGCCTCTATCATTACATGTTCCACTTCCTCAAAGGTTACTCTCCTTCTCTGTTCTTTAAGAAGCTGTAATCAGGGTAAACTGGTGTCTCACAGCAAAAAAGGAAAGAAAAAGATTTCTAACCCATGTTTCAGGGCACACTGCAGTCCCAAGGCAATTTACAAAAAGTTCAAATACAACACAATAAACAACAACAACCTACCCCCATCAATACCATCAGTGGCGTAGCATGGGGGTGCAGGGGGGGCCGGCCGCACCGGGCGCAACATCTGGGGGTTAGGGTTAGGGGGCGCAAATCCACAGGTTAGGGAGCGCAAATTACTTGCCTTGCCCCGGGTGCTGACAACCCACGCTACGCCACTGAATACCGTCAATTTATGAGCAGCATCAATAAACTGTTTTAAAAGCACAGCATGTTAAAAATTAACCAAATGCAGATTGAGTTAAGAGTTTCCTTAAAAGCTAGCAGCAATGAAACCATGCATGTTTCCCTAGGAAATGAGTTCCAAAGGTTTGCAGCCACCACCACAAAAGCCTAGCCCTGCCAATTTAACAGCTCTCACTGGAAGGTCAGAAAGCAATGCTTCAGATGAATATCTTAAAGTTTGAGCAAACAGTAGAAAGTATTTTGAATAAGAAGAATTTTCAGGAGAGAAGAAAGCCAAGTTGGCCGTGCTTGAATTATAGGAGCCAGAAGCAGGCCCAGCTCTCTTACCTGTTTTACTGGCTCTCTTAAGAACGCTATGTGGGACCATAATGTGGCTAGAGTAAGAGGAAGTCAGGGATGGAAGCTGTGGATTTTGCAAAATACAGCGGCATCAAGCCCCAGCAGAATTAATAGTAGGGAAGCTTTGATATTTTAATTCTTCAAGGCAGTAGCAGTCCTTCATTTTACTGGACCCAAGTTTCGTTCAGCAACAATCCACCCTGAAGTAGTTAAGCAGCTTTCAGGCTACAAAGCTTTGTGAAACATTAGAAAGGCAAACTGCTTTAACAAAATAAGACACATTTTTGATGGCCTTTGGCAGGCTCCTTCATATCACTCTGAGTAGATGCTGCTGCCTGATTGCAAGAGGAACATGAGCAGCACTTAATGCGTTTTCATTATATCCTGAGAAAAATCAAGGGATGCCGGTGATTTTTTCTTAGTAAGAACGAAAAGTAAATTGAAAAAGAAACTTGTCTTCTCTTAAGTTAAGATATTGGGGGAGACTAGAATTATGGGCTAGAATTTTTCTATCCAATCCGCATGCAGGGCCAGAACCTCTGAACAGTATGGAAGGAAAGACGGGGAGGTATCTAGAGCTGTCCAGCTGCCAGTATTGGCCAAGCACCTCAGCCTCCTCAAGGATAATTAGACAGAATACACTGGCTGCTGTTGTAGTCAATGCTAATCCATAAAGGAGGTGCAACTCTGCTCTTGGACTCAGCAGCCAACTTCCTACAGAGCTTTCACTTCCTATGGCTTAGCATCAGAGATTAACTCCTTGCTAAGCAGCAGAGTCTTAAGGCTCAGAGTGAACAGGTTGAGCCCTGGACATTCAATGCCTAGCCCTTCTACCATTCTATAATATTCATAAACTATTCCTTTGGATATATAGATTTATCCATAATATATTAAGCCTCTTTTATTATTTACATAGAAACTCAGAAAAAGAAATATTACTAAAGCTAGAACAAAATATGATGTTTCAAAAACCATATATATGGCTCCCTATGGATGGTCCGCGGGTGGCACTGTGGGTTAAACCACAGAGCCTAGGACTTGCCGATCAGAAGGTTAGCGGTTTGAATCCCCACGACGGAGTGAGCTCCCGTTGCTCGGTCCCTGCTCCTGCCAACCTAGCAGTTCGAAAGCACACCAAAAAAGTGCAAGTAGATAAATAGGTACCGCTCCAGTGGGAAGGTAAATGGCGTTTCTGTGCGCTACTCTGGTTCACCAGAAGCGGCTTAGTCATGCTGGCCACATGACCCAGAAGCTGTACGCCGGCTCCCTTGGCCAATAAAGCAAGATGAGCGCCGCAACCCCAGAGTCGGCCACGACTGGACCTAACGGTCAGAGGTCCCTTTACCTTTACCTATGGATGGTCCAATACAGGAAGTGGATGGGGGAAGGTGTCTAATGATTACACTGTGTACTTCCTGATAATTTTACTGAAATTGTTGTAAGCCCCTCTAGAATGAGAGGTCCTCATTACCTCCACTATAATATAAACTGGCACGGGAAGGGTCGTAGGTTAGCAGAAGGCTCCAGGTTCAATCGCTTGCATCTCTGGGTAGGGCTAGGGAAGACTCATGCCTGAAACGCTGGAGCTAAAAGCCAGTATAAGCAATACTGAGATGGACCAATGGTCCGACTTAGAATTAGACAGGCCCCTAAGCATCCATTCATTTTCTACAGCAAGAGATCTCCACCAAGATCTCTTCCTAAAAATCTATGTGTGTATGGTATATGTGTGATGAAGGGCACATCCTCGCAGAATTCACACAGAGCTTTTCATTAATAATAATAATAAATTAAATTTATTTATACCCTGCCCTCCCCGGCCAAGACCGGGCTCAGGGCGGCTAACACCAAATATATAATACATTAAAAACACAAAATCAAACGACTGATTAAAATACAATTCAAAATCACATTTAAAATGAAAATAAAATTAGGTGGGAACCCATGAATCACAACCGTAGGGTAAGGAATATTAAATGTTCACCAGGCCCGGCCACCCATGCTGGTCCCATGTGGGCTGATAGAAGGAGCCAAGAGGCCACTTACATACCCCCATAGAAAGAGGGAAGAAGGAAGGGGGTCAGACTGGACCCCGCCCGGCCAAAGGCCTGGCAGAACAACTCTGTCTTGCAGGCCCTGCAGAAAGATGTCAGATCCTGCAGGGCCCTGGTCTCTTGTGACAGAGCATTCCATTTAAAAATATACGGTAGCTTCAATGTATTTTAAAGGGGAAAACATCAAGACTATTCAGACTCATTTGGAGTCAAAGGCCTGTATATAAACTCTGCTGGGCTTGTCATGACCCAAATCAACAGCACTAGCAAAGAAAATACTTCGTGTCATTACAGGTCATGACCCAAAGACTGAGAAACCCCCTCAATAGTCCCCCCTTCCGTACAAAAGCAAGCAAGTCAGCATAAAGCAAAAGGTTAATATACTAATTAGCATCATTCATATGCAGAAGGAATGGGTGCCCAGCGCTACAAAAAGAGAACAGTATTCAAGACCAGGAACACTAAAAGACATAATCACAAGCAATGTATGGCCAGGTCAGGACCTGGAGAGCAAACAGTCTGCTCACATAACCGGTAATATATTCAATGGCAAAATAACTCTGCTATGTGTGGAATGAAAAAAATAAGATTAGGACAGTTTAAATGCCAAGGAACAAGGAGATAGGCCAGAATGCCCGACCTCAGAGATCAGCAGAGTTGTCTTAAATCTGGCCCATTAATATAATTAATATGTGTGTTTAAAAAATAAAGAGGGGGCATCTCTGATCAGTGTAACCACACTTAATTGAATTCTACTTCTAAATTTCATAAACTGATCTGAAGGGCAACCTTCTCCCATCCAATCCTGTCTACAAGTTCAGATTGTGGTGAGGTGTTCTTCTCCAGCTGCTTCTGCCTTCAGAAATGAAGCAAGTGGGTGGCAGCCAGGGAGATGGGCTTTTCAGTGGTGGTCCTCAGCTTCTGGAATTGCCTTCACAGAGAGGTTCACCTGGTGCCTTCTTAACTTCAGTTTTAGATGCCAAGTTAAGACCTTCAGTGGCAAACAACTATATGATGAAAACGCAGCACACAGGTTGGTTTAATTGTTAAATTATTGTTGTTTAGTCTTCCAGCCTACTGCCATCTGGGGTTTTTTTTTTTTTTTATTGATTGCAGCATTTTAAAGTGTCTTTATTCATGACTCCTTTGGTAAATTTGGTTCAAACTGAGAAGCACAAGAAAGAGACATACTCCAGGATAGGGAAGTTACAGATAGGTAGCCGTGTTGGTCTGCCATAGTCAAAACAAAATAAAAAAATTCCTTCCAGTAGCACCTTAAGGACCAACTAAGTTAGTTCTAGGTATGAGCTTTCGTGTGCATGCACACTTCTTCAGATACACTGAAACAGAAGTCACAGACCCTTCTATATAGTGAGAAGGTGGGGAGGGGTATTACTCAGGAGGGTGGTGGGAATGGGTGATTGGCAGATAGCTGTGATGAGCCTGTTGACGACTCTTAACGACTGCAATAGGTCTTACAGGAAAAAGCAAGGGGTGAGAAGGTGAAAAATATACATGACAAAGCCATTTATACATGACAAAGCCATTTTTCACCTTCTCACCCCTTGCTTTTTCCTGTAAGACCTATTGCAGTCGTTAAGAGTCGTCAACAGGCTCATCACAGCTATCTGCCAATCACCCATTCCCACCACCCTCCTGAGTAATACCCCTCCCCACCTTCTCACTATATAGAAGGGTCTGTGACTTCTGTTTCAGTGTATCTGAAGAAGTGTGCATGCACACGAAAGCTCATACCTAGAACTAACTTAGTTGGTCTTTAAGGTGCTACTGGAAGGAATTTTTTTATTTTGTTCAGGATAGGGAAGGCAGACATAGAGAGAGAGAGACGTTCTTGACTAGAGCAACTTTTTATCTGAACTGTGATTGGCTTCTCACTAATCTCAACTGCCCACTTTCCTATACTTGCCACAAAGAAAGTGATCCTTTTAACTCTGAGATGTTTAAATTTACTGCCTCCACACTTTTTCAGTGCCATTGCAGAACAGATCGTAGCAATGCATTGCTGTGCATTTTGTGTGCACTCTGCCTAGCAGGCTACTAGCTTTTACAACACTTAAAGAGTCCCCTAAGAAACAGCTCACTTTAGAGCAGTAAATAAATCCTATTCAGCTCTGCTTCCCCCAAATCAGCTGAAAGCTACTTGGCAAATGGCAGAAACCACAAAGCAAAGGGAACATTTGCTGCAACAACGACAGAAAGAAAAGCAACCTACCTCCATTCTCAACTAGATGCCCCAAATTAACACTTGGGGGAATCGCTTCAGAATTTCCACAGCAAGGCAGCTCTAATGTTGGGGTTCTGCACTCCCCAAAACATCATTTGCCTCTGCCCCTCTGAATCCTTCCTTGGATTTGTTTTGCTAGATACAAAAGCACCATTACCACTTGCTAAGGAATTAAGCTTGCAAGCAGCACATAAGGAGATTCATTAATGCATTAGACAGGCGTGATTTGATTGGCTCCTTTTTTTAGGCATTTGGCACATGGGATGCAAACAGATCTGTGGGACCTGGGTGTCAGGGGAGACCAGGCGACCTGCCAACATGCTAGCTTTAAAAAGGAGAAAGAAAGTCAGCACCAGTTCCTGAGTGTTAAAGAATTTGCAGTCAAAAGTCAGATCACTGATGCCCATAAAATCAACAAGCAGAAGTTTCCCTCCCACTTTCCATGGGAAAACCACATTAGTGCCTCTGTACCACTGAAAATGAATTCCTTCCTAGCATTCTTAATTTCCTCCTCACCTTCTGAAGTGCTTTTTAACCAATACTGGCCAGTATTGATGGAAAGTAAAAAGAAACATTATCAATTGCACATGGAACAGCAGTTTAGATGAGACATTGCGATAGGAAATTGGGGTCTGCTTTCCTTCCTGTAAGGGCCACTGTCCTGCACAACCATTGGACAGCTAGAGTAAATGCACATCTGCGTTATAAAATGAAGAAACAAGACACAGCACACACTAAAGGGGAGGGGGAAGCAATCTGATTTGGGAGGAAATTCTTTTTCTATCCGTTCTTGATTTAATAATCGTGGAAGGGTCCTTTCCAACTGTACAATTCTACGTACTGTACACATCTCTGAATTTTGCAATGCAGTTCTCCTCCCAAGTAATGGGTTAAAAAAATGCACATAGTGCAATAAAAGTATCCATAAAAATGCATATGTTCATGAAAATAACATACACAGATGCACTATTTTAAGGGGGAGATTGCTTTATATTAGGCAAAACTGAATGTAAGCACGTACACTGGGAGAAATTCATACAAAAATGTTGATGAATATTCATGTGGAACACACACACTGAGGCGGAAGTGTGAATAACTGCACTCATTAATGGGAAAAAGAGAAACCAAAATTGACAGATTTGCCCATTTGAATCATACAAAAGATTGACACTCAAAGCATTTTTGGGGTCGGGGGTGGGGTAGAGAAAACGATCCCAGTGCTTGGCCATTATTCTTGCACACAAAAATGGAACACATGATGGTTGGCCTTAGTGGGAAAGATTCCTGGCACAGCCAATTAAAAGTTTTAGCTGCTGCAGTCCCATCCTTTGACAAATCTCTACCTAAATTTCCACTTGCTGATCTCGCAGTTACTCCTGGCCTTGTAATCAATAACATTTAATTCCACCAGGCTTCATAAACAATGCTGACAAGTAATAGCAGGAGCAGCTCCAAGATCAGATAAACACCCCAAACACAGACGTGGGTAGATATACATTCCAGCTGCAGCGGCAATCAGTAATACACCTCGAGTAATGACAGGCCCAACAGTATATAACCAGGAATTAGACAGGGAGGTCTCCACAAATCATTACATTCCCAGAGCTGTAAAACATTAGATGTCAGGGCAGAGACTATTCAAGGACTAATTGGAAAGGAAAGAAGGACTACAAACCTCTTTCTAGGGATGCTTCACACAGCGCCAGGGCTGGCCCTACCATTGGGCAGAATGAGGCAGCTGTCTCAGGTAGCAGATGCTGGAGGTGTCAATAGCATGTCAACACTACCCCCATTCCCCCTGAGCCCCCCAAGCTAGCCTGTTCTGCATCTCCTACCCTCATTTGCTGCCCTCAGGTGCAGTGGAGGATGTTTTCCCATCATCAGCACTAAAGCGGAGTCAACTGCCCACCTGGTCACATTTTGTATGTGGAATAGAAGGGCACCATCTTGTCCTTCATCTCAGGCAGCAAAATGCCAAGGGCTGGCCTGGAAAACCAAGTAACTATCTACAAGCAAAGAATTCTGTGTAGAAATTTACACACGGGCAGCACATAAGAGTTTAAATTACAATGTGGTTGGGAGGTTACAAGGTTTTTCTAGAACCCATATGTGAGGTATCATTTTTCTTCTCCTTCCTATACAGAAGTGCTTTTTCTTCTTTTGCTCATGAAGAACTATTCTGACACTTTTAGCTCCTTCAAATACTAATAAGTCAGTTGAACAGGCACAGTGAGTCACGTATCATACTTTAAAAGTAGGGCCGAGCCTGTATTCCTCAGGAGAGGGTTTTTTGGGGGGCGGGAATCAGATAATTTTATTCAGTTCACCCTTGTCTAGTAATGAGAGCCATTTTACTGAATAGTCTCCTTCTCCTTCTTTGTTTGGCTGCTGCCATTTTTTACCCACAATACCTCATAACGACACTAATTCCAGGCCATTGGAGAGAATGCAAAATCCTGCCACAGTTTCAGCCGCCACCACAGACAATACAAAGAGTAGCAGCAATAAAACCAAAACAAAATAGCCCACCACGAAAAATGGAAAACTCTCTAAGGGGGGAAAAAGCAACAAGCCGTGTTGTTTCTGCTGCCAGTGTTCATGTTAATCCCCATCTCCAAGAAACTGCTGAAGAAATTCTCCTCCCTCTGGATAATATTTGGCAAAATGAGACACAAAACCCCTCCTTTTTCTGCCCCTAAATAAGAGGAAGAATTTTGGGCTGCCATTTTCATTCGGCTTTATGATAAATTCATTTCCTGTGTGAGAAGAGTTTACGTTGCTTAAAGTGACAGATGTGTTAGCCCTATTCAGGTTTTCATTCTCTGGGTTTCCACAATGGGTGGAAAGACCGAACCTGTTCACAGAAGATGACAGGAGATGGAAAATGGAATCAAAGGAGCATAGGTTTCTATAGAGGGTGTGGGGGTGGGAGCAACCATGAGGGGACATTTACAGAGGAAACACAGTGGGGAGCGCTGTACATGTAAATGGCAAAACCGCTCAGAAGATGAAAAGCAGGTTCATTTCCTGTCCATTCTGCCAAGCTTTCCCGCTCTTACCGACACAAATAGCTCAATTCATCAAGTACATCCTGATTGTTCAAATAAGTGTCAGGTGACTGTGAAAATGTCTATGGCTTGAGAACAATGATGGTGTATATTTGGGAACTAGCCGATTATCTGGAAATGAAAACCCAATAAATGTTCCACCATACAGAGATGGTGGAGTGGGCATTGCGGAAGGGGAACTTAAATCCATTAAGGCCTCATCTGCACTGTTTGTTAAGGGTGCCGAGTGTTGGTGTTGTTGTTGTTATTTAGTCGTTTAGTCGTGTCCGACTTTGTGACCCCATGGACCAGAGCACGCCAGGCACTCCTGTCTTCCACTGCCACCTATTCCCTTCATAGAGCTACTGTTCATGATCAATCCTTGTTCCCATAGAGCTCTGGGAATTGTAGTTCTGTGAGGGCAATACAGGTTGCCTGTCAACTCTCAACACCTCTTAACAGTCTACAGATCCCAGGATTCTTTGGGGGAAAGCCACTGCTGTTAAAGTAGTATAATACCAACAGCACTGGGAAGCAGCAGCCAAACCTTCATTTTAAGGTGCAGCCTGGATACCCTGTCTAACAACACAGCACCTGAAACAGAGGAGGAACTTGCGGCTCTTCCCAATGTTGTTAGATGGCAACCAGCATCAGTCCCAGCCAGCATGGCTAGTGGTCACAGATGCTGAGAACTTTAGTTCAGCAATATCTGGAGGGTCACAAGTTCCCCATCACAAACAACAGTGCTGTTAGAAAGGATTGCCTTTGTTAGCTATTGTTCTGCCGTTTCATGGCATTGCTCTTTGACATTGTAATTTTAAATTTCATGTCTGTATTATTAAGTTTCTACAACAAGTGACTGTAAGGTGAAGGTCTTTTACACACACCGTATTTGTGCACAACTGAACACACACATGGTGCCAGGATCCTGGAAATGGGGAGCACCCTGGGGAGGAGTCCTGGCTCGCAAGGAGACCCTTCCCAGAGCCCAAAGAGGGCGTCCCCTTCACGCACTGGGGAGGGTCTCCTTGTGAGCAGGAGGCTTCCCTACCTAACAGCTGCTGTGCAGGGTAGCATGGCAGCAGCATCTACCCCTCCCCTCTGCTGTGTGAGAGCTGGGTTGTCCCTCCAACATGACTCTGTGGACCCATCAGCTGTGCCAGTCCATGGACCCACGCTGTCCCTCCAGCTCTCATGAGTGGAGGAATGGCACGGCTCCATGGATTGGCACAGCTGAAGGGCAGAGAAGGTTTTTCCCCACCCATCAGCTGAGCTGATACTGGTGAGTGCCCCATTTTACTCGCTTTTGCATATGCATGTGGGGGTACGGAATGTATCCCCCGTGTAAACGGGGAGTCAGCTGTATATAAATATTCATATAAATGAATGAACGAAATGCTAATACAGTGATAAAGGTAAAGGGACCCCTGACCATTAGGTCCAGTTGTGGCCAACTCTGGGGTTGCAGCGCTCATCTCACTTTACTGGCTGATCGAGCCAGCGTACAGCTTCCGGGTCATGTGGCCAGCATGACTAAGCCGCTTCTGGCAAACCAGAGCAGCACACGGAAACGCCGTTTACCTTCCTGCCAGAGGAGTTATTTATCTACTTGCACTTTGATGTGCTTTCAAACTGCTAGGTTGGCAGGAGCAGGGACCGAGCAACGGGAGCTCACCCCATCACGGGGATTCAAACCGCTGACCTTCTGATCGGCAAGTCCTAGTCTCTGTGGTTTAACCCACAGCGCCACCCGTGACCCTCAATACAGTGGTACCTCGGGTTAATAACTTAATTTGTTCTGGAGGTCTGTTCTTAACCTGAAATTGTTCTTAACCTGAGGTACCACTTTAGCTAATGAGGCCTCCCACTGCCGCCACGCCACCTCCACACGATTTCTGTTCTCATCCTGAAGCAAAGTTCTTAATCTGAGATATTATTTCTGGGTTAGCGGAGTCTTTAACCTGAAGCATCTGTAACCTGAAGCGTCTGTAACCCGAGGTCCCACTGTACTATTTAATTACTATTGGGAAGTGTGCATTGTCCTAGAGATAGCTACAGCTGTCACTTGATAGCATGGCCGTCCCTCCTCACCCCTTAGCACATGAACTGCAAGCGAAAGTAAAACTTCTCAAGTAATACCATAGTCTTGCCTATGAATTGTATTGCTACACTGTAGGTTATTAACCATTAACTATTAAAGCTTTCTTTCAAGGGGCTCAAGGTGGGGGGAGGATAGCATGAATAAGTTTTCCTGTTTTCTCCCTTACTATCACTCAACACTGATATACAGATATTTCCTATGATTTTTAGAGAAGTACGTGAATGGTGCTCAGCAAGTATTTTAAAATGTAAAGATTTAAACAAATCCAAGCTTTCCATGTGCCCTAGAGGCGGCAGAATACACAGGATGACTATTGGATATGAAACAAGCACAGCTTAAGGGAACATTCTTCCTAAAAATCATCCTGTGTTGCAGAGAAAGTTCTGAAGCTAAGAGCCAGAGCATAGATTGATTCCTATGGGTTCTGGCAAGCACTCTAAATCAGTTGAAGAAAAGCCCATTCAACTTGTGGTGGTGGGATGAGGAAGAGAGAAGAGGGTTTGTTAGCAGCTAAGAGGGTGAGATAGTCCCCTGGGAATACTCAACTCCAATTCAGAAAGATAGCTCAGAGCAACAAGTTCCCTTAAGCAAGTTACCGAGTGTGTGTGTGTCTAACATTTCAAGCGAACTTACCTCAATCAAAATTAAAAAGTGGCACTAGTCGTCTTGTCCAAATGGATGTGAGAGGCTCTTCATCTTCAACTCATTGATGTGGGCATGAAAGAGATTCTTGTTGATCCCAGTCTCTCGCAGCAACTGTTGCCATGGTTATAAATCATTTCTTTTTGCCCCCCAATGGTTAGCGACAGAATATAAAGAATGGGCTTACTAGGTAGGAGCAAATCCAATGTGCATAGACTGGTTCCTCTCTCAGAAGTGTGATACCAGCCAGCAATAGATGCTGTCAGTTTCATTGCCTGCACTTCAGAAAGCCAGGTTAGAGAGAGAAATCTCTGGATGAGATAATATAGTTTTTAAAGTCACAAGCAGAGAGATTAAAACAGAGCAACCTTTCCACATCCATGTACAAATGAAAATGGGGTGGGTTTTTTTCTTTTTCTGAGCAAAGGAAGGGGTGAGAAGCATCAATGCCATTCTGTATGAAGTACAGAATAGATTGCTTTGCTACCAGTATGTGAATTGGGCAGCTTTGTGATCTGCAGGATAAATTCACACCATACTTTAATATTATTGTTGTTGTTGTTATTGTTTTTGTTATTATTATTATTAATTTCTTACCAGGTTTCCATGGTGGATTAAAACAAAATAAAATACAGTATATTATCAATTTAAAAATGCACAATCGGAAGCATTGGTATAATGCAATTTGGGATATAGTACTTTCTGAAAAACACATGCAAAAATTTCAATTACTAAGAGGGCCCCATCAGCCAATCTTACTGCCCCCCCTTGCATCTCTTGTATGGTAACTGCAACTAATGGCTTATAGTAAGAGAGAGGGGGAGAGTATAGGATATATGTAGAGGCATCATAGCAAGCACAGAGGTGGAAGAGAAGCAAAGTACTGTCTATGGACCCCTGGTCCCAGAAAGCTGTGATCTGGAGCTCAGCCAGAGCATATGTGTTCAGTGCTCAATTGTGTTTGTTTTTCTTCTACCGAGAGGTTTTGGGCAGACTAAATTAAGCAATACATATTTTCATATTTTTAAACCTTTTTTTTTTAAATTACACTTTTGTGACTCTGATTTCTTTAAAAAAAAAAAAAAAAAACATCTGGAAATTATGGTAAGACAAACATGACCAAAAGGAATGGAAGAATGCACACTGACATTTCCAAGCACTTTGTCAGGAAAGAAAGGAAAGTTGAGATTCTCAGGGTGTCAAATTCCATATTAGGTTTTATATTTGCATAGCATGAAGCTAATACAGAGAAGAAAATATTGTTTCTAGAACAGAATGGCATTGAACCAAAGTTCCGGTATATGAAACATTTAATTATTATTTTTAAAGTTTCTAGATCTAATGTTTCATACAAACTTTTAAAATGTGTGCTTTCTGGTAGTGATTTAGACATCAGAGCAGATCTAGCCTGGCCTTTCTGTACTCCGAGGGTGGATTGTTCATCCTCCTGATTCTTACTCGTTTGCTAGCTACCCCAATGCTACCAAACTCTACACCATCCTTTATGTTACAGTGGATGGATGGTCAAGTGGCAGGCAGATGTGGGGCAGGTTTGAGAGATATTAACTTGCCACCTCCCCCTTTCTTAAAAAGAGTTCAGTTGTGCAAAGGCACCATACACATCTCGATGTGAATTGCAAATATTTGGGATAATTTGCAGAGAATTATAAACCTTCAGCTCAAGCGAAACGGTTTTCACTAGGAAAAGGCAACACTGCTCTGTTTAAGAATATGACTGTTCACACTGCTTGCTGTTTAAGCAAAAGCAGTTCTGTGTGACCTCAGCTCATAAGTTTAGAAGACCTGTGAAAAGTTTCCATATCTGACCACAGATTCCACTGCACCAGCACCTCCCATGAGGTCCAGCTATGCGCACCCCCAGGAGTCTTGTTTGTATTACTGGCGTGAAGAGCAGCGCTGGGGAATTAGGCAGTTGCATGAAGTACCATGTCTATTCGGATGCTGGGAATAGAAGCCAAAGCTTGTTACCCAGGCTACTCTCTACGTTTTTGTTTGTTTGGTGGCTTTGTTGGGTGTGGAAACAGCAAAGTTTTGGAACCGTTAAGAGTAGGTGAGATCTAAACCACGGAAGAAATTAAATTACCTGTGAAAAGACTAGATAAAATTAAGGTTCTTCCACCCACAGCTACCACAATGCGTTGGTTAACTGAATAGAACACGTAACAAAAACTGCAGACATCCCTGCAAAAGATAAAAAAATTGCCTAATGGGTGAAATTATTGCAACAAATATCAGGGCTGCCACAATTAAATGCTGCCACAAGAAAACTGGTTTGTCAACTATAGCCTCAGTCACCTCCAAGTTGACCTAATGGTAATTTCTGTATGCTAAAGAGGCTTTTTGGTGCTCTCCCCTGCAATAAGTTCCTGATGGAAGTTGAAGCCCATCAACTTCTGGAGGGCCACAGGTTCCCATCCCTGTGCTCAGTTTTGTGCATTGCATTCACCAGTGCTCCCAGCGAAGAGACAAGACAGCCTTAATCCCAAAATAACTGGAGGGAAGAGATCTCACTGATCCACATTTCAGGCTAAACTGCCCATTAGCCACATAGATGTGGTAAGAGATTTTTTATTTCCTTAAATTTACTAACCTGCTCTTCTATACGTGGCTAACAAGGATTACAATTTGCATTTGTAAAAATTAGGGGGAAGCAGTAACAGATAAATGCAGTTTAGCAAGAGATGTTAGTTCTCTAAAAATTATCACTGCAACAGGAGAAATGCCTGCCAGAAAGTGTGCTGAGTACATGAGAGAAGGCAAAGAATTAAGGTGCCAAACAGCCCTCCCTCCCTAGGCAAAGAGTTTCATAATCTTGGGTGCTCAGATGCCCTGGTCTGCTCCTCTTCTGATGCCAGTTTTGGACTGATGCCTCAATGAATGAACATCGTATGGTACTAGTAGAGGTACAAGGTCTACACAGCAAGCCTTTGGATGGTGGTGGAATTTTTCCAGGCTAATGTTAACAAGTCAGAACTTCCAAGTGATAGGGCTTAACCACTTAACCACTGGCTTCCAGCACAGAAAGCCTATCAGTTTCTCCCATGGGCTTTGCACTACGCAGAAGGTAACCCAGAAGTGGAAATCTAAGACAAAGCTCTAATTCAAATGTTAAAAAGCAAGTCTTTCCAAAGTACACCACAGTACCTTGCAATCACTTCTGACTAGAAACTTCCCACCATTCTGTGGCACTAATCTGACACCCACTGGCCATCTTTGGAACTAGATTTCTAGCAGAACAAGAAACTTTTGCACTGAACTCAAAATTATGTGGGGTTTGCCGGGGATTAATGAAACCCTTAGCAGTAAACAAACTGTGATACATTTAAACTAAGTTTGAGGAAGCAATGAAATAAAAATGCTAGTTCTTTTGACATTTTGACACAGGCATCTAGTAGCCACTGTGAGAACAGCAGGCTCTTATGTTATTTAGGTTAAGAATAAACAAGTAAACAGTATGGAAACAGTGTGTCATGTGGTATGTTTAAAAAATAAGCAGGTTTATTGTGCCATCAGAAAAATTGCGATGCCTGGGGACTCTACCTAGGTCTTGCCCCAATGGTTTCTGTTCTGCCCCCTCAAGTGCTTTTGCCTGGCTGGAATTTGCCCTTCAAGATGGGGTAGCACCTCTTGGTCAGAATGATTCAGACGTGTACGAATAACCCAAACCCTTTTAAAGTCACAATACAGTAGTAGAGGATGGGCTAAATTAGCTTCCACAAAAGCGTCCATGACATATTTGAAAGGAATTGCCACCATTTTGTGTTGTGAACCATTACAGATGAAGGGCAGTATACATATTTAATAACATCATTTCAATGTGGTCCAGAAACTGCTTCCATGATTTCCTCAATCACTTGGTTGTTCAAATACAGATAATGGATATGGGGTCCAGCAGATGTATTGGACTCGGAAACAAGGGAGGTTCCTGCTCTGTTTTCTCCTCTGAATACTTCCATTTTGACATTACCATTTCATAGCTACCCTGGAATATTGCAGTCCTCAAACCACTTTTTCGCCTGTTGCCAAAGTTGCGTCATTTGCCAAAAGATCCATAATGCTTGTGTAATACTTTCATTATGTGGAAAGCACTGTTATCTGTGGTAGTGGTGGCTTCGACAATTGCTATTTTCCACCTTTTTTCTTTCGTTTTTGACAGGTGGCCTTGTTCACTGCAGTTTTAAAAATGGCAGGTAGTTCAGACTGACACAGTGAACACATATGGTGCCGGACACCTATTCTCCTAAACTCTTGTGGAGTCAGAATTCTGTCATATAATATTAAATTAATTTTGAGGGAAAAGGAGTGCGCAGTAATGAATTTAAAAAAACACAAAAAAACACATCCCGCCAAAATTGAAGTAACAAAGCAAGTTACATCTAAATACTTGGACTGAGTTGCTTAAATTTATAGAATAAACAATGTAATAAGAATGTTTAAGTTATTGATACGGAAATACAGAATATAGTAATTGTTGTGGGACTGTATTTGTTTTAGCTATGTCTGCCTCTCTAAAACTTTTAATACAACCCATATACTTAGAGGTGATACTTGAGATTTCCAATAATTCACATTATTGTTGTGAACTGCCCTAAGATCTGCGAAAGGCAGTATGCAAATTTAATAAATAATAAATGATTAGCTGCAGAACTTACTGAGCCTCCCACCCCTGCAAGAAACTCCATAAAAAAAGAGTCTCTGTAAAAGTAATTTCAAACCTAAGAGTGAACACTAGTGGAAGAATATGTGATAAATCTACAGAATTGATAAATCATCATTAGTACAAAATTCAGCTTGCATGCACTCAACTATAACCCAACACATGACAGGACTAGTACATGATAAAGGCAATGTATATTTATTCACTTTACAAAGGAGGGCAGTATTTGGTTGCAACAGCTCCAATTATAGACAAATAACTGTACATTATACTGGTTAATGGCTCAAAACCTTTACCCAACCTTACTCTCAAAAATTGTTCATACCACTTCAGTTTAATTGAACTAATGGCAACCCCTGTTCTGCCCCGAAGATTAAAAATTCCTAATAAATGTATACGCGTTGTGTTACATTATTCACAAGCATCTGCCCCCTCTTTTCATTTTTTTTATCCTTATCCTTCCAAAGATGGACTCTTGTATCTGGGTCAGCATTAAACTTATATACAAGCTCAATTAAAATTAAGAGGTCAGGAACCACCAATGAACCTAATTTTCTTTTGTTTTTCTGAAGTACAAGAAAAGTGACTGATTTTACACACACATATAAAAAGTTTGGTTTCAAAAAGAAAACGCTTTGCTCAGCCTGATTGGCATTGTACCACTGCCAAGGCCTAAGTAATTCGGTTATGAGCGAACGGACATGGGCGGAGAGAGAGAAGAGGAAGAACAATCAACATTAAGGTCTTACAAAAATATTTATTCTCTTCCAAAAAATGCAGCAAGGTGCCAACTGGAAAAGTACTTAACTAAAGAGGGCTAAGGTAGAAGTGGTCTTCATTCCGTGAGAATTTGGAACTGTTGAAACTGAGCTGCAACAAGTTTATCATCCAAAGAGCCTTGGTAAAACTATTTCATTCAAGATGCAAAATGAAATGTCCAGAAAATGGGGGGTAATCTTTGCCTACTATGTAGAAGAAAAATCTTTCACTGTGATCCCAGGAAGTATAGGACAGGCGGTAAAGGAATAAGAAGGCTGGCATTGTTACACATTCTGGGCTTGGAAATACAGTGTCCCAATATGCCATCACAGCCGTTGGGGCCAAGTATCCCTTGTGTGTTGTAAGCGGTTTTCAGTGTGGCAGTCCAGAAAGTTTTGGAGGCCAGTTAATAGGAGTTTTCGCCCCCTTTTAAAGCATATGCTATTCTTCTTCACTTTCATTTTCTGGATCCAAATCTGATTCCCCATTGATTTCTTTTTCTATAGCCATTTCTTGTTCGTCGCCTGAAAGTTCATCTCTTTCATCGTTCTCATCGCTTTCCTCTTTCTCATCCTCTTCATCCCAGTTCTCCTGCAGGAGAAAGTGACAAGACACATGACTACTGTGATCACTTTTAAGAGCCTGACCTCCAAGTGTGGGGAAAGGAACTAATTGGGAGCTTTTACTTACATCTGAATCATTTTCTCCAGCCATCTCATCATCCGAACCTTCCTCTGATGATTCTGTCAGGACAGAATGCACGAGGTTTGAGACAGACCTTACTTCAAAGAGATACTAAGAGTGTGCACTACTATATGCTAAAAAACTCTTTCATTTAACCTATTGTTATATTAGTTCGTAAGATCCAAAGCAATTTTGCTGGCAGAAAAAAACAGGTTCAGTAGCGTTCAAAGTTTAACAGTAGTCCCCAAGCCCTCTTAAAGAAGACTAACAAGCTGGTTTCAGCCTGTAACAAAAACCCCTTTATGCTTCTCATTTGGTTCTAACCCTCACCAAATCCTCTAGTCACTCAGGACCAGTAAACTAGCCAGCCAACTTCTAGAATTATTCTGACCAAACACTCTGGCACTACAATTAGGCAAGCTGCATGGTTGATAATGTTTTTAAATAGATATTTTATATATGCAAACATCCACGCATACGAGTGAGATCGTGTTTTAATTATATTAATGTTTAATTGTTGTTGGGGGGTTTTAGCTGCTTCTTTATTATCTGCAAGCCACCTTGAGTCCCCATCAGGTTAATCAATGACACCATTGTTTTTGATCTCTGGACTGCGGCAGTAGCGTTTCAATTTCTGATGGGATATATATATTTTATATAGATTTTATATAAAGCCTTAAATGCATGCAGTCTTAAGGATTTATATAAAATCTCCTCCCCCTTTTTAGTCTATACCATGTCACCTGTCCCCACTAGCCCAAACATCTGCATGTTCAAGGGGACACCTGAAAAGGGCCCCTACATGGCTATAATTGTATGCCTGGATGGAAACGGCCTTTTCAGATGTTTTGCTGAACTCATGAGTATAGGGGACTGGACATGCAATGCTGAACATGGGGCAGCAGGCTCAGTCCAACTCTTCCTTCCATGCAGAGACTAATACTGGAAGCAACTTTTGAGAGCCTGACATGAACACAGCAATAAAACTGATTCAACTATTTGAGGCTTATTTCAGCGATGTGGAATCATTCTCTTCCTTACCAATTGCAGTCTATAAGACCAAAATGCTACATGCACAAATCTAAATCTGAAACAAAGGGGCCATGGCCTTAACAGAGCCCATCTTGTTCCCTGATAGCTCCCAAGGCACCTCCACTTAAGTCCCTTTCCTTACCTTCTTCATACACCAGCTTTGCAGTCTGGTTGACATCAGGCACATCCTGAGTCTGTTCCAATGCAGCAACCTGAAAAGAAATGTATGGCATTAACAGGGGCTGTAGCAATATTTTATAAAACGATGCCATTCTACCACATGTGTAGAACTTGCATTACTTCATAGAAAGTAAAATGAATTGCATGCAATTAAAAAGCAGTGCTGCTCGGAGAGCTTGTTGTGTTCCTGTTGGATGAGAAAAGTTTACAATACAACTAAAAGCATGTGGATGTTTCAGACGGTTACATTAAATGTTTGCATCTCTAACACCTGATTCTACCCATATGCTCAGAAACACTTCTTGAAAATTGTAAGACTTAATGAATGCCAGAAAGTTATCCAGAATAGTATGTTATTGTAATATAAAAATAATCACACAGAGACATATACGTCTTTCAAAATATTTCCAAAGAAATATCCTCGTTTCTCTCTAATAGATCATGAGGAGCCTTCTAGCATCTGAAAGACTCAAAACGTTATTGTGGCAAAAACGTCCATGGGCTAGAACTTTGTTAGCTGCTCAGATGTATTCTTCACAGTAGGCTAAACCAATATACTGCAGGATATATTGTTATCAAGATGACAATGTGGGATTTAGTTCTTAACTGCTTATGTCACGACTATTAGCTTTTAAGGAGCAACAGGACTGTGAGAAATACTGTACAGTACTATTAAAATCAATTATTACACCCAGGAGAGTATAAGCCATGATTCTTGTAAGATGTAACATCCCTCCATTCTTACATTCATAGTTTTCCTGTGCCCTACAACCCACTTCAACTCACCTGGGTGACAATAAGGTAGAGTTTCCCATGTAAGCGAGAGAGCTTCTGCAAAGTCTTCACTCTGCTCTCCATTAACTGATATAGCATTCCCAGCTGAGGGACCAGATCTGGCAACTGAGAAGGAGAGGGAGAAAGCATTTGTCTCTTAACAAGATACATGGGAATAGTCAACATTTTACTATAACACCAAGCCACCTGCAATATTATAAATATTAAATATAAATATTAAATATACACATATACACAAGAGTGGTACATGGTTATCTCCCACTTTGATTACTGCAATATGCTCTATGTGGGGCTACCTTTGAAGGTAACTTGGAAACGACAATTAATACAGAATGCGGCAGCTAGACTGGTGTCTGGGAGCAGCCGCTGGGACCATGTAACTCCTTGTCCTAAAATATCTACATTGGCTCCCAGTATGTTTCCGAACACAATTCAAAGTATTGGTGTTGACTTTTAAAGCCCTAAACGGCCTCATGCTCAGTATACCTGAAGGAGCGTCTCCACCCACATTGTTCAGCCCAGACACTGAGGTCCAGCTCTGAGGGCTTTCTTGGTAGTGACGCTCATCCTGTGGAATGCCTTCCCATCAGATGTCAAAGAGACAACCAATTACTGGGTCTCATCTTCTGGAATATGGCCTTCTCTGTGGTGACTCCCCAGTTTTGAAATTCCATTCCATGGGCATGAGACCAGCAGCATCAGTAATGGTTTTCTCCCACGAAGCAAAAGTATTACAGGTACTAAGAATTAGTGTCCAATTCTTCCTTTCTCCACACCTGATGTTAGATGATGGGCAGGTGGGCATATTTGGACCAAACAGGGAGGCCTGAATAGGCACACAGGTTGGATTAACACCACTAAGTTAATCAATGAGAGACACCATTGTTATTTGTCACTGGACTGCTGCAGTGGGGTTTCAATTTTTGGAGGTGTGGATCTGCCCATAGTCTCAATATCAGCACAATTCAGAACCATGGGCAGAACGCAATGTTGCGCATGTGAGCTTCTGCTTGCATGCAATGGGGCTTAGCATTAAGAATCAGTGAGCTTTGGGACAGGCAAAGAATTCAGGTCACACAAATGGGATCGTTGAAGCACAAAGTTGGGATACAGGAGAGCGTTTAAGAGTACTTACTGTTGAAAGGTAAGATGCATGTATAGTTAAAACGGCCTTTAGCCATCGAACCATTTGTGAGGCGCTGGAAAACAAGGAGTAAAGAGAGTGACCTGCATTTACTGACATGCGTTAGAAAAACAATACAAAGCATGCTTCATATCTCAAGAAGAAGAACCCAGCCCACTTCACAAAGGGATACAAATGAAGAAACTGTCAGAAATCATGATGTGCACAATGCACCATCTAAGCAGTACGGTTCACAGCAGTGGCATTTACATCAGCCCAAAGTGCAGCACGGCCTCGCTCACATTTTTTCCCCCCAAAGCAGATGAGAGTGCACATAGAAAGCTACCTCAATGCAGAATTACGACCATCTAACCCAGAATCACCTGGCTCCCCAGGGTGTCAGGCAAAGATCAACCAGGACAGCTCTAAGTTATTATGACAGATTTAGCCATTCCGTCATCTTTAATAATTGATGAATTTGAAATAGCAATAACTATCAGTTTGCCTGAAAGATAAATAAATCAGATGCACATCTGTCTGTGGATGTCACCCAGCCATGCTGCATTCCTTTAAAATGGATACACACTCAAACTGCACATCTGGTGCTACTAACTAAACATTAATGCTCTTTCAAGCACCACTACTGCTGGAT
Source organism: Podarcis erhardii (assembly GCF_964252035.2). Lineage (NCBI taxonomy): Eukaryota > Metazoa > Chordata > Lepidosauria > Squamata > Lacertidae > Podarcis > Podarcis erhardii. The sequence goes on along the minus strand of NC_138507.1, from coordinate 90,105,168 downwards.
CGGGAGACTATCATTTATCACTGTCTAACAGAAGGATGTATCAGAGCTGTTATATGGAACTTTCCTCCCTTTTAAATATCGATTAGTACAGTTTCAGATGTTTTTATGATCTTTAACTGCTGGTTATGTCTCCTTTGATAGTAACTCTTTTACAGAATTATGTCATATATGTTGACCGCCGCCCTGAGTTGTGCTTCCACATTTTAATGAAGAAAAATATGTAATCTCTGCTTACCTATATGGGTGCCCTTGCAGCCTTTTTGTGAGCTAAAATGGAATAGAGAAAGCAGGCACAGCTATAACAAGACTGATATAAACATTTTCTTCAGTAAGGCAAATATAAATTCTCAAGTGTTCAAAACCTTGCTTCCAAATAGGTTTGTAACTCAGCTTTCTGTTCCATTTGATATTTTATTCATCATCATCAAGTATTTTTTATAGCACAGTTTTGTTACTGGAGCACAAAAAACCAAGAAAACAGTGTACTACATGGCAAACCAGATTGCAAGACCTTATCTATCAACATCAGCTTATTAAAATATTGGTCCATTGGTTAAATGCTGGTTTCAGACTTGGTTTTTTATTTTTACACAAAGGGCTGCACAAAGTGAGCCCTTGGTTTAACCAAGGATCATTCAGCAAGTTTGATTATAGTGTGATAGCTCTGTTGAACACTGAGAAAGCAGAATGGAACTTGATATAAAATTCAAAATCATGCACTGCACTCATTTTTAACCACAAGTTACAACATAATGTGATGTTTCAGTGTTCAGCTGCCATCAGAATAAAAGCCAATGGGAGAATTCAAGACAACATGCTGTGGTTTGTGTACAAATCGGCTTGGTTTCTACACACAGCTGTTTACTAGTCTGAACAGCAAAATATAATTTAAAGAGAAGCCTCCTGCAAACGAGCAGAGATGGTTCATAGGGATGGGTTGTGCCAAATTGATTGCCATTTATTATCTGCAATTATGATCCCTAAGTCTCTTTCTTTATATGTAGTTCTAGTATTTACATGAAAACCAATAAAAAAAATTTGATAGTCTGAACAGCTTAACTTCTGTCAAGTAGCACAGCGGCAATACTCTCCTCTGAATATGTCATGGCAGCCATTCCGCTTGGAATAATGCAATGAACTACGTTCACTTGTGGTGAAATGCATTCTATGCAGATATTACTAAGATACAGTGCTGTCTGTTTCCATTTTTCAGAACAACCATTTATTTTCACTTCTGGTGCTGCATCAGGTTTTATGTGACAAGAAACTAACCTTGTTTTCATAACTGGCTTTCAGCTTGACAAGGCACAGAATCTTGAGAACTAAAGGCCACCCCATTTCATATGAAAGAGACATACCATTCCAGTTTATGACAAAGCTTGTGTCTGCCTTGCTTCAACTAAGACTCTGGTGTAATGTTGGTATTGTAGTGACTTATAATAAAATATTTCTTACCTCATGCAGCAGAGGAATGACAGAGTACACAGGCATTCTGGCTACTGTTTTCTTTATTATTGCTTCCTTCTTGGTTTGAAGCACTTTCTGTTAAAAGAGGGGAAAGCAAATCAGTGAAAGAACCATGTTACTAGCTTATGCTTGGCACCAAAAATGCCCTGTATCAGAAGCCAGTGTGGCATATTGGGTAGTGCACTGTAATTCAACCGGTAAAGCCAAAGTTCAAAGTCCCACTCATCAGATGGCCTTGGACTAGTCAGACAGACAGACAGACATAGACACACAGCCTTCAGCTCATTTGGTAGAGCATGAGACTTAAATCTCAGGGTCATGGATTCAAGCCCCATACTGGGCAGGGGGTTGGACTAGATGACCCTCGTGGTCCCTTCCAACTCTACAATTCTATGAAAATAATGCAAAAACAAGTGGGACCTACAACAAAATGTTTCAACGTGGAGTGGTCATGCTCACTATTAAACTTGTCAGCCATGCTTTCCTCAACAACACCTTAGTTCCAGCCACCCTCCCACCAGGTTTTCAGCTCATTCCAAACAGCTACTGCATGAATGCACTTCCACTCACGCAACAGGACTTTACCTTCCCCTCTTCCCCCACCATGCAGACCCCAAATCTGCTCCGAAGTATCTCCCAACTCTCCCGAGCGGATCTTGAGGGTGCACAAGGGAGGGTGGTCCCTTTGTGCAAGTGAAATTCCATTCTGCGTGTGCACAATACAGTACTGGATGAAACGCTATGACAGCATTCTGTGGTGATTGAGCAAAATTAGTCCTCATGAAGACTTCTTTTGGTACTTCTGCAAATGTTGGGGTTCCCCAAGTTTACAGTATCTCCCCCCCTCTTGAAAACATGTGCTACCATTTAAGCAACAGAACTCACAGCCACAACATTGAAAATAGAGGGAACACATGGAACATGCAGCCCTGGAGTGTGGGTAGCCTGCTGCATCAACAGGGATGCAGTAACCAAAGCAAACCCCTCATTTAATTATTTCTATGCTACCATTCAATAAAGCTTCCAGGTTGACTTACACATAAGCAATACATAAAACCTAATAAAATACTAAATATGGCTATTTGGTACAAGAGGGAGTCTTCCCTATCCACAACGCTCTTTACACTTACATTTAGTATTTCAGGATCACTGCTTTCCAAACCCTGAACTAAAAGCACTGCGAAATTGTCCGTCTGCGGAAGGCCTCCTGTTGACTGTTTCATTTTCATCACATCAATATCCATTGCACCAAGGCGGTCTTCAATGCTCTCCTATACAGCAAGGGAAAAGTCATTCTTATTTGCACAGCAAGGGGCACTACATACAGGACAGTATCCCCATAATTAAGCTTTGTGGTGCTTTTTATGCCACCCACCAATAAGCCAGATCCCTCTTCACAGCACTACAGTAGCATGTTGAAAGACCAGCCATTCATTAAGCTTAAGGACAGAACACAATCAAGAGATAATGGATGACTAGGAAGTGGGGTATTCTTTAGCAGTTTTTGCTTGGGGGGCTGTTGTTACTGTGGTGGATGTTAATTCTTTGTATCTTTAGCTTGTATCTTATGATTTATGTGGAAACCGTTCAATTTGTTTTTGTACTTTTTGATGTTTGCTTATTGTTTATGACTTTTTATGTTTGTAGTTACATGTGTTTTTTTAAAAAATATATTCTAAGCCGTCCTTGGAAAGGCAGCATACAAATAAAATGATATAGTTTCAATTCCCTGGGTTGAACTTTTGACCACTTCTTGTGAAGCTCTGAACTGTCTGGTTAGAATAATCACTTAAAAACAAATAGCAATCATTTCCCCATCACCACCACAAAACATACACACGAAGTGGCAATACCTTCACAGGTATATATGCCATTGATATGGCATACTGGCCAGACACACTGTGCCTCAACACTGCCCCATGTGAACTGAGAATGTGCCCCGACACTGCCCCACAAATGTACGCTATAAAGAAAAGCAAAAGAGAAAGCAAAGAATTGTACTTCAATGAAGCTTATCCACTGTATTTGGCCTTCTTGTTGAGAAACCACAGAGATCCCAGAACACAACGTGAAAGTTAGTGTACTGAAGAAATATCTCAAGTGCATTCTCCTCCACAGTGTGTACTGTACATGGATTATTGTGCTGTGCGTTTATTCTAGGCCAAACATCAATTCACCTCTCTACCAGCTGCAGTAGACTTTCTTTTGGTCTCCATTTTCTCTCCACGAAATGAAGGTTTGATAGCTGCACTATGGCCAGGAAGTCCAGGCATTAGCGTTTTGACTTCCGAGTTGATTATGGGAGTTTTCACCTTTTAAAAAAGAAGAAGAAAAGATATCTGCGTTTGTACGAGTACAACTGCCCCCCTATTTTACACAATAATTTTGATCTTGTTCCAATTTAATTTGCACAACAGATATTTCACTTGAAACCAAAACTGTTCTTTTAAGAGAAAACATACCTGGCAGCTAGTTCATTATTTAAACAATTTAAACGGTAAGAAAAATAACAGAAACAAGATACTTACTAAGCAAACAGAACTGCACGGTTAATACCTAGAATTTAAATTTTATGATCTTTAAAATGCACTTTTAAAAAAAATCCTAATAACCTGTTGAAATCTCTTGTGCCTTAGGAACTGAAACCCATTATTGCTGGGATGGCAGAACGGGTAATGCCGCCATATGCCAGTTCTCAGTTGCCTCAGTACTTTTTTTAAAACAACAACAACAACAACACCTTTATTAGTGACTTAAACTATACTGATTGCTTGGAACACTAGACCATCCTAAGATTCAAAGGGCAGCTGCTAGGGAAAGGCAAGCTCTCCAGTCCCTCCTTCCAGGAAGCATATTAACAGGAGATACAGGGTAGGTAGACTGATCACTCCTTAAGTCATATATGTGGGTGGAGGGTATCAAAGGCCAGTAAAAGCATGGCAATTTCCCATGGGATTTCCGTTTGCATTCTTACAGCAAGGTAGCAGAAGCTCAAATGGCCTTCCCACATTTTCTTTTATTCTGCCTGTACTGAGGCCTGTGGAAGTGTCTGTCCCCCCACTTATGCAATGAAAATCCTTATGCACAATAGTGGTTCCGTGGGCCTTCTTTGAGTAGAACTTAATTGGGTACAACTTTTGAATGATATGGTTACTTTAACATGAATTTGTTTGCAAGAAAAGTCTGCATTTTGGAAATCTGAGTTTTCGCCAAAGGTCATAAACTAAACCACTGGAACCATCCATGCTCAATTTGTACACGGATAAATATCAAAATAAGCAACAGCTAATAGCACCAGATGCATGACAAAAACAGAACTTACATATTTTCAGTAATAACAGGACAATGCTGTATGCATGTCTACTCAGAAGTAAGCCACACATATTTCCCTGGGGCTTATTCCCAAAGATGATTAGATTGCAGCATTATTTTGGCTCGTTAAGCAACACTCATTTGGCTCATTAAGGAACTATCCTGCTTACAATGAGTCTACTATTTTGGTGGGCTTTGTTTGGATCCTAATTATAAGGGCTCCTAGAACAGAGAGGCATGCCCCTGTGAGATATACAAATTGCTTTCCATCCTTTAGGTATGCTCAGACAGCCAAGAGAAATGTGTCATCATTGGAATTCAGCAAAAAGCGAAACCAAGATCAAAGTCATCACAGCATACTCGAGGACCTTAAACTTTCCCTTCCTTTGTGGCTAGTGTAGCAGAAGAAGCCCTGTAAGTTCACTGTTAGAAAGCTTACATTCGCCCATCTATGCCAATACGCAAGTGGATAAAATATCAAGAAACTGAAGACGAAATAGTTTTGTAGGTGTTGTTAAAGACAAGACACTTATCATCATGAATATACTCACAAATCCATCATTTTAAACATATCCATAGCAGAACTGTATCTTAGGTTCAAATCACCTTCATAGACAAAAACGCCAGTGTACAGTGGTGCCCCACAAGATGAATGCCTCGCAAGACGGAAAACCCGCTAGACGAAAGGGTTTTCTGTTTCGCAGGCACTTCGCAAAACGAATTTCCTATGGGCTTGCTTCGCAAGACAAAAATGTCTTGCGAGTTCCTGCGGTTTTTTTTTCCTTCCCCCTTTTTCTAAGCGCTAAGCCGCTTATCAGCTGATCCGCTTATCAGCTGATCCGCTAAGCCGCTTAACAGCTGATCCGCTAATCCGCTAAGCCGCTAATGGGCTTGCTTCGCAAGACGAAAAAACCGCAAGACGAAGAGACTCGCGGAACGGATTCTTTTCATCTTGCGAGGCACCACTGTATTTAAAAATACATTCTGGGATGCCACCATGAACTTGCCATATTTTTTTTACTCTATGTATTATATCAAAGAAACCAACATCTTCATTATGAAAAGGATTACTTAAAAACAGATTTCAATCTTACCTTTGTCACAGCCATTTCTGTTTTAAGCATCAAGGTCTTCTGAATGTCTCTTACTAAGCACATATGTGACTCTGTAGTATTCACAGGCTACAACAGAGGGAGACACAAAAATAGATGTCGATACTTTCACAGGTCAGTAACAGTTTTTAGTCACAGTATCCAAGTAGTTTTAGTAACAGGGAAGACTCTTGAATGAAAGCTTTTTAGGCTGTCCACTTCCCCCAATCATGTAACCTATGTATAAACTAAGCTAACAAAGTTTTAATTGCAACTGAATTGCAAAAACAAGAGGCTATATGAACTTTTAATTAATGAATTTTTAATTATGAGGCAAAAACAGAGCTTTCCTGAAATATTACAAGGAGCATCAGATAAAACTCAGCATGAAATAGTAATAATCTCAACTTAGATTCAGATTCTGTATCAAGGCATCAACTTTTGAGTTTCAAAAAGACATCACATACCACTCTCTCAATGACAGGCTGTAAGGAGTTTCCATACATAAGTAGCAATGATTCCTTATCGGAACAAAATGCAGCTGCTAGAATAGGGATTGGCTTTGGCGTGGTATCACTTCCCTCTCCAGATGTTGCTACCTGGATTGTACATTTTGATGTCAATGGTTTTTTGCAGGAACTGCAAGGAAATAAGTCTGTTAGATATTATATTCTGCACACCTGTCTCCGCAGTTTTAAAATCTCTTCACAGTCAAACATGGGAGCAAGCCTCACAACCTTCCAAAGCTACTTTTTTATTGCCAATCAAAGCTCAAGCTCCATAATGAATGAAGTTAGGCATTAATCTGTATACAATCCTTCATAAAAAAATTATCCCAGGTTGGTTTGCCTTGACAGAACCAACCAAAGACCATCAAGTAGCCAATCAAATTCTTTGTAGTATGCCATCAACACAACTACCTCAGAGTTTGAATGCTGTAGAGAACTACAGCTACCATGTGCTGAGATGGCAAGGAGAATAAGCCTCAAGTTTGCCATTTTGCTGACAGGTTAACAAAGGCAAGTTATATTTGCCTACAGTGATAATCAGAGGCAAACCTGAATATCGCCCCCCTCAATTTCACAGTTCTCTGCTTCAGTCATTAAAAACAATTCAAAAAGTACAGCTGAAAGGACTTCTATTAAAGATCAAATTATAAGACAAACACAAATATTGGGCTCTATTAAAAAGAGTATTCAGTGTTTCAGATACATCCAAACTGAACCTTGCTGCCAACAGAGATTTGTCCCACCACTCTCTTCAATGCTTTGGTAACACAATATTGAAATAGAGATGTGTGTATGTTTAAATACCAACTTACCCATTCAAGACTTGTTCAAATAAGTGCAACTGTCCATCTCTGCATACAACTGCTAATTTAACTGGCTGAAAAGAAATAATACATCATCAGATCACAAAACAACTACCATATCAATAATTCAGATATTTTCTCTACTTCTATAAATGTGGTCAAATAGATTAGTTGGTTAGAGTATAGTGCTGATAACGCTAAGGTTGCAGGTCGATCCCTCTATGGGACAGCTGCATATTCCTGCACTGCAGGGGGTTGGACTAGATGATCCTCAGGGTCCATTTCCAACTCTATGATTCTATGAAATGTTCATCAGACACAATTACTATAAATACAACTTAATTATTTCAAATCACAAAGTTTCTTTTTAATGGCTGCTTTTTAAGTTCTCCAGTTATACAAAATAGATCAGAACTGAGCCAAAATAGTTTCTACACAGTGGCATCAGAAAATCAATAGGTGAGTTACATTTCCTTACCTCCTCTTTGCTTTCTGACATTGTCAGGTCGATATGAATTGGCTCATCTGTAGCCATGAAACTCATTACAGCATTCCTTTCTTTCCTGTCTGATCTCACCTGCCTTGAGATATAATAGTGACAAAAATGAGGCAAAAATAACCAAACAACGACACCATAGTGTAACGTAAGCACATGCTCAGAGAACCCTGGAAATTCATTTCTGCACTGAACTGTGAAGGAATAGAAGCCACGTTTTTCATTACATCTGTTCACAGCAACTATCCAAAATCCACATTTCTGATCATGGAGCTTTTTGTGTTTCTAAGTACATTTCATATTTTGGGGTACAAACTGACAACACTGATTGTTAGGGGGAAAGCTACATACCAAACATTGAGTAACCGGTCGTGCACTGCTCCAGATAAGAAATATAGCCCTGTAATTCCATCGAAGGGTTGATTTTCATTGGGAGGCCGTACTGTGACGAACATAAGAGTTGAAACTGCTGTAGCATGTCCTGTGAAATGCTAGAAGAAATTTTAGAAATGAAACCCAATTAAAAAATGTAAGATAAAAGATCTGTTCTACACACTAGTTCTACCAAAATCAATGGGATTTTCTTACGAGAAAATGAATTTAGGATTAGTATGAAAGGCAAGTATTAAAGAAAACCACTTTTAAATCCAATAACAATAAGCTTATATGTATTGCAGCAGAAGTTGTAAGTCTTGTGTTTGGGATAAATAAAGAGGTAAACTGGTAACGATGTTCTTTATCCAAAAAAGAAATGATGTTCTTTTGTGAGCTTGAGCAAGTCATTTTAAGAATGCATTTCAGTACATTAGATCATTATCTCATGATGTTATTGCTTTCTATTTCTCCAATCATTATTCTTTCCATAAGAGTTAATCTATTCCATCTTTCTGTAGAGCTTCCCAGAAAGGTAATATAAAAAATGTCAGGTTCAACAATCAAAGAGGCTCCTTAGAATAGCAGGAAACCTATTACAAATTAGTTTTGCATAATAATGCATTACAGTGTCTTGGGGTGGGAGGGACAGGCAGCTTGTCATGCTCATGTGCTCAAAGGTACTGTATTTCTGCATGTAATGGAATCATTTTTCCAGTTAGTGGAAAAATAAGCACAGGGTAAGCATTGGTCAGTGTGCTTCAAAAGAAACAAACTTCTAGGTCTAGGTATATCCGTCATTTGATATATCCAAATCTACCTTAGGAACTAAGACATAGCTAAGTGGGAAAAAAGGCTTCGAGCTCATCAGCTCAACAACATAAATTGTTGTGTTAGGCTGGGAACCACCTTAAAAAGCTTTAGACAAACTATTGTTGTATAAGGCAATCAACGGCTATTTTTCTCATCTCCTGCTTATAAACTTCCCATAGGTACCTGGTTGGTCTCTATGGGAAACAGACCCTGGACAAGACAGGATTTTGGTCTACTCTAGCATTACACTTATGTTATGTTTAACTAAAAATCTAGAAAAGTGTGTGTGTGATGAGGCTGCCCACTCTTTCCCATGGCAGCACACCAAAAAGACTCTTCCAAAGGTTGGGAGACCCCACATAATCAAGCAAACGTAACAGCTGAGATTGAGAGTAGACAAGAGTCTTCTTCTGGATCAAAGAGCCTTTTGTCTGCTTAGGGAAACCCCTGGACACAACTCTATGCTTCTGCATAATGCAGATGTAATTTGGTGAACAGGCTGCTGGCAGTGCTCAGACACAGCCAAGGAATCTCATGTCCTCATTCAACTGTCAGCCAGTAGAAACCACATTGACAGTATCATCACAGCAAACCTTCCAGCAAACCTCTATCTTAAATTATATTACTTAAACAGGATGAAGTGAAGCAACTCAGTTCACCATAAGAAGTTAGCAATCTTCCCTATGTTCTTATTTACCCCAAGTGAATACTTACTCTGTAGACTTCCTTGGTCTCCAGGTCCCACAATTTGATAGATCGACCAGCTGACAGAAGCATCTTTCCATCAGGACTGATGCATAGTGAGCTCACACTGCTGTTATCTCCTTTCCATTTGCTAGAAAGTTTGAGAAGAATGGAAAGAACAGTGAGCACAGCTCTGGCAAGAGTACGTACCATGGCAAAAATAAAGGGAGGGGCATTTAAAATAATAGAATTCTGTAGCCTCAAAACATTTGTTTCAAGAGTGTTAAATGTGCCATGGGAAGTGACTTACAAGAAGTATTAAAATTACCAATAAAAACAGTTAAAAGCAAGTAATTAAAACATTTAAAAGATCAAAACACATCAGCATCTATACAGTGGTGCCCCGCAAGACGAACGCCTCGCAAGACGGAAAACCCGCTAGACGAAAGGGTTTTCCGTTTTGGAGGCGCTTCGCAAAACGAATTTCCCTATGGGATTGCTTCGCAAGACGAAAATGTCTTGCGAGTTCCCGTGGGTTTCCCCCCCCCCCCGCTTTTTTTCGCCCTTTTCCTAAGCCTCTAAGCCGCTTAACAGCTGATCCGCTGATAAGCCGCTTCTCAGCTGATCACTAAAAGCCGCTAGACCGCTAATAGCGCTAATCCGCTAAGCTGTCAATGGGCTTGCTTCGCAAGACGAAAAAACCGCTAGACGAAGAGAATCGCGGAACGAATTCTTTTCGTCTAGCGAGTCACCACTGTATATCTGGACAGGCTTGTGTAAACAAAAATATTTTAAGCAGGCACCAAAAAGAATACAGTGAAGGAACCTGCCTGGTATTGACAGGCAGGGAGTTCCAAAGTGCAGGTGCTGCTACAGTATCTTACAACTGTAGAATGAGTATTACGTGGCACCTGTAACAGAACCAGGTCCACAGATCAAAGCAGTCAAATTGGTATGGTAATCCTGGAAGTAAACTGGTCCCAAGCTGTTATGGGTTTTATTTGCCAATTGTATATATATCTTAAATATATAAATGTGCATATAGCTTTTCAGGGCTCATCGGAACTGTGCCAGCTCAGCCCACTCAAATACTGGCCTCATTTGTAACAGCTTAAGAGACCTACACAACAGTAGTCTGGGCATTTGCATGCTAACATACACAGGCAACCTCCGATTTGCATGTGGGTTGTATTCCAGGTAATCGTGTGTGATGGTGAAGTGTGCATAAATCAGACCCGCCCCCTTTTCTGGCCACTTCCAAGTTGCCATGATGTGTGGGTGCATGGCCACGCATCAATTGGACATGCATCAACTGGTTGTAGCCTGTATGCCAAGTGCAATATGTAAATGTTAGGCTGAGCAGGGAAGGCAACGCAATTATGTGTAAGGTCTATAAATCTGCATAAGGCTTCCGGTATTCCAAATCATACATATTTTGGTTTAGTCATTCCTTGCAGAAGCTCAATAACTTCACAGAAGCCAGAAAAAAATAAGTGAGGAAGAAACATTCCCTTTTTTGCAAATGGACAACTTGATCAACACAGGAAGTCTTCTATTAAGTTTGCATGCTTTAATCTTCAGGAAATGTGCTTTAATAACCAAAACAGATAAATAGACCTTGTGCTTTATCCTGCCCACCCCCTTTAAGAAACTTTAAAATGCTGAGCTTCTTCTGAATCCAGGAAATACTTCCAAAGACAGAGTTTAAATGCAGCTATCTGAAATAAATCAGATTCACTCCTGTAATAACATCAGTGGTGATATTATCACTGTACAGCTATAAACACCTCCAGGCACCTGCAACATCTCATCTCTCATATACCTATGATTTTTATCTCATGTTCTCTACACTGAATGTGCTCCCTGATTGCAACTAAAATAACTCGCAAATAAATCCTTTTAGCAGCAAAACAACCTATCGTCCACACAGCAGCCACCAATTTAATTGCTACATAAAGTAAAGGCCTTATGCTCCCCAACTTGAATGAGAATTCTTACTGCACGCACATCATAATATAGAGGAAATAATTTGCTGCAGAAAACATGCCATCCCCCCCCCCCGCCCCAAATGTCTTAAACCTCCATGTATGGAATCTACTCCAGCAATAAATTCTCTGTAGCTGTTTTGTGTTGTTTTTAAAACCAGACTCACCATTTCACTTTGCACGTCTGTGTGTTCCATTCCACAATGTGTTTGTCATCTGAACAGCTATATAAGCAGCCATTGTCCTGGTGCCACCGTACACAGTTTATTTTACGGTCATGACCACTCTAGAGGAAAAGAAAAGGTTATTAGCAAGTAACATCACTTCCTTAGTGGTGTTAGAGCAATCTCTGCTACCCTTCTGTGGCCACTTCAGTACTTTTGCAAAAACATTTGTCACTGGGGTGCTTGTGGATTACTCTGTGCTCTATCATTCACGCCCAGTAACTTCATGCTTAGGACAAACTTCTTCAGGACAAAGTAGTGGAAAACACATGGCTTTGTTAGCCAGGGTTGAACTAGACATAGCAGCAGCAGGCAGACCATGTTTGAACACAGATGGATTGTTATTATTAGTAGTTGCATCATCGTTGTCATTTGTTGTTGTGGTGGTGCATTTATATCTCACCTTTTTCTCCAAGAAGCTCAAGGTGACAAACATGGTTCTCCCATTCCTAATTTAATCCCCACAATAACCCTGTGAGGTAGGTTAGATTGAGAAGCAGTTACTGTATTTTTCGCTCTATAAGACGCACCAGACCACAAGACGCACCTAGTTTTTGGAGGAGGAAAACAAGAAAAAAAAAAATCTGAATCTCAGACGCCAGAACAGCAAGAGGGATCGCTGCACAGTGAAAGCAGCAATCCCTCTTGCTGTTCTGGCTTCTGTGATAGCTGCGCAGCCTGCATTCGCTTCATAAGACACACACACAATCCCCCCTTACTTTTTAGGAGAGAAAAGGTGTGTCTTATAGAGCAAAAAATACGGTAATTTTCCTCATCCAACTACTGTCTCCATCCCAGGTAACACCATGCCCAATGAAAAATCCTGAAGAGCCCAACAGCTTGCCACATTCTTCTGACTTTTTGGGTTGGTACTAATAAAGGTGCTATCTAAGAGTGGGCGTTGGAGGGTTTTTTTCCTCTCTTATGGACCAAAATGATTATATCCTTGTTTTTAATTGTTTGAGTACCTCTTTCCTGAGCTGTCCTATAATCACTACATCTAGTCATACAAGAGATGTGTCCACTCTATCATGCTCTTCTACTTTTCAAGTTCTCCCTGAATGAATCATTTTAAGAAGGGGGCTCCTCAGCATTACCATAGATGATATGAGGATCTGCAGAAACTCCTCTAGCAACTGGACAGAAGATGCAGAAAATGTACCATTTTCAAATGTGTCTTTAAAAATTGTACAATAAAAACTACAGCAAAGAACAACAAATTGTGACTTCAATGTAACCCTAGGAAAACTGTGAAAAGTGGTGGGCCAGATTAAAGTGACTAACAGGTAACATCAAATTACATCACATCATTGGCATGCAGGCAAAGATGGCTAGAAACAGCCTGGCAGGCCAAAGGTTCCCCATTATGGGTACCTGAACTTGCTTATTACTGACATATTGAGGAGGTATGAATATTTTACGCATTTGTATAACATTTCTAATCACCCTCCGAAATTGTTTACCTTTTTGGTAACTGCAGCCCAGAGGAAATGCATGAAGCAGGCCACTGACTTACTACCCAAATATCAGGGAATACTTCCAGAATATCAAGGAAGCAAAATTTGTCCATCTGCGTCATGAGACCCTTCTGGCATTTCAGCCTGCTTCTGGCTTAACTTGAATTATCCCCCTTGAATTCTTTATACATCTTGCTATTCCTTTAAGTCCACTTACCCGGACACTAATATACATGTTAAAGAACCACAGGTCCACCAAGAGAGATACATTGTAATTTACCCAAATATTAACTTCCCATCTTTTCAGTCACAGACAGGGAAGTACATTCTTTTACAAAACCTAAATAAGTTACTTATGAAGGACTTTGTTAATTTCAAGTAAAATTCATATAAGCAGCACACTGTCAGCACGCTGTATAAGCAGCACACTGTAAAATTCATATAAGCAGCTGCATGAAATTTGGGTAATTTATTCTCTTATCTTGTCATGTATTTCACCAAAAACACAGGCATTTCAAGTTCCCATGACACCTTGCAGGTTTTACAAATTCCATTTCTAACTGCATCAATGCTTGAACCATTGTATGTGAGCTATGATTAAGCTAGTCTAATAAAACCTATGTTAAGAAAAATACAATTTATTTTAGTCGTAGAAAAACATTGAATGTTGTTGCAAGTAATACTTACTAGTTTACTCTGTAATTCTCCTCTTATTGTGCTGTATAACAAAATGCTGCCAACTGCAGTACCAATAGCCAAAAGATCTAACTGTTCACCTGCTTCTGCAGCTTCAGATTTCCTCTTCTTTCTCTGAGGGCCTTCCTGTAAAGCGATCAAATGAAGACAGAAGAAATAGTCTGGTTGGCTATATTAAATTACAGTTTTACAGGCAAGGTCAGGGATAACCAATATTGTGCCCTCCAGGTTAAGCTGTAGTCCAATTTGCATCTTTCCTGATCATACTGGGTTGGGCTAATGGGAGTTGCAGTTCAACACCTGGAGGGCTCCATGTTTGCTATCCTTGGGCAAAACGAAACAAAGTTTATTCACACATTGAAGGGGATAAACTTAGAGCCTTAGTTGTATATTTTAAAGAAAACCCAGAACAAAACCAAGCTCCCGCTTTAAATGCTTTATTCCCCAAATGAGACAACCTATACTCAATATTAAGTATTGCCTTTATTCCAGTAAGGGCCATGTTCAAGAGCAAGTTTAAAAGCACACATTTTGCTCTTTTCTTCGTCTCCAAAACAAGCTAAAAATATTCTGCAAAATCTCTCTCCCAGCCACATAAAGAGGAAGGCATCATCTTCAATTTAAAAAGACTATGCCATTTAAAAAGACTGTGCCAAAAGTATGTTATTCACCTATGGCTACAAAAAGAGCTAATATGAATTAACAGGAAATGTTGTTCTTAACTGCCACCTTTAAAAAATATTGGGCCACAACTCAAATTCCGATCCAGTTATGCTTCTATTAACTCAGGAGGATTCTCACTAAGTAAACAATGGACAACCATTTTTGCTATAGTTTCATTATTTTAACTGATTTTCTATCTTCCTTTTTCTTCCAGCAGCCTGTAGGAACCCCTCCTCTCTTTTTTAACTTGTTTCTCTGAATCTCTTTATTAATCCTCTCCCCCAGTGTGCTCTACTCTCGCCATCCTCTTTGTAGTATGCATGTAGTCTTCCCTCTCTGCTTCAGTTCGCTCCCAGAAGTTCAGTTCGTGTTCCCAGAGAGGAAACTGTCACTGCTGCATTCCTCTCCCAATTCTGCTGCCACCATGCTACCCAGGGTAAAGCAATGGTTTGACTTAGTTCATCATCCAAACCACAAGCTTATAACCAATAACCAAGGTATTTTTCCCTTATTATTTTTTTTTAAAAAAAACAGCTTGCAATTTGCTTGGAATGAGACAAACCACAAATGTGAGTTTTGACAACATACTAAGCCAAACCATGGCATAGCTCTGGGCAGCACAGCAGCAGGACAAGGGCATGAGTGCAGCGGCTGTGGTCTCCTCACTGGGAATCCACATGCTCACACAGCAAGTCAAGATTTGGTTTAGTGTTACTTGCAAACCGGGTTTCACTCCTTGCCACCATGGATGTGAGCCCCACCCTCCATTACCCCCTCTCTTTTCTATTTTCCTGCCCAAAGGCTTCTGATGCCTTATTTGTTTATAAAATTAAACCATTTTTTCCTGTTTTGTTCCACATAAATCGCAATTCCCTCCTCTCTGCTTTCAGTTTCTATTTTGCTGTTTCTCTGCAGGCCGGCTCCCCTGCCCCCAGACCAACATCTGCCTTCCAGGTTTGGCAGTAATGTTACCCCAGATTTTCACCCTTCCCACAAGTGACACCAGTGAAGGAGTCTCAGGCATAGGCAAGACACACAGCATGAATGGCAGGTGTCAGTCTGGACAATACTGTGAACTAGACCACCACACAAAGGGCATATTTGATTTCTCACCTATAAACTCACTAAGCTGATTCTCTCTGAACTGCTAGCATGAAAACCTGAAGTCTACTTTCTTAAACTTATTTTAGGTTTGTACTGTTTTGAATTAAGCTCTGCACAAGCCATAAGAACAAACTTTGGTTTCTGGCACCTAAAGTAGAAAGGAAAACCCAAAACATATACATATCACTTATATGTCTGTCTGTGTGTGTGTGTGTGTGTGTGTGTACATGTACACGTACACACGTACACACACACACACACACACATCCCATTTAAAATCTTACTTATAAATTAACATCTACAACCCCACTAAGCTTGTTGGACTACAAGTCCCATGATCCCTGACCACCGTCCATCCTAGTTGGGGCTGAGTAATCCAACAACATCTGGAGGGCCTAGGTTGACCATCTGTGACATAAATGGTCGTTTGCTTCCAAATCAGAATTAGAAACATTTACAGCTCAGCTTCTGATTCTGTTTTAGAATCTTACTACAATTCATACAAACCATTTTTGCCTGTTTCAGACACCACAGTGAATCACAGTATGTCTGAATCAGGATGTGAGGAAAGGAATCAGAGTGTGTGCTCTGAGTATGTGTGTGTAGCTTTAACAATTGTACCAATTGTTACAGTAATTTCATTTAATACAAAAAACCCCCAACTACACACAAAGCAACTCTCCACTAAATGATTATACCTTTCCATGCATAAATTCAGATTTCTCCATACTAGAAGATTTGTCAACAAATTTAGTAAGCATTTGGGTTCTTAATTTTAAGGTTACAAGTAAATCATATTGAATGAAGTACTGATTTCAAAAGCCAACACTGTCAGTTTTAGAGATGTTGAGGCTTTTTGGAATCCATGTTATCTAAACAGTTACATTTCTTTCTCTCTGCAGACCACTGGTTTTTTTTTGTTTTTTTTTTTTTACAGGTCTCAAAATTCAGCACAAAGAAGCAATACAGTATTAAGATCTTTGGGGCGGGGGACAACTTACTCCTGATCAAACTGGGCATGGACAGAAGAAAGAAAGTACCCTGAAATACAGAATGCCCAGGTTGAGTTGAATGCTGCCAGGAAATCCGCTTTCTGTTTTATACTCATCTCCAGGACATTCTTAGTCTTGGTAGCAAGCCTTCCCTCTCAAAAATGTGTAGCCCTTTTAAATACGTTAAAAGGTGTTGAGGAATGCATGATGTTATAATATATAGATAAGCTTCATGTGACTAGAAGTATTCTTCTGATCAAGAATACAGTCCTACGCTGGAAGTTGAACGGAATCTGTTCCGGAAACGCATTCGACTTCCAAATCGTTCGGAAACCAAAGTGCAGCTTCTGATTGGCTGCAGAGTGCAGCCAATCAATTGGAAGCCCCGTCGGATGTTTGGGTTCCAAAGTACATACGCAATCAGGAACACTCACTTCCAGGTTTGCAGTGTTTGGGAGCCAAAACGTCCAAGTACCAAGGCGTTCGGAATCCAAGGTACAACTGTAATGATTTTTATGTATTATTAAATAACATGAGCAACATGAATGGTTCAAGCAAGGGTGTTTTAGTTCTGCAACATTTTGAACAGAATTGGCTAACAAATGTGCCTATGGAAACAAAGTTTATGTCTGTACTTTACACTGACTTATATGTGACCATAGGAAAAAATGTGCACTAACATTTATTCTTTCAAAATTGCACTCCCACTTGCTACAAGACTAGCAGTAACTTTGCTGCGTTCCTTGGTAAACCAAGGAAAAAGGAAACTCTTCTAAGTTTGTGAATGATGTGGTGATATAGAGAAGGCTGCCCCTATTTATTTGTTCACATATCAGATTTAGTACAAAGAGCTCACAAGGCCACTGTTCCATTGATATCAATACTGAGCAACTGATGGACTGTGCAGAAAATATCTGAACTAACAGAAAAAGCAGGTTATAAATAAAATAGTAAATTAGGACACCAAGGCTACATTCTATACACATTTAATAGGACTTGCATTTGAATAAACAGGGATGGGATTTTGCTAAAGAACATCCATGTGCCAAATGAGGACAACTGTTGCAGCACAAGGCTACAGCCTTCAAAAGCAAACTTTGAAGCAATCCTTACAACAACCCTGGGAGGTAGGTTAAGAGGCAGTGACTGGCCAAGGGTCGCCGCCCCCCCCCCCCGGTGAGCTTCATGAGCTGAATAGGGGTTTGAACCCTGATCTCCTAAGTCCTAATCTGACACTTTAACTACTACACCACACTGGCTTCCTAGAGTACTTCTGCTATGGGGCAGCTATATAAATTAGGTAGGTAGGTAAATAAATAAATATGGGGAAAGCAAAACGTCAGAGAAGGATCTGAAATATTTTCCTTGAAGCATGAATCTGTCTTATTCTGGATTGTTTGAGATTTGAGACTTTTTTCCTTTAAAACATAAAGCAGTATAGGAATGAAAATATTAACAATAAGAAATCTCATTGCCAAAAAAAGGTGCCTAGACATTCTGTTGTGGCGACCGTAACCTAGGTTTAAGGTGCCATTTGGCGATTAGCTTCTATATCTCTTACACGGCTCCCTTGCCATTTATCCTTACTCTCACTAAAGAAATTGAGATGTACAGGAACTAGTTTTGACACCCCTACAGTGATCACCCACTGGAGTGAATTCATTTGCACAGGATGAAGTAAAGGGGTGCACTGAAGAACATAACCAAGGTGGGGGGCTGCCCCACATCCTCTGTTACCAAGCTATCAAGGATGCAGCCCACTGCTAACTTGATCTGGGGGGGTGGGGATTTATTTCTTAGTATCACTGGCTTCCTATACACAGAGAGGGAGAGACTTACACACACCACCCAAAGCTGAGTCCTCAGCATCATCTCTGGACTCAGGGGTTGGATTAGGAAAGGGGAGGAGGGCCATATCTCAGTAGTACCACTGCTTGCTTTTTATGCAAACCACCCCAAATTCAGCCCTCCTGCGTGAAACCTGAAAAGCTACTATACTCCCAGAGAGGGCAGATGAGTTTTTTTGCTTTTTTAAATGGAATAAAGTAGCTCCCTGAGTTCCTAACTTGAGATCTTGTTTAGAGCTGGGGGGGGGGGGAGAACGACCACCCAGAGCTTCTTTACAGACGGAGGCTAGGCTACCTAGTCAAGGCCAGGATGCGGTTTCGCCCTGGTGGCGCAGATTCCACTCGCACGGGGCGCAAACTCCTCTCTGCCAGCCACCATGCGACGGCCTCGGGGCGGAGCCACAGCGGAACACATGTGCTGCAGCTGCGGCCCAAGGGAGCCCTGGTGGTGGTGGAGGTGGACGGGACCCGCTAGAGCAGAAATCCTCAAACCCCCCCCCCCAAAAAAAAAGAATCGGGGAAAGAGGAGGAAAACCCCCCACTCGCCCACTATTGCAAAACCACTACACCCCCTACGCGGCCAGGCCAAAAAGCGCTGCTTCTTCCTGCTGGGCACCCGAGGCCCAGTCGCACGTGAGGAAGAAGCAAGGCTCGCTGCTGCTTCGGTTTTTTTTTCTAGGGGGGGGGAGACCTCTCCTTTCCTGCCTTCCCCCTCGTTGCCTCCCCGCGAGGGCTGACAGGCCCCCTCCCGTCGGGGGAGGCGAAGGAGGCCCAGCCTTCCCTTCCCGTCCGGCTCCGACCCCCTCCAGCCCTGGGGGGACGGGGCTACCTTGCTGGGCGACGGGCGGCCTCCTCCTGCTGCTCCCGGCGGCGCCCAGGCCAGGCAGGTGCAGGCGGCGCTGAGGTGGGCAGAGGGCACGTACTCGTGGTGCAGGCGGCTGCTGCCCGTCTCCCACACGCGGAGCCGCCCGTCGGGCCCCGACAGAGCCACCAAGCGCCGCCCGCCGGGGGAGAAGGCGCACGGGGCCGCCGCCGCGAAGACCGGCAGCGCGCCGGTGGGGGCCGCCGCCACGGCCGAGGCCTCTTCTCTCGAGCACGCTCCTGCCGCTGACGCCGACGCCATGGCGCTCGCTGGCTCGCTCGCTCGCTCCCTCACTCGAGGCCCGGCCCTCTCTGCTCCCAGCAGGCAAGCGGGCGGCCCCGCGGCAGCCACGTGGTCCGGAACACCCCCCCCCTTCCTCCCCGCGCAGGCGCGCTAGCCTCCACCCGCCTCGCGCGGCTCGGACGCGCTGACGGGGTGCAAGGCGTCTCCTCTCGCCTGGGGAAGCGCGCGCGCAGGCAGGGGCTTCGCTCAGTCGGTCGAGGGGGGGGGGGGCACAGCGGCTTGGCTCCTCCAGCGTGTGGTTCATAGCTGTCCACTTTTCCCTTTTCTTGCAAGGAATAAGGGAATTTCCCTTAAATAAAAGGGAAACGTTGGCAGCTATGGTGTGGTTTGCTCGCAAGCCCGCAGCAGGATCTGTAACGCGGGATCCAATGCTTAGGGGTTGAGCTTGGGAAGCAACTAGTTGTCATGTTTGGCACACCGCTATTCTGCCATAGCGGCCCTTGAGGCACTTCGTCGTCTCCACCCAGTTATTAAAAAAATAATAATCATCATACCGGTTACGCGCCGGCAATGTGGAACAAAGGAAAGCTAGGCGATCGCTATGGCTGACTTGAAGCTGCAACCCGGGAGTAAGCCTCAGTGAGCGCAGTAAAAGACCTCTGGCTAGTTGAAGTCTATTCAAAGGCGACTATGGGATGCGGCGCTCAACTAGCCTCTGAGTAGACATGCCTGAGGCTGTGCTTGTTGCACTTATTTATCCTTCTTCACGTACTCCCGTCTTTCCTCTAAGGAGCTCAGTGACGGAGGAAAAAAACTCCTTTTATCTTCTTCGCACGAGCAGGATAGACATTAATCACATGTGAAGTGGCTGTGTTCTGAAATGGGGGACAAAGGTTCTGCTGCAGAGAACTTTACCTGTTCATGGCAGGGCCCTGCCCTGCTATCTGATTTGGTTGCTACAAACAGATTGGAAATTCTGAACAGTTTCAAAATGGCTAACATGCTCACTGAAACATTCCCCCCCCCCATTCAGGCTTAAAATGGAATTACACCTCCAAAACGAAGAAATGCTGTGCTCCAAACTCTAAAAATACTTGGTTCCCCTGTAACCTTATGGGTGGAATTTTTAATGTCTAACTGGAGTACCAATCACATATTTGAACAGGTTATTTGAAATTAAGATAGCTTTAAAACCAGGCTTTGCTTGTGATTGGGCTTGCCAATCAGAAGGTCGGTGGTTCGAATCCCCGCAATGGGATGAGCTCCCGTTGTTCGGTCCCAGCTCCTGCCCACCTAACAGTTCAAAAGCACGTAGTGCGCTGGCGGGAAGGTAAAACGGTGTTTCCGTGCGCTGCTCTGTTCGCCAGAAGTGGCTTAGTCATGCTGGCCTCATGACCTGGAAACTGTCTGCGAACAAACGCCGGCTCCCTCGGCCTATAGAGCAAGATGAGCGCCGCAACCCCAGAGTCATCCGCGACTGGACCTAATGGTCAGGGTTACCTTTACCTTTTAAAGCCCCTTTTGCATTTAATTTCATATGTTTTTTTCATCTCAGAGGTGTATTCTCCACTTATATTTGCTCTGAATGCTCCAGTTTATCTAAACCAAGTCTTTTACAGTGTTTCATGTGGCTTCTAATTTTGTATTACTTCAATGAGGGACAGCAAAAGGAGCAGCTGCTGTATGGCCATACCAAGTAAGCTATGTTGAAGGACTCAAACTACTTGGACTCATGTCAGATGAAGGAAGGTTGTCTCCACTTGGCTGCTGCCAAGGAGTTTCCGACTCCTATCCTCCACTAGATGAATTCTCACCCATTATTAAGAATAGATTGGTACATCATACCACTAAAAAAAAGTTAATTATTTAGAACAAAAAAGAAACAAAACACAAAAATATTGCTCACAAACTGTTTATATTATCCCCATTGATTTTTGAGCTGCAGTATGTAGTTGACTGAAAAACTTTTTTTATTTTTAATGTATTTTAATTCAATGATCTGTTTTTAAAAAAGCATTGCAAGCACTGCACCATCTCAGTAAGGACACTCCTAGTTCATGCACTTGTCTCTTTGAAGAACTGTTCTTTCCCCTTTAGAAGTATTGATTTAGCTGTATGTCAGTTGATCGAGATTTACAGTGCAATCCAGACATTCACTCCGAAGTCTCACTCTGCTCCAGGTAAGTGTCCGAATAAGTGCGCATAGGCTCGCTGCCGTAAATGATTACTCGATTGACACTTGTGCATTGTGACAACCGTACAGACTCCCCGCCCCTTTCATTAGAAACTTATAATTCTATCATGCTACACCTAATAAGTAGGTATTCTGAGCATCCACAGGAATGCTGAAGAGAGACTGCAGACGCTAGGAGACATGTGGGCAGCCATGTGGCGCTAGATCGGCGCACGGCATTGACGTCACGCTTGCGCTCCCTCTCCCCAAAGGGACTACGATCTCATTGTCCTATAGTAAAACGTCCGCTTTCCATTGGCAGCGGATAAAGTCCTCCATTTGCGGGGCATGAGGGGTATAAAAAATATAAAGTGCAATATCCAGATTGAATAATTAAAATATGTGCATTTATGAATACAGCGGGGGAGTTTAAAGGCTCTCTTCCATTGCGGTGCTTTAAATGAACCATGCCTCCTTTCTTGGGGAGAAAGGGGGGAGGTACAAAAGAAGCCAGGCGACCATGACTTTTTGTTTTCCTGATACGGCAGCTTTGTCTACTAAAGGCAGAAATCGATGAAAATGCAGGAATGAGCCTGTTGAACCTGTGCCGCTCGAAGCTGCCTCGACTTAGAAGACTGCAAGAGTGCCAGTGACAAGCTTCTGTTTGCTGCGGGGGGTTGCTAGCGGTTTTCTCCATTTAAAAAGAAGAAATATGGCAGGGAAAGAGAACGGACCCTTCAAGACCAGCGGACCGAGGTTCAACAGGTACAGCCTTCCCTACCACGGAAACGCAGTAGTGCGCCTCTTCAGTTTTTCTTTTTCAAGGTGGGGGGAAGCACAATCATTTCCTACAACCATTTCCAACCCAGCCTGCTCCGTTTTCCCAATACGCGTGTCCCCCTCTGGCCCCGCCCCTCGAGGAGCCTAATCGGAACCGGAGGTGGGAGCCGCGCGGAGTTCCGTTCGCTTTCTCCGTCCCTTTGACCCCTCCTCGCGCTGTTCAGCCCGGGCGCCTGCAAGGCTCCTACTAGAAACCTACTAGACGTCCGCACTTTCGCCGACGTCCTCGGGATCCACGGTGGCTCCTGCACCGCGGTGCGTAGCGATGCAAGCCGCCCTCCGGCCCGGGGGAACCTGCAGCGGTGCACACCCTGCGGTGGCCGTCGGAGAGACCTAGAGGAGAGGAGGGTCCGCGGGGCGCCTTGTCCAGGAAGAGGCGGCCGTGTATAAAAGCGACGATGAGGTGCTGGCGCCTCGGGAGCCTGCTGGAGGTGCGCGCTTCGAGCTGGGAGAGTCGGGCTGCTCTCGCGGGCAAGCAGCCGCGGCCGCCCTCGGGGGACACGCTGGGCTTCCCTCGGGTGGGCGCTGCAGGTCTCGGGAGCGCCCACCCGAGGGAGCTGCAAGGGGCGCCGCTGCTGCGCGCGGGGATCGGCTCCATAGGCTCGAGCCGCAGAGCGCTTTCTAGCTCCGCCGGGGACAAGGATGGACGGGACGAGCCCGAGGGACCGCCGGCCGGCTCTGCTGCGGCTCCGGGGCCGGCGGTCGCTCGGAGGCGCGCGTGGCACAGGTCGCTCTCTCCCTCGGAGAGGCTGAGCCAGCTGGTCCAGCACGGGGAGCTCCTTTCCCCGCCCGTCGTAGAGGAATCCTCCTCCCCTCCTTTCGCCGACGTCGTTCCCCAGGAGGAACTCCAGCCGGATCGGGACTCTCCCTCCGAGGAGCTCCGGGACGCGCCTTCCAAAAACGCGCCCTTCCAGGTCGGGGATCTGTTCCTAGCGGAGAGCCGACGGAGGCGCGACGCCGAGTTCAAGAAGCTGTGTAAACTCGCCGCCGACGGAGTACTGACTAGCACCTGGGGGGCGGTGAAGTACGCCGACATCGTGGGCAAGCTCCCCGGGCAGATGTTCCGGACGTCCACGGGCCACACCTTCCTGATTCGGAGGCCTTCGCTGGAAGAGTTTGTGTTGCTGATGGAGAGAGGACCCACCATCTCGTATCCCAAGGTGGGAGAGCTTTGCCGCCGCCGCCCCCAAGCTGTCGTTGGACTCCCGCTCCCATCAACCCCAGTCGACGTGGCCAATGGGCAGGGATGGCGGGAGTTGTAATTCCAGGGACAGCCTGGGTTGATCCAGCAATAGCGATGGAGGCGCCTTAAGGGGGAACCTTGGACCACTTTTTCTCCGATGACTCCCGGAATTAAGGTTACTAGTACAGTGTTGCAAAATCTAAGTGATGAATGGGGTTACAGGTCAGATGGCAGGTCCCAGAACAAAGGCCAGTGAGAGAGAGAAACCTGAAACACTGATTGCCCTGGTTTTAGAGCAGTAAATCTGGAGATTTCCTGTCTTAAGCCACCACCACCATTCGGTTCAGAGTCTAAAATTACCTAATAGCCCCACTGTTTGTAGGGTTTACTAAGATATATAAGTGAAACACTTTGAACACTGTAATATAAGTGCTGAGTAGTATTCTTATTTCCCCATAAGTCTTTGTCAGCGGTTATCAATTTGCTTAAAAAGCACAAATTTGCTATAAAGCACAAGGGCTAACCTAAACATTTATGTTCTTTGCTCTTTTAACATGTAGGATATTAATGCAATGCTGCTGCTAATGGACATCAGTCAAGGCGACACAGTGCTGGAAGCGGGTTCTGGGTCTGGTGGTATGAGTTTATTTCTATCACGAGCAGGTAAAATATTGTCTGTTGACAGAATCCCAGCTCTCCCACACATTTTAAGAACACAGGAAGCTGCCTTGTATCGGGTCAGATTGCTTGCCTGCCTAGCCCAATATTGCTTACTCTGACTGGCAGTGGCTTTCCAGGGTTCTTCATCTTATGCTATATGTCCCTTTTCATTGGTATGCTTAGGATTTAAACCCAAAACTTTCTGTATGCAAAACATGTGCTCTATCATTGTCCCCCTTGTCGTTATCATGCCCTGAATTACTCTTGAATTACTCTAATTTATTCAAATTCAGTCCTACGTGCTGGGAACTTTAGCTGCTTTCCAGAAAATGGCAGAGCTCTCATTTCATCACACAGGGCTGAAGTCAGAGGAAATGTTGGCATGTGAGAATGGATGCACTTTGGGGCATAGGAACACTCTTTAGGCACCTTGACACTGACACTTTGGACACTAAATGTGAGAATCAAGCCTTGGTGTACTGTGCCCTCCTTGAAAATTACATCCTGCCTTTCACTAAGAAGTTCAAGGTGCTGTACATTATTATTATTTATTGAATTTATATACTGCCCTGTACCTGGAGGTCTCAAACATGGGGCTATGCCATTTTTTAAAACCACAAACAACACAGGAAAGTGCATTGGACTAAGTGAGTGATTAGTTCAGGGGAGCCAATGTGCTACCTTCCTGGTAGTGTTGGACTGCAGGTCCCGGTCATCACTGCATGCTGGTTGGGGCTGATGGGAGTTGTAATCCAAAAACATCACAAAGGCACCAGGAATAGCTTTCGATTAGCCTTAGGTTGCCCAGTCAGCATCACAGCTGCTTGTAGATTTAATCATGGGCCTTCCTGTCCCAGGGACATGGGTGGCGCTGTGGGTTAAACCACAGAGCCTAGGACTTGCCGATCAGAAGGTCGGTGGTTCGAATCCCCGCGACGGGGTGAGCTCCCGTTGCTCAGTCCCTGCTCCTGCCAACCTAGCAGTTCGAAAGCACATCAAAGTGTAAGTAGATAAATAGGTACCGCTCTGGCAGGAAGGTAAACGGCGTTTCCGTGCGCTGCTCTGGTTCGCCAGAAGCGGCTTAGTCATGCTGGCCACATGACCCGGAAGCTGTACGCCGGCTCCCTCGGCCAATAAAGCGAGATGAACGCCGCAACCCCAGAGTCGGTCACGACTAGACCTAATGGTCAGGGGTCCCTTTACCTTTATCTTCCTGTCCCAGGCCAGGACCAGCACTCTGGTAACTACACCTAGCTATTATCACAAAGTAATTGCATAAATATGCAGACATACTTCTGTGACCAACACAATCTGCTATCCTGAAGTGCAGTTCGTGCCTTGCATTGTTTATTCTGTTATCGTCAGGTTGAGCTTTCCTTTCAGGTGAAGACATCCAAGTCCTCATTCTGGCTTGGAGATCTATAGCAGATATCCACAGTAATGTCTATTAGGTCATATTTGCCTTCCTGTATTAAGAACTCAATTTCTTCTTGCTTGTTTCCCATCCTCTGTGTATTTGTGTAGAAACAACTGAAACCACGAGTCATTCTTCCACACACTGCTGCTTCTGCCCCACTCTGTAGAGAGTCACCTGCCACCACCACACATCTCTTCCTTCTCTGCAGGTGCATAGGAATTTGCCTTATACCAAATTTGCCTTATACTAAATCAGACCCTTGGGCCATATAAGCTCAGTATTCTACTATATACTACAAGGCAGCAGGTCTTGAGGGTTTCGGGCAGGAGCGTTTCTCAGCCCTAACTGGAGATGCCAGGGGTAGAACCCAGGAGCTTCTGCATGCAAAGCAGATGCTCCACCACTGAGCTATGGCCCTTCAGCTAAAGCACATTGCATTGCTGTATGTTACAACTTAAAATTTGGTAGCTCCTGAAAACAGCCAGTGGGGGATAAACAATGACTCAAGTAGGTGAGTGCCATAATAGTATTGCAATTTTATATTGTAAACTGCTCTATGATCCTTGGATCAAAGGCAGTATAGAAATGTTAATAATAATAATAATAATAATAATAATAATAATAATAATGCCCTACTGCCATGTAAGCTTATAGCCCTGTTAGCCATTATGCTCTGAGTGGTTGTAATATTAGGAAATAAGTTATCATATCTGGTAGGCTAGTGTTTCATTTCCTGTGTCATTTATTCAACTTGGCAGAAATGAAGAGAGCAGGAACTAATTTTGGTTCGATTTTATTTGTTTTCAGTTGGGCCACAGGGACGTGTTGTAAGTTATGAAGTCCGGAGAGACCACTACAGAGTGGCAAAAAAGAATTATAAGAGGTGGCGTGATGCATGGAAAATAAGTCATCCTTTAGAGTGGCCAGATAATGTGGATTTCATTAATGAAGACGTTTCAACAGCAGCTGAGGCTTTGAAAAATGTAACATTTGATGCAGTAAGTATCTTTTAAAAAAACAACAACAACAAAGAAACACAACAGGCATCCTGTTTCTGGAATTATCACATCTCCCCCGGAGAAAAGAGAGATATGAGAAAAGTGGATTGATCTTTTTTCAAAGCTAGAAAGCAAGTACTTAGTCATGGTACATTTAGGGAGCAAAAAGCTGATGTAAAAGAAGCCGGTTTAAGTTAAGGTGGTATAAAGTAACACTAGATTCAAACTTTATTCAGCAGTGTTGTTACTGCTGGTCTAATATCCTCATAGATTTGCACAGAAAACACATCTTTTATATTCTCCTTTAAAGTTTTTAAAAACAGAGTAAGTTCTGTTCTCCAACCCAATTCATTCTTTGAAACAATGATTAGAAAAGGCTTCTGTGTTGCCCATAGTTCTCCATTCATAGGCGCCGACTCCATGGGGCCTGAGGGGGCCCGAGCCCCCTCAAAAATTCGTTTGGGGGGGCTCAGCCCCCCCAATAATTTAAGAAAATTATTACCGTAAATTTCGCTCTATAACACGCAGATTTTTTTCTCCTAAAAAGTAAGGGGAAATGTCTGTGCGTGTTATTGAGCGAATGTGTGGTCCCTGGAGCTGACTCCGGAGCGCAGGGGCAAAAATAGGCAAAAATCAGGCAAAAATAAGATCGGGCGGGCGGGCGGAGGGAAGGCGGAAGCTGCTGCTTTCCTGCATTCTGCCTCAGGGTCTTACTGCCCACCCGCTTCTGTTGCTGCGTTTGCTCAAACTCAACAAAGAGCAGGGAATCCCCTGCCCTCCTGGCAAGCAGAGGGTTAAGGAAAGGATCGAGTCCTTCCTTCTAATTCTTTCCTAGTCACACTGCGTGCTGGCTCCAGCCCACCACCTCCTCCTCTCCGTGCTCTAGGGACTCGCAGGTGGGAGAGAGAGAGAGAGGGCTGGCTTGGGGGGACCGGGACTTTTGCCTTCCTTTCCTCCCCCCCACCCCGTTAAACTCCTTCTCTGCATTCTTAGCCAGCTGCTTCTCCGCACACCCCTCTTGTGCTTCTTGTCCCTTCTGTGTTTTTCCTTCCCTCCCCATTTAAAACGTGGTGACAAAGCACGGATCCACATGGATCCTCAGGATTTTTGCATTGGGTCACCCCAAATTCACCATCAGATCACATTACATGTCCATGGCTACAGTCTGTACCAAAAAAATCATGCACCCACTGTTGCCTGGAGCTGCAATGGTGCAAAAACGTGGTTACAAAGCATGGATCCACATGGATCCTCAGGGTTTTTGCATTGGGTCACCCCAAATTCACCATCAGATCACATAGCATGTTCATGGCTACATCTTGCACCCAAAAAATCACACACACACCGTTGCCTAGGGTCACAGTGGTGCAAAAACGTGTTTACAAAGCACGGATCCACATGGATCCTCAGGATTTTTGCATTGGGTCACCCCAAATTCACCATCAGATCACATAGCATGTCCATGGCTACATCTTGCACCAAAAAAATCACGCACCCACTGTTGCCTAGGGTCACAGTGGTGCAAAAACGTGGTTAGAAAGCGGGGACTTCCGGGTTGGCGCCATCGCCGAATGGCGGACTCCCTTCGAGCTCCGGAGGGAGCCTGCTCGGCAGGGTCTGGGTCCTACCGCGCCGGCGACGCGGGGACCCTTAAAAACCATGGGCGCTGAAACCCATGGACATGGTGACTCGGCTGGCACCTTTTGAGCCCCCCCCGACCCGCGAAGGAGCCTTTTTAAAGGCTGCGGAACGGGTGACAGGGGGGGTGGTGGTGCTTTGAGTCCTCCGCTTCCCCTGCCGAGCGAAGCCGCATGCCATTCGACGGAGAGCGCTGACTTCTTCTATTGGAAATTTGGACTTAAAAGCATAACCCGTGAGTAATCGGAACTTGGATTAAAAAAGGCGAGAAATTTTTAAAGAATTTGGAACGAGCGGGGGAGGCGTAAAAAGGAAGTCAGCCCCCCCCCCGTTGTAGAGGAGCTAAAGTAAAAGACTTAACATCTAAGATTGAGCGCAACCCTATTTTGATAAAGTTATGAAATTTCGCGATGGAAAATTATAAGATTGAGCTGGAGGAGAAAAGTGGAATTTAATCAAAAAGCAACCCCCCCCCCCGGAACCTGGGAGCGTTTTAGTTAGAGTGCCGGGAGAAGACAAGGAGAGGTTTTGACAGCTGTCAAAGAGCTGTCAAAGCAGAAGAACAAAAATGAGAACTTTGTTACGAGGACTTTGCCGGTTATATTTGTTACAAATTGGATACAAAATGTTTAAAACAAGGAATAATAAGTTACTTTGACTGGTGGACGTGATCTGGAAGGGAACTGAGTTACTACAATCCACCTAGAGGAGCCGAGGGATATTACAAGTTGTTGACATCGAATTTGACAGAACTTTTTATCTCCTGGGAAACTGCAGAAATGGAACACTATTTTGGCTACAGAGGTTTACACACTAAAGTAGACAATAGACTTATCTATTGAAAAATGGAAGGGACTTGGCATCATGTTTCGTTCCTGAATAACAGAGCCTCTGCAGCGGAATTTAGAAGCTTTTGGAATTAGAACATTTGTGCAGGAAAACAGGAAAAGAAAGAGGAGAGAGATTAACAAGAACAACAAGAATAATAAGAATTGGACAAAGTTGGAAGTGGGAGCATTTGGGACATCCAGATTTGAAAGGTTTAAGAAATAAAATTGGAGTTTTTACTCCCAAGTATATAAAAATCTGGATGGAAAAAATGGGCCTTTTTGAGATAGACTCCTTCCAAGATTGGACATTTAAAATTAAAAAAGACTGGTAAAGGACTATGGTTTAAATAAATGTGGGAGCTCCAGGAAGACATCAGATGTTGATTAATATGGGGAACGCAACCAGGAAAAGGGGGAGGGAAATTTGGAATCCAAAGGGTGTAAAATCATATTTTATTTTATTATATTTTAATCTATTATGTATATTAAAGGGGGGAACGCGCGGAAGGGAATAGGTCGATCTTAGGAGATGGGAAAATATTTTTAAATTGGGTTAATGATAATAAGGTTAAAATTTGGGATAATAAATTGCTGATTTTATTTGTAAGAATTGGAATATAAGAGGGGGAGGGAAGGGGAAGTCCTGGAAAGATGTTACGGAAAATAAGATCTTAAATTTGGATGTTTTGTTTTTTTATATTGTTATAATTGGAAACTCTTAATAAATATTATTTAAAAAAAAAGAAAGCACGGATCCACATGGATCCTCAGGATTTTTGCATTGGGTCACCCCAAATTCACCATCAGATCGCATAGCATGTCCATGGCTACATCTTGCACCAAAAAAATCACGCACCCACTGTTGCCTAGGGTCACAGTGGTGCAAAAACGTGGTTACAAAGCATGGATCCACATGGATCCTCAGGATTTTTGCATTGGGCTACTCCAAACTCACTGTCAGATATTAAAAATCTTTATAAAATAGAGAATTAAATACATACAGAATGTTAAATTTTCAATTTTGAAATATTAGTACTAGTTTAGTAGTGTATTTCTATATTACTATAGTACTGTAATTGTTATTTTCAAATACTTAAATATTTTTAGGGTGTAAGACCCAATTAAAGCCCGTTATTTACATACAGTATTACAGTATTTACATACAGTATTAGGCATACTGTATTAACTTTATTAACTGTATTAAAGCATTAACTTTGAGATATTATTTTTATTTAATGAACCCTCAGCCTTATTCAAAGTAAGCTTAAATTAGCTATTTCACTTATTAATCAAAGTGCTATTACTGTGCGACAGCAATATTTTATGTTTTATTCTTTTAATGATAGTTTAGGATTTATTTAAATATAATTTCAGTCTTTTCAGAGCTATATATTCACTGCTCTGTAATAGTCTATAAGCATAATTGTTACTGTAAATTAAATTAGCTTTTTACGAAAATACCGTGCGTGTTTATGTTTTGTTTCTTTTTTCAAAGCCAAAAAGTGTTTCAGGCTTGTCGAGTTTCCCGGAGTGTGGAGTTATAGAGAGTCGAGTTTTCGGGGTTCTAATGTTGATCATATGACTCTAAAATACTTTAAAAAAACTTTAAAACTCACTAATTTTCATCTAAAATTTAGAAAACTTCCCGGGGCAGGACCCCGGTATAGGCCCCCCCAATATTTTTTATAAGTCGGCGCCCCTGTCTCCATTAGAAAGAAACTTGTGAGAGTTTTTGATTGAAATCCTGATAATTTCTGCTTCAGTTTTTAGCTGTGTTTTTTGGTGGTGGTGGGAGGGCAGTTACTTCTAGTGAGTACAGAGAAGGTATATAGAGATTTCAGTGTTTGCTGGAAGGCAAATAAAAATAATAATATTATTACTGTTAGTATTAATGCTGTTTTGTATTATTGCAACTCACCATGACTTTTCCATTACCCTGATCACTTTCTTTTCACCTTTTAATATAATTTATCCAAATTAATATTCTAATATCCTCATAGATTTGCACAGAAAACACATCCTTTATATTCTCCTTTAAAGTTTTTTAAAATGTGTGTTTCTTCCATAGATAGCTTTGGATATGCTTGTGCCCCAGAACGTTTTATCTGTGGTTATCCCAAATCTTAAAATGGGGGGCGTTTGTGCAGTATACCTTGCAAAGTAAGTATTGATCCTGCCCATTTACATGCTCCTTTCTGCTACATGGAGTGATAGCTTCATTAAACTTGCAATGGCTTCGTGCAGTTTGTTTATAAATGGTCTTAAAGATTATTTTAAAGTACATTTATCCTAACTTCAGATTTCCAAAAAGCTATAATAACTGACAGACACAATTATCTTGGTCCGATATACTGTTATTTATAGTGGACTGAGACTGAACCCTCCTCCTTGTCCTCCCTCCTTTTCCTATCTCCCTTTGCATATCAAGCTTCAATGAAAAGAATGTGGTTTATTAAAACAGCTTCCTGTAGCATCCAAACTGGGGAAACTGTGACTTAACAAACTGCAATATATTCCTCTAAGCCAGGCACCCAAGAAGGGAAAATACAGATCTAAGGCTCTTCGTTAAAGTTGTTTTGACTGAAATCATTGCATCTGATCTGGTTTTAGTATAAATGTTATTGTAATAGACTTTTGATATGCTGCCTTGTGTGCTTCTAAGTTGAAGAGGAAAGGCAAAATATTAATGTTTAGATAGCACTGGGGCTAGTCAGTTACATCATCAGTGTGTCCTAGTTCCTAATAAGTGATAACTGATGGCTGTTTGTCATGTTTTATAGTTTCGTTGCTCTTTGGGATAAACGGACTTGTAGTTCAGGCAAGAGAGCTAGTTTAGTAAAAACGTTTGGGCTGGCTACAGTCAAATTTAAATATAGCTCTTTAACCAAGTGAAATACTGCAGTCCTATGCACACTTACTTGGAAGTGGGACTAACCTCTGAGTGAATAGGCATAGGATAGGTTTACAACACAGTGGTACCTCTGGTTACGTACTTAACTCATTCCGGAGGTCCGTTCTTAACCTGAAACTGTTCCTAACCTGAAGCACCACTTTAGCTAATGGGGCCTCCCGCTGCTGCCACGCTGTCATTTCTGTTCTCATCCTGAAGCAAAGTTCTTAACCCGAGGTATTATTTCTGGGTTAGCGGAGTCTGTAACCTGAAGCGTATGTAACCCGAGGTACCACTGTACAAACTATTATATTTTATACATTTATGCATGTGTGTAGATTTATTCACTGGCAATATATATTATTTGAATTCTTCTAAAAGTATCACCCAGGTTATTGATCTGGTGGAAGCCATCCGGACCAGCAAGATAAACCTTTTTTGTGAGAGGATAGTTGAGGTGACACACAGAGATTGGATAGTACTCCCAGCTTCCTGGAAAATTGGTGGCGTTTTCCACAATATGAAATCCAATCAGAACAAGAACAATGAATTAGTTTGCCATGATGAAAATGAGGAGACTCCTGCTGAACAGAACAATGAAGATGATGGTATGGACCAAGTTCTAATGAGATCTTATTTTGTGGCAGTCACTAGAATGTTGCAGTCCCACATGCTGTGTCGAGATGTGAACCTTCATGCAAAATGCAGCCTGAGCTGACCACCAGCAGACTCTTGCTGGGTACGCAATATGCTACTGTACTTTTGTCCGTAAGGGCCTGGCATTGGATTCTTCTTGATGATGGTGATATTCAGTGTTGAGCAAGTGAAATTTCCCTTCCTCTCCTCTGTCCTGCAGCCTCTATGGGGCCCCCCAAATTTGCTCCAGGAAATCACCAGGATCTCTGGCGCATATCTGGGGGGGCTGCAGAAAGGAGGAGAGTAGAAATCTGTTTCACTCGTGAATGGGCACAACTGAATATTGTCCATTGAGATTTCTAGCCTACCTTTCTAGTACCTTTACCACTACTGTATTGTCTCTGAGGAGTGAGGACATACGAGAGAGCAAATATCTATCTAGAGAAAAGAAATAGAGAAGGGGTTTTCCAGAAGTGGGAGGGAGAGGAACAACAAATGGGTTCAACGTGGAAAAGAATGTCCTGAGGTAGAATTATTTAAAGCAGAAATTGGAATTAAGAGTGTTGCACAACAACTTTCTAAATTTTATTTTAACAGCTCTCATTTCTGATGAGACAAAACCACCATATATTGCTAGACCTTACCCTTGGCAAGTGGGGCACACAGGTAAGAATGGCTTGGCAAATATTTTATAAGATATACATTTATTACTACTATTTTTTCATAAGCACTATTACTTTTTCAAAGAAAAATGGAATTAATGAATAAATACTTATGCTTTCTGGCTACTTATGTGTTGTATCACTAATGCTGATGTTTTATTTTCCTTCCAAACTAGCCTTTCTTGTCAAGCTGCGGAAATTTAACCCGGCATATCCAAATACTACTTCAAATGGTATATGCTGATTTGAAGATTGCACTTCACCAGGATTTAAATTGTAAATTATATCATTGTTGTTTATGCAATTTAGGAATCCACAACTTTGATTTATGTTGACAATATTTTTGATACTAAAAGTTTCAGCAAAATATAAAACTTAAAGGAATAAATCATATATTGTGAAATGTATTTCATTCAGACAATTAATTGTGCTTCCTGATAATTTCTTAAGTTGTTGGCTGAAGTGTGGTTTTTTATTCTTCATTTCCAGTAAACCAGTCCATGGCTTTATCTTGACACGTGCAGCTACTTTTT
Organism: Podarcis erhardii; assembly: GCF_964252035.2. NCBI lineage: Eukaryota > Metazoa > Chordata > Lepidosauria > Squamata > Lacertidae > Podarcis > Podarcis erhardii. The sequence continues at coordinate 90,071,088 of NC_138507.1, read as the reverse complement.
CTTCCTTTGTTGGGTAGGTGTTTGCAATCTATGAAAAATTAGGGAAGAAATTCACATTGAATGCATATGGGATTACAGTGCAGTTTGTCCCAGGTAACGTGACGTGCTTATTGTGTTCTATAGGATGGGTTACACCTATAGGAGCAATGGATAATTAATGTAGGATGAAAAATATCTGTTCTCCATCTATAAAAAATAAAAAGTTGTAAAGTGGCTTGCCAATGAAATGCTACGCTTGTTCGGGAGCTATCTGTTGTTCTTCCCTACAGCTGGGTAATTGAATCCTTACTTAGTAACTGCTGTATTGCCCCACATACTCACTGTGAGTGACAGGTGCTACTTCATTGCCAACTGCTGAGTTCATCCCATCATTTGTACATAAAGAACTGACAAATCAGGATCCTCTTACAGCAATGCTTTTATACTAACAACAGAAGGTGTCACCCTACATTTGTTTAGCACTATAAACATAAATCTGAATTAAAGGAGTCACCAAGAAGTCAACGAGGAGTGTAGAATTGCTATCTTAGAACTAGAGGGGATCGCTTTAAAGCTAAAAGGTGATCACTTTTGATAAGACACTGCTTGATTACTCCATGTAATACCACATATCTTACCAAGCAGGTAGGTTCCAGGGACAGTGTTCATCATTTTTTTTTTATTTTAAAAAAGTATATCCAGAAAAAACACACATGCTTTTAACATTTCTTTTCACTTTCCCAGCACTAATGTTTGTAGAAGAGTCAGTTTCGCTTTTAATTGAACTTACAAAACTCAGCTCATATTTGATGTAATTTGCTGGAAAACTGACTTGAGTGGCTTTGAGAAGGGGCTATAAAGTAGCTAGGCTTAGATTTTTCTTGTAGTTCATTTTACAAAATCTATCATTAACCAAATTCACAATTTAGAAGGGAAGGGAAGCATTCTATAAATGACTGAGAAGGAGAGATAGAACAATCATAAGGACCAGGGACAGAGAGAAGCTTCCATCCAGGAAAATGCTGGAATGCGAACACCACCACCAAAGGATGCAGGTGTGAGCAAAACATTATGCCCAGAACTGTGATTTATGCACATGTTGCACATATGACAATGGCCTTTCTCTGTCAAGGAGGCTGTAAGTAACTATGACCCACCTATGAGGCTTAAAGGATGTAGATTCAGCCTATACACCAATAGCAATAACATTGCTGAGAATATTGAGTATACCTAAGCAAGTTTCATTAAATCAAGGGTATTGACTTCTGAGTGACACAGCTAAGGTTGGGCTGTGAAGGTAGCATAAATAAAGTCACTTCAGCATTTACCATACCATACCTTGTGAATAGCAGTACAGAGATGGCTCAGGTATTTTACCAGCTGGAAGAGAGTCATGCAATCCCTGAGGTATATGTTGTTCCATCATTTCCAGTGTGCCATTGGAGGAAGAGGAGGATAATCCCAGACGTATGTATCTTGTCTTTTTTCCACAAAGCAAACAGTCTGTAGGTGTGGCATTGGGTCCTCGAGGAAACTGTACTCCATCTCTGCTATTGTTTCTTGTAGCTCCACTATGATGAATAGAACGCTCCCGCTGCCATATATAATGTGTTGAAGCTATAGCCATTACCTATGTTTAAAAAACCAAAAAAACTGAAATGGAACTGTTATCAGAACAAGCAAATAATGCATAAAAATCACAAAGGATCATTAGTTGGTGTTGTTAGCTTTCTTAATTGCTAGTAAAACAGTTACAGAGCAGGGAGCAGGAATGAGCTGCTATTTATTGGACTTCTTTTTAAGATCCTGAACAAACCACTTTTCCACTCCTGGGAATGTTAATTAACTTAGAACAAAAACACATTTTTTTCATTTACTAACAGCTATTCAGATATACAAAAGACTAATAAATTACACATAATTAAAGTTGTTAATTTTTTCAAATTTTGATTATCTATTTTAATACATGTATAAACAATGTGCGACTTGATAATGTAACATTTGAGAGATAATACTAATACATTAGTATTTTAGCATTTTTACATACACATTTGGTTCGTCATTTAACTTCCATGAAAATGAAACGCAGCTCCTGTCTTGAACTGTGGGGAAAGCAGACTACTGTACTACTTTATATCCAAAAAAACCCGTGAACTATTCTGTAACAGAAAATCTCATTTGAGATAGTGAAGCTTCTAAGTCTATGGCTTCGGGTTTATGCATGAAGGAAGAAGATTTAAGGCTTCTATCCCTTGTTCATTCTTTTATTGTTTCGTCCAAACTTGGGAAACATGGGTTTAAAACCAGTAAATTTGAATCTCTCTTTGCATATAAAGAGGATAGGGGGAGCATGTGAACTCAAGGTCCATGATTGTAAGAATAAACTACAGTTTGTCATTGCATCTGTACTAGGCCAATTTCTTAGTGGTGAAATTAGTTTTATGATGGGTAAAGCAGACAGGCAAAAGAACAGGCCTGCTGATCAAAGGCCTATTTGGTCTAGCATCCTGTTTCCCACACTGGCCAGCTAGGTACCTCTGGGAAATTCACAGAGAACCCCAAATACTGTAACTTTTCTTTGTAGGGGATCTGATGCATTGCAATTACCTCAGTTGGTACTATGAAAGTCTCCATTCTATGGTTTTATTTTAATTTTCTCCCATTTTCCTGAGTAAAAATCAGGAAGTTTTTTTTTGTAAATGTGTTTACCATTGCCCTGCCCCAAACTAATTTTTTTATTCACAATCCTGATTATTCTACTAAGTAGCAACCCTTTTCACCTCAGTTTGATGGTAATCCATTAATGGGAAAGCTGGCTGTACGGTACCATAAAGGTCTTTATCGTGAAGAAAAACAGCATTAGCATTTCCTTACCAATGGTCTGACTATATCCTTAATTCACATTAGTAATAAAAGCAAAGTATGCTGTTTGATAACTGCTTTCTTGCACTTTGCATAGTTAGCCAAAAGTAAGTTCACTGATTCTAAAGGTGCTTACTCCCAAATAAGTGTGAATACAACTGCAGACTTGGTCAATTTTAATGTATTTTTTTCTGTTTAATTTACCAGTGTAAACATTCTCTATGAATGGTTTCATATTTTCCAATAATTACTAATGTCATTATTTCTGATAAGGGCTTTGTCTGAAGGTAAATAATTTGTTGGAATGTTTTGAAAGCAAAGTATCAATCAGCAGTTAAATTGAGCCACTCATTATAACTGGGTGGATAATGTTTACAAACAGTTCCTTTATATAGCTTGGTAAAAAAACAGAAAGAGGCTTTTTACAAAACAGAATCTGCCTATTAAAATTCATTTGCTCTTTCTTGATGCATATAAAATATACCCGCCTTACCTCCTCACAGCAGCGTCTGCTTACAATAGCCCTATAATCCATCTTGCTCCAGAGTTCATCCCTTCGAATTAAGAAATCAGGGAAAAGCTTTCTCCAGGATTTTCCTAAAGCCCATGGGAAAATCTCATATTTTGACTCTTCATCATCTTCTTCAACTGTATTTGCCAGGTACCTACAATGATGAGGACTATGACTCACTTAAATATGGTTTTGATCTCATTTGTATACGTACTGCTAAGTCGATTCTCCCTCCTCCTTTTCTTTGGAATTATATACATTCCAAAGTGCTGAAAGTAATTTAGTTTGGACAAATGTTACCAAATGATTTTTCACCAGATGAAAAGATAGGCACACAATTAAGAATGCTGAAAATCTCAAGTTTAGCATACAGAAAGCATGTTTCTACTTCTTAAAAGGTTTGAAAGTGTGTGGGCAGTGCTTAATGAAGTATCATAAACCAGAGTGTATGCAGAATATCATTTTTTCTATTATGCAGTGGGCGGGATTCTTGTCCCTCATGGCTAACAGAAACAGAGCAAATGAGGCAAATCAAAAGAATACAAGAAAATTGCCAATTTTGCATAATTTATACAGGTCAGCCTCTCTCAGCATAGAATTTCAAATTACCATGGTAGAGAATTTTGATACACATTTTTTTTAGCATGGATCAGAGGCTTGCCAAAAGTTTAAAACACTGAATTGTGAACAGCTCAATGAAAATAATGAGTGAACATTTAGGAAGGTGTTTTGTTTGGACTATTTTGTACACATATCAGGACAGTAATTGCATGCAACGTATAATGTTTTATATAGCTATAACATATGGCTTTATACATTGGGGAACATATGTGTTTGCAATATAAAACAAAACTCCAAGCAAATCTATTGAACATGAAATGTAAACTTTGCTGGAAACTTGCAAAGATTTCCTGGAGATCTCATGCCTTTTTTCTTGATGTAATATTTCCACAACATGGTTGAGCAGCATGACTGCTATGGTTGTAAAATTTCAGTTTTATTGATTCAAAAATGTTCAAGTATTAAATAATATTACATACATACATACTTTTATGTGCATGCCACATTTCCACAGTTCAAACCATGCTCAAGGAAGCTTACTATATGAAAAAATACATAACTACAACATAACAAAAGTAGTCATAAACAATAAATAATTTAAAAAAATCCCAACCAAAGCAAACCATTTCAACATATGTAAATCACAACAATATCTAAAATAAAGATTTAAAAAACCCAACAGCAACAATCCATGGCAACCAAACTCTCCAAACAACACCCCAGCTGAAGAGTCTAGTCTTACATTAACTTACGTTCATCATATTCTCATTAATTTCAGTAGGAAGTACAGGTGAATGCAGTTTCATTGTTAAACTGCCCAGAATGAACCTTTTGAAATCTATCTGCATCACTCAAACTCAGGACACAAGGGAGAAACATGCTAAGAGGAAGGCACACTTGGCAAATCCACACCACGATCAACTCCCGCCCAGAAACCTATGTCCCCACTGTGGAAGGACGTGTGGATCCAGAATTGGCCTCCACAGTCATTTACGGACTCATTGTTTAAACCGTGTTTATGGAAGACAATCTTACTCGGCTACGAGTGATCGCCAAAGTAGAAGCATAGGGGATACATTCAAAGGTGGCACCTGGGAAATAAAAGCCCAGTTGATTCTTATGAAGGCTTTGTGCTGTGGTGGGCTTTTCTCCCTCAGCAGCCTTTATTGGGCAGGATGGGGCGGAGCTTTTCAAATAAGGAGGATGCTTTGGGAGACAAAAGTCTTTATCTGCAGAAATCAATGACAGTTTAACAACTAATAAACTAGGTTCAACAGGTAATTTAACACCATAGTTTTGGCACCTGCGTATTAATCTCCAACATGCTATAAACCTTCAAGAGTCAAGACCCCATCCTAAATAAGTAATTGATGGTACACTAAGGTTTATTTCTAACTTCACTGTTATCTCAAATACTAAACTCTTAAGAAACCTCTGACACATTTTAATTGTAATCATAATATTTGGAAAATACTTACAGAGCTACAAAGAAATTAAGCCTGGTGTGTTCGTTTATACTGTAGCCAGCTCGCTTGAAATAAACAAAAGTCATTGCCAAAAGGTACTGTTGGAAAAGGTAAAATATCAATTTCTGGCTATTATTTTTTCTTAAAATGACTTAACATTTCCCTAAAAAATATTTTCACCAGTAGGGAAAAGCATATACTTCATTTTCATTAATTGAATCTGGCATTAACAGTATGGTCCTCATATTTTAGCTGCAATATGTGCAGTGAAAGCGGGATTGTGAGCATAACAAGAAGTAGAAAATACATAGTTGTATCCTCTGACAAGGAGGCAGAATGGCGAGCCAAAGTCTGTGAATGGCTTCTTAACAAGGGGAAATAGGTCTTTCCTTCAAAAACATTTTCTAGTACACCTTGTATTCCATACATCTGACCAGAAAAACAGCAGAGATTCATGAAGCTCACAGTCTCAGCAGATTAAGTGTGATCAAACATTTTTGGAAGCAGAGTTTTTAAAAATGCCTTGCTCATCTAGGAAGCTGGCCCCACTGAATTCATTTGGAGCTTCCTAGTAAACAATTTTATTTAATCAAAAAAGCTTTAAGTGAATAATGTTGTTTAAAACAACAGCATAGGTATTAAGATAAATGGAACATGAGGTTAATCTGAAACAAATGTTTCAAAGGACAGCCTGCATATTATATATGAACTGGAACCCAGCCTCTGGAGCTTCTAATTTTGGCTGCCACAGACTGGAAAAACAGGGACTTATAGTTGCATTTGCAAGATATGTACAGTTCAGAGGGCCACAATGGGTGGTATTCAATGATTCCCCTTTCTCTTCCGCATGTGCCCTACACCATCCGCAAATCTGCTCTGGAGGATTGGAGGAACTCCCAGAACAAAATAGAGAGCATGTGAAGAGATGATAAAGGGAGGTCATTCCATTGCGCAGGAAGAAGTTATGCTGAGGAAATGATTTGCTGAGCACAAGACTGAATACAACCCCAAATGCGCTGGCCTGTAATTGAAACAAAATCCTCAATTTCCTCACCCTTAAAGTTTCACAGACTTTCAAGACAACACCCAGTTTTACCTTGTCTGAAATTTTACAGCAACAATCCATCCACAAGAAATCTTGAATCAAGTCATCATCTGTAAAATAAGCCAGCTGTGACATACACAATTATATGCAACGCTCAAGAAGCATTAATTCAAGACAAACCTTTAACAAATTACAGTGGTACCTTGGGTTACATACGCTTCAGGTTACATACGCTTCAGGTTACAGACTCGGCTAACCCAGAAATAGTGCTTCAGGTTAAGATCTTTGCTTCAGGATGAGAACAGAAATCGTGCTCCGGCGGCGTGGCAGCAGCAGGAGGCCCCATTAGGTAAAGTGGTGCTTCAGGTTAAGAACAGTTTCACGTTAAGAACGGACCTCCGGAAGGAATTAAGTACTTAACCCGAGGTACCACTGTAAAATAATTTGCTCTTCCCCTTCCAGGCAAAGCAGAACTGTTTCTCACTACTGACCTAGAGAATTACTTGCCAGAACATTTGAGTGCAGAGGTTATTCTGACCAGGCTGCTTCCAGATGGGAGTTTATTGTGTGATGGGTACTCCTCATGTATGCAAGTTTTTTATATCATAGCAACATATCAGCACATATTTAGTCTAAATTTACCGTACCTTTCTGGGGAAAATCCAATAAGTTGTTTTTTTTAAATCCAATGACTTATTTGTGTTATTACAATATTTAGACCCCATCTGGAGGCATATTAAATTAACAGATTCAATAGAAGCACTCTCTCCATTCTCTAATGGCGATTTTGTGCACCCTCCCCTGCTGTGCCCTAGGCTCCCCCTAAATGTTCTCTGAAGGGTTCCCCAACCCCAGATTTAGAAAGGGGTCACTCTGCAGTGCAAGGGGTACAATTGCGTGCCAAAAATGGTCTCATCATCATTCCACTGACTTTTTCTTCCATCTACAAAGACATCTGTAGGCAATCACCACTGGATACTACCCAAATAGTCTAGTTTATAGTACATTATGTATGCCAGTATCTCATGATGACCATCACGATGTAGTGAAGTCAGTCTTGAGTATGGCTCAGTAAGATACAGTTTTAAGTTCCCATATACCCCTTCTAGCTTATAGGGTAATTTCAGGTTAGTCTTGACGAAATGTCTCACATAAAGGCATTCTGGACACAACTGCTTTTGAATGTGAAGTTCTACACACATATACTTGGTGCATTTTACAAAATGATTTATAAAGGAACCTACCAAATAGCTTAAAGAAAGCTGTCATTTCCTGACGCTGAATTACAAGACATGAACCTTTGGGCCGTTTTGGCTTCTTATTATTAATGTTTTCCCCATAGGTCTCCTGGCTATCTTTAAATTTCGGTCGTTTAAGGCTAAGAGCTTTTTTTTGCTGATAAGATCTGGATGCACTTGATTTTATACGAACAGTGACACTGGGAGGTGTCTGACAGCAGCTCTGATTATGTTTCATTTTTCTAGATGAAGTTACCTGTTAAAATAAAAATTAAATTATTAGCTGAATTGATAATGCATGAGAGGCATTAATCTCTCTTCTCCAGTTTTACTTTCAGTATTATGAGAAATTTTATTTAATAGATTTTTATATTCTTTCCCATTAATTTTTATATTACTTCCTGCAAGTTGTGCTATGTAATAGTACTGTACAGGCATTAGCGCCACTTTCCCAAGCACTTGCTATCAACAACTTTGCGGGTGTCAGGAATTTTACTTTCTGCAATATGGCAACCCTAAGATAGTGTAAATGGTACTATTTCATTCTTACAACCAGGCCTTGCATCCCTTTTGATGTCACATGCTTCCCTTTTCTACCTATAGAGGGAATGCCTTTAAAATATTTTTATTTCTTACAACCAGCACCCATGACAGTTTGTGAGGTTAAGTATGGAACCTGTGCACTTGGCAATTTGCCTTCTTTTCTTTACGGAGTTTCTCCTTTCTGCTTCACTCTACTCTGCCCCAGCCCCTTTTGCAAACCTACACAGCAAATAAATATGGAGTGGCCATAACCGACAGATCAGAACAAGGTCCGATTGTTCCTGGGCAGAGTCACGAGAGTAGTCTAAATTGAGTGAAAATGAATCTCCATGTTTATTGGATGGAATCTAAATATTCACATTTGAAAAGTGATTAAATCGGTTATTCACACACTGCAAAAATGTCACATAACAGCGACTCCTGAAAGCAATATCACGACATGCGAAACTGGTAAACATGAACCATAGCATTTGAATCTATTACTCCTGTGAGTCGTCCCCCACCCCCCACCTTGCACACTTCTCCCTTAGATTTCTAAGGACTGGTAAAAGGGGAGGAATTTCAGCTTGCCTGACTCAATTGAGGTGTTCCTGCCCAAATATAACTTTTTCCCACCCACATACCCTTTCGTGTGATGGAGCCGGACATTCCTTGTCAGTGTGCAGCAGGAGTCTGTATCTCTCACTCCTTGTACTAGTTATCAGTGCTGGGGATTATCAGGGAAATTCATCATTATTATTTTCACCATTGCCTCCCCCCTGGAAAAAAAACCACACCCCTCTATCTGAAAAGTTCAAAACTTGGTTGCCCTCCTCCCTTCCAAAAACAAATGTTTGGAAAGCTTAGAAACGAGGAAGTGGTATAGGCACAGGTGTCTGTCAACAGCACAAACAGAGCCTCACATGGAGATAAAAATCCTCCCAGGGAGATCTCCACCCTTTCTGTACAACATCCCTTAATGGTGCTCCAACAGAGAACTGCATGAGTAGAAGTGGGAAAATGGCAGCGATTTGTATAGTGGCCTTACCATTTTATATGAACCAGCTCCATTCGACCTTTTGGACCTTTCAGCAGGGGTAGGGGTGGGGAGGAATAAAAGGGGGGGGGAGAGCCGTGTTATGTAAGCCACCTGCAAACTCATATTATTATGATTATATTTAAAATGGCTGCCAGGAGCTGTGAGGATAGTGATAGCGGTCATGTTTTTGGGGGGTTTTTTTACAAAAGCAAAACCACCCACAAACATCCTTTCATATAAAGGACATATCAAAAGTGTTACCTTGTATCCTTCAGTGCTTATAAGTACTTCTGTGGATTCAATGCCCTCCTTTTTTGAGGGTATATGTTTTGCTTCTTTTATTTATTTTCAGGAGCAGGATCCTTTGGCCCAGAGGGTGGAGCTAGACACAGCTCTCTCCCTCTGGCCGAAGGCTATCAGTGCCATTTATAAAGCAGCATCACTGCAGAATTTCCTCTACAAGAAACTTGTTGTATGTTGTGCTTGTTTGAAGAAGCCCTATCTGCTGTAATAAATAAAAGATTATCCCTGCTGCCACCTTGCTGCTTCTGCTGCTGCGGTTGACGGAGGCAGCAATGCTGTGAAGGGACAGAAAGTACTTAAGAGCGGCCTGTTGCTCCCTGAAAAGAAGCAGTATCATTGTGGCATTCCCAAGAGAACTATCCAGATTTGTCATAGACAAAGGATTGACAAAGTCAGTCCAGGCCTTTTGTTTCCCTTCATGAAAATCCGTGCGCCAAAGACTGAACTAGGATTTGCGGCTAGTGGCACCCGGAAACATGAGCTATCAGGAAAGCGCGACAATTACCTCAGGTTATATGCAACCTGCATGGGGAAAGAAAACAGGCTGGATCACAACCTCTCGCCACCAATCAAAAAATCTCCTCACACTGACATTTTCATTTGCCGTAAGAAACGATCTCAGCATCACCCAGGGCAAGGAGCCACCCCCACTACATCCAATCAGGACGCAGGCACAAGAAGCCTTGGCCAATTAAAACGCAAGGGACTGAACAGTCCGCTCTGGTAAGCAAAGGATGCCCTAAAGCGCTAGGCCAGAGGGTGAAAAGGCACCAGCCAATCAGGGGGAAGCGAGCCTTGTTGCTAAGACTCTCAAAAGCTTCCCTTTTGAAGACACGTGAGTGAGGAAGTCTGGAAATCACACAGAGCCATCCTACTGATATGTAATAAATGTGCTGTTGTTTTTTACTTGAAGTATTTACAGGCTACCTTTCAGGTCATCCCCTCTCAAGATGGCTTCCAGCATATAAACTTAGAATGTATATAACAGTAATCAGCAATGACCCTAAAACACTGTAACTACAACATTAAGAATAGAATTCCAAAAACCACAATGTCATTAGCCCAGCAGCATTCTACTCTGTTTTATAGGGTATTTATGTATATGTACTTCATTGTAAGTCACTTGGAGACCTGTTAGTTGACAATAAATTAATAAATTAAAAAATTGTCCAGTAGCACCTTAGAGACCAACTAAGTTTGTTCTGAGTATAAGCATGTACACTACTTCAGATATGCATGTACATGAAAGCTTATACCCAGAATAAACTTAGTTAGTCTCTAAGGTGCTACTGGACAATTTTTTTTATTATTATTTCGACTGCGTCAGACCAACACAGCTACCTCCCTGAATGTTTGTTGACAAGCGACTAATAAATTTAATATGTAAATAATCCACACCAGTAATGACAACACAAGAAGAAAACACAGTAGAAAAAATGATTGCAGATAAAATAGTTAAAACCAGATTATCTAGGGTTTCCATTTTTCAAAAAGTGAAGATCTGGACACAAAAGTTGTTGAGCTTTTCTTGCAAAATCTCAAAGGAAAAAATGAAGTTTTTGAGCTATTTTTAATTAAATTCTCAAAAATCTACACTTCCGAAATGGGCTGCCATACGTCCGGATTTTCCCGGACATTACAGCAATTTCTGCCCAGACACAGTTTCCAACAACTGAATCCTGGCTATGTCCAGGAAATTCTGGACATATGGCAACCCAAATATTATCTGAAGTCTCATACACAGAAAGAGGATGAATGCAAAGGAAATTTAAGAAAGTTTGTTCATCAACTAAAAAACAAAACAAAACCCTTCCTTCTGCCTATTGCGGTGGTTCGCTTGGTCCATAGGACTCATAGAGGCAGTGAATGTATCTGTTCCTTGGTTTTCCTGGACTGATGAAGTCTAGCAAAGAACTAACTGGCTCTAAAGCAAAAGAAAGGTTGTTGTGTATATGGAGAATGGGGAACGATTCCAAAGCTGATTGTGTGAGACATACTATGGAATGTAGGAATTTGACCACAAAAGTAGCACAGTATGTAAAATGTATCTTCCACAGCAGCTAGACTCTCATATTTTAAAATGTAAAAATAGAGAAGCTATGTTTTGTGGCTAATCTCTGATCATAATAAAGATTGATTGATTGATTGATTGATTGATTGATTGGAGGTGCACCGAGAGAGAAGGAGGGAGGGAGGAGAGATCTGAGAAGGGTTTGGAGTGATAGAAAAAGCCCAAGGGGTCAAACTTATGGTGTCTGGAGTGGTATCCCTGCGGGATTGGGATTTTGCAGATTCCCCTCTCCACTGGCATGGGTTAAGCACTCTTTTCACTCTACATGGTCATTTCTCTGTTTAAAGTACTGTACCTCCCAAGCTGCTATTACTTAGAGAGAGAAAACAGCTGCCAACATTTTAATGCACTCATATATGTAATGTGTAGTTTGTCTCAAACTGATCTATTACTGAATGTGTATTTCTCTCTAGTTTGTAGAATTCAATAGACTAAATAAATAGAAATAAAGATCTTAGCGGTGAACTTTAGACACAGATAGGTAGCCGTGTTGGTCTGCCATAGTCAAAACAAAATAAAAAAAATCCTTCCAGTGGCATCTTAAAGACCAACTAAGTTAGTTCTAGGTATGAGCTTTCGTGTGCATGCACACTTCTTCAGATACACAGTGTATCTGAAGAAGTGTGCATGCACACGAAAGCTCATACCTAGAACTAACTTAGTTGGTCTTTAAGGTGCTACTGGAAGGAATTTTTTTATTTTGTTTGAACTTTAGACAGCTGTACGCCAGGGGGCACTATTAGACCACAGTCAACATTGAAGGCAAGCCTTGATAGTTCAGCTGTTTTCACAGATCAAACTAGGTGGACTGAAACTTAACTCCATTTCCCTTTAACGCAAGTGTATTGAGGCCCTGATTCCAAACAAACCAAGGACACTTCCAGGCTATCTATCTCTCTATGTCTCCTCTCTCTCTCTCTCTCTCTCTCTCTCTCTCTCTCTCTCTCTAACATCGTAATTAAGTGGCATATAAATTGTAAAAATAAGTGAAATATAGGGGGAATTTGGTGCCTTGACTATCTGTTGACCTCACAGATGTTTTCCCCTGTAGGAAGAGCACCCACAATCATGCCCATTATCAGGACAAAAAAATGCATGGCTAGCTTGCACTGCCAACATGATGCTTTAGTATTACTTTTATCCTTCTGTCTCTGATCAGATATTTGTGCTTTCTATCCCTTTTAAGCATTCTGCATTTATAGACAGAGGCCGATTTTTATGCCGTAAGCAATGTTTACTGTTTTAATGCATTGTTTTTTTTCTATTTAATTAAGGGATGAAGAATAATTTGAAAATAAATGTGATCCTGGAAATAAATATTTCAGTGAAGAAAGGGATTTGCTGGATTCTAACTGACAAGGCAATATTACCAAGGCTCAGTTTCTACATCTATAAAATGATGTGGTGCAAGTCCATTGAAAATAGTAGGGCTGTATATGATCTAAATAGGGTGTGGTGGAGACATTTTCAAGGGATAGTACCAAGCACAAAAAATGGATGCAGATTTTGTGTTGAACAGGACTATTCACAATACTGCTTGGGATTGCTCTTACCATAAGGACCTTATTGTTTAACAATGTGACTTGTAGAAGAATACTAAAGGAGCTGTTTTTTGCACCTCTGAGTTGCTAATAGGTAAAGGGATCCCTGACCATTAGGTCCAGTCGTGACCGACTCTGGGGTTGCGGTACTCTTCTCATTTTATTGGCCGAGGGAGCCGGCGTACAGCTTCCGGGTCATGTGGCCAGCATGACTAAGCCGTTTCTGACGAACCAGAGCAGTGCACGGAAACGCCGTTTACCTTCCCACTGGAGCAAGTATTTATCTACTTGCACTTTGACGTGCTTTCGAACTGCTAGGCTGGCAGGAGCAGGAACCGAACAATGGGAGCTCACCCCGTAATGGGGATTCGAACCGCCGACCTTCTGATCGGCAAGCCCTAGGCTCTGTGGTTTAATCCACAGCACCACTTGTGTCCCTTTGAGTTGGTAATAGATATGGATAAATATATGACTTAGTGTGTAGCTCTTTATTACTACTGCTAAGAAAACAATGAAAATATATTTATTTCTTTAGAGACACCTTTTAATTGCCCACAGGACAACTTCATATTTTGCATTTTTTTTTCTGCATTGCACATTTTGCCAAGGCCTTTGACTAAAAAACCCTTAAACATTTCTAACTGGCATCAGATACAGCATACAGCCAGAAGCAAAACGTCCTTTGCACAAAAGATATTTGGTGTACGTGCATGGAGCTCCTTGGATCTTTGCCCATATTTTTAGCCATGAGATACAGTTATCTTGGAAATATTTATTACCAAGTACCGCTGCTGTTGTCCACTTGGTTCTGCAAAGAACAGAGGTCCTTAGTTTTTGTCTGGCCTTAGCACTGTCAAAGCATGTAGTTGTCTCTGACCCTGATCAGGAAAAGGAAGGCTCTTGTCTGACATCTTGCTAAGCTCTGGGGGTAATAAGAAGCACAAGGAGAAGCACCTTCAAGGCTCAGCACAATCAAAGGGACTAGCTCCCACCCTTCTTCCAAGTTGTAGTGCAGGATAGGAACGTGTCCCTATGGTTCACCTAAGCTTTAGAATGCTTATTCCATCACAATTTTCAAGTGCATCTAACCAACACAAGGACAAGACAACCCTTAATCAGCTTTTCATGCCAGAAGCAAACTGGCAAGTCAAGTGTTGGAAGAACATTGTAGGGCAGAATATTTTAAAACACGATTCTTTGTTGTCAACCCAGGTTTCCAGTAGAGCACCACCATCACTCCTTTCCTGGTGCACTTTGGTCATTTCTTCCAATCCTGTAGTTCTCAACATGCACTGCAACAGGGATGGACTGAGCCCGCTTATATATCTCAGATGTTGCAACCTTACATACATGGAGCACCTGAGTAGAAGCAGAAAGGACTACACCAGGCATGGCCAAACTTGGCCTTCCAGATGTTTTGGGACTACAGTTCCCATCATCCCTGACCACTGGTCCTGTTAGCTAGGGATGATGGGAGTTGTAGTCCCAAAAACATCTGGAGGGCCAAGTTTGGCCATGCCTGGACTACACTGTTACTTGCACTAACTCAGTAGCAGGTTAAAGAGAAAAGTAAATGGTGATGTACCTAATAGCTTAATGGGGATTCTTTTGCATACATCTTAACTTGGAATCGGTCCCTGGATGAAGCCAACATGGCTACAAATCCTGTTCAAAACTGAGCAAGTTTTAACAGTCAATCTAAGACAATCCAGCTGTCTATGGTTAGGGACATTAAAAATTGAAGCGACAGCTCAGAAAACTTGAAGGGGTACTTTTACAACACTACTGAAGGAGCAGGTCTATACATAGCACCTTAGCGGTGGAAATGCTTTCCAGGGTGAGATGGGTGGAACCTGGTAGCTAATTATTAGAATGCAGGAAATCCCTTCTTACGAAGTGTTAATACTTAAATAGCATGATTCCTAAAGGAACAGCAGGTGCCTGCCTCCCCCAGGATACTCCACATAATTTTTATAGGTCTGGCTCATGTTTCTTCCACTTGAAGACAAGTTTCAAAATGAAGGCATAGTAAAATGATACCTGTGTCAGTGGTCCATGTAGCAGGCTTTAATTTTGTTATTCTAATAACACCATCAAGGTGTGTTGCACCTTATAGGTTTCTGCCTTGAGAGGCAAACTATCAAAATTTTGATGCAAGGAAAAATCAGGACAAGGCTTTCAGGAAGAGTGTGACTGTTTCAGTAGGGCAGTGGTTTTCAACCAGTGTGCCATGGCACCCTAGGGTGCCTTGAATGATGGTCAGGGGTGCTGCGGAGAACACTGGCCTCTGTCCCTCTTTCCTTTTCTCTCTTCTTGGATGCCCTCTCACATTTCTGCCTCCCAAAGGCTTGCACAGCTGTTTGTTGCAGCAGCCCTGGCTACACGCTCCCCAGGAGAATGGTGCTGGCCAGGGAGTGGGGCAGTGTAAGGCGGCACCTCTCTTTGGGGCAAGGGGGGCAGCTCAGAGACCAGGGATGGTAGCTACAACTGCCCAGAGAACTCCCAAGGAGAAGAGAGAGGAGGCTGAGGGGACACTACGCAAGGGAGGGTGTTCGAAAAGGTGTGAGGGGCTACCAGCTCTGCAGGTGACATAACTGGGGTCCTCAGCCCCACAGGGGAGCCGCAGAAAGAATGTAGTTGGTCAAGGGGGAATTAGGGGAATGAGATCTATACAGCCTTTGACTTAAAAACCTTAGAAGCAGTCGGTTTGAGAAGGGATTTGAAGATGCAGTCACCACTAAGCAGTCGTTCTAAAGGAGGAGTTTAAGTTTTAAATGACAGCAGTAATTCAGTTGTTTAAAGGATGACATCTGAAGGTGGCAGAGTTAGAAGAAAATCATAGGCAGCAATGTATCAGAATTTGACAGTAAAACAAGGGAGAGAAGGCAGTGGAAAGGCCACAGCATTTTGTTTTGTTTTTCTTCATTTAGTAATGATGATGATGATTGATGATGATGACTGGTATTGATGAACTGGAAAAATAAAAAAATGGCGCCCTATAATGATTGGAGATATGGACATACTCACTACACATGAATGAGTTGTGTACAAACATAGACCTGCAATAGACAAATTTAAAGATATTTGGAATTATTTTTTTATAAATACCATTTTAGATGAAGGTCTGGTTAACTACAAGCCCCCCTCCCCTTTTACAATGTACACAATGTCTTTTTTGTGTTTTGTTTTCTACATGGGTACTATTTCTTCTTTCTTCTTTCTTGTGCCTTATCTTATTCTGTGCACTTGTAATTTTGTACTTTTTATTTTTCCATAAAGAATATATTTTTTATTTTAAAAAATTGTTAAATTTGTATACAGTCCTTCATCTGCAGATTTCAGGGTGGTTCACAAAAGAAGTCACAGCATGTTTATCAAATTATGCATCATGTGTAGAAGTGTTGGGTCACCCAATGTCAGTAATTGGCATTAGTTTCACAACTTGTAAGAAGTACTTCAACCAAACCAAACCAAACTTTATAGGTACAAGATATTACGATAGCCTCCAGCTTAGATACCTCATCATCACAACAATTTTATAGAACTGGAATAGCCAACATTGTGGCCTCCAGATGCTGAGCACAACTCCCATCATGTAAGCTCATAGGCCATGCAGACTGGATGCAATGGCTTGTAACCTGGTATAGCAGAAGACTGTTGCTTTTAGAAAGCCTAAAAGCAGAGCATGAAGACGTGCGGTTGGCCACTGTGAAAAACAGGATGCTGGATCTGATCGGGCAGGGCAGAAATATCAGGTACATGCAAGATTGGAGAAAGGAATATGTTCTGGTAATAGAGAGGTAGGGCTGGTTGTCATCAACATATAAATGGCATTAAAGCCATGGGATCTGATAAGGTCACCCAGCTACAGTATGTAGCAAGAGAATAACAGAAGGCTGAAAACAGATACCTAACAGGAGACCAGTGGAGAAAAGAAAAGGAGAGGAAGAGGTGTTGACAAGCAAAAGCAAGACTGTGCAAAACAAGAAAGCACTTAAATTATGCAAGCAAATTTGCATAATTTAGACAAATTACAGCATTCAACTGGTTGGTCACAGAATTTGTTAAACCTTTGAGCAACATATTGATTTTTCCACTAGCTCCATAGAGAGAACTGAAAGTAGATTAGCTAAATGCAACCAAGGCCATGTACCATGATGATGCTACATAAAAGATTCCCCAGCATAATCAAGTAAATTTTATGACCTCAAACGACAACCAGTTACAGTTCATCCATTAGTACTGTTGGGAAGGAGATCAAAAAATGAAATGTTCCAACAGATTTTTATCAATACACAAATGGGGACCTCAATATCAATCTGTAAAACAGTCCTACAATTTCCTAAATCTGGGGGCTCTTTTTTCATGTATGTTTGTTGTTTTGGTTCCAAGAGGGATTTTTCATCTCCGGGGAGAAACACTTCTACACATAATCTCTTTTTATTAGCACTATCTTGCAAGTTTCTGGAGCAACAGTACCATTTGAACATCTCTTTAAGGTTCTGTTGCACTTTTGTATCTCCTCCTAAATGATGATGCGGGGTCCCTGCCCTCATTTCATTATCTAACTCTTCTCCACATCCCTAGATACTTCAAATGGTTTTAATATGTCTCAACGAAGTCCTAATGAAATCAACAGCATTGAAACCTTCAGTGAAATCTATAATGGATTTAAATGGTACATGCAACTGTTTGGGGAACATGACTGTTTGGGGAAACAGTCTACAAAATAATGTGGTGGTCTAAGATTGAGTCAGCTACAGTGTGCAAAACAAGACTTGAATACAGAATCAAGAGGTTTAGTAAAGTTTATTCCTAAAACTCAAATTTCCTTCCAAGCCAGCAAGACACAACCAACTCAGATGACATGTTTTGCATCCACACGATGGGTTTCAAACAATTTATGTGCAGTCACACATGTGAAAAAAGCAGGTCAATTGTAAAATTTGTTCAAAAGCTATCATGTGAACTAATTTTATTTAGGAATCCGGCAGCCTAGACTCATTTGCACAAGGTTGTCTTTGAATAAGCTGCTTACATGACACATTCTGATGGAACAATGGTAGGAACGAAAGGTTACTACGGTAAATAAAGGTTACTTACAAGTAAATTATAGGAGAATGCTACAAAAAAAAGACATAGAAGCTTTAAGGGGGGCAATAAAAGGTGTCTGTTTCCTTTTATTAAGGAAAGAGAAAAAGGGGAGAGGACAGTAAAGTAATAGTTAGAACCATGCTGAAATACATCACTAGTTCCATTCTGGTTACACAGAAAGGCTACACACCCTTGGCCAAAATACTTAACACAAATCGCAAAGCCAAGAAAATGACACATCT
Organism: Podarcis erhardii; assembly: GCF_964252035.2. Classification (NCBI taxonomy): domain Eukaryota; kingdom Metazoa; phylum Chordata; class Lepidosauria; order Squamata; family Lacertidae; genus Podarcis; species Podarcis erhardii. The sequence goes on along the minus strand of NC_138507.1, from coordinate 90,052,614 downwards.
CACTTGATTCCCCGGTGACATCTGTTAGTAAGGGCTAGAGCTCACCCTCAAGCCTACAGAGACCAGCATTTGTATTCATGGGCAGGATCTAAAAACTGATCATGAGCGGTCTTAAGTAGCTTCAAAGACTACGCTTCCAGAAAAGTTGTTTACAGGTAATTATTATAACTAGTGGTTTTAGCCATTACATTCTTTGTTGGTTTCATTGGTATTTGTAAATTTGCAGTATGTTATCAGACATTAAGTAGTGACAAGTGAGGTGGAGGACAGATAAAGAATACAAATTACAGCGCAAGTAAATGTTTCTGTCTGTTTCCCAAAATAATTTGTTAAACCCAATCATACATATTAAACTACTGCCCTTAAACACATTTTGGGCTCCTTTATATTATCTGAAATGAAGGTGCTCTTACAATGTAAAAATGACAAAGTTACCCACTTTACAAAAAAATAAAAAAATAAAAAATAGAGAGCTGGATATGGCAAAGCTTTGCTTCCATCTTGTCACATTCCATTTACCTTCTTTGAGGTGATTTTTTTTTTCATACAGTAATGACCCAAGAAGTTCATCATTTCATCATCAGATAATATGATAGACACCACAGTGCTAGGGAGCAACTATGGTTGGTTATCCATTGATCTACAGGTGACGTATACAGAGCTGCTGTATTTTTAAATATCCACCAACACAAATCTATATTAGTGTCAATATTAAGCTTTTGTCTGCATCTCATTAATGTATGCCATCAAGGGTAAATTATTTCATAACAAAGATTGGAATAACCAGTCAGACTTCAAATCAATTAAACAACTTTACTAAATGAAAAATCCTACATTTAATATGTGTTTTAAAACAAAATGGAATTAGAAAAGAGACTTAAATCCATGTAAGAACTTTTCACTTTGCCAGAAATCCCTTGCATAATACGTGTCAGTTCATTAAATGCAAGTTGCTAGAATTCTCGATTTAACATTTGCAAAGACAATATTAAAGAGTTCTACATTGTTGCACATTTAGAATAATTTAAATTGGAAGCTTCCCTACTAAGTAATCTTATAAATTTGACTGTGTTCAATAAAAAACATTGTATTAATATCCAATCAAGTCCCTGCCTTTCAGTTTTTATCCGTTTACAATCTTTGCACATTTGACGGTGTTCAATAAAAAAAAACATTGTATTAATTTCCAATCAAGTCGCTGCCTTTCAATTTTTATCTGTTTACAATCTTTGCACATTTCTTTACACTTTGCCATTTGCCAATATGAACCCTTTAAGGAAAACAGGAAAAGAAATACTGCATCAACTCTTGATCATGTACAGAAATTATTGCTACTATAGTACACTACAAAGCAGAAGTTTCTACAATAGTATATGAACCTTGATCATGAAAATCCAGAGGATATAAATCTTTAGTGACATAAGCCTTACAATCATGTAGAACATTCACATGGCAATATTAGACAGTCCAACCACCACTAGCCATAGTTAACCTACTGCTCAATGATCAACATCCATTTAAATATACCCTCCTGGAGGGTGGGGCAGAGTGCACAGTTGGGCGGGGAAGAGGAGAGGAAGAAGAGAGCTAGCTTTTCCAGGCATATCAGAGAAGGATCTTCATGTTTGGTGAGCTATGCAGAATGCACTTTAATGCAAATATGACATTATCAGGAAGCTAAGCATGCCAAAAGGTGTTTCATGCTAATAAAATCTAATGCAAGGTACCACATAATCAAGTTATCGACTAATAAGTAATACCATTCTTGCCCTATTTAAGTTAAATGAAGTGTCATTGTGAGTGTAATGTTAGTTTAAAATGGTGCAATGAACAAAGTCATCCTGTGGCAATCTAAGATAAAAAGTAGTAAGTTTTTTCTCATGAGAAATACTGACTGTTGGGTTGTCTGGATAAAGAGCATTACTGAAGTTACGAGCTTGAGACTGGTTTGTGTCTTTAAACTCCTATTATAGGGGCACACATTTAGTTAGCAAGAATACTGGGAAAAGGGAGAACAGCAGCTGCCCCAAAAATCCCTTCCACAAATCATTTTCAGCCAGGAAACATGACTAGATACTTTGCCATCATTCTAGCTACAAAATAAGAGAAATAAAAGCAATCAAGCAACAGTAAGACCACATTACACAAATGAAACATCATGCTCTCATCTGATTTAACTATTACATCAAGCTTAAATTGGGATGTTGGTCAACTTTAAAACTGTGATGTGAATATGCAACCAAAATAATTTGTTTAGATTTGATTTTACTCTATGTTGGTTATTAGAGCTTGGAGTATACTTGTTACAATACAGTGTTGCACATCTGTCAACTAGAAAATATTAAAGATCCTTTACCCGTCTCTTTAAGTTAAAGATGTGACATCATAAAGGGTGTCAAATGGCTGGATGGTTTTACAGTGCACACTTATTATATACTGTATATATGGAGTTTTGTCCTTAATAGATCTGATGGGTTTTCTATGATATTCCTTTCTTCACCTCTTCTTCGGAGGATTAGCTGTGCGAGGTGGAGTAACGGGACGTCCAGAGTTCAGTCCACCATACTGGTACTTTGCTTTCTTCTCAGATGGTTTCAGAATCTTAAGAGGATGAATTAAGAAGATGAATAAACTTCTCTTCAAACCAACACAACATATCCATTAAACCAGCCTTATAATGAATGTATAACTTGCTGTCTACATTTGAGGTGGCTTCCTATTTACAACAACTATTGAATATGCATTTGCAAAGTACAAAAAGAATTATTTAACAGCTAGGGCTACCCATTCTGTGGACTCATCTAACCAGGTAGGGATGATAGCAAACTGTCAGAGCATAATACTTTGCATACAGATGGTCCCATATTTACTCAAATGTAATGCGCACCTTCCTTGGCCAAATAACGTTCACAAAAATTAGGGTGTGCATTAGATTTGATGGCACATTAGATTTGCGTAACTACAGTAATCCCCAGCAACTTCCAGTTAAAAGATCTAGGGAAGACTTTAACCAGCTGTAGTAGAAAATACTGGGCTAGATGAACCAATGGTCTGACTCCGTCTAAGGCAGTCTCAGAGAACCAGACACCCCTAGCCAGTTCAGAGAAATCCATTTTATTTATTATTTTTCAAGAGACTCCATCAACAGAGTGGCTTGATCCCATTTTATTCAGGCAAATATTCATCTTAGCTTAGTAATACTATGGCAATGAGGTATTATAAGATTAGTTGTGAACTAAAGGAAGATTGTAACATTTGCTGAGAAGGCTAGCTTTCAACAACGGAGATACAAGCTACCGTGCACCTTAAAAGTTTAATAATAAATAAATAATTTTATTATTTATACCTCACTTAATTGGCTGGGTTGCCCCGGCTAACTCTAGTTTTATTCAAGCTATACAATCCTAGTAACTTTTTGACCTATCCTCTCAATATAGAGGTTATAATCCATGTTTATCATACCTGAAAAGAGCACATCAAAGTTTCATCCACACTCATCATGCCACCAGCATTGTCAAATTCTCCACAGTAATTAGGAGCAGAAAATAGGGTAACCAGCTGTCGTTTAGCAAAGAATTCATAGCCATCTTCAACTACCTGTCAGTGAGAAAAACACATAACCAATATTGATGTAACTTAAAATATTTCTGTAATCTGAGCCAAAATGTTTATCCCATAACCTGCAGTCTAAGAGTTTTCAGAGAACACATAGCAAAATGAATGCACCACAACTTAAGATTCTATGCAAGATCCATTATCATGCAAGTTGGCTTCTCCAAACACAATGGGAATTCTCTTTCTTCTCAGCTCCCCACTGCCTCCCCAAAAGCAATTTTAGGGGTATATGGAGGGCTCCAAGAGAAGCACCAAGGTAAATTGCACCAATGAAAGCCTGCTCCATGGTGGGAAGGAAACTAATTTGAAGTAGGTAAAAAAAGTAATTTGAAGTACAGAAATCAGAAGGTACAGAATACAAATAAGTTTAAGCAAATTATTCTTTGTGCTGTAGACTAGTTACACAAAGACCTCCAGTTTTTCTGCAACATTTTTGAAACAAAGGACTCAAAATCCAGAAATATGTGTGCAGAGAGGATGTGACAGCTTGGGCAGCTTTGTGTTCAATATTATTTAAGATTATTTATTAAATCTGTATACTGCCCCTATAGCTGTAGATCTCAGGGCAGTTCTACAAACTAGATATAGCTAACTTTGTAGCCTGATCTGCACTAGCTCACCTACTTGTCACCATATTTGTATGTGTAAATGACATGGAGCTCTGGAAACTAGAAGGTAAAGATCCCAAATTAGAAAGAAGCAAATTCATACCTGATGAGCTCGACAAATCAAATCCAAATCATGACGATTCAAGAACTTGCTGACCACATCCGCTCCAAAAGTGAAGGAGACACCACGATCATTTTCACCCCAGCCCTGCACATCCTTGTCTGGATCAGACCACAGCAGGTCACAGAGCAAGCCTTGAAAGTAAGAGCACAAGTCTCAGAAACAGGAGCCTAATGTGTTCTTTTAGGTACAAAATATTTACCTCTCATGATTGAGATTTTGGTATGCATACTTTGTACACATGAGGCTATACAAGTGTTAACAGTTATAGATTTGCAACGCACTCCTACTGGAGACAACAGTGCAAACTTTTTCTATGGTCTGTGGTCTGATGTGCACATCACATTAAACCATAGCTTGTTTTAAACTACGGCTTTATATGATGTGCAAACTGAGCCAGTATCTTTAACTTTCTTCCAGCAAGAAAAATCAAGTTGTTTAGAATGAAAGCAAATCAATGAATGTCCATAGATCCAAAAAACCCTGAAATCGTAGCTCAGGCATGCCTCATGTTGACGGATTCAGTATGAACCTCACTCTCCAAAAATGTCTGTTTCCTGTTTAATGCTGGAGTAGCATTAGCGCTGCAACAGAAGACAAAGGTTTTCCTATATGCCAAAATTTCAGCCACCTTGCATAGGGACTCAGGTTGAACTTAAAATCAGGAAATCCTCTATTTGAATTTCTGCTTCTATAAAGTACTATACAGATACACATGTTTATTTTTACTTTACTAAGTTTAGTTTCCAAGGCTACTACCTACAACTACTGTCTTACAACCAAATTGTTTCAAGTCACACTCTAGAATGTAATATGGATTTTAAAAGAGAGAACATACAAGTTCTAATTAACAAGCTACGCTGCTTCTCTATTACACACCCACACCCACCCACACCCTCTACCTTTTTCAGAATCAAAAAATCAATTTAATATAGGTTTGGGTGAAATCAAGGGGATAATAGTGCAACTAAGTCTGGATCTAATCTCTTATGTTCAAAACTAGGTAACTTCCACATGGCCCTTTTCAATCTGTACCTCAAATGATGAAAACAAGGACTTTTAGCTTCCAAGCAGCACAAGTATAATAGCGCTCCTCAAAACCCTTCAGATGGGAAGTTTCACTACCTCTTTGAACACACTACTGATATATGCCACAATACAAATTTAAAATAATTTACAGTGAGCAGCAATTTGTGCAGGTGGGCCTTACCTGTGTCAGGAACATCTGTGGGTCTCATAATTCTTCGAATCTGTTCCATTGATTGCAGATCTGGTGACAGTCCTGACAACATGAATGAGAAAATTCATTTTCATTGTTCATAGAAGGTGTCAATGAAAAGAATTTAGACAATAATAGACTCCTTTATTTTCCAATTTAATGCCATCCAATTGGTAGCCATATCCATTTGATTTTTTTATGCTCTTACCCCACCTCATGGCTCAATAGCTATTACACTGAGACAGGGCCATCTCTAAGATTTTGCAAATGGATATAAAAGTATTTTTTATCACAAAAAATTGCTAACAGAGGGCATGCAATTGTGTTCTAAACATTTAAGAATAAACTGCACAAAACATCCATTCTTTATTGGAAGCATAAAGAGCTCCCCATTTCACAACTGTGGGGTTTGTTGCTTTTTATAAAATTGCTGAAGGTGTACAAGATGCCCAAGGAACACTTATTCTTCATAATGAAGAAACTTTAATTTTAAATTAAGTGATCCTTACCTGGAATAATTTCATTCTTAAACAAATGCAAAATAATTTACATCTGAGGACAACTATTTCACTAAAAAGAATTGAATTCAAGTAGCAGGCATACTGAGACACCTCCCTCAATGATGACTTCTACTTGGATATTTCCCTCTGTCAATATAGGTTACAAAATTATTTTTATTCTATACCAAGCTGTAAAAGTTTACTAAACCAATTATTTTTAAGGGGTGGTTCTCCAGCTTAAGCTATGATGGAGAAAATATCAGAGCCAAGTTTGTTGAAATATTTACAAACTACACTTTCATAGGCAGTGTGCAAACATAAAAACACAACATTACAATAACAGCAAAAACATCAAGATATCAATGAAAACTGGCTGGTAGCAAGAGTCATGTTACAAAGGCCTGTCTGAACAGCAGTGTTTTCAAAAGATATGTGAAAGCAAGCAGGGATGACTCCTGCTGAACTTCTATTGGCAAGGAGTTCCACAGGGCAGGAATAAATAACTATTTTAATAATATAACTATTTTAACCTGCCCTGGGATCTGCTGGTGAAGGACACATAATTACTACTACTAATAATAATATCAAAGACCACTAAGAGATACAGCAGCAGGAGTATGCTTGCACTTTCACTGCTCCTATTGCCATAAAGGTCATCATGATGTCCAATACTAATTTGTTTCTGAATCTAGCCTAGTATTGATCCAGATAAATCAGTCTTATCCAAAAGTATCTGTAGTTGTTCTAGCATGACCCTCTCAAACACTTTCCTCCAATGGAGAGTATTAGTGACCAGGCTGGCTTTCCCCCGCTAATGATTGCACCACCAAAGTGGCAGGCACCACTCCTTTACATAATGACGCTGTCGCCCACAACCAGGAAATAACCCTCCCCCCAGGCTCAATTTCACCAGCTGTAATGGGCAAGGATCCAGAGGGCACATAGTCAGGCACGTCTCTGCAAGCAGTCTATCCGTATCATTGTAACACATAAACTAAAAGGGTTAATTTCTTTTAAGACTTTAAGCTAGTACAACTATCAAAAAAAGATACAGAACAGAAACAACCATGTGACACATGTGTTTTGCAAATGTATTAGGAAGCAAACCAAGTATTTGTGAGGCGCTTCAATAATGGCTGAGTGTTCCGATTTATCCACATTGTGATTATTTCTAGAATGGGAGTCCTGATAATTTCTTCTGGATTTGGCTTCTTCAACACTTCAGCAATTTATTCCAAGAATATCACAATTTATCCCATCTTGATCAGCACTCTTTTCAGGAAAAAGGGCTGGGAATCGTTTCTGGCCAGAGGGCCAGTTCTTTACCTTCCCCATGCCTGGTGGACCAAAGTTGATAGGTGGGCAAGGCCACCCACCTGTCTATCACCTGATGTCACTATTCCCTTTAAAGATTCCCTTTAAAGCCCTGATTCTTGGGATTTCAAAGCAAGTGAACCATGGGTGAGGGGGCTGAAGGTGCACGATAATCTGCCCATCACATCTGATGGGTGAGTGGAAGAATGCCATACTAGATCCAAAGAACAACTGGGACCTTTAAGTTCCTGATTTGTTCCTTTGGAGTCCCACCCTTGCCCAATGCTCATGTGGGTTTGGCTTTCTGAAAATGGCCTGGTGGGTCAAATGTGGAGGCCTGACCAGAGACCAAATGCTCAAACTCTGAATGAAATATTGGGTTATGGTTTACTCTCCAAAGTTCGTTTCCCTTTGAGCCAGCTGGCTTCCTGATTGTTCATACCAATATATTATTGTCTCAAAGAGATGCACCTTTCTACCTAGCAGAATAGAAGCATGATCTCTTGAGGATATGGTTCTATTTTTGCGGTTAACAGACTGAAATAGGGATACCGTTTCTCTTTCAGAGATGGCTGTTGCATTCTATCCAATGGTTGAGAATCCTCCGAGGACCCAGGAAGATGACCAGAGGCACTATCCATAGTAGGCTCCAATACAGTTGAGCTGGGCTAGTAAATGCACTTCCTTCTTGAAGGACAGGACCACTTAGTGATGTGGTCATGTGGGTGCTGCAAATCCCTGAGAAGGAATTAAGTAACTTAAAATTCCTGCTCAGCAGGAAGTTTTGCTTCCTTGAGGCTTCTCACATCCTTCATCAATTCCTCTGTAGGCTATTTTCCTATGCTGATGTCCTTAATGATAGCCAAGAGGTACGGATGTATGCTCTGTTGCCTTGAAAATGCTATCTAAGATCACCACAATCTTTGTAATGAGCCTGAAGAATGAGGGAAGGCCAAATGATAAAGGACCAGTATTTAAAACTGAACACTAAAATCAGCCAAAAGACCCAGAGGTCAACATACCCATCACTTCAAATCTATAACCTCTGCCTTCTTCAGGACTATAAAAAATTAATCAAACTGCTATACCCTGCTGGCAAGCTGTATATGCTCATTCATCAAGATTTCTCTGGCTAGATTATGGGAAACCAATGATATTCTAGATGCTGGCATTATAATGCATTTCAAATTCACTTTATTTGATATTAGTTAAGAGGTAAGGGACAAGAAAACTCATTGGTTGGACTTTTTCCAAACTTTGAAAAAACAAGTAATTTAACTGTTATGAAAGGTGTGTTCTGCTTACCTCCATGGCAGCAGAAAATCTTCTCATCTACAATGGCTGCAATAGGCAGGCAATTAAAACAGTCTGTAAATGTCTTCCAGAGCTTGATATTAAACCGCCGTTTACCTGGAGGGATTAGAAGAGCAGCAATTTATTTAATCACATTACATACAGTAGTCTGACCATTCAAAAAGAGTGCCATCTTTATTTAAGTAACTGCTGAATGCAAAGGCAATCCAGAGGTTATTTCACAAGTTTAAAGAGAAACATAAAATAGTATTAATTCAATATTGTTAAGTGAATTTTTCTACAAGTTTCAAAGCATGTCATAAAAAGGGTAGCTACTAGAAACATTTATATAAGACTCTACTTACATTCATCATAGAATCCATAGATGCGATTAATACTAGCACACTCATGGTTTCCCCTCAGGAGGAAAAAATTCTCTGGATATTTGATTTTATATGCAAGTAATAAGCAGATGGTTTCCAAGGATTGTTTGCCTCTATCCACATAATCCCCCAGAAATAGATAGTTGGCTTCAGGTGGAAATCCCCCATACTCAAACAATCGAAGCAAATCTGTATATTGACCGTGGATGTCACCTACGAAAATTAAGATTGCAGATATATTTATCAAACAATTATTAGAAGAAATTATTATTAGAAGAAAACCCACAGTTGGTAGTAAAAACCAAAACATATACTCTGCTTTGGTGGTAAAATACTAAGGGGGTTGTTTCCTCCTCAATTCCACTTCGTTATGTCCATTAATTTCAATAGGCCTACTCTGTACAGTAGTACCTCGGGTTAAGAACTTAATTCGTTCTGGAGGTCTGTTCTTAACCTGAAACTGTTCTTAACCTGAAGCAACACTTCAGCTAATGGGGCCTCCCACTGCCACCGCGCCGCTGCTGTGCGATTTCTGTTCTCATCCTGAAGCAAAGTTCTTAATCTGAGGTACTATTTCTGGGTTAGCGGAGTCTGTAACCTGAAGCGTCTGTAACCAGAAGCATCTGTAACCCGAGGTACCACTGTATGTGACTAAGATTTGATACAACCTAAGTTTATGAAAATATTTCTCTTCCACCCTCTATTATAAGTTCTTAGGGCAGAGTATACATTACATAAACCTTTTAATACAATATAATATATCATAAAACAACCATCAACAATGAGTAAACCACCAGGCAGATCTGCAAGCTAAAATTATATGAGCCAAAAACCTATGCAAACAGTCAGGTTTTAACTGGACATCAAAAAGACCCTGCCACTATTACCTCCCAAGCCTCTGAGGGGAAGCTGTTCAATAATTAGGGTGCTGCAGTGAAAAAGGCCCTCCCCAACATCCCCCCACCAGCTTCCAAAGGGGAGACAGGGAGGATGGACACCAACACACACTTCTAGGTAGATTTTAATGACCAGTCAGGACAAAATGAGGAAAACATTCTCTCACATACCCTCGCACCAAGCTTTTAGGTCTTTGCAAGATATTATTAACACCCTGAAATCCAACCAGTTATGTACAGGAAGCCAGTTCAGATCCTATAGGATCAGTGCAATACAGTTATTAAAGATGTACCGTTTAACAGGCTTGCTGCCACATTTTTTTGGGTGGTGGCAAGCATTCTCCTAGTTTACTTTTCACCTTGAAAATGGAAGATTTTATACTGTTGCACTTTTTAAGAAGTTTAACAGTTGTATCCAAGTTCCAGTTACAGATAGGTAGCCGTGTTGGTCTGCCATGGTCAAAACAAAATAAAAAAATTCCTTCCAGTAGCACCTTAAAGACCAACTGAGTTAGTTCTAGGTATGAGCTTTCGTGTGCATGCACACTTCTTCAGATACACTGAAACAGAAGTCACCGGACCTTTCTATATAGTGAGAAGGTGGGGAGGGGTATTACTCAGAAGGGTGGTGGGAATGGGTGATTGGCAGATAGCTGCGATGAGCCTCATCGCAGCTATCTGCCAATCACCCATTCCCACCACCCTTCTGAGTAATACCCCTCCCCACCTTCTCACTATATAGAAAGGTCCGGTGACTTCTGTTTCAGTGTATCTGAAGAAGTGTGCATGCACACGAAAGCTCATACCTAGAACTAACTCAGTTGGTCTTTAAGGTGCTACTGGAAGGAATTTTTTTAGTTGTATCCAAGGATAGCCTACTTAGAGTAGGCCCATTGAAATTAATGGACTTGACTAATTTAGGACCATCAATTCCAATGGGTCTATTCTAAGTAGAGGTTAGCTGGATACAACCTGAAGTATTTAAATAAATCACAGATACCTTCTTGGCCTCAAGGCATGCTACATTTTTCATATGCTTGTTGTAGACACTTTTTATAATAGTACCACTCACACATTCCTATGCTGCTACTAACAGTCAGGAAATTGTACTGACCTCCTACTATCTTGTAATCTCCATGTGGACAGCTGTTATTGCTTCTACATCTTTGCATACTAACTACTAGTTTTGATCATGCTGCACACAAAACGTTATTGCTATATTGCAGGCTTTAATATTACCAAGATTTTGCAAAGAATAGGGCTTTATTACTATTTAAAATCATTTTTATACCAATTTTTTAAATTGCTAAGTGCTCTACAATCTACCTTAAAAGCATCAACCAAAACATTACAAAATAAAATATTACAAATTAAGATCTAATACCAAGTACGCACTAAAAAGAATAATTAACAGAAGAACAAAATGTTCTCTTAAACATAAAAAGCATTACATATTAAAAAATCAAATACAAAAATAGATTTATATTTCACAGAACAGCACCATAAGCAACTAAAATAAATGAAATAGGAGCAGCATGCTGGTGCCTTAAAAATAAATGGCAATGCCTTTTTCTAGGACTTAGCTCTACAGTAAACATACCACTGGTCTGAAATGCGTTTAGGAGCTAGGAATTGTACATATTCTTTAAAAAGTGTTTTAGCAGTTTAATTGTAATGTTTAATTATATTGTGTTATTATTTTGATGAGCTCTTTTGGGGAGGAAGGGCAGGATAAAAATATCAAATAATAGTAAAAAAATACTTCAATTACAAATCAGTTTGTGAGTGTTTCTAAGTGCATTCAAATGATAGGTTAAAAACAGATGTTTTTAACCTATCATTTGAATGGACTTAGAAACACTCAAATGCTTTTAAACCTGCTTTAAACTAAGCCCAGATGCAACTGCATTTCTTTTCTAGTCTGTACTGTCCCTCTGAAATCTTCCAGCCTCTCAAAGAGTTGAAGCTCAGCTAGTGATGGCAGAACTCTTCCTGTTGAATGCTGATTCAGGCAAACGAAGGCATTCAGAGTGCAACTGCAGAGGCATGTTGCCATTCCTCCCAAAGCCTAAAGTTGTTTAGCAAGCATTCTTGACCTTCACATCAAAAGGCAAGACACTCCCTTTTTGGGTCTTACCCAAAAAAGAATGCACAAGTAGGCTGAAAAATAACTGTGAAAATATGAAGTGTTTTAGCACTTAAGTCTTGTCTCCTAAATTACTTTAATAATATAGGAACTAAATTAAACTCAAGATTAGTATTTACTATATATTAAATACAGTATTTCTTTGTACAGCAGGTTTTGAATTAGCTTAAGACTTGGCAGGAGTATTTAGGATATAAATCACTCAATGTAGTAAAAGTGTACCAAATTACCACATTTTAGTAGGATAAGCAGGCTATCTTTTCATGTTAAATGGTTTTGCTTCTCTTTACTGTTTACGTATTTTGAATACATAGCAACATTCGGCAAATATTATTTTGCAGGTTAAAAGCTTTGGTTCTTTAGTACACAACATTAATCACCACATACCACAGATCTTCAGCGGTGCCTCTAGCTCCAGAAGTATGGGCTGGCTAAGAAAGATTTCTCGTGATTTTATACACAAGCCCCGAACTTCGGCCTCTGTCATCTGCACAATCTTTCCTGGACGACATCCTCGCACTGAAAGACAAATGATAAATTCAGGTCTATGAAAATCTGTCAAGGAAAACTGTGTTTCAAATAGTAAGCCCTTGCCTTCCTCAGCATTTATAAAGCACATTAAACCAAAATGTGTTTAAGCATATGGTTGGCATCCGTCCATCTTGGGAGGCAATGGAGGAGTGTGCCTTTTGGGATGAAGTCAAACGGTTCAAAGGTTACAGTGCCTGTTGTAGCTGTAAAGACTGATATGGGAGAGACATATCTTGTTGCAGCTGGGGCAGATGAAGGCATCCGGTTGTGCTGTTTCAAATGCACCATGCAATTTCTTCTCTCTGCACCTTTCCCAGGTTAACATTTATCCAGATATTAAGTTTATAGTAAAATGCTTTGTCTGAATTGGGCCATATCCATTGATCGATAGAGTCATAATAAAGTAGGCATTCACTTTTAATGCACACTATGGTTCATCATTCTGTTATTATCTGCAGAGGGTATAAAAATGTGCTCAATGTACAATGTTTGCCATCAAGAACTTACTGGGTGTCCAAATAAAAGAGAATAAGCTTTAAGAGTACAGATCTGTCATATGACCTTATTGGTTTGAAAACTGTTATACTAATGAGCCTCCCCGGTTTCATTTTGGCAACCCCATCAGAACACTGCAAGCAAAGATTGAGAGCGATGGAACAGGAAACATCCTTGCATGCTTCTCCATTCCAAGCTTGACTAGGATTGCTTGATGACCCAAGAACCAGGGGGGCAAGTTCTGTTTGAGCCACATTTATCTCACATGGAGAAAGGGGCCTTTCTGCATAGCTCCAACTGCTGATACTACCCCTCACTGTTGGCCCAAATGCTTTAGGGGGTCCATAATTTTGTGTCAAGTAAGTGCTGCAGGTACTTACTTGACAAAAAATTCCTCTGCTTCATGGAGCAAGGAGGCTAAGGAGTCTCCCACCAGAGAACCTATCTACTCATAAATGTGGAAGGGATTTGCTTGTTGAGGAAATATCAGGACCAACATCTGAAGGCATGTGAAAGAATCCTGTTCATCACTTCAACAGATGACATCAGTACTTAGAACTTCACCAAATAATCCTGAGTAGGTTTAAAATTCTTGGGATATGAGAAAAGGTTCTCTTCAGGATTAGAAACTGGTTAAGGAGCAAGCAGTAGAAGGCAGCTATGACAATGGAGGGATACAAGAAGCGGGGTCCCTTCAAGGCCTGTATTGTGACCAGCATTTTAAATTTGTCCATAAATGATCTGCACTGAAGGGTGAACAGTAAGGTAAACAATTTTGCTGATGACAAAATAAGTACTTCTTTGCATGGCACATAGCTGAGCCATGGAATCTGCTACCAGCAGATGTAGCAATGTCTACCATATCACATAGACTCAACAGGTATACACATTCATATAGGAGAGGCTATCAATGGATGCTAGTCATGATGGAAATGTACAACCCTCTAGGATCAATGGCAGGATGCCTCTGAGCACCGGCTGTTCATATCCTGCTTATGTGCTTCTCACAGGCATCTGGTTAACCACTGTGAGAACAGAGCAATGGACTAGATGGGCCTTTGATCCAATTCAGTATGGTTCTTCTTAGGTGTCTGCATAACGTTGACACTGTTTTCATTCCTGGATTTGAATCATGATGTCCTATTCGTAACCCATTTTGGGGGTCCTATGGCCAACTCTGTATTTTAATCTGAAAACTTAATTATGTTTTCAACTGGTTGCTTTTTTAAAAAATGGAAAAGCAGGATTGAACTAACAAATGAATATGAACGGCTTTGATGAATTAAGTGCTCCCTATAGCATCATATAGTTCAAACAAAGAACTAAACAGAAAATCTCAAGTTTTGAATCTATATAGATTTGCATATGATAATATTTCTAGAGAAAAACATACTATGTTTTTAGTATGTACATATTGCTGTAGCTACTATTTTGGAAGGCACATTCCTGAAGGTCAAATGCCTCTAAGATAAAACTGCAGGTAGCAAGTGCTTTCAGCACTTAAATTGAGTACAGAACTTTATATATTTATGGTTTTAAGTTGCATAACATTGATTTTGATGAAGGACAGGTTAGATATATGTTAATTAATTAAAGCATCCCTAATTGATCAAAGGTTGTTTTTTTTTCATTTCTCCAAGTGGCAAAACTCTTAGGTACCATACAGCTACTGCAGCTTGCAGCATTATCTCTAACATTATACTTTAAACAGATACTTAGACTTTTAACTTTAATACTAACAATTTAAGTTCTACATAATATATTCTTAAATAAACTTTAACCATTGCACATATTTCTGTTTTTTTGCAACAGAAGTAAAAAAATTATATTGTACTCTGGCTTCAAGACTTTTCAGAAATTGTATATCTATCCTTTAAACTCACAGGTTTACTCGGGCACTCTGGAGAACACTCACTTTGAAATACCATTGAAATCAGAAAAAAAAACTTATGAAGTGTATTTTAGGACTAATGGTTGCAAGTGTAAACATTTCTCTTTTGCTGGCAGTGTAGTGCCAGTTCCAAAGACGAGCTTTCCAGCTCAGGACTACAGACAGCTTGAAAAAAAAGAACTGGTAAATCTTATGTGTATTATTCAGGAGGGAAAGAAAGTCCTTCTCCCGATGTGTTAAAAGTGATCTGATAGCAGAGGACTCTCTGGACAACACCTAAGAGCCACTAGTCATCATCCTATAGTGTTAAAAGCTTAACTTGGGGGCTGCCACCTGCAAATCAGAGTATTTAATAGCTGTAATCCAGAAGAGTTGGGGGGAGGCACTGGAGATTGAGGAAGGGGGGATTATCTCTCTCCCCCCCCCCCGCTTTCATTCCTACTAAAACATCCCTGTATAGTACAGGGTGGAAATGTAGTGGTGGCGAAATGTTGTTGTTTTTGTTGTTTAAACCACATGGCATGCATCCACCCTCAACCATAGGTTCAAGTCCCTTCCCTTGAATACTTACTAAGAGTTGTTAGGAGACAATTTTTCTATTCTGTTCTAAGTGTCCTCTTGACTAACCTTCTTTCCCCTTCTTGGATATGCTGGAAGAAGTTTACAGGTCCCTGTAAGACTATTTTGTTTTTTGTTTGTTTTTTAAGTATCTGCAAAGGTATATTCTTCTACATATTTAACACCTATGTAGAAGCTACTACTTTTGGATGGCTCTTTTTCACTTCCAAACTGATAGTGAATTGGCCACCTATTGGCAAGAATTACTGCCATCAAGCAAAAGCTGACAGCTGGTTTACTTGCATATATCTCTGAAGAAGGGATCATCACTAGAAAAAAAATGAAATGGAGCCACATGGACACATATTCTGTGCACCATTATTTCACTTGCCAGTGTCAGGAATGAAATCTGTGGGAGGGGTGGAGGGAGGAATGAAAATACTAAGTTCCTCTTTGCATACAGTATATCTATTTACCTCTGCGGGACCAAGCTGGAAAGTAAGATGTAGCTAGCCATTTGGGAAATGGGCAGCAGATACATTGCCTACAATTAAAACAAGTCCCTGCTCCACACCCCCCCACACACAAAAGCTCCATGTCTGGAGCTGGCAGGGAGGCAAGGGTCATGTCCACTAGGCCCGTGCTGGGCAGGGAGCAGCCTGCCAGACTTATGCTGTTCAAGCTTATAACTTTATTCTAACAAGACTCCCAACCCTGGGTCTCAGACAAGCTCTGTACGAACTTGAATCCCATAGCTGTGCTGGCTTCCAATGTTCTCAAATGCCAAGCCAAACTGTAAGGATGTTATCAACTACTGCAGCTTCAAATCTGAAGAGGAGAGGGAGAATTATCCATCACGCTGGGAGCAAGAACCCAATCCTATGCTATAACTGCATCTAAGTATAGCAAACATTCCAAGGATTGCACTGCAGGAGAGGAATAGGGTCCTGGCTGCCATAAATGTTCATTTGGCTAGCCAAAAATCTTAGGAAACTACCCATAGCATACTCTGAGGAGCCAGATGCAAGATAAGGGAAAAAACTGTATAGTAAAGGAAGCTTGTCACATTAATTCCAAAAACTACCATCAAACCAGAAATGTTAGGTCACCTAACCTTCAATATCCTAGCATGCTATCTTTGATATGGCCCAGTGAGATGGCATCTCAAATTACTGATGGGGAAGATCAAAGATGCCCCCCTCCAAAAAAGACTTATACGTGTGAAGCCTGTCCCCATCTTAAATGGATAGCTAACTTAACCGATATACTGTAATCTCAACTATTAAAATAATCCAATTGTCTATCACAAAGGCAGTTTTAAAATTCTATTTCTGTTTGCATCATAAGCACTTCAAAGCTGGCACAATTCAAGGTACCTGTCCTTATCATCTGAAATACAGCAGTAGTTCAGTCATATGAAGCAAACTTAAGTGATAAATTATTGATAACTGCTTCACATATTTGACAATGCTGGCAAGCAGCACCACTACCAGATTGCCCTGCATGAGATTATAATTTTACTGAAATAACTACCTCATTTTGTCTTCTGAATACTTCATTTATTTGCCAACAGTTCTCACCTAGTCAAGAAATAACCCAAACTATAACAATGATGCTAAAAGTTCTAATAAAACATACTCCACATCAAGTCATATGGTTGATAGAAATAAATGACATCCGAAACAAAAGAGATAGGGTGAATCAGCTCAAAAAAACCACAGACGAATAAAAATAAAAACAAAACTACAATTACACCTACTCCCCCTGCCCACCGAAAGGGAATGAATTGGAAGGAAAATATAGAAATAACACATGCAAGGACAATATATTGGCCTATTACAATCAAAGAATATAAATCCCATATAAGATGCTATAGCACACACACACAAAACAGTGAGAATATCAAGATGCAACAAGACACCAAAAAAAAACCAAGAGTTTATTCAGGCACACACAGTCTCTCAAAATACAAAACACCATAAGGAAATGGATGCCCAAACAAGAATAGAACCCCCCCCCCTATATATATATATTACAAATAAGCCAATCCCCAAAGGGCAAACCAAGAGAAAATTAAGGGCAAACCAAGGGTAAGAACAGTAATAGTGGAACGCAAACTAAAGCTACTAAATTATCATATGAAGCAAAAGCTAGTATTTACTGAAAAGCTGTATGAACATAGGCCCTCCTGTGCTCAATATTTTTTACATAAAAATCCAATACTAGGCTACAGGTGATATAAGCGTAAATGGCAAAGACAACACAAGTCAAGCATGTTGGTGGGAGGCATAGAGTAGTCATTCTTTTTCTTGGCAGTGAGAGATAAATCATATTTTCCTCCCCACTAAGAAACAGAAAGAAAACAAAAAACCTATTATGACTATTACTATTTATTATTATTATTTTAAGGAGCTACGCATGCATTCGTTAGAACAAGGTAACAAAACATTTACCAAAGAGGAAGATCCCTCCTAAAACTAATTCACTTTAGTTCACTTTACCAGTTTCAAATTCTTCTTTTACATAATATGAAGATATTATGCACTTGGGCAAAAAAAATGAGAGGCACAAATACAAGATGGGTGACACCTGGCTTGAGAGCAGTACAGTGAAAAGGATCTAGGAGTCTTGGTTGACCACAAACTTGACATGAGCCAACAGTGTGACGCGGCAGTTAAAAAAGCCAATGCAATTCTGGGCTGCATCAATAGGAGTATAGCATCTAGATCAAGGGAAGTAATAGTGCCACTGTATTCTGCTCTGGTCAGACCTCACCTGGAGTACTGTGTCCAGTTCTGGGCACCACAGTTCAAGAAGGACACTGACAAACTGGAACCTGTCCAGAGGAGGGCAACCAAAATGGTCAAAGGCCTGGAAACGATGCCTTATAAGGAACGGCTAAGAGAGCTGGGCATGTTTAGCCTGGAGAAGAGGAGGTTAAGGGGCGATATGATAGCCATGTTCAAATATATAAAAGGATGTCACATAGAGGAGGGAGAAAGGTTGTTTTCTGCTGCTCCAGAGAAGCGGACACGGAGCAATGGTTCCAAACTACAAGAAAGAAGATTCCACCTAAACATTAGGAAGAACTTCCTGACAGTAAGAGCTGTTCGACAGTGGAATTTGCTGCCAAGGTGTGTGGTGGAGTCTCCTTCTTTGGAGGTCTTTAAGCAGAGGCTTGACAACCATATGTCAGGAGTGCTCTGATGGTGTTTCCTGCTTGGCAGGGGGTTGGACTCGATGGCCCTTGTGGTCTCTTCCAACTCTATGATTCTAAGAGTCACATATCCAGATTAATCCATGGAAAACAAAATAGGGTGGCTTACTCTTTAAGTTAAGAAAAGAATTGGGCCTCAAGTACAAAAAGAGTTTATCAAAAAAGTAAATACAGTGGTACCTCGGGTTAAGTACTTAATTCGTTCCAGAGGTCCATGCTTAACCTGAAACTGTACTTAACCTGAAGCACCACTTTAGCTAATGGGGCCTCCTGCTGCTACCGTGCTGCCGGAGCACGATTTCTGTTCTCATCCTGAAGCAAAGTTCTTAACCTGAAGCACTATTTCTGGGTTAGAGTCTGTAACCTGAAGCGTATGTAACCCGAGGTACCACTGTACTTCTGTTGTATCAAAGAAACTTACTTTTTTGTAAAAGCTCAACACAGTAAACTAGCTGGGTTTTATGTCATGGCTTTTTTTCTGTCTGTAAAGACTAAAGCAGAAATGTGGTGCACTTTTCGCACCTGGCAGAAGTCATGCACACACCTTCCCAAAAGAATGTAGGTATTCCATCAGCACAAGGATTTCCACTTGCACAACAGAACTTCCTTCTTTCTCCTCATTGCAGAAATGCTTCAGAGGGGTGACGGAAACCAGAGTAATTTTTTTATTTTTTATTTTTGCTGGGGTGGTGGTGTTGCATTGTGCAAGGAAAAATCATTGCACTGATGGAACAAGTTGGATGCTGTTCTGTAAAACTCACTATATACAGATGGGAAAGCATATCTCATTCATAGTAACACTGTGACATCCCAATCCCTACCCAGCTCCAACTAATCACGTGTAACTATATGTGTTCATTGCTGAACAGGGCAAAAATCTTGCCACCTGGCAATGTCAGTTAATGAAATTTCCAGTGCGGCAAGGAGCTTCAGCCTGGTTGCCTGGACAACTACAATATATTCCCTCATCCCAACCCCCTAAAGCAGCAGCCGCAGCTGACTAGGGAATAATGGATGTGATAGGCATGAAAAATTGCACAAAAGAATGGAAGGTAAGGGTTTACACAGCAATATCCACAGACCCTGAAATTGCAGCTTTTGTAGAAAAAAAATAATGAGACTTTTCTTAAGGAGCATTACCATAGTGTGTTGTTCAGCAGTCTCCCCGCTTCTCAACTATGTATTTATAATTAATCAGAAAAACTTTGAGGTGGCTGTTACCAAAAGCTCTGGTGGCCATAGCTACAAAACAGTAAATAAACTGTTCTTTCAGGCTGTGAGTTTGATATGAAATTCAATCCCTCTAAATAGGCACCCACAAGTAGGGGCCTCTTAAGAAATTCTTACTGCTTTCAAGCAGTGAAGTGGGGCAGAAAATTTTCTCTAGAAAATTGTCAGTTTTGTAAGTTTGGTAGTAACAATAAATTCCCATGAATCACAGATCAGCACTGGGGAGAAAGAAAAAGAGCCACATGGACCCAGGTTCAGTCTACCATTATTTCACAATCAACGGATGCCACTTGAAACAAATTCGGCTGCTTCAAAGTTTTTAGCTTAATTTACTAAACATATATAAAATGAAAATGCTAAGTCAAATCAATCTAGGGTATCAGAACATTTTCCTATGGGAACTATTGTATGCAGTTCTACCTAAATTGCTTCCCTAGCCCGAACCAGTGCTTCCAAATGCCAGCCCAGCAAAACAGCTGAGATGAAGAGTCCCACCCATCTCATCTCTTTATGAGAAGGGCAGGCACTTGCCAGATCACAGTATGCAGTTACTACTAGCAATGGTGTGGGTTTTCCAGAAAGTTCTGGTTTAGATTTACTAAATTCCTAAGTTGATTGGGATCTGAATGATCATGGTTACATTTTATTTTGTAAACAAAATTTTAAGAAGTATTCCATATTAATTTGACTTCCTCAGTATCTCAAGAAGTTTCTAATAACCTGAGGTATTTAAACTGAAATATTTCATGGCAGGGGGAATAACATATTATGTGGTTTAAATGTTATCTTCAAAATCAAAGACTCAACTGGAAAACCGTTGCTGTAATGCAGTATTTTAATGCAAATATTTTAAGATTTGTCAAATCAATAGCTTACATTTCCTTACACTGTTTTTATTTTGGGGAAGAATAAAGACACTGAAAATGCAAGTATGACATTTTGAGCACACTCATTACACATATATGGATGCACACTCTCCAAAACTTGATTACAACCATGTAACTATCCATTTTGACTAGCACTACAGTAATTTATTATATGCATTTTTAGAAAGTTCAGTTTTCCATGGAAAAATGTACCAACAGAAAATTTTCTATCCCCCATCACTAGCCAATGGCAACCTGGTAAGCACATTGTAGATCCATATGGGATCTATCACAATTTTCTAAGATCTATCAAGAGCCCCATAAACTTAACCAAAACATTTCACACTGAGTACAAAGTCACAGTGAAAGTTGGAGGGCATGTCATTTGTTCAAAAGTTTAAAATCTGAATTTTGGGGGGGGGGATACTAACCAACTACAAAATATATGCAATTCAGGGCCACTATTTAATTCCCAAGAAATGATCTGCTTGACAGTGGAACAGAGGTGGTAGACTCTCCTTCCTTGGAGATTTTGAAGCATAGGTTGGATGGCCATCTGTCATGGATGCTTTAGTTGAGATTCCTGCATTGAAGAGGTGGACTAGATGACCCTTGGTGGTCTTTCCAACTCTACAGTTCTATGAATCTAGTATCTACAGTGAAATTCTTCTGAACAGTAAACTCCAGTGAGTTCAGTGGGACTTACCTGGAAAAAAGTGGGTACAGAAATACAATTTTAAGCAAATTATATTCTGTTTCCTTAACGAAATGATCCCATTTAAAAGGTCTCATAAAAATAACCCGTAGAAAACAATACTGTTTAGTCTATATGTTGATCAAAAGAAACTAATACCAACTTCTCCACATAGTACATTTTTGTTTCTGTGAATTACCATAATTTGCTCCAGATTCTGTACGAACCTCCCTCTGTACTTACTGAAAACTGCTGTATTGGCAAAACTTGCCGGTTTGTTAACTCTATTATGAACCATCATAGGAATCTCACAAATGAATCAGCTTCTCATTGCTAAACTATATTCTAAATTTGTAAAAACATCTCTCACCTGACTACTTGTGATGATGCGGCTCACCTCTATTGCCACTGACATAACAGCAGTTACACAGATTTCTCTAATATTGCCCCATTTTAATACAGCATAAAGGCTCTCATACTCATCTGAGCCCCAGCTTCCATAGCAAAGCTATGCAGTGGCCTAAAGGCAGTGCAAAATTCTCTCTCTGTCTCCTCTACTAGCCCAGGACAAGGATATGAAATAGCAGCACATTAATAAGTTTAGAAGGGAGCACAGGTACTAGGAGAAAGAGCACGGGAAAACATTTAACAACACAGGGGAATAGAACTGAAAAGTCTAAAATTTATTGTCAAAACACACACCCTCCAGTCTTTTTAACATCCAGCACAGCAGCAATGCAAGAAAAAGCATAGTCTGTTGAATTTCTGCCTGAAAGATGATCATTAGAGGTGCAAGAATTCTGTTTTACCCCAAGACAAACTGTAAACCAAAGTCCATTAAACACAAAGACTTACTTCTGAGTGGACATGTGTAACATTGTATAAGTTAACTATAGAGTGAATTCTTAAAAAGTCCCTGGTTTTTAGCTCCGGCACAGCAGGAAACATGCCTAAGCCTCTTTGCCAAGTTTTCACATTTGCCTTTTGTGGTAGCAGGGGGATTAGTTTACATCCACCTACACATCATGTAGCAGCATTTGGAAAAAAACAAAAAACCCTCTACTGACTACTTGTTCTCAGAGGACCCCACCACAGAGAGAAGGGCAAATGACAAAGATTCCAAGGACTGGAAAATAAGCCAGAAGCTGGGAAAGTACACTAAAGCAAAAAAGGAAAATAGAAGCTCTTTCTGATCCTCAGGGATTCCCATTGCTTTGTGTCCAAACATCTCACTTATCAATCACAGCTCTGACTTTACTCACTTTACTTCACACTGACAGGTGGGAGCAGGTAGGCTAGCTTATTTCACAGAAATAGCTTAGAAAGCTACAGGTACATTTTGCTTCACAAATTCCTAGGATGCATGGATGATACCAAAAAGTCTGGGGGCCCTGCCCATAAATGTTAAAAGAAAGTACCAGATTGGAAACCCCATCTTCAATGTGTAACACCATGGGGCACTTGTAATAATATTCTCAAGTTTCTCTTTGGCCAAGGCTTTTTGCTCTCTTAATTCCACAACACTAATCTACAACATCCTTAGGGAAATCAGGAAACAGAAACAGCACTTGTCATGATCACTTTTCAAGGTGCCCTTAGCAAACGAATGCCCTAGCAAATATTTTATAAGCAAATGGGAGAAGCTAGATTATGGCCCTTGGAGGGCATTTTCTGAGCTACTTGCTTTTAAAGCCCAAGATGCCTAGCCTGTTCCCAGGTAAATCTAGAATCTCACAGAGGAGCTCATCCAGGAAGGCACTTACCGTATTTTTCGCTCTATAACATGCACCCGACCATAACACGCACGTAGTTTTTAGAGGAGGAAAACAAGAAAAAAATATTCTAAACGAAACAGTGGATGTATGATTTTTGTGGTTCATGCTGTGGCCACAGACATGTGATCTGACATTGAGTTTGGAGTAGCCCTATGCAAAAATCCAATCTTTGTAACCGCGTTTTAAGTGGGGAGGGAAGGAAAAGCACTCAAGGGACAAGGAGCATGCGTTGGGTGTGTGGAGAAGGATGCTGCTAATAATGCAGAAGGGGCGTTTAAGGGGAGAAGGCGCACGCGTGGGGTGGGTGGAGAAGGATGCTGCTAATAATGAAGAAGAGGGGTATAAGGGGAGAAGGCTCCTCTCCTCTACCACTTTGCTCCTATAAAGCAAGCAGGCTCTGCTTTTCTCCCTTTTCCCCGCTCATCCCTGGCTTAGCGAGCTGAAAAACTTTGCTGCTATGTAGCGAGCTGAGTGGGGAGGAGAGAGGGACAGAGAGCCTGCTTGCTTTAAAGGAACCAACCAGACAGGAGCTGCTTACACTCGTGTAAGCGGCTCCTCTCCTCTCCCGCTTTGCTCCTTTAAAGAAGCAGGATCTCTGTCCCTCTCTCCCCCCCACTCAGCGGCTCTTCTCCCGCTTTGCTGTTTCAAAGCGAACCATGGAGGAGGGAAGGAAGGGGAACCATGGATCCTCTGCTCACGACTGCAGCAGATCCCCCCGCCACCCGTAGGCATTCCCTCCATAACACGCACAAACATTTCCCCTTACTTTCTAGGAGGAAAAAAGTGAGTGTTATGGTGCAAAAAATACGGTATCTGCTTTCAGCCTTCTCAGGCAGCTCAAGTAAATGAGGAAGCCCAATTTAATCTGAAAGACTAGGCTTTCCCAACGTGGTGCCTTCCAGTTACCTTTTTACTAAGATGGCCATGCTAGCCAAAGCTGACAGAGTTGTAGCTAGTGATGTGGGTTTTCCAGAACATTTAGAATTGGAAAATGTTCCTATGCAAATCAGGGTAATTTGCATAGGAGTTAATTCATATCAGAAAATGTTCAGTTTGCACCAGAAAGTTTTCTGATGCTCTAGTTTAGCATTTTACTTGTATTTAGTAAACAAAGCAAAAAACTTTGGAGCTGCCATGCTTGACTGATATTTATTCAACTGGCGTTCATTCATTGCTACGAATTAATAAGAAATGGAATATATTGTACATAAAAATTTCCACCCCACATCACTGGTTATAGACTAAAACATCTAAAGGTCTTCAAATTGAGGAACACTATTTTAGTTCCTCAACCTGTATCTCAAACAGCTCAAAAAACTGTGATGCCTTTCTTCTACTAAAGACTAAACACACAGTTCTACATGCATTCTGGCTGCATGCATTAATGGATTTAATTTCTACTACCTCTACAGGTCAGAAGGAAACTCGGCTTGAGTTTTTGCTATCTTTGCCAACTTCCCAAAGTATAGACAAGATAGTCTCAGTGATGCCTTTGCCCCTCTACAGACAGGCTCAGATGAAGTAAAAACAGAGGAAGCTGAAGAAGAGCTTCTCTGTCCTCTCTAACAGGAGCTCATCCATTCACCTCTGAGATCCATGCTCATGTAAATGTTAGCAAAAAAATAAATCGTAAAAACTTTTAGTAAAAATTATACATAACCTAAACATAGATTCCTTCATCTTGCACATTGGCATAAGATTTTCACACTTCTAGATGCAAAAATAGTTGCAGTGGGACAAATGAAACCGCAAAGGAAAAGGTCAGATTCTGAACTACAAGCACAAAAACCAACTTCAAAATGAGTATCTGGTTGTTGTTTTCCTGCAGTAAATAACACAAAGTATCTTGTAACACCTTCAAATTTAACAAAATTTATTATGGCATAAGCTTTCTATGTCTTTTATAGAATTGAAATTTCCATCAGATACAAGGAGTGGGATTCTCAGTTATGAGGTAAAGGTTGAAGTTAAATGGCAATTGTATACAACAGTATACTGACAATACAATGACAACTTAAAATATGCAAAATGATACTTCAAAACACCAGTAATTGTCTTGGGAGAGGTTACCAACATTTTAAGCCTGTGGGCACATTTGGATTCTCCAGCAAGTGTCATGGGCGCCACTCCCTTCTTTCTTCCAGACACAAAGAGATTCATGCACACACAATCTGGGTAAAAGTCAAATCCAGAGAAAGTAATCTGGCTTTGAAAAGCTCATAGAGCTGAAAGAAGAAGTGGGAAAGCTTCTTCCAACTCCATCCTCTGTCACAAGAGACCAGGGCCCTGCGGGACTTGACATCTTTCCACAGGGCCTGCAAAACAGAGCTGTTCCACCAGGCCTTTGGTCAGGGCGCAGCCTGACCCCCCTCCTCTGGCAATCTGCACAGAATTTTGCTTATTGGTTGCCATAAATTTGATTTTAATTACGGTAATTTTTATAATGAAATGTTTTTAGAACCGTTGGATTATTTTGATTGTTGTTAGCCGCCCTGAGCCCAGCTTCGGCTGGGGAGGGCGGGATATAAATAAAAATTATTATTATTATTATTATTATTATTATTATTATTATCCTTCAGCTCTATGTATTTTCAAGGAAGAAAAAGGTAACTACCGGGGTACCTCGGGTTACAGATGCTTCAGGTTACAGACTGGGGTTAAGAACTTCGGGTTAAGAACTTACAGATGCTTCAGGTTACAGTACCTCGGGTTAAGAACTTTGCTTCAGGATGAGAACAGAAATCGCGCAACAGCGGCGTGGCAGGCCCTATTAGCTAAAGTGGTGCTTCAGGTTAAGAACAGTTTCAGGTTAAAAACAGACCTCCAAAACGAATTAAATTCTTAACCCGAGGTACCACTGTATCTTCTCATGACCGAAAGGGCAGAGGGGGCGGGGCTCAAGGATTTGTGGGCACCAGGTGATGACCCCAAGAGCACCACAGTACCCACGGCAGCATGTTGATGACCGCTGGTCTCAGTGAAGCACCACTCTATTCAGAACCCCCAAATGAACATAATGTAACTTTTTGATATGTTGTGATTCAGCAGTTTCACCATGGAGTTTCTCTTTGAAAAACAAAATGATTCCTTCATGAAAACCAACAATTGCTCACTTGTAGCAGTTCTAAAATATTTCCTCAAAACTGGAGATTTTGTCAGAGCCAAGTCAGATAAAACTGTGTAGATCCCAATCTCAAATAACCAGCTTTACAAAAGTGACCAGACATCTTCAATGAACTATCTCAAGTATGGCTGCTGATTCACAGGCTAGATGTTCGATAATTTATTATGAGACAGATAATTTATGCCAGATGGAACTAAAGCAGCAGTACTTTAGGTATTTAATAAAATAGCTGTACCTCATAATTTAGTCTGTAAGAAAACCCCAATACAGCAAACAATCCACTTTTAAAAAACCCCACAAGCAAACAGAACACTGCTCAGCAGAAAAATAGCATATTAATCATATTATGGAACCATCAAACAAGACCTCCCTCAAATGCTCAAGAGAGCCATGTCTTTCCTAACCACAGAAGGTCAATAACTGACCCAGGTATAGAATACTTTCACATGTGCAAAGAATTCCCTCCCACTCCATAACTACTTCCTCTCTTTATATTGCTACATACTTGGTATTCACAATGTGGTGTTTGTAGATGCAACTGCACCCAAGATGACTCCCTAGAGCTCGCAATCACTGCCTGGAAGTGTGCATAGAGGTGAAGTGCTCACTTCCTCTTTTAACTCCATGAACCTTTCTAGGCTGGCTTTAGTACCCAAGCAGAAGGTAAAGAAAGACTGAGATAGAGTGTATCTTGTAAAAGACAGAAAAGGGCAAGGGAGAGCAATGAGACCAAACGGACGTAGAATGAAGTGACGTGGGCAGGGGGAGAAAGAAGGAGCATGTTTATTTCTCTGACTGTGCATCATGGGCATAGCCAGGAGGGAGGAGGGGGGCAGCTGCCCCCTAAATCAAGAAAATAAATAAAAATGTTTAACTAACTGACCAATCAAGTCGCAGATAGCTTGGTTCCATCGTCCCCCCACCCCAATAAATCCTGGCTATGTCTATGCTGTGCATTTCCCTCTCTTCCTCCTCTGGGTCTGTTTTTGTTTTCTTTTCTGTGTCCTAGGAGAGAAGGATTCGTTCTAAAAGGAAATTTGTGTTTTTGTGACTGGTCAGAACCATTACAGCTGTCATTTTGTGAATGTCATGCCCCACATGACAGCTATTTGTGATAGCACTTACTCAAAATTCACAATATGGCCATGGATCCAAAACAGCTGCTGACTCATGGCAGGTACTGAAGCAGATTTTAGAAATCTAATTACAGTTGTACCTCTGGTTACGTAAACTTCGGGATGTGAAAGCGGCAAACCTGGAAGTATTTTACCAGGTTTTGCCGCGCACACACACGCAAAAACGGTCCTCCGGTTGCGAAAACCTCGGGATCCGGCCGGACCTCCAGAACAGATCCTGTCTGCAACCGGAGGTACCACTGTACTGGCTTCTAACATTTTACTCCAGCTTGTGAGAGACAGCAGCAGCAATCCACTGAGAAGGCCTGGCATGCGAGCGACTAACATTTGGCTGTTTCAACAGTCAGTTTCAGGCCAGAAGATTCAACGGCAAAATGGCACTTGTTGGAAAATTATACACATCTTCGTCTCATTCCACTAGCTTTCGCATCACTGTCTTATTTTATTGTACACAGAGAGAGTACACTGAATACAGAGCACATATACAAATAAAATATATACGGATATACTGTGAATACTTCAATTAGTAGACAGGGTCTAAAGGTAAAGGGACCCCTGACCGTTAGGTCCAGTCGCGGACGACTCTGGGGTTGCGGAGCTCATCTTGCTTTACTGGTTGAGGGAGCTGGCGTACAGCTTCTGGGTGACGTGGCCAGCATGACTAAGCCACTTCTGGCGAACCAGAGCAGCACACGGAAACGCCGTTTACCTTCCCGCTGGAGCGGTACCTATTTATCTACTTGCACTTTGACGTACTTTCAAACTGCTAGGGCAGGGGTCTGCAACCTTTAAGACAAAAAGAGCCACTTGGACCCGTTTCCGAAGGAAAAAAAAACCTGGGAGCCGCAAAACTAATGCACGCACCGCCCCCATGCGACGTCACAGCCAGTACAGCGCCCGCCACAGTGGGGAGTGTCGGGGCGCACAATGCGCCTCCTCCCCTTGCTAGTATCCACCCCGGAGCCGCGGCAAAGGTGTAAAAGAGCCACATGCGGCTCCGGAGCCGCGGGTTGCAGACCCCTGTGCTAGGGTATAGATGCGTCAAAATAAACAAGTGGTCATGAACTGGTAAAGGAGTGACTTGCCAAGAGTTATTGGAGAGGCAACGTGTGAACAGGTGACTTCCTTGTTCACAGCTCTTGCATCCAGCAGCTGCTAGTCTGTACTAGCTCTTGGGCACCCTGCTAGCTTCCAAGTTGGGTTGAGGAAAGAAACCTATTATTTTGTACAGTTACCGGTAAGTTCTCTAGGAAAGGATACTCAGAAGTGACAGCAGAACCTCTAAACCAGGGGTCAGCAAACTTTTTCACAGCAGGGGGCCAGTCCACTATCCCTCAGACCTTGTGGGGGGCCGGACTATATTTTGGGGGGGAAATATGAATGAATTCCTATGCACCACAAATAACCCAGAGATGCATTTTAAATAGAAGGCCACACTCTACTCATGTAAAAACACCAGGCAGGCCCCACAAATAACCAAAAGATGCATTTTAAATAAAAGGGAACATTCTACTCATGTAAAAACACACTGATTCCAGGACTGTCCATGGGCCAGATTTAGAAGACGATTGGGCTGGATCCGGCCCCCGGGCCTTAGTTTGCCTACCCATGTTCTAAACTCTTAAAGAAAAGCATTCAAAGGTTAGAACCTTGAACTTGTTTTTGTCTTCAAGAGTTATGCCCCCTGTTCATTTATTTACCACAGAGATTATCACAGTTCTGTTGCAGAGGATACAATTTATGGAGTGAATACTGGTAAGGGCAGCTTTACAACTTCTTAAGGATAACAAGTCTGACATAGCAGCAGGAAGGACAGCTAGGAAAAGTTGCTTGGAAACAGAACTCAAGAGATTAAAAGCACAATCCCTAACCCATAGGAGAAACAAAACAAATTCCTTCCAGTAGCACCTTAAAGACCAACTAAGTCAGTTCTTGGTATGAGCTTTCGTGTGCATGCACACTTCTTCAGATATGCACACGAAAGCTCATACCAAGAACTGACTTAGTTGGTCTTTAAGGTGCTACTGGAAGGAATTTGTTTTGTTTTGACTATGGCAGACCAACACGGCTACCTATCTGTAACTGGAACCATAGGAGAAAGTCCCAATGAGGTGTGTGTATGCATGGTATACTTCGGTATACTGAATTGTATAAGGATTGTACTGTAAGTTGGTCATCAATGTCTGTTTTCAATGACTTCAGATAATGTTTTAACAGGAAGACATTACTAAAAGATAGTAGTTAAGTTATAAGCACGTCCTAGAAGTGATTCACTCTGTTAGTTACAGTTTTAAGAATCTAGTATGATTATTAAACCATGTTACTGCATCTCAGAATGTGGAAATCCAATGTATATTCAGTATTGTACAGGCAAGTGGCTTCTTGCTGCATCATACAGATACTTGTAAGAGAGTAAAATAGATACTTGTAAGAGGGTAAAAATTACACAACTTGAAAACTGAAAATGAGTTTTAGCTCAGCTCACAGAGAGGGAGGGAGAGAAATTATCACTATGGTAAAGGAAACACCTGTGATTTCAAACTAAAAAAATGTTCTGGATATTTTATTTGTGAAAACTTTAAGATCATTCCCTCTAGTAACAAAAATCAGGCTGTAAAGTATTTTGGAGCCACGAGAAATAAGGTAGTAGCTTCTACATCAATGGGGGCTTTCTAGGGATGCAGATGCACATAAATTGGTAAATTAAAAGAAAAAGTGGTATCCAATGTTAGCCATGCTCAGAGTAGACTACCTGAAGTTAATGTTTGTGCCAAACTTTGGCTTACTCTAAGTAGAACTTAGATTAACACAACCATGTGTGTTAAACACACTAAAACAGAGAATGTCAAGGTACTTAATTCAGGGGAAAAGGGAAACTGGGTGTTGGGGGTGGGAGGGGAGACAGTTACCGTATTTTTCGCTCTGTAACACGCACCCAACCATAACACACACGTAGTTTTTAAAGGAGGAAAATCCGTAGGCATGCCACCCATAGGCATTCCCTCCATAACACGCACAGAGATTTCCCCTTACTTTCTAGGAGGAAAAAAGTGAGTGTTATGGTACAAAAAATATGGTAATTAGGCACCTGAAGCTGAAACAGCTTTATATTTCAAACCACATTAAAAACATCATGTACTACAAATTATCTAGGTCTCCTATTCCTAGTTCATTTTCTCCTAAAAGTCTATTGCCTCACCTTTCTGACTCATTTTTTTTAAAATAATAAATGTTTATTCATTAGCGTGATAGAAACTGAACCAATCTCCAGGTTTCTGCCAACAACATTTGAGCTCTTAACATATGGATCACTACTAATGGGTCATATTCACTTGCTTTCCCTTCAAATCTCCAGTACAATTAAATGATCCAATTAAAGCTTAAAGCCAACAATAATATTTTTAAATAATATTTTCCATTCATTTTTAAGATACCTACATTCCTATGTAAGCCATGGTTCTTCTAATGCAGCCTTTCCCAACTAGGTGTACTCTGGATATTTTGGACTACATCTCTCAGCATTCCTTGTGGCTGCCCATGCCGACTGAGGCTGACAGAAATTGCAGTACAACACTGTTCTGGAAAACACCAGGTTAGGGAAGGCTGTTCTAATATTTCCACATTCCCAGCATAGATTTGACACATTTGTATGCATCAGGGATAGGGAACATCAAGGCCATGGGCAGAACATAGCCCTCCAGGCCTCACTACCACCCCACTATTCTCTCCAGCCCACACCCCTCACTGGTCCTGCTTTGCACCCTCATTGAGTATTTCTGTTATGAACTCTGGCTTTTCTGGATGGAGGATGGAGATTGGTGTGTGAGTGTCATTGTTAGAAACTGATATATGAAAGCTAGGAGCTAAACAGCATATTAAACCTAGGTTATGCGCACATCGGAATGTCTAGGCGCACTTTTTATAACAAGAATACAAAGATGAAAATGAATGAACTGCAGCTAAAAACCTTATGTTCATTTTTCATGTGGTCTAGTCTGAAGACTTCAAAAAACAGCCATGCCTCCCCCACTCATATTCTTAAGAGGGTCCCTTCTGCAGTCTTCAGAGTGGTTAGAAGTGGAGGCAGAAAAAGGTCCCCCCTTTCCTTCCACTCTGAACAGGCCCTGAATTTTCCCTACACCCCCTTTCCTTCATATAAACGTATCTTGTTGGCACCACAATTAACACATATTAAATGCATACACAATTGATGGCAAAGATACCCAGCTTGAGTGTCCAGTTTGCAAACCTAAGTCTCCTTCAATGATCCCACTTCAAATTTTGTTTTGATTTTAAGCATCACTGTGAGTCTGAGGTAGATAACACTTTAACATGCACTACTGTGCTTGCTCTGCAAGAGGTCTGTAGAGCAACAACACGAGAATGGGCCTTTTCAGCTGTGCCTCCCCACTTGTGGAATGCTCTCCCCCAAGGAGGCTCACCTGGTGCCTTTGTTTACATATCTTTAGATGCCAGTCCTCCTCTCCCAGGCCTTTCTTTAATTAGCCAATCGATGGCCCTTTAAACAGTAAGGGGGTGTATTCTTTTTGTTTTTGGCTATGGTATGTATTTCTGTGTTTTTATATTGTAAACAGATCTATCATCGTTGGATGAAGGGCAGTATACAAAATGTATTAATAGTAACAATTACAATACCACATTGGGAAACAGCTTTATTGATGCTTCTTTATTATTATCATTAAAATAATTTATATTCTGCTTCCTCATTTTGAGATGAAATGCTACAGCAGTTTCTTTATAGAAATGACAAGAAAGCTTGTATAGAAATATTAAAATCCTATGAATTTAGGTATATACCTATAAATTATGTATATAAATTGTAGGTATATAAACCTACAACAGTTACTAGGCTGCACAAACTTTTAGGGGCGAAGGCAGAGAATGAATAAGGAATTCTGCTACGACTATAGCAGTAGCAGTATGGCTACCAGGCTACTGTTTAAACACAAGGCTATACAGTGGTACCTTGGGATGCGAACGGGATCCGTTCCGGAGCCCCGTTCGCATCCTGAAGCGAACGCAACCTGCCTCCGCGTGTTTCGCTGCTTCCGCGCATGCGTGTGACGTCATTTTTACCGTCTGCGCATGCGCATGCGGCAAAACCCGAAAATATTTATCCCAAGGTATGACTGTATAACAATTTTTTTAAACTGTCATTTTAAAAACTCATAATATGTAAAAGAAAAGCCCCTCCCCTAACTTTTATAGTAGGGATCACTGGCTGGGGGAAGGGAGGAAGAATGTTTGCCTGTGGTTAAGAACTCTTCTTCCTGTGTTATGCAGCTTCCCCCCTCCCCCCAGGAATAAACCATTTTCCTATTCCAGCTCTCTAGAAGTGAATCAATAACAAATTCTCTCTCACATGCACACACACACCCCTCCAATATAATGAAATATTCAGTTTCAGGTCTGGATGCTGGTCAAGAATCAAGTCATATCCTGCTCAGTTGTTTTTCTAAACTAAGAAGCCCCACTTCAGTTTTTCCTCACAAATGATGCTGCAACCAACCTCTCTACAGGTTTTGGCTGGCCTTTTCTTGCACTTTTTCCTGCTCTACAATAGCTTTTCTAAGATATGGTAGTTTACAGTTCTGGTTGCCACAAACCATGCCTCAGAAATACTGAAAATGCATTTTCCAGCTAATAATCAACATAGTCGTCTTACTTTGAAGCTCATCTCACCATAACAGCATTGTCAAATAACATGAATTAAAATGCCATCACCAGTCTGAATTACATAAAGCAAATCCTTAAAACTAAAAATCCTCTTTATCCAGGCTGCTCCTCACAGTATAGTGTATCAGCGAGACAGGAAGTTAAATGTGAAAAGTAAACAAAATTTAGACAAAGGAAGCCCATCCAGTATTTTGAAAACTCAGAAATGGTTCTATCAAAACCAAGCTTTGAAACAGCAGTATCTATGTTGAAGCAAGGCTGCACTGCCTACAGTTTGCAGTTATAGCTCACAAGTAAATCCAAAACCTGAAATGTCAGTATAGTCACCCTCCAGTTTATCTGATACATACAACTGGCAACCAAATCATAAGTATACTGGCATCAATCCAGAAAATTACAAGTGTTCAGAACACTGCCTGTCTGGTAGTATAGTCACAGAGCTGAAGAGCAGAAACCTTTGCAACCTCACTAAGTACTCAGGCAAGAGTTGTCAAGATGGTATGTCTTGATTTAGTCCCAGTTCTGGCTTCCTCTCTCTACTCCCCTTTCCCATTATAGTTAATTATTATTAAAATGTCTCACCTCAGCGAGCCTTACCCCTGCATGTCTTGCCCCTGCTTGCACACCGAACAGTTGTGACCGGCTTCTTAGCGGAGCCCCTTGCAATAATAAAAAATATGGGTGGTGCCAATACAGTGATGCTGCCCACTGCTAAACAGACTCATTGCAGATTTCAAAGATTTCGCTCCTGTACAGCAGGAACTCTACCATTAGAGTAGATACATGTGTGAAAAACTCTTTTCACATGGAGATAACTATCAGTGGATGTGAGACAAAGCTGCCTGTACAAAAGTGACATTAAATTTCACAATCCTATAGTTACACTACATTTTCAACAGTTCTCAGTTTTGCTGTTTCAGTAATGTTAACACAATATAGTGTCAGCTTATCTGTACTAAAACTAAACTGCAAGACTGACTTACTGTACTTCATAGATATTTCAAACAGGATTCAGATTATTATTATTATGTATTAAATTTGTATATTGCCTTTCATCCAAAGATCACAGGGAGGTTCACAACATAAAAATACAAAATGAATTGGATGTCTGCAGGTTTCTTCACTATATGTTTTAAAAACTATTTTAAATAATGTTACAGTCTTGAAAACATACCCACAAAAGTTACTACACTGGTGAGGCCTGGCACAAGGAGGACAGATAATTCCTTCTTCCCTGCAGCAGTCTAATGCATTTCTATGCAAGGCACCTAGGAGGGACAGAGTCCCTCCCCGACTAGCCAGCTCACTGTCCTGCACACACTTCCTTCTCACCTACAGAAACCAAGCTTGTGCTTTCACACACTGTGAAAACCACCAAGTTTCATAGACATCTTTATAACCACAGAAACAATAAGCAAGATTTTTTTTTGGGGGGGGGACAGAACTAGATAATGCTTGAGTGTTTTGTGAGGGGCGAGTAGGAAAGACACATGGATTTGATTTATAAATATACCTCGACAGCTGCAGAAGAAAGAAAAAAGTTTAGATTCAAGCCCTTATTTAATATCACAAAGCACTGACAAAGCACACAAAAAAACCCCATACTAACACTATGACAGAAAGCAGTCGTAGGACACTGGATTATCTTTGTCCATGAAGCAGTAAAGCGAGGTGGAATTTTTAAACAAAAAGCAGCCTTAGAATGAGAATCCCGGGTTCTGGGTTAACCTGTGGTTTATAAATCTGAAGTTATAGTACATATATATATCCACAAGGGCAGGGGAGTGCTAAGAGACTGACAGCGACTGAAGCGATGGGGGTGGGAAGGATGAGACTGCAAAGGGAAACCTCGTACTTCTACCTACGCTTTTCTACCTCTCCCGCCGTAGTAAGTTATGGGAGCGAGAGGTACTGGCGGAGAGAGCATTTATTCCTCCGGAGACGGGTGGGGGGTGGGATATGGAGGGAAAAGATAAAGGCACCCAACTTTAATTAAAGTACCCAGCGATTACCACCGCTTTCTTCCACACCCCCAATTAGGGCAAGGATAACAAACGCCTAAATGAGCTTATTAAATGAGGTTATTAGTCGGGGGCGGCGAGGGGGGGGGGAGGCAGAAGAGGGAGGCAGGCGGCTGTTCTCACGACACGGGATTCACACGACCACAGGAGAGCCCCAATACACCCTTTTCTCAGGCGCCCGCGGAGTCCGCCCTACCAAGCCCGCAAGACTCCCGTTTAGGAGCAAAAACTTCGCTCGCCCCGGTTCAGAAATGCCCCTGTCCCCGGCCTCCCCGCTCGGGCCTCCGCACCCCGCTGCCTCCAAGGAGGAGGAGGAGGAGGGTTGCGCGCTCACCTTCCAGCAGCCTGGTGATAAGACTATCCACATTCAGCTCCCCGTCCGCCATTTTGTAGCTAATGGACTCAGTCCCGGGCGGGGACGGAGAGAGACGGCGCTTCGGCGAGGAGGCGGTGGCGGCAACGAAAGCAACAGCGTCTCGTCAAGGACCCTCCTCCCGCCGCCGGCGGCAACTCGCCCGAGCGCGGGACCTCAAAGCGCCCGGCCCAGCGAGCGTTGCGGGGAGGGAGGGGGGGGTCTTCCCTCAACGCTCACTCGCTTTCCGGCTCCGCTGAAGAGGGAGGGAGAGAAAGAGGCACGAAACCGAGTCCGCCAATCCTCCTCCTCCTCCCCACCCTCCTGCCTGCCTTAGGCCCCGCCGCGCATGCGCCGCGAGTTCCTTTCCACGATCCTTCCTCCCGCGCCTCTTGCCGCTGTTGCTTATACTCCAACAACAACTGCGCGGGAGTATCGGGTTCGGCTCTGAGAGAGGGCTGCGGAGCGGCGCCGGCCGAGGCAACAAGCGCGCAGGCGCGACGGGCTCGCGCTTGTTGCCTCTCGCTCGTACGCCCGGGCGCTCACGTGGGCGCGCACGCGCTTCACCCGGCTTGCCTGCCTTTCTTTCTCTTCGCTCTCTCTCTCTCTCTCTCCCTCCCCCCCCCCTCCCCTTTTCCATCCCGCTTGTGTCTCCTGGTAACCGGGCTGGGGCCTAGTGCTTAAATGCAAAGTGGAGCCTCTACGCCTGCTGCGCGCAGAACACCGTGCAGCTTTCCTCGAGCGCCGCGTATAGTAGGAAAGAGAAGCCCCCACAGGGCCAGACTCATTTCTGCTCTTTTCTCATCTACTGTTTTAGTTCGCGCGGAAAGGCAGCCTTGTTACTCCCTAAAGGGGGAGGAGTGAAAACCCTCCCAAATTCACAGAACAATAAGCAAGGGCTACACCACGCATTTAAAGAACACGGCTTCCCCGAAAAGAATGCTGGGAACTGTAGTCCCCCCGTGATAGGAATTTTGAGGTCTTAGATATATGGCAATGTTCATAAGTGTACCAACCAAGCACGTAGATAGATCAGCACAGGAAGACCGACCTCAAACCATTTTGATTCCCAAACTGACCAAATGTTTTCCCTGCAAGGAAGGAGGGGGGGTCAGGGAGCCTTCCCATTGTCTCAGGAATTGAGTAATCAACATTTGAATGGGTGACAGACTATCAGGAAAGGCAATCAGATAACCTGGCAAACAGGAAAAACAACATTCAAATTTCTGTTTTAGACCGTCTTTTCTATGATGTAGGTATGATGTTTCTGGGGTGGTCTTGATCTACAGGGTGGCAATTTCAAAAGTCTTTATAAGGTCTTGCGTGCCATTGTTCTGGGTTCCTCCTCCTTTCCTGCGGGTGAGGGGAGCACCCTGTTGCAACAGATCAATAAAGATCAAGCTTACTAGCTTCTTTGCTTCTCAATATTCTCTGGTTGGCCTCTGTTATTTTCTCCTACTGTAGCCTGAACCTTGCCCTTGCCAGGGAATCGTTTGCCGGCGTCCCCAGTGCCGAAGAGAGAGAGCAAAAAGCACCAGGAAAGATTCTTCTTTGGAGAAAAGAGTTTATTGCAATCTGTGCACAGAGACAACCAGCAGGATAGCTCCTGAAAAACTGGCTGCGAAGCAATGTACTTCAGCAGACTTTCTTATACTTTTCTGAACCTCCTCCCCCCTCCCATACCTTCTTCAAACTTCCCCAATCAGCTGGCAAATGTTCAACTTATTCCCTTATATGGCACATCTATATTGCTTGCTAAACACATCTATACTGCTTGCTAAACATTCCATCTTCCTCATACCTATCTTTCTGCTGGCTAAGCACTCCCCTTTTGCTTGTACGTGTCTTTTCTTATCTTTGCATTGTTAAAGCAGGAAACGGCCTCCTTAGCAGGCTGGTTAAATTTGCAAGCAGCTGCAGTTTTCTTGCAAGCTAGCAAGGCAGGAAATGGACTCCTGACCTGCCAGACAGATTTAGCACACAGCCACTGCTTGCTTTGCTAACTGTCTGACCACAATTGCGAAATCAGGATTAGACAGAAATTTACTTAGGTGCAGATAATATTGTGAGCAATCCTTCTTAGGTACAAGGTACAGAGAATATTGAGAGAAACCTTTCCCATCTCCCTTCACTCCCTCCTCTTCTTTTGAACAATCTATTACTTAGATTCGTTCTGGGGTATGGGTCTATATTCTCTCATAAAAGCAATCACACGCGGACCCATCGTGCGGGACATCATCTTTTCCATCATATGTTGCAAGCATTGCATCAAGCAGGGCATACAGAAGCAGAAAAGCAAAAGGATTATAAGCGGCCCTGCTATCAATACCATAATATGCCTGATCCAACCACCATTGGGCAGCCAAGAATATAACCAATTCCATGGATCACCTTCTGTAATTTTTAGCGGGTTCCCAGCTATCATTGTCTCCATGTGGTCAATTGTGGCCGAAATGCTAACATTGTTATCTGGGATAAACATACAGCAATGAGAATGAACTAGCGCACAAACTCCTCTCTATGTTGAAGATGTTACCAATGGGAATTCCATGTAGCATCAAACCTGGCCGTTTAGCATAAGGTGGTATGTGCATACACAGCCAACAATTGGAGAGATTTAACATTGTGGTAAACTTAAACATATCTTGGATATAAATATTATTCTTCCACATCTTATGATAATTTTCTCCTCGTGATGTTTTATTCAATAATCTAGTCTCCATCTGCCCATGTTCACCAGGTGCAGCACCTTCCTTGTCTCCTGCAACTATGAGAACAAGGAATACTAGGAGGATCATCAAGGGGATAGAAGGATCGGGCTGTCGTCTCCCGCAGAGCCTATGACGCTCATGCCAGCAGAAAAAGAGACACATCCATGTGACAAGGGCAGTTGAAATAACCCCTATCCACCATCCCCAATCACTCCATGGTTCCTCCCACCAATATTCAGGGAGTGTGCTCATTGTTGAAGAGCCCACTGATATTCGTGCTCGATTACCTGTTGAGCCTCAAAGGTGAGAGCCCACCGGTGAGCTGATACTCCCACTATGTGGGTCAACTTTCCTACTAACCCTGTTGGGTGGATTGAACTCTCGTGCTGCCTCCCTACTGACCAGGGCGTATGGAGGCTGAAATCCTGGGGTGGCAATTCTTATTTTGGGAGGCTCGAGCCACCACGATTGTCAGAGGTGGTGCTGCAGAATTTACTGGCACTTGTTCAGCAATTTCAATGCACACCTGGTTCAGGCTCCCTCCCCTGTAACACTTGCATTAAGATGGGCTCCGTCCCATGCAACACCTGGATTAAGTTTAGAACCTGGTCCATCAGATGAGGTTGGTACAGTGCTCTACCCCCC
Organism: Podarcis erhardii; assembly: GCF_964252035.2. NCBI lineage: Eukaryota > Metazoa > Chordata > Lepidosauria > Squamata > Lacertidae > Podarcis > Podarcis erhardii. Next base: position 90,013,576 of record NC_138507.1, on the reverse strand, counting down.
GAATGACAGTTGGTTACTCCCCCCCAACAGCAAGAGCAGTCCAGAACTCGATAGAATTCGACCGTCTCTGCAACTTCCCGTAGGAGCACTACCCACGCGTGCTGGATAGTGGTGTGGGAGAGGAGCCACAACGGGGTAGTGGGATGTTTCAATACGGCAACCTCATCAAACCCCTGTTTCCAATAGCCAATGAGCATGCCGTCTCTTACCACCGGCAAGACGAACCAATCATAGCAGAGGCCAGCAGGCCAGTAAGGGCGGTATGGCTCAGTGGGGTCAGGGCTGTGGGGCATAGAGCAGATCAATACAGAATATAACAGAAGAAAAGAGAAAAGAGAAAGTCCTTATGAAAGTCCTTGTGATGATCAGCTGCAGGATCTCGGTGCCCGTGGTCCAACGCGTTTCCTGGTAGCGTCAGACACAAGGTGATGATCAGCCGAAGGGGTTGATCAGGATTTAGTTGCACAGTCCAATCTGTAGCGGCTCTTTTCACTCTGGTGTGGTGGACCCAAGGGGTGATGCTGGCGACTTTCACGGCGGTGGCTGTGGAGAGCAGGACGGTGTAAGGTCCCTTCCAGCACGGTTGTAGCGGCGTCCGTGCCCAATCTTTTACCCACACTTCATCACCTGGCTTGAACTGATGCAGCCAACACACAGGGGTTGCGAGCCTGGGTCCACCTGTTGAGACAAAAGAAAACTCGGAAGAATATCTGGACATAATTATTCAATTGCATATCCTGACCAGCATGTGGGGCAACATTCTGACATATGGGACCGGTCTCCTAAATACAATTTCAAAGGGTGACAGATGGGTCCGTCTTAATGGGAGACTGCGGACCCTGAGTAATGCCAGGGGTAACATTGTCACCCAATTAGACCCAGTTTCCTGGGTCAGCTTGGATAGCTGATTCTGGGGTCTGTATGCTGTATGCAACTTTCAGTTGATTTGTAGTGCCTTAGCCAACTCCTGCAATACTGAGTGAACAAAGGCTGGTCCATTGTCAGCTTCTGCCCCTTTGCCAGGTTTAGGGCTCTGGTGAGCGCAGTTAATTCTGCCAGCTGGGCCGATGTTCCAGGCGGGAGTGGCTTTGCCTTGATCACCTGGTCTTCCAGGGCTACTACTGCGTAACCTGCCTTCCGCTGTCCAGCCTCAACAAAGCTGCTTCCATCCACAAACCATGACGGCCACTGGGGGTCTGCTTCATCTTTAAGGTCAGGCCTGCTAGAGTACACCTCATCCATTACTTCAATGCAGTCATGCGTGGGCTCCTCACCTTCTCCTACCAGTAATAGGGTAGCTGGGTTGAGGGCTGTGGTGACTTGGAATTTCTAACGCGGATGTAGTAGTAGCATCTGACATTTCCTCATTTTAGCCTGGGAGAGGAAATAGGTGCCTTTCGGCAGATGGCACGCTGATTCTTTCCTAAGTGGCCTCGCCCTCCTCCCCGGGCGGTTTCTCCTAACGGTGGACCTCCCGTCTTCAAGGCCATCAACTTCTTTGCCTGATACTTCTCCCCTTTTTTCCTTCTGGGCCTCTTCCTCTCTTATTCCTAACATCCATTCCAAGGTGTGGCCCATAAAACCTTCAATTTTTTAATTTTTTTATTTTTTTTAATGTCCCTGCGGATATCGGGCGCTGCCTGGGCTACAAAGGCCGCTTTAAAAATTGGGGCGTTGGCAGCCTCATCTGGGTCCACGGGGGTGTACTGGCGGTAGGCTTCCTTCAGCCTCTCTAAGTAGGCTCCAGGGGCCTCCTCTGTCCCTTGCACTATTTCTCTGGCCTTCACAAAGTTGGTGAGTTTTCTGGCTGCCCTCCTCATGCCATTTAAGACATTCTGGCGATAAGTGGTGAGGGTATTTTGCCCTTCAGTGGTCTGATAATCCCAATTCGGTGTATTTTCAGGATATCCTGCTGCAACAGCTTGATCTCCTGCCCCCTGCGCTCTCATGTGTGCTCGGGCTTCAGCATGAATTCGCCTAGCCTCCTCTGTAATTAGCAGGGCATCCATCAAATATTGCACATCATCAAAAGTGGGATTGTAGGTTTTGAAAATTCCCTCAAACAGCTTAATGATTTTGGCAGGGTTTTCTTCAAATGAAGGGTTTTGGTTCCTCCAATTACAAACATCTGCACTAGAGAAGGGGACATGTTGAACTGTATAAGTTCTATTGGGCACCACCCCATCAGGTCCCACGGGGGCCGGAGGGTCATACACTCTGCGGAGAGGCATCACTCTGGCCATGCCCTTCTCCTGTGCTTTATGTGCCCTATGGAGGGTCACACTTTTCACTGTCTTCCCCACTCTTTCTGCCACTTTCTTCATCTTTGTCCAGGTCTAACAATGCATTGTCCACGGGATTGGGGGCTGGGCCATCTGCTCCCTGTGGCGGGGGTGGTGCCAGGGCTGTTGCCGGGGCATAAGGCGGTGGGGGCATTAAAACTTTATCTTCTTCCCTCTCTGAATCCTGGAGGACTGGGGGTTGTCCTCCTGTCTTCCTGACTGAGCAGATACGGCTGCCTGAGACTTCTTGGCAGCATGACTTCAGCAGGGGGGGGGGTGTTCTTTTCCACATTGGTCTTCCATGTGGAGATGTAGGGGATTTGATCAGAATGGACATTCAAAATGTTCTGATATAATGGATTAATGAGTTGCAAATCAAGGGTCCCGGTGGACGGCCAATTTATTCTTTTGGGTGGGCCAATCTAATTCACACAATGTCCTCATCCTCCCCCTTCGTCAGCTTGAATCCCCAAAAGCATTCCAAAGGGGTACTTTTATTTTGGCCAGAACCCATTTCTTCCAGATACTCCGCTCCTATTCACAGTAAAAATTCTCTCACACTTCATATACTACAGATTGTGATCTGCGCGAGGTCGCCCTGGCAGAAAATGCACAATCCTGCAACCGCTCGGCCAAGGGGAATGCTAAACCCCGACCTTCATACACCAAGACAAACACTGGAGTATCCGGTACACACACACACACACCACACAGAACACACCAAAAATCACAATATATATATACCTCCCTCTTCTGTTCCAAACTTTTGCTGGTGGCACTCTACTGCACAACCAGTCCCCTTTTGCTTAACCTTACTGGCGGCACACTACTGCCACGGCCAGTTCCCTTATTCCTGGCGGCACCCTACTGCCTGTGACACCCTGCCAGAACCAGGGGAGGTTGATCAAGCCTCCTGCCCTTTCCGTCGGGCTGCCCTTTCCGTCGGGCTTACCTTTTTCCGCTGCGGACCTGTCCCCTCGGCGCCGACCTCTTTTTCTCCCTCAACCAGATGTCTCCACTCCAGAACAGTGTGGCTGGCTCCCCCCACGAAACAGGCGGGGTGCGCACGGGAGCCTGCAAACGCTGCTGAGCTGTTCACCTTGGTTGAGCCTGGCCCTCCCCGGCCCTCTGGGGTGGGGCAGATTTCCCGGCCAATGCACCAAGCTGTAGCCTGAACCTTGCCCTTGCCAGGGAATCGTTTGCCCGCGTCCCCAGTGCCGAAGAGAGAGTGCAAAAAGCACCAGGAAAGATTCTTCTTTGGAGAAAAGAGTTTATTGCAATCTGTGCACAGAGACAACCAGCAGGATAGCTCCTGAAAAACTGGCTGCGAAGCAATGTACTTCAGCAGACTTTCTTATACTTTTCTGAACCTCCTCCCCCCTCCCATACCTTCTTCAAACTTCCCCAATCAGCTGGCAAATGTTCAACTTATTCCCTTATATGGCACATCTATATTGCTTGCTAAACACATCTATACTGCTTGCTAAACATTCCATCTTCCTCATACCTATCTTTCTGCTGGCTAAGCACTCCCCTTTTGCTTGTACGTGTCTTTTCTTATCTTTGCATTGTTAAAGCAGGAAACGGCCTCCTTAGCAGGCTGGTTAAATTTGCAAGCAGCTGCAGTTTTCTTGCAAGCTAGCAAGGCAGGAAATGGACTCCTGACCTGCCAGACAGATTTAGCACACAGCCACTGCTTGCTTTGCTAACTGTCTGACCACAATTGCGAAATCAGGATTAGACAGAAATTTACTTAGGTGCAGATAATATTGTGAGCAATCCTTCTTAGGTACAAGGTACAGAGAATATTGAGAGAAACCTTTCCCATCTCCCTTCACTACCAGTAGGGAACCGAACGTAAGGACTCTATATGGGCTCTTGGATACCCCATAAGGGAAAAGGGCAATTTTTGTTTACAACACCCCTGCCCCGCACAGAACTGTGATTCCCATCACCTTTAACAGGCTACAGCATGGGTAGGCAAACTAAGGCCCGGGGGGCTGGATCCAGCCCAATCGCCTTCTAAATCCGGCCCGCAGACAGTCCAGGGAATCAGCGTGTTTTGACATGAGTAGAATGTGTGCTTTTATTTAAAATACATCTCTTGGCTATTTGTGGGGCATAGGAATTCATTCATTTCCAAAAAAATATAGTCTGCCCCCCCCCAATGTCTGAGGGTCTGTAGCCGACCCCTAGGCTACAGAGACCAGTATCCTTTGGGGGGGAATTGAATGCATTAACTGGGAAGCATTAACTGTGGTTTAAATGTATGGTGTTGCCCTGTCCCAAGTTTCCCAGTTCTCATTTCCAAAAGTTGCTTACTATTTTTGTGACAAGTTTTGTTGGTACCAATAAAGGTATTCCCCAGCCTGGATTTGGGCATTCTGCTTAGGGTTCACTGTATTTGTGCAGCCTGCTGTCGGAATGGAAGGTGATCAACAAGTGTGAAAGGGGGTGTGCGGTCAATGTGCGTATTGTTTTCTACCTTCTGCAGATAATTTCATATAATTATAATAACAGAGTACTTTGAACAGGGCCGTGGCTCAGCGGTAGAGCCTATGATTTGCATGCAGAAGGGCCCAAGTTCCGTCTCCGGCATTTCCAAGCAGGATGCCAGAGATCCTGGAGATGCTGCTGCTAGTCAGATGTAGACAATACTGAGCTATAAATCAGGTGTGGGGAACCTTTGGCCCTCCAGGTGTTGCTGAACGACAACTCCCATCATCCCTAGTTGCTGGCCATGCTTGTTGCTGAAAAGGAAAAAAGGGAAGAAAGGTGGCAGCCCTTTATGCAAGAGACACTTGCTTGGCTTGGAGGAATATACATATTTTAAAGTTCATTTTGAGTGTTCTTTTGGGTAAGTCTGGAATATCAGAAAGCCTATAGATTATGCTGCAGTCCTGGGTGAGGTTTTTTAACCCTTTCACCACCACCAAAAGTGTGGTGGTAACTAGGCCCCCTCAACAGTGCCTCCCCCCCAGATTGCATCTCTTTCAGTGCCTTGGCTGTGACAGCAGCCCTGCAGAGGCCTATCCCCTCCCAAATCCGCCGGCAGGGGGGCTGGCAGTTATTTTTGTGCAACAGTCTCCCTATGAGGTCACTGCTGCTTGGCCCTCCATCTCTCTGCTTTCCCTGTGTGCCCCAAGAGTGGCCTTTCAGCTGCTGTGGCTGAGAAACTCACGTGAGGCTCTTAATTTAGCACAGCCACAGCCAAGTTGCTTTTCCCTGGTTTCTTTCCCACCATGTCAATTTCCAGGGCATGACGCATGTTTACCCCAGAGAGCAAGGCACATTGACTTAAGGAGGGTTTACTTCTGAGTAAAGTGCGCACTGGGTGCAACCTTCAAATTCGTGCCTTCCTGCTCGTGCAACTGTACCCCCACAAAAAATAAAATTGAAGACATAATTCAACAGAACCATAGATTAAGCCACTGATACAGATAAAATACCAGAGCATAAAGCAGATACAAAAAAATGAGAATAGACTGTGTCATCTGCAAAACATATAACCAAGATGCAGGGTTACAAATACTTCCAAATGAAATGATATCTTGGAGAAATAAAATTCTGTTTCACAACTGTTTAATTCTTTTGTAATTGATGCATTTTGTTTTATTGTTTGTTGATAGTTTGTTGGTACTATGTTGCAATGCTATGTGTGAAAAAAATGTTTGAATTTTGTTAATTAATTTTGGTTGAATTGTTACCAGATGACAATGGGATTTCTTCTGTATATTTTGACATTTCTGTGGGTTGTAAACCATCCTGATGTAGATAGAGGTGGCATAAAAATTAAATTTGGTGCAGCTTCTTTCCTTATTTCATGCAGGTAATAAGGAGGGGATGGGGAGAAAGGAGTGGCAGAAAGAGAGAGGAGGGAGTAGCAGAAACATAACAGAGAAAAGTGGGTATCCCTTGCCCACCTTTTTCTCTCGTCCCACTCTTCATCAGAGTGGTACCTAACAGTTTATCCCTGAGGAAATGCAGTCCTCCATACACGCACAAAAAGATTGCCCACCTCTGTGTGTTGGCTTAACAACCTTCTCTTTTGTCACAAGTGGCAGCAGTGTCTTCCACAGAGGAAATACCTGGCAAATATGCAAACTAGACTGTAACCTGGGTGGCTATAAGCTCCCAATTTCAGATAAGTTCCAGTTATAACCAGGGAAGGCAATGAGACACATGGCCATTATTTTTTATGAATACAATCGCTCCAGTCCACTTATTGCCACTGCAAGCCAAACATTTTGATTTATTATTCCTTGCAGAACGAAAGCCAGGGCACATGGAACAGGCGAATAGAAACTGCAGTGCAGATAGAGGCTTCCTATGTTTGTATTGTCCTAATGACCACATGTCATGGGCTGGAAGGGTACAGTGGCCCCATTCTTAATCTGTCTTCTGACTGCTCCTGCAGTAGTGCAGTGAGGCAGGGACTATGGGGACAAAGCACCACCATCGTTTATCTCTCAGCAGGGGCAATGACCATCTCCAGAGGTGCTATTTGCCAATCATCTGCCTACCAAATAAATAAGCTTTTCCCCAAGAAAACTACCAAATAAACTAAGCTGAGGAAGAGGCAGATTGAAGAAGAAAATGAAATGGGGCAGTGATCACAAGGTATACTTGAGGAAAGGTGTGCCTGAGATGGTTGATTTATTTTGTCCCTTGAATTGCAGGCTTTCACTCATACAAAAGTATTGCTCTCCATGCTAAGCAGCTAAAATCTGAACTCCCCCCACCCTGCTCAGCTCAGCTCTACCAGCCCCAGTAGCCACTGTAATATATTTGGTCTGTTGCTGTGTGCTGTCTGTTTCTCTTGCTGCGAGTGCTGCTGACGCAATTGGCCATCTGACCATAATTTAGCATCCCCCCCCCAGCTGTCTCTGCTTTTTCTTATTTCTTTTCCTTCTGCATCTTTGTTCTTTTCACCCAATATCATCCTTTCCCTTTCTCTTAAGCCTGGCTTGTCATGGATGAAAGCAAAGGTTCCTGGTTACCGCTTAGGCCAGGACATTGCAAGTCCTCCCGCTGCTTCCTATACATTGCCATTTTTGATATAACATTGCTGGCATACTGCTAATAGGATGACCAAGAAGACAGGGTTTCTGGACTTGAAATAATTGGGTAGCAGGGACGGATTTCAGAAGGCACAGCTTTCCTCACCTCTGCATGATAAGCTGCACCTAATTAAGTTCCATCTTCTACACAGCTGTTAAGTTACAAAGCAAAGGAGGACGTGGTTCTCTACTTCTTTATCCATCACAAGGGTTGGCATAGAAATGACCCCATGAATCACTTGTTGAAGCTATTCTACACTGATTATCAACACCTGAGGACTAGGGCTGACTTATACAGTGGTGCCTCGCAAGACGAAATTAATTCGTTCCGCGAGTTTTTTCGTCTTGCGATTTTTTCGCCTTGCAAAGCACGGACTTTGGAAAAGCTTCAAAAATCACCAAAGTCTTCAAAAACCTCAAAAAAGGCTCCCACACCGCGTGCTATGAGTTGCTCCTTGAAGTGAATGCACGGTTTTAAGAAAAAGGAAACAAACTTGCAAGACAAAGGAAACAAACTTGCGAGACGTTTTCGTCTTGTGAAGCAAGCCCATAGGGAAATCCGTCTTGCGAAGCAACTCAAAAAACGAAAAACTCTTTCGTTTTGCGAGTTTTTCGTCTTACGAGGCATTCGTCTTGCGAGGTACCACTGTACGCATCTTTATTCCTCCAGTGCCTCTTGCATCTGTTGTTAGAGGCCAGAAGCTACAAGACACAGCAATTGTAGTCAGGGTTTTTTCCAGCTAACTCACTGCAACTCCGTTACAGCACCTCTCAGGTGGGCGCCATTGGCATTCTAAGAGAACGAGGGAGGTGTTCATGGTGGGTTCTGGCACCTCTAGAAAAATAGTACTGGCTGTAGCAGCCCAGGGCCATCTACCACAACCTGTTAGATGGTAACAAAATATAAAAAAATCCTTCCAGTAGCACTTTAGAGACCAACTAAGTTTGTTATTGGTATGAGCTTTCATGTGCATACACACTTCTTCAGATACACTGAAACAGAAGTCACCAGACCCTTATATATAGTGAGAGGGTGGGGAGGGGTATTACTCAGAAGGGTGGTGGGAATGGGGAATTGGCTGTTAGATGGTAAAAACAATTATAAATAGTAAATTATCAGTTTTAATGTTTTTTTTATTCCCTCTTGTCTTTGCTCCCCATTTCTTTCATTTTCTAATTACCAGCTCACCCACTCAGGACAAGAAGGGTCCTGTGAAATGAATAGACTAAATACGAAATAATAACCATGGTAAAAGGTAAAAAACCACAACACACTTGGGAAGCCTTAAACTTTTATGTGTATGTTTGCCTTGTGGAACCTCTGCATGATAAAATTTGAGACCTAACCCAGAGCCTCATTGTTCCTCACAAAATAATGGATGATAACTCTTGTTTCCAAAGCCTCACTTGTTTGTCAAACTTTTGATGTCACAACCCTACTCTCCAGTTTCTGTGTTACCTGAGCACAACAAGTAGTACTAATTTCACAGGAATGTAAAAAAAAAGCTCCCCAGGAGACCTCATAAACAATGAAAAGCTCTCAAGTAAGTTGTGTACATTTGTGAAAATCATTGACTTCTGAATTTGCCATGACTAAGGTGTTTAAAAGTGTGATGAGGGTTTTTAATAGAGAATGATACAATCTCTTGCCCAACAATACAATGACTTCTTCCCCAAGTAAGAAGAGGGGTGCACTTCTGTAGAGCCAGTGTGATGTGGTTTGAGAGGGCAAGGCAAACCCTGGTTCAAATCCCAACTTAGCCTTTGAAGGTCACTGAGTGACCTTGGGCTGGTCATATCCTTCCAGCTTAGCCAAAATTCTTCACTCCTACCTGATTTTCTCAAAAACTTTGAGAACCAAGGTTTGCATTTTAAAAAAAACTGAACTGAAGATATGCTTGAGAAACAAAAAAAGGCCCACTATGAATACATAGGAAGCATGAACAAATTGGACTATGAATATTGGGATATAGAATTATTATGCATTTTAATAACATACTCACTCCACAGACCCAAGTCATTTGAAACTCTGAGATGATTTGCAAGCATGATTGGTTAATTACGACTTACAGTCAAAAGAGGCAAGTTTTTTCATATATATCACACTGAAAAAGAGATGTTGAAATGACTTGTCCATCACCCAAGGATGCACAGTGATTAACACCAGCAGTGCTACAGCATATAGAATTATTGAGCATCAACTGTTTGTGACACAGCAATTTAGGCTGTTGATCCTAAAATCAGTGACTTGTCAAAGAGCAGTATGTAAGGCTTAAAATTAGGAAAAGCAAAATGCACGTATATTCATAAAATACCGAAGAAAAACTATTTTGTCTGAAAACAAATGAGGCTATCAATTAGTATGCAGGTGACACTGCCACAAGCTTTGAAACCGGAAGATCACAACGTTTATAACTTTTAATGCTTTTATAGAGCAAATTAAACGCTTCGTTAAGATTCAACAATTGAAACAAAACACACAAAAAGCGGGATAAAGGGTGAATGTAGATAAAGAAGATGAATCATTGGAATAAAGTAGGTGACACTATATCCAATATTTTTATACCATGTTTTGGTTTTTAATTCTGACAAACGTGTTCTGTCTCCGTAAACTTTAAATTTTAAGTTACACTTTGAAATAAAATCAAAAGGATTTTTAAAAGCCAAACATGAAAGCAACAAATTAATCAAATAACTCGACTCTTGCAGAGATGTAAGTGAATGCTAACACATTCTGGTTATCTCACTTTTATGTTCTTTAACCCAGGGGATTTGGTTATGCTATCCTTTTGTTTAATTCTGCATTCAAGACGGCATTTACAGCATACAAAACTGCAAAGTTCAAGGCCTCCTTATTTGGAAAAAAAACACACCCCACCAACAACACCAGAGTGCATCGTTTGTGGATCTGTACCAGCCTGCCCACTGACATACAGGAGTGTTTAAGGACTCTGACAACTTATTGATGTATAAACCTACAATGTCAAATGGAACTTTGTATCTGAAATCACTGTACACAAAAACTAGGAAATGTCTGGTATTATATTTCATAACAATATGTATTCTACCAAGTGTGGCCTAACATCTGTCTCTACAGTAAATTCATATTTGGCATTGGTAAATATACCATTATGCATGATCCGATATCCAAATGGTGAGAGGCTTCAGACATCCCAGCATGTATCTTGGCTTCTGTTTCCTTGGGATGACAGCCACTGATGGTGCTTCTGTGGTTCAAGGTTTCATTTCCAGGTACAGTGGTACCTCAGGTTACATACGCTTCAGGTTACATACGCTTCAGGTTACAGACTCCGCTAACCCAGAAATAGTGCTTCAGGTTAAGAACTTTGCTTCAGGATGAGAACAGAAATTGTGCTCCGGCGGCGCGGCAGCAGCAGGAAGCCCCATTAGCTAAAGTGGTACTTCAGGTTAAGAACAGTTTCAGGTTAAGAATGGACCTCCGGAACGAATTAAGTACTTAACCTGAGGTACCACTGTATGTACAGGCAGAGGCGGATTTAGGGGAGGACTTCAGGGGGTGCTGCAACAGTGACAAACAATGGAAGGCAGGGGGCGGCACTGAGTTTTAGCATCACACAGGGTGCCGCTGATATCTGAAAGCCCAAAGTTCACCAATGGTACAGGCTGAACATCAGATGGAAGGTCCAAAGAATTAACACTAGCAGAGCCTGTTCCCCATCAGATTTCTCAGGCATCCGTTCGTCCCCACTCCTACTAAAGCAAATGCAATGGCATTGCAACTGTGTGCTTGGGAAATAATATTGATGGTTTTATAGCCAAAGCTGCTTCTCATACAAACCCAAATTATTCTGGTTGCCTTGGAGTGACAGGTGAGAAATGAAGGAGAGAGATCTCTTTGGCTGTGTACACAAGATACAGTGGTACCTCAGGTTAAGTACTTAATTCGTTCTGGAGTTCCGTTCTTAACCTGAAATTGTTCTTAACCTGAAGCACCACTTTAGCTAATGGGGCCTCCTGCTGCTGCTGCGCTGCCGGAGCACGATTTCTGTTCTCATCCTGAAGCAAAGTTGTGAACCCGAGGTACTATTTCTGGGTTAGCGGAGTCTGTAACCTGAAGCGTATGTAACCCGAGGTACCACTGTACCTTTAAAGAACATCCAATGCACATTCTTCCCTTGAAAGAATTATTTGAGGGAAAGTATGTGCTTCAGATAAGCTTCAGTGGTGTCTGCTTGCCACACAAGGATCAGGCAGTTGAGCCCAAGGCGGAGCCAGTGTGACTAGTTGTTAAAGTGTCAGGCTAGGACCTGGGAGACCAGGGTTCAAATCCCTGCTCAGCCATCAAACTACCTAGGTGTTCTTGGGCCAGTTACCTACCTCACAGGACTGTTGTGAAGACAAAATGGGGGGGGGATGTGTGCCACCTTGAGTTCCTTGAAGGATAGGTGGGATGTAAATACAGTAGGATGAGAGAGACAGAGACAGAGACAGAGAGAGACTGGAATGGCCATTTTGCAAAGACTGAGAACTACTGTTTCCTTGTTTCTTACAGACCAAATCAAAGCTGTATCCAGACAGCAGATTCTCCCATCCCAGCCTTTTTATTAATCTCATTTGCTCATTCAATTCTTATCCTGTTTCTTTGCCAAAACCTCTTGAAGTGGCTCCCAGTAAAACTTAATCTGCAATCTGCAAAACAATATACAATAAAACGTTATAACACAACAGTTAAAAACAGTGATAAAACAAAAGTCTAGCAGTCCTAAAAAACAGTGAACAACACATTCATTCATTCCAATTCAGGAGCAGCAAATGTACTCTCTGGAGGGAGCTATATATCTAAACTGGAAGCCCCGGGGGAGGGGGGAAGACCCTCAGCTAGAAACAGCAATTATCATGTTTTATTGGCCCTGTTTAGGGTGACCATGTGTCCAGCTTTGCAGATGATATTCCTCGAATAGAAGGACTGCCAGAGGACAGTTCTTTGTTTGTTTGAATGGCTGCCCAGTCCAAACCTATTTCAGAATGAAGAACCCTAAAAAGGAAGAACAGGGGCATTAAAGTTAGCATCTGAGCAACAAACAGAGCAGGGACACAGATCAGTCTCTTCCACTGTGATGAGATGTATTTTTATTTGACTATGGTAACTTCCTTTAAAAAAAAATACTTTGTTTGTGGTATATAATTTTATGCCAATATTTTCTTCTTTTGACAATGTTTAAGAGGCCAAGCTAGTTTAGAATGCTCCCCCATGAATCTTCACATTGCTGTCCTCTGTACTAGCAGTGATCAACACAGGGATAGTCAGAATAAAACACTGAGGAATGTGTGGCAGCCAGGGCATTTGACATTCAAGAAACTCTCCATCCAAAAGTGCCCCAATTATGTCACACTTCATGCAAGCTTAACTTCATTTGCACAGATTCTTCAGAGATATCGTGGCTCCCATACTGAGATCCTACATTGCTGGAGAGTGTGAATGAAGTGATCTCATAGATGGGATACACTGCCCTGTTTCCCAGCTGGGCAATGATTGGATGTGAAAGATCCCATTAACTCAGTCCTGCCCATGTGGCGGACATTATCACAAACCTGCTCTACTGGGGGAGATTGACCCCTCTCCTTCTGGGTCTTCTGAGGTCAGGCAAAATCCTCTGCCTCTGAGGATTTATCATGGATTTGCGTCACTGTATCAGATCCCTACTGACTGTCTCTACTCAAGGTAGGTATTCCACTTGGAAATAATCTTAGGATGGTGCATGCTGGGTGCAGAGTTATGATACCAAGTCCAATTCAAGGTGTTAGTGCTGGCACACAATACCCTAAGTGTTTTGGGGCCCAAGTACTTAAGGGAGTGGCTCCCACAATATCAGCCATCTTGTGGAGAGAGTGCTGGAGGTGTCACCTCTATATATTCCCCAGTTAGCACTGCCCCATAACAGGGCCTTCTTGGTGGTGGTTCACTTTTTTGTGAAATACCCCCCTGACGAAGTATATCTGTCATCCTCATTATTAACTTTCATGAGAAATTTAAAGATATTCTTGTTTAGCCAGGGATTCAATGGCTGGTAGATACTGATCACCCCAACCTTGAAATTAGTAATTGTGAGGGTATACAATTGCTTTGAAATGTTGTTAGATGTTCAAAATGGTTTTAAATTGTTTTTAAAGATTTCAAACATGTTCTTATTGTATTTTAAATTGTGTTGTTTTAACATTTTGATGTTTGCCACCTTGGACTTCTATGGGAGGAAGGGCAAATTTAATTTAATAATAATAATAATAATAATAATAATAATAATAATAATAATAATATGAATATGAATAAAATACCCCAACTCCTAGAAAAGGCTATATCTGGTTGGCTAAAATCCTGAACTCTACACTGAATATTTTGTTGCAGGTGCCACTCCTCAGTGTGCTCTCTTGGTAATTTGTCGGCTTGCTTGGTATCAACGTTGATTTTTAAAGGTCAAAACAAAACAAATTCCTTCCAGTAGCACCTTAAAGACCAACTAAGTCAGTTCTTGGTATGAGCTTTCGTGTGCATGCACACTTCTTCAGATACACTGAAACAGAAGTTTCCAGACCCTTCTATATAGTGAGAAGGTGGGGAGGGGTATTACTCAGAAGCGTGGTGGGAATGGGTGATTGGCAGATAGCTGTGATGAGCCTGTTGACGACTCTTAACGACTGCAATAGGTCTTACAGGAAAAAGCAAGGGGTGAAAAGGTGAAAAATGGCTTTGTCATGTATAATGAGATAAGAATCCAAGGTCTTTGTTCAGACCAGGTTTCTCCATGGTTTTGAGTTTGGTGATAAGTTGTAATTCAGCAGCTTCTCTTTCCAGTCTATTTCTGAAATTCCTTTGTAGTAAAACAGCTACTTTGAGATCTTGTATAGAATGTCCTGGGAGCTCCTGCTTTTTCCTGTAAGACCTATTGCAGTCGTTAAGAGTCGTCAACAGGCTCATCACAGCTATCTGCCAATCACCCATTCCCACCACCCTTCTGAGTAATACCCCTCCCCACCTTCTCACTATATAGAAGGGTCTGGAAACTTCTGTTTCAGTGTATCTGAAGAAGTGTGCATGCACACGAAAGCTCATACCAAGAACTGACTTAGTTGGTCTTTAAGGTGCTACTGGAAGGAATTTGTTTTGTTTTGACTATGGCAGACCAACACGGCTACCTATCTGTAACTGGATTTTTAAAGGTGTGCTATTTTAACAGGTTCCCACATGGTGGGACCCTGCGGTGGTGTTTCTGGAAACAGTGACAAGAAGAGTGGAATAAGATGGAGGCAATAAGAAAGGAATATGGTCTGGAGTTTATAGTCTTGCTGCCATGTCGTACATCTCGTGGACATCTGGACCCAACATATTTCAGGGGCATCGTGGGTTGTACATGGTAGACACACATATGCTGTGGAAGATGAGAACACAAGAAGCACAAAATATATCAACATTAAATCAAGGGTCAGCAAACTTTTTCAGCATGGGGCCAGTCCACTGTCATTCAGACCTCGTGGGGGGCCAGACTATATTTTTTGGGGGGGGGGGAAATGAACGAATTCCTATATCCCACAAATAACCCAGAGATGCATTTTAAATAAAAGCACACATTCTACTCATGTAAAAACACGTTGATTCCTGGACCATCTGTGGGCTAGATTTAGAAGGCGATTAGGCTGGATCCAGCCCCCGGGCCTTAGTTTGCCTACCCATGCATTAAATGGTAGCTATACTAAATGAGTTCAGATTTCCTTTGGAATTCATGAAATGGGTTAAGACATTATACAATTCGCCACATCTAGAGTAAGTAAATGGCACGTTTTCTGCCACTTTCTCACTGTTTGGAGAAACCAGACAAGGATGTCCACTTGCTTTTCAATACTTGTGTGGAACCCTTGGCTTGCACTATTAAACAACATATGGAGCAGTACATAATGCAGTTAGATATAAACTGGTTTTATTTGCCAATGATATTCTTTTGTTTATTTCTAAGCCTCTTATGTTGATGCAAATGATAGATGCTTTACTAAAATACCAGGATACTCTACTAACTGGTCCAAATAAGAAGTGATACCAATAGGTGAAAGTACGGAACAGTTCCATATTTGTTCCAAATTCATTAAATATTTAGGTATATCTATTCCAAAAGACCATTAGAAGGGTGACGCTGGATCAGAATAAAGGCCCATATAGTTCAGGCCCATCCTGTTCTCAAAGTAGTGGTACTGGAAGTTGTACATAACCATCGTGACTAGTAGCCACTGATAGCTTGAATCTTCACAAATATGTGTAACCACCTTCTAAAGCCATCTGGATTGATGGCTACCACTATATCCTGCGACAGTGAATTCTGAAGTTTAATTATGCTTTGTGTAGAGAAAAGTCTGCAAAGTGGCCCTTAGAGGGGAGTGGTAAAGAATAAAGAATATCAGTCTTTTTCTCAGAAAAATGTCTTTGAGAAATTTCAGCTCAGCTCAGGTTTGTAGCGTGGGAGGGTGAAACACAGAGCAATCGCAATGCTGTGTTGCCTGATTCTGTGGTGACCTTTGCCTTGAACAGACATAATTGAAAAAGACAATGCCCTGTAGCCAAGATCAATCGCTTATATTTATTATTGAGAAGGAGGACCAATAAGTTCATGTTTATTAATGAGGAGGAGGTGCTTACAGGCATCTCAACATCAGTCAAGGGGCCTATATTTTGGTGCGCTCACTGGGTTTGCTTGCATTTAATATAAATTCTGTATTTTGAATCCTGTCTGTTAACTTCATGCGTTTATTTTATGCTGCAACACTAGGGAGCCAATGAAACCTAGCAACGGTAATGTAAATTGGAAATAGCTGCAGCCCCCTAGACTACCAAAATCTCTTAAGACTTGAATTATTCATCATTAGCAGAACTTGCATAATTATAGGTTATAATATCACTTAGGGGCTTAGTATTCATCTTTTCCAGTGCCACACTTTATCTCATCAACTGTATTAGGAGCTCCAGTCTGCTAAATTAAAGGATAGCACCTCCGATTAGCCTAAATTTAACATTTAAGAAATATGTCTTCAGCCGAAACTCCTGTGGGTCCACAAGCTGGCAGCTAATTTCAATCATGCACCTGAAACTGCAGTAAACAGATACGTGTGAAATTTGATTATTATTATTTTTTCATCATGGAGAATAAAACAGAAAGACAACACTATTGTGGAGCAGGAGATAAATAATTTTGTAAGTGAACATCCTGGTTGATTATTTCACTCCAAACTACAGTCACACAGGGCCAATGTAACCATAGTTCCCGGCTCTCAAACTTGTAGGCACAGAACTCAGGCACTTGGCTCAATTATTACTGAAGGCTTTATTCAAAAAATCACTATGCAGCGTAAACATAGATCAGGGTACAGGTTACACCAGGGTCAGCAACACTTTTCAGCCGTGAGCCGGTCCACCATCGCTCAGACCATGTGGTGGGCTGGACTATATTTGGGGGGCAGGGAAATGAATGAATTCCTATGCCCCACAAATAACCCAGAGATGCATTTTAAATAAAAGGACACATTCTACTCATGTAAAAACACGCTTATTCCCGGACCGTCCACGGGCCAGATTTAGAAGGCGACTGAGCCAGTGGCGTAGCGTGGGTTGTCAGCACCCGGGGCAAGGCAAGTAATTTGCACCCCCTAACCCGTGGATTTGCGCCCCCTAACCCCCAGATGTTGCGCCTGGTGCGGCCGGCCCCCCCTGACCCCCCACGCTACGCCACTGGACTGAGCCAGATCTGGCCCCTGGGCCTTAGTTTGCCTACCCCTGGGTTACATGGTTCACTGGTTCAAAACAGAGCTCTGGGAGACATGACTAGGCACAAACCAAGACATCTTCTCCACACCTGACATGCCCACTTTGCCTTCCTTTCAAAGAGCAAGGCAGGCATAGTCATTTGCATGATTTGGTTTGTGAGTGACCGAACTCGGCAAGCAAATGGATGCAAACTTGGAGACAGGGGCAGGGTCTGACCAACCAGTTCATTATCCAATCCGGGTCCTGGGGCCTCCCCAATTGCTTAGGTCCCACTTCTAGGAGGTGCGGTGGGACCTCTGCCTTCTCTTCTGAGTTGTTTGACACCATCAGGGCGGGTACTAGTCCTGCCAGACTACTGGGCCCCTTCCCGACACTCTCAATATTATTACTCTTCTCCTTCCCAGCACCCAGCTCAACACTTCCATTCTCCCTCTCCCTCTGACCAGCCCCACCAAGAGGTCTTCACAGGGCTCATGGCAGTTCCATGTGCTTCAGCTGTCTCTGCTTACCATCTTGTGACGCATGGAAACCGTTTTGCCCCTCTTTTTAAGTCAAAGGCCATGTTATGTGGCTGTATGGTAGTTACTTTGGAGGGAGGGGGTTCAGATGATCTACACCCCCATACTTTGAAATAAGGTACAATTGTGAGAGGGCTGTACAAGCTAGCTCCACCCCCCACATCCAGTCCCTGGTATCGCCAGTTAAAAGGATCAGGTAGCAGCAGGTGCTGGAAACACAGAGCTAGATTGTCAGTTGCCTGATTTGGTGTGCTACAGTTGCCTGTGTTTAGAATGCCATTTGTTTTGTTCTGTCCTGGGCCAAATAATTTTAAATATAACCTGGCTAAAGTTAAATCCCTTTAAGTCCCTGTGATTTGAGTGTGAGCTGTTCAAATGTGAGTTTAACCTTATCATTGAAACTGGTGGGATTTATTTATGGTGCTGTTCTGAGGCTGCACTTTTCTGGGATTAAGCCCTACTGAACTCAAAGGTATATCTTGTTTATGAATCTCATTGATTTCAGTGGAACTCAAAGTACTTAACTTTGTCATACTACCCAGAGTCCTAATTTATGTATTGCAATTAAAGAAAAACCCTACAGTGTGTCATCAATAGTGTAAAAAGAATCCAGTAAAATTTAAATAAGCCTTGTCACTTAATTTTTTTTTAAGAAAAGGAGATACACACTATGCTCTTGCAGTTGTAATAGTTTTATAAATAATACAATTAAGAACAATTATAATATTACTGTTAATCTTCCTAGGAAAGCCTTTGGCAGTGGGTTGATGGGTTTCATTATGCTATTTAGACTGGTTTTGTATCAGAGAGAGCGAGAGAGGCAGGCAGGCACTCAATGGAAATGGGTTATTGAAAGGCTAACAAAGAAACACAAATTGTTCCATGCTTGCTCATGGCTTTCCTAGGGCAGAGCTTCATGCAAAGCCTAGATTTTAGTGAAGACAAAGAGAAGCAGGGGATTACAGGGATAATGCCTTTCTTTTCTACTGCACACAAAACAGAGCATATTACAAATGCAAAAAATAATAATACTCTTGACATAATCAGCTTTTTCTTCCTTGCATCTGCTTGTGCCTAAAACATTTTAATATGATGCTGGGAATAAAATGTTAAGAAGTGGAGGTTGTTGGTTTTTGTATATTTGGTTAAAGGAAAAAAATACACTGATATGTGATAAAAAGAGACTTCTCTGGATGGCAAGATCCAGGTTTGGGACAAGTACTCTTTGATTAAAGAGCTTCAGCAGAGATTTAAAATAACAAAATATGCAGCAAAGTAAAGCACGGAAATACATCCAAATTAGTTGCTTCCAAAGTTCCCTCCTCCCTTAGCACAGGAAGAGAATATGTTTGGTAAGTTAAAATGGTTTACTTACAAACTCTTCAAAGGTCAAATTCATGTGCTTTTCCCCAGTGGCGTAGTGTGAGGGGTGCAGGGGGGGCCGGCCGCACCGGGCGCAACATCTGGGGGTTAGGGTTATGTTATGTACTGAGTTGAATAGGATCCAAACTGCAGCAGTCTGATTGGTCCTAGAACAATAGGCTCCAAAAGGCAGCAGTCTGATTGGTCCTAGAACAATAGGATTCAGAATGCAGCAGTCTGATTGGTCCTAGAACAATGCAGCAGTATGATTGGTTAGCAGGAACCACCCAATCATGCTCCAGATAGAAGTGAATCCACAACCTGATTGGCCTACAGTAGAATCCTGGAATTAGCCAATCATGTGCAGCCCATTGTGTAAATAATGTATATAAAGCAGATACTTTGAGGGGACATTCATTCATTCCTCCTCACCACTATGAGCTGAATAAAGAGCATGAAATCACTTTGCGACTCTGAGTATATTTCACTGGCGACGAAGGTGGGATCCCGCTGAGCTGACTGCCACACACAGCACCGCAGCACCGCCACCTGCCGCACCGCTGCCTCGCACCGTGTATCCAGGCTTCAGCTCCGGGACACAAGGAACTCAGAATGGCAACTGACAGCAGCTTCTCGCCATTCAACCCAGCATCTGGAGACTGGGAAGCGTACGCCTCCCGTTTCACCTTCCTCCTAGAAGCCAAAGGGGTCACCGATGAAGAAGACGCCAAGAAGAGGGCAATATTCTTCAGCGTCTGCGGAGAGGAGACATTTGAAATCGCCCGGGCTCTCCTTGCGCCTGAAGACGTCGCTACTGTTCCATACAAAACAATAATGGAACAGCTGAAGGGGCACTTTTCGCCACAGCCCTCAGTGGTGGCTCGTCGAAATGCCTTCTACGCAAAGCGGCAAGCCCCTGGGGAAACCATAACTGGGTTTGTGACCTCTCTCCGCCAAGCTGCCCGGTTCTGCAACTTCTCAGAGCTGGAGAACATGCTTCGTGACCGCCTCGTCGGTGGCCTGAAGGATGAGAAGCTGCAACGACGCCTCTACGCTAAGAAGAACCTAACGTTCCAGGTCGCTCTGGAGGAGGCCCTGGCAACGGAAGCTGCTGAGAGGTCGACGCAAGAGGCACGGCTGAGCCAGCCGTCCCAACCGAGGGTCCACCACGAAGACCTCACCAACGACTCGGGATCCGACAGGGAGGAGGTGCACCGAGTACAGCAGCGCACTCAAGCAGCCCACATACCACAGCTGCCTCGACGAGAAGGAGGGAACTGCGCAAGCTGTGGAGAAAGTCACGAGAGGAGGACCTGCCGTTTCCGCAACGCAGAGTGCAGGCAGTGCAGAAAATTGGGACACATCGCCCGGGTGTGTCGGGCTCGGCCCACCCGAAGCCAGGCATCAGATGACCAATCCAAGAGCCCCAGGTTCCGGGGCCCAACGCACCAAGGCAACTCGACGGAGCTCACAGACTTCCAGGTATACCAGTTGCCCCACCCCAACGTAGAGAAAATTTATGTAGAGGTACAGATAGAGGGGGCCCCATACCGCATGGAGCTTGACACGGGTTCAACTCTATCCATAATCTCGGCAAGGACCTTAAGGAAACAGTGTCCTACTGGGGGTCCCAAACTCAGGCCGGCCCCATTCACCCTCCGGGACTTCCAGAAACGTAAGGTCCCCACAATGGGGGTGGGGACCTTCAGGGTGCAATACCGAGGGCGGACGCGGCAACTGGACTTGCTTGTGGTCAAGGGCCCCTACATTAGCTTACTGGGGTTGGCATGGTTTGGACCACTGGGACTAGCCATCACCGGGGTGAACCACATGAGCTTACAAGTGGACGTGGACGCCATATGCAAGGAGTTTCCGGGGGTTTTCGATGGGAAATTGGGACAGTATACGGGCCCCCCCATTGCTCTACAGCTTGACCCCGCAGTACGACCAGTCAGGCTCAAGGCCCGCCGGGTCCCATTCGCCCTGAAACCCCATATAGACGAGGAATTGGAACGACTCGTGGAGCAAGGAGTGCTGGAGCCGGTGCCTAATGCCCCCTGGGAAACCCCAATCGTCACACCCGTCAAGCCTAATGGTTCGGTCCGCATCTGCGCAGACTACAAATGTACCATAAACAAGGCCCTCATGGCCCATGCATACCCAGTGCCAGTGGTCAGCCATGTCCTTGCCACCCTGGCTGGGTCGAAAATTTTTGGCAAGCTGGACTTGGCCCAAGCATATCAACAGCTGCCAGTAGATGAGGCCACAGCAGAGGCACAGACGATTGTGACGCACAGAGGAGCGTTCAGGGTAAAGCGGCTGCAATTCGGGGTCAGCGTGGCACCAGGCATATTCCAGAATCTAATGGACTCTCTCCTTAAAGGGATTCCTGGTGTCACCCCCTTCTTTGATGATGTGTTGATTGCTGGGCCCACACCAGAGGAGTTTGAGGACCGCCTCCGCACTGTTCTGCACCGTTTCCAGATGGCGGGTCTCAAGGTGAAGCGGGAAAAATGTCTACTAGGAGTGCCTCAAGTGGACTTTCTGGGATTTATGGTGGATGCAGAAGGGGTTCACCCGACTGGGGACAAGGTACGGGCCATTTGTGATGCCCCAGCGCCCAAGAACAAGACTGAACTTCAGGCCTTCTTGGGATTATTGAACTTTTACCATTCCTTCCTTCCCCACAAGGCGGCGGTAGCGGAGCCCCTACACAGACTCCTGGACAAGCGGGCCCCTTGGGTGTGGGGCCAACGCCAGGAGGCCGCATTCCAGGCAGTCAAGGACTTGCTTGTCTCAAACTCGGTCTTGGCACACTTCGACGAGAGGCTGCCGGTGGTGCTAGCATGCGACGCCTCGCCCTATGGCATCGGCGCTGTCCTGGGACACCAACTCCCGGATGGAAGAGAGGTACCGGTAGCATACTTTTCCCAGACACTCAACGAAACCGAGCGGAACTACTCGCAAATCGACAAGGAGGGTCTGGCAATCGTGAAGGGAGTAAAAAAATTCCATGATTTCTTGTACGGGCGGCCCTTCACCGTGGTGACTGACCACAAGCCGTTGCTTGGCTTGTTTGCCCCCGAAAAGCAGACCCCCCAAGTGCTGTCTCCTCGCGTCCTCAGGTGGTCAATTTTCCTTGCCAGCTACCAGTATGCACTGATTCACCGCCCTGGAAAGGCGATGGGCCATGCAGACGCCCTCAGCAGGCTACCACTACCGGAAACAGGCCCCGACCCAGCACCTGCACAAGAGGTTATGAGCCTGGAGCTGCTTCCTGACCGCCCCATTCAGGCACAAGAAGTTGCACACCATTCCAAGAAAGATAGGGTCATCTCCCGGGTCCTGGACTGGGTGTGGAGGGGATGGCCCAGCCGCAGCCCCGGGCCAGAATTCGCCGGCTACACAACCCGCAAACATGAACTGTCAGCCCACAAGGGGTGCCTGTTATGGGGAAGCAGGGTCGTTGTTCCCCAGCCCCTCCGCAAAAGGGTCCTCACAGCCCTACACGAGACACACCCAGGGGTAGTAAGAATGAAGGCCCTTGCCAGGAGTTATGTGTGGTGGCCGGGGATCGACGGAGAGATAGAGGCCTGGGTCAAACACTGCCAGGCCTGCCAGGAATCCCGCCCAGATCCCCCAAGGGCCCCAGTCCAGTCCTGGGAGTCCGCCCGAGCACCATGGTCACGCCTGCATGTGGACTTCGCTGGCCCCTTTCAGGGGAAAACATTCTTCATAGTGGTGGACTCCTACACCAAATGGCTGGAAGTCGCACTGGTACCGTCCACTTCTACTTCCGCAGCCATCCGGGTACTACGCAGGCTGTTTGCAACCCACGGGCTCCCTGACACTCTCGTCTCAGACAACGGGACTGCATTTACATCAGGAGAATTTCAAACCTTCACAGTGCAGAACGCCATCTGCCACATCCGTTCGGCGCCATTCCACCCTGCCACCAATGGCCAAGCAGAACGCATGGTGCAGACCACCAAGGACACCCTTCGCCGCATGACGCAAGGGGATTGGGAGTACCGCCTTGCCACATTCCTTCTAGCACAGCACAGCACCCCCAGCTCAACGACTGGCCGGAGCCCCGCTGAACTACTAATGGGTCGGCGCCTTGCAATCAGATTGGACCGCCTTCACCCCGATAGAGCTCAGGATGAGGTAGTGGTGGGGGAAGGCAGGAACCCCCGGACCTTCGAGGCCCAGGACCCAGTGTACGCAAAGAATTTTGGGGCAGGCCCTGCATGGGTACCTGCCACAGTCACCAGGGTCACGGGCCCCGTGTCGTACGAGGTGCTAACAGATGGGGGGCAATGCTGGCGCCGCCACTGCGACCAGATACGGCGACGATTCCCGGGAGAAAACCAGGAGGAGGAGGACAGGTCAGAGGAGTCCCAAGGGAACAGTGGGGCAGTGAGGCCCATAGAGCAGCAGGGGCAAGCAGGAGAGGCAGAATCAGTAAATACAGAGAGGACCCGCGAGGCCGAAAGGACACCGGAACCAGAACCACGACTGAGCGAGCCGGTTGCGCCAGACCAAACAGCCCCATCCTTGGAACACGAGCCAGAACCTGAACCCCGGACCAGGGAACACCCCAGGCCGCAACGCACACGTAGGCCACCGGCGTACCTTGAGGACTATGAATGCGACCTTCCGGGCAGGACTGGAACTTAGAGGGGAGGGGTGTTATGTACTGAGTTGAATAGGATCCAAACTGCAGCAGTCTGATTGGTCCTAGAACAATAGGCTCCAAAAGGCAGCAGTCTGATTGGTCCTAGAACAATAGGATTCAGAATGCAGCAGTCTGATTGGTCCTAGAACAATGCAGCAGTATGATTGGTTAGCAGGAACCACCCAATCATGCTCCAGATAGAAGTGAATCCACAACCTGATTGGCCTACAGTAGAATCCTGGAATTAGCCAATCATGTGCAGCCCATTGTGTAAATAATGTATATAAAGCAGATACTTTGAGGGGACATTCATTCATTCCTCCTCACCACTATGAGCTGAATAAAGAGCATGAAATCACTTTGCGACTCTGAGTATATTTCAGGTTAGGGGGCACAAATCCATGGGTTAGGGGGCGCAAATTATTTGCCTTGCCCCGGGTGCTGACAACGCACGCTACGCCACTGTTATTTGGATTTATTAGTCATTTGTTACCTGAAAGATATTCAAGTGACTTACATAAATCCATTATACAATGGGGGGCGAGAATCATATAAATTATAAATGTTTTCATAAAAAACCTACAATTCATATATATGCACATAAATCTTCTTTGGCAATCACTCGTAGCCGAGTAAGATTGTCTTCCATGAACACAGTCTTAACAGTGAGTCCATAAGTGACTGTGGAGGCCAATTCTGGATCCACACGTCCTTCCATAGTGAGGACATAGATTTCTGGGCTGTAGTTGATCACGGTGTGTATTTGCCAAACATGCCTTCCTCTTAGCATGTTTCTCCCTTTCGCCCTGAGTTTGAGTATCTTCAAAGTCCAGGACACCTTTGGTAAAGGCTGTTCTCCAATTGGAGCACTCGCAGGCAAGTGTTTCCCAGTTGTTGGTGTTTATACTACATTTTTAAAGATTTGCCTTCAGAGAGTCTTTAAACCTCTTTTGTTGACCACCATTATGCTTACCATTTTTAAGTTCGGAATAGAGTAATTGCTTTGGAAGACAATAATCAGGCATCCGTACAACATGACAAGTCCAATGAAGTTGATGTTGAAGAATCATTCCTTCGAGACTGGTGATGTTTGCTTCTTCCAGTGCATCTGGAAGACGCACATACATATAACACACAGAGCGACACAGAAACAAGCCCCATAACGATCACACTGACAATATACCAAAATCAGCTCAGTTCAGCAAAGTCCTGGCAGGGCACGGGTGGGGGCAAGATAAGTCCTTACCTGGTGCTGAAAAGATTTCACTGAAGGTGCCAGGCAGACTTCACTGTGAAGAACATTCCACAGCTGGGAAGCCAGAACTTATGGAATGAAAGAAAGTACGTACATTCACAAACACCCCTTACCCACCTTAAAAGTAAGCTAAGTACAATAAAAATTCTGCACCCCATCCATGAGAATTTCACCAATTTGTTTTCTTGTCTTTGAAAATGTTCACATTTTATTTCTTTTCTTATTAATGGATAAGGAATGGGTAGGAAAATGCAGGATATTTCTTTTAGCACAGCACTACTTCTAATCCAATTAGGTGTGAGTTTCTTTGTATGGGTGAGGGGATGTTAATAAAGCCCAATATTTTCAGCCCTAGAATCGTTCTGCCCGTCTCAAAACTCATTGCTACAATGAAATTAAAATACAGTTATTTTCTGGCGTGCTCCACATCGGGCCATAATGAAGCCACTTAACCAAATTCATCATGCCACTATTTTATTTAATGATGTCAGGAATGCAAGGCTTTTTACACTAACAAATTGCACCCAGTACCTTTCGTGTTTTCCTCTGAGATCCATTCACTGTAATGAGCCACAATGACTAGGCAAGCAGCTGAAATGAAAGGTGATTGAAGCTGAAGTCAAACAAACTTCCTTCCCATTTTAGTGATATTCTATGCCTTCATATTTTTAGTTACAGATGGGTAGCCATGTTGGTCTGCCATAGTCAAAACAAAATAAAAAAATTCCTTCCAGTAGCACCTTAAAGACCAACTAAGTTAGTTCTAGGTATGAGCTTTCGTGTGCATGCACACTTCTTCAGATACGTAGGTATCTGAAGAAGTGTGCATGCACACGAAAGCTCATACCTAGAACTAACTTAGTTGGTCTTTAAGGTGCTACTGGAAGGAATTTTTTTATTTTGTTCATATTTTTACTCAGAATAAGCAATATGAAAAATGAATTGTGAAAATTTAATTGAGCTGATCTCAAGAGCCAGTCTTTGTGTTACACAGAACTCTTCATAAGGCAGAATGGAACGGGGTATTGCATAGCAAAATAGTCACGCTCAAGTATTTTTATTCACTTCAGCTAGCTGGTGGCCAAATTACCAACTCTGGTCGCTTTAAGTTCCTATAACATAATGTTTCAATTACATAGGCTGCAATCCTATGTCCGACCCACACTCTGGGACAGGGCTGGATTTAGGTTTGATGAGGCCCTAAGCTACTGAAGGTAATGGTGCCCTTTATATGTCTAGCTGTCCTTTGTCAACAACAAACTATCACTGTTTTTGTTGCTGAATATATGCTATATGGTAATTTATAGACCTAATAGGTATCTAAAGCCATTTGTACATGCAGAATACAGGCACCCTATATATAGAAATGAGAAAACCAGTGATATTTTAGGGAGCAGAGTAGCAGGTGGGGGCCATTACTTACATCATAGGAGCCTACACAACACAAAACACTGCTGCTGTATGTAGGTTTTATTTTATTTGTTTTTTATGCTATATTTTGGAAATGTACATCTAGTTTTTTTCCCTTTAATTTTTTTGGGGCCCCCCAAGAGAGTGGGGCCCTAAACTATAGCTTGTTTAGCTTATATGTACCGGTAAATCTGGCACTGCCCTGGGAGACTGTCCCAAGTGTCATAGGATACACCAGATCCCTCTCTCCCCCTCTGACTTTGAAGAGCGAGCTCCTAGGTTGGATCCCACCTGCCTATCACTGACTCAGACCTCAGATCCTACCAACAGTGAAGTGCCAGTGATCTTCAGAGGAGGCCTTGATGGCCATATAGCAAGCGGCAGATTATCACCTCCTGATATCACAAAAGCAGGTCTTATTTGTGGTGGCACTGAGTCTCATGAAAGCTTGCTTGTTCTGCCAATCTCTTAAGTTTCTGATCAAATGTTCAATATTTCTGCTTTAATGTTTTATTTAATGTTTTGTTGTATTTTGATATCTTGCAGTTAGTTTTTGGCTTTTGATTTTATTACTGCAATTTGTGTGAGGTGTCTAGGAACACTGTTACCAAACCACTGCCACCCGGGTCAGAAAAGGATGGTGGTACATAAGAGCTGTGTGTACTCGAAATGTATAGTTTTGTGACAATCTTTCTGAAGCGACGAAAATATTTACTTAAGAAAACTGCTTTCCACATTAGGATTGCCACCTCTTTCTTCTGGCATTCAACATCCTAATGGCTAGCTGAAACTGAACAAGTACAGCTTTTCCAGCATGTTTGGACATTCTGTCCCTCTCACAATTACTAAATTACTCAGGATATCTACCAGAAGGAAAGGAGTAAAGACCCTTTTCAGAAAAGAAAGTTGGAATTTTAATTATTTTAACAACACACATGCACAGCTTCCTACCTGCCTGCTTGAGTCACCCGCTTTTCAGATTAAAATAAAAATAAAAATCCATCACATTGTTAGTTCTGCATGCACTGTTTATTTAAAGTCCATTTTGCTAGGCTACTGTGGGACAAAGCAACATGTATTGATTGGTATTACTGCAGGACAATTGCCTCCTTTTTTGTGCCCATGAGTTCCTGCCACCATAGCAGAAATACTTTCCTCTCCCTCTCCCTCTCTTACCCGTCTCATAAAGAGACAGAGGGATATGTTTTGTAATTTTCAATAATCCATATTTTTCATAATAACGCATTTCTCAGGATTTCACTTCAACAGAAGCTTCTAAAACAGCAGCCACACAAGATTAGAGCAACAGCTATCTGAGAACAGCCTGAATCTTACAGAAAAGGTTTGTAATGGCACAGGGCACTAACAGTGCACATCAACCCGCATAAACCATTTCCACTAGTCTAATATTTGTCCATCCAACCAGCAAGAGGATGCATACACTGACCCCTTAGATAATAGCCATTTAATGGTGCTTGTTTCATTATTTTTTCTTGCTTTTCTTCCTGGAAACCACATTTTGATTATTAGCATTAACATTTGGAAATGTTAGTTGCCAAGATCAAATATGTACTGTGCATATCTATATATATATATATAGATATAGATGTTAATTTACATTTCATTTGGGTTTAATTTTAATTGGGCATCCATTAATTTTTGCTATTGTGTAAAACAGGAAAAACTGCTCCCTATTTTCTTTTCTTTTCGGATTATAAGCCTGACGAACCTGCACAATACAATACATCTGAAGTGTGATAATTACAGTAATTAGAATATGAAACTAAGGGTGTATGACACAGATAATAATTATAGTAATGATCATTATTACTACTTTTGTCATGAATACCCTTAGTCCCATATTCTATGGCCTCTGAATCTTTTCAGCTTATTTGAGTACAGTAGGCATTGTCTGTATACCACATTATTTTTAATAATTCATAGTCTTTATATGTGGAAATGAAAGTGTCTTCCCACATCTATAACTGTCACACTTTTTGCTCTTTGGTAGATCATAACATAATTAATTGTAATGTCCAAAGTATTCTTATTTAACTGAATGCATACCACCATTAAACTGGAAAAGCCTTATTATATTATCGAGTGAATTTTTATATAAATGTTTGATTTTGTAATCCAATGGAGATGTTGTTTATGGAAACTGTGGTGTTCAATAAATCATCCCTATCCCCACTAAGGAGCTGTATATGTCATTAAAATGTGACACACGCAGGACATCATTTTCCAAACTCTCCTGTAACTGGATAATACTGCAATGCTGTGGAAAAGTAATAATTCTTTCTGTTGTTTGGCAATATGCTCATAATACATAATAACTAGCATAATAACCAGGTTGTTGGTGAAAGAGGAGAGAACATTAAGCGTTCTCCAATCTTACTTTGACACGTTGCTAATCACAGCAGTATTTTTTCCTTTTCATTCTGCACAGCAGTGGAAATTACTGCAATTAATTAAATGCAATTAAAAGTTAGAATGAATAGGTGATTTAGTAAAGGCATGATCTGATAGTCTTTGGATCGCTACACTCATTCAAAATATGCAAATATAAAAAGTGGCGGACAGTGGAGGCCATGACTGCAGTGTGCATTGATGGCAAGGGGGCGGGGCTGCAATATGCTGTGGGGGGCAAACGTAGCCCCCCCAGCCCCCCTACCCTAAGAATTCATCCAACACACAGAGGGGTGTGTGTGTGATAATCTCACTAATACTGGCCTTCGTCAAGAGAACAAATAGGAAAGCATAGAGAAAATTAGGTGAAATTAGGCTGTATGCAGTAAGTTGAAATGTTTTATTATTCGTTTATTTCTATACCGCCTACTACTTTTGCCCTGAGATGGCGTGCAACAATTTAAACAACACCAATATTAAAACCACCACACTGAATAAAATACAGCCAATAACCAAGGCAGAGTTAAAATGAAAGGAAATGTTTCTTTATGCAATGGTGCAAATATCATTGAATTCTCCATATGGCTCATATCTATCTATATATTACATTTACCAGTTTATTAATACCCCGCCTTTCTCTTCAAGATACACCGTTCTCCCTGTCCCACACACTTTTATCTTCACAACTGTCTTGTGATGGTGGTTAGCCTAAGAAGATATGAGTACTTCAAGGCCACCCAGTGAGCATCATGGCTGAACTTAGATCTGTAAATTGGAAACAAATTATTCCCATTTTACAGGTGAGGAATTGCTGATAAAAGGAAACATGACACCTGAGACTATTCTGTGAACAGGTGGCTCACTGGACTACACTACAATCCTGGGGACATCACCTTTTGACCCAGAATGAAACTTCAGATTTAGTTACATAGCGAAATGATAAATCAAAGGTTGCAGCCTCCTTGCCGTATGTCATTGGGTCAGGTTGCCCAAGCTGCCAGCAACCTGACACAATTTTGAGTTGGTGTTATTGTCTTGATGAAATAGTAGGCCACACATTGTAGTCAAGCTCCATTGAGAGGAAGGGCGGGATTTAAGTTGTTAAAAAATACATATTCCAGAAGAACTGGATTTAATGTTACCCAATCAACACAGCTGGGTGAGGTTGATAGAGATTCAGGAAAGGGAAGGAATGTCAGGTAACCTATTAAGATCAAAATTATGTAACCTTGACAGTGTTGCGTCAATTATTGAAGGAAAAATGTTGGGCTGGTTCAAACTTAAATGTTGCCGTTGACCTCTGCTGCCTGACCTGAATTTTAGTATGGCTCCTCTTCCTCAATTCACTGCTGTGAAAATTTGCAGGGAAGGATGATCAGTCCTCAGAAAAACAGATTTTTTTACCAAGGAAAGATCTGTGAATACAAAGCCACCAACTGTCCCACCAGATAATTATCTCAAGTTGGGGTCATATCAGAAAAAATGGCATGAGATACATGGTACCAACTGGATCTTGAAAGTCTGAATCCTATTTGGATAGTCTAATGCCCCACATTGTTAGAAGCGCATGAGGGAGAGTGAGGATGAGTATGTTAGCTCCACCCTTCCAGAGCCAGCTCAAGACATTTTGCAGCCTGAGTTGAAGGACAATATGGCTTTCTGCCATATGGGTGGCAACTCTACCTGTATTGCTAAGCTAGCCTCAATTATTTCCCCACCAGCACAATGTGCCAGTGCAGGGTTTCTCAGAAGTCATTCTGTTCCACCTAACCTGTGTGACTTGAGGATGAGACCACTATGTTAATTGTTTGTTTATCTGCCCAAGAAAAAAAACAAAACTGTGGGAGCATCACTCTTTTTGAGAGGAACATTGACATTCCAAGTCTCAGATTTGCATCTACCGACCGCTTCCCTACATGTGTGTTGGGAGAATGAGTGATAGAAGTGATTTTTATCTTCAATAAGTATCCAGCTTCTTTCAAATATTACAGGCTGTACCTAGATCACATGAAAAAGAGAAACAGAGCTGACTTTTGTGAGTGTACAGATCCTGGTTGCACAGAAATAAATGTGCCTTTCTGCTATAGTGGGTGGCAAGCTTAGCTTTTCACACACACCCCGCATGCTTTTCAGTGCTCACAGAAAATAATAACAAAACGTTGCTTGTTCCACTTCCCAAAGGTGGGTTAAAATGAGGCTCTGGCCAAACCGAACTCTGAAGAACGTTAGCTTCTTGTGAGCACAGGACTTTGCTGCTGATACATAGCCATACCACTGAGTAAAATCAATAGTTTGTTCCTAGAAGAAACAGTGATCTTCAAAAGCACATTACATTCTTTACTATCTTGGAGGGTGAAGACAGGGAAGCAAAAATCTCACAGCGTCTTAGCTTTTTCGCTGCAGAATAGTGTGCCAAGCAGCATTTGGCATATTTCTTTTAATAAACTAGTTGGCTCAGTTATGCAGAACTTGGAATGGGTGAATCTGTCAATTTCGGTTTCTGTGCATTTCTCATTCTTCCCATCTAAAGCTCAGTTCCACATCACTGTGCAATTTTATTTCATTTTTTAAAAAAGAAAAATCACCAGCATTCTTGTGTGAATTTCTTCAAGTATACATGTTTGTATGCAATTTTGCATAATATGCCCATGTTTGAAAAACAAATTTCCCCTAAGATGATGAATTTTTGTATGTTATCTTCACTATTATGTGCATTTTTATACACACTTTGGTCCAGTGCATGCATTTCTATACACACTACTTAGCTGGAGAACAGCACTGCAAAATTCAAAGCAGTGCATATGTCAAAGGATGGCTGTGTTTCAGTTCATGTATAGTTTAACAAAATGCAAATTAGGTAGGGCCGCCTTTAAATATGAACTGAATTTAATTTCTTCCCCTTTCTTATGCACAATCAGTTCTCTTTTGCACCTTTCAGTGAGGCGTTGAGCTATCTACGGCAGAGTTCTGTGCAAATAAGCTGTCCTAACTTTGTGTGAGATATCCATCTTCATGCCACTCTTCTGATGCTAAATGAATATGCCCACCCAGCACTGAAAGCAAATCATATGCTAAGACTTTGGCTTGCTGCACCCATTCTGACTGTAGGAGGGTGGCTGGCTGCATGCATGTGTGAATGCTCTAACGTTTGTGGCGGGCAGAGAGGAGCACACACATCCTCTGTGTAAAGGGTGCTTCTGGCTGCGAGGTTCCAAGTGCTAATGACTTTCTACACTGTAAAGGACTTTCTACACTGTTGGAGATACTGTACTTTTTCCATATGTAAGTTCCCGCTACGTTTCATCAGTGGGTGTGACATATATAGCCACTGTGCTTGGGGAAGGAGAAGGTCCATTTCACTTAAGCTGTCTGAATCTCACCCCCCATTTAAAAAGGTAAAGGGACCCCTGACCATTAGGTCCAGTTGTGGCCGACTCTGCGGTTGCAGTGCTCATCTCGCTTTATTGGCCAAGGGAGCCGGCGTACAGCTTCTGAGTCATGTGGCCAGCATGACTAAGCCGCTTCTGGCGAACCAGAGCAGCGCACGGAAACACCGTTTACCTTCCTGCCAGAGTGGTACCTATTTATCTACTTGCACTTTGGCGTGCTTACAAACTGCTAGGTTGGCAGGAGCAGGGACCGAGCAACGGGAGCTCACCCCGTCGTGGGGATTGAAACCACCAACCTTCTGATCAGCAAGTCCTAGGCTCTGTGGTTTAACCCACAGCGCCACAGTGTCCCGTCAGCCCCCATTTACTTTTAAACAAATTTATACTTAAAGTCAGGGGTAGTTAATCTGTGGCCCTCCAGGTGTTTCTGAATGACAGCTCCCATCCTCCTCTCATCATTCCCAGCTTTGGCCATGCTGACTGGAACTGATGGAAGCCCAACGGCATCTGCAGGGTGTGTCACATTTTAGGTATTGCTAAAATGTGCTTCTGGCTATAATATTTTAAATGGTGTAGCACTATAACTCTATGTGTTTATTTTTTTGGGGGGAAACTGTTGGAAGCAAACCCATTCCAGTCATGGCCATTAACCACTGTTAAAATGACAGTGATCAAAATGATTTGGGTACGATGTCATCCCTACTCTTTCTGTGGTCTAGTAAAGGGGGGGGGGGAACCACAGAGAAAATACAAATGACACTAACTGGATGACAGTGTCATGCAGATGATCCATGAAAAGTGAAGGAATGGAACAACACAATCCAACACTGTTTCATCTGGGAGCACCTTCAGTTTATTTTCTTGGTTTTTTTTTTTTTTTGGTTTTTTTTTTGTAAAATGTGCAGTAAAGTGAAGTTTGTTCATTTGTTTTGTATTGGGAATCACCCAAGTCATGAATCCCCAGCATTGCAGCCTAAACCAGTGGTGGAATTTGGGCTCTCAAATTTCTGTGGCATCTTATGTGATGCTAAAATTTGGTGCCCCTCACCTCTCCTGCTCTGTTCTTCAGCTTTGTTTTGGTACCCCCTGCAGGATGGCACCCATTGTGACTACACCAGTTGTGCTACCCTAAAACCACCCCTGCCTAAACTTTTGTAGTTCAGGAACATTGGGAGCTGCCTGGCTCAGTAGCGCCTACAATGACCAACAGCACCTTTCCAGCTTGGAGATTCTGGCAATTGAACCTGAAACCTTTTGCATGCAAAGCAACTTATATACAGTGGTACCTCAGGTTAAATACTTAAGTACTTAATTCGTTCCGGAGGTCCATACTTAACCTGAAACTGTTAGCTAATGGGGCCTGCTGCTGCTGCCGTGCCGCCGGAGCACGATTTCTGTTCTCATCCTGAAGCAAAGTTCTTAACCTGAAGCACTATTTCTGGGTTAGCAGAGTCTGTAACCTGAAGCGTATGTAACCTTAAGCGTATGTAACCCAAGGTACCACTGGAATTAATAATAATAATAATAATAATAATAATAATAATAATAATAATAATTTATTATTTATACCCCGCCCATCTGACTGAGTTTCTCCAGCCACTCTGGGTGGCTTCCAATCAAGTGTTAAAAACAATACAGCATTAAATATTAAAAACTTCCCTAAACACGGCTGCCTTCAGGTCTTTTAAAGAGAAGATAGCTGCTTATTTCCTTCACATCTGAAGGGAGGGCGTTCCACAGGGCGGGCGTCACTACTGAGAAGGCCCTCTGTATGATTCCCTGTAACCTCACTTCTTGCAATGAGGGAACCACCAGAAGACCCTCGGCACTGGATCTCAGTGTCCGGGCTGACACTTATATACCTACATTAGATACAACTTATCTACCTATATGCTTATCTACCTACAACTTATCTACCTACTTGCAATTATCTATCTACATGTAATTTGCATTTCATTTAAACTAGCTGTATTTCTTGCTCAATGCAGGACTTGCCCTTAGCACAAAATTATACAAAGCAATCTCTATTAGTCAAACAACAGCAACAACAAAATCTGGTTTGGTTGCATCCTGTGTCCCTTGCCTGTTTTCCAGCCTTGATGAATGCTTCTCATGTCCTCAACAAATGTTCCCAGCAACATTTTCCGAAACGGTCTTGAGTATAGCATTTCTCCTTTTCTGGAATGTTTATCTTGGGCAACCGGGCTGGGGTGATTTTCACAGATGCCAAGTATTCTTAACTCGGTTGAATGAGACAAATGCATTTATTAAGCTCTGAGGCAGAGCGCCAAGCAAAAGGAAGCTGGGGAAGATGCTAAGGCAAGGACGGTCTACCCTGCACTGAAGCAGAAAGAAATAATAAATAGAAGAATGGAGAGAGGCCATATACCAAGCCATGTTTGGTAGAGACTGTTGTAACTTGATGCGAGTCGCTCCTGTTCATGCACTGTTTACATGAGCATTTGCTGGTCACAATTATCAAATGGTACTTGTAAGTACGTGATGTACGTGCTGAGATTCCATCCCATGTTGCATTGCAAATGCGGTCTCTTCAGAAGCCACCTTTTTCTTGACAGACCCCTACAACCCTTTGCATTTCGTGGTCTTTTGGTCTTGTTGTTGTTGTTGTTTAGTTGTTTAGTCATGTCCGACTCTCCATGACCCCATGGACCAGAGCATGCTAGGCACTCCTGTCTTCCACTGCCTCCTGCAGTTTGGTCAGACTCATGCTGGTAGCTTCGAAAACACTGTCCAACCATCTCATCCTCTGTCGTCCCCTTCTCCTTGTGCCCTCAATCTTTCCCAACATCAGGGTCTTTTCCAGGGAGTCTTCTCTTCTCATGAAGTGGCCAAAGTATTGGAGCCTCAGCTTGAGGATCTGTCCTTCCAGTGAGCACTCAGGGCTGATTTCCTTAAGAATGGATAGGTTTGATCTTCTTGCAGTCCATGGGACTCTCAAGAGTCTCCTCCAGCACCTCCTCCCCTCCCAGGACAGGGTGTATAACCGGAGTGGGGGGACAATTTTCAGTTGGAGGACTGGGTCTCCTTCCCCACAACCTTCAAAGGATCACATGCCGGGGTTGGTGGGGCGCAAGTATACAATGTATACTACAATGTATATTACAATGTATAGCCCTATATATTTACTAGAGAAGCTTCAAAAATATTTAATCCATTAAGCAGCTTTCCTGTGGCCCACATTTAAAGGTCACATTTTACAGCCTACAATATGATCAGGAGTCCTCTGCATTTTTCAGAAGCAGCACACAGTTCTTCTTCGTTCCTTAAGTTGCATACTCTCCCATTCCCAAGGAGTGAGAGGTTCCAGCAGCAGAATCTGGGTATGGTTTCCTGCATCATTAGAGGCTTACAGCCACTCCTACAAAGCAGGATCCTCCAGAGAAAAACTTTGGCTAGGCTGTAACCCAGTTTTAGCTAGCTCCAACTAGAATGATCTGCTTTCTCACATCCGTCTGCCTGTGTCGCTTTCAAAAGTGCTAAGTCCTCTCTCTTTCTTCTGCCCCAACCTCTCTTACACACACACTACCTTCTTCCATCCCTTTAGCAGAGAGTTACTACCTTCATTGAACTCTGATGAGTAGCTCATTTTAAAAACACAGAAAGATTATCCGCAACCAGGAGATCTCTGCTACCAGGAGCTAAGCATTAGCATCTATCAACAAAGGACAGCCAGCCATTAATTTGGGATAATTATCCAGCAATCTGCCTCACAAATAAATAGTCACTCAGCTCCCACAAAATTATAGAGCTTTTTGACCCTAGAGCAAAGTACAGCTCCTGTTGAACTCAGAAAAGCAACACACTGTACCACAGGTATCAAAACTCTGGAAAACATTGCTCCAAACAGTTGTAGCTCAGCATCTGAGACTGATCTTTATCAGAACCAGCCCAATACATTTTGCTGCCTGAGATAAAGAACAAGTTGATGCCTCTTTATTCCATGTACAGTAGCTAACCAGATTGGCTGTGGAGCCTTCCTTAAATATTGGGGAAGAGTTCGCACCACTACACCTGGGGGAAGCAGGATCTCTTAAGGGCTGGTTATGTGAGGCTGCTGTTTGTGGATTTTAGCTCTGCTTTTAACACTATCCTCCCCCATAGACTGGTGTCCAAGCTAGAGGCGATTGGACTCTCCAACTCCACCTGTCTCTGGGTTTTGGACTTTTTGTCAGAACGTTCTCAGAGGGTTAGAGTAGGGTCACATATGTCCACAGCCCTTAGCCTTAACACCGGCTCACCACAGGGTTGTGTGTTGAGTCCCCTGCTCTATACTCTCTATACGTATGATTGTACAGCCATTTATTCCAGCAACAAAATCATCAAGTTTGCTGATGACACTACGGTGGTGGGGCTCATTTCAGGAGGGGATGAGTCCGCCTATCGGGACGAGGTGGAGCGGCTTTGTGCTTGGTGTGGAGAGAACAATCTGGCTCTTAATACGGCTAAGACCAAGGAATTGGTGGTGGATTACAGGAAAAAAAAGGCGGACATTCAGCCCTTGTATATCAACGGGGAACGGGTGGAGAGGGTGGCGGAATTCAGGTTTTTGGGAGTGACTATCGATCAGGGCATGACTTGGAGCGCAAATACCACTGCTCTGGTGAAGAAGGCCCAGCAGAGAATTTATTTCCTCAGACTTTTAAAGAAGAACAATCTGAGTGAGAGACTGCTGGTGTCCTTCTACCGAGGCTCCATAGAGAGCATTCTCACATACTGTATTTGTGCCTGGTTCTCCAGCTGTACAGCTAGGAAGAGGAAGGTGCTCCAGAAGGTCATAACCACAGCCCAAAGGATTATTGGTCATCCCCTCCCATCTTTGGAAGAACTGTACGGTTCCCGTTGTCTTAGGAAAGCAAACAATATCCTGCAGGATGCATCTCACCCGGGACACAGTCTGTTTGTACTACTGCCTTCTGGCAGGAGATACAGAAACATCAAGTCAAGGACAAATAGACTGAAAAATAGTTTCTATCCAAGAGCTGTGGCCTTCTTAAATGCAGTAACTCGATAGTGTGACCTGGGAGTTTGATGGGTGTGGGTGTGGGTGTGGCTGGAATGTGGTTTGTTTGGTTGTTGTTGTTGTTTTGCTTTTGTTGTTTTTAAGGGATGGCATCCAATTTCGTTGCACTTGTGCAATGTTGCACTTGTGTAATGACAATAAAGAATCTATCTATCTATCTATCTAAACACCGAGATATTTCCTCCACCACCATGCTACTGCCTCCACCACCTTTTACCTACTGCCTATAAAAAGGTTACTTTTTATAGGGCAATTCAGTTTCGCTGAGGAAGGAGAGCTGCCTACTCTTGTTCTTGAGCCCTTCTGATCTAAAGGGCAGGAACTAAATATGGTATCAGGACAAGGGTGGCCGGTACTCATTGGGCAGAAGGCAGGAGACAAACGGTAGGCAGAGCCGGTGGGAATGACAAATAGAACCAACCAGTTCTAGTTTTGTCTCTATCCTCCTCCCTGTTGAAGTTCTACTGAGGCTAAGGAGGAGGACACTTGCAACCAATGGCACCCCCTAAACTGGTTGTGAGCAAGAAGGGCAGCTGTTTGTGTGCATGCTTCTGGTTAAAGGCTGCCTGAAATTGGAATAGTGTTCCATTTGTGTTAATGGATCTGCGCCCACTTTCCACATAAACACAACTTCATTGATTATCCCCTTGAACTTAAGATATTTTGGGGTGATTTTCACAAAGCTTTCTTACAAACAAGTATGCCTTCAGTTTATTAGCAACCGCTGAATCAGTGCTATGTTCCAAGTGAGCCAAGCTGGCTGGTTGAATTTAGGAATTTACCATATGTCTGTAATCTGCTGTGCTGTCACCTCAAGAAGAAACATGGCTGAAAGAGAATGACTTGGCGCTTTCTCTTCATTTATTGTTCTAATAAAATCAATCATCCAAGGTCCAGCTCCCCAAAATCTGAACAGCGTAGCGAAAAGAAAGAAAAAAAACCCCTCTAAGGATTATATTTTCTCATTGGGATCAAATGGACCAGAGAATGAATCACTTCAAAAGGTTAGATGGAAAACATACATGACTTTGAACTTGCCATCAACTTTGAAAAAACAATTTCTTGCTGGATACATTCAGACCAGCAGCCGTTGAGTGGTTGCTGCGTGTATCTGCCTAAGGTGTATGCAGATGCATAGAAATCCACTGCTTATCTTGAAGAGACCTGTACGCTAGCAGAATAACAATAATATCCAGCATGGTCATGCTGATGACAACCTGCACTATCTTATGAGCCATTTGCGGAACGAGGCAATTTTAGACTCTGGCTTGGCAGGGCGGCTTTTAGATGGTAATGCGTATACCCTTCTGCATTTGGCAGCCTTCCTGCTCGATCTGCTCCAAAGGCCTTCCCCAACAGCCTCACAGTTATCACCTCTAAGAAAAGTGGAGCTAGTGGCTCATCCAACGGCATCCTCTAACCCCAAGTCACCCTATCCAATGATATAGGTTCCTTTCAAACAACTGCAACTTTGGTCTGGCTGTCTCGGTTTGCAACAGGATCCTTTGCTTGCTGTAGAACCATACTACGGAATAGGGCACATCTAAAGGTTTTCCGCACTGCCATTCGGCTACCATGGTGGGAGGATATGACAAATTGGAAAGGGAAAAATAAACAGGGGTGCTCCTGCCACTCCCAGGAAATCCCTGCACTCACAATGGGAAACCAGTTGGACAGCTTTTCTGATTCAAGCACCTAGATTCTGTAATAATTACAATCAAACTTCAAAACTAGTGTGATCTTAATGGCTATAGTTCTCCAGGGCTGGCCCTACTATTAGACAGAGTGAGGCAGCTGCCTCAGACTGAAGATGCTTGGCGGTGGGGAGGCAGAAAGCAGCTACAGTCCCTCAATCTTTCCCACCCAAGCTACACTGCTCTGCTCCTTCTAAGCTGCCTTGTTGACTCAGGTGCAGTGGCGGATGTTGTCCAATTGCCAGTTGGATCCACTCCAGTTGGATTTAGTGTGTGGAACGAGGGGACAGGGGGCATTTTGTCCTTTGCCTCAGGCAGAAAAATGTTTTGGGCTGGCCCCGTGGCTCACCCAGGTTAACTGACTTCAGAGTCAGTTTGGAGGCAACATTATCTGTACGGGCTAAATGCTGAATGATGCTGGTTCATGCCTCAAGCTTCGGGATAGGAGAGAAATTTGATTCAGTTCACCTTTAAAGGTGAACCAATCCAATTTCCACTTTCTGAAATAATGCATGAACCAAAACACATCTATCCATCAAAAGTCACAATTCTTTGAATTTTGCAATGCAGTTCTCTAGCCAATCTGTATAAACATGTTACAGATAGGTAGCCGTGTTGGTCTGCCATAGTCAAAACAAAACAAATTCCTTCCAGTAGCACCTTAAAGACCAACTAAGTCAGTTCTTGGTATGAGCTTTCGTGTGCATGCACACTTCTTCAGATACACTGAAGAAGTGTATATCTTCTTCAGATATCTGAAGAAGTGTGCATGCACACGAAAGCTCATACCAAGAACTGACTTAGTTG
Source organism: Podarcis erhardii (assembly GCF_964252035.2). Lineage (NCBI taxonomy): Eukaryota > Metazoa > Chordata > Lepidosauria > Squamata > Lacertidae > Podarcis > Podarcis erhardii. The sequence continues at coordinate 89,973,887 of NC_138507.1, read as the reverse complement.
GTCTTTAAGGTGCTACTGGAAGGAATTTGTTTTGTTTTGTATAAACATGCATATATTAAGGCAAGCTGTTCATAATATATTAGTAAAAATAACATTAAAATGTACCATATTAGGGAAATAGCTTAAAATGTGTATATTGTGCAAAATTGCCTAGATACGTATACAGTGTATTAGGAAAAATTTGCTGATGAACTTGCATGGTCATTTAATTAATTAATACATCATTAATACATCTCAAACTGCTGTGGAAAGGTGGAGAACTGAACTTAAAATTGGAAAAACGAGAAACCGAGAGAAACTTAAATTGAAAGGTTTACTCACTCCTACTCAAGGGTACCCTTATTTGACTCTCCCCAGTCTCTCACCACTTTCCCACTCCCTACAAAATCTAGCCTTGCTTTTCTCATGAAGCAACGCATGCATTATAACCTTGTTTTGCAATGTGCAGGATGCCAACAATAAATTAAGGGCCTGAGTGTTAATGCTCAGATTCTCCTACCATTAATTTCCTACCCTACTATGCTTATTGATTTCAGTGGCACTATTTATGAAGTCAGTTATTACTCATTGTGAGAAATGGTAGCACGATATAACCCTGAGGCATATGAACAAGCTGCAGATGCTATGAAAAAAGGAAATACAGGTTGGCTTCAGAAACTGCTCTGTTTTTTTGTCAGACTGCACAATGGAGATTGATAGCAATATGATATTGCATGGATCTGCCAGCAGCATGAAAAGAACCAATATGTTGTACCATTGGCTGGATAATATAACAATAAGGTTGGAAGCCCCTATTAGGCAGGAGTCCTTATGCCCATGCTTGTGATATGATCTCTGCATATTTGGGGGGTTTGCTATCCAAGTAGAGGATTGATCATGGCTGAAAATTTCAGGTAATCCCAAGCACCTGTCGGGCCGGCCCAGGTGCGTGCATGAGAACCAGCGCCTCCATTTTGTTTCTTATTTGGGCATATGATAGCTGTGATGATCCTGCTATAGATCCTGCTCTAACATTTGGATCAGCACTGGCAGCCTCCAGGTGGCTTTCAAATTTGACAGTGTTTCTTATTTGACATAGACCCTTGCCTAGTGAGAGCATACGTGAACAGTTTCTGATATGTTGAACCCCTTTTGTGCCACAGGTGTCAGAAAACCCAGCAATGGTGCAAAAGCCTCTGAGATATTCTCTTAGTTCCTGTGGTGTGCTGGCCTCTTCCAGCCGTCACTAAGTCCTCTCCAACAAAAACCTGGCAATTTCAGCCTTGGGTATTTAGTGAAGGCTCAAAAACTGGACATGGGGATTTTTGGGGGCATATGATAGCTATGATGATCCTGCTATAGATCCTGCTCTAACATTTGGATCAGCACTGGCAGCCTCCAGGTGGCTTTCAAATTTGACAGTGTTTCCAGATAGGTTTTTATTATGGGATGGATACGCTTCATGCATGCAAGCTTTTTTTTGGCATCCATGATGTCCTTCTGGATCTTTGAGTAGCATCCACAAGATGTCGAAATGACAGCCCATATTTCCCTCATCCCGGCTCTCCCCATCTGGTGAGGAATGGAACTCACAACTCTGCTTCTGGCAGAAGCTTTTGTTTTCACATTAGAGTGGTACATAAGACAAGTCGGAGGTTGCAAGGTTCAGAGGCTACATGAGCTAAGCACGAGATAAGCTCCCTGCATGTTCCTTTTGAAGGATGGGAGTAGGCACACTATTAAGCATGGCAAATGGCTGGAGTCCTGAGACTGGGCATGCAAACAAGCACTCCTTCTGGTGGGCTGGCTAGGTGACATTTGTATCGCACTAGTGCTGGTGTCCACATGGCTTAGGTGTTGGAGGCAGGACTCAGCATCAGATCTCCTCCCAGCTGCCTCCCCTGATCAGGGAGGATCTTGTGTAGCAAGGGAAGGCACCAGAGGTACCTCCTAGATTGGAGATGAAGAGAGTATCATGTCTGGAAGGGAGGTAGCAGAAGGCACATCTTAGAGTTTTCCTGAGCATGAAGTTGCTTTAATGGAAGGGAGAACAATACAAAGAGCGACACAACAGCTGCTCACTTTGCCCTCCAAGTAAAGAAAAGCCTAGAAAGCTATTTCAAAGTTTAAAGGTCTATTGAAACTCTAAATATTGCTGGTTATTAACAGGTGCCGCTTATTCTTTTCTTAGCCAGAGCTGGAACAAAGAGTGCTTTTCTTTAATCCCCTGACAAATATTTAGATTCATGCTCAATGTGTTTGAGAACTTCCTCATTTGTCTCAGCTGAAGTGTTTCCTGGAGAACTCAGCTTTGGCATTCAGATTAACACCATGTTTATAGCAAACCAAAATGGGGGCCTCCAGACAAGCGCTTTACATTGTAGGCTGCTCATGGGCTACAGTTTTCTTTTCAGTTCATCAGATTTCCCCTGGGTCATGTAAATCCAGATTAAATGGTGCTGGCGGGTGTAATACAGGCTGAGTTTTTGATGTCAGTGTTGTTGTATGTATGCTGCAGAAATCTTGGGTGCATCTAGAGCCACGATCCCACAACACACACCAGCCTGGAAACATCCAGTGATAATTCATTTTTTGTATATGGTAGAGGCCTCTGTACAGCTGCAGGACAGGCAGGTATTCAGTAAGGGCAGACACTTCTCAGCATTTATTGTTTATTACATCTATATCTGTCTATCTATCTCCATATATCTCCTGCCCACCTAGCAGTTCGAAAGCACCCCTAAGTGCAAGTAGATAAACAGGTACCGCTTTCTAGCGGGAAGGTAAACGGCGTTTCCATGTGCTGTGCTGGTGCTGGCTCGCCAGAGCAGCTTCGTCACGCTCGCCACATGACCCGGAAGTGTCTCCGGACAGCGCTAGCCCCCGGCCTCTTAAGTGAGATGGGTGCACAACCCTAGAGTCGGACATGACTGGCCCGTACGGGCAGGGGTACCTTTACCTTTTTATCTCCATATATAAAATTGCCTTGTTTGGATATTACTCTTGCAAGGCACTTTACAGCAATGAATAAATGGAATATACAAAAACAACAAAAACTTTGAAATCAAGCCAGTAAACCAAACAACTATTATTTATTTATTATGTTTCTATCCTGCTCATCCTCCAAGCAGCTAAGGGTGTGTAACACGGCCCTCCCCATGACAGAGACCTGTGAAGTAGGCTGCACAACAGTGACAAGCCCTAGGTCACCCAGTTTTGTCTGAGAAGGGAACTAAAATAGTAGTGACTCAAACATGAAGCCAGCATAAAACCACCAATACAATGGAAAGAGGAAGAAAAAAGGTTGTAGAAAGCTACCAATGGGGTGTGTGCGTGCATGAAGAATACTTATTTCCTGAGGAAGCAAATTGAAAAAAATGGGGAACTACCACTGATAAGGTGTGGAACCTGTCTGCATTTCTCAGTGAAAACCTGTTGGAGTCTTCATTGCCCATCATTCCATTTATCTATTCCCCTTCAAGTCTTCCCCACTTTTTTACTTTCTCCCCTTCTCTGCCTTTTTGTACTACCTTCCTCCTCCTCCCCCCCCACCCCCTGTTGAACTTCCAGCGGCTAGTGAAGACCTTTTTATTTCAACAGGCATTTTAAGGCATTTGATTTTTTCATTGGTTTCATCTCTGTTGTATTTATTAAGCTCATTGTGCACTGCTTAGAGACAATTTGACAATATGAATTTTCAAAATAGTGAATAAATGAGCTAAAAACCTCTTGACTGTAGTTTCTCCCCACCTATGAGTTTGCAACCAAGTCTCATGAGTGATAATCCTGATGTCGTCATGGTTTCCCACTTCCTTTGGAAATGGTAAGGATTTGTCAAGCACCGAAACCATCGCCTTTGCTTGAGCTGTGTCTTTCTGGTGCCCTGTGGCCGTCCACAAGCTGCGGTGTTACTTGAGGTTCATTGTCTCATGGAACGAGCAATAAATTATTAAGCATTTCTGTACTACTGTCTCCCAAGACAACAGGTAAAGTAATCTTGGGTGTTTATCTCGGTAACAGAGCACTGCCCCTCCCAACACAACAGCAGCAGAACCACTGGAGCACAGCATTTCCCTGTAGCAACATGCCAGCCATGCCATAGCAGCACTTAATTTAGGACTGAGACATTGCATATCAAGGACCTATGAGCCTTGCACTGTTTTCCACTATGGGAGGCTGGGTCAACCCAAGGCAAAAGGGAAGAAGGCACAGACCTCGCCCACCCCCATTCCACATACCAAAGCCGACCAAACAGGAAGTTAAACTTCCTTCAACACTGATAGCATCTTCCTACTGAATCTGTGGCTAACAGACTAGTTTAGGGGGGCGGGTCAGGGATGGTGAACTTTTAACAGCCCGAGGGCCATCTTCCCTAAATGTATTTGGCTAAACATCAGGAAGAACTTTATTATGGTAAGAGCTGTGCTATGATGATAAGACAGTGGAACGGACTCCCTCAGCAGGTTATGGACTCTCCTTTACTGGGGGTTTTTAAGCAGAGGTTGGATGGCCATCTGTCATGGGTGTTTTAGTTGAGATTCCTGCATTGCGGGGGGTTGGAACAGATGACCATCAGGATCTCTTCCAACTCTATGATTCTGTGATTCTATGGTTCCATTCTATGGAGAAGAGAAGACTCCCTGGAAAAGATCCTGATGTTGGGAAAGATGGAGGGCACAAGGAGAAGGGGACGACAGAGGACGAGATGGTTGGACAGTGTTCTCGAAGCTACAAACATGAGTCTGACCAAACTGCGGGAGGCAGTGGAAGACAGAAGTGCCTGGTGTGCTCTGGTCCATGGGGTCATGAAGAGTTAGACACGACTAAATGACTAAACAACAACAACAACAACAATGGTTCCATTCTGGAGATCCTTCCAAAGGCCAGAGGTGTGCAGGACCAGAAGCAAATGTGGGCAGATCAATAAGTATGAATTTTCTGGCTGCAGAATCTGTGCTAAATTTTCTGCAGAATTCTTGACCAACTGATGTATAAACTGTGTAATTAACTGACCAACACCAACATATATAACATTCTACCTATTACACCCTCTCCCATATTCCACCCCTCATCTGTCTTATTTTAGGTCAATAAAAAAAAGGGAGCTCAGCTTTCATATTGGCTTATTGGCATATTGGCTTGCTCCCAAGACTTTTCTGTTGAGACAAAAGATAAGAAGTGTAAATTTGGATTATGACAAAGGTGTGATCTACTGACCAGGCAACAAGGGCCCTGCAGTCCATTTTCCTCCCTGTGTGACAACCTTGTCTCAGAGCAAAGAGAGAACATTTTGTTCTTGCTTTTCATGATGGAAATAGAACATTAACGAGCTGGAGGCAAGCTGCCATGGATGAGCGCTTGAGTTCTAATTGTTTCTGTGTCCATCTTTGAAGGACCATTTCCATTTTACTCCCCTTACATCAACCTTATGAACCATTTGATGTATTCTATCCCATTAGCATTATAAAGAGCCATCAGATCAATCCCAGAGTGCCAGAAGTACAGTCATACCTTGGGTTATGAACGCTGCGGGTTGCACGTTTTCGGGTTGTGGACCACGCCGAACCTGGAACTACCGGAATGGAAGCGCCAAATCATGTCACGCGTGTGCACAGACGTGGCGCTTCAGGCTACGAACGCTGCGGGTTGCAAACGTGCCTCCCACATGGACTGTACTAAGGGATTCAAAATGCTGGGGGCATGCAAGTTTCTCCAGGTTGTTCTTGCAGATATTGACTACTTGTGATGTTTCCAGATGTGAGTGATTTAGCTGCAACTCTTGCAAATCAAGTTGCCTTGCACCCACAGCTGGCCAACCTTTATCTCCTTAGGAGTAAAAACAAGAATGCATTTACAATAATACATTAACACTTTGCTAACCTTTCATGACACCGTTAACCAACTGCCTGCATAGCCACCTCACTTTAACTCATGGGTTGGGAACCCCTGGCTAGCAGGCAACATCCTCAGGGGAGCAAAAGGTTTTCGATATTGTGAAATATGTTCAGTTTCAGAACTTTTCTTTGCCAGATGGATCTCTTGGAAGAAGATCAAAGCCGAGGGGGAAATGTCTCGGTAGAGTTGTGTTCCTTGCAAATATGCAACAAATAGTCTGCATTTTTGCAGAGCTATGCATGCAACTTTCAGGATGCTCTTGCGTTTTGAAGCTTTAAATAGCTTGTAAAGCAAGGTTTGCAGTTCCAACTGTGCATTGACCTCATTTGCATTCTTCTGCTGGGATCACTCGGCTCTTTTTGCCTATTGCACAGTCAAGACAGATAAAGGGTGTTGGAGAGCATTATTATTATTATTATTAGTAGTAGTAGTAGTAGTAGTAGTAGTAATTGTCCAGTTTTTCACATCAATCAGTGTCACAAAATAGGTACTGGTGCTGCAGTTTAGGTAATTTTAGACTCTGGACTTAATGGTATTAAGTGGATGGGGGCATCAAGGTAATGTATATTCCTCCAGCTATTTTAAAATGTGGTAAGGCAGCCCTGCTGTGCTGTGGGCCATCCTGCTTATTTTGCTAGGTGGGCCACTGGACATTTGTCCTAAAGTCTTGCCCTGATGACACAGCTGAACTAGAGTGGTCATATGCTACTCTAGGAAATGTATAACTATGAAAGCAAACACTAGGTAGTATGCAAGTAAGTTTTACACAGAGTGCACCCACTGAAATCAATAAACATGACAAAGTTATGTTTATCCTTTTTATTGGATTTATAAATTTGTAAAACTGCAAATTTAGACATACTATAATTCAAATAAATGTCTGGAGACCACAAAGAGCTGAACCCAGAGCTGAAGACAATTGTCTCAATTCATACTAAAAGCATTTCAGTTCAGTATATTTTATATGAAATATAACCTATCACTTGCATTTTATGCCATACGTTTCCCTTAAGTTAAGGTTACCAGATTTTTTCAATGAATCCGGGGACACTTCTCAACTTCAATGGATTTTGTATGGGGACCGATTTGTAAATCCGGGGACTGTCCCCAGGAAACGGGGATGTCTGGTAACCTTACCTTAAGTTCTCTCTGCTTTATAGCAGCAAGGAGCAACCAATGACCCTTCAGATATTGTTGGATTACAACTCCCATCATCCCTCACTGTTGGCCATTATGACCAGGGCTGTTGGGAGTCTAATAACAGCTGGAGGTCATCACATGTTCCCCATCCCTTTTCAGAAGTAAGTTTACTGCAGTAAGCCTCTGCACGCTTGACTGAGAGAATAAGCCCCATTGAACATGGTGAGAATTAAACACAGAAAGATTGTGCTGTTAGTATCTCTTGGTTGCCATCAAACCCAGGGCTGCTCCAGTTGTATATTGAGATCAGGTGGCTGCCCAAGGCCCCACAGTTTCAGAACTGCCTTCTCCTTCCACTGTCACAAATTGCCCAGCAGACAAAGCTTTCAGGACCAATTCTAAGGCCTTTGTATTTACTTAGTCTACTGGGGCATCTGGAACACCATACTGTAGATCAGCTAACATTAATTAGACGCCTTTCTGCAGCCTGCAAAAAGGTGTGCACTCAATAATTCACCCAGGGCAGCAAAATCAGAAAACCTTGAGCTGACCCTGATTAAACCTAATCTTTCTCTCCCCACTGCCCAGTGGATCACTCACAAAATATCTAGCCCTAGTCAGCTCAGTGCCTTTTAAATTTGATCCAATTAGAAGAGATCACCAGAAAGGAATTAACACTTTAAAGCTTTGCAGAGAAGCTCAGATAGTAATTAGTTTTCCATTCTTCTTGCATTTCTTTAGCCGCAAGAGATGTAGAGGCTGGTGGTCCCCGGAGAATGAATGAATGATTCCCCATTTCTGTGGAAGAGGTGAATCCTTGTGTGTTCTCCCTCCTTCATATGGATAGGACAGGTGTTTTAGGTTCATTGACTAAGCAGGGTGTCCCAGGCTTTGCAGATGAGCAAAACCTGAAATTTATGTTGGAGAGTGCACAGTTTCGTAAGCATTTAAATTGAAATGTTAGGGGGGGTGCACTAAGGGAAGGATAGAGAAGCTGTGGCTCTTGAGATGCTCTTGGAGTCCAACTCTGATCAGTCCCAGGAAGCACAGTGATGGTCTTCATGTGGCATAGCTACAAATTATCATTGCTCTATGCAGCATTCCTAGGAATCAGTGTTTGAGGGGGAGACCTGGAATCCTCTGTTAAAAGGCCCCAAACACCCCTCATATAAATATAGTTTTCAAGGTTCCCTTGGGAGAGGGAATTACTCTTAAGCCAGTTTCAGATCAGACTGGAAAAAGATGAGCAAAAGATATGGTTGGCCCTGTCATTCAAAAGCATGAGGTGGTTGACCCCAGCAGGAAATGGATAGTTTGTTGTTGTCGTTGTCGTCATTTTATCTTCTCTCTCAAGGAGAGGCACTGTGAGCATTTTTGCCACATGTGGCTACCCTTAGATACTATGTGTCTTCTAACACCTATCAGACCCAGGAATTTAGGGGAATCTGGCACTCACAACTCATTATTTTTTGGTTGGAGAACTGCACCGCAAAACTCAGAGAAGTGCCGATTTCAAAGAACTGTGTTCTAGTTCATGTGGGGTTTTTTTGTTTCCTCCTAGAGGTGCAAATTTCTCCCTCAGTTTCCCTCAGGAGGTTGTAGACTCTCCTTCCTTAGAAGTACTTAAGCAAAGGTTTGATGGCCATCTGTTATGGATGCTTTAGCTGAGATTCCTGCATTGCGGGGGGGGGGGGGTTGGACCAGATGGCCCTTGGGGTCCCTTCTACGATTCTCTCCTATCCCAAGCAATAGAAGCAACTACAAAAGAAGGGAAGAATATGGAACTGTGGTGAGTCTGCTTTGTAATCCTTCTTTAATTACACCGCCTGCCACAAAGAAGACACGAATGCTGACATAGTTCTTTGTTGCGATCTGCCTCAGCCCCCTCTGTGAGGGAAATGGCAGCAACTGATGATGATATGGCACTGTACTGTGGTCCAGGGAAAATATTCTGCTGAGGTAGCAGTAGAGGAGACACTTCCATTTTGTACACCAGGCTCCCTTACCAGAGCAGCTGTCAGGCTCAACTGACAGCATTTACATCAGCTGTAGTCCGCTTGTAATTACTATCATTTTTATTATTGATTTCCCTGTCTTCTCTCTCTCTGGTGCGCTTCGGAGTGTGTGCAGCGAGGCAATCTCTTGGCACTGTAGAGAATTAAATTCATCTTTCACTTGTTCCACCAAGTCCTGGCCTCAGAGTCTGCCCATTCTGCAGCCATTGCACACAATTGCTTTTTCTTTTTTTAACCCAAGGGCACAGCCATTGCACACAGCCTGAGAGAGTTCCTCATATGTTCCTTTTTTTTTAAAGAGGGAAATGGAAAAACAAATAAACAATGTGGCAAGGGATTAAATCTGAAAGAGAACTGCCTGACCCAACTCCCAATAGTTCCTGGTTATTTCTGCATTACCTTTTAAAGCTGAAAACAATAACTTTAGAAAGTAATCCATAACTCCCTGAAAAGCATTTGGCTGATAAAAGCAGCCACATTGTACAAGTGAGCAAATTCAGATTTTTATTTTTAAATGGTTTAAGTGATTTGCCTAAGGCCATGTCTCCAAAATGGTGTCTGTGAGCACAACAGAGCCCTCAGACGCCATTCTTGACATCCATCAAAGTCCCCTGCTGCTCTCTCTCACACACTTATGGCTCTGTAACTCTGTGAATGTCCTGGGAAAATAGGGACACTTGACAGGTATGCTCTTTTTTTAGCAGGGTTGCCTGTTGGAGTGCGTGACGTTTTCTACTTTTTCTTTTGGTTTGTGTTTTATTTGTTGGTGGGGAGATGTCATTGTCAGTTTCTCTTCTGTGAAATTGGTATTTTGTGGTAACAGTGACAGTTTCCAAATGTGCCACTCTAGTCTAACCCCACCCCCCATTTCCCACAGTGACCAACCAAATGCCTCATAAGCGGGCATGAGGACAACAGCTTTAGGCTCTCCCCCCCACCCACAACTGATGTTGAGGGCCGTCCTTTTCCTCCAGCCGAGGCCTAAGAGCTGACCTCCTGTCAAGGTTAGGTGGACAAGGCTTTCTGTTACAGGGAACACCTGGATCCTAGCAGCAATTCTTTTCTGTGGTGGCTTCTTTCCCACAAGTTATTCAAGGTTCAGTATGTGTTGTGACAAGATATGGAGTGGCAGCTGCCTTGAATGATTTCTCAAGGATCCATCCTCCTAAAAATGGGGAAGAAATTAAAATCAGTTTGCATGTGAAGGCAAACCCACCTAATTCTCACGACCTGGAACAATATGTGAAATGAAACGCAGCCATCCTTCAAAATTCCCACGTCTCTGAATTTTGCAGTGTAGTTATCCAGGCAAGTAATGTGTACAAAAAGGCATATACTAAGGTAAAATGTGCATATATTCATGTAAAAGATATACAAAGATGTGTTGCCATAGGGGAAATTAAAATATTTGGGGAAATTTTCTTCAAAAATGTGTATATTATTTAAACTAAAATGCAGGTGAATCTTCATGAGAACTTTTTGGATATGGAAATGTGGGGAGCTGAACTGAAGTTTGTAAAAATGTGAAACTGAGAAAATCCAAAATGGACAGATTCACCATCCCCCCCACCTCATCCCTGTAACTCTAATTGTTAAAAAGAGATTGCTAGAGTGGGCCAAACTAGTCGGACCAGTGTAGCCTGGTACATTATCTTTTGCTGGTAGGATTGGCACCTGGGAGCTTACATAAGCAAGGAAATGTCCAGAGATTCCTCCTGGAATGGAGCATGTTTTGATTCCCGGTGGATGATGCCATCCAACTGTGTTTGTGCAAACTGAGACTGCAGCTGGGACAGACTGGGAGAAACACACACACACACAGAGAGAGAGAGAGAGAGAGAGAGAGAGACTGAATTGCTCTTGGTAAGAAATTCTGAGGGTGTTCCCCAGGAAATCTAAGGGGAAGTAAACAAACACAGGGTACCTGTTGGAGCTAAGCTGCACCTTCATCTGTCCTCGATCTGAATCCTATCATACCACTTTAGCAGGATTTGAAAGATGGCATCACATAAACCAGGTGGAGCATGCCATCAGCATCCTGCTACTGATATTGGGGTGGAGAGAGACTGCCTGCATGATCCTGCTGGTGACATGTGTTTTCATCCCTCTGTCAGACTTTATTGGAACAGCATGAAATCCAGCCTCAGGGAAGTCACATGGCAAGTCATGCCACTCATAGGGCACATGTTTTGAATGCAAAAGGGCATAGGTTCAATCCTTGGCAAGATTCAGGAAAGACCCGTGCTTGGAATCTTGAAGAGCTTCTGCCTGTCAGTGTGGACCAAAGTGACCTAGGGGGATTGATTTGGTTTCAGCTGTGTTTTAAAATGTGTAGGTCTGAATGGTTTCGAAAGGACTCTTGTGTCTTTAAGTGCAGCTTTGCCTGCTAGCAGGTGCTAATGCTTATCTCCATGTCATGAAAAGCAACGCTGCTTTTGCAGATCAAACTTTTATTGAGGGGGCAGAAGGTTAGGTGAGGCTGGTGTCCCGTCATCCGTCTCCCCTGGGCATTTTATATCCTTAGTCACGGCCACTTCAGAATTTTGTCAATTTGTGGGTTAAACCACAGAGCCTAGGGCTTGCTGATCAGAAGGTTGGCGGTTCAAATCCCTGCGACGGGGTGAGCTCCCGTTGCTCGGTCCCTGCTCCTGCCAACCTAGCAGTTCGAAAGCACATCAAAGTGCAAGTAGATAAATAGGTACCGCTCCAGCGGGAAGGTAAACGGCATTTCCGTGCACTGCTCTGGTTCGCCAGAAGCGGCTTAGTCATGCTGGCCACATGACCCAGAAGCTGTAAGCCGGCTCCTTCGGCCAATAAAGCGAGATGACCGCCACAACCCCAGAGTCGGCCACGACTAGACCTAATGGTCAGGGGTCCCTCTACCTCTACCTAACCAAACAGCACAGTCCTAACCATGTCTATTCAGATCAGAAGAAAATCCTATTGGATTCAATGGGACTTACTCACAGCTAACTGGGGTTAGGATTGCAGCCTCATTAGGGCCCCTCCTTCCCCCTTTGGGGGTCAGCTTGTGACCACAGTTACAGTATCTGTACCCATAAGAGTAGGATGAACCTTTAAGGCTGATCTGCCAGCAGGACTGCACATTTCAGGAGAACTAACACAGGTTGCTATTGCAGTTTTGATGAAAAAGGCATTCAAAACGCAACTAGCTTGTCTGTTTTCCTCCCATGAACTCTAACACTGGAGTACTGAAAATGTCTAAGTAAGGATAGAGGGCTGAAAAATCTTTGTGCGATGATTAAAGTGCTGGTTCATAGAAGCTGACGTCAGCACATGCTCCTAGGGTGACAGAAGGCTTCGTCCATCCTCTCCTTCTTTGTGTTCCATCTGGATGTATTCCAGGCGGGAGGGAGGGAGGGAGGAGAGGAGCTAATGCATTTCCAATAGCTTTTGGACACCCCTGGCTTTATGCAAGCAAACAGTCCAGAGTGACCTAACTTTCAATTACCCGGCTCAATTTTGAAAAGGGAACTAAAGGCAGCCTGCGCTTGCAGTCAAGCTAAACTATAATTAGAATCTCATAATGAATGGGAACGGTGGTACAGCTCCAGAAAATGACTGCATGAAAGGACTCTGGCTCGTAAGGGAAGCGTGACGATTTAATTATTTACACAAGTAGCGATGGCTCTGGTGATCTAGATCCCACGTGACCAATGAAGCACAGCAGATGAATCTTCCCCTCCAGAAGAGCATTTCCTGTTAAGTATTTGGTTTCTACAAGTAGGGGCCTGCGACAAAATGTTGCAGTGTGATGTGCAGCCGTTCAAGGTTCCAGCATTGCACACTTCCAGGAAACTAGTGTCCATTCTCCCTGCCCCACAACAGTCAGTCAGCACTGCATTGCCACGGAACATGCTGTCTGCGTGGGGTTGTTTTTGAGATCTCCCCATACCCCTCCATTTATTCATTTTAAACTCACTAAAGGGTCATTCCCCCCCCCCATATATGTGCAAAAGTTGCAGCTTGCCGATACTGATGGGTGATGCTGTTTTGGCTCCATAAGGACCCACACTTGGAGAATGAGTTCACAGTCAGTATATAAACTGAAGCATACTGCTGGGGGGATATTAGAGGATGCAGAGGCAGGAGTCCTAACTAAATCTCAGCCTGAGGTCAAAGGACACCATGGGTCAGCAATGATAGGAAGTGACTTTCCCCCAATGCAGCAAGTAGTTCAAGTTTCTGGCATCCTTGCAGGATGTGGGATTATCTTCCGGTGACACCTCTAAGTAGGTCATCTCAAGCAGCTTTTCAGGAGAGCTCAGAGTGCTAGGAACTCCCTAATAAGATAGGCTGGATGTGGGACATTTAGGGCTACAATTCTATACACATTTGCCCCTGAGAAAGTCCCGCTGAACTCAGTGAAACTTACTTTTGAGTAGACATGTATAGGATTATGCTCTTAAGTGTCCTTTGGTGCTGTTGAGATGCTAAAGGAAATCCAGATTTTCCAGCGTTATAGGTGCACCCTTCCAGCCTCTCTGTTCATGGCAGATTAGAAGTGACAGTTCCATGGTACACTTCCGCTAGGATGGCAACTCAGTTATTCAAATATTAATCCATCCATCATATGAGGTTTAATCATTTAATATCGTGATTAATTTGCATCAATGTGTATAACGATAAAAACAATATTTCTGAAGCAATATAATGCACACATATGTCATAGCAGGCATCTTTTGAATTGTTTCGCCGTCTTTGTATTTTAGACACAGAGTTGCCAATTTTCTCTTTTTATGCTGTTGCTGCTATAAGAATTTGCATTTTATTATGTATTCCTTATTATTATTGAATTTAGATCATTGTTTTGATTTTTAAAATATAGTATAGATGCATCACGTCGCACCTTTGCGTTGCATGTTGCAAACTTCTCTGTGGTCTTCTGGTGAAGGGATGTCATATAAATTTAATAAATCACCGTCTTTTTCTTAGAAGAGGCATTCCAGAGAGAGAGGAAGGGAGGGAAGACAGAATCCCAAAATAAACTGGGAGTGAGGGACGAAAACCGCCAACAGCAACCTGCAGTTTTTATAAGTGCATTCACAATGCATTCACACAACAACTGTGTGTGTGTGTGTGTATAATCTTTCCTATTAATCATGACACCTTTTTAGTTGATGGAAGGTGTAAAATTAATTAACTGAACTGAGTAATTGATTAAACATTGTAGCCCTGATTTCCACAAGTGATGCTAGCAATTTAACGTCTGAAGTGGCAACATGTCTTGGTTTCACAGTGTTTCTTGCACTTGGTGAGAAGACTGAAGCCTTGACTAGCAGCAGCTTCCTGGAGGACAAGTTGCCTGCAGTGAATGCGATGTTTGTGCAACTCTGACATCACATTTACTGTGCACACAATAACAAGCATTTGATCAAATCCCCTCCGTTCCGCCGCATCGTGAGGCTGCTGCGTTGAGAGTCTCTCAAGGCTTTGAGAGCTTTGCTGGCTTGGCGAGGGAAATGGTAATGGCAAAGGAACTGCTTGGGTGTGTGTGTGTGTGTGTGTGTCTGTCTGTCTGTCTGTCTGTCTGTCTGTCTGTCTGTCTGTCATACAAATGGGGCTGTCAACAGGTGGCTGCTATCCCCTCACCCTTCTTAGTGATCATTGCAGTGGATCTGGATCCAAACCAGACCATGATCAGATGCCAAGTTTCTGGCATCTGTTTCTAGCAGCAGGAGGAGGTTCTGTGGACAGCATGGTTGACCATGCTGGGGTCATTGCTGAAGGCTGCCATCACTTTGAGTTGTCACTTGAGCAGAGGTACCACTCACTCAGTATATGGAATTGTAGGCCAGGCACTGTGAAGATAGACCTGTGACCTTCACCTGGAGGAAACACCTGGTAGAGGGGAAATTTGGTTTGTGGGGTCCCCCCTGAGTGAGCGGCAGGGAAGAGAAGAGTTTAAGTGGAGTGATCACCAACATGGAGGGCTCACCAACATGGTGCCCACTGGCACCAACGCACCCACAAATACCGTCTGTCACACCCATGGAAAGTCTCCATAAATATCTCATTAAAGATCCACAATACCCGAGAGATTGTTTACTCTTCCTGCCCAGTTCCTGTTGTACTGGCTGGGCTTCTCCTAAATCAAACACACACCCTTAAACACGCCTACATCTCATTGAATGCCAGGGGTAGACAGCCGCCCTCTGTTCCATTCTGGACAGAGGGAAGGTGGAAATAGTTTCTTCTCTGTACAGTGGTGGCTTATGTGTTCCTGACTCTTTTTCTGCTCTTTTAGATGCGACAGCCATTTTTGGTTATGCCACCCTCCCACAGCAGCCATTTTGTGTTCTGGCAACCATTTTATGATGCCCCCACAGCATTTCCTCAAAACTCCAAGTGTGCTTGCTGGCTCCTAACAGTTTGCGCCTCCCGGCTTAGGAGAACTTAGCTTCTGTATTAGAATAAATTTCATAGTGATTCCACAGCAGGCAGTAAGGGTTTTACACTGCCATAGATTCCTCAGCGCATCCCTTCGCCTTTGTTTGAATGCAACAGACAATGCCAATCCACTCTGTAGGGTGTTGAGAAATGTCAGGGAAATGTCAACAACATTTGCAAAGTGTTTTTGAGATTCTCTCGACAAAGGCTGGACAGAAGGGCAAAGTGTTATTACATTGTTAATTGTTTAATGTAAACAAGAGGCAGCCTAAGGAATGTGGCTCAGCTACACAGCCTAATTGCCAGGCTGACTCATTTCATTATTTTGCAAGAACGATTACTGCCAGCCTCACAGAGGGAGGGTATCACACGCGGCTTTGAACTAATAGGGGAAAGCAGTTCGGTGGCCACAGTAGGGAGAGCAGCAACAATTCAGCTCGTGCCACAGAGGTTGGGAAAATTGGACGTTAACTGGATCTTGCTAGAGGCTGACAGGCTCCTGGAGGAGAGCCATATGGTATGGCCTGGCTGGACAGCTGAGCCTGTCCCCTGAGGAGAGCATCACTAGCGGCCCTTGTGATCAGCTGAATTGTGCGTTCTGCTGTCTCACACTAAACCAAAAGACAAAGGAAAATATCAACGGCACTGTTTTTAACTCGTGCCATTTGAGGGCAATCGTGGGGTTTGAACATTCATCCTCTGATGCTAGAGCTGTCAACCAGGCATAATTTTATAGGCCTGGTCAGAGTCAGGCCTTCCTGGATGGTTGGACAGAGTTGGAGACTGCAGAACCAGTGGTGTGTGGAATCCCAATGGGCTGTTTTTGTTGCTATTGCTCAGGCATGGATGGATATGTATGGCATCACACTGGAGAACTGCATTTCTAATGTAGCACACATATCTATGCTATGAATGAAAAGGGCTGGCACTTTGGTACAGCACATTTGTATGCAAAATGTACCAAGTTCCTACCACCAGGTAGGAAGGTTGGGAAAGGTTATTGTCTGTAGCCTTGGAGAGCTGTAGGGGTGGGGAACCTCTTTGCCCTGCTGGGCCAGATCTTCATCACCCCCACCCCAGGAAGCCAACTATGACAGGTGGGCAGGACCATCCGCCAGTCATCTGACATCATAATGGCCAGCTTCAGAAATCTGATCTGTAGGGAGTTCAGCCCTGATTTCCGCAGGGTTTGGGAGTACCAGCCAGTTCCCTTTACTAAGCAGGACTGAACACCCTGTACATCGGCAGATACATGGAGAGTTCAACCCTGCTTCCTGCAGCTGCATATCTGCTCATCGTCCTTTTGGTGCCAGTGTGCACATTTGGAATTTGAGAAAGTGCAATGGGAGCTGGTCACAAAATGGCTGCCATGAAGCGTATGTAAGAGAAGGCGACCTAGTGCAAACAAGAACTGAGTATTGAGAGCAAAGAGTCTTTTGGGCTTTGTGGATTTTTGAGGGGTTATTTACTGACATCTTTTGTGAGCACCATGGGAAGGTATTGGTGGGTGGACTGGTGCCTATTGGTATCATGGTGGCAACTCTGGATTGGTTGGATTCAGGCCTTGACACGGTCCCCCCTATGGGCTCTCTCCTGTTCCCCCACCCCCCGATGGTGCTACTTGGAACATGCTAGGTGACTGCCCCTCCTATTGGCTCCAGGCAGCTATGATTTGAAAATTCCTTCAGAGTCCTTCTTGCTGCAGAGCATTGTGGGAAATTGTAAACATGGTTTGTAGCTGCCTGTGAAAGGGAGCCAAGGCTGGCTCCACTACCATGGGTCCTGCTGGACTACTAAGGCCCAAGCGGCTGCTGGAGGGTGTCTTGGGCTGACCCTGGTCCTGATATAGGCTGCATACAAACCACGTTTTATTTAAAAATCAATGGAGATTTTGTTTTTTCTCTGTAGTTCACACACAATCTAGAACTATTGCAAATTTTTATTTATTTTTGCCCCCCGAAAAGCTCTTCTTAAGGAACTGGTTTCATTTCAAAAATAAAAGTTCATTGCAGATTGATTCTGCATTATGCCACAGTGTGTTCACCTGAAAACAAAGGTAGGTAGTCCTAGCTATTGTGTGTGTGTGTGCACCTAGCCACTGATGTTGTGGGTGGGCATATAGCAAGATTGCAACCACCATTTCTTTCTTCATTCATGGGGTGGGGAGCCTGTGCAGAGAGCAAAAACCTAATCAAGGGGAGGGTTTTCAAATGTGTATCAAGTAACCACACGTGCCTTCATGGATGGCAGGATCTAGAATCATTCTAGATTAAAAAGCAGCATGTTGTGGACAAGCATGAATAATTCTGAGTTGAAGAAAAACTACATTTTTTGTGTGATAGAAGCAGATTACTGCCTTAGAGCCTCAAGCTGGGCATGTGCTGATGCAATCCCATGTCTATGCTTAACACTGCACATATCTATTCAATCCATGCTCTCATCATATGAAAACAGACATATTAATTGGGTTAACCTTTTTATCTTCCTCTTGGAAGCTAGCTCTCCTATATATTTTCTGTGAGAATTTAAACCTAAGAGATTCTATCTCCGCCTATACAAATAAACTGGCAAAAGTTGGCTTCTTGAAAGGCTTTTATTTGGCTCAACTTTAAGAATTGATAGCTCTTCATTCGTAACACTGTTGATTATTGTATTCACTAAATGCTCCCAGATGCCATTTAAGAGGCCAGGATTAAGAGAGCAAACCTGACATTTGCGGATGAATCTTCAGCGGGAATGCAAAATGCACAGACCATTTAATCACCGTATAGAAGCATTCTTTATCTTGGCGTTTCCATTACAATAACAAATATCCTATTTAAAATCAGGGAAGGCCGATATATTTGGAACGCTCTCACTTTAATAAGCTCTCCCTATGTATCTCATCTTCTAAGCTCTGGTCTGCAAACAGTTACCATGATGTCTGTGCCGATATTTCTTCTCCCACTTTTAGCTGGAAATTTTTTTGGTTTAAAAATAGTATGTGAAAAGCTGCTGCTAAGCTCCCATACTGCTTTCCTCGTGTTACTGGAGGTAGATGGTGTGTTAGATCTCCTTGGTGCAGGTGAAAATTCAAAATGTTGTTACTTTCTCTCCAGTCGCTGTGTTTCCTGAATATGGGCGTTTGCTGGCTCTCTGAGTGGTGATCACCCAGGCAATGAGAGCTCCTGCCAAGATTCCCGCTGTTGCCGCCACAATCGCAGCCCAGTAGGGCACCTTGCCTCCATTGTTCTCTGCGTCGATCCCTGAACCCTGCGCTTTGCTGTTGCTTGAGGTGAAAAGAAAGGGATTTTCCTGCAGCAGAAAGGCACAGATTACAGAACAGTATTCAGTCCTTACACCACCTAAAGATGTAAGAGGGGACCCGCCCATCCATGAATTACAGAAGCAACAAAATAATATTTTCCCATCTGCTATAGCAGAAAGATTTACCATCTTAACCTTTTCCTGAACTATAAACCAACATGTTCCCTTGAAGCCTCTGCATTTGGCCTCCGGTGGATCAACACTGCTTTTAGCACATTTATTTTAAACCTCCAACTGGGGGTATGTTTTGTTTTTCTATTTTGTAAATGGAGGTTACTATGAGGCTTGGGATTGCTACCGTGGAGGGGCGAGGGAGGTATGGCGGTGGGGGCAGATGTTATAAGCGAAGGGGATCGAGATACAGATATGCTCGTACCCCTTCCAATCTGCGCCCCATCCCAAGAGACGAGGGTAGGGTGAGCAAGGATTACTCACCTCCTTCACTGGTGTTGTGCAATGCCAGGTCTATAGGCAACAAAACCGCCACCCTGCGAGATTTCTTTACCTCGCAGGGGGTCGACCTGGCTTGTGTGACGGAGACCTGGGTGCGCGAAGGGGTAACAGTTACCTTACGAGAGATGGCGCCCCCGGGTTTCTCTGTCCTCCACCAGTCACGGACTGTGGGCCGGGGGGGAGGGGTGGCATTATTAATCCGGGAAGATTGTTCTTTCAGGGCTCTACCATCGCCATCGATCCCCGGCATTGAATGTGTTGGCCTAGTGTGGGGCTCCGAGGAGAGCTTGGCTGTCTGGCTGGTGTACCGGCCACCTAGCGCACCAGCAGCCACCCTGTCAGGCCTGCTGGAGGCGGTGGCCGGCTGGGCCTTGGAGTTCCCTAACCTATTGGTATTGGGAGACTTCAACTTCCATGCTGATGCCGCTCCCTCCTCACAGGCTCTGGACCTGGTGTCTTCCATGGCGACACTAGGGCTCTCCCAGTTTGTTTCGGGCCCCACACATCAAGCAGGCCACACGCTGGATTTGATCTTTGGTGCCGGTATAGATGTGATCATGTCTCCTTCGATGAAGGTGCCATGGTCTGATCACTATGCTCTGAAAGCCAGGATTGACTTTCCACCCCCACCCTGCTTAGGTGGCGAGCCGATTTGGGCTCGCCCGCAGAGGCTGATGGACCCTGATAGATTCCGTCAAGCCTTGCGGGACCTTGCTCTCCCTGGCGACTCATTGACTGAGCTTGTTGAGGGCTGGAATACCCAGCTCCTGGCAGCCATCGATGAGATCGCACCTAAGCGCCCTCTGCGACCCCGCAGAAACCGGGCTCCCTGGTTTACCGAGGAGCTTCGGAAAATGAAGCGGGACCTCAGACGGCTAGAGCGAGTATGGCGGGGTGCCCGTGACGGAGCCTCAAGAACATCTTATAGGGTTTTTATGAAAACCTATGAGATGGCTGTGAAGGCCGCTAAGAAGTCTTACTTCTCGGCCTCCATTGCATCCGCTAGCTCTCGCCCGGCGCAATTATTTAGTATAATTCGGTCTTTAACGTCCCTTGAAGGACAGCCAAATTTAAATAACAATCTGACACACAGCTGTGAGGCATTTGCGAGCTTTTTTGCGGAGAAGGTCCTGTTGCTCCGCCATGACCTCCCTGCCAATTTGGATACAATAAAGGAACTGGAGGCCCCTCGACTGTCCTCGGGTTCAGTATTGGACCATTTTGACCGGATATCTCCAGCCGATGTGGACAGACTCCTCCAAGCTGGAAAGCCCACCACCTGTCCTCTTGACCCGTGCCCGTCATGGCTGATTAGAGCGTGTCCAGACGAGGTGCGGGCCCCCCTGGGGGATATCATCAATTTGTCCCTTGGCACCGGGATATTCCCAGGGGAACTGAAGGAGGCAGTGGTGCGTCCGCTCTTAAAGAAAACATCATTAGATCCCTTAGATCTATCCAATTACCGCCCGGTTTCGAATCTTCCATTCCTGGGTAAGGTGATTGAGAGAGCGGTTGCTGAACAGCTTGGTAGGTTTCTGGATGAAACATCTGCTCTGGATCCATTCCAGTCCGGCTTCCGTGCTGGCCATGGGACCGAGACGGCTCTGGTCGCCCTAACAGATGATCTCCGTAGGCAGCTGGATCGAGGCGGGTCGGGGCTGCTGATTCTTCTAGATCTGTCAGCAGCCTTCGACATGGTCGATCATGAACTCCTGGACCACCGCCTTGCCGACGTGGGGATCCAGGGCACAGTCCTTCAATGGCTGCGCTCGTTTCTCTCTGGTCGGGGACAGAGGGTGGCGCTCGGGGGGGAATTGTCATCGCGCCACTCCTTGGTGTGTGGAGTGCCTCAGGGTGCGATTCTCTCCCCGATGCTTTTTAACATCTTTATGCGCCCCCTCGCCCAGCTTGTCCGGAGTTTTGGGCTGGGTTGCCATCAGTATGCCGATGACACCCAACTCTATCTGTTGATGGATGGCCATCCTGACTCGGCCCCCGATACACTGGCGAGATGTCTGGAAGCTGTGGCTGGATGGTTACGTGGGAGCCGGTTGAAGTTAAATCCTTCGAAGACAGAGGTCCTCTGGCTGGGGCGGGATGATATGGGATTGAGGGGGCAACTCCCATCTCTTGCGGGGGTGCAACTAGTGCCAGCACCGTCCGTTAAGAGTTTGGGTGTAATCTTCGATACCTCCCTCTCTATGGAGGCGCAGATTACAGCTATAACAAAGGCGGCATTTTTTCATCTCCGCCAAGCTAAGCACTTGGCCCCTTATCTCTCTCGCCCTGACCTAGCCACTGTGATCCATGCGACGGTCACCTCCAGACTGGATTATTGTAACTCGCTCTACGTGGGGCTGCCCTTAAGACTGACCCAGAAACTCCAGCGGGTGCAGAATGCCGCGGCGAGACTCCTTATGGGGTCTTCGCTGCGAGATCACATT
The DNA here is from genome assembly GCF_964252035.2 of Podarcis erhardii. NCBI lineage: Eukaryota > Metazoa > Chordata > Lepidosauria > Squamata > Lacertidae > Podarcis > Podarcis erhardii. The sequence continues at coordinate 89,952,244 of NC_138507.1, read as the reverse complement.
CAACCGGTACTATACCAGCTGCACTGGCTCCCGGTGGAGTACAGGATCAGGTTTAAGGTGCTGGTTTTAACCTTTAAAGCCCTATACGGCCTAGGACCCTCGTACCTACGGGACCGCCTCTCCTGGTATGCCCCACAGAGAAACCTACGGTCTGCAAATAATAACATCCTCAAGGTCCCAGGCCTCAGAGAGGTTAGGCTGGCCTCAACTAGAGCCAGGGCCTTCTCGGCTGCGGCTCCAATCTGGTGGAACGCTCTGTCACAAGAGACTAGGGCCCTGCGGGACCTGACATCCTTCCGCAGGGCCTGCAAGACAGAGTTGTTCCACCAGGCCTTTGGTCAGGGCGCAGCCTGACTCCCTCCTCTGGCAACCTGCTTAGAATCTTGCTTAATTAGTTGCCATTAATTTGATTTTAATTGATTTTTATAATGTAATATTTTTAGAATGTATGAATATTTGATTGTTTGATTGTTGATTGTTGTTAGCCGCCCTGAGCCCGGCTTCGGCTGGGGAGGGCGGGATATAAATAAAATTTATTATTATTATTATTATTATTATTAACAAACCCTGGTGAAATAAAACTTCTTTTTTTTAATAAAGAGGCTGAAAAGTTTAGGGATTAAATCCAGGTCAACATATTTTTTCCTAAATGCACCTACTATTTCAGTTTAATAAATTAAACCCATTTAGGAACAAGAGCTCTATTCTTCACCTGTCTTATAAATAACAGCAGCAGGGTTCAGGGCTCATCCCACACTTGGAAAGCGTGGGTCCAAGTGATTTTCCGCTTGTTCTGCACCTTCTAGGCTTGGGTCTGAGTGGTTTTGCCCTTGGTCCCACCACTTTCTCCTTGGAAAAGTGGCTCTTTTGCAATAAATCGGAGCAAATGTTTGTCTGGAGACAGCCCAACTGATGTTTGCTCCGATTCAGCGGGAAAGACTGAGTTTCCCCATGGGAAACTGGCAGGGCAAGGACAAGTCCTCCCCCCTTCTTTTCACCCTTCTGGCCTGATTTGTGTTCTGCTTACAAGCAAAATCCATTGCAAGCTCTAATTATCATGCTCTTCAATGCTTGGTATGGCTGGGAAAGAGCTGGGTCTGAAACCTTGGGTCCTGCTTCCGACCAGTGTAAACAATACTGAGTTAGAAAGACCAGTGGCACAATGAGGTAGCTCCTTATATTCCTACACACTTGCCCAGAGCTGGGTTAACCATTAAGCAAAATAAGAATGGGCTTAGGGCATCAAGGGAAGAGGGGCACCACAGAATGTTTCCATTGCCAGATTTACCATGGACCATATGGCGCTAGCTCCCACAATAAATGAAAAAAATACATACATATATATGTAATAATAATATAATAATAATAATTGAAATGATAAAATAGTAATAATAGAAATTAATAATACAGTATACAGTTACAGGTAGGTAGCTGTGTTGGTCTGCCGTAGTTGAAACAAAATAAAAAAATTCCTCCCAGTAGCACCTTAGAGACCAACTACGGTAAGTTTGATATTGGTTTGAGCTTTCGTGTGCATGCACACAAAATCTCATACCGATAACAAACTTAGTTGGTCTCTAAGGTGCTGCTGGAAGGAATTTTTTTATTTTGTTAATAATATACAGTTAATCATTGTTTATATTTTGAATTAGGTATATATGAGGGCACCAAAACACTTAGGGCCTCTAAAGCTCTTAATCTAGCCATTAGCATCATTAGCAGCAGCATCAGGACTGGTGCAATTCTGAATCCCAAAGAATCTCGCTTCATGTCCTGGGCTCTTGCCTCTTTTACTATCTAGTTCTGTTTGGGCAACCAGATTCCTTTCATGCTACATAAAGCCTATAATGGGGGATGGCACATTTTAAGCCATTTAAAAGTTATTTCAGAAGGAATGCAACAAATCAAAAGTGAGAAGAGTTTATTTTGCTGTGGGGAAACAAGATATGGGATTGCATAGGCCCCATCTCTTGATTCAGGAGGGCTCTTCCTATGTCTGTGCTATGGGGCAAGATGTTTCTGCAGACCTTTGTTACTTACCGAGGTTGGGCACTTGAGTTTCGACCTATCATATGTGAAGTTATTGTATGACTGCTTATGATCAACTGGCTCCAGCTGAAAGAAAAAAGGACAAATAATTTGCCCCTGAATCGTAATTCTATATTTTCATGGGACTGGGTATGTTATAATACACCACAAGAACCACACTAATAAAATATCACCATTAAATTGCAATGCTCAATCATTATACCTACTGCATTATTATAGTATTGTATATATTACTGCTCTGTATTCTGCTATATTATACAATTATAGCTTGGAAAGTGTTCTTTCTACAGGTACAGAATAAGATTTTTTAAAAAATGTTAAGCACCCTGTCTTAAGGTCATGAGAGGAGGCTATAAAAACCCTGCGGAAATGTAATCTATGTCTTAAGTTCCAATGCATAAAAGCAGCCTTTTATAGCTTCTATAGAGTTCATGGGAAGTGGCAAATGAATAGGATGAAATATCAAATGTATAGTGAAGGGCCTCAATACGTGGCAGCTAATGTAGTCCTCTGGAAGCGAATTTTATGCAGGTGAAACCTAATGGACTCAAGAGGGATGAGAAGAGATTAGATCTGTGCAACCTGATTCTCATTTCAATGGGATTTGCTTCCAGGCAAGGATTGCAGTGTTATTCCTAGCCTTTCAGAGCTGGCCAGAAATGTAGGGGTGTGCTGGCTGTTATCCAGAAGGTTATTCTGGATAGATCTGTAATCCAGAAGTTACACATTTATGCTGTGTGCAAGCCACAATGTTTGGACAGCCTGTCCAACAGGGTTGCACTGTAAATGGGAGATTAAATTAACCATGCCAAGCACGGGGATATAGCCAGTTTTATCTGCCCTTTTTAGGGCGCAGTTCTAAGTTGCCTGAACACACAGAGTGCTGCTAAGAGTACTCCCAGGCACATAGGAAATGCATGCTGCAAGAACCCTAGTTGGGAGACCAGCTACCCACCCATCTATTTGCTTCTTCCTCTCCAAGAACCATTTAGCACGTTTTCATTGGAGCCTGTGGACTTGACTTGAAGCCTGACTGCACTCTAGTACTATAAGAAATTGCACAGCAGGGTAGAGTTTTTGCTCCTCCTCCAAGTTGCTCTATCTCCGGGATGGACAACCAGTGGTCCCTCAGATATTGTTGGACTCCAACTCCCATCAGCCCTTTCTAGCTCCATGGGTCAGAGATGATAAGAGTTGTGGTCCAGCAATGCCTGGAGGGCCCACCCAGGTTGCTCACCCTTGCTCTAGACCAATAGGTCTAGACCAGGGGTCTGCAACCTTTAAGACAAAAAGAGCCACTTGGACCCGTTTCCGAAGGAAAAAAAACTGGGAGCCGCAAAACTCGTCATTATAAAAATAACTTTTTTGTCACTTTTTATTATTTCTTTGTTTGACCCCTCTGAATTACTCCTCCTCATAGAAATAAACGTTAAATTAACAAGTTACCTTTTTGTGTGTGTGTGTTCTTCACTCCCCTTCAAAACAGTGACCAGCGTACATGCCCCCTTTCGATGCAGTGACCAGCGTACATGCCCCTTACAATGTAGTGGGCGGACGGGCGGGCAGGTGACGTCGGGCCAGTGCGTGACTAACGCACGCACCGCCCCCATGCAACGTCACAGCCAGTACAGCGCCCGCCACAGTGGGGAGTGTCGGGGCGCACAATGCGCCTCCTCCCCTCGCTAGTATCCGCCCCGGAGCCGCGGCAAAGGTGTAAAAGAGCCACATGCGGCTCCGGAGCCGCGGGTTGCAGACCCCTGGTCTAGACTACTCAGTGATTTCTTAGGTGAACAGAGACTTGGTCACTTAAGGCAACACACATTCATACTGATTTCTTTGGAGGATTTACTGCACAGCATTGCATCAAGCAATTGTTGTTGCTCATTCCAGTGCATTTCCCTATCGCTTTCCATATTTTAAAAACCCACTTTTTTAAAAAGCAGGTTTGTCGAGTGAGAGTGCCAAATCCACATTAATTGCACAACCTGAATTTTCAAGTATGTGATTTGATCCCACCTGCAAAATAGTGGCAGTTTGAAAATGCCTGAGCTCAATAGTTCAGTACAGTTGTACCTTGGAAGTCGAACGGAATCCATTCCAGAAGTCCGTTTGACATCCAAAAAGTTCAAAAACCAAAGCGCGGCTTCTGATTGGCTGCAGGAAGCTCCTGCAACTAATCGGAAGCCGCAGAAGGCCCATTGGACATTTGGCTTCCAAAAATAGTTCACAAACTAGAACACTCTCTTCTGGGCTTGGGACATTCAGGAGCCAAAATGTTTGACTTCCAAGGTAAGACTGTATACAGTTCATGCTTTGTATAAAAAAAATGTCCACAGCCAATCCATGAGATCTCCAGACAGAACTGGGATGATTCCTGTTTGAAACTCTGGAGAGCTGCTTCCAGTCACTGTATAAAATACCGAGCTAATATATTGAAACAAATGGACCCATATCCTTACTCAATATAAAGTAGCTTCCCAATTCAGATTTCCCTGCTTCTGCATCCATTAGATCACAGTAGGTCTCATCTTTATTTTGAACGTAGCTGAGCAAAGCAGACTGGCATGTGCACCCTGTGTTTTTTTGGCACAGAGGACTCCTGCAGGCACAAACCCTTCCCAGGGGAGACAACATGGTACATTGACAGAGAACAGAACAGCTTAAAAATCCTGGGAAGGCCAGAAAAGTGGCTGGCTGGAGCAGCTGAGAATGCGCTGATTTGGCACCCTCCCTTTGCAGCCTTTGCTGGCAGGGCGATGGCAAGAATTCCACTGGAGACTCCAACATTCCCTGACCCAGAGAAACCTCAGGCGAGGAGGCAGATAAATTAAAAGCGCTCTGAGCTCTCATTCCTCTACTCCAGCAAAGAAAAAGGTCCTCGCTAGTCTAGGAAAGTGAACCATGCTGGTAAATCAAGAAAGTTACAAAACAAGAACCCTGAAACAGAAAGGAGATCGCAACAACTCTTCTGACCTAAGGCCAGAACTGTATGAGATTGCTAGCTGCGAGGCAATTCTAAAACCCAGGAACTAGGAATATGACTTTGTTATTCCACATCTGGTGGGAAAACACACTCTGTTTCTGGTAGCGTAGCTTCCTCAAAAAGCAAATAAAAAACTCTGCTTATAGTTCTTTTGTGGCCCCGATCCCAGCTCCCACCCGCCTCAGCCAGCATGGCCAATGGGCAGGGATGATGGGAGTTGTAGGTCAACATCTGGAAGGAACCAGTTTGGCAAAAGCCGAGGTGACATAGCAACCAGATTTGTTTGAGGGGCAATTTGGCCTCAAGTGCTGGTTAAAGAGGCCACGTACCATTCTCCTCCTGTTCAAGGCAACACTTTCCACCAGTCATGCCTGGAATGAAGCTTGCTGGAGAGTCATGACATTGCTCTTGCTATGGTCACCTGCTAGGCCATCTCTTAATTTTTTTAAAATGAGGGTAACGCTCAGGCCGCTCTTTTATAGGCAATGGAGGAAATAACTTGCCAGGGGCTATCAGTCCGTCATATGACATTCCTATACTAAGGTACTCTGGTCCCAAGCTGTTTGGGGTTTGTAGGAGAAAAACAGCACCGTTATCTCACCCCTAAGGACCATATAGGGATTTGTAACTTTGCAAAACCATTGCAAGCATTCGGTTTAGCCTTATTGGATTTTGCCACCTAGTGGCAGGTAAGGAGAATTGGTGTCTTTCCTGAGACCACCATCTGCAAAGCCCCACCTCCTAAGCTGCGTACGTATTTTGGAGTATTATGGGTGGCGGGGAGCTGTTTCTGAGTACCAGAAGAAACCGCAGCAAAAATCTCCAGGAAGTCATAGGAGCCTTAAAGGGCTTGGAGCAGGCTGGGTTATGATGTTGGATGTGAGTTTGGGCTGATTCTGTCTCTCTCTCTTGGGTTCAGCATTGTAGAGCAGGGTTTCCCTAACTTGGGTCTCCAGTTGGTTTTGCACTACAACTCCCATCATCCCTGACCAATGGGTCCTGCTAGCTAGGGATGATGGGAGTTGTAGTCCAAAACCAACTGGAGACCCAAGTTAGGGAAACCCTGCTCTAGAATAATGTTTGTTATTGCTGCTATTGTTGTTGTAGTGGAGTAAGTGCCGAGGAGGCTGTAAGGTGTTGCCACCTCCTGGGGAGGCTGAGGGTCAAACCACACCTGCCTCCCCCCAACCTGAAATAGGCCATGTTGGCTGGAGCTGGTGGCAGTAGCTGTTCAAAACATCTGGAGGCACCAGGCTGGGGAAGCCTCAGCTACACACTGTGCTTATTGTATAGTGTCCATCTATACAGCTGCTGTTACTGGGATCGCAGCAAGCACAGAAAAAATTAACCAACCCTGGGATGGAACAGCTTCAGGTTCTAATAGGCTAGAACTCATAGGAAAACATGAAGAGGATTTCTAAACATTACATCGCTTCAGCAGGAAGGCATCAACATTCTATTTCCAGAATTATGAATGGTGCCTTGAGACAAATCACACAGAAAAGTGGGTCCTTGTTGATGCAGCAACAGCGATAAGTGTATTATATATGTTAAAGGACGAATGCGAGCCAAACAGCAGCCACTGAACTTGTTCCGAATAATAAACCGATTATAAAATCATAATAATCTTTAAACTCTGCACAATCCTGCAAGCATGTGCAGAATGTATTCCATTATCAGTCAGTAACTACAGCTAGTTGCCATCTCTAGGCATAGCTGTCAACATTTCCCTTTTTTAAAGGGAAATTCCCTTATTCCGAATAGGATTCCGCGCAAGAAAAGGGAAAAGTGGACAGCTGTGTCTCTAGGATAGAGGAGAAATTAATCCAGACCGCTTTTTAAAGCAAACTGCTGCCTCTGGAGGTTCTGGGACCTTTTTGGTTCCACAAAATGTGGACAAAAAAATTGCATTGTACTGGAAAATGCATTGAGGAAAATACACAAATGCATATTTTAGGAAGGAAAATGCATACAAGTGTGGCTGTGGCAACTCAGCCAGACGGGCGGGGTATAAATAATAAAATTATTATTGTTGTTATTACAAAATGTGCATAATTCACACGCAGTTTTTCCATGTGTGTTTTTCAATCTTTAGTAAAACAGGACAGAATGGACTTATGACTATGAGCCCATGTGAAACTGATAGGGAAAGTAAATAGGATGTTCGTCCATCCACTCCTATATATGAGGTTTCTGTACCACCAAGTATGTTTGAATTCATACAGCCACCCTCTTACCATATTATTCCAGAGTGCTATGGCCATCTCTGCATGGCCTCTCTCCGAGAAATGAAAGCAATCCACTGCAAAGAAACTCAGGTCTGGCTTCCCGTCCTGTGATTTAGTACAAAATACAATTATTAATCTTCAGAAAAGATTTCATCGCTCACTAGTCAGGTTCTGGCATTTCACATGTATTTTTTTGGCTCATTGTCTCCTGGCGCTGAGCCAATCAACAGTCAAATCCTGCCTCTCAAAAGAAGTCACATGGTTTGTTTTTGTGTTTAATACACTTCTGCAGCAACCACCAGCTAGGTATAGATGTTTTTTATTTTTTTGGCATAATGTGTAAAAATTGACGAAGTCAACTATCGACAGGGATGTCAGTACATGCTTTCTACAACTTTAAATGCTGTTAGATTGAAAAGGCAGTATAATAAGCCTTTTTCCAAGTGGTATTTATGATAAATGGTTACTTTTATGCCTCATATAAGCAGCAATCAGCAATATCAACGGAGCATCTCGCCTCCAGGTCCTTTCAATATGCTGATGCCCTTGGGAGGAGGACACAGTGACTCTGATGCAAGGACATAATTCTCCAACCTACAAATAAGCTATTTGTTTCAGTGAATGGGCATAATCCTTTGCTGCAAACAGGGAGGCCTGCAAAAGCAGTAATTACATGGACTGAGTGCACTGTGACATACACAGAGTTCTAGACTGTAGAGTGAAGCAGCCTCTTCCTTAGAATGGGAAACATTATCAAATGATGTTATAGATTTTTTGGAAGCACAAGCCATAATGGTTAGTTCACACATACATGTGACCAAAGAAGAGATGAAGAGAAGGCATCTATACATAAATGAAAAGATGGGGAGACTTCAAGGGTGTATAGAAACCAGTTAAGTAGGGCTTAGTCCATAGTTTCTTCTGCAGGAGAAGCTAAACCAGTTTCTTCAGACAAACTGCTTAGATAGTCTTATATGCTTCTTCAAGAAGTGGACTCTGATGGTGGACTGCAGTCTACAGAAGTAATATTTATTGGGCCATACGACTCTTCATTGTTTTATCTGGTTAAGTAGCCTTGGGCCCCAATAAACTGGTCTGTGTGCACTTTTGAAATCTCCTTTCCTCCTTCATCTCTCAATGCCTGCAGCCTCGAGTGAAGACTAGCATGCAAAATGGTGTGCGGAATCACAGATTAATCACCAAAGCAGTGCTTTCATAACATTTGCTGTCTCCTCAAATTTTAGAGGCCGTTCACATTTTCAGCTCTGATTCATCGGTTGGTAGATTGTGCGGCGATGAGATGTTGAGATAGAGATGCATACAGGAAGCAGTCCTAAGGCAATGTCAGTGCTGCAACAATTTCAAAAAGTTACTTTCGATACGTGCCCATCATTTCTCTGGACTTGGCACCAACCTTTTACACAGGTCTCCTTTCCCTTTCCCCCTCAAGGCCTTTTCTGTTTTGAACAATTAGACCAGGAGTCAGCAAACTTTTTCAGCAGGGGGCCAGTCCACTGTCCCTCAGACCATGTGGGGGGCCGGACTATATTTTGAAAAAAATAAAATAAACGAATTCCTATGCCCCACAAATAACCCAGAGATGCATTTTGAGTAAAAGGACACATTCGACTCACGTAAAAATACTCTGTGGACCGGATTTAGAAGGCCATTGGGCTGGATCTGGCCCCCGGGCCTTAGTTTGCCTACCCATGAATTAGAGGAATGATTTATTTGTTTCTGCTTGTGTGACGTGTGGCATGTATCATATCAGTTATATGTGAGTGACAAATGGCCTTTAGACACTCTGGGGTCTGGATCTGGTGCCAGTTCTTGTATGCATTTTGAAAACCAGAAGTGGTCCAATTCATTTATTGATATATGTTCTGGGGGCCTGTAATCCTATCAGCAGTATTGGCTCCCAATTGCCTCTCGGATGGTACACAGAGCCAGGATGGTGGGAACTGACTGTTCTATCTGTCTGCCTATTTTTCAGTTTCCCTTGCAACGCTACATGGTTGTAAGGATGATGTAATCCTCAGCCTGTATATCTTGTCATCTAGAACAAATCCTGGAACACTGCTTTGAATGCTGCAGGTAGCAAACGGTGACTCACACTGTCTAGTGGCATGATGGTGTTTCGGAAAAATGGCTGCACAACAACGGCAAAATCCTCCCGCTCCGCATAGCTGTTGACCATCTTTGCGCTTCTCTCCTGTTTGGGAAGTACACAACGGCAAGGTCAGCGTTGACATGTGGACTCTTTCCCCTCCAGTTTACAAGTACTGACTCAGACCAGACGGACTAAAAGCAACGAGTACCAAATGCAGGGGTGGTGTCACAGGAGAAGAAGCGACAAAGTACAGTAAGGGCAACACAGCTACCCCATTAAAGGTCATTGTGGAAGTCACACTAGCAGAACTTATGTCCTGAGACAGTCAGATGGCAGGAATACCCGCTTCACAGAGCTCTTGCAAGGATAAAGAAGAAAAGGAGATAGATCCTTACAAATCATAGGGTAGGCTTAGAAACCCAACTTGCTATTATCGCCACCATTTCTCAAATCTCTATACTGGTTCCCAGCAAGCCTCCTGAAGGAAATTAAGGCTATCATTGGCTAACAGCCACAATGACCATGTACTACCCCCCCCCCCACAAACCACATTGTCAGTACAGTCATACTTCTTGTTACGTTTGCTTCAGGTTAAATCTTTTCAGGTCGCGTCCCGCAGCGACCCAGAAGTAACGGAACGGGTTACTTCTGGGTTTCGCCGCTCACGCAGATGCTCAAAATGACGTCACGCACATGTGCAGAAGTGGCGAATCGCAACCCACACACGTGCAGACGCGGGTTGCGTTCTGCTCAGGTTGCGAACGGAGCTCCGGAATGGATCCCGTTTGCAACCAGAGGTACCACTGCATGAGTCTGAAATACTCCTGGGAATTACAAGTGAGGGGAGTGATGTTGCACTCGGGTCCTGCTTTCAGGCTTCCCACAGGCATCTGGTTGGCCACTGTAAGAACAGGATACTGGACTAAATAGGCCTTTTTGACTGAGCAGACTCTGTTATGTTCTTAATTTACAAAAAAATTAAATCATTAAAATAATAAAGCCATCCTTATAAAACTAAAAAACCGCAGCACTGTCAACGAGTAAAGCAATCAAGAGAAATTAGTTGGCAGGGAATAAAACTGCTCCAGTTCAGCTCAGGAGCTTTTTCCAGCTGTAACCAGGAATGCCAGATGGCTCCCAAGAAAGAACTGCCCAGAAAAGAACTCCTAAAAATGGAAAAGCAGAGAGGCAGAGGCTGAGTTTCCCTGAGCAGGGATTCCCATTAGGAGGGCATGAGCATCAAGAAGGCTAAAAGACTTCACTGCTTCCCACTGTGCCTCAGACACTGGGGGAACACATAACAGATAAACACACAACACAAATAAATACATAAGACAGAAGAGGTGAAGAAGAGGCAAGGATGAGTCACTGAGCTCCAGGCACAACGTGAAATGCAAGAGAGTGGATTTATGTGGGAAAACAGATGACATCACCAACGCCAGCTGAAACAAGCAATCACTCTCAGGTACTCTCAGCACCAAATCAAGCCAACAAAATGTGGCAGCGCAGAACCTTCCTCTTCAGGGTTCCAGTCAGCTTTGCCATTTTCTCAGGGGAGGCTGGTCTGTTAGGCCCCACCAACTCTCCGCCTGCCTTCAGGCAGCCCACCACATGTCCTGCCTTCTCCCTTGCATCTAGTCCAGGGAGTGGCTTTTCCTGTCAGTTCCCTCCTCCTTCGTCTTGCCCTTGTAAAAAAAACTCTACAGGGAGGAGGATAGAACAAAACTAGTTGGCTCGGCCTGTCATTGACCCTGGCTCCACCTACTGATGGTCTCCCTCCTTTCTGCCCTACTAGTTCCCTTGGGCATCAGTCAACCACTGCATTTTCCCCTCCACCCAACCTCAAATACCCAGCCAACATTCTGTAGCATCTGAACACACTTGGTCCTCATTGGGCTGTTTCAGGTTCCTTCCCTTGGAGTGTGTGTGTGTGTGTGTGTGTGTGTGTGTGTGTGTAGTTCTGCAGACCTTGGGGTTTCTCCAAGCCTGCTGACAATTTTTTTTTCTTGTGGGTGATGCTGCTTTAGCTACATATGGATCCACACTCAGAGAATGAGTCCACTATTAATATGTAGGCTTAACATCTACAGGAGGGGTGCAAGGCTCTTGAGCGGGATTCAGCTAATGAGTCTCGTCAGTGGAAGCCCTGCAAGGAAATTGCTATTTGTGCACTGGTGCTTCCCTCGCTCTCCCAAAATTGGGTTGGGGGTGGGTTGGAAGAAACCTCTGGAAAAGTGGGGAGGGGGAAGAGGAGGGATCGTTCTGTCCGACAAGCCAAAATGCTTGGGCTGGCAGAATGATCGGAAGAGCATGATGTTAAATTCCTCCCCTTGAAATCAGTAAGAAAGGAAGTGCTTGCTTTACCTGAAAATCTCTGTTAATTCTTTTCATTTCCTGTAGTTCAGGGGAGTTTTCCTGGGGGTTTAGAAAACACGGGCAAAGGCTCCTGAAAGAGAGGGATGCTAAAATAAACACAGATCCTAGATAGCACGGATCCTAGTCCAACCCCCTGCAATAGTGCAGGTAACAAGATGGTTTGATTTAAAATAGCTTAGAAAGAATGTAAAGTATTAGATTAGGGCTTGGGAAACTCCAAATGTTGTTGGACTATGATTCCCATCATCCCTGACCATTGGCCATACTGGCTGTGGATACTAAAAGGAACTAGAGTCCAACAACATCTGGAGACCCATGGGTTCACCACCCTTGTGATTATGTTTGTGGAACCAGAGAATACAAAAGCCTATGCCTTGGATTTTAAAAATACATTTCTTCCAATGCTTAATAATGGACACATCAAAATAATGTGCTCAAGCCTGTGGTGTGTGCATACACACATGTGCACATGGGTTACTCAAAATAATTCTGGGATCTGTAGTTTGCTAAGGGTGCTGGGAATTGTAGCTCTCTTAGGCATAAGCTACAGTTTCCAGGATTCTTTCTCAAAGGCTGCTAAGGTGTTGTATAAATGTGCTTTAGATATATGATGTCAATGTGGCCTTAGGTTCTAATTCCACTGCTGCCCGGGACTTTTGCCTTGCTTGTTGGTTTACAGAAACCTCCCCCAGCCTGGAGCCCTCTAGAATTTTTGGACTGCAGCCCTAGCCAGCATTGGCCATGATGGCAGGGGCTGATGGAAACTGTAGCCCAAAACATCTGGAGGGCACCAAGTTGGGGAAGGCTGGCCTAGAGGCATGGTTCTTATTTGGGATATAAGAACTCCTGGATTCAACAGTTTGGACCTTTGGATTCTGGTGTTCCAAACCCTCTTTATAGTTGGGTAGACAATGGCACTGTCCAGATGGGAAAGACACCCACACTTTCACACAGTGGAAAGGGATTTTTGTGACATGTTTAGCACACACAAATGGATTCCAGGTTAACACACGTCTCAAATTGGCTTAACACAAGAGATCCAGCATCAGCCAGACTTTGTGAATCACTGTCTACCTTGTTATAAATATCCGTACAGAAAACAAGAAGCCCAAAGCTACTCTCTTAAATGGCTGCAGCTCTAATGGAAATCAATGAAGATTGCTCTCATGTGAGTAAAGGGAAAAACCAGACCCAATATCCTCATTATAATTAGAGCATCTGCTGCCTCACAGCTCCCAGGTCCAATAGCATCTTGCAGGGAACAGGTTTTTTAAGCTCTTTGCGGTTGCTTTATGAATAACAAAAGTATAGATCGGCCCTAAAAATAGCATACAATACAGATTGCTGTGCGATCCGCTCACTTACGCCCCTGAAAGAACACATCCGGATGCTTCCCTTTCTATCTGACGCAGTCCAGTGAGTTCCATTATCTCCACCATGTTGACAAAAGCCCGAGGGAGCTGCAGGGATTACAGTAACCAGGTATATTGATGCACAGAGCACAAGGCAGAGCCAAACAGCAACACAGAGAGGTTGTGCACAGATCAGTAGTCATGAGAGCATCTGGTTTTCATGCAATAGGAAAGGAAATGTACAGAGGGCCAGTGGCAATGAACGAAAAATATTATGTCGGTGCGATAAACTTTATAGCTATAACTGCAGGCTGGCACCGTTAGCCAGCTTGATGCAACGTCGAGCTAGATGTGCAATGGCGTTTGTGTAGTAATTGTTTATGGCAAGCAAAGAAATGTGCATGAATTTGCCACAAGCCTCTACCACAGGTGGGAAATCAATAGCCTGCAGACCACAGAAGTTCTGTGTGGTCCACCAGGAGTTGCTGTCACCTCTGCCACTACTAAAATCAGCTTGTGTCCTGTGCTTCCTTCAGACGACTAGACAGCTGTTTGGGAGGCTGTAGGGGGCACAATATACAAGAAGTGGGGGTTTGGAGATGACCCTCCCTGTACACCTTCCCTCCCCCCCCCCGAATGTAAATTATGCCATCCTCAACCCACTTAACAGCTGCTTGGCAGGTGATAGTCTGCACCATCCTGCTTCCAAGGGGCCTTTTATCCCCCTAAAAGTTGAGCTCTGAAAGGCTCTTCTGAGAGCAAGGACCACACTGGTGACAGCCACCTTTCCCTGATATCAAAAGGTGGGTTTGCATATATTTGTTTGCATATATATGTGTATGCCCAGACTGCTGGCATGCGGCCCAAAAGCACTCACCCACTGCTCCTTGTGGGCCTCAGGGGCGAAAAAGGTTGCTCACCTTTGCTCCAGAGCAGCCTTCTCTAACCTTGAACCCCTCCAGATGCTTTGGACTACAACTCCCATGAGCCTTTGCTAGCTGCTGTGGAACTAACCCTCAAGTGCCCTTCCTGAAGCGAGATTAGGTCGGCAGGCCTGAGAGACAGTGGTCTTTCAGTGGTGGCTCCCAAATGGTGGCACTCCTCCTGTTGCGAAATAGGATTGGCGCTCTTCTTGTTGTCTTAAAACAATATTTCTGAAGGTGTAGATTAGGTGTCTGTTTTACTCTCTGTTGGGTGGCTGAAGTGGATGTCACCGTTTAATTCTTCCTGCTTATCGCAGCATAGTGTTTTATCGTATGCCTTTAGCTTCTTTGATAAGACTTGCATGCCACCTTCGGAAACTGCCTCATTTTGACAGGCAGCAAACCGATTTATTAAATAAAAAATGAATAAAATACCCCGGAGACTCTGGGCCACCAATTTCAATAACTAGCTGAGGTTACTTAACAGCGCAGACCAGTGGAGGCTTTTTCATTTGGGCAATGGGGCACTGCTGTGTCACTTCAGCCTCCCCTCAGCCAGCCCCCACATGCCTTGTCTGCTTACTCACAACTAGTTCAGGGGGTGGGACTGCCTGGCAGCTTCCTTCCCCTTAGCCTCAGTGTTGCCCTTGTAGAACTCAGCACAAAAGAGTGTGTGTGTGTGTGACAAAAGTAGAATTACCGTAACTGCCACTGCTTGCATTGGCACTAATTCCACCTGCTGCCTTCTGCCCTCCCAGCCCCCACAAATGGTTTTGTTTCTTTCGTTCTACCTTTCCCCTTTCATTCGTTTTATCTTCATCCTTCATCTCAATAAAGCTTCATCATTTGAGAGCCAGGGTTTGACTGCATACTTGTGGCAACCCGCAGATCTTTATTCCAAACTTTGACACTACATATTGTGTCCGAGGCAATGTAAGGGGAAAACAGAGCAACTTCACTTTGTAGCAACTTACGGTTACACTGGGAGTTGCCTCCTCTCAGACTGAAAATTAATCGGTGATTTTGCTCAGCATGAACCAACCTGGACTGTGCAATCATCATCTGAAGCTCTTTTTCGTGTGCCCCTTCCATGAAAAGTCCAGAAGGCGCCATGGAGCAGCTCCCCATTTGTGGAATGTTCTACCCAGGGAGGCCTGCCTGGCACCTTCACTGACTATCTTTATGCGCCAGGCAAAAAGTTTCCCTTATAACCAGGCCTTTAGCCATTAACTACATATGGCTTTTTAGAAGTGGGTGAGATGTTTTTAATGTGTTGCTTTTCCTCCTTGGTATTAATGTATCTACATGGGGTGGGGAGGTTGTTTACTTATAAGTTGCTTTGGGTTGTCCTGGGCAAAATAAAGTGAGTAACAAAAGAAAGAAAGAAAGAAAGAAAGAAAGAAAGAAAGAAAGAAAGAAAGAAAGAAAGAAAGAAAGAGAAAGAAGTTGGGAGTGTTGCAGACGCTAGGCAAGCTTGTTATCATGTTTGTCCACCCATCTCCTTTCCTCCTCTGCTGCACAAATATCCCTAAGTCAGGGCAAATATAGAATTGGGGAGGCTGGAGAGTACATCCATAAGCACTGTAGACAAAGCTGCTGCCTGCTGTTGAGGAAGCAGCATCTTCCTGCTGCAGAGGGCTTTAGGGGCTAGCTCCACGTTGAGAAAAGTGAAGAAAACCATATAAAATACAACCATGTTCGCCATAGTAGAATCTCACCGCTTTCCTGGTCATTAGCTATCAAGGTCATTGGATTACCCTTCAAATATGACTGCACCAGTGCCAGCTATCTGAAAGAAGGTCCTGAATGAAACATGATGATGGAAACTCTGCGAGGGGTGAGAAATGTTTAAGTGCAGTTGCCAAGAACTCAGTCTTCTAGAGTGTCTTAAAGTCTTACCTCCTTGTAAAGGATATCAAGGGTGTCCTGGAGGTGTTTAACATATCTGTCCACTGAATAGGTCTCCTGAAGAAAATGAAACACTCAGTTATCCATTTTCAGTATTGCATGAAAAGTTGCAGATAAATCCATCCCCACACACCCAAAACCAGAGAGGTCTATGGAATAGCTTGACTTGAAGGAGACTGATATGAGGATATAATTTGTGCTAGCAAAGTCTTGATATATTTAGAAGGAAGTATTGCAGAATTGTTTCCCAGTTGCAGCATGCATTTGACTTACTCAGCACACACGGCGTTTGGACGCGATTCTTAAATTACTAGTCCAGCTGAATTAAAAACAAACAACTGATGCCTGAATCAGTTAATCAGGAAGAGCTGGATTGGGAGAGCCGGTTTTGATTCTCTGCGTCCAAACACTGGATGTAGACATAATTCAAGAGCTGAAATCAAGCCCACTCTTTGCAACAAGATTCAAAATGCAGCTTCAAAACTTTCATCCAGAAATGTGATTTTTTTTTTTTTAAAAAAAGGGGGGAATCACTCAGAATTTTGAATTCAAGTTCATAATCTTGAATGTTATAATTGGAATTCATATTGGGGAATTCATAAATGGGGAAGGGGGGCTTTTATAGTGGCACAACATTGTGAGGGCTTAGTGGTGTACTGGTTTCACTCATTTTTATCGATGTCACAAGTAAACTTAATTCAGAATGGGACTGAGTCTTTCAAAAAATTGAATAGAATTCTCAGAAAAGACTGGCATTCCCTCCTCCTCCAAATCTACCTCACTATGTCCCAACTCCCAATAAAAAAATGTGTCTCCAGAAGTATTTTGTATTTCCAAAATAATCCGTTGTATTTCTGGGGCCACTGAGAACTATAGTTTTAATACTTAGTAGCTTGGCACATGGATTATTATTATTATTCCCACAATGGCTGGCTTAGTTGTTTTCCATTTGGATGGCAAACCTCTTTTTTGGAAGGTCACTAGAGCCAATCACCATCTTTGAGGACTGGGGCTGCAATCAGGACAAAAATGCTCATTTCAAATAAAAAGTGCCAGGAAATACTATCGTTTTCAAACCAAGCCGGCTACAGCTTTCATACCTTGTCTAAGCAATAGTTACAAAGGTCATTGCCTCCAATGAAAATGGTGACTAGCTTCCAGTCCTCCTGATAGTTGATGCTCTGGTGAGAAACAAAAACACTACAATATCAGAGTAGTTCACGGATGTTCAGAGGAGCAAAGAGAGTAATGACTGATGTGACTTGCTCAGGATCCCATCGATTCCACTCTCCGGAACTGCTGGAATTGTCTCCCTGCTCACCTGCTGTGGAATTTTTACAGACATTGCTTGGGGCTGAAGAAAGTCAAGCCAAAGCACGTACACACTCAGTCCATCTCCACGGGAAAAGGCCATTTGAGAGTAAATTCATAATCCCATATTTCTCATGTCGCACATAGCAATTGCAATGGCATGCTATCCACATTGTTTGAAATGCCACCATGCCTATGCTGTCTTTGTGACAGCTTTTTTCAAGGGCATGAAAGTATTGCATGCCCAACGGAGGGTATTAGGTATTTGAGCTGAACTTGTTGCATGATCATTACCACATGAAAGGGTTTGTCTAATGGGACAGATACTAGAGAATAGTAGCAATGTCTGTCTCTCTCTCTCTCTCTCTCTCTCTCTCTCTCTCTCTCACACACACACACACACACACACACACAGTCCCCCTTTGCTGTCTGAAATCCAAAGTCTTTCATTGGTGGGTCAGACTGAATAACAGAGAGTAGAGAGAGAGAGAGAGAGAGAGAGAGAGAGAAGGAATAAAAGCCAGGGGAGAAAGTGGCAGCTGCCCTGGAGTGTGATTATCTAAGCTGCATCTGGGCTTCTGTGAAACAGGAGGCTTTCTATTCCTAATGGACTTTGGCGCTGAGGGGTGTAACTGGGACCGCAAGCCCTTGGCACTTGTACAGAGGCAAGCATGAGAAACAAAGAACATTTTCCACAATGATGCACCGAATGCTAGTTGTTAGTAGCTGGAGTCACTGAGAATCCCTGACAGCGACATGTTACCAGGACTGTTGAAAAAACGGGAAGGGAATGCCCAGAAGAGTGGACATTTAGATAGAGAGAAGGAGCCCTCAGATAGGTGCCTTCACTGTGCTTAGCCAAGGCCGGCAGCTGCTTCAACCTACGTCATTGCCAGCCAACAATAGGGGCTGCTGAGAGCTGTAACTCAGTGGAAAACATTCTGTAACATGCAGTACAAAGAAAGGAATGGATGGTGGCTATTTTTAGAGCAGCAAGTTTACATAACAAGCATTGGTGAATGTGTCCTAAGGAAACCAAAGGCCTGGGAATCACAAACAGGGCTGAATTCTCTTCATTAATAGGATTTGTTTTCCTGGCCCTTGACTTCAGTTCACGTTTGCTTCAAAGAGGTGCCTGGGGGTGTTTGACATCATTCCCTCTCTGATTTCAGAAGGCCAGGATCATGGGCTCTGAAACCTAGGAGCTGCTCTGACTTTTGCTTAAATGTCAGTGCTTCCACTCGGCTGGTGTTTGTGTGTGTGTAAGAGAGAGAGCGAGCAGGAAAAATGCAGAAACACAGAGAGGAAATGGATTCTCCTTTCTGCTTATCACAGTATGCAGCTAATGCAGCTAATAAGAACATGCAACTAAATGCAACGAATAAGAACAGAACAACTGATAGCAAAGTCAGCCCTCACTCAGCACCTGTCACACAGGCCTAGGTTTGGGAAAGCAGTGGTTTTTGTTTGTCTTCCAGCCCCCACCAAACAATCCATCAATAGATGCCACTGGTTCCTCTTTCTTCCCTGCAATGGCTCGTCTCCCAAAGCCAAAGTACTCAGGTTGGTAATAACGCAGTTAATACACCCTGGTTGCATTTTCCCTCTGCATCTGAGCTCAGCCACCAAAAGCTAACCTCAATAACATAAAAAGGTTTTGCAATGCTTCCAAAAGACACTCGGGCAGACCTACAGGGAGAACAAGTTCCAGAAATGTGGGGCAGCCACCGAGAACACCTGTCATCACATGCATTTCATGCCCTTCCTTGGTGCAGATCATATTAAGAAGGTGTTTTTTGTCTATCCAAGAAGGTTTAATGCCACCATGGCAACCTCACAGGTATATTAAGCCCCTAACCAGAAAGGGCTTGCCTGGTCATAACCACTTAACTTGAATTGGACCCAGATGGGGCACAAATGCACATGGTAAAAACATTTCCTCAATGTGCTCTTGGAAGCCGACTCCCCTCCAGAGGTGAGCCATCTCATTTTGCATGTGTTGAAGCTACTGAACACTCATCACAGTACAGGTCTGCATTCTCTGCTCCTCTGTTATTCTATTTACTTATCTAGCAAAAATGCATATACTGCTGGATTGTAAACAGGCAAACAACCCAAAGCTCTTTGCAACAACATAAAACAAAATATTAACATTACATATAGAGAGAGTTAAAACGGGTATTAAGATATTGTAAAAGATTAAAATCAACACTAGCTGTCTCAGGAGGCTTGCCTAAGCAAACCTGTTTTAAGCAGGCACCAAGAGGATGACAGTGAATGTTCCTGCCTGCCTGATGTCAACAGGCAGGGAGTTCCAAAGCACAGTTTGCTGCTGCACTGAAAGATGTATTTCTTACAAATGTGGAATGGGTGTTATGTGGTACCTGCAAAGCTGCCATTTCCACAGGTTGAAGCTGTCAAGTGGGTATATATGGGGTAAAGCGAATCCCACAAAAAAACAACAACACTCATCCCAAGTTGTTAAGGGCTATATATACTAATAGCAACAGCTTGAACATGGGCTGGTAGCAAATAGGCAACCAGTGGAGATAGCCAAGCAAAGGTGGCTTTAAAAAATTAATAAATTAAAAAGTCCACATGAAAATTCATCAGCATTTTGGTGCAAAATTCTCCTCCTAGACACATTTTTGTATGCAACTTTGCCTAATATCCAGATTTCCCAAAGCTTTCCCCCCTAATATACTGGATGTTTGTACACATTACTTGACTGAAGAAAAAGATTGCGAAATGTGGGAAAGTGTGAATTTGGAAGGACGGATGCGTTCTGGTTCATTCTTTGGAAAGCGTGACTTAGGTAAGTTTGCCTGATGGCAACGCAATCAGATTTCTCTCCCATCCCTAGTGCCTTCCATTCATGTGGCAGGATGCCTGGATCCAGGCCCTGGCACTGCACTGAAGGTGTAACGGATGGGCTCAGAGGTGCCAACTTGAATAAAATATTGGGGGCGGGGTGGCTCAGGTAAGCCCTCCCCTGCAAAATCAATCACATGGCATGGTGCATGCACACCATTTGAATGGCAATGGCCATCAATTTGGCGGGGGGCAGCCTCCTCAAATATTTTATTGGGGGGGGGCGAAGCCCTCTTGGCCTCTAAGAGTTGGCTCCTATGGATGGGCTTTACTCTCATACAGAGACTGCTTGATCTTGGTATTTTGTATTTGGACAGGAACCTCCCTTGTGTCACACCAGTTGGATCAGGGGATGGCTTTGTGTGACCTGTTATCATGCAACTTGGATCATTTTGCTGGACTCGTCATGAGCTACTTGCTCTGTGGGCATTTTGCAGCAGTGCTATAATCTCTGATTTTGGTACCATTGCAACATGGGTTGTATACAATGTCTTGTGATGGGGAAGATTTGGATCCCAGTCCTTGGGGTACAGTGGGGCAGTTCACAAGGCTAAATATTTTCAGCATCAATATTTTAAAATAGCACAAATAGCATAAGTTGGTTTAGGTGGCTAGAGGATGAAATTTTTTCATGCCTACCCTCACTGCTTAAACACATATATTGCAATACATTAACCAAGAGAGGATGACTGGGGTTTTTTTTATAATAACCCAACATCTTAAACACAACTATTGTATTCTTGCATTCAGCAATATTATAGGTATCTTCCTTACCCAGTGGTTTCTACAAGCTGCGGGATTTTTCATTCATTTTCTGTAATGCAGATACTTACTGGGCTGTTTTTCATTCGTGCTACTAATCCTCTTGCTTGGGCTGGGAGATTCCTGTGGAAAGAGAAAAGGAGAGCATTCAAATATGGCAAGCTCAGTGGAGTCAACCAACAGAAGGAGCATCATTGCGGGACAGAACTAGGATCTGAGAGTCCTTGGTTGATGTTCACGCTGTGACCTAGAGAGTCATTTCTGATCAGTCACCAGCTGCCAAGTAGGATGAAACAAATGAGCAAAAAACACCCTCTCGTGCAACCTATTTACTCTCATGAGCAATGTAGCCGAGGAACCACAAATATTGTGTCAGCACTACCATGAAACGAAACACCGCAGGTCACTATTTTTCTTTCAGAAAAATATGAGCAGTGATTTTGCATTAGTTCTCCGTTTTAACTCTTCATGTAAGCGTGAGTCCTTTTCATTGCACTTGTCCATTGCCAGCATGTAATCAAAACTTACTCTGAGCTCTTGTGCAAAATTCAGGTAAGCTCTCTCTCAGATTCCCTACTGTTAAGTGTACACATGTATTTATTTATCCTGCACTTCCTCAAGGACCCCAGGGTGGTGTGTATGCTTTATTTAACCCTGGCTTATCCTCACAGAAGCTCCAGGAAGTAGACTAGGCTGAGAGATAATGACTGGCCCTCCACCGAACTTAATGCCTGAGTGGTGATTTGATCCTAGGGCAACTGCACTGCCCTGGCTCTCAGTTTGAAAAGGAGCATCAGTAATAGCTGTACCACTAAGGGTACCACCCTAGCCCACTAGGCAATTGTGCCATTGTATTTGGAAGTCGAGGGTTAGATATGCAAGACAGATCTGTGTCATTTCCATGTGGTTTTTATCCTACCTACATAGAGCTGCAATGTTTACAAATAAATTTCCTCTAAACATACTTTTCCAATTATCTGTTGGTGTTGGTGTTGACCTTTAAAGCCCTAAACAGCCTCAGCCCAGTATACCTGAAGGAGTGTCTCCACCCCCAGCATTCTGCCCGGACACTGAGGTCCACCGCCGAGGGCCTTCTGGTGGTTCCCTCATTGCGAGAAACAAAGCTACAGGGAACCAGACAGAGGGCCTTCTCGGTAGTGGCGCCCGCCCTGTGGAACACCCTCCCATCAGATGTCAAAGAGATAAACAACTACCTGACATTCAGAAGACATCTGAAGGCAGCTCTGTTCAGGGAAGTTTTTAATGTGTGATATTTTAGTGTATTTATGGTCTTTGTAGAAGCCGTCCAGAGTGGCTGGGGAAACCCAGCCAGATGGGCAGGGTACAAATATTTTATTATTATTATTATTAATAATAATAATAATAATAATAATAATAATAATAATAATAATTACTGTATTAATACATGTTTAAATGTGCAGTTTCTCTCAAAATACATATTTGAATGAGTGTTTTGATATCTTTAAGCTGCTGAGAGCTCTGTCCCAGTTCTGTCTGGGGAAGGGCAGAAATCTAGTGGTGAGCAAGATCAGGTAATGTCATCTCGGAATTTGCAAAGTCTAAGTTCCTCCAGCATCCTTCATCAAGAACAGCAAATGCAGTATAAGGCATTTAAAGCAATCTCCCCAGGAATCATGGGGATTGTAGTTGACTTCTCACTGAGCCACAATTCCCAGCACTCGTAACAAACTGCAGTTCCCAGGAATCTTGGAGGGGGGGATGTGCTTTAATTGTATGGTGTGTACACAGCCTAAGTTCCCTAAAAAAATGTCTGCACAGGTGACTACCACAAACTTCAAGACACTACCAGCCAACTTGCCTGCCAACCAGCTAGCATGCGAGCCAAACAGCAGAGAAGTTCAGATCGATTATTTTTGTTGAAGGATTGGCTCTGACAGAGTGCATTCGGAGCTAAAGCTCTAAATTTTCAAGGCTGCACTTGGAAGCTCTGCACTATTTCACAGCCGTGCCACCTCACCTCTAACTCCCTCTGCAGTTAATTTAGTGCTTGGCAAAAGGTGATCGATTGAGGACCTCGGAGGCTAGAGTTGCCAAATGTATTTAGACAGGTACAATATTGCAAAAAAGATTTTATAGCAAGACTTTATCCTTGGATTCTTAACCAGATTTACACCCCAGAAGGGGATGAGGTGAAACGCAGGCAACAGCTTTGGGGCAACAGTTTAGGCTTAATGCAGCAGTTTTTCCTTGTCCCAGTGTGTCTTACTGTGCGGTGGCTCCTCCTACTGCTACGTTGAATCCGGCCGCTTCATTCTGGGTGCCAGTGGAGAAGCCAGAGAGGTTTGGATTAAACTTTTTCAAAATATCTGGCAGAGAAGGAAAAAATGCAAGGTATGGTGAGCGAGAGCCACTGCGAACTCCCAAAAGCCACGCTGCGGTTGGGCTAAATCTGTAAGAACCACCTCACATTTCATGAATGCTCCCGAAATTACAACCCGTTAACTAGCATAGGGGAAACTAGAAAATAGAGCCAAGTCTTCCCCATCAAGTTTTTTTGGTTCTATTACCCTTAACAGAGCTGTTGTCGCAGTTCAAAATGTCTGTGTTGAACACTGGAAGAACCTTATGCAGAGTGAGACCACAGGCTCATCTGGCTCAGGTGTGGGGGCCAAGCGAAGATTCTCCCCCAGGCCACACCCCCTCACCAGGGGGCTCTTTGGGTCTACCATGAGTTAAACTGAGTTGAATACCACTCACAGAAATTTATTTTGCATGGGAATAAGAGTGCAATTTGTTTTGTTCAAAGTGGACCCCCCACCAACACCACACAAATACTCTGAAGTCACTGTAGCTCACTGAATTCAAATGGTAAAGGTAAAGGTACCCCTGACCGTTAGGTCCAGTCGCGGACGGCTCTGGGGTAGAATTGGTAGGAAGCACTAATTTTCCTATACAGGGATTGTAAGAATATAGCATGTGAAGTGGTTTTAACGTAAGTAGGGATCCAATATCAAGGTTAGCCCAGGTGTTGTTGTTTTTACTGCCCTTGTCTTCTTATATGCTGAGCAGCAAAACAAGCTCCATCTTCAATGCATCCTTCCCCAACCTGGTGTACTCCAAGCACATCCCTGCTGGCCAAGGATGATGGGAGTTGTAGTCCAAAGCATCTGGAGAGCACCAGGTTGCTGAGTTGACTGGGATGCGAGCTTTTTATTTTTAATTTTAACCCCAGTGATTTAGCTATCACCCTATCGTTCTCTCTATGAGTAGATCAGCCTGCCAATTTACTGGACATTATCACTAACTGATTAGTATCTCCATTTCACTTTAAGTCATGTACTGGGAAAGTGGAAATCTCAGGGTGTACAGGCAAGGACTCTTTCTCAAAGCTATTTACACAAGTAAGGCACACAGCCATGGAATTTTTACACCCAAGCGGCTGCCTGGTTTTCTTCTGTAGCTGTTCTTGCTCTGTTCAGTGTGTGATTACTTAACACTCACTTCGATACAAGATCAGACAGGCTTTGACTGTGTTTGCATTCTGAGCAAGCACTGTGCTTGTGTGCTCCTCTCCTCTCACGTAGGGCTTCATTCATTCTGTTCTGTTGGCATCAAACCAGTTTGCCCTGACATCCAAGCTGGCAAACGGTGGTTTAAGTCATCTCTCCAAATCAGGATTGCAACACAGGATGAAAACATGGGGGGCGGAGCGGTTGGCGGGATCACTCAAACAATGGTTTGCCAATCTGGACATCGTCACAAACTATGGTTTCATTCAAGCGGCAAGTGAGCAATTAAGGCCCACACGTAAGAGGGGAAAGCATGTAAACACAGTGCTTGTTCACAAACCTTCAAATTATGGCTTTGAGAGGATTAATATCATCATGAACGTTTCTCTTTCATGCCATGGTATGTCAAAAGATACTCACTAGATAAGGTTGTGTGAGTCTCCAAGGTTTCATCACCTCCAGCACTAGAAAAAAGGATAATACCAAATCGGTCATTGGAATTAACACTGTATCAAAGGGCATCTACCATCTGTCCGAGAAACACAGTTGTATTAGGAAGGAGTATGGTAGAGATGAATTAGGAACAAAAGTCCCTCAAAACTACAGAAACCTCCATGGGGGAAAAGCCATCCAGCCTTTAAGGTTAAAAGAATAGGAACAAGTGTGAATGAAGGGAAAGTTTTCAAATCAAGTAAAATAGGCCTGCAGCTAAAACAGATGTAAGCCTCTAGCAAGAACACACAGCTAAGAACTTAGAAATGCTCCCCTTTATGCTGATATATGTAGTACATATTGAGATTTGACCTCCTTTAATCTGATCTTGCTGATAATAAACTAGATTTGTTAACATTTGTTCACTGAGAGGCCAGACTGTGTTGGTGCCCAATAGATATTTGGGGTTCTAAAGTTTTAGGATAGTGTGTTAAATGTCAGGGCACACTTGCGCATTAAACCTTTTAGTGCAGTTCAGTGGTTGCACACGCATTTAGTTTTCCTTTCTATATAATCCCATATTGATCCAAGATCTAATAGAAGCAGATTACCCTGATTTCTGAAAAAGCAAGGTAGCCTCAAAATTCACCTTTCAGACATGTTCATTTATGTGCATTCATTGCATACGGGGCAAGATGACAACTAAGCAATTGTCAGAAGTTTCCAGATAATGTGTGATAATTACCATCTTATTCTTCTTCCACATTTTTGTGCAATAATGACCACTGTCTCACTTTAATTTTTTTTAGTAAAATGTCCATTCTTGCACAAAAATCTGTGTAAGGAAGGAAATCTGCCCCAGGTGACTGAGTTGAACAGATCCAAATCAATGCACATAAGCATGAAGCAAGCTGTGTGTTGCTGTTTCATAACCTCCCACTCCACTGTGCCACTCCTAGTGCAAGCTTGTTCACTTGAAAGTAATCTCAAACCTTGATCAGTTCAGAAATTATTTGTTGAAGTACAGCTTGGGAAGAAGTGCAATATGCAGCCCTCAAGATTGCTTGATGGCAGCGTATTCTTATAAGGGTACTAATAAGGCTTCTTGTTATTGGAAAAAGAACAGATTGCATGTCTGGGCATGAGGATATGCTGAGACATGTAATTGTCACATACACTTTCTGTTCTCATTTTCATCTATATAATGGCACTCTTCAAAAAGGTGCATGAAATTCTTTGCTCCAGCAGCATCTGGGATAAATTCTAGCAAATGCTGTACCTCCAGGAAATCCCCCTCCAAGCTGTGGTTAGATCATCCAAACCAGTTGATTTGGCTCCTACAGCAGCCTGTAAATGAAATATATATAAATTATATACATTGCAAGGGATGATATGACGAGAAAGGAGTTTTAATGATTGGTGCTGGTTTATGAGGCCATGAATAATGTTAAGCAGAATTAGCTAAGGGGATCATGCAATCTGAAATGTGAATCTCTCTCTCTCTCTCTCTCTCTCTCTCTCTCTCTCTCTCTGGAAATTGTAGCTCTCTGGGGAAAACTATAGTTCCCATGTTTCTTTTGGGGAAGCCGTGGCTGGGATTCAATTAATGAGTCCCACTAGCGAAAGCCCGTGCAAGGACTTCTGCTAGCACATTGGGGCTTCCCCCTTCTCACACCCTCTGCAGCCCCCCAAAATTGGCTCAGTGGGTGGGGATAACCCCCAAAACAATGTTCAGGAGAGGCGAGAGGGAATCATTCTGTCTGGCAAGCTGTTGGAACAACTGTCATGGTGTTCGGTTGAATGCACCCAACGTGCTTTAAATGTATGGTACAGATGTGATCTTTACAACTTGCACCAGGTTTCCACGATGGCTAAACCCACGCCCAGGGTTCTTTTCATAATAGGCACCTTGCTGCAAACTGAAATGTCCGGCTAAGCACACAATATTCCAAAGCGTTTAGATGATACCTTTTATTGGACCAAGTGTGCTGGGCATGAATTCTCCTTTGCTAAGTTTAACCTTATTGCTGGGTGTCGATTGATACCACAACATCCCTGTGGAGAGCAGAATTTCCCCGGGTGCTGCATCCCGTAGACCTACCGTCAAAGAATCACCGAGGGCAGCTATCACTTTGATGTCAGAAGGTTGTAGCCTGTGGACTGGATAAGGGGGTGGTGGAAGGAGGACATCATAAGAGAAGGGTGTCACTGGTATGGTTCTGTTTGTTTGTTTGTTTGTTTATTTGTTTGTTTGTTTGTTTGTTTGTTAAGATATTCACGAACTGCTTGATACAAATACATTTAAACAAAGTCCAATCAAGCAATCAGTAAGGGTCCTTAAAATTCTACACGGACCAGAAATGATATGCTGAATGGGCTGAACTTGGAAACTAAAGAGATGGAAGCTACTTTTAAGTTGCAATCCTATGTACGCTTACCTGGGAACAAGCTTTATTAAACCCATTTGGGGCTTTCTTCTAAGTAAACATGCATAGGATTGTAACAAGCAGATCAACAATGCTAAACATTAAAACATTCTCACTAAGCAATGGCACAAATATTCCTTACGGGACGCATTTTCTAAATCCTGAATTATCTTGGTTGCCATATTCTGAGTTTAATTCTCTCTTTGGGGGGCAATCCTGCAAGCAGTTAGGAAGCTTAAATTCCACTGAAGTGAACAGAATATTCATTGCGTACAGCATTTCCACCCTTATCTATACCCACAGCAGCCCTAAAGGTACTTACGCTTGTGATAACATACTCTTTTCAGAGCTCTGAGAATACTGGTTTTAATTTCAAAACAAGTCTACAGCCTTCACAGATGCAGAATTTGCAAGTGCAGAAAAATGCAATGGACAAAAATGCTAGAATCTTAGAAATAAATAAAAAAATGAAAAAGAAGACCACATTTATCTACCAGTTTCCCTCCCCTCCCCGCTGGTCATGTCGCAGTAACACCCCCCTGAGACTTTACAAAATGCAAAAGAGAGAGATAGTAAAACTCTGCATTATGTGTTCTTTCTGTATCTCCTTATTTCTCACCTGATGTTGGGGCTTTTTTGGATGCTGCCTGTCCAGGGCATGACAGATCACTACCCCAGCTCTTAAAGACAAATGCAATCAACACATCATTAGAAGCTTTTCAAATGAAATGAAAATATATTGAACATGCAAAAATTTCAAGTCATGGTTCAGAAGCCCAAGAAAGCCCCACTTCCAGCCTTTGGGGGTCCATACTAAGCAGCCTCCATTTATTGCCCTCATCCCCAGGCTTCATACTAGAGATAGCATGCGATCATGTAGTCCTAGTTTTACATCGCTTTCTGGGCAACCAGTAAACTCTTTGCACCATTTCTTTAATTTTATTACGTTTCATAAGCTCACTAAATGAAAGAACATAAAAAACAACCACCAACTTCATAGCAATCACATAACACACTGACAGATGTTCTCTCAGCTCCAATATATAACATCAATAGCTGAATCCTACTGTGACCTGATTGGATCATTGCCAAAGCAAGATGACACCTAATTGGCTCTCTAAACACTCATGCTCATTGGCTACATTCAAATGAAGGAAAGCTACTGTGTATCAACCTATGTAAGTTGTGCTTCATTTTCCTGGTTATTTGGCTATACCTTTTGATAGAATACAGATAACTGAACAAACTTTGTTGCATTACATTCTTCATTAAATTATCATTCCATTCATATATAATTTTATGGTATTACTCCAAATAAAAGTGGTGTTATGAGCCATCAAATCTCCGCAATACACTTTTCCCAATAGGTTTCCACAATTTTGGCCACTAGTGTACTGTTACTTATAATTCATATCACACCTTTAGCATTTGCACATAGATTTACAATCTTCATTTTGTTTGGTCTTCAAACAGCTCATTGCAAGAGGCGCTGGCTGCATTTGCACAATTAAATCCATAAGGCAGGATTCAAAATTCAAGTTTATCTCTTGCAGGTGCATCCATCTAAAGAGAGCTCACCTCCCTTAACAGTCACTGCAGGGTGCTTATGTGAAGTGTGAAAAGATCCTGTAGACACAGATGTTCAGTACTATGCTCACGTGTATAAGGCACAGTAAATGAGAAAGGAATCACCTGGCTTGGCTTCTGTGTGGGCTCCAGAGGCGAATGTGAACCATTGCTGTTCTTGTAGGTTCCCAGGAATGGTTGGTGCTAAAAGAAAGGAAGAACATTTCAAGCTCCAAATAGTGCAGAATTTGTGCCAGCACCAGAAGGATGCATTTATTAGAGTTGAGGTCTGTGGGGCTTGCCAATATGAATTCAATTTAGTTCTGCAATCATGATTCTCAGAAAGAAAGAAGAGTTTGGCTTTAGGAACCCATTAGAGAGAGACCAGGAAGTGGACCTAGCCCAGAATTTAAGGATGGAAAACCTTTACCCTGAAGGTAAACAAGGACATCAAATCAGGGCAGTATCACAGTTACTTTGGAAAACTGTTTCTATCTCTCCTATTAATTGAAATTTTATTGTTGCATTCAGCTGTGTAGCAATCTGTACATTTTTCAAATAAATATTATAATAAAATTTGAAAATCTAACTTTTGCACATAATTGGGATGGACTTCTGAGTAAATGTGCATATGCTTGCACTCCTAGTCTATGTAAATAGACCTGCAAGTTTATGGAACTGAGCCAAGTGAAATGTACTAGTTCTGCTTGGAGAGATGAGAAGCACAAGCAACTGGCAAGGGCAGTAAGAAACCTGGAGGCATATTGTGGAAAGGTGAAGCTTTCTATTTGTTTTCTCTGCTATGTGGCTTTGTAACCCCTGGGCCATAACAAATGTACATACAGATACACAAATGAACTCATTGTTGTAAACTGGGACAGAAAGCTCCCATCTCTGACAGAGAAAGCTTATGTGTGCGGGGGGGGGGAGGGGGCAGTTTCTATGAAACTCAGTATAGGTATCCCCCCCCCTTAAGTAGGGATTGTGTTCTGGCCCCCTGTGCACGTACCATATGTGGTGAACCCGTACTAAGGTTAATGCCTACTGGGATATGATATACAATGAACTGAAAAAGGTTTTTAAAAATACCTTTATCAAAAAACCAGAGGCGTTTTTGTTGGGTATAATTGGAGAAGAAATTCCCAAAAAATATATAAATTTATTTATGTATGCTACCACAGCCGCGAGGATACTTTTAGCCCATAAATGGAAGCAGCAGGAGCTTCCAACATTGGAAGAATGGCAGACTAAAATGATGGAATATGCAGAATTGGCGAAGCTGATGGGGAAGATCCGAAAGCAGCGCAACGAGCTGTTCGAAAAGGACTCGAGTAAATTTATACAATATATGAGAGAACATTGTAAACATTTGAAAACGTTTGCAAGTTTGAGTTAAAATATTTTGCTATGTTAATTTTTGGAACCTCTTTACAATTATCAAGGTAAATTTTATAAGCATGAAAGAAGGTAAATAGGTTGATATAGAAATGCTAAATTGTAAGTGAATATTTATGAAAGCCAAGGAGTGGGGGGGGGGTCAAGGCTCAGTTTGAGCAAGGCTATAAGTGATGTTATGATCTTAATGGATTGTGATTATGGTCAAAATAATGTAAACTCAAAAAAAAAATATTATATATATATATATATATTTTAAAAAGTAAGGGAAATCACATAAAGTGGGGACACCTTTAAACACCCTCTCTGCTGCTCTCTCACCAACCCAGACTAAAAATACTGCATCCAAAAATATCCAACAACTAGAATTGAAGCTCTGAGGCCAGCAGGCGGCTGGAGGAGGTGCAGGAAAACAGCTGCTGCTGCTGCGCTACCCCACACGCCAGCTGTTAGACAGGGAGGCTTAGCAGCATAAACAAAGCCCTGCTGTACCTCCGGTCTCTTTGAGGTTTCCTCCATCCTCACTGATGTCCTCTTTGGGCTCTGGGGAGGGGCTCCTCATGAGCCACAAGGACTCTCCAGCTCTCTCCTGCCATTTCTTGGTTTGAACTGAATTATTTAATTTCTTCCCAGCACCGCGCACATAGAATTGAATGTGAGTCAGTTGTGCGTAGGTAGGGGGACACCTGTATTCTAAAAAGAGGGCTTAGTTGGAAAAATAATTGATCACATAAGACAGTGGCTTATCCTTTGAGTGTTAGATTGCTGAGACCCACATTTGACACCTTTTGCCCTGAAAGATGATGCTCTATTTACCAGAGTTGGGCAGCTCAGGGCTACATTATCTGTAAAGTTGAAGGAAATGGATTTCTTCCCTAAAGGTTGAAGCTGCAAAACAAAACAAATGGTTATATAACAGTGTTTCTTCTCCCCCCCCCCAATAATTGTCTTTCAAAATAAAAACTAATAAATACTATGATGCATTTGTTCCATAATTTGATCCCCGAGGCACTTTGCAAACTCATTTTCTCATGGGTTCTCAGTTTTATTGCCACTGAAATTTAACTAAAATTCTAAGTGAGTGACACAGCAACTGTCTACAGGACAATAATTTCACAGCAGTGACAGCAAGGATTATCTCACCTTTTTCTGGAAGCCTTTGGGTCACCCTATGCTCTTATGGTAACTTATCCAAAACACATGTAATTGAAATAATCATATATTCTTCTCCTGCCTACCGTTGTTTCCATATGTACCTTCCTGTTGTTTCCTTGTTTCTCTCAAGTCTGTAAGCCCCTTGGGAATAATTGTTATGTCTGCTCCTTAGAAGGCCTCATGTACGTAGGTGTTACTATATCTACTATATATATTTTTAGAAGTTGTTTGTTCACTATGAATTTGAACATCCCTTAAGAAATTGCAACCAATTTTTGTATGATGGTTCAATGAACTTTGTCTATGTCTGGATAAGATTGGATACCACCTTGAATCAAAATGGTGGCCTAAACCTTTCAAAACTGGGCTAGTTTTACGCACTAATTTCAAAGTAGCACAGATTTTTTAGTTTCTTAGAATTCCCGAGCAATTCTAGTTGCTAGTAAACAAATAAATGCATAATCTGAAGACAATAGAAGAAAATCTGAATATGCAAAATATACTTTAATGGCATAAAGGTCTTTGCTACCCAGGAGATATACACTGTACAAATAAGAGGACATTAGCAAAATTATCAAATCCCATGCCCTACCATATTGTTCCAGAGGGCCCGAGAAAGCTGGGAATGTGACTTTTGACTCAGATGAAAGCAATCAGGTGCAAAGAAAGAGATGTCTGGACGTCCATCCTGAAAAGGTTGAAAAAAGGTTGAGAGAGTGGGGGGTTCAAAGAGACAATCCCGAAAATTCAATCCAGTGAAAATGTTTGAATTCTTTAGTGTCTAGTCTGAAACTATCAGAGACTGCCTGAATTCTTTAGTAACTAATATTCCATTCAAGTCAATAGCAGGGGCTGGAGGCATTACACTGTATGTGTCAATTCTGTCAAATTTGATGTGAGCTCTTTCAGGTCAATAAAGTTCTTGCGTTGCCACAACAGTTTTTCTTAACTTTACTTGCAGCATAAACTGCTTTTTAAAAAGTTACTTCAAGCCTGAAAGAACTAGGAAACATGAATTAAAAGGATGCACAACAGAATACAAAACGATAGGTCACATTTATAAACTGCAAAAGAGCAATTTATGTAAACTGACAAATTACAACTTGCTGCAAAAAATGTAAAATGTTGAAATCAGTCAACATTTTCAAAGCTGATGTAACCTTGCTGGTGTTTCTTTAAGAGTGACAAATAAAGCAACTGTCAGTCACAGTGAATACTCAGCCTTCATCTATAGTTTTAACAAGCCCTGGTCATTTCAGTTCCACTTTTGAAAACAGTTGCATGGTATCTCAGTCTGAAAGGTTCTTTTATGGCAGGACAGGTTTTGTCCTTGCTAACAAAGCTTCTTCTTATTTTTGCTTTGTATTGTGCTTTGTATTTTGGTATATATATATATATGTTCCCAATCCCAGAGAAAATTAAGAAATGCTGGTGCAGATCTAAACTAAAGGGTTCTGGGTCTTCATACTAGTAATCTCAGCTCACAAACACTGCAAAGGTGCAGGAATGGAACTCATTACATATTTTAACTTCTGTGAGCAGTCTAATATGGAACACTAGGCCACTGGTTTGAGTGTTCTGTGAACCCACATGGAAGTGCTGGCTGCTGTGCAGGAAGTCCTTCTCATCACCTCAATATAGGTCAGTGTTCACAGACCACACGCTATGCTCAGTAAGGATCAGACACAGTCTAACCACTGCATGAGCAAGGCAGGATGAATGCTGAATAATCAAGCCACCCCCAGAGTCCAAGACTCAATCCAAATTGCATCATAACAGCTTTATGTTAAAATTTCAAGTTCCCAAAGAATGTCCTAAAAGCTCTGCAGGCTTTCTTATAAGGTAAGCAACATCCACATCCATATTCAATCCAGCCAAGACACACCTGTAGAAGAGGAAGTACGATGCTCTGGAGGAAAGGCTGGAGTACTACTGTAAAATCTTCTTGGGTGTCATACTTGCCAGTCTCCACTAGGCTTTGCAGACTGCTCTGTGGAATAAAAATAAAAGGAGTTCCTCAAGAACAAACCATGGTTTGTAAACAAACCACAGTTCAAGGCACACTAAACTATGGTATAATGTTGAACCATGATTTAGCAGAAAGTGTGGGCCAGGGTACTGTTAGGAAACTAATTTCTGTGCCAAAAACAGCACAGAAACAACACACATAATATACATGGTCCAGATTATAACAAATCATGAAATGCTGGTGGGGTTCTCTTGAGACAGTTATCCAGTTTTTGTCTCTAGAGTGTGGTAGTTTTAAATCATGTCGCAGGATGTTCCAGAAGAACAATATATGGTTGCTATGGGGTATAATGCAACAACATTCATACAAAGACAGCAGGTAACATGCAAAATGACAATATTGATTCTTTGCAGATATACCTGATAAGCTTGGACTGCTTCTTTCATCCTCGCCAGCTCTGGTGAGCCTTCTTGAACGGTGAGAACACACTCACAATTCTCTCTGCATATGAAATTAAAGGGAATGTGGGACAAAAACAGCATATATTGATAAAGCAGGACTGCCATATTTTGGAACTACGAGTAGTTATCATGGTCACTGTCTGTTGGCTGTTTCAGGTTATACTGATGTTTAAGAGGATAGATTATCTCATTGTTATCCATGCTATAAAGTACACATTTTTTCTGTATTTTTGGGTTTTCCTTTTATTTATTTATTTTTAGGATGTCATAAACTGCTTAGAGGTTGTATTTGAAATGAGATAGATGATAGATAGATGATAGATAGATAGATAGATGATAGATAGTATTGTGTATTGAGTCAAAGGATTTTATATCTGTATTATTATTGTCTGTAATTGCATTAGGGTAAAGTAACTGCCTTTTGGTTCCAGAGGGTACAGCTACTATTGGTTCATTTAAGCTGCTGTATTTGGATCCTCTGTCTTATTGGTTGCCTCCAAAAGGCAGGACTGTGGTTGCCTGATATTGTTCCCTCCAAAATGTATCCTTTCTAGCTAGTTCCCTGTCCCTATAAATGTAGCTCTCCCCTCCTCAGGTTTTAGTCTTGTTGCTTTAATAAAGAAGTGTTACTAGAGAACTGTCTCCAGCATATTATGTCAAGAGAGCTGAAATCACAAACCCCACGTCACAACAACTGGCGACGAGGATGGGATCCGGAATGCTGAGGAGCGGTTAAACGCAGCCCTGCCTCAGAGTCCGGATTGTAGCTAAGAACAAGACTCACTGGCCGGCTGAGAAGACGACCCTGCCCACAGGACAATGGAGAGTCCAAGGGTATTGGAGCCCTTCCAGCCATCAGAGCCCCACACGTGGGAAGACTACATCGAACGCTTCGAGTTCTTCGCAGTGGCTCAAGGGATCACCGATGCCAGCAAAAGAAGGGCCACATTCCTGAGCTACTGTGGGCCTGAGACCTTCAAGCTGGCCAAGGCATTGCTTGCCCCAGCGAAGCTAAGTGAGACATCTCTCAAAGATATTCTTGCCTGCCTAACAAGCCATTTAGCACCTACTGAGACCAAGATGGCCCGGCGGATGGAGTTTCATAAGAGGCAGCAGCGTGCTGGGGAGTCTGTATCTGCATTTCTAGCTGAACTGCGGAAGCTCGCTCAGCACTGCGACTTCCAAGATCTGGAAGAGACTCTCCTGGATCGGTTTGTCGGTGGTCTGAGCAGCAAGAAAACCAGAAGACGCATCGTGGCTAAAGAAGAGGTAACCCTTGCTTCAGCCTTGAAGGAGGCCACTGCCACGGAGAATTATGAAAGAGAGGAGCTTGATGCCAGTCGCAGGGCCCCTAAGCCACAGATAGAAGTTGCGCATGCCATGGACGAGCTAGAGGCTACTCCGAGCCAGAGCCCAGTCCGTGGGGTCGAGTCAGTGCGTCAGGCCTGCACAGTGCACAAAGATCACCGAGGCAGGTGCCCTGGTTGTGGCGGAAACCATGAGCGGAAGAGTTGTCGTTTCCGGGATGCTATGTGCCGGATGTGCGGAAAGACAGGTCACATCGCCAGGGTCTGTAGATCGGCGGCGTTGGGAGCGACAGGAGCACCTAGACTGGAGCATCGCAGATCGCCCACAGCAAACCATGTTCTAAAGGACTGCCACTACGTAACGGAGATCAACGGGAGGGTCGTGCAGTTTCCAGCGCAAGGCAAGGCACACGTCAAGGTGAAGATTGAGGGTCAGCTGTGCGACATGGAGGTGGACTCCGGATCTGGATTCACTATCGTGTCGGACCAGACCGCGAGGACATTCTTCCCCAGGGGTAAGTTGCCCCCTCTGGAGCCCTTCCCGGCAACTTTGCAGTCATACTCAGCGGGCCGCATCCATGTCATGGGAATGTGTGCCGTGAGAGTACAGTTCCGGGACAAACAGGCGGTACTCAAACTGGTAATTGCGAAGGGCAGTCGCCCCAGTCTCCTGGGCACTGACTGGTTCCCCGCCCTGGGACTGAGTATATCAGGGCTTAATTCAATCCAAACCTGCCCTGAGATGAGCGAGGCATTATGCAAAGAATTTGCTGGTCTCTTTAATGGAAAACTGGGTTGTTATAAAGGGCCCCCAGTTGACTTCGAATTGGACCCTGGGGTGGCCCGAATCCGACTCAAACCAAGGCGAGTGCCATTTGCACTGCAACCCAAGATTGAAGCAGAGCTGGATAAATTGGTCAAGCAGGGAGTTCTCTCACCCGTGGACTCCGCTAAGTGGAAGACTCCAATCGTCACGCCCCTTAAAGCAAATGGGGAAGTCAGGATCTGTGCTGATTACAAATGTACTATCAATAAGGCACTCAGGGGAAACTCATACCCCATTCCAGCCGTATCACATCTGTTGGCTAAACTGGCTGGGGGCAAGGTGTTCGCCAAAATTGACCTGGCACAAGCTTACCAACAGCTGCCAGTAACCCCACAATCAGCGGAAGCACAGACTATTGTCACACATAAAGGGGCGTTCAGAGTTAACAGATTACAATTTGGAGTTTGTGTGGCCCCAGGGATTTTTCAAGTGCTCATGGAACGCCTGTTAAGAGGTCTGCCGGGGGTCTTGCCATTTTTTGATGACGTTTTGATTGCTGGAAAAGACCCACAGGAACTGGTTGCGCGTGTCCGTGCAGTGTTGCTCAAGTTCAAGGAGGCGGGGTTGCAACTAAAAAAGGAAAAATGCAGTTTTGGGGTGCCAACTGTGGAATTCTTGGGGTTTAAAATTGATGCATCAGGCATCCACCCCACAGATGCTAAGGTTAAGGCCATCATCGAGGCACCATGACCACAGAACAAGACGGAGTTGCAGTCATTCCTGGGACTTATTAACTTTTATCATTCGTTCTTACCCCAGAAAGCTTCGGTAGCTGAACCATTACATAGACTGTTGCAGAAAAAGAATGTGTGGCGATGGGGGCAGGAGCAGCAGAAGGCTTTTGACTCCTTGCGAGGAATGCTGAGTAGCAAGAGCGTCCTTGCTCATTATGATGAATCAAAGCCGCTGGTCCTGGCATGTGATGCCTCTCAATACGGCCTGGGGGCGGTGCTGAGTCATAGGGAACCGGATGGGTCGGAAAAGCCCATCTCTTTCTATTCCCGTACGTTGTCGCCCACGGAGCGCAACTATGCTCAAATTGACAAAGAGGCGCTTGCAATTGTGGCAGGAATCAAAAAGTTCCATGATTATGTGTACGGTCGCCATTTCTCCATTGAAACGGACCACAAACCACTGTTGGGGTTGTTCAACCCGAACAAACAAACGCCAC
Organism: Podarcis erhardii; assembly: GCF_964252035.2. NCBI lineage: Eukaryota > Metazoa > Chordata > Lepidosauria > Squamata > Lacertidae > Podarcis > Podarcis erhardii. The sequence goes on along the minus strand of NC_138507.1, from coordinate 89,915,172 downwards.
AAATTCTCTCCCCCAGAATGTTGCGTTGGTCTATATTCCTGAACGGGTTCCAGTACACCTTGACCCATGTGCCGGGAAAACGGTTGTGCCACGCTGATGCGCTGAGTCGATTGCCCCTTCCTGGCGGGAGCAATGAGGATCCTGCTCCAGCGGAGCACATAATGATGCTGGAAACACTTCCGGGGGCTCCTGTAACGGCTACTGATATTGCTGAGAAAACGAGGAAAGATGCTGTTCTCTCCTGTGTGCTCACTTGGGTGGGGAGGGGGTGGCCAGGTGGTCCGCATGAAGACAAATTCAGGCCTTATGCAACAAGGCAGCACGAGTTATCCATGCATAAGGGTTGTCTCCTGTGGGGAGATAGGGTGATCATCCCAGCACTACTGAGAAACAGGGTTCTTGAGACGCTTCACATGGGACACCCGGGAATGGTCAGGATGAAGTCGCTAGCCCGATGTTATGTGTGGTGGCCTGGAATGGACCAGAACATAGAACAATGGGTACGAACATGCAAAGCATGCCAAGAGGTGCGGCCAGAAGTGGCCAGAGCACCAGTTCACTGGTGGGAGCAGTCCAGATCTCCCTGGAGCCGGCTGCACTTAGATTTTGCTGGGCCATTCCAGGGGAAGGTCTTTTTGGTTATTGTCGATGCATATTCCAAATGGTTAGAAGTGGCGATGGTCCCTAGCATGGCATCAGCTGCCGTAATCAAGGTGTTGAGGCAGCTGTTTGCAACCCACGGGTTACCTGAGACCATTGTATCAGATAATGGGGCAGCTTTTGTATCCCAAGAATTCAGGGCATTCTTGGCTGATAACTTCATAAGGGGGGTCACATCCGCGCACTTTCACCCATCCTCCAATGGGCAGGCGGAGTGCATGGTAAGAACAGCCAAAGAATCCATTGCGCGCTTAATGGAGGGTAACTGGTCAGCTCGCATCGCACGAATGTTATTTTTGCAGCATGCGACGCCGTGTACTGCGACGGGCAAGTCGCCAGCTGAGCTGCTCTTGGGTAGAAGATTGGTAACGGTGCTGGATTATGTCCACCCGGATAAAATGCCAAACCGTAATTCAAGAGCAAACCTCCAGGCTGAGACTGATACAACAAGGTATTTCGCCCCTGAAGATCTGGTCTGGGTGAGGAACTATTCACGAGGTTCGCGGTGGGTGGCTGGTGTGGTCAACCGGGCTAGTGGACCTCTGTCCTATTATGTGACCTTGGAAAATGGGCAAGTTTGGAAGAGACATATAGATCAGCTGAGGCGCCGGGCGCTCAGCAGGGAGGAGTCTGATAATTCATCCCTGGCTAACGACGCAGAGCTGCAAGACCAGAGTGAAAATGGCCCAGAGGTGCAATTACCAGGGGCTTCAGCAAATGAACCAGGGTCTGCTAGTCCTCGGGATGACGAGGTACAGGTAGGGGACCCTGAGATGTCTGGGACTCCATCTGTTCCTGACGAAACCCCTATAGCAACCCCCCTACCACAGGTGACACCCAATCCAGAACCGGCAACACCTGTTGTCAGGAGATCAAGTAGAAGTTGTAGGACCCCACAGTACCTGAGAGATTACGTCTGCTGTGCTCACTAGGGGGGGAGGGGTGTTGTGTATTGAGTCAAAGGATTTTATATCTGTATTATTATTGTCTGTAATTGCATTAGGGTAAAGTAACTGCCTTTTGGTTCCAGAGGGTACAGCTACTATTGGTTCATTTAAGCTGCTGTATTTGGATCCTCTGTCTTATTGGTTGCCTCCAAAAGGCAGGACTGTGATTGCCTGATATTGTTCCCTCCAAAATGTATCCTTTCTAGCTAGTTCCCTGTCCCTATAAATGTAGCTCTCCCCTCCTCAGGTTTTAGTCTTGTTGCTTTAATAAAGAAGTGTTACTAGAGAACCGTCTCCAGCATATTATGTCAAGAGAGCTGAAATCACAAACCCCACGTCACAACAGATAGATAGATAGATAGATAGATAGATAGATAGATAAGGAAATATAGAAAGTAGAAAGTCACTGAAAATCAGAATTGGAAACATAAAAGAAATCAGAATTATAGAAGTGATGGTAGGGGATTATACTGGATCCAAGGACTCAAATACAATTTTAATGTTTCACTTTTGCCATCGCAAGAAATCAAGGATATCCAGAGCAATTACTACTACTCTAATTAGGAAAAAAAAAAAGCAACCGAGAAACTTATAGGACCTCAAAGACTAATTTACCATAGAATAAGGTTTTCGAGGACTGCAGTCCACTACACTAAGGATACTAAGGAACGAAGACAGACTAAATATAATCTATTTATTCTACATCTGTGTTTTGTTTCCCAAGGAAATCTGCTAAATCGTGACTCGGTAGGGAAAACACAACCTGCACAATATGACATATTGAGGCTACCACACATGGCTTGTTATGACAGATCCTGCTGGCTTGTAATTAGCTTTCTCGAAATGTCTAACACAAAGGCATTTCAGAAAGTTTTCCTATTTTTGTTCCATCATGGGCTTTTGTCTCGTTTTAGCCGATTAAGAATTTGCAGTCCGAGATGCTTCCATTTCAAGCCCTTCCTCTGTGCTAGAGTAAAGCCATGCCTAGACATACCATTATACGGGGATCTCACCTAACATCCAGTGAGCAGATCATTTGCTTACCATTCACCACTGTACATGGCTTCTCCCAAAGAACACTGGGAATTGCAGTTCTGTGAGGGGTAAACTACAGCTCCTAGGATTCACTGGGGGAAGCCGTGTGCTGTAAGTACCTGGTGGTGTGGATGCCATGCAGAATGGCCCTAATATACTTGGATGGCATGGATACAAGAAGAGACCAAAGTTGGCTTACACCGCTAGATGAGCAGGGCAGGGCAATCTGCTATCCAGAAACAGTTGTCTCAGAGGAAGAGGGTCCATTGCATTCACCAGATTCACCAAAGCTTTCGGCACCTGGTGGGAAAGGAAGCACTAAGTTCTAAGAGACAACAGCGTGTGAAACACAGGGCTTGCATCGTTTCTAACTCTATGTCAAAGCAGCTATCAAGCCTGATTCATTGCTCATCTTGTTTGACCCACTTTCCCCCATATCCCTACCCCTCCACATGGAAGCTTTCCAGGAAGATTAGATAATGGTGATTAATGTTAATGTGAGTGTGTCATGGTCACCTACAGAATATAGTTGGTGACAGTAATTAGTGATATGGTGGCACAAGTCCACCACCCCCTACCCAGTCACATTATATTACTCATTCAGGCACATGGCTCCCTTGTGGCTTTGCAATAATGCTTGTAGGATGTCCTTCTATAGTCACTGAAACATCCCTTTGGAGAGTTTTATACCATAGCTAAAGGCTTCCCTGCACAATTAAGCACAGAACACTCCAAGTGTATATTATCCTTTCCAGGATATCCACACATTTTCTAACTAAATCATGTGAAGACCTAGGACCTTATTATTATTATTGGTATTTGAATTTATATAACCCCCCTATACCCGGGGGTCTCAGATCAGTTCACAGAATAAAATCCATATATAAAATCACAGAATACATAATAAAAATAAAAACAACAACCCAATAGCACCCCCCCAAAAAGAGCACATGTTAAAAGGGCATAGGATGTAAATCAGATCAACCAAAAGCCTGGTTAAAAAGGAATGTAATTGCCTGACACCTAAGGGTGTATAATGAAGGCGCCAGATGAACTTCCCTGGGGAGAGCATTCCACAGATGGGGAGCCACTGCAGAGAAGGCCTGTTCTCGTGTTGCCACCCTCCGTACTTCTCGAGGAGGAGGCAAATGAAGAAGGGCCTCAGAAGATTATCTCAGGGTCCTGGTAGGCAGTGGCATAGCAAGGTCAGGTGGTACCTGGTGCAGAAAATTTCTTGTCACCACCCCCTCAAATTATTATTTTTTGCCTGCAAAAATTTTGGCATCTCGGAGGTGACACCCGGGGCGGACCACACCTGCCGCACCCACCTTGCTCTGCCCCTGCTGCTAGGTTCATATAGAAAAAATGGGATAACACGGATTAGGCAGGGAGAAGAGAGAGGACTTTGCCACATATTACTAGACATATTCTATGTGCTATTTGAAGGGATCCCATGACTCCTATTTAACTGAATCCTACATAGCAATAGTAGATTTGTATGTGCATTATTTGAGTCCATGTATAGGAAGGGGAGAACTGCATTTCTCCACCAACCAAACAATACCACTTTAGTACTGAGAAATTGTACGAATGTGGTAAAATGGGACCTCACTTGAGGTTGGGTGGGTAGTATGAAATTGTAGTCAGCCTCAGACCATTTCAAGCGATGGCTCTGAAAATCTCCTAAAAAACAACCACTGTGCGATTATGCAGCAACATCCTAAAATAAAACGAAAAGATGCTCTCCAGGCAGCAGTCACCTACCTCTGCATGAAGAAGGTCAAGTGCTTTTTGAACACGGCTTGAAAAGTTTACAGCTGAATAGTGATCCTGATACAAGTAGGAGGCAGAAAGAGACAGTTACTAGTCCTAAAAAAGGTAAAAGTGACCTTTGCAAAGCTCATAAAGACATGAGATTAATCATGCAAGTCACTCCTTACTAGGAAACATAACATGGAATTCATGATGTAGCTAAAAAAAAAAAAATGATGCTGGTGAATTTGTGCATCCCAATTAAGAGTTACAATGAACAAATAAAACCTTTCCCCAAAAAATACTGTATTTTTGCACCATAACACTCACTTTTTCCCTCCTAGAAAGTAAGGGGAAATGTCTGTGCGTGTTACGGAGGAAATGCCTACGGGTGGCATGCCTACGGATTTTCCTCCTCTAAAAACTACGTGCGTGTTATGGTCGGGTGCATGTTATAGAGTGAAAAATACGGTAATTAATTAATTAAATGTGTATACCACTCTTCATTCATAGATCTCAGGATGGTTCACAACATAAAAATACAAGATAAAAAACACAAAATACAAGATGCTCTGAATCTGGCTGTCTCGATCATTGTGGACAGGACAATAATTATACTGTTTTTGCATAATCTGACATCTGCACAATCTTGGACCCCTGATGACTAGATGTTTCCCTGCCTGTGATACGTCACATCCTTCAGCTCTTGGGAGAGGGATAGAAATAACATACTGAATATTCTTAAGACAGCGAAGGAGTCAGAAAGTAGAGAATGAAATGGATGTTCAGTGGTCTACAAATTTCCAACATGATCTGTTTGTATAGCAAATGCACCATTAAGTCTCCAACGCTTTCTTTCATCTCAAAGAAGCAAACCCTACAGGAAGGTCACATTTGGAACATCTTGTGGTTGGGGAAGCGAGGCAGACCACCCTCTTTTCATAACCATCTTTAACCAAAACCAGCATCCTAAGAGTTGATTTGATACCTGAAGCTACATCTTCAACTTCAAAAAAGCTATGGGGACTCCCTAAAATTTGAATTTCCTTGGTCTAATAGTTCTGACACTCAGGTTGTGGGCTGCTAAGGCTGTTCAGAATTTTTTTTATGTGTGGCTAGTCTGGGGCTTTTGTAATATTAAGCAGCCAAAATGAACCACACGGAAGTGTGGAGTTTATCAACTTGTGTCTTTAGAAAACACTGCAAACTGTGGCCAGAGCAGGTAAGAGAGTCAATCTCCTTCCAGCTTCCACATAAAGCCATTTTTTTAATCCAGAATGATCCTTTAGGCAGCACAACTACCTTTGCTCTGGTGCTAATAATAGCTAGAGCCTCCACCCAAGCCATCTAGGCTGCATTAGGGTCTCCAAGCCATGAGTTTTCATCTTTTACCATCACAAAGCAAAGCCTTTACTGATTCCCTGCAAACCACCATTCTGGCTTTCATCCAACATCTCAGAGCTTTGAGAACACCCCCATAACTCACCATGTCTTTGCAATAGTTGCACAGATCATGGACTCCAATGAATAGAGTTATGACCTTCCAGTCTGTGTCAAAATTGATTCTCTAAGCAAAGAAAAAAGAATGCACGTGTTACCATTGCTGGCTTATTCACACAGGTATATAATGCATGGTTGCCAACCGACATGAAGCAATTATCGGCGACCCTTCATATAATGTAACAAGTAAGCAAGTTTCTTGAATGTTGTCAACCTACCGAGTCATTTTTCATTAATTTCACAAGGTGCTTTACTTGGTCTGGTAATTTCCTAGGAAAGAGGGGACAAGGTAAAATGACACGGGGCATATATTGGATGCCTGAATATATCTGTAGACTCATCCTTAAAAACAGGTATGTACAGTAAGAAGTGGCTATTCCCATTTTACCAAGAGAGAACTGCAGTTCCAGAAAGGAAAACGACTTGCCCAATCTAACCTGGTAAATCATTGGCTAAAATGGAATTTGGATTTCCTGAGGCCCAGGGGGGCACTTTAAGACTATATTGCCTTTGTTTACAACTGGACTGGGAAAACAGGACCAAGGAAAAATGAGTCATCTGTGAAAGTGCCTGATGACTCATTTCTAACAGCAAGGGAGCCCCTATCCTAAATTAGTCCTCTGGCAGTCCTGGACCACAAGAAGGGAGAGCAGGAGCCTTGAAGGTGCTCCTCAAAAGTTAGCGTGTGGACAGCATCTGGACAGTTTATGCAAAGGTGTCCTCTTTCTTTGCCCTCTTTTTTTGTGCTATGTTTCCACCCTTTTGGTCCCCATAAGCAGAGATTCTCACTTCCGCTGGGGTACTTTAGTGAAAACACACAAAAGCAGAAAGAACATTTGAAATTTCCTTTCAAAACCTTAATCGAAACCAGGAATGGGGGCCTCCAAGCGAAAACTGCTCCTTCTTTTTTTTTGCTCTATAGTCCCTGACTGAAACAAGTGCATGAAAAAGCAGTCTGCAAAAAACAACAACCCAGAAGACTAATGGAAACGTTAGGCTTTTAAGGAAGCTCCAGGGCTTGGACTGAGCTGAAACACATTTCATTCCTCCCCATGATTAGGATTGTGTGACATTCCAAATGCTACTTTGGGTTCTTGGTTTTGATTTACATTCTTTGACAATGAAAATGAAAATAAAAAATGGTTTCATATCAGCAGAGAGGAATAGTCGTATTAGGTAAGGTAATTCCTTTCTTCCTTTTGTTGCTGTATGGTATTCCAGGAACCATATCAAGTTTACTTTATCTCTGCCAGATAAGGCTGTAAATATTATGTGGTAGAAATGACTTCTAATATGCGTGTCTTTGAGAGTTCAGGGACATCACCATAGTATCTGAGCACATAAAGACAATAAATGAGACCATGGGAAAGGGGAGCACCTGCCTTCTCTCACTGTACTAAATATGAACCATATGGATAAATATCTATGAAAGCAACTTCCTTCATGTTTTCACAGAATGACTGCAAGACAAAGAAGCTGGGTAATACTTAGGACTCACCTCCTTTCTATCAAGGCATAGTTAGGCTGGGGTCACATCCATGCTACGTATTTAAAGCCACTTTAATTGGTACCACTTTAAAAGACATGGTTTCCCTTGAGAGTCCTCATGGAGTTACAGTTCGAAAGCAAGCCAGTGCAAGTAGATAAATAGGTACCACTGTGGCGGGAAGGTAAACAGTGTTTCCATGTGCTCTGGCTCCCATCACGGTGTTCCATTGTGCCAGAATCAGTTTAGTCATGCTGGCCACATGACCCAGAAAGCTGTCTGTGGACAAACACCGGCTCCATCAGCCTGAAAGCGAGATGAGATAGTCGCCTTTGACTGGACTTAATCGTCCAGAGGTCCTTTACTTTTTTACCTTTACAGTTCCCTTAGCAAACTATAGTACCCAGGATTCTTCAGAGGAAGCCATGGCTGTCAAAGTGATATAAGTGAGTTAAACATGGGGTATGGATGTGACCTGGGGGGGGGGCAGAGGGGCAGTGGCCCCAGGCGCATTTTGGGGGGTGCATTCTGCTCCTTGCTGCTCTGCCAGCCCTGTGCTGCTGTGCTGCTGCTGCCCGCCCGCAGCCCCTGGCAGGCACAACAAGCAAGCCCTGCTAGTCCACTGCCACTTTGCGATGCTGCAGGGGCTGCATGAGGATGACGCGATGGGCATGCGCCACACCGCCGCCGTGAGCTGAACAATTTCCACATGACACTATTCTGTGGATAGACCTACTCAGCTGGTGCTCTTGGAACTGCTTGGTTGAGAAAGGCAGTTGGCTTTCTTAGGTCTCCTGTGCCAGTTGAATATCCCGTGAGGTTAGCATTGAACTCACGGAGGATATCTGAAAGAAAGAAAATAATAACTTTGGTGGTTTAAAAAACCTCTTGTTTTCTTGTTGTTCAAATTGTTTACTGGTTATTGTTTTATTGTTGTTTCAATGTTGTTACCACTATGAGCACTACTCTCGTAAGCGGAAAGCAGTACATGTATTATTCTAGTAAATGAGCGAGTAGCTTGGAAGTATATAGGTGAAATAATTGATGCGGAGTCAGGAACCTGAGAAGATCTTGGCTGGGTGGCTGGAGAAGACAATAGGATGACAAAGTAGGGGAAATGTTGGAGGATGTCAAGCCCTGGGGGAGTGGCAGGATGGCACCAGGCAGAATGGATTTAGGCTGGAGCCTAACTCCATTCAGCTTAGTCATGTGACCTGGCAACCTGGTGGAACTTACGTCGGCAAAAAGGGAGATGTAAGTAAACTGCATTTTAAAGGCTTGCTTTCCCTCTGCCAGGCTTAGGCCAGGTCAGCCGCAGTAGTCCCACTCCTGAAAGGAGTTTGAAATAGGGGTAATTTGTGCATGTTTAATTTAAGCCACCATAAATTCCGCCAGCTTCCTGTTCTTACGATTGCTTTGTAAATCTGGATCCAACCCTTTGACTTTTACTTACTGGGCAAAGTTGTTACATTCCTCAATGAAGCATCTCCTCCAATGCTGCAATAAGAGTCAGAAAGAAAGAAAGAAAGAAAGAAAGAAAGAAAGAAAGAAAGAAAGAAAGAGCCTCTTAGTCAAGTTTTAGCCAGTAAGAGGAACAATGACAAACACCAAAAAGTACATTTCATGCTTTTGCAAGGGAGATAATGTGGAAAGGTGCCTGTGGGATTTTCTGCCTCGGGGGCCAAAATATCTTGACTAACCTTGGCGCTGAAGAGTTTCAAAATTCAACATTCACAAGCTAGTCTCCCTATCAGAATAATTGTGGTGTTTCCTTTTGTTTACTTCCTACCCCTTTTATTTAGGTGGGAGGCGTACTTCGGTCTTCCAAATTTCAGTGGTGCCCTGTGTGAGGCCCAGATTCGACACCCACCCCACCTCTCGCCATTCGTTCTTCTCAATTCACTACATCATAGATGTGATGCCCTGCAGTGCCCCCTAGGCTCAGTGCCCAGTGCGACGAAACCAGAAACAATGCTCTAAAACTGCCTACTGTATGTGGGAGGAAATATCCACAAATGCAAGTCAGTGGCTATTTGTGGAGCAAAATCACAAGGATAGTTACCTACCTCCAAGCCAGCCCCCAATACTGCGTATTCATATCCATCAGGTCATTTGGTTTTGCTCCAATGCCATTACCAGCCTGCCTCAGAGAGACCAAAGAGATAGATGAAGTTGGCAACTCACGTATTTTGTTTTGTTGTTGTTCATAATGAAAAGTGTACTTTTAAGGCTTCGGGCTCCTAGAACAAGGGCAGCTGACCCTTTTTGTCAGATGCTCCATGGCATTTTGAAAGCTCTAAAGCAGTTGCTATGTACACTGTGTTCCATCAACAGGATTTATGGATGCGTGAAGACTGGTTTAGAAACATTATCAGCATGACTCAAGATAACTGGACAATAAATGGGGCAATTAATCGAGAAGTGGCACCCAATCAGGCCAATGAACTTTTACAACACCCTGTCCCATATTCACTCTGTACAGGATAATACAGAGAATGTGAAATAGAGTTGGTGCATGTGCGCAAATGACTGGCTGGATTAGATGATAATTTGGCACTTTACATTATGTGGCATATGGGGGAAGAGTTTTGACTATTTTTAGGGGTTTTTTGTCCTGCCTAATGATAATCAGAATATTATAAAACACATAATAAAATACAATAAAACAGCAATGATATCAAAGAATCCCCAGAAAATATCAGGTAGGAAAAACTTCAATAAAAACACCAGCTAAAACTTATTTCGACACATTTATAACATAGGGGAATGGCCTATTTAAAGAAAACTTTATTTACCGGACGGTGAAAGGTCTTTGAAGATGGGGCCAACTGGATGCAGTCAGCCTTCATCCCCATCCTGGCTCCACTCCTCAGCTTGCACCTGATAGGGCAATTTCAAACTTTGCGATGGCAGCTGGCCAAGGAGGCATTGCAATGGCTGGTCACCATGGTGAAGTCATTTCACCTTCTGGGGTGTGAGGGGTTTCCACACTGGGCTGCAACTGCTGCCCTTGATTGGTCTGCCAGAAGGTATTTGAAGCTGGACCTCAACTGGCAAGGAGTTCTAGAGCCTTGGAACCAGGGCTGGATTTAGGTTTGATGAGGCCCTTAGCTACTGAGGGTAATGGGGCTCTTTATATGTCCAGCTGTCCTTTGCCAACAACAAATAGTCGCTGTTTTTTGTGTTGAATATATGTTATATGGTACCCTATATATAGAAATGAGCAAACCAGTGATATTTTAGGGAGCAGGCTAGTAGGTGGGGCCCACTACTTACATCAGAGGAGCCTACACAACACAAAACACTGTTGCTGTATGTAGGTTTTATTTTATTTGTTTTTTATCTTATATTTTGGAAATGTACATCCAGTTTTCTTTCCCTTTAAAAAATTTTTGGGCCCCCAAGAGAGTGGGGCCCTAAGCTATAGCTTGTTTAGCTTATATGTAAATCTGGCACTGCTTGGAACCATCACTAAGAACTCTGGCTAGCTATGTGGATGATTGGGAATAAGGAAATCTATGTGCGGAGCGGTGCATGCAGCCATCTTACATATAAATGTGGTGGCCACTATCTCCCATCCAGTGGCGTAGCGTGGGGGGTGCAGGGGGGGCCGGCCGCACCGGGCGCAACATCTGGGGGTTAGGGAAATCCACGGGTTAGGGGGCGCAAATCCATGGGTTAGGGGGCGCAAATTACTTGCCTTGCCCCGGGTGCTGATAACCCACGCTACGCCACTGCTCCCATCAGTGATGACACACACCCCGGCTGTAGCAAATGTTCCATCTGCTTGGCATGCTAAAGTATTCTGCATGCCACAAGCCAGTATGTAAGCCAAATACCCTCCTCCATCTAAGCAAGCAAACTGTGATGCAGCTCGCTTTGGGGGATGGCAAAAGGAGCAATGTTTCTTACAGTCATGGAATCCCCCAGGGCAGCAATTACTTGCACGTCAGCTGGTTTCAAGCTATGCACTATAAGGAAAAAGAAAGAAAGAAAGAAAAAGATGTAGTTAAATTTGCAACAGGAAGGAGAATTATGTTAATCATAGGATGTGAATTAGTGAATGTTTATACTCCAGTGCTGAGAAACATCAAACGTGCTCCGATTCACAAAATTTAGCAGTTTTGTATAAAATAAAACAATGGCCGTGTAGGGCAAGATAGAAACATACTGATCAATCTATCAGTGAAGAGGCTGAATGCCTAAGCTACCATTAAGGATTTTGATTATCAAAAAATCCAAAGGATAGGATCGGGCTGTTTAATTCTGTTCGACACTGAATCTTTGCACAACACAAGGAGTTGGTGTTCCATATATATCTGGCACTCCTATGCATTATTGGATACCAGCTCTATAAGTGGAACAATGTTAAAAATACTACAGCACTGGAATATAATTCTAAAATGGTTAAGGATGCACCAAAGGGTTATAATATTGATATGGGTGCTCCAAACTTTTTCAATTTGGTGGGAGGTTTAGGGGATACCCATTTTAAATAGTGCTGAGACAGAGTATTCAGCCCATATGGATTTTAATTCTTTTGTGGGTGGGGTAACCAGGGCACCAAGACTGATATCCTACCCCAGTATAGGATAGGCAACATGGTGCCCTCCAGTACAACTCCCAACAGAGCCAGCCAGCTTGGCCCATGGTCAGGGATGATGGAAGTTATCATCTTAAGGGTGCCATCATGGCTAACCCTGAACTGCACTAATTCTTAATAATGATTTAGACTGGGTATCTGAAGTGTTACCGCGCTCCGCATCCTGCTCTTATTTTATGCCCATTTAACATCTGAAGGTACACAGGTTTCAAGGAAAGGGTGAAAATGGGTTGGGTTTATTTTGCATCTGGTGGGCAAAACACAGGACTGGAAGTTTACCTTACAGGAGACCTGTATTACAACACAAAGCAAGCCAAGCTTCATGTAGGATGAAATGTCAACTATGAGTTGGAGAGGATGCATCTTCTAATAGCATTTAAGGGGGTGCCAAGCTTTGTTTACTACTAACAGCATTATAAAAGTATAGCCAAGTTCTGAAATGTATATGAGGCCTTGAAGTTGCAACGAATTATTTACAGCAAGTCAGCCTGCAAATTACCTGAAAGGATTATTCCTTCTAACTAGCTGAGCAAGCAAGCTAATGAACTAGCTGAGCAAGCGTCACATCATCATATTTCGGCAAGTTATGCAAACAAATTGCAGAAAGAGAGGAGCTGTTCTAACACACCGCAGGGTCAGGAAGACAAAGAGACCTGTGGCACCTTAAAGACTAACTCAGGGATCACCACCATAAGGCTCTTGTGGACTGTAAGTCCCATCAGCTCTAGTCAGTTTGGCCAGTGGTCAGAGATGGTAGGAATTGTAGTCCAAAACATCTGGAAGGTACAATATTGGCTACCCCTGTGCAGCAGATACCCTCATTGCAAAAAATGCTTTTGTAAATAAGAACCTACTTCAGCAGCTGTGCAAATGCATGAAGTAGGATTTTTTTAAAAAACTAATTTTATTGGTTTTTAAACCAGTACAAATACAATAACCATTAAACACTTATCCAGCAGTACAGCTAATGATGTTTGTTTTATCCGCTGTCTCTAGACATACACTTACACATTCAACGTTCAAACCTATTACCTTACATAACCCCTCCACTGAAAATATTGAGTGGTTGGTATAACCAGCTTTTGATTTGGGCCATTAACATAATTAAAAAATGGGGCCCACGTTACTTGGAAGGTGTCCCTATTCATTATGCTTTTAATTGCCCTCCTGTGTGTGGTGCATAGCTGTCAGCTTTTCCCTTTTCTTGCAAGGAATCCTATTTGGAATAAGGGAATTTCCCTTAAAAAAAGGGAAACGTTGACAACTATGGTCTGGTGAGATGCTCAGACATTGCTGTATCCCAGATACTACTTTCCCATAAGTTCAGGGGTATTTCAGTCTGGCTCTTCCATTGCTGAGATATTTGCTAATCATTTTGCTTTCAAAAGCAAATAAATTAGACTGCAATCCTATATGCACTTCTCTGGGAGCAAGTCCTATGGAACTTAGTGAAAGTTGCTTCCACATAAGCACACAAAGGATCAGGCTGCTTACTCTTAAGGCACAACTTTACCCCTATTCGCTATTTATATGAAGGGCACTCACTTGTAACTGGAGAAGCAGGGCCTGGGCTTCTAGCTCTAGCCACGACATTGCAGCTTCATCGCTATGTGTTGAGCACAGACCTGGAAAAGTAGCCACTTGAACAAGCAGCTGCTTGCCTGTAGGGCTCCATTCAAGCAAGACACCCACAAATTTGGGTGTCCTGCTTATGTGGAGCCCCTATGTGTGAGCAGCCGCCTGCACGAAGAAAGCCCTTTTCAGATCCATGTGCTCAACTCGCAAAACTTGAGTGCTGCATGGCAAGAGAAATGCAACACCGGGGACAGAGTAGAAGCACAGTCCGACTCCTGGTGTGAATGCTTAAACAGGGCTCCTTGCCTTAAAGAATGCGATCCCACTGAACTCAGTACAGTGATGGACTTCCCCTTGGCTGGCTTTGATGTCAAGCATTACCTGAAGTAGGGAAGTTGATGGATGGAGCTCTATCCTCACACAGCATCTGGCTTCCATAATCTGCAGTGGTCTCACTGGTGTAGGTATAGTTGCTGTTTCGGTATGTCATTAAGTATGGCTGGGCCTATGAAACCGGGATAACCCAAGTCAAAATAAAAACATGGCCCTAGAGTGCAGAGATAGCTATGTCTACGAAGCTGATACAGTGGAGGAGGAAGTTTTATATTGTTGTAAACTGCTGTGTATATACAGCAGCATATAAATATTTTTATAAATAAATAAACCAACGTATGTAAGAAGGCAGAAAGGTGGGGATTGGCTGAGGTTGTTGGGGCAGTGCGCCCTCAAAAATGGACCAACCTCTGCTGTTCAGGCCTGTCTGGAAAACAGCAAATGCTCTTCCTCCATCAAAATAAGAACATCCCCTTCCCAACTCCATCAGTTTGTGACAGCATCCCACTGTTTGTGTGAATTAAGCCACCGCTGCATGTGCTCCACCAGAGAACTAGCTGCCTGGTGCGCTTCCTTCCCACTTTGTGAGTTTCTGCAATTCATAGGCCCCAGAGAAGAAACAAGATGGCAGCAGTGCTAGTTTGTCTCTTCAACAGACAGAGCGAGGAAGGAAGGAAAAAGCACACCTATCAAATGATGCTGGGCATCAGCTAGTTAATAAGAGCAACACTGTTAAATATTCACTTTACCTGATCTGGACATTTGAGGGTTATCATCATTTCAAGCGCTTGCAGTTTTGACTTCTCCCCAAGGGGTTCTAGCTGTATCAAAGAAGAAGAAGAGTCAGCATGGGATGAGGAATAAAACATGCAGGGAGGGGGGAGTCAGTCACTATAAGCTGCATAACCTTTGGGGGAAGGAAGAAGCCGATGCATAATTGCAGATTCATCGTTACCTTGACTTCTGAACTAAAACACCATTTGATCCTGCTGCATCTTTCACTTTAGGATGCCAAAGATGCAAATTACAAGGGAGAGAAGAATGCAATAGACAGGACTTTGGCAAAGAGTCAACACACACACACACACACACACACACACACACACACACACAGGCCATGTCTCCTGCAGGTCAGTTTGCTCGTTCATCAAATTCATCACATTTATAGTCACAGAGCAGATTTGTTTCTAAGGCTCCACCTGCACCATATATTTGAAGCAGTATTATACAACGTTAAACCCCTGCAGCTTACTGCCCACCACAAAGAATCCTCGGAAATGTAGTTCGTTATAGGTGCTGAAAGATATGAGGAGACCCCCCTACCCTTCACAGAGTTACAATTTTCAGAGTTCCTTGCAGTTACGGTGTGTAATTTCCCCCCTCCAAGCTGTAAGCTGCCTTGAACATGGTTTTAACTATGGAGAGGCAGCATACAAATAAAATGATGAAGGAAGGAAGGAAGGAAGACTGATCGACTGTTAAACCGTCCTGAGAATTATTGCTCTGTGAGGGCAACAAGGCTCTCCTAACAACTCTTGGCAGCCTTAACAAAAAATAAAGTTCCCAGGTTTCTTTGGGGGAAGCCATGACTGTTTGGGGGAAGCCATGACTGTTTAAATGTATAGTACGGATGAGGCCTAGGTCTCTGCTTCTCTGCCAGGTGAGAATAGCACCTTTTCCCCACATGCATTTGGATTATTATGAAGTACCGTATTTTTCGCTCTGTAAGATGCACTTTTTCCCTCCTAAAAAGTAAGGGGAAATGTGTGTGCGTCTTATGGAGCGAATGCAGGATGCGCAGCTATCGCTGAAGCCAGAACAGCAAGAGGGAGAGCTGTGCAGTGCCTCTTGTGATGCCTTAGCCTTATCCTGCCTCCTCCTTCCTCTTCAACAACAGAATTTTTTTTTCTTGTATTCCTCCTCTAAAAACTAGAGCTAAAACTTTCATCTTATAGAGCGAAAAATACGGTAACTTGCTTCTCTTTGGGAATGTGTAACTGGACTACAGTTGAGAATGAGAAATAAAAACTCAAGCAAACCTGATCTTTTGTTTTAGAAATAATGGAGTGAATACAAGTGGTAGAACCAATGCCATATTTGCAAGATTTTTGCCTATAGATATTCTCAAATGGCGTGAAGTGTCACGCTGGCATGGCAGGAGAGGATGGCAAGTATGGTAAGAAGATTCCAGGACACCCAAAGAAACATTTAAACATTTCAGTGCAATGTAGAAATATTTTTTATTTTTATTTGCAGAATATGGATAAATATCCTTTCAAAATGAGAGCAAGAGCCTCAAGTGATATGGAGGACAACCCTAGTTGTGTTTTCCAATGTATTTCTTTGCAATTAAAAAAAAGTGGTGTTGCGTGATAAAAAAAAATATTCTGAAAATGTGGCTCAGAGAACAAAATTTGAGAACCACTGCTCTAGCCCCAATCCAATCAGTTTCTTTAAGCACATTTCAGGAGTTTACAGAGCTAGTTCCCATGAGTAATTTTTAAAATATGTCTGATGTAAAAACATCTACCACAGAGAACAATTCAATTAGCCCTAATCTGCCAGGAGCATCATTGAAGTTCAGCACAATATTTGACGGACAATTGTAAACAATTAACAACACTAGTAGGGTTGTTGTAAGAAAACTTGCAATGTTAAGGATTTGTACCTTTTTATATTTATTTAAAAATTTGTGATTAATGGAAGGAATGAAATGCAAATGGGAAAATGTATAAATGCTATGAATTAATAATGAATTATTGAAACCATGAGACAAATATGTAATGAATATAATAAGGATTTGTTTAAATTTGATAAAATAGAAACTTAATAAATATTTTTAAAAAATCATTGAAGTTCAGCCAAGCTGATGCAATTCTTGGAGGGTTCTTTTGGTGCAAATCACATTCACTGGAAGATTTTAGAGGTCTGATGATTGCATTGAGAGAGATTTTTCTTACCATGTTATTCCACAGAGCCCGAGCACCTTGGGAATGACCCTTCTGGCTGAAGTGGAAGCAGTCTGGGGCAAAATAGGAGGAATCGGGCAACCCTTCCTAAAGAAAGAGACAACCACTTTATGATGGGGCTTTCAAAAGGTGACAGGAAGGTGGGGAAAATTAAGAGCCTTGTAGTACCTCAAAGACTAACATTTGTGGTGGGTTAAGCTTTCAGTAATCAGAGGCCATGATGCATGAAGAAAATAAACAGTGGGACCAAATGGCAAAGATATGCAAGTGACATGGTCTGTGACATAATTCTGTGTAAAGCTTAGAGAAGCCCAGTGGCCATTCACATTATAGTTTGAATAATATCTGCATCATCTCATCCCACTGCTGTTCTCTATATACAGTGGTACCTCTGGTTACAAACTTAATTCGTTCCAGAGGTCTGTTCTTAACCTGAAACTGTTCTTAACCTGAGGTGCCACTTTAGCTAATGGGGCCTCCTGCTGTCGCCGCGCAATTTCTGTTCTCATCCTGGGACAAAGTTCTTAACCCGAGGTACTACTTCCGGGTTAGTGGAGTCTGTAACCTGAAGTGTTTGTAACCCGAGGTGTTTGTAACCCGAGGTACCACTGTACTATATCGCTTTTAATATTTGTTGAATCATTGTATTTTAATTTTCTGTTAGAAGCCGCCCAGAGTGGCTGCCAGATGGGTGGGGTATAAATAATAAATTTGTTGTTGTTGTTGTTGTTGTTGTTGTTGTGATTCCATCGCAGCATCTGAGACTGGAGACAATATGTGGGAAAAGAACAATGATTGCCCATACCCAGGAATATATTGTTACCCTCACTCCATTTTCCAGATAAGTTCTAGGGATGCAGCACTTAGCCAGGTTTGGTTTTTTTTCTTTTGGAAGAAAGCGGCTTAAACACTGCAATGGAAAGTTTCCACATCCAATGGGCAGAGAAAGGCAGCAGGTACCTGAAAATGCTATTAGCTTATGGCTCTGAATTCAGCTTTCTGTCTCTGTTTTGTCTCTGGTCCTTTCTTAGTCTTTTACTCAAATGGCAGTCCACTGTTCTTTACTCACACCTAGCTAGCTGGCTCCCTTGCTCTGACTAGAGTGGGAAATCAGAATGAATCATCTCCTCCAAAACAATTTTATTTATTGGGTCATCCAGTACTTTCATCAACAAAGGATGTGTCTCTGTCAGGAAACATTTGCAGGCATCCTGAGACTATTAACTTGGTCTTGTCCAAACCCCTCCCCATTTCACACAAGTGTGTGTGTGTGTGTGTGTGTGTGTGTGTGTGTGTGTGTAAATTCACCAAGTTAGTGTGAATACAAGCTGTTCACAGACCAATGTTATGTGGCGAAAGGGTCCTATGACACGTAGTCATGTGGAAATATGTACCCTGACAACTTATTCCTATTTAAATGAGCTATAAATGTTGGGAACATGGACAGTAAATTAACGGTTTAAAGCAAAACACATGCATACATGCAATTTTGTACTTTACCGTAGTCTCCGGCATTCTCACTTCTTCAAAAAACGGTTGCACAACCACTGTGAAATCTTCCCTCGCGTCATACCTTCCACTCTCGACTAAGCCATGAATTCCCTCCTAGCAAAGCAAAACCCACAGTCATTGCACCACAGTAGGGCTGCTAAACCAGAAATGGAAGCCAGACACCTCAATGAAGAAATATTGGGTAGAGAAAAGGTTTAGTGCACTGAGCCTCCATGTGGTGAGAAAGCCCTGGGTGGCTATAGCAGCCAACATTCTGGCAGCTGCTAAAACCACCATTGGAGAGAGCCTCCTTCTGAGCCTCTCTGAGCAGTGCTTGTGAAATATACTCGGAGTCGAGAGTTGATTTCATGCTCTTTATTCAGCTCATAGTGGTGAGGAGGAATGGAAGTTCCCTCAGAATGACTGCTTTATATACATCATTTACACAATGCGCCCCACGTGATTGGCTAATTCCGGGATTCTCCTGTCGGCCAATCAGGTTGCAGATTCACTTCCACCTGGAGCTGGATTGGGTGGCTCCTGTGGACCAATCAGACTGTTGCATTCTGAATCCTATTGATCCAGGACCAATCAGACTGCTGCATTTTGGATCCTATTCAACTCAGTACATAACAGCTTGCTTGTTTATTCTCCCTGAAGCTGTGCCTGGCTTCTTTTTAGATGCAGAGCAACAGGGAGGAACATCACAGCAGGCAGCAGAACTAGCTCCTACCATCACTCAGGGCCTTATAGAGATGTAAGCCTAATACACAGACTACTGTGTGACAAAGACACAGCTTTAAAAATGAGATATAGCCAATGCAGGGTGCAAGCACATTGTCTAGGACATGGGGATATATATACTTTGCCAGTGAACTCAGTTCTTCAGACTTAGGGAGATGTCAGTGTTTGAAGAAAGATACCTCCACCCCAAAGAAAAATCTCTAGACAGTGGTCAAGGAATGCATTCAGTGGCCAAGTAATGTTGGCTGACTGTTGCAGGATAGGGAGTGGAAAACCAGGGTGGCATTCAGCACTAGCTGTGGCTTCTGGACCATCTTCAAGGGCAATCCCAGGTACAACATATTGCAATAGTCCCCCTCCCAAGAGCAGCAGGAAGAGAGAGAGAGAGAGAGAGAGAGAGAGAGAGAGAGAGAGAGAGAGAGAAGGGATGTGGATGCTCTGGGGGGCGGGAGCCAGCCCACCCATAGGTGACTTTTAGCTAATAACCAAGGTGGAAGATCTAATTACAGATTTCCTATACAGATTTCCTCAAGCTCACAGTTCACACTCTCAGCTGCTGCACTACAGCAGCTCTCTCTTATGGTATCAGAGTTCTCCCATTGAAATCCCTGGTAAAAAAAGATTCCCTTTTCTTAATTGCAGACTGTTGAAATCCATTTTCTATTCTCCTGCAGCTCCCCTTCCTCCCTCCACACTGCCTTTGTTCACTGTCCTACTAAACCACATTTCAAAGCCCCCAAACACATGTCCTTCCTGAATCCTTTGCTTAATCTTCATTTGCCTCTAACCAGGTCACCTAATACTTATTTGAGCACACAGCAGCTCCTCTGTCTTTTCAAGTCTATTTGTCCTTTCTGCAGTATTTAGTAGAGAAGGTGACATATAATTCTTTTCAATATTATACCAGAGATTTTGTATTCTGGGCATCCTAAGCTTAAGGCTTAGGAAGACTGTGGTAAGCACCAAGACAACATGGCAAAATAGGATAATAAGATGGCGTTAGAACATGGCTTGTGACTAAATATGTTGGATTAACCTTCTAAAGTTAGTTCTGTTGTGTCGTGAAAGACCTGATAAAGAGGCAATAGACTTCCTTTCTCCAGCAGAGGTTGATTGGAAGGAACATGTGACACATCAGGGACAGATGCTCAGCAGAGACTATGGGGTCAGTAACTGAGGAAAGTGTCAACCCAGAAAAGCTTACAAACCAAAAATTGAGAAGGATCCTGCTGAAATATACCAACATGATCAATAATAGGCCTTAGTTATGATTCCACATGGTCAGTGGAAACTGACGCAAGACATTAAATGCTTGATCCTTTCTTATGTCTCGGTGCTTTTGTTTTCTGTTGTAGTCCAACTGAGAAGTCTCATTCATTGCCAAGTAATCAACTTCCCTCAGTTGCTACCACAAACCTCTGTGAATACATGCCCAGTACTGTAGTGAAACACTAAAGTGAGGGTGAGGAAAGGAAAAGTGACATTTTTAAAATATTAAAATCGGCTAGGCAAGCATGCCTCATCTAGTTTCCACTGAAAAAGAAGGGGGGGAGAGAATGTGACATAAAATTCAGGTATATATTCAGCAAATGTCACTGCATGGATAAATAATTCAGAACTCAGAAACTTCCACCTAGCAGAACTTTATGAAGGTCATTTACCTGCTGCTGCTCTTCTACCTCTCTTAGATTTTTCTATATAACCTGCTGTCAAAAGGTTATACAGAGTAGGTAAAACAACAACGATTGGAGTTTGAGTATTTGCACTACCATTGCCTATTGGGGCAGGAGCAGTTGGTGTTACCCGCCCCTGTCCTCCATACTGTGACTGATGTCGCTACCAATTGCCTGGACAGTAGCGGGGGGCAGGAAAATGCTGTGGCCATGAGGTAAGAATGAAGTACAGTGGTGCCTCGCAAGATGAAATTAATCCATTCCGTGAGGCTCTTCGTATAGCGGTTTTTTCGTCTTGCGAAGCAAGCCCATTGACGGCTTAGCGGATTAGCGCTATTAGCGGTTTAGCGGCTTTTAGAGGATCAGCTGATAAGCGGCTTATCAGCGAATCAGCTGATAAGCAGCTTTGCGGCTTAGGAAAAGGGGGGGGAAAGGGGGGAAAACCCGCAGGAACTCGCAAGACATTTCGTCTTGCAAAGCAAGCCCATAGGGAAATTCGTTTTGCGAAGCGCCTCCAAAACGGAAAACCCTTTCGTCTAGCGGGTTTTCCGTCTTGCAAGGCGTTCGTCTTACCACTGTAAGAGGTAACCTATTATGAAAGTTTCATCTATTTGATGCTTGCTTGCAACTATTACTTGAGGAGTTGGGTCTGGCAACCTGCTTCTAAATGTGATGAAAGGGAAGATTATTAAGTTTCCTTACCTGATACCTTTTGTTAAACAACTCCAGCGTCTCAATTTCAGTAGAGTTATCACTGGGGTTCAAAACACAGGTACAAAGAGATCTAGAAAGGAGGAAAATGGTACATGGCTCTTCAAACAGTAACGCATCCCCTAAATATCTTAAGGGAAGATGGAGCAAGCTTGTCTTCCCCGGCTCTGGAGGGTAGGAATCGAACCAATGACTTCAAGTTACAAAAAAGGAGATTCCGACTAAACATCAGGAAAAACCTTTTGACAGTAAGAGCATTTCAGCAGTGGAACGGTATGTCTGGGGAGGCTGTGGACTCTCCTTCCTCAGTTGTTTTTAAGCAGAGGTTGAATGACCATCTATCCTGGATGCTTTAGCTGAGATTCCTGCATTGCAGGGGGTTGGACTAGATGACCCTTGGGGTTCCTTCCAACTCCACAATTCTGTGATTCTAAGTCAGAAGGCCAGGAAAACTCGAGCAGCAGAACCTCTCATTTTAGAAAATTCATCCCTGAACTTGCTTCAGACTTGCAGATTTCCAAACAACTATAGTCCTTTCCATATGGTAAGGTCCACAAAGCCTGAACATACAGAGTGGGGACAGGATTGTGTTGCTTGTTGCTATTCCTGATCTCCATGTGTTGGCTCTGTGTACACATATGTCATGTATGTGGACACAGTGCTGATCAACACACGGAGGCTGAGAGTAGGGTTGGAGGAATGGGCAGGGAGGGGGGCAGGGAGGGGCAGCTGCTCCCCCTAAATCAATAAAAAATAAATACATAGCTAACTGAGGTTATGCCCCCCCAAAGGCCACCCCTCCCACACACAAAAATCCTGGCTACATTCATGGGAGGCAGTGAACCCACTCACTTTCCACCATTTCAGCCTACCTGGGCTTCTGATCATGTAAAAAGGAATTATAGTTTAAGTCAATCAGGGCATTTATTTGTCTCTCCACAAACACTGATCTCCCCTGTCTCTTCTTCTGCAACTTTCACACTGGAGTGCAGTCAGCATTCCCTTTTGATGAATGCAGGGCATTTCGTTGTTTCAGAAAAGCTGGATGCAATCTGTGTGTACTGCCTTTGTGTGTGTTTCCTTTACAGCTTCTCTTTAACAAATGTCATTTGCTGCAAGCACAGGCTTATCACAAGATTCTAATAACTAGACAAGGACTGGGACGAGAGCCTAAGAGATTAAAGATGAGTTCCTCTGATCCCTTAGAAAAACGATTATCTGAAGATATCTGTGACCTTTTCTATCCTTCCCGAATGCCCTGATTCATTATGTGCAGGAATGCAGGGGTTAGGAAGGCAAGAAGAGTAATCAGCCTGGCTTCAAGCCAAGCACACAGTGATTTATGCAGACTCCTTCTTGGTGGATACTAGCTTCACTGCCATTGCAATGCATTTCAATTTGCAAGGCAATAAAATTTCACATGTTTCTCAAACACTCTGAGCTGCAGAACTGTATTTGGCACTAACTACTTTCTCTGTACAGTGGTTGCTATTCATTACGAACAGTAATCTAGGATGTAAACTGATGGGCACGGTTCTTTATATCTGGAAGTCAAGATAATATTTTATATCTGCATGTGTGTGTGTGACTATATATCTATAGTAGTAATTCCATGACTGCCAGTAACTCTAGAATATAGAACACACACCTATAGATAGACAGATAGATAGATAGACAAACAGACACCACAGTTTTATGGATTTCAGTGTGGCATACATAAAAAAATTAAAATCTGGAATACAATATTAAAATAAGATAAAATATTAAGCAACAGTACATTGACAATGACCATCCAACCACACTTGAAGTAAAATAATTGAAAGTGCCTCAAGAAGTAAAATAATAGCGTTGATAGCAGGTGCACCTTCTTTTACACATGTGTAATGCAGTTCACCCACAGATGGAACATGGAAACTAGTTGCCTCAATCAGATATATTGCAGGGTTTCCTGAACTGTATGAAAATGAGAAGTCAATTCCCTACCTCATGAGGAGTCTCGGGCAGTAAACTCTCTTGTCTTGATACAATTTCCTCAGAGTTGCTATGTGAAGGATGGAGACCAGGTTCACAAATGTACGAGGAACCTGCCAAAAGGTAGGTGCAAAATGCAATAGGTCGTACCAGCTTCTTAGTACATTTGGCCTTTTGATCAATATAACATATTCATTGTCCACTGACCCAGCCTGCACAGTACACACTAAACTGAGGAAATTATTGGCTGCCACCCCCTGCCTCCAATCATTCAGGGATCCCTAATTCAGGCTGAAGCGCTCTTCCTTGATACGTTAGTTCTTAAAAGCTTAAGTGCCATTGAAGTCATAGGGAGGAAGATTGTCAAAGCTAGGTCCTTAACTGTAATGGAAGGGGCTGTACTATGCAATTCATAGACAATGGTCCTGCCGAGAGTTTCCAAGCCAAGAATGAGAAGAGTTTCATTTCAGTGGTTTGATGTTATTGTGTGTTACCAAGAATTAGATGGGTGCCTGAATGCATAAAACTGAGGTGTGATACACCACACTCTTGCAATGGAGAAACATCCTTTAAATGGTGTGTTCACAATGCACAATCACCTGTGTATCATTCAGTCTGTGGCAAAATGTCATTTAAGTAAGTTCTCTAACGATGTGTAAAAGGTAAAGGTAAAGGTACTCCTGAGCGTTAGGTCCAGTCGCGGACGACTCTGGGGTTACGGTGCTCATCTCGCTTTACTGGCCGAGGGAGCCGGTGTTTGTTCGCAGACAGCTTCCGGGTCATGTGGCCAGCATGACTAAGTCACTTCTGGCGAACCAGAGCAGTGCACAAAAACACCGTTTACCTTCCCACCGGAGCAGTACCTATTTATCTACTTGCACTTTGACGTGCTTTCAAACTGCTAGGTGGGCAGGAGCTGGGACCAAACAATGGGAGCTCACCCCGTTATGGGGATTCGAACAAGTCTGATCGGCAAGTCCTAGGCTCTGTGGTTTAGACCACAGCGCCACCTGTGTCCCTTACCTAACAATGTGTGACCCCCCCCCCAAAGCCAAATATAGCCCAATAGTCAAGTCTGGCAGCCTCCTGGGGTCTTGAGAATCCTCCAGTTTTGAATTACCATAATAAATAAATAAAATAATGTCATGTTCTAGAGTGACCTATTCAACTACTAGTAAATCAACATCTCTCTACTTCCCCCTACCAGCCCCATTGACAAAGCATTCTTTCATACCTCTTTATGGAGTATGTCCAAAGCAGCCTGTATATTGCTTACAAAATTTTCAGCGGAATAAAGTACCTATAGTATGAAAGAAAAAAAAGGGGGGGGAGGTGAGTTGTGTTCACAATGACCTGCTCATAGCCTGCTTCAGTTCTTTCCCAGTAACTTCATTATTCATTCATATTTTAAGGGAAAATTTACACGAGAGTGCACACCGATTAAAAGTGACATAATAAGTAAGAAATTTTGAGATTAGGAACTTGAGAACAAAGCATCACGTGAGAAGCAGATGTAAGATTTGCTGCACTGGTAAACTGAGCATGGAGCTGTTTGGGGCAAAACTATCAGTGCATCAGCGCAACACTTGTGTTGCATTGCAAACATTTAGGATAAGGGTTCCAGGTAGGCATTCAGAACTAAACTTCAATCCACTCAGTCATAAAGGTGGATAATGACTGGTAATGGCAAAGAGTCACGCAGAGCTCCATTTGCTAACTCTGCCACTTACATTGCATGAACAATTGTATGAACAACGGAACATGTGTATGATGGAGCTGCCCTGGCCACA
Organism: Podarcis erhardii; assembly: GCF_964252035.2. Classification (NCBI taxonomy): domain Eukaryota; kingdom Metazoa; phylum Chordata; class Lepidosauria; order Squamata; family Lacertidae; genus Podarcis; species Podarcis erhardii. The sequence continues at coordinate 89,889,932 of NC_138507.1, read as the reverse complement.
GAAGTGAATGAGGAAGTCAATGCTGCACATGAAGAGACTGGGAGCCCTAAGTCCACATAGAGCCAGTGTGGTGTAGTGGTTAAGAGCGATACACTCGTAATCTGGTGAACCGGGTTCGCGTCTCTACTCCTCCACATGCAGCTGCTGGGTGACCTTGGGCTAGTCACACTTCTCTGAAGTCTCTCAGCCCCACTCACCTCACAGAGTGTTTGTTGTGGGGGAGGAAGGGAAAGGAGAATGTTAGCCACTTTGAGACTCCTTCGGGTAGTGATAAAGCGGGATATCAAATCCAAACTCTTCTTCTTCTTCTAGAAGCTCTTTCACGTGTAAATAGCCTGCTAATGTTGCAAATAACCTGCTTGCAAGTAACCTGCAAATAACCTGATTATTCTTAAGGTGCCATCCACAGTTGCAGTCCAAGCCGCCTTGAATATTTTGACAATATTTCTAAAGGTTGTGGTGCCCATAAAAGGGAAGAGACTTTCACAGCTGTGGAACAGCCACCCTCTTTCTCCCTATGCTAATCTGGCATGCTAAACTGCCACTCCTGGTTGATCTGAAAGATTGCAGCAGGGCTTAGAGGAAGTGGCAGATTTTCAGATTTGCTGGATCCATGGCATGATAAGTGTTCTATTATTAAATTATCTATATATCCGTTATCTAAACTTTTGACTTTATCAAGAGAAAGTTATCTTTAAGATGAAGTCACAACAATAAAGTTCTCAAAGATACGCTTTTGTGTGATATCATCTTCAGGTTGAATGACCTCTAGGTCCCACCACAGAGAAGGTGACATGACTAGATGCTTAAACCCATCTGACATTAACTCCACTATCACATGATGATAAGCCAAGCCAGCTCACAGTGTACAATTGCTCTTCTTCAGTTAGCCATGAAGCTTTGGTTTGTCATGGTGTCCAAACCTTGATTGTGTCTTGTTCTCCCTAACAAATTGTGATCAGCAAGTCAACAACAAAATATGATTTCACATTGGCTCATGGTTGTGATTTGTTCGGGAGAAGCAATCCCAGTTCAGATGGCTTGTTGCTTTCACCTGCCCCATGGAGAAAGCAAACAAGGAATGTTTGGGCAGAAGCTGAATAGACTAGCAAGTGGCAATCTTATTTCATTACTAGTAACTGAACAGAGTCTGCTACCAAACCTGACACAGTAGGCTCTTAGAGGTGCAATACAAGCCATGTGGCATAACACAGCTCTGTACTCCAATAGGAAGAAAGGCCCAGGGAGCTCAGAAGGAGCAGCCAGAGGAGCTGCCACCACTTGCTCCTCAACATCTGCCACCTGAGGTGATAGCCTCACTCTGCCTAATGGTAGGATCAGATCTAAACCCGAACATTACTCAGCGGGACAGAGATAACATGGAGTCATTCCAATATTATATTAAACAATGTGAAGGACAGATCCTGTGTAAATGTATCCCCAGGGCAATCTGCACCATTACCACTTAGGAATATTTATGGATGAGCACTCAGATAAACAAGTAAGATTTTCTTGCTGGGTGTTGTATGGGATGAACAGAGAAAAACACTTTTAAAACAATGTCTTGGAAACTTACAGGATCTTTGCAATGGTCACACAAGTCATTTCCTCCTATGAAAAGTGTTACAAGTTTCCAGTCTTCTTGGAAATTTATTTTCTACATTAAAGACAAAGAAGATGAAACATAATGAAAAGCAAGAAGGAAAAATACTTGCGTCGACAGCCTAGAAATTGCTCTTTTAGGGGCACAGTCAGCTTATTCCTTTGGACTTTTACAGAACCTAGGAAACCAGGGCAGCAATCTTAAATTAGGTCTTTATGTGCCACATGGTTATATAAAACAAAACAAAAAATTACAGGTTCACTTTGCAGTGGCCTATTTCAAATCACTAATGATACTATAGTGTCACCTACATGCCTAGTTGTATACTGTCACATTTGGAACTGGGCTCTAGATCTCCATTTTTAAGAAGCACAATTGATCTTAGGGAAGAAGCATGCTAGGCACACCACTGCCAAAGAGCTGCAGCTCAGTAACAAGGGATATTGCCTGCATGTATAAAGTTTTAGGATCAATCTCCAGGGCTGCCAGCTAAAGGATCACAGGTTGCAAGGTCTTTAGAGAGCTACTAGTCGCCAGGCTGACCTCCTGGGGCAACAGCATCATTGGTTACGCTTCAGCACCTTGTACTGTAGAAACAGAACATTGGAATGAAAACAGAAATCTGTCAGCCCAATTTCTCTGCAGTGATTTAATGCAACCTCAGAAGGTTCAGGGGAGTTTGATGGGTCGCTTTTAACTTTTCTCATGCATCTTATTAAATGCACAAATGATTTGCAGGCACACACCTGGAAGCTGCAACGCTGGACCACAGTGATGCTTGGTCCTTTTTGAGTGGCCCAAACTGGCAACTATATGAGTTACTTAACAGATATAGTGAAATGAGCACCGCACCCCGTAGTCGCCTTTGACTGGACTTAACCATCCAGGGATCGTATATAGTACATATTTACATAATTGGTTTAGCAGCACTCCCCTTTTCCCAGGAGATGTATGAATTCTAAGCTTCAGAACAAAACCTAAAATTCCCAGGGTTCTTTGCAGGATACTAGAATGATTAAACTGGTATATAACTAATCTAAGTTTATATGTCTTGTTAAATAGTTACATGTTGAAGCATCTGGCATCCCATCTGTTTTTATAGTTGGTTTACTGTTTTTCCTGATGTGTACTGCTGAGCCACTAGGGACTCCACCAGACATCCTGTTTATCGAGCATTTATCTTGATTTGCATACACAACACTTAGGTGGTGGTTAGATTATGTCCTGTCTTCTTTTTATTTAGCAATCATTCTGATTTCTTTGTGGGGCAGTTATACAACAATGAGCATTCAGCCTGAACTGCTTGCAGGGTGTTTACATGTCTTTCTGTTAATCATTTGCTCATCCCACATGCTTCAGGGCATTTCCCTGTCACTTTCCTAACTGCAAAAAGTCCTTTGTTTTTTGTTTTCTGTTGTGTGTTTTTTTTAAAAAAAAAAATTGTCATGCTCAGGCAACAGAGTGCTTTATTCACTGCAATAAACTATAGTTCTGGTATGCTCCTGAATTTCTCCTGCAAAGTAGTGACATTCTGGGCACCCTCTTGAAGCAGTACCGTAGCAGCCCAAAGCATGCTAATTCAGATATGTAAATCCTAAGATCCATATTCAAAAACGGTTCAGAAATCTGACCACCACCACTCCTATCAATCGTACCCGTCAGAGCTCTTCTCTCACTCCTGCGTGCTGGCCCAGACCTTTGCCACTGCAGCTTCTGGCAGTATTAATGACCTGCATCAGCATCTGCATCTTTTTTTTAAAAAAAAAAGTCTACCCTGTTTGGAAGATGTTGTGTTGCTGCAGCAATGCATGGTAGGCAGGCTCAAGAAATAGCAAACCCTTCCCGGATTATATCTTCATACATCATATCTTCATGACTAAAATTTTATGGAAAAATTAAAGACAATAATTTTAAAGGGGTGGGGAAGCATATTTTCTATGTTTTTAAATCAGGGAAAGAGATTCTGTGGCCCTCCGGAATTCCCATCATTCTTGACCATCAGCCATGCTGAACAGAGATGATGGGAGTTTGAGTTCAATCATGTCTGGAAGACCGTAGGTTTGCCATCCCAGTTTTAGATGGTGGCTGCATATATCACAACAGGCACCATAGGTTTTTAAAAAACTAAAAATAAAAAAGCATTCCCTCTTGCGTGAGAGTAGGAGGGGGTGCCTCTTCTATGAATATGGCTTTTATCTGTAGTTTTTCCTGGGTATTTATATTCAAATCAACTTTTTTTAAAGAAAAAAGAAAAAAATAGTACTACACAATTAGTCAAGGATCCCTTGTGAGCCATTTCTATGTGTTTTTCATTTCTATTTGATTAAAAAGTGAACCCTTCATTCCATCCTTAAGACCTTAACCTCCCCTTCCCATCCCTTGCGAAATCGCGTAAGATAATGCAACCCATTAAGAAAAGAAAAGAAAGGCTCGCATTAACAGAAACTCACAGAATCAGTCTTCATCAACTCTATTAGCTTTCTAGCTTGAGATAGGAGGCCTCTAAATATATAAAAAAAAGGCAAGTGATTAGAATTTTGTGATCAGTACAGCCATTGGGAGTGTCGTTCCAAGGAATATGGTAACAGGAAAACTAATTCAAATGGTACTGGCCTGTGTCCATAAATTCCACCCCCCAAAGCCACTTCATTCAACAGACAGTGTACAAAGAACTTTGAAAACATCTTTAAACTTGCTTTAATGTTCAAATAGCCAGTCTCAGAGGGCAGACAGGTCATGACTACTGTGCCTGTTTCTGCATATGGGACACCTTGCACAGGCAGGATCGCATCAACAGCTCTGGCCTGCCAATTTGTGCAATGCTAATCTTTCTGAGAATGATCCCACATGTGTTGGCACACAAGGAATGCCGAGCCGTGGAACTGCTATGCTTTTCTGTGTGCAGTAGGATTCCCACAAATGGGATGTGCCCATGGAACAGCAGCTCTACCGTGCATGCAATTCCCTGCCATATGCAAAAGTGGATCGCTGGCCTGGGGCCAGGAACAGAAAACAGACATCTCTCACCCAAGCATCAGCTTTTATCGGGATAAATTCAGGGTTGAATGATATCAGCTGTAGGCATAAAATATTATCCCCAGCTATTGTCATCTAACTGAGCTGGGAGAGATGATAACAGTAATCTAACGGCACAATTAAATCCAGTGGCTTGCATGCAACACTTCTGTTCGTGCTATCAAAAATGGCCTTTGCCTCACTTACAGCAGTGCTGCACTGATGACTCAGAGTTGATTTTTGCAGCCACCACTGGCATGAGCCACACCTGTGACTGACCTCCAGCTAAAATAGCCATTGCTATGTGCAGAGGCAGTCCTGGTGGGCTGACACAACCCACAGAGCTTGCATGCCTTTTTGCATATCACTCCACGTCAAGCTTTTCTGAGCATGCAAAAAGTAAATGTGACCCTATGCATTGTGTTACTGGCTCAGATGTGGGAATCTGCCCTCGTGATTCAGCATAGCCTCACAATGCTTCTCGGCAGCATTATAGGCTAACCCAGGGGTAGCTAACCTTTGACCTTCCTGTTGTTGGGCTACAGTTCCCATCATCCTCACCACTGGCTATGCTGGCTGAGGCTGATGGGAGCTGGAGATCAACAATACCTAGAGGACATCATGTTTAATGATCCCTGTCCTAGCCATTCCACTTTGACCAGGCCCATTTTAAATTCATGCATTTGGTTATTTCCCCCTAATTTGTAATACATCACACTTTTAGAAAAAGAAACAGGTTAAATCTTATGTATAATTTTGCAAACAACCAGTGCTCCAATTTATCAAGGACATTTTGAATTTCCATCCCGTCCCCTGTGGTATTTGGAGTCCTAGTTTTCTGTAATGTGCAAATCTAATGACTTGCACCAACTCCTTCCTCCAGGTTGTTAGAGGGAGCAGCAGCTAAGCTAAGCTTGTAGCATCCTGAGATGCTATGCCTCTTTTAATAACAGTTCTGTGGTAGAAGCAGCACACAGGGAATGCTTCTTCTGGCTGCGATTCAAGAAGGCATGCAGGTCACTAACTCTGTGGTACAAGTCAGTTTTGCCTGGTTCTCAAATTAGCACCCTGTTTTGAACATGTGGCATACTCAGCATGTTGTGGGGGTTAAACATTTTTGTTTAGACAAGTCCACCCAGATATGCAGAATGATGGTGTGTGCTTTAATCTGCTTTTAGTTTATCACTGATTTGATTTTATTTTTGAATGTTTCAAATGACTTTTAACTGTTTTCACCAATAATTCTATGGTTTAATTCTTTTGGTAAACCGCTTTGATGTATGTTTTATTATTATTTTTTAAAAAGCAATCGAGTGGTGCCTAAATTTTATGAAATAAATGAAGAATTTTGTCCCAGGGTCATGACCTCAGCCTGGCATGAAGCCAGCCAAGACGGCCCTGGGCCTGTTTGGACTGTTGCCTCTTCTCCAGGATCACTATGCATCAGGACAGCTGAAAGGAGCCACTGCAGACCTGCTGCTGCTAGGGAGGAAAAGTGGCAGCCCCGGGGCATCAAGCTTAACCACTCACAGGAGGATTGGGTCCTTTCTGCAGCACTGGGCTACTTGCAGCAGTATCTGTTTGTGGGTTTCTTTGGGCACCATTTTACCAAGGGCTCTCCCCCAAACCTGGAGCTGGCCCTTGTAATGGATAACCCAGCAGTGAGTTATCCGTTTTTGCTATGTTTGCCACAGTGCAAAGTTGCACTGGATGCTTTAGTTGAGATTCCTGCATTGCAGGTGGTTGGATTAGATGTCCCTTCTGACTCTACGATTCTATCCTGAAGGGTTGCAATGAAGCAGGTCAAGGGAAAGGAGTGTGCAGCCTGTTCAGGATGGACAGCTTTGTTACTTAATAATCTCCCTTCACAGGGATGGAGGGAGGGAGCTAAACCCTTGATGTGTGAATGATATTGTGTGCCAGTGGAACAGATAACTGCAAGGATTCTGCTGGCAGAGATAATGACTTTCAAAAAGCAACGGTGGTGGTGATAACTGCTGGAGTGATCAGCTCAGCGCTCTGTTATTGTGTGCTATCACCTCGGTGAAATTACTGTTATTATGTGGCATCAATGCGTATGGTACAAACTGTGACTGACATACAAGGATTCCCTGTTTTTCCAAGGTGAGAGGGGGCTCTTATTTTCTGTGGGTGGAAGCACTGGAGAAGAGCCAAGCACCTTGTCAGAAAGAAACCAAACTGCATGACTACATACATTTAGAAACACTCGAGACAAATCAACCTAGGGTGAGTTCAAATGTTGTCACCCCTAGATAATATTTAACTGTGCAGAAAAAAGCATCTCTGTGCAGAAGGTTCAAGTGGCTACGGAGGGGGGGGGATTATCAGAAGTGGGGAGGTCCACTTCTGACATGAAGGGCCACATTCACACAGGGCTAAGATATGGGGATGAGTCAGAGCTGCCGCTGCACCAGAAATCACATACTTCCAATGATTTTTAACCCATTTATATTGATCTATTAAATCTGCAAATGAGGAAAACATCATTGTTCGAAAGTGGGGAAAGCATGCATCCCTTGTTTTTTGATGATGTGCACGTGTGTTACTGCAGTTGTCCTGCAGGAGGAAATAAGTGGTATCCCGCAAAGTAGATGCACTATTTGCACAACAGAACTTCCCCTTCCTCTCCTTTCCCCCCATGCCCCTCCCCAAATCAACTCGGAAGGGTTAGGGGGAAACCCACAACAGATTTAGGAAGGCCTGAGGGCAGATTCACTCCATTGGGTACCACCAAAATGCTTGCCGTTGCTGTTTTTTAAAGCACTTGAGTTGAATGTAAGATTTGATTTACAATCTGCTGTCTGGTTAAATCCGGGCAACTTTTTTGGGGGGTGGGAGGATTAAAAAATGTTTTCATCAGTTGCTCTCACCAATTAATCAGCTAAGCATTGCAGCTCTAAGAGAAACACCTCACATTTTCATTTCCAGTTGGATATCTACTCAACAAACATTGTTGAAGATGCAACTTTCAGTGAGAAAGCAGAAACAGAAAACTCAGCCAGAGTTTTTCAGCTGCTCATTCCCATTTGCTAGTGTCTCATGCACAGCTGAGGTCCTGAAGGGGGGAACTCTCTGATGGAGGTCCTGTTTCTGTTCACACTGGAGTTGGGATGTGGTCAAAGAGCCTTTGCCAGCATCTTGGAGAAAGTGCCTAAATGATGTGTGATTATTTGCTCCATTTACTCCAGTCACCCAATAACCAAGGAGGACAGCCTTGCTGAAACCTTTTCCTTTTTTTGACAGGAGTAGGAACGAGATAAATAATCAGAGACTCGAGTCAACTTGTGGAGAAGTGAGGGTTCACCCACACTGCCATTTTGTTTTCTTTATTTCTTTGATGTATTTATATCCCACCTTTCTCCCAAGTTGGGATTCAAGGCAGTTTAATGTGGATAGTAAGCTTCTTGTGCCGCTTCCCATTTCTCTGTTGTCCATATGACATTCTCCAAATCACTGCCTTCCCATACTTTGCCCTCCCTCAATGTGGATTTCCTCATACCCTCTCCCTGGTGTCTGAAAACCTGGACTGAAGGAGGGAAACACGTGAGAAAGGAGCAATTTGTAGGAGAATACCATATGGACAATGGAGAATCAGTGGAGGTATAGGAAGCTGTACCACATTAAATGACAGGATGGATGAGGCCTCAGAATGTGGAGACAATGCTCTTTCAGTCACTGATCAACTTCTCTCAAAATAGGATTTAGCATCTCAGGATAAAAGGATAGTGCATTTTCTTTTTTTCTTCCCAATTATGATTCTGCAACAGTACCATTACAGATAAATGCTAAAAAGGCTTAACACATCTGCAACAGACAGGTCTGCACAGACAAACAAACATGCCCAACATCTCGTCTTACTCTGCACGGGCTCCTGCTACAGCCTGGTTCAGGTAGGCATTAGGTGTGCTCTGACTTCCTTTGCCACTGGAATAGCCTAACAGAGAAGGGTTGAACTCACGAAGAATATCTGAAAAAGAAAGGTGGGATATCATAGAGGCGTACCAAACGATGAATGAATAGCATAGATATTTCTGTTTTCTAATAATGGTCAGCCACTGGTTCAAGACAAACAAAAGGCAACACCTTTTCACCTGACAGCATTAATTTAGGGTGGCCTTAAAGGTAAAGCTACCCCTGCCTGTACGGGCCAGTCTTGACAGACTCTAGGGTTGTGCGCTCATCTCACTCTAGAGGCCAGGAGCCAGCGCTGTCCGCAGACACTTCCGGGTCACGTGGCCAGCATGACGAAGCTACTCTGGCGAGCCAGAGCCGCACACGGAAACGCCGTTTACCTTCCCGCCAGTAAGCGGTCCCTATTTATCTACTTGCACTCGGGGGTGCTTTTGAACTGCTAGGTTGGCAGGCGCTGGGACCGAGCAATGGGAGCACACCCCGCCGCGGGGATTCAAACCACCGACCATGCGATCGGCAAGTCCTAGGCGCTGAGGTTTACCCACAGCGCCACCCACGTCCCTACAGGGTCCCTAAGGGTGGCCTTAGATGGTCATAAAAGGCATGAGACAAATATGTAGCATAGCCATTAGTCACGACAGCAAAATGGAACACCTGTGGCTCTGTGGATGAATTTAGACATCCAAGCAACGTGTTGGGAAGGGAACATGTTGGAGGAGTGATGTTTCATGGATGGATGGATGGATGGATGTAATAACAACAACTACAAACTTCACCCTCAATGTCTCTTTTGCACTGCCCTGAACTTTTCTTCTAAGCATGTTTGGACAAACACTGTTGTAAGTCTCTACACCATCCAAAACTTTAATACCCAATCAGATGGGAAGGGGTATTAATAAATGATAGTAGTAGTAGTGATGATAGTTTATGCAGGACTATTGATCTTGTGGAGGCTTCTAACTACATTCATCTGAACATGGTTTGAAGCCCCATTGCAGGCTTCCCAGAGGAACCTAGTGTGAGAACAGGATCCTGTTCTTGTTAATGTTCTTTTATGTTTTATGTCTCCTCTTATGCTCTTAACATAAAAAACATATGCTTAAAAGCAATATGAATGTCAGGTGTTGGGGTAAACAATGGGAGATGGCTGTCATCATAGCACCCTGTTTTAGCTTCCAGAGGCATCTGGATCTCCACTATCAAAAGCATCAATGAGATTCGGCAAAAGGCCACTGTGGAGGGAGGGGGAGGAGGGCTGCCCCTGCCTTTCACTCTGTTCTGTAAGTGCTCCCCCCCCCCAACTAAAGTAACTGCTTGGTTCCATGAGCTGCCTGTGGTTTGGTGTCCGTTGGTTGCCTGTAAAAGAGTTCCAAGACACCTTTCTTTTCCCCATAAAAACTTGCACAAGGAGCCTTGCTTATTTGCTTAATGCATTCCAAGATCGTACGGAGCTGAATAATAATTATGCTACACACACACACATATATATATAAAGTCACAGAGAATTTCGAAGCAACTAAGACCCGGGGAAATTATAAAACACACACTGTTAAGTCATGCACAGCAAATTACAGTGTTGGCTGTGAGAAGGCTTTCCCCGCCCCTCCTCCACCCCCATCAGTCTGGGATGCTGAATACAAAGAGGTTTAAGTCTGTCAAGCCTGCTGAACATTTCCTCAAGTTTGCTCCATAAATTATGAAAGAGCTTCACAAATGCACTAACCTTAGGGAAATGGGCACTTACTTGCTAATGTTGTGACTGTGCTTATGTTTTCATTTCCACCAACACTGCAGAATTGGGGGGGGGGGGGTGTGCAGGGAGGGGAGGGAGGAGAAAGCAAACAAAGTTAGAGAAGATTTGCTTGGAACAAGTCACAGAGTGCCCCCTGGTGATGTTTCCGATCATCAGCTATCGCTTGCTTGAACTGCTGGTTTGAATGCTTGTTTTATTTATTTTACTTGTATCATGCATTGAAATGGGGCTCCCAATGGTATTCTATAAGGCAATCTATCAATCTATCTGTCTATCTATCTATCTATCTATCTATCTATCTATCTATCTATCTATGGCAGTAATCACCAGCTGCCTACCTCCTAAGTCTTTGTCATGCTTCCAGTCCATTCACAGGATCCTTCTCAAGACTATGGTTAATAACTCAGGTTGCAGAGCCTATGATATGGCAGAGGCTTTATTGCTAATGATATGCCCACACACTGCACTGTTGTCTTTGTTCATAGGTATTGTGGGGTTTTATAACAGCTCCACATGCCTGTGAAACTTGTGTTAACTATATAATGAGCAGAGTCCCTATGATAGTAAATGTCCTGGTTTTGCGGCCAGCCCAGAACAGCAAAATGCCAACAGGGGTATCAAGCAGCTAAAAAACAACAATGCATGGTTGATGTGCTGTGTTTTGATTTCTGTTATAGACTTGCAGTTTAATAAATGGGGAGGGGGTAGTTATAATTTGGCCTAAGAATATTCCTCTTGAAGACTCTATGCATTAGTTTCATTTATGTACATGCACCAGTAAGCAATCATCAAATATATCCATATATGCCGAGTCTGAATGCAATTGAAGTCAGAAGCTTTCACTGTAATAGTGACAAATGAGCAGGACTGTCCTTAGTCTGTCATTTCTGATTTTTGACTGTGTGACATATATTAGTATAGGGTTGCCATATTTCAAAAAGTAAAAACCAGGACACCCCGAAAGATCCAAGACAAAGCGCTGCCTTTCAGAAATCGCCCCCCCCCCTTGGAGGTCAATTCCGCCTTTGAAATCCCAATAATGTCCGGGAAAATCCAGACATATAGCAAACCTATATTAGTATCTGTTACAACTGTTGGTGCCTACTGATTTAGCAGCAGTTAAAAGCAACACTAGGAGACTAAAATTATATATGCAGCAAAAATAGCAAAGTAAAACACCGGCAAAAGAGAAAAATAATAACTCTTTACTACTCTTTTAAAAGTCATCAGTAGAAGAACCTTATGCAATGATCTAGGGAAAGAGTTCATAGGCATGGGGCAACCACTGAAAAGGCCCTGTTTCTTGCGCTTGCCAGTCAAATATTCCTTGGTAGTAGGCAATGTATGCTACAGGCAAATTGAGCTAGCATGTTTAATAGAACCAGTAAATGGACTGTTACTTTCACCATTCACCCCAGTTTTGTACAGGGAAGAAAGGAACTGCTATCTGCTTGTGACTAATATTGTGTAAGAAGATAGAAAATAAATTATCTAGAGACACAAGGTTTCTCACGCGTATATCCTATTTCTAGTCGCCTCACCGCACTCCATTTGAATGCTGCTTTCAAGTACTTGTCCTCATTGTAGCGAAAAATGAATGAGATGGAAATATGAAAAGTCAGAACATTTGTAGAAAAAGGTACTTTCGTTAATTTGAAGAAATAGATAAGTCAATCCACAGGAACTTGAAAAAAGACAAAGCCATGCATAAACAAGAGGAAGACTCCTATATCATCGGAGAAGCCTGAGGCCACATCTGCCAGAGCCATGACTCTAGTTACAGCTTGTGCAAGTTTTAAGAGTGCCAACCTCAAGATGGCTCTGAAGTAGCAATTGAGGTCAGCAAGGAGGAGACTGGAATTGGTTTCGAAAGCCAGCAAGAAGAAAAGAATAAGAACAGACTGCAGAATATCTAAAGATTTTGATTTGTGGCACTCACCTCCATGAAAGGCCTCGATACTGTGTCAGAACATCTAGGACATTGTTTGGTGAAGAACCCGCTCCATTTCCTGCCTGATATCAAAGAGGACAAAGGGGTTTGGGAAAGTCCTATTAGAATAAGTTGCTCGCTGATTTGGAATGGGATGGTTGGAAAGAAGCCACTTTAGATGACTCCCCCTGGAAATATCCCCCACTCTCACTCTGAGGAACCTTGACAGTATTTTAGTTCTGCCTAAAAATAGCATTGGCGTCCTGTCTACCTTATCATGGGGATAAGCAAGCAGTGGAGGACTGTCATTGGCCAGGGCTAAATTTACAAACCTACTTAGAATAAAATCCATAAACTGATGGTTGCTGATCAAAGAATAATAAACCAATAATTGCCCTTCCATTAATACTTGTTTCAAGAATACTGAAGGGTACAGAAGCAATAAATAACATAGCATATTGCAACAAAGCAACATAGGGTTATGAAGGGGGGGATAGAAATAACATTAATTTGTTATTGCTGTTGACTGAGTTATACCGTATTTTTCGCCCCATAGGACGCACTGTCCTATAGGACGCACCTACTTTTTTGGGGGGAGGAATAAACAAAAAAAAATTATTTCCCCCCCAGGCACGGAGCTGGCGCGGGGGAAGCCCGAGCTTCCCCCGACCCCAGCCCCCAGAACAGCCTGCTATCCACAAGCCTAGGGAGCCGCGCCGGTCTCCCCAGGCTTGCGGAGAGCTGCGCGAAGCCCGGGCGCACTCTTCAGTGTGCCCCAGGCTTCGGAATGCAGGCAGCTCTGTGCAACCTTTGGGAGCCCAGCGCGGCTTGGCGCCGGGCTCCCGAGGGTTGCGCAGAGCTTCCTGAAGCCTGGAGAGCGAGAGGGGCCACCGACCCCTCTCGCTCTCCAGGCTTCGGCGAAAGCCTGTATTCGCCCCATGGGACGCACACACATTTCCCCTTCATTTTTGGAGGGGGAAAAAGTATGTCCTATAGGGCAAAAAATACGGTACATTGCTAGCACGTAGGCACTGCATATGTGTTAAGACCCCCCCCCCCAAATTATAGCACCTTCATGGAGCTTCCACAAGTAAGGGATTTTCAGGTTAGAAGTCACATGTTTAAAATGGCCTTTAGTCAAGTTCTCCTCTGCAAAGAAATGTCGACATGTGGTAGGAAAATGTTTGAAATACACATTTGAAAACACATTTGTATCGATTAGCATTTGCAAATGCGCAATGGCCCAAGGAGGTGGCAATCCCAGATTAAGACTGCAGCATAATGGGAACAAAGCAGAAGAAAGAATGGGAAATTCAGTTCACCATGAAGATCCCTCCTTTTTCAGATCAGAATTCAGAAACAGCTTTGACACCACTCATTTTAATAGAGCACATTTTGGTGATCTGCACTTACAGTTATTGAGTCCCCAAGGGCGCCTATAACTTTAATGTCTGCTGGCCTCAAGTTATGAACTATAAAAAAGAAAAAGAGAGAGAGAGAGAGTGATGGGACTCTTAAGAAGATCTTTGACATTCGGAACATATTTCTTCAGAAGAAGTTGAAAGAACTTGAGATCTTATTTAAAACTCATATTCTGCCAAATTGCCGTAACTCTTGTTAGTCCCCGGAGGCAAATATGTGATACTTACCAGAATACCTAATTCTCCTGCAACTATTCTTCCCTAGAAGCTAGGATTTTTCTCCCACAAAATTATTATGCTGAAATAAAATCCAAGGAACTGGTATCTGACAATCTTCAGTCGGCAGTGGGGAATAATTTTCACCCAGAGAGGGCCACATTTCTTTCTGGGCAAGTTTCTGAGGGCCACACGTCGGTGGTAGGTGGAGCGAGAGGCAACAGCATTAATGTGGTTTCTTTTCCCCTTTGTACACTGTGCTGTTTCCATTCACACTCACACAGCCCTCTCTGTTCTCCAGCCAGACAAGCTTTAGAAGAATTCAAGGCCACATTTCAGCCAGGCAAAAATGTTTGGGGTGCAATGCAGGGCCAGTAAGCAGCCTGGCCTGAAGAGAATTTCAAAGGCCAGATAGAGAAGTCCAGAGGCCCACATTTGACCCACAGGCCTGAGGGTTCCCAGCAGTGGTCTAATGAGTCTCAAGTGTTGTAGGGTCATTTTAGATGAAGGCCAGGATGCCCCTCAAAGACTGGCATTGCCATACTCTGTTACAGCTCAAATGTCCCTTAAACCAAACTATTGGGACGATAGCCACAATACTTATTTCAGGCCTTATATGCTGCTCTGTAACCAAGTTTCCACAACATTGTTTGCAGAATGCCTTGAGCACCTGCATTCCTATGTGCTCATAATCCTTTCTTTGGTTAGCAATACTTTTCTGAAGCATTGCCAAAGAACTTGGGTTTTTTTTTAAGTCAGCTATGCTAGTGCTTTGATGTTATAAGAAGGAAACTTTTATTCCCCCAAAGATGCACACTTCGTAGTTTTGAAAAAACTGGGCTTTAGGAAAATTGGGTTTGCATGTGAGCAAGGAGAAAACTCTTTAATACCAAGCCAATAATTCACACTATGAAAAGCACATAAGTCAACTGGAGAATGAATGGAGGACCACATTCCAGTGACCCTGGAATCACCATTGTACCGCTTTTAGACTATTCAGAAAATAGATTGCAGATTCTATACTGGCTGTGGATTATCCCCAAACAGGACTGTAACCAAGGTTCTTTGAGGAAGGGCTATAGTTCAGTGGTTGCACACAGAAGGTTTCTGGTTTGATTTCCAGCATCTACAGGTAAGGTTGGGAAAGGCACCTGCTTGAAATCCCAGAGAGCCACAGCCAAGCAGTTTAGATAACACTGAACTACAGTACCACAGCTTCCTAAATTCCATGCCCACGTGTTCCCAGTCCCTAGCCATGATGGAAGAGCCATTATTCAGTGACAGACCACCAGGTTTTCATGTAGAAGGTCCAGTGGGTTCAATCCCTGATATCTAAGGTAGCTTCTGCCTGGAATCTTGCAGAGTATACCTCCCAAGGCTTACTATGCCATCATTTTCTCCCACTCATCCCAGAGATGTTCCCACTTGTAAATGAAATTAACAACCTTGACCAATTAAAAAAAATCACAGTCATCTTCCACTTTCCCCAATGAGTGTAAGGCAGGCATTGGAGGGGTGTTATCATATTATCTCCTTGCAATAGTCCTCTGAAGTAGCTAGGAGGGCCCAATATATTTTGCTGCCTGAGGCAAAAGACAAGACAGCAGAATCGAACCAAACTACTAGCTGAATCTTATTTCAACATTGGCAATTAACCAGCTATTAGCTACATAAGACACATAGCTGTCAACTTTTCCCTTGTTTGTGAGGAATCCTATTCGGATTAAGGGAATTTCCCTTAAAAAACGGGAAACGTTGACAGCTATGGTAAGACAGGACCTATGATGATTGAGCAAATTCAGAGATAAAAATCTGTACCTGAGGCAGGAATTGTGTCTGAGGGGTTGCGGTCAGTACATGGAATGTCCGTCCCAAAGCTCCTTTGCTGACAAAGGACAGAGAACAATACGTTACAAATGGCCTTTAGCAGTTCCAGTAGAAAGAAATGCATACTTCTTCAACAGACTAGAGAAAGAGCATCACCCCCTAGAAAATAACTGCAAGGGATAGACAATGTTCTTATGCCAAATGCCCAGTCTTCTCCACCCAAAGGCAAGCAATAATAAAATATTATGCAGTTGGAGCTTTCCCTACTTGAGATATTGTTTTGGTTCGTGGCTCCACAGGGAAAGATGAGTAGTTGCTATTCTTGAATGTGAAGAAGTATGGGTTCTCCTGCAGAGACAAGGTGATGAAAACAATTAGGGCGGGGAGGGGAATCATCATTTCGCACCATGGTTGAAGTCAGAAGGGCAGATTCAGCAACCAGAATTAATCATTTCAAATTCTGGATTTAAAGGGACCATTCTAATCTCCAGAGGCCATGGCCTGCTTATGGACTGCCAGACTCTAAGACAGGTAGGGTGAACCTTTGGCCCTCCAGTTGTTGCTGAACCTCAACTCCCATGATTCCTTGCCATTGGGACTGATGTAGTTCAGCAACATCTAGAGAACTAAAGATTCCCCACACCTGCTCTATGAAGAAGGGCACATGTGCTTTAGCATGGCCAAGACAGAGAGAAACATTCACCAACCTGGTGCCTTCCAGATGTTTTGGACTACAGCTGGCTGGGACTGATAGTTGCTGTACAAAACATCGGGAGAGCACCTGGTTGGTGAAGGCTTTGTTTGTTTGTTTAAATACTGACCTTCACCTGAAGATCTCAGGGCAATTCACAAGATAAAAATACAAGATAGAATCACATTAATTAGCCACCCCCCTCTCTGTGTGTGTATCTATCTATCTATCTATCTATCTATCTATCTCTCTATCTATCATCTATCTATCTATCTATCTATCTATCATCTATCATCTATCTATATATCTATCATCTATCATCTATCTATCATCTATCTATCTATCTATCTATCTATCTATCTATCTATCTATCTATCTCTCTATCTATCATCTATCTATCATCTATCTATCATCTATCTATCTATGATAAAGAAATTACTTTAGCAGATGAAACTCAAGTAAAGCCATCTTACCCACACAAGAAATTCCCCACCCACCCCTTATGCGTGAAACTGGATGAATTTTCTTTGCCATAACTTGGTTAAAATTCAGAAGGGTCAGCACTAATTTTTAATAAATATCACATTGCTTTGTGTGCTGCCAGATAATCTAAACAACAGGGGTTTGTTTGGGGTTTTTTGTAAATGATCATTGTGCAGGTTTGATATCCTGCAACTTTCCCTTTGTCTTCTCCAACTTCACGCAGTCCAGACAAGTTCAGTCAGAATTCTCTTGAGTACACAAGGGCAATTTTCAACTAAATAATTGCATCTCCAAATTTGTCCTGAAGAGTTTGGGGGAAACCCAGAACAGAGTTAAAGGGTGTAGGGATGGAGTGGGGGTGGGGAGAATGTTCCATGCACAGGAAGAAATCCTTGTACTGATGGAATAATTTAGTTAACACTGCTTTGAATACAACACTATGTGTGAATAGGTGGTTACTGATAAATTGCCATGATGTCTGGAAATTTTCTGAGTGGGAAGGCCTCTTGCTAGCTCGTGCCTTCCCTTCTATGTCTTGCATATTGATTTATGTACAGCACCTAGTTAGAGCAGGCATTCTAGAAATAAATCATAAAGAGGAATAATTATAAATGCAAATGAGCAATGATGGCATTTTTCCTTTCTGGGAGAAATGGCATCTCTATAGCCATTTTCACAAATGACCTTTGAATCTCTTTTTTCATTTCCCCTTTCTGAACAACATTAAATGAAAAATTTACATTGGCTGAAAAGTACATTTGATTTTGAAATGTCTCTCTCCTCTCATTACCAGTACAGTATGAACATCATTCAGGATTGATGCAGTGCAGACAAGCATAATGTCTTGAGTACTACTAATGTGAAGGCACTCAGGCTACTCTTGAGGAATGCCTTTATCTCCTGTAAAGGTGCTCATAAAGGAAGATTTTTTTTTTTAATGTATAGTCTTCTCGCCAGGTTCAGAAGAACATCAGAAGAACTTTGCTAGATCAGATCAAAGTGTCATGAAATTCTACTCAATATTGATCCAGAGCAGATTCCAACATACAGTTAGCAGAGTAAAATCTTAAAACAAGTTGCAGGATTCCCAAAAAATAGACTGAAGGCAATTGTCTTTTATCCAACAGAGCTTTGATGCTACTGAAGGCAAATGAGCATATGGTCACAAATCCAATACATTCAGGATTGGCACTGTCCATAAGAAACCCAGTTGCAGCAGACTTAACTTAAACTTACAATACTTACAGCAAGTCTAAACCTTAACACTATATACAGAACACTACACCAGAAGGAAAAGAGATAGAAAGAGAGAGTGAAACCCAGGCTCCTTCTAGCCTATTTTTATAGCCAGCATGACCTTGACGGAAAGAGATAAGAGAACCACTTTAAGCAAGCTGTGCTCAACTTCTCTGAAGGAATAAGCCAAACATCATGAACCTTCTGCTTGTTTCTTTCACACAGAGAAGCTTCCAGAACCCTCTTGAATTAAGTAGAATAGAAAAGATCTCTACACATCAGATCAATGCTTTCTGCACTAAGAAATGCAAACTGACACAAAGGTCTGCTGATTAAAGGTCCATTCTGCTCCCACAGTGGACAACCAACTGCTTTAAGAACCCACCAACCTGCAACCAGGGGATTAAGGGAATGGCCCTCTCCGTCTGTTGTCGTCCAGTGATTGGCATTCCGTATTATACTGTCTCTGAAAGTGAGGTGTCATCATGCAGCCATCATGACTAATAGCCACAGTTTATTAGCTGTGCCTCTATTGCAGTGATATTAAAATATGTCGGTCAAATGGGCATTTTGGAGGTAGGAAGTCTGTGATTCTGCAATATTTAGAAATGGTTGAGAAGACTTGAGAAGGGGATTGCATTTGTTTAGAGAAAGAGGTCCCTTGGGGATGGGGGGGGGGACACATAGATAAAATGTAAAAATGCATGTATAAAAGAAAACTGCTCCTACCTGAGAAGGACATCGCACCTCGGGCATCTCTGCAAGATAATAGGGCTGCTTCTGTCCATCTGGTAACAGCTGGAAGACAAGATGTGAGCACTGTGAGGCTCAGGCAGCAGATCAGTTCAAAAGGTGCATTTTAGCCTCTTGTAGGCTAGACCTGCAAGTTCTAATTCAAGGTAATTACCACTACATCTGATGAGGAGGTAAACCTATTTCTTGACTAAAGCCCTTGAGACTGTAGATGACGGCTCATGCAGGCAACAAAATGCCACCCCCCCCAAAAAAAATTTAAAAACAAAAACCAGCCACTCCTTGCATTTAGAAAACTAGCATGTCAGTCAGAAGGCAAAACCAGACAAAGAACAGATCACTTCCAGCAAATGATGACCATTCGAAGTGGCCCTAAGAGTTTTGCTTTCCAACTTTTCTCAACTTTTTGTCTTTGATTCAAGGAAGCTAAGATCATGGAGCTGTGAGGAGCGTTTTAGATTTAGGGAATCGATACGTTAAAAAAGTGAAAAGTGCATGCTTGGCTGGCACACAAAATAATGATTGAGAATAGAACAGGGATATAATGAAGAAAAACTGAAAATTGAGAAATAAGACCTCATGGGCAAATGAAAATTTCATGAAACTGAAAATGAATGGATAGCCAATTAAAATGATGCATTCGCAACCTGTTAATACCGGCAGTCATTTCCACAAGTTTAAGATTAAAACTACTGTACTATACTTAAATAAAAAATACTTAAATAATTAAGGAACAAAGATTCAGCCACACCAGAGAAAAACTTTTTCCTTTTAAAACAAAAGCATAGGCTAATTTCTAAAAGGGGCTTGCAAAAGAACTGAATCATGTCTTGTGGGTCACTAAAGCTTCTTCCATCTTCCTTTGAGACATGAGTAGCGCTGGGCACCATCTGGCAGGGGCATGTTTGTAGCATTGAGGAAATCTTAACTATATTAAATGGGGGCACATCCAGAGGGACAATGTCTTTACAGCCAGGTACAGAAAACATCTCAAAACCCTGCTGAGATGACTGATATCTAAATTGCTTAGGCCAAGAGAAAAGCAATCACTAAGCACTTCCATGCCAGCCGCAACCAGCTCAAACTATAATGCTGCCCACAAGGAAAAATGCATCTTGCTATTGTTGTTTGCTGGAGGGTGGTGCTACCAGCCCAGTGCTTTGCTTGATTACAGGCCCTTCCATGTGCCCTGTAAGAGAACGAAGCCAGGGGAAGGGGCTGTGGCTGGGAAAATATGAGTTGTGGGGCACTGGTTGTTCTGAAATGAAATGGAGAGTGGTACTTTGAGGATCTTCTAGAGAATAGTGCCTCCCTGATGCCATATTAGCAGGACTATAGCACAGGAGCCCAATGAGCAAAATGAGCAGGAAGGCTCCTGATGCAAGGGCTGTTTAATATGCATTAAATGTTACATATTTAAAATGCTATGCACAGCGGTTTGCATTAGGCAGAAGGTTTAACTATAGCAAATGCAGCAAGGGGAGTGCTAAAGGCTAATTGATGACTCATCCCAGGAACCCAAGCAGAGATCTCTCACAACAGGAAGATGAAACCTGAAAACTCAGAATATTAGTGCTGGAGCCATCAGCAGCAGAAGCGCAGCTCAGCAATCCTGAACAAGCAATATGCTTGTATATGAACTCTCTTTCTAGGACCAGAGAGAGGAAAGTTTACTGAACTGTATTCAAGACTAAAAAGAAGACTGGAACCACACTGTTTGCTGTTTAAGAGCAATGAGTTGATCTGTATTTTGTAACATTTAATTTTAACAATTTTAAGACTGTTCTGCAGCAAAGCTTTGAGACTCATTCTTATGGTGGAGAGCAAATTCTTTTATACTCTGCAGAAGGTCTAAATCAAGGATTCAGTTTTTCAGAAACTCTACCAAGGAATGGCTTACAATATGAACTTAATGAAGTGTTCCCGTCTAAAGAGGAAGGCCCCACAAAACAATTAAGCTCAGAGTCTAAAATAAGCCAACTACACTGTCCCAGCCACCTGCACAGCCCTTGAATATAAGCAGGCTTTCTCCCAATTACTGTTTCAGTAATTCATACAGAATAGCATCAGTATGCATAGAATTCATCTTCCCAAATTACTATAACTTTCCTGTTTCTCTGATTTTCTTCTGGAGTTATATTCCCAAGATTTATAGAACAGGGATTTTTGGAAACATTTTACTTTTAACATGAAAGAAGGTTGCCTATAAGGGAAACTCTTTCTCTAAATAAAAATGAAAGATACATTTTAAGAAATAATCAGACTGTCTGCATTAAACATCCGGTGGTGATGACTGCAGTATGCAAATAAGCTTCTGAATACATTTGTCTACAACCATGTGCCAGGGTTTGAATAAGTCAAAGGCAGAGATCTGCTCTCTGCTGACTGCGTGATGGCCAGGGTTGACTGGATTTGTAGTGCAACAGCATTTGGAGGGTCACAGATTTCCCACCCCTGACTTAGCGGAATGACACCCAAGTCCAAGCTGCTCCAGGATCCGGCAGCTTCCCCAGGACTAGTGCTGTTATCAGTGTATGGCTCATTGCCAGTCCAATAAGACAAGAGAGACCAAGACTTCAAAGATGGGAATCAGCAGTGCAGATAATTTGCAAAGCATTGATCAAATGGACCTTTTAAAACACAGGTAAAACACCAGTTATGCAAACGTGAAAAGCATTCATTGCTGTAAGTCACCATATTTAAAGTTCTTGACCTTTATGTTACACTAGTTCTCATTCTGATGGGCCAAGGTAGTTTTGCATTAGCTTGTGGGCTTTGTTATGCTGTTCTGATGGGAGCAATAGAGTCTCCTTGTCAGAGATGGCGATCAGATAAACTCGCCCTGTGCTTTTTAAATACTGACAGTATCTTGCATGTCATCTGACCTTGCACAGATTGCAGCCAACCATCCAACAGAGATTAGTGATAAAGAAATTACCCAGGGGAAATAACTTAATGCAAACCTCTGTTAACTTCTCCTGGAAGCACGAGAGCCAAGATGTTGGCAGCAAAGTGGCTCTTTGTTTCTTTAAAAGTGTGGGCACTAAAACTCTGTAGAAGACCCAAACTCCTCCTAAACAAGCAACCATGCTTGAGAAAATCTGTTTGGCTTGACATTACATCCCAGGCTCATGGCTTGTCTTGCTCCAGACAAACCACACAGAGTAAGCAAGCATTGTTCTTGGCTTACCACTCATTGTTTGTTTGGCGGAGACAAACCATGAGTCTGGCTTGGGAATAATGCTAAGCCAAACCATGGCTTAGGTCCCAGCAGCACAACAACAGCAGGAGTAGGGGAGGAATGAATTGACTATGATTTCCCCTTCGTGCAACCAGCTTGCTTGCTTGTTCACACAAAGCCATAATATGGTTTAGTGTTACATGCAAATATGAAAGGTGGCCTTCAGCCCTGATAAAGGAAACCTTACGTTTTCATGCTAGGATGCTACTAATATTAGTGTAATTTTCAAAAAGGATACAAAGGATACAAAGAGCTCATAGGGCATCAAAATAATAAAGGTAGGGTAGCTTATAAGGGAGGGTTGGTTACAAAGTGCTACCTTTCCATGTAACCATCCCCTCTTAAGTCAGTCAACAGCATCATCCTGCCAAATAGTGGATTTTGGAGGTCTTTGGAAGGAGAAGGCTGCATTCATCCTCCTTGGAAGACGGCTAGATTGCCAAGTGGTAACATGAACCCTGGTGAGAAGTGACCATTCGGTAAATGGTCTTCTGTACACATGCACACAGTTGCAAGGCTCTTTAAGAAAAAGACAGGGGAAAGGGGCAGTGGCGTAGCTAGCCTCTTCAGTGCCTCGTGCGGAGGTGATTCCTGCAGCTGCGGGCAGGGCGATCCACCTGTGGGGGCGGGGCGAGCCTCTCCGACGCTTGGAGCCTCTCTGCCCCTCAGCTGTAGGGCAGCTGAGGGAGAGGCAGTAGGCAGACGTTTCAGGCAGCACAGAACCTGCAGGCACCTAAGCCACCACGTCACTCCTAAAAAGTTTTATGAGTGCAATTTTTTTTTCATTAAAAAAACCTCTTTTTGTCACACACACCCCTCAGTGATGACACCTGGGGCAGACCACACACCACACACCCTCCTTCCTCCACCATTGGAAAGGGGGCACCCACAGCATTTTGGGGGGGAAAGGGTTAATAGAAGTTTCTCTGCTGAGCTGAACAGTGGCTGATATTTCAAGGCTAAAACACAAGAGAGAAAGTCAGCCACTTGTTTGCCATGTCTATCAATCTGCATAACTAACTTTAAATTAGAATTCAGGCATGATCAGCTCACAATCCCCCTTCCTGATTAAAGAAATCAAATG
The DNA here is from genome assembly GCF_964252035.2 of Podarcis erhardii. Classification (NCBI taxonomy): domain Eukaryota; kingdom Metazoa; phylum Chordata; class Lepidosauria; order Squamata; family Lacertidae; genus Podarcis; species Podarcis erhardii. The sequence goes on along the minus strand of NC_138507.1, from coordinate 89,866,746 downwards.
CAAACCAAATAACCCAGGAGGAGAACCCACTCCTGTATCTTATCAGGGCATCTGACCTGCAATAAAAGGAGGGCTAAGACAAGAACTTTGACGTTATCCTTGCAGGTGTTTATAAATGAGAGGAAGATCAAGATAACTGCAAGCAGTTCTTTTCATCTAAGGTTGCAACCTTGATTCCAGTCTTTATCTCTTGGCCAACCGGGCAAAATGCCCATGGCATTAGAGTGAACTGTATGCAAATAGGAGTTGGTGATCATCCTGGGGCTTTAGCTGTAGCTGCCGCTAATGGCTGTATCACATGGTTTTGCTTCCTCTTTCCAGGATAGATGCCCATGTACATCCATTGCTTTCAGTTGTTTCATAACAAGGCAAACAGCACTTTCCACTGCACCAGGGGTCCTTCCAATTTAGCAAGGCTCCAACACACCTACACACCAACACACCTACCCTCCAATTCATTTTTTTCCGTCTGTTATTCTGTGCAGGACACGGTCTTGAACAATGGGAACAGAAAGAAGGTGAGAATGTTCCCGCAGTACTTTGGATGTTATAGTCTACAAGTGAGACCCATAGCAACACCACCACCACCATCACCACCACCAACAACAGCAACAACAATATTTATATGCTGTCCCAGCCACACTGGGCAGCTCCCAACAAAGTATTAAAAACACAATAAAACACCAAACATTAAAAACTTCCCTATACAGGGCTGCCTTCAGATGTCTTCTAAATGTCAGATAGTTGTTTATTCCTTTGACATCTGATGGGAGGGTGTTCCACAGGGCAGTCACCACTCCCAAGAAGGCCCTCTGCCTAGTTCCTTGTAACCTCACTTCTCACAGTGAGGGAACCACCAGAAGGCCCTCAGTGTCATATCTCAGTGTCCGGGCTGAACGATAGGGGTGGCACAGATGCTTCTTCAGGTATACAGGACCGAGGCCGTTTGGGGCTTTAAAGGACAGCACCAACACTTTGAACTGTGCTCAGAAATGTACTGGGAGCCAATGAAGATCCTTTAGGACCTGTGCAGAGTGCTTCTGCTATCCTCCAGGACACTCCATAGCTAGCAGGACCAGTAATCAGGGATGATTGGAGTTGTAGTCCAAAAACAGTTGGAGATTCAAGTTTCGGAAACTTTACTCTATTCCATTCTTCCCTCCCAACCAGTTTTTCATTCCGCCCCCTCCCCCAACAGTCAGTCAGTATCTTATTGCCATTGAGCATACTCATTCTTCATTGGGCTTTTTTTTGGGGGGGATAGGGTATCCTCTCCTTTGGTGACCTGTGCAGGACCTGAGTGTGAGAGCACTCTCCTCTCCTGCAGTCTCCAGCAACTGGTATTCAGAAGCTTTGATGCCCCCCCCCCCAACCATGGAAGAAGAGCATAAGCTATGGCACCCATGCCTGAACATCAGAAATGGGCAGAAATAAATGAATGGCTGTTAATGGTGATGTTGCAGATTGAACATCAGACTTGGGGCTGGGAGAACCTGGGTTCAAATTCCTGCTTTGTCATGAATCTCTCTGAGTTACCTTTGCCTAATCGCTATCTCAGAGGATCATCACCATGAAGATAAGAAATGGGATACACACCCATGTGATCTACCTTGTGCCTCTTCTCAGGAAAAGCAAGATGCAGCCATGAGAGAAAGACAAATAGTCAGTCTGATCACAGAACAGACAAAGTTCTTTACAGCCTTCTGAGGAGTCCATATCTTGGATAGCATGCCTGACCTAGAGTTTTACAGGAGGACCGTGAGGCGGGGATAAGCAAAACAGCAACAAAATACCTTAAGAAGGGAAGGGCCAAAAGCAGTCCAGTAAAGATTGAGCCTATTCAGTGTCCACAGAATGCTAACTGTCAGCTGAGGTGGGAAATTAGTGTGCGTGTTGGTGGGGATGTAGAGGAATGGAATATCCTGAGAAAGGAGGGTGCTAAACTCAAAACTTGCAACTGGAAAGGAAAGCGTTATTTGGCACTGGATATTTCAGCTTTGCTCTTCTCAGTGAAAGAAGCAGTTGCCAGCTAATTTCATCCTCTCATTGTTGCCCTGATTCCTTCACGGTACTGTTAAAGCAAGAATACCCTCTCCAACGGTAGACACCCCCCCCCATGGGCCAGTGTGGTCACGCAGCCATGCTCTGCAACCTATTGAGCAATCCCAATGTCTCTGGTGCCTCTTACCATATTGTTCCATAGTCCAACTCCGAGAACAGCAAATTTGTTTTTCACTGAAGTCTTTTTTGCGGAATAGTCATTATCTTGCCTGCCCTGGAAGAGAAAAAAAAATCTGGTGAGAATATTACAGAACAGTTTTGAATTCACTGCCCGTTCCCTCTAGCTGTGGGCCCATGTGCAGTGAACCTGGGGTTACTGGGGTCGGGAAGCAGACAAAAATGACATGACGAATCTTGGAATCAAATTGGGGCCATAACTTTATTGATTACAGATGTAAGTAGGTTTTGGCTTATGCATTGGGTATGTATCCTGAATCAACCAACCCAACTGCTAGTCGATCCTGGGTTAAGGATCCCACCATGACACACAACAAATGGAGTGATCCCTCCAGGACACCATTTGGGAAGTTCTATGGGCCGTTAGCCCCCATCGGGGCATTCAAACAGAATCCTTCCCCCTGGACCCCTTTTCTGGGGTACCCTGATACTTGATCCTGAAAAGGGGGTAGGGCTCGTTCCCACCCCCATCTCCCTTGTTTAGACTAAGGATCCAACCCAATGCCTTCTTTCACCAGCAAGTTGTGACAATTGTTATGAGGTGGGCAAAAACCTCAGATTGGCCTAACTGGTCTGCAGGCAAATTCCTCCCTGGTCCCAAATCTGATGACCAATTAGTTCCATAGCACATGTGCTGCCCACTTGCCATCAGGCAGGGCCAAATATATGGGAAGGGTAGGTGGGATGTCTGAAGACTGACTGCCCTGCTGCCTCTGAGTGTAGTTGATTTAAAGGGACTGGCCACAGATCTGACTGAAGCCAGGTGTGCCCAGGTCCAATCACCACCTTTACCTTTTAGGTTGGTCACAACTGAATTTCAGATTTCCTGCTCCATCCCAACCCCATCGTGACCAGCTGAGGCTGATGAAGCGGTCAGCTGTTCGCACAGGAGGGTTTTGCCCACCCACCCTGGCCTTCCCGGACCTGCGCTGCTCTGCAAATGCCACCGAGAATGGCAATCGGTCTATGTTGTTGGACTCCATCTCACATCAGCCTTTGTCATCATGGCCAATAGTCACATGTCATGATTATTCACTTGCGACCCAGCAAATATTTGACAACATGGCGCCTGGGAGTTAGCAGTCTTGTTTTCAATACTTTATAAGCTCTCACAAAAAGAAGGGCTGTAGTTTACAGAAGGGCTGTACAATACAAAATAACTTCTTGTATTCAAAGAATGTCAAAGTAACAAAAGAGGGAAATAGATTCAGGTAGGTAGCCGTGTTGGTCTGACGCAGTAGAAATATAAATAAAAATAAAAAAATTGTCCAGTAGCACCTTAGAGACCAACTAAGTTTGTTCTTGGTATGAGCTTTCATGTGCATGCACCCTTCTTCAGATACCATGCATGCACACTTCTTCAGGTATCTGAAGAAGTGTGTATACACACGAAAACTCATACCAAGAACAAACTTAGTTGGTCTCTAAGGTGCTACTGGACAATTTATATATATATATATTTCAAAAGGGGGAAATAGTTTGCTGTTTTTCATGTTCCCTTTTTCATATGAAGAAAATAAAAATCATCTAGATTGCATGGATTGTCTTCCCTGACACATGGAAAACTGATTTCCCTTGCAGGCCAAAATACATATCGCCTGATTACTCTCTTCAAGGTACAGTTATTTTTCTAGGACCACCAGGTATTACCCAGAAGGAACACCTCAACCATAGCTCACACTCACTTTTGCAAGAGGCATATTTGCTTCTTGCAGAGAAGACTGGAGAACCACGGCGAAATCATCCTTCTGGCCATACTTCCTTGATGCCAGCAGATTTTCCAAAGAATTCTGCATATAAGGATAAACAAACAGTTAACAGGATGAACTCTGTCCCCAAACCACAGAGAACATAGCACAATGCACAGATTTGCCCATGGCTTAAATGAGTTTCAGAGCCATCTCTACTGCTAATAAGCCAGAATAATCAAATTATACAGTCAAAACACAAAAGTAATTCCATGAAAAAGCATCTTATGCAACCATTAGAAAACGACTCAGCGGCTGCGAGGTGAATTGCATAAGGCCGTTTTCTTAGAAAGAGCAGAAACCTAGTAATTAGATCACGTGGTTGGCCCTCCATACCCTGCATAAAGCTCAGGAACAGGAACATCCCAGCTAGCTAACAGTACAGGATATGGGCAGCTTTTGCCACCTGCTAAATATTCTGACATGCTTTTGCAGTAGAGACAACATAATTAACCAGCTTGGCAAACAGAGCTTTCATTAGCTACAGCTGGGATAGCACAGATCCTCAATTCTCCCCTCTGCAGTTGTTGTAACACTATTTGAAAAATTTGGGGATTTCAGCTGTCATGTATCACTAGGATATACAGGGCATTTTTGAAAGCTTGCTCCACCACTGGCACCTCCAGTGCTGGGAAAGAACCTTTTCTGCCGGTCAGCATAGGCAATGTTGAACTAGACGGACGAACAGTTACAGTCTATATAAGGCAGCTTCCTAAATATATTCCCCCTCCCCCCCTCCCCCCGGTTGCTGACACAAAATTCTTATGAAATAATGAAGGCAGCGTACCTTATGCAAATGCATTATGCAAACTAGGCAGCTTTACTCAGTTTGCATAACTGATAGATTTATGTTGAAAACAAAGAGGAAAGGTTGTATATTATTGGTGTTTGGAGGACCATAATGCGCAAGAGCTATAGACACACTGGCATCTGCACTGAGATTCCTGAGCTGGAGAGAGTTGATCCTGGGCCAGCTCCGTTGCTTGAAGAGGGGAAACCAAATTTATTCATCAATTCCCTGCCGCCATAACTTCCTTGGAGGAAGAATGCAATACAAACATGAAAGGGATACATACGTGATCCTAAAAAGATTAAAGGGATCCGAGATTCTAAATCTATTTAGATGTCATGTCAAATTAATTTTTGGACAGATATACACAGATGAATGTGAGTTCTCCCTTGCACAGTGCTCACCTGATAGGACCATCTCCACACAGCCACCTCCAGACTGGAACAATCGTTGGGACAAAGGCGAATATCCCTGGAAGTTGGCAAAAGCCAAGCCAAGCCAAAACATTAAAAAATGAAATAAAAATTGCTGTAGCTTTTCATAAACATGCAATCTTTTGAAACATAGAGAGGAGAGATTTGTGCAGTGATTCTACACATTTTAGAAATGTATATGTTTCATAGGGCTTCTCCAGACTGGTGTCTTACTGCGAGGGTATTCAGCAACATGTTGTTGACACAATAACAGTGCCTGCATGATGGGTTTATTCTGCTAGAATTTGCTGTGTGATGCTTCCTCAATGCTACCACATGATTAATATCCAGAGGGGCCATAGGCAAACAAAATGGGGAGAAGGAGGATAAACCATAACACTATTTACTTCTTATTGCACAGCAGAAAAGGCCTTTCTGCTGTTTGAATTAAAATAAGAAGAATATAAGATCAGAGTGAATATAGGACAAAATCAAATCGAAGCATTTATGGTATAAAAAGTTACACGATATCAGCAATTATACACATTGATTGGAAATGAAGCACCCCCTCAAAACTTTTGCAGGCACAAACTCTATTGAATGTGGCACTGGGTATGTGGAATGTGGAACTTCCTTGCTAGCATTCTGAGCACAATGAATCATGGCATATGCCCCATACTCTCAACAGACAGTACCACACTTCTAAAAGATAAAGAAGCTATTGCATTGTGCTGGAAAGAACATGACCAGCATCTCCTTAACTGCAACTCTGTCATAGCTGCTGAGGTTCTCTCAAAAATTCTCTTGGGGATGCCTCTAGCTCTGTGGTTCTTGTATTGACTGAGCAGGTGGACAGACTACATAAGCCCTCATTGCAATTCCATGGAGTCTCACTCCCTCCTTCTCTAGCTTAGAATTCGACATACAAAAAACAGTTTTCAGTCACCCATATCAAAACATTTCCAAATCAGACATAATGTGGCGTGTTTTCCCCTAACTATGGCGAAAAGTTCTCAGAGGTCTGCAGAAATAACTTCCAGCACTCCAAAAGGAAGACAGACCATCACAGGTATATCCAAATAAATAACTAGAATCTGTTATTTGATGATGACGTAAAATGTGGGTAGTGGAAGAAAGCTGATTCACCAAATGACTTTAAAGTTTGGCAAAATGGCCTGAGTAGGGTCAAAGGGGAAGGTTTCCCACAGTTGGTCCTAATTTCCAGCATAGAGAAAGCAGCCTGCTTTGGAAGTTTTGATAAGTTGAGGTGACGGATATTTGGCAGACCAAGGTGAACCGGTGAACCCTTTCAGAAGCACAATCAGGATGACTATTGATTTGGTATGCAGTACAGCAATCTTTTTATATCCCTGTCACAAAACGCCTCTGGAGAAAAATGAACACTCCTCAGCAAGGAACACAATGAGAGCTCTTGGCTCATCAACAGCTGCAATAAAATGGGATTTACCTGACATAATTCTGATCATTGTGTGGAAGAGGTGAGACTGTGAGCAGAGGAGAATCCACCAGGTTTACAAAAACTTTGGGCATCTATAGTGATAAAAAAAAATGATTAGGAAAAGCTAGCAGTTGTGGGCTGTTCACTTTCACCAGAATATTTTCTCTTAAATGGCTGCACCACTTGTATTCATCAGGGTCCATCCATACCTCATCTCAGTGTAGACTGTGACTCCCTTGTGCCTCTCTTAATTCCCCTTTCTCCATGCAGTGTTCTCCCTCAACTACTGCTGCCCCACACTTTCTCCCCTCTAAATCTGGAGACTCCCTATTATTTGGAAATGCAAATAGGAATCTTCAGATTTGGAGAGCAGAAAGTACAGGACACCAGTAGCTGTATCATGCATCATGGTTGAGGGGGGATTGCACAACACACAAAGGGTTTACAGTCCACATAAAGCCAAGATATGGATGGGCCCTCAATTGATTTCTATCCTGGACAAGGGACAAATAAATGAACATTGGCAGTTTCTGCTCCCATTTCCACTGGTATTCTCCAACATCACCAGTCTGCTGTTTCATTTGCTTATTGATTTGAATTTGATTTTGAGATACACACACACACACACACACACACACACACACACACACAGTGGTACCTCGGTTTTTGAACATAATCTGTTCCAGAAGACTGTTCAAGTTCTGAAACGTTCAAAAACCGAAAACTCAACAGCCAACAGCTAGGCCTCAGGATCTTGCACTCAACAGAAGCTGCGTGCCATGTTTGACTTCTGAGGCATGTTTGAAAACCAAAGCATTTACTTCCAGGTTTACAGCATTCGTAAACCAAAATGTTCGTCAACAGAGTCGTTCGAAAACCGAGGTCTCTCTCTCTCTCTCTCTCTCTCTGTGTGTGTATCATGGGAGTTGTTTTATACTGCAATGCAAACTAAAATAGGAGATGGATATTATAAAGAGCAATATATAAATGCCTTATATAAACAAACTAATACATTGAGCTGAGATTTCTGCAGTTTAGGGAGTTGGACTAGATGACCCATCTAGTCCAACTCTGCAGTTCTATAATTCTATTATCTGAATCAGGTATTGGAAGGGGTTTTATGTGGTCCTTGTTATTTTAAACCATGTACAGCCATACTCACTCATTCTACATGCCTATTTTGTAGTTTGTTTTCCTCTTCTAAATTTCATCTGTTCTCTCTGTTTTATAGACATTATACAATGAAATAAAATAAAAGGAGGGGGAGAGGAAATAGCCCTTACTTCTTCATATAAAAAATCCAAGACTTCTTCAAGTTGTTTTATGCTGTCAAGGTGGGAAGTTGTCTGTTGGAAGTGAAAGGATTTATGTTAGAGAGTGGATGAGGAGGTGATGGTTCATTTTTTGCCAGACAAATGGTTGACAAAATAGCTGTCCCCCAGCATTCACCAACTTGTGAATGAATCAAGGTTGGGAACTACAGACTAAACAATTAGTGCAAGAGGTAGAATCACAGCTTTCAAAAATGAAAGGCCTCTGACCTTACATAGAACTGAAATATGCCCATCAACTCTGCAATGAGAATCTAATGTTTTTACGTATCATAAAGAGGTCCCTAGAATGGCACCAAATGGAAGAACCCAGGGGCAATATATTGATCTATATTCTTCCAGCACTTTGAGAGGAAGCAATCAAGAGGTGAGCAGACAATCCAATTTGAACTAGGCTTTTCCCAAGACTGATTAATCACTGGATGAGTAGCCCTTAGCTAATAGTTTGATGATTGCATTCTTATGAATTTTAGAGAATGAGAGAGGGGAGCGGGGAGCAACTATTGCCTTTCAAATATTCATATACAGTTATCACCTCTGCAGACTTCAAACAAAGTAATTTGCAGAGAGTTGATTAAAGCCCTGAGGAGGGAATGTTGCAGAGCCTGCCGTATAACACAGGCTGTTTGGTGCAATATGCACACAAAGGTAAAAGACCCGAAATGAAAATTGTACTTTGTTTTTTGGAAGGAGTTGTATGGACTAAGGATAAGTGTGTAGCATTGTCAGGGAGGAAAAAGCAAACCAGAAATTAAAATAACGCACACCTTCAATTGATTTGAACAATGTCCAAATGGGGGTATTCGTGAAGTTGATTAACAGTATGCAGAAAAGCAGAAATGTTCAAGTATCAAGAGCAGAGCAAATAAATAAATAAATCCCCCTGAATGCTTGAATGGCTCAGTGGGGCAAGCAAAGGAAAGAATACAGAGGTATCAGAAACAAGGTAAGAAATAGGGAAAGAGGACTAGATTTAAAAAGAAAGAGTCTTGTACATTCTAGGCAAAGCTGGAAGAAAAGTAAATACTGTATATTTACAGTATAAGATTCACATTTTAATGAATAAGATTACAGTATAAGATTCACATTTTAAGATTCACATTTTAATGATATGATCTGCTGTGGAGCTGTTATCCATGATAACATCAACATTTTAAACCATATTATTGAACCTAATTCCTTGGTCCATTTGGCAAGTCAAGACATGGGACTCTTACCTGAGAGATGGACGCTTGGAAAGGACATGGATAGAAAATTGTGATGAGCTTCCAGTCATGTTGGTAATCTGTCTGCTGCAGGGTAAGAGCACAAGGAAAAACAACTGTCACACTGCAGATTAATAAGGGAACAGGAATCAAGGTGTGTATGAGTGGAGGATTCCAGCAAAACAAGGACTAGTACAATAGGAAGCTTACTCACTTTGGCTCTGACACAAATAATGTGGCATCCATGTCTATTTTTAGAACTCACCTTATTCTTTTTATTCTAAGTTGTTTAAAACTATTTTTAATATTGGGTTTTAATGTAGGGTGAAGGACAGGTAAATGCTACTACTACTACTAATAGATTTGAACATATATTATGGAAGTCCAAATGCAGCTGGCAATAGACTCTGCCCACTGAGCCACCATTTTGCATCTAGCCTGACCCAGTGGCATCTAGCCACTGTTTTACATTTAATGCCACTTACTGGATCTCAGGTTTCTAGTTAAAAAACCCCCAAAGTAGACCCCGCAGGTATGAAACCTGCCCACCCCTGTTTCCCAGATTTGGTGTGTGCTATTTTTCCAACTAAGAACACACAGTGATATCTGCCCTGCAAACTACCTTTCTTCAGGTGGTATTGAAGGAGTGGAGACCAGAGGTCCACTTTGGAGAGCCAGACTGAAGCCATTTTATAAGGAGCAAGCTAAAAGCTAAAAGCTATCTCTCTTCTGTTTGCAAAAGCATTCTTTGCAAATGCAGCAAATGTGGTCTGAGCACTTCACACCTGCTCTAGCTGCTGACCCAATTCCAGTAAACAGACCGAGAATAGAGCGAACAACAGGAAGATGTAGCCCACCACAAATGAGCAACAGGAGAAGGTAGCTCGCCACAAGTCTAACAGATGGTCAATGCGGCTTTACTAGGAAGGGTATGTAGGTCAAGAGGTTTATAAGCTTACAGCACCACCTTGCGGATAATGCAGCCTGGAACCGAAGGGCCACCATCAATTCTTTAATTGGTTGAGTTTCAATTAATATGCATAAAGGGGAATGTTTGAGGGCTGGGTCAAGGGCTGAACTGTGCTTTTGCCAAAAGGTATAAAAGTTGTCTGCCCCTGGTGTTCGTGGGCATTCTCTCATTTTTCCTGAATGTACCCACTTTGCTTTGCTTGTCTGACAAATAAACCAAAGTCAATAAAAAATATTGCTGCCTGGATTTTTCCATTCTGGTCTAGATTCTGAATTTACAGAATCTGAAGTCTCTAACATTTCTGGTGCCGTGACTCGGATCAAGGACCTTAAGTCCTCAAAAAGACCAGAAGGCAGCTCCCTTGTCCTTTTCTAGGCAGGACGCAGGGGAAGGGCCAATAGGCCGCTTACTCCTGGCGCCACCGAGGTTTTTCTTCGGAGGAGGGCGAAGCCAATTTGACCCTTCTGCTGGATCCTGTGAGAGGAGACAACGGATTGAAGGACCGAGGTTGACAGAACAGGGCAGAGACCAGCCGGCTGGGGTGAGTACATGGCAAAGGGCCCTGAGGACATAGGAAACCTCCTTTTTTTTAAGGAGAAGGGAGATCCTGATCACATCTCCAACGTGGCCAGTGGCATTAAGGGGAAAAGGATTGTCCCCTGATAACCACCCACGTTAAGGTATAAGGAAGGCAGAAAGGAAAAAGGGGGGGAACCGGGAGGCTAGTGTGTGGTACAGCGTCCAGTGAAAGAGGCACTTGGTGCATGTGTGTGTGCAACCCCAGGGTATTCCCCTGGGGTAGAACCAATAAGTACTTCGTTTCCCAGCAGCGCGAGCTCGACTGGGCAAGGAAAATTGGGAACTGCATGTGTGTGTGTTTGGTGTTTGGGGACGCTGCACAAGGACCATATTAAATATGGGAGGGGGTGGCTCGAAAGGTCCAATAACTCCCCTACAGTACATGCTGAACAATTTCAAGAAAGGATTCAGCGGAGACTATGGCGTTGTGATGACGCCAGAACGATTGCGCACTCTGTGTGAACTGGGAAGAAACATAGGGGCCCTAACTGGGACAGGGCAACAAGGGGTATCTTTTGAGGCTGAGGATCTAGTTAGGGAAGAGTTTCAGACTCAGATGCAGCTCTGGGAGCGATGGAGGGGATCGCTCCAGAGATCCCTTAGGTTATCCAAGTTAGTATATAGAACTAGAGTGTATATAAAACTTTCAGATCTCTGGACCTCAATGAAGGCAAGAGTTCAGCCAGGCAGAGTTGGAGAATTCTCTGCTGAGCTGTGGCTTTGGTAGTAAGGCAAGCCTCCTAGTTTCTCCAAAGCCCATTACTGAACTGGGAAGCACATGAGCCTTGCAAACCTCCAATAGTTTTGATCCCTATAGTAATTACAGCCTGACCAGGGAGGCTAACCTAAATTCCAGAACTTAGTTAGGGAAGAGCTGGGTACCTCTGTGACCAGCGGCAATTTGGAACACATCAGGGAAACCACCAGCAGCCCCCTAGTTTCTCTGATGACTAGTGAGAGGTGGTCTATGGCTAGGAAATACGAAATGCTTTCAGACCTATAGCAGTTACAGTTGAGACAGGGAGGACAATTTAATTGGTGTTCTTAATCAGGCACCAGCTGAATGGCTCAGAGCTCAGGTGTGTCTCAGAGAACACTGTAACAGACCCCTGGTTTGAGGCTTAGGCAGAGGAGCCTCAAGAGAAGACCTGCATCTTTGTGGCCACCACAGTTGACAAGTTAGTTGCCACAGAAAAAGGATGAGGGAACAGATGAAGAAGCAAGCCGGACACCTGAAGCTGACCACAGGGTGTGAGCAGCCAAGGTCAGGTGTCTGCTGGCAGAGCTACTAGAAGTTTAAAAAAAAAAAACTGCATAAAACTAAAAAAAAAAAAAAAAAAGAGGAAGAACTTTCTCCATTTAACTTGGATGAGTTTGTGAACATGGATGAAGTTCTAGAGGTTTACGTGATAATAGAGAACCCCCCCACCCCCCTGGCTGAAGAAATATAAGACTGATCAATGAAATTAAAGGAGCACAGGCAGGAAAACGCCTCAAGAAGCCCATTTACCAGGGATCCGAGGCAAAAGTGCCGTGGTGGCCCCTTGGGAGGACAGGGACAGCCCCATATCCTCAAAGCTCCACCGCTGCCCCGATATGCGGCCCCAGGAGCCAAAGCAGGAAAGGGGGGGCTGCCAGCCAGCCCAGAAGTACACAAGGCAGAGCCCAGTGACCAGGTCCTGGATGAATTATACCCCAGTCTTACAGAATTGAGGAAAAAGATGAGCAAATACAGAAGTTCGACCACTATGTATCGAGATGCTGCAGACGCTTATCACAGGGGTCGAGAAAAAGCCTTTTGAAAGTACCTAAAACAGTGCAGATCCAATCAGCCCACGTCCAGTGTAGAGGCAGGGACAGCAGTCCTGCCCCCCCTTCGCGTGGTTTTTGACAATCCACCACCTCCACCCCCTGCACCTCCGGCAGGGCAAGACGGTGCTCACAATGTCTCTGCCCCACCTGCCCCGCCACCGCAGCCTAGGACATTCACCCTTCAATATGTCCCCCTCACCACCACTGATTTGATGAATTGGAAGACCCACACCCCTGCGTTTGCTGAGAAGCCCCAGGCAATTGTGGACTTGCTATCCTCTATATTTGCAGCACATGAGCCTACCTGGACAGACTGTCAGCAATTGCTGAACACTCTCTTTACTTCAGAGGAAAGGAGGAGAATACACAGGCTTTAGAACACCTAAAAGAACAGCAGGTTCAGGAGGCAGAGTGGCCTCAACGATATCCCTTAACCAACCCACAGTGGGACCCAAATAATGTGGACAATCGCAATGCTCTAAGTACCTATCATAGGACAATGTGCAAAGGACATTAGAACCAAAATCCAAAACAGCCTGGGTTCCAGGACATGTCCAGATCTCAGCTCATGGCCATCGCCCAGAAGGTGTTTAAACAAAGAGGAGAGACTGAGAAGAGGGAGAAAAAAGCAGTGGAGGAAAGAAAAGGCAGCAGTGTTAGGCACGGCAATGGCTCACAGCCCAGGGACCTGAGGGGTCCGCCGTAGCCATTCAGAGACCCGCAGCCAAGGGGGAGGAAGATGCCTGCTCAGCAACAGCAAGGCCATAAGAATTACCCCTGTAAAAGGCTGCATGGAGCCAATTGGGAAGTCTGGTTAAAATGCATGTATTACTGACTGGCAGAAAAGCAGCTATGGGAAAGTACACAGGCTGAAACAGGCTTTGCCCAGCCCATTAAGAAGTTTACAGGCGCAGTGGAGGCTTGTGAAGCAGACGTGGTTGATGCTCTTGAGCAGCCGTGGGTTGTGTGGCAAGCAGTGAAGACGGCATGTCAGGCCGCAGTAGAAGCCAGACCAGAGGGACCTGGAAGCCCAGAAGGGTCTGTGGGACGCCCAGAAAGCCCAGAGGGACCTAGAGGATGCCCAGAAAGAGTACCAAGCCCAGAGGGGGCTGAGGTTGTTTTGGGAAGTTGTTTCTACGGTTCAATGCATCTGTGTGATGGACTGTGTGTTGGAGAAAGGCTGAAAAGGCAGTGGCAAGCTGTTCCTCAGGCAATAGAGCACCCAAAAGTGGGGGTGCAGGCCAGGCAAGCCATTCCAAGAGTTCTGAGGAGGCCAAAGTCTCCAAGAGTTATTTGTCCTCTGAGGTGAAGTCCAACAGCGAAAGGCATTGCCCTGCAATTGGCAGCTGGATGCAAGGCTAACATCTATATTGATTCTAAATATGCCTTCTTAACCCTGCATGCGCATGGCGCCCTATGGAAAGAGCGGGGCTTGATTGGAGCCCACGGGAAAGCTCTGAAATACGGTCCAGAAGTTGAGACGTTACTAGAAGCTGTATGGGCCCCCAAAGAGATTGATGTGATGCACTGCAAAGGCCATGGCAAAGGTCGGAACATGGTCACTAGAGGCAACCGGAAAGCAGATAATGCAGCTCGTGAGGCAGCTCTGAAACCTCCACCAGTGGTCACCGCCGCCCTCAACCCAGCTACCCTGTTGCCGGTAGGAGAAGGTGAGGAGTAGACGCACGATTGCATTGAGGTTATGGACACACGTCAGGAAGGAGCAACACTCCAGGAGGGATGGTTTCATCTACCAGACAACCGTGTCTTTGTCCCACAGCATCTGGCCAGCGTGATTGTGAAGAATTACCACGAATCCACCCATTTGGGAAGCCCAGCTGCTAAAGCACATAACTAACTGCTGCTATATCCCAAAACTGTGTCCTGTGCACCAACCAAGAGACTGAGATCACCCTTTGAGCTTTTGTATGGCAGGCCACCTCCTTTCGTCCGAGACATCCCCGCCAGTTTGGGGCAGATGAAAAAATCACATCACCCAAGGACAAGTGCAATCCCTTTGTTTGTCGTGTGTGTGTTTGCTTCCTTTCCAGGTATTCCCTCGAGCGTACATCGTGCAGTCCCGCGGCAGTCTTGCTGAGCCGGTTCACCAGTTCCTCTGGGTGACAGCGTCTGGCGACCCCCTCATCCCCAACTGCAGTGAAAGTAGCCGAGGTGATCCCCTGGGTACATCACACGTGTCTGGACTTGCGTCTGAAATCCTGCTGACCCTCTGAAGCTGATCATCACCTTGTGTTTGACGCTACCGGGAATGCGTTGAGCCACGGGCAACGAGATCCTGCGACTACTCATCACAAGGACAGTCACAAAGACTTTATATTTTCTCTCTTATTTTCTGTATTGATTTGCTCTATGTCTTATTGCCCTGACCCTACCGAACCATACCAACCCCATTTGATAAACCAGGCCCAAATCTTACTCCAGGTGTTGCATGGGTGGGAGCCTTAACCAGGTGTGCATTAAAATTGCTGAACAGGTGTCTGTAAATTCTGCAGCCCCACCTGTGATTATTGTGGTGGCTCGAGTCTCCCAAAATTCCAGAATAATACCTGAACTACTGGGCCTGGTAACTCCACCCTTGAATGTGGCAGGGTATTCTTGTGGCTGCATAAGAGTTGCCACCCAGTAGACAGACAGGGCACCTAGTTCCAGAAGAATTGGATGGGAGGGGTGCCCGAGGGCAGCGTCCCCAACGTAGAGACTTGCTCTCCAGCAAATTTAGAGGCACCACTAGGACTTTTGGTATTGGGACCAGAACCCCTTGATATAGTCACCCCGTGTGTCAGGCCGTTGCAGGGATGGATATATTCTTGTGGGTGCAACATCATTTACGTGGAAGAAGAAGCCCCTTTTGGATATAGTACTCTCCCAGGAGACCACAGGGGTCCCCACCCACCGGGAATAGTTGGGAAGTTGATCCAAGTGGTAGGAGCTTCCGAAATAAGGTGGAGAGTCACCCCTGAGGCCCAGCAAATAATTGAATATGAATATCAGTGGGCCCTTCAGCAGTAAAAGAATATTAGGAATGACCCCGAGTATTGGTGGGAGGAACTATGGAAATATTGGGGTTGGTGGGTAGGAGTGGTATGTATTGCCCTATTTCTTTGGATGTTCATGTATTTTTGCTGGCATTGGCCAAAGCGGGAAAGAGTCCCCTGGCCTCCCATGCCAACTTTTCCCATCTGGCTCTCTATGATGTGGTACCTATTGATCCATCAAAACGAAAATGATGAACCGGAATTGGTCAGCATTTTCGTGATGGAAAGGGGGGAATGAAGGAGTGGAGACCAGAGGTCCACTTTGGAGAGCCAGACTGAAGCCATTTTATAAGGAGCAAGCTAAAAGCTAAAAGCTATCTCTCTTCTGTTTGCAAAAGCATTCTTTGCAAATGCAGCAAATGTGGTCTGAGCACTTCACACCTGCTCTAGCTGCTGACCCAATTCCAGTAAACAGACCGAGAATAGAGCGAACAACAGGAAGATGTAGCCCACCACAAATGAGCAACAGGAGAAGGTAGCTCGCCACAAGTCTAACAGATGGTCAATGCGGCTTTACTAGGAAGGGTATGTAGGTCAAGAGGTTTATAAGCTTACAGCACCACCTTGCGGATAATGCAGCCTGGAACCGAAGGGCCACCATCAATTCTTTAATTGGTTGAGTTTCAATTAATATGCATAAAGGGGAATGTTTGAGGGCTGGGTCAAGGGCTGAACTGTGCTTTTGCCAAAAGGTATAAAAGTTGTCTGCCCCTGGTGTTCGTGGGCATTCTCTCATTTTTCCTGAATGTACCCACTTTGCTTTGCTTGTCTGACAAATAAACCAAAGTCAATAAAAAATATTGCTGCCTGGATTTTTCCATTCTGGTCTAGATTCTGAATTTACAGAATCTGAAGTCTCTAACAGTATCATCTTCACTTTGGAGGTGGGGAGGTAGATGTGAGAAATTACTGGTGTCTGAATGCTTCAGGGAGGTTTTTATAAAGTATTAGCCCTTGCGGGGGAGCAGCACCATTTTGACTTTGCTACAAAAAACACACACCCTGCGTCAGCAACAGCGAAATCAATTCGAGAGGCAATTGCAAACATAAATAAATCTTTGCGGGCCACAACTGCTCACTGGTCTATAGCGTTCGTTAGGGCTGTCTTAAGCATATGTGGCACCAGAGTGCAAAGATCTGCCTGGTAAAGATCTGCCCTGGTTGCCCATTCACTGGCTCGGTCACCCCTGAACTTGCGGCGCAGAGCCGCCTGCAGCAGAAGAGCCCGCCGCAGCACTCCGACTGACGGGCGGGCTCCTCCTGGACTCAACTCTCAGGCCCCGGACTCCTGGCCTTGCGCCCCTGAGAGCTCTGCTCCCCTAGCGCCTATGGGTAAGACGGCCCTGGCATTGGTATACATACCTGGCTCCCTTTCATGTTCTTCACAATTTCTTTAGCTTGATCTAAGATATCTCTGCACCGCAAATGGAAAGGGGAAATCGTCAAACAAGCCTTTATTCTTTATAGGCACAAAGATGAAATGCTAACAGCATAAAAAAATCTATAGCGCCTTCCTAATCGTTTTTGATGAGGTCATGTGGCTTGATCCTGCAAGTACTTAGGGGCAGTAATGCTTTTAAAAGTAAAATCTCAGGCCGAACTGAATGTTACACTTCAGCCAAAGTGTACAGTAGCATTTGTTAATTATAGGCACCAGGGGAGGGTTTTTTATCTTATTTTATTGGAACACAGCACAGTAAAACCTCCCCATCTGTGACTGGGATGACAATCTGCCCCACCTCCCCACCTGAGAGGCTACAAGGAAAGCCAATGTACCCATCATACATTTTAAATTTGAACAGAATGGGGTTCTGCTTTTCTTTAGGTAGAATGTGGGTACCTATGGCAGAAGTTTGTTTAGTGCAGAAAGCTAGAGGACTGTTTTCTATGTAGTTCCTATGCAGAATATGGTCCTGGCATGTACTGAGCAGAAGGCAGGAGACCAGGCATTCGGTCTATAAAATAATTAGGTCACTGGAATGATCTAGTAAAGGTGGAGTGTTTTTTTGTACATTCCTTGGTTGTGTGAAACTAGAAAGTTTTCATTTGCTGTGTCTTTTATCACCCAAATAAGCCTTCCAGTTCAATATGAAGTAGCAAATAAAAATAGAACTTACAGGGTCCCATTTCTTGGCACTGTGCTGCTGTTTCGAAGGGAAGAGTAATACTGCACAGACGGATTAAACCTGCTAATAAGAGCTGCAAGACATACACCCAGTTCAGTAAATTTGTGGGCTTTGGATTTGCTTGTAGGAACATGAGATAACAATGGGCAACCATCAACCTGTTTCTTTGTTTGGGGTTGGTAGAAAGCAAGGAATAGGGGCCTTTGGTTGCCAAGAAATAATACATATTTTTATTGATAAAGTGTTGGGCAATAGATTAAATTAAAGAGAGATCTCATCTGTAAAGTCAAACAATCAACAGAACAGGGAAAGTTTAAACTATAAGTCATACCTGTTAGCGTTTTCATGCTTGCTGTGATAAGATCCCTCTCTGTGCTATAAACAAAAACAATTCATGTTTTCGTATCTGAAATAGTCATGGCATGAAACACAAGGTGTTTTTATTTGAATTTGCTTTTTCCCCTCTTCCCTCCCCCCATCCCTTTTGCCTTGTGTGGCATGCCTTCTGGACTGTAAAGGTGACTCGCTAGTTGTTGTTGTTGTTGTTGTTGTTGTTGTTGTTTTAACTCTTGGATCTGACCCACCAGTGTCTCTGGATCATGACTTCATTGTAAAGTAGGAGGAATTCCTCTTTGGTCTAACGGCAATACACTTTTCTCTTGGCTACTAAAACCACATCTTTAGGGTTTCCCTCTGCACTGACTCCAGCCTGTCACCGTCAGGCTTTCTTCACAGCTGGTAAAGTAACTGGCGGGATGCAGGTGGTGCTATGGGTTAAACCACAGAGCCTAGGACTTGCCGATCAGAAGGTCGGTGGTTCGAATTCCCGTGATGGGGTGAGCTCCCATTGCTCGGTCCCTGCTCCTGCCAGCCTAGCAGTTTGAAAGCACGCCAAAGTGCAAGTAGGTAAATAGGTACCGCTACTGCGGGAAGGTAAACGGCATTTCTGTGCGCTGCTCTGGTTCGCCAGAAGCGGCTTAGTCATGCTGGCCACATGACCCAGAAGCTGCACAGCAGCTCCCTCGGCCAGTAAAGTGAGATGAGCGCCGCAACCCCAGAGTCGGTCATGACTGGACCTAATGGTAGGGGTCCCTTAACTTTACCTAAAGTAACTGGCACACATGGCAACTGTGAAACACATCTGTAGTTAGTAATAAACATGTTTTATGGACATGATGAAAAGTTGTACCTTTGGAGGTCTGGCTGCTCCAGCTTGGTGTCCCCCACCTGTAAATAAATATACAATGATAAATGCATCAGGACTAAAAGCAAACACACCTTGTCTAGTCAGTGTCTGAAGGATACACTGTGAATGACCAAAACAGACCTTCGCATCTTTTCCTGTAAACCTTTCTTACTTTGTCTATAGTGGTGGGAAGGGGGGGTGGACCTGTGAGATTGCCTGTAAAACTAAAAGCCTTTTTTTAAAAAAGGAAAGAGAGCATTGCCAAGCTGAGTAATTTTAAGATCTAGCACAGGAATAAGTCAAATGTGATTTTAATAAGGCTGCCTGCCCTGTCTGTAGTTCTGTGAAGTTTTGCTATGGCCTATTGTTCAGTGTGTGTGTGTGAGGGTGAAGCTTCAGTATTACAAAACAGACAAATGTGAGCATGTGTATAATTCAGTCCTCTATATTGGATTGGGCTCCAACAAATGGAGCTTTGGGCATTGTTTGGCTAAGTCGGTGCAGTGGCTTGGCGTGTTAATTGAACCAAGATGTTTGCAGGCTACCTTCTGCGAGGGAAGACACTGGGAAGCTAACAAATGGGCAAAGGTCCCAGAGTTTAGTGAATCGAAGGGATTGGGTGTTCAGGGGCAAGAGATCAAATGAATGGTGGAGAGTAGGCAATTGAATACAGTGGTACCTCTGGTTAAGAACTTAATTCGTTCCGGAGGTCTGTTCTTAGCCTGAAGCCGTTCTTAACATGAGGTACCACTTTAGCTAATGGGGCCTCCCGCTGCCGCCGTGCGATTTCTGTTCTCATCCTGAGGTAAAGTTCTTAACCCAAAGTACTACTTCCGGCTTAGCGGAGTCTGTAACCTGAAGCATTTGTAACCTGAAGCGTTTGTAACCCAAGGTACCACTGTAAGAGGAATCTGAGGAAGGTGGAGAAGTAGACTGAGGAAAATGAGGGTGGGGAAAACAGGGCATTGATGCAGGAAAGGGATTCTGTAAAAACTCAACAGTGCTTAGGTTCAATTTGTCTAACCTTCTTTGAAAGTTGGCATGTTCATACACTATATTGATATGCACTTAGACATTCAATGCCAAATCCAGTGTGTGGAATTACATCACCTGCGCCCGACCTTCCTACTGCCTCACCACTCTCCTTAGCAACCCTGGCATTGGGAAGCGAGGTGAGTGATGCCACCCTGCTGCCCATGCCACCCTGCCAACCACTATTGATTAACTGGCTGATATCTCTCCTTAATAAAGTAGGTGACGCTTGGATGGTCTTTGCTATCAAGTGTCAACATGAATTATCGTGCCCTTTTAAGAATCAGTGACAGATGGCAAGTGCAAGAAGTCTGCTACAGCCATCGATCTCAGAAAACAAACCAGAGAATATGCAGGCAGCCTTCCTGAGACAATTTAGCTGACTATCAGGCAGGGACAACTGGTCGCCCTGCTAATCCAACCCTGAACTATTTACTGCAGCTGAATGTTACAGGAGATTGTAACTCAGCATGAGACTCTTAATCTCAGGGTCAAAAGATTCCTGCATTGAAGGGGTTTGGACTCAATGACCCTTGTGGTCCCTTCCACTCTATGATTCTATGAAGTCCTGAGAATAACTGATTTGGGGTTTACATGTGGATTTTGTGTTTTGCTCTGCCAGTTTTCCTGGTTCTGTAACAGGTCATCAAATACTGAGCGGAAGGGCCATAGCTCAGTGGCAGAATATCTGATGTGCATGCAAAGCCTACTGTCAGAAGCAGGATATGCCTCTCAAAACCAGTCGCAGGGAAACATCATTGGAGAGAGGACTCTTGCGCTCATGTCCCAGAGGAATTTGCTTTTGCCACAGTGCGAAGAGGATTCTGGATTAAGGTGGCCTCTGGGCTAGAAGATGACTCAGATTTTTGCCGCAGTATTCTTTCTGGACAGAGGCAAGGAGGCTGAAGTGAAACCGTCAGAAAGGAGAACACAGCAGTAGCCAGAATGAGGGGCACAGGGAAAGAGCCACACACACACACACACACACACACACACACACACACACATATATATATGCAATGTAAAGGGGGAGGCTGCTACAAACTTGGTGATGGTATTCCTGTCTTCGACTGTTCGACTGGGACACGTTCCCCCCACCCACGCAAGTTGGTGTCTCCCAGGAAAGGGGTAGCTGGCACCAGGACTGGGATGCCCAGTTAGGGGTACGGTAGGCTGTCCAGGATTCAAGGCCACTCTGCCCACTCACCCTCTTTATCTTTGCACGGTTTGAGAGGAAGGAGCCATGGGGCTTGGAGCTTCATGGCTTTTAGCATTCTTTTGTTGGAAGCTGCCCAGAATGGCTGGGGAAGCACAGCCAGATGGGCAGGGTAAAAATAATAAATTGTTGTTGTTGTTGTTGTTGTTGTTGTTGTTTAAACTTCTGCCCACTGCCACGTCTTAGTCCAACCAGCCGATCCACTTATAACCAACTGGTTGGTGCAGATCAGCTGGGTGGCCCATCTGACTACAGCCAGATGATCAGTGGTAAAGGGAGATGCTGCGCAACTTAGTGACGGACTGACTATGAAACAAAGGAGACAATAAATACAAGGCTTCATGCCCATTCAACAGGTTCCATCACCATAATCGACCTGTTCACACATTGGATGGAACACATGTGCAGCCTGCTTCTCTACACATGTACAAGTCTTTGTGGGAAAAGAATGTACGCCCATTGATTTGCATACTCAACCGCTGCGTGCAGAGGCACACAGACTGTGTTCTTGTTGAATATGGCACATGAATGTGCAGCTCCACTTTTTTTGCACAGGTGTGAATGCCACTTTTGGCAATGGAAAAAATGAGCATATTAGAAGGGCTTGGTTTGAGAAGCTGATGGAAAAGATAGGCAGAGATACAGAAATGCTTGCTGCAGATCAAGCAGCTATTGAAGGCACAGTTACAGGAGCCAGCTCAGAAGTTGGCAACCCTAATGCTGGGGACAGGAGGTGGAACAAACCACCCATGGAACATGGGGGGGGCACTTTTAAATTTTATTTTCTATACTAAACTATAACCTCACACCATAGTCAACATCATTCAAATTAAATACAGTTTTGCTGAAGACCATGTTACCTTTGATCCCTTTTCCAATAGCGCTCAACGTTATACTCACATTTCCAAAACCTGCAATAGCAGCAACTGCTTTAATGTCCGATGGACTCAAAGTATGAACTGTAGAGATAAAATGTGGACTGCAGGTTAGAAAAATAACAGTTTTCCAAATGTCTATTTGCATTAAACAAATTGGAAGCAATGTGTAAGAAGCCACAATTCATATTTAGCATTTGTATCGGGTTTTTTGAAAAGGTTTTTCACAAAACTGTAAGAGCTTGGTAGATCTTTAGCATTGCGCTTATTCTTTAAGTCTAAGTGTGTGTGTGCACATGCTTGCTTGCTTGCTGACCTTATGACTAGCACTGAAGACTACTTAAATGAATGAAGTGGTAACTATTTTTAGCTGCTTTTATGCTGTTTGTAAATTGCCTTGAGACACATCATGTAAGAGGTTATCCATAAATCAATTAATTAATACACAAGTACACACATATATTAATCCCACACTCAAAGTATCCATTTCTTTGACATCCAGAAAAGTGAACCAAGAACTCTGAAATATATTACCAAATTCTCCCCACCACCACCAAATTGTTGAGAAATAAAGTTCCATTATATCTTATTTTCATATGGTCTGACTGTTGTACATTATATACAGTGCAGTCCTGCACATGTCTACTCAGAAATAAGCCCTATTATGTTAAATGGAACATATTCTCAGGTACACGTGTGAAGGACTGTAGCATAACAGTTTAAAAAGTTTGTCCAAGCTTCCATACACACCATACGTTTAAAGCACACCCCCCCCCCAAAAAAACACCCTAGTAACTGTATTCCTAATAGCACCCTTAACAAACTACACAACAAACTACACAAACAAGCTACCTAATAGCACCCTTAACAAACTACAGTTCCTCCCCAGCACCCTTAACAAACTACAGTTCCTAGGATTTTATAATGGGGGGGGGGGGCTGCATGCTGTGTATATAGTCTAAGACTTGGGAGGGGAAAGTAAGCATAACTCCCAAATTTCGTATTCAACTCAGTGAATGTCTTCTTCTGCTCTAAATATGTATTTCAAAGACAGATACCTGAAGATGAAGATGAGTGAGGGGAACTTAGCGTCTTGCAGGAGAAATGCAAAGACTGAAAGAAGAAACAAGCATTTTAGAAACAAAATTTACTGCCTAGGTAAGGCAGTAAAAGGAACCAAGACATGGTTATAGAGGAGCTTTCTGAGAGCTCTCTTTCCCCGAAATAAAAAAAGAAGACCACATCATTATGAAATACAATATCATTTTTGGAAAGTAAGAGGCAGCAATATGGCCGCCCACACTCTGTAAGTCAAATATTTGCTGTTACTTTCCACACACATTTTAAAAAGGTACTCTCTCTTTCCAGTCTGAATTTGGAAGTTCTGTCTCCCATAAGACCCACGTCTTTTCCAGCTGTGCTTTAGAAAAGCTGTGTGGTCTCTCTGAGGTTCCATTCAGTGGTGAGGAAAGAAAATAAGAAGCCTTGAAAACTCTCCAGCCACTAGACTGTGGGGTAGACCTTCCTGGTCATTGGGAGACATGTAGAGTCAAGGAATGATGTCTCGTGGTGAAATGGGATCCTCAGCTGTTCTGAGGACCCTCTCCTTCCCTGGAACATCTTTCTCTGAGTCAAGGTGGATCCTTCTCCCTCCAGTCAAGGCCTTGCACTATAGCTATATCTGTATCCAATGAAAAGTAGAGACAGCACACAACCCTAAGACCCTGGTGTGGGTGGGTCTCGTAGAACATGTCGTAGAACTTCACGTTCTTAGAACATAAAGTTCTATGATAGGAGATGATCCTGTAACATTTCCTCATTCCCTTTCAGCAGCTGAGGCTTGGTATTGTAGCTCTGAAGAGGTCTCGACAGAGGGGCTGTCATCTATGCATGCAAACCTAAGACTGCATGCATAACCTAAGACAGAATTGCAGGCAAGAGCAATTGCTGGGCTTGGGCCTCAAGTGGAAAACTAAGTTTTAAGAAAGCCTAAGTTCGTAAAGTCTGAGAAACATCAATTACTCCTTTCTTCCTGCCATCATGCAGAAACAGGTACTTGCCTCAGTTTCCATTTCTTCCTTCGTATCATTCTTGGGTGTCAGAACATGAGCTGCAGTACCTAGAAGACGAAGAAATATAGGTTTTGTTTTATTTCCTTGCTCCCCCCCCCCCCCCCCCGCAATCTATGGCTGTTGATGCATATGGCTGCCTTATTTTTGTGAATTTATGCATTCATTTGCAAATGTCAGAGGCATTTTTAACACTAGTAAATCACAGGATACAAACAGAGAGGGTAAACATGTGCATATAGCTAAATAACAGCCTGCGTATTTTTCACTGTATTTCAAGTAGAGACGACCCTAAGATTTCAATCATTTCCTTGGAGTAAGCTCCATTGAACTTAATGAGGCTAACGTATGACTGGACATGCATAGGATTCCACTGCAAACTATTATCTGAAGAAGGAAAAAGGACAGTTGTGCTGTAAAAATTGGACCTAGAAAGAATAATTTGTCTAACCCAGAGATAGGGAACCAGCTGCCCAGTCATCATCTTTGGCTTGGACTGATGGGAACTGGTGGAGTCCAGCAAAATCTGCAGAACCGTAAATTCCTCATTCCTAGTCTAAAGAAAAACGTTATAATTCTGTCAGGTAACTCTGATTTTGAACTTTTAATAGCAAAATTGCTTAGATGATTTGGTATGCATGGTGCTATTTATTTGAGTATATCCACACTTCAAATCCAGTGGTAATTCAAACTCCTGATGGGGAAAGCAGCTATCAGCAATCTGCCCCCATGGTCACAGGCAACATGTCCCTGCTCTTCCGCCTTACAACACACAGACATCCATCTTGGATATAGAGAAATTTTTTTTGGGGGGGGGGAGTGGTAAGATTTAGGTTAAGGAATGACAAAGGAGGAAAGGGTAAAATACCTTATTCCCAAAGCATCACTTCCTCAGGCTTCAAAGTAGCTACAGCATACATCAAATTAGTTCCAAGAAAGAAGGGAAGTGGGAGATCCTAATCATAGATCTCTTTCCCTGCACCTCCAATGTCTGATACGGCCCTTGTCTACAGATCCTAAATTGCCATTCATCTTCTTGGTTCCAGAGGCTTTGGTTTTTGTTCTGTCTTTTTCAATTGATTATTGGAGGTCCCAATACAAGTGGTTCCTCCAGACAACCTGCTTATTGACCATTCATCCTGATTTGTTTACACGGAGGTTATATGTCCCCCTGTCAATCAGTCACTGTTCTACACCTTGTTGTGCAGATAGTTCCCCACCACTTTCCTAACTGCAAACCCACCAAAATTTAAAAACAATTGTGTTCTACCAGAGCACTGTCATCTACCTTATTTGCACAAACATAGCCCCTCGCCCCAGACATCCTTTTTATTGTGCATGATGATTTGTGCTCATTATGGTATGGGGGGGGTGATACTCAGTCCTACTTTCAGTATTGTCTGAACCTGCAAAGGTTTCAGAGCAGACATACAGCTTCATTTCCAATCAATGCATGTCTCTTAACTCCCTGCTGAAATCCTGTAACTTTTCACACTGCAAACATTCCAAATTTTGTTTGCTTTTTTGTTCCACCCTTGTTGTACTATAGCACCACAGTGTCCTTCTAGACAGCAGAAATGTGTAACACTGAAGAAGCATTGCAGAATTAGTGTAGTCGTAGTACTTATGCACCCTTCATCCAAGGTCCTAGTGTGCGTTGCAACAATTAAGCCACCATGTTAAAAATGGTTTAAAACGATTTGCAATCACAGAAATAAGCTGGGTCCTAAAAATATTCATATCAAGTGTCAGATTCAGGGTAAAGAGATATGTTGCGTGAACAAAGCAAAATGATGAGTGGTCAGTCTAGTATCAATTCACTGCTAATGCACTATTATCACATCAAATCCTCCTTGTGATCAACTCCTGCTCATAAACCTTTGTCCCCACTATAGAAGGATGTGTGGATCCAGAATTGGCCTCCACAGTCATTTACAGACACACCACTAAGACTGTGTTCATGGAAAACAATCTTACCCAGTCACAAGTGATTGCCGAGAGAGAGAGAGAGAGAGAGAGAGAGAGAGAGAGAGAGAGAGATCTTATAGAATGCACCTGCCCACTGAAAACCCTACCTCAGTCTGGAGGACCCCCTAAACATGATATGCGAGTGAATCCCTCCTGCAAAATAGCAAGTCTGGAGGTGACCAAGGCATCATATCTAGAACAAGTCTGGAGGTGATAAGGGCCTTACCTAAGACAAAAACCAACAGGAGGGAGAATGCCAGCTTCTTCATGCTTCGTTCCTTCCTTTATGAATGAACGCTCCTGGAAAGGTGTGAGTTTTGATTTACAGCAACCTATGCGTGGTCATGAAACGGTCTCGTCTTCTGACTGCTTTTTATACCTTGGTGAGCAGATAACTCAGCTGTCATAAATTTTATTGCCCTTTTCGCCATTGAGAAAGAAGGCTATGGGAGCAAAATGATAAAATATTAACATTTCAATGCCACTGCTTAATGTACTTTACACATTGTTACATCCTAAAAGGAGGAGGAGGAGAGAAGAAGAAGAAGAAGAAGAAAGAGAGAGAGAGAGAGAGAGAGAGAGAGAGAGAGAGAGAGAGAGACTGAGACTAATTTGCCCTTCAAATGCAGGCAGGAACTGCTTTGCAAATTCCCTTTTTCTGTGTGTCAGTATCCCATAATATGCCCATCCCATAAATCCACACATGCTGCATTCATTACACTGCTCTGCTCACCTGTATTTGAAAACTTCTTCATAATGGTACCAAGCTGTTTGATGCCAAGCTGCATTTGCATATCTCATTAGATGTTAAAAGAAAGATAAACCCTATACAGGATTTGTAAATCCCCAGGCACAGATATAAAAGTGAACTCTTGAAAAGTCTGCCTTGCTTATCTTAATGAGGTAAAGGAAGTGAGCTCTTGCAAGGAAGTCTCCTTTGCATGGCAGTCCTGCAGGGTTTAACAGCACTTAAGCAGAAGGGAGGGCCTGTTTTATCAGCAGCAACAGCGCTGTGCTTGCCAAAGGAGACCAGTAATAGTTCTGCCATGCGAATTATTTATTTACTCGATTTTATTCATCCTCTTTATTTATCCCACCTTTCCACCAAGGAGCTCAGGATATTGCTAATGGCTTTCCCACTCCCCGGTGCGTCTTTCACAACAACCCTTCAAGGTAGGTGAGGCTGAGAGACAATAACTGGCCCTGATCACCCAGTGAGCTTCATGGCCTTCTCAGTAGTGGCTCCCGCCCTGTGGAACACCCTCACATCAGATGTCAAGGAAATAAACAACTATCTGACTTTTAGAAGGCATCTGAAGGCAACCCTGTATTGGGAAATTTTTAATGTCTAATGTTTTACCATTGTTTAATGTGTTGTAAGTCACCCAGAGTGGCTGGGAAACCCTACCAGATGGGTGGGGTATAAATTTAAATTTTTTCATTATTATTATTATTATTATTATGGCTGAGCAGGGATTGGAACCCAAATCTCCCAAGTCCTGGTCCGACACTCTAATAAAGGTAAAAGGTAAAGGACTCCTGGACGGTTAAGTCCAGTCAAAGGCGACTATGGAGATGTGGCACTCATCTCGCTTTCAGGCCAAGTGAGCTGGCATTTGTCCACAGACAGCTTTCTGGGTCATGTGGCCAGCATGACTAAACTGCTTCTGGGGTAGTGGAACACTGTGACAGAAACCAGAACGCACAGAAACACCGTTTACCTTCCCACCGCAGCGGTACCTATTTATCTACTTGTACTGGTATGCTTTCGAACTGCTAGGTTAGCAGGAGCTGGGACAGAGCAACAGGAGCTCACGCCGTCACAGGGATTCGAACTGCCAACCCAAGAGGCTCTGTGGTTTAGACTACAGTTCCACCCGCATCCGTATTCTAATTAATACCGCATACTGGCTCAGATGCAGCAATGCCTGCCTTGTCTTAATATAACCCAGAATCATACAGTGGTAAGGTGAACACTTATATGTATTCAATATACCAAAAGTATGACATTAAGAATAAATGTTAACAATAAAAATGTGCTAGCAAGCCAATTGCAAAAAAAAGTTACAGGAATGCTTCACAACTGCAAAATTATTTCTACGTTGATCAGGTTGTTTCAAGAGTTCTTAATCACAAGCATAACCTAAGTAGGCGCCACTGCTAAGTTAACCACTAGGTTAAGGTTTTAAAACATTAACTCAATGCAGAGAAGCCAGAGGACTTGGTGGCACAGCTGCATTGCCATAAAAGTTCCTCTTAATATTCCCTGAGATCATCTACAAATAAGGGACTAGCTCAGGGCATTTGACACCTGCGGAAAAGTGCAATAGGGGGTGTGTGGGCCCCCATCCCATTCAATGCGCAGAAGCCAAAACACAACAGGCAGTCGAATCTTACTTCAGCACTGACAACCAGACAACATCCCTGCACAGGGCAGGACACACAAATCTTTCCATCCTCCACTACCTCACCAGAGCTTGCTCAGTGCCTGCTTGCTGCACACTCAAACAAATGTTCCATGCAGCAGCAGCACCAGAGTGCATCATAAGAGCAAAGCATTGCAGATGCACTAGGGATGGGTGACTTTATCAGCTTCACTTTCCCTCAGTTTTTCATTTTCCCAGTCTTAAGTTCTGCATACTTCTACATCCATTTGCAATTTTTTAAAGAAAAGTCCAGACACTGGAGAGAGGGGCCCCCCACTCATTTTTCCTCTGGCACAGAGCCACGTCCTTTGTTACCTTGATGGCCCGTGCTTAGGGTGCCATTACCAAGAAGCTGGCCCGGCTATTCTAGCAATTGAATCCTCCATTCGGTTTTAGCCCTGGCTGGATTCAGGAATTATAAGGGACTCAGGCATACAGCCTAACCCCATCCCCAACTCACAATGCTACATATTTTTGCAAAGCAATTTGCTCTAGAATATGCATTTTTGCATGTCATTTTCACTAATATATATTCATTTCTAGGCATACTTTACCCCAGTCAATGCATTATCTGGCTGGAAAACAGCACTGAAAATTCAGAGAACTGCGAATTTTGAAGAACGACTGTTTTGTTTCTTGTATTGTTCCAGTAAGCACAAATTAGGTAAGCTTACCTTTAAAAGTGAACTTGGTTTAATTTCTCCCCCATCCCTAATGTACACCCAGAATTCCTTCTGAGATGCATGTCCACTTACTTTCCCAACAATGCTGTCTGCAATGTAGCAGACAGTGTTCTTCGTCCTTGGGTGCCCAGATGTTATTGGACTACAACTCCCATAATCCCTCACCAGAAGATGAAGATGAAGTTGATACCCCTCCTTTTGCCCTGATGGGACTCAAGGTAGCTTCCAGCTCAGCCAGTGGCATGGATGATGGGAGTTGTAGTCTATCAACATCTGAAGACCCAGCATTGAAGAATACTTAACATTGAAGAAGACAATAACTGGGCAACACAGGCAGCTGGCCTGCCCAGGCTAGCAACAAGCAAGCATCACTGCTGCTAGGAGGATGGGAACAACTGATGGGGGACGTGTCTCCCCCACCCAAGCTTCCACACTCTGCCTAATGGTGGGGCCAGCCTTGTGGCTGGAAGGTGGAGGAAGTGGAGGTGGTACTTACATTTCAGCATTTCCATCCAATGGGTCATTCGCCGTCTTCTGAACTCTTCTCCCAAGGATGCAATGAAATGCACTGCCTCAGCTGTGTAGCATAGGAAGCTGGAGCCATGTCATTTACCCAGCTTCTTCGTCTTCTTGCACCATTGCTTTTTGGGTCATCATGGGAAGATTCAAGTCTGTTTTGCCTTGATGGACATTGGGAGGGCCAACATGCTCAACAGAAGTGGAGATTATACAGAACATCTCAGGGGAAAGCTGGAGGGTCATCCCGCCGCCCTGACCCACCCACCTCCCCCTGCCCCCTGCTGTGGTAATACGGTCTATCCATGCAGTGTGCTGCTTTGGAGCTAGTAAAAGCTTTCAGTGCAGGCTGGGGAGTAAATGGATTTAAAATGAAGTGCCTTAGGACAATTCACAACACAGATTTGTTTTCTATAGGCACATCATACAATCTTGGGTCTTAAGTGCTCCAGTGAGGGAAAAGGAAAAATAGAAAGACATATAGCCAACAGAAAGCAACAATCAGACTGCTGTTTATGTGCATACTGAAACCAAAGCGAGTATCCCTGGGCAACTTAAAGATTGGTGGGGTCTCACTAGCACCATATTTTGTGGCCTGCCTAGTTGCCTTATATAAGCAAAGTAAAAATGCAATTTTAAGCTTAAAGAATGGGGAGAAAGGGGAGAAGAAGCACTCTGTCCAATGGTAGGGCTGGCCGTGCCAGTCTTCCCTGAATCTAGCTCTAGATCTGCCTTAGAATCATAGAATCATAGAGTTGCCTTACCTACTCCCCTCCTTACTTTTAGCTTCTATATTTCTGATCCTTTAAAAAGGCCTGCTCCTCAACCCCACTGGGCAGCTAGGCTCCAGATCTTCCTGAAGGAACACCAAAGTGTTGCCTGATGTTCTCTCTGTGCATGTTAAAGGAGCACCTTCTCCCATCGGCAGGCCTTTGCTTCCTTTACAGGCGATGCCTGAGACAGCCCACTGACTATGCCACCAGCTGGAAACATTTCCTTCCCAGTCAATCTATTAGAACAGCAGGTTCCTCACAGCACCCACCTGAGATCCGTATCCTTCCCAGCATGCAGGTGGCGAGGGCAAATGAAGCCAAGAGGAAATGACAAGGGCTTTAGCAACATGATGGATATGGCCCAATAACTGTTCTGTCATTTCCTTTCCCATAACTACTACAAGAAAAAAAGAAGACAGCACAATTTAGGTGGCAAGAAAAAGAAGGGCAGAGCAGTATTTCAAAGCAAAAGGTCTGCTGTAAAATTAGAATTCCAGGGACCAAATATCAAGGCAGTGTAAACACACTCAGGGGCTTAAATATAATAAACCCAGATGGGATTCTATAACCCAGTGAACGTTAGAAGCTTTTGATCCCTTAATTCAATCTTGTGGCATAAAATATATATATATGAGTTTCCTTTCCCTTAACAACAGTACAGCAGCATGGCAGGTACAAGAAGGGATTAAACAGCCCCAAGGCCTTACACCACAACCCCTTTTGAAAATTGCAAATGCGAAAGAAGAAAGTGAGAGGGGGGAGAGGAAAAACAACAACGAGCTCCCATTAAAAATACGAAAAATCCATAAATCCTAATTTAAACACATATAAGACATCCCAAAAGGGACGTGGGTGGTACTGTGGGTTAAACCACAGAGCCTAGGACTTGCCGATCAGAAGGTCGGCGGTTCGAATCCCTGCGACGGGGTGAGCTACCGTTGCTCAGTCCTTGCTCATGCCAACCTAGCAGTGCGAAAGCACGTCAAAATGCAAGTAGATAAATAGGTACTGCTCCGGCAGGAAGGTAAACGGCATTTCCGTGTGCTGCTCTGGTTCACCAGAAGCAGCTTCGTCATCTGGCCATATGACCCGGAAGCTGTACACTGGCTCCCTCGGCCAATAAAGTGAGATGAGCGCCGCAACCCCAGAGTCGGTCACGACTGGACCTAATGGTCAGGGGTCCCTTTATCTTTACCTTTAAGACATCCAAATAGCTATTCAAACAAGATAGTTGATTATAAGATGTGGAAAGGACAGGGAAATCTTGAGACGACTGAGTGGTTATATTCTTCCAGCCTTGACGGCTCACAGGAGCAATAGGAACCTAGGAAGCTGCCTTAAACTGACTCAGACTCTTGGGTCCATCTTGATAGCTCAGCTGGTTAGGGTGTGGTGCTGATAACACCAAGGTTGCAGGTTCAATCCCTGTATGGGACAGCTACATATTCCTGCATTCCAGGGGGTTGGACTAGATGATCCTCAGGGTCCCTTCCAACTCTAGAATTCTATGAATCCAAGAGTGCAATATTTTTTCTACCCTGACTGGCAGCCGTTCTCCAGGGTTTTACAGACAGTGTTCTCTCTCAGCCCTCTGAGTTTATGGCCCTTCCCCACTTTTGCTATACATCTCTTAGTCCCCACCATGCAGGAATACTGTTTGTGGTTCATTCCACATCACAACCTCTCCCCATTTCCATCTTTCCACCTCTGCAGTGGTTTTTGTTTAACTTAAAAGGGGTGGGTGGGAATGGCTAACGTGATGAAGCAACTCCTCCCAATGCAGAAAAGTTGCACCATTTGGGACTTCTTGTTTTAGAGGAAATGTAAGAAGTGACATGATAGAAGTTTATAGAATTATTCATGGCATGGAAAGAGAAAAGTATTTTTCTCCCTCGTTCTTATAACATTAGAACTCCAATGAAGCTGAACTGCGCCAGGCAAAAACATTCCTTTTCTCTTTGGCCTTTGGCTAATTAAACAACCCATGGCCTTTTAAACTGCGTTGGTATTGCTTTTGTTTGTTATTATGGTATGTATTTTTGTGCTTTTATATTGTAAACGGCTCTGTGATCCTCAGATGAAGGACAGTATAAATTTTTTAACAACAACAACAACAGTTCAGGACACATAAAAGAGAGCAGATCTGGAAGGTTCTGCGTGCTTTGCTAAGCTTAGGTTGTCATGGTAGATAGGTCAAGTCGAGGCCCTGTTTGTGTCTCCATGGCTCAAGTTATTTATTTTGGATTTATTTTTTACACCACCTCACTCTTGGCTTAAGCGGAGCTCCCGTGGAAACGAAAAACAACTGGAAAATAAAAACATAGACAGGCCCTTGTCCTGGCTGGCAGTACAAGAGGAGCCTTGCTGGATCACGCCAAAGGCCGATTTAGTCCAGTAACGTTTTCTCCCCCGTAGATCTGTGGCAGCTAAATGTAAAAATGGTAGCTCCGTCCTTAATATCTTCACTCTAGAAACTAATTTCTATCTGGCTTATTTTTATTTTAACTGCGAAGGAAAATATCCTCCAGTAACCGAACAGAAGTGAAATCATAAGAACTTTACTGCCATCTGCTGGACACAATGACAGAATTCTATGCACCTCCAACAAGTTTTATTATTACAGTGGTACCTCTGGTTAAGAACTTAATTCGTTCCAGAGGTCCGTTCTTAACCTGAAGTACCACTTTAGCTAATGGGGCCTCCCGCTGCCACCGTGCCACCGCCGCATCATTTCTGTTCTCATCCTGAAGCAAAGTTCTTAACCCAAGGTACTATTTCTGGGTTAGCGGAGTGTGTAACCTGAAGCATATGTAACCTGAAGCGTCTGTATCCCGAGGTACCACTGTATTATATATTATTCACCTCGGGGCCTATGCGCACCAAGTTGAATCTCACACATTGCATCTATCTGATTGCAAACACCTATGTTTTCTGGAGTGGAGAGCTGGGTGGAGTGGGAGGCAGAACAATGGTAAAGATTTTCCAAGCTTGCAGAGTAAAAGAATGTCCCTATTTTCACCAGATAAATGTTGCAGGGTTTGGTAAAGGTAAAGGGACCCCTGACCATTAGGTCCAGTCGCAGATGACTCTGGGGCTGCGGCGCTCATCTCGCTTTACTGGCCGAGGGAGCTGGCGTACAGCTTCCAGGTCATGTGGCCAGCATGACTAAGCCACTTCTGGCAAACCAGAGCAGCGTATAAAAACGCCGTTTGCCTTCCCGCCGGAAGTAAACGTCTACTTGCACTTTGACGTGCTTTCGAACTGCTAGGTTGGCAGGAGCAGGGACCGAGCAACAGGAGCTCACCCCGTCGCAGGGATTCGAATCGACTCCTGAGCCATCTAAAGGCAGCCCTGTATAGGGAGGTTTTTTATGTGTTTTAATATATGTTGGATGCTGCCCAGAGTGGCTGGGGCAACCCAGTAAGATGTGTGGGGTATAAATAGTAAAATGTTCACTACGGAATGGGACATCCCTATTTTCATCAGAGAAATGTTGGAGGGTGTGAGGGAAGCAGCAACACACAATCAGAATGAATGCTCAATAAAGACCAGCCATAGATTTGCCAACACATGCACTTCGTGCAAGCAAATCAGGATGAACATTGAATTAATTTGAAAGTACAATGAGGCATGGCCAACCTGGAAGACTCTGCAGCTATTTGGTGGCCATTTATTACTTATATGTCTCATGATAAAAAAAACACACACATATGTACCAAAGCCCCTAGATGTTGTTTGGAATCACATGTAACTTATCTCTCTACTTATTTATGATTTCCCCTTCCTATTGAGTTCTATCTTTGTGTTTCAGTCTTGCTTATAGACAGATTTAATACACCAGCTGTATGCTACTATATCATCGATGAATAATCCCATTCTTGCCCAGTTTTCCTTGGATCCTTTGTATCATGACCCGTGTTACTCATGGTTCTATACCCTTATTACTTTTTATATTTGCATTCGTTATTAATAGAAGAAGAAAAGAAAAGAAGGGTGAATACTGAATAAACTGCTTGTGTGGAGGAGCCCTTAATATACTTCCGCCTCTGCAACTGCATAGAAATCATTGTGACCCAGCTCCTAGCAAGTGACTCTGATCCCGAGAACACTTGGATGGGTTGATTCTCAACCAATTTCCTCCATCAGTTTAACTGTAAATTGCCTCGGGACGCCTCATAGGAAGCAATTCATAAACGAAATAAATTATTCTTATTTCAATGGGACTTAATCATAGTAATCTAAACCAACCTGTTTTTGAGGGAGGCAGGGATGTGTGTTGTGCTCCTTGAGGTATCACTTAAGCAAAAGCAACCATAGATGAAATCCTGGGCAGTCTTATTTTGGCATAAACGTGTAGATAGGAGTATACTTATGTGGGAGTAATCTTGTGCAGGGTTGCTTAGGAAATCAGCTACTGTTTTCTCTCTGACAAGAAGGAGCAAAATTACGTGACCTCAAAGATGCAGCTCACTTGTGTGCAAGATATAATCATCATCATCATCATCATCATCTTATGGTGGTGATTGTGATGATGGTGGTGGTGATTGTGATGATGTATTATTATTGTTATTCATTGTGTTGACAGCCCTTTCTGGTTAGATGCATTTTCTGTGATTGGCCAATTCTCTGTGACATTTCTGATTTTATATTTTTCTTTAGTGCAATTTTATATTTGCTGTACACAGCTTAGATATTTAATCCACTTTATGTGTTCTACTGGGGTGACAGAGCTCTTTAATTGCACAAACCCAAATTTCTGGTATGCACCTGAATTCCTCTCACAAAATAGTGGAACTACCCCAATTGGTTGTTTTCTTGAAAAGGCCTGCAGAGTTTCTAACAATTTTTGCATCTTTGAAAGACAGCTTGTTTCCACTAGAGGTCACCAGATAATTGCTGCATTGCTGTGTTTAATTTCCAAATCACGCTCCCTGCTGAAGTCAAATAGCAACTCTCAAAACAGAAAGAATAAGCGTTCTTAACAAGCTTTAACACAGCCAGGGTTTGGTTTGGTTTTTTAGGCGGGGGCTCATTTATCATTCATGGTCACTTTTTTTTTTTACTTTTTTTTTAAGATCCCCCCTGACTGCATGATGCTTGTGTGGAAATAATCAGTATTGGGCTAGGACAGTGGACAGCAGCAGCCCCAAATCCAGATCTTTAAGGTACCCCCCAATTTAGGCTTCGTCTTCCAGCTCACCACTAAGCTTAGGAACCTGAAGTTGATGGTCTAAGCTGAAACCTGGAGTCCAAGTAACCAACAGCATGCACTGCTCTCTTGCCCAGGCAAAGGCCGATGGCTCCTCAAATTTACACCAACCCAAGTCTGCCTGGCAATCACAGTGGCTGATACTGCCCAGCCCTTTTTCTCCCCTTTGCCCGAAGAGGGGTCCACACCAGCACTGGGAAATCTCTGACCCATGGGCCTAACCCATGGGTGGCCAGGCCTCTGTATTTGGCCCACAAGACCATTTCGGCCAAGCCAGGCCCACCTGCCCTACACCTGGGATCATATGTCTGACACCATGGCTGGTAAAGACATGAGTGGGCTGAAAGAGGAATTGCAGAAAACACCAATCAGCTGATTGTGGGCATCTGCAAAGCCCCCTATCTGCTCAACGCTTTGCAAGCGCCAACCATCAGCTGAGTGCTGGGATTTGCAGAGTCCAAACTTTACAGGAAAATAGTAACTTGTTATTTCTTCTATGAAATCATTTTCATACCACTTTCCCCAAAATTCACACTCAGTTTTTTAAAAAAGCAATCAACTTCATATTTTAAAAACGCCATTAACAGAGTACATTAACAAGCCACAAAGATCTGGATTTGTTTGTTTGTTTCTATACATACATATTTATGTACAAGTTGCCTTCTATTCAGCTAGACTTAACTTCCAGCCCTGCTATGCAGTATATATATAACATGAAGATTGGTGTCTCTCATCCCTACAACTAGATATATTCAAGGTTAATGTAAGAGCCTGAGAAGAGCCCATCTAGTCCAGCATTCTTTTCTGACAGAGAGCATTCCTCCCTCCTGTGATCCCCAGCCACTGCCATTCAGAGGTCTACTGCCTACTATGGTGTAGAAGCCACTGATAGTCTGATCCTCCAGGAATTTGTCTAATCTTCCTTTATAAAGCCAACCGAGTTGTTGGCCATCCCCACACTGAATCCCATCATTTAGCTATGCATTGTCCTTCTAAGAAGGATCTCAGACAATCAAGGGAGGCAGACAACAAAGAAGACACATCCTGATCCCGTTCCAGCTGAACCATCTCCTCCCTCCACGGGGCCAGCTCTGAATCTGTCAGAGGTGTTTTCCTGGGCCAACTCTGTGCGTATGAGGTTGGAGGCACTATTTTACCCTTCACTTTGTGGGCTGGTTCCAGAGAGAAGCATTGAGTGATTGTGCCTTGGTAAATGTGCCAAAGGGCAGCCATTGTGCTATACCTGCTGTCAACGGTCTTTCAGGAGTTAGGTTGGCCATTCCTTCATCACAAAAGTGGCTCCACCTCATGAGTGATTCCTGACAAGGCAGACTGAATATACCTCTGAGGATCTTTGCCTTCTGCCCGGAGCTTGCCTTTCTTGCTGAGCCGCCCAGAGATGATCTGCTCTGCAGGTATCTCTTGTTGAGCTGGACCTTTATTCCACCTTCCTGTCTGCTTGTGGTACACCCTGCGCTAAATTTATGTGGCCGGACCCATGGAAGGCTGGTTTGCAAGGGATTGTGCTTGCTGGTAGGATGGGAGGGGAGAAATAAATAATAGGTATCAAAGAGAAAGGGAAATAATAATACTAATCAGGGTTGATTCATTCCCCTCTGCCTAGTACATAAGCTTGTAGCCATGAGGAAAGCCCTGCCCCACCCCAACAAATGAGGGCAAATCTTGCCTTGTGTTTATATTGTTTCTATGGAGTTCAGTCTCTTTGGGGGTTTTTCCCCCTTGTGTCTCATCATTCAGAGAATTATGATTTTCAACCAGCGGCTTTGTGGTCTGAGGCTGCAACCTAGTCTGGTGAACTATCATAGATCATATATATGCAGCGGTACACTTAGATAATCTTAGACTCTGGTTGTAATGTTCTTACAGGGAGGAAGTTCTTGGGATAGTAATGTGTGTTACTTCATTTACTTCGAAAAGAATAAATTGTGAGGACCTTCATGCTCATTCTGCTGAGTGGGGCCCTGGGCTTTGTCCTGAAGTCCTCCCCTGATGGGCTCAAGAAATGCAGTATGCCCTTTCTCTCTGCCCTGGAAACACCCTCGGTGATATCTCCCCCCCCCGCCCCCCCCCCGGTCTTGTTCTAGTCATAACTGGTGTGGGACATTAAAATCAGTGTTGGCTTGGCATTTGATCTCATCTTAGTGTAACATTCACATTTCTGTAGTGATGGGAGTTGGGCTGGAATCGCTCACATGGCTGGATAATTGTTGAGAGCCTGTTGCTAATCTGACATGACTCACAATGACAGCTTGACACTGTGCTGTCAGGTCACGGATGGTCAACCAGATGTAACATCATGCATGGCACACAGGAGCATACATATATACACACAAACACACCACACACTTTTTCCTGCTTGAACTACATTGCCGAGAATGATTAATTTTCCACAAGGTAGCAATGGATCGTTGACTGTGGCGGTCTGCATTCAAACTTCGATCTGCAGTCAGGAATGAGGATGGCGGCACATCCCCTTCTCCCCTCGTTCGATCTATAAAAAGATGGGAAGGCCTTCGTCCCCTAGGGGTGTTAAGCTTGCAAGTTGCCTGACATTTGTGTGGGGCCTCATTCAGCAAAACATTTCAGCCAGGGCTCAGCAAAGCCCTTTAGCCTGTGCATCTCAGCACGGGGCATTGGCCCTGCTGAAATCAACTGGACGTGAGCGTGTGTCTAAATTTAAATGTGCTTGGTATAAATTCACTTTGTCAAACAGCCTTGGGGAACATTGGGATACTCAGAAGTTTGGACCAATGGGAATCCTGTTTACATTCACATGGGCCTGCGGCTGTGCATGCACAAGCGAGTGTGGTGCATGCAAAGTCCACAATCAGTTTAACTAACCACAAATTATCTATAGCAGATGTTCAGATAATGGAACAGTAATAGGAAAATGATTTATTTATTTTATTCTGAGAACGTGTTTACCACTAAATCAAGATTTTAATCACATGCATGAAATGGACAGTTATGGAGGTTGTTTTTGGAGTCCATTGATAGATGGTTTCCTCCATCCAGTAAAAGCTCTCAAAGTCCATTGTGTGCTGGGGTACTTAGCACAGCCAATCACAGCAATCAAAGCAAAGTACTCTGAAAGTAAGGGCATTAATAGGTACCTAAAGGGCCACGTCACAAATTTGCAGAACATTTGCATATGCTCCTTGATCTGCTGTAAGCTACAAGTGGAATTGCAGTTGCCTTTCCCACACTATCAAGGATATCGTAGTCCCTCATCCCCATATCTTGGTTCCGCCATGTTCCATTCAGAACAGAAGGGGTTAAAGGACAAGCTAGCCTAACACTGCACCCCTGTGCAGTCTTAACTTGGGAGTAAGGCTCATTGAGTACAATGAGCATTATTTCTAAGTAATGATGCATTGGATCAGTCTGCCTAGGTCAGTATCTTGGGCTTGTGCATTGAAACTATGGTGTTCAGTGGGATCCTCCCAGTCCTCGCCCTGTCCTGGTGGTCTCCAAGGCTTTCCAGGCTCAAAAGCCAGAATGCTGAAACTTCCATCTTCTACCATTTCAGGCTGAAGATGGAAGCTTATAGGATCAAATTACCTCCATAGAAAACAATCCCTGCACAAACAAACACAGTTGGTCTAGCTTAGCGTTCTTCTTGATATCAAGTTGGGGACAACTGTCAGGGGAAGTATATGATGGGGACAAACATTAAGGGAAACAGGATTTGCAAAACAAAATGTGTACACTGGGGAAATTTGCAATAGTGATTATTGGGAGAGCTTTGCATTAATATGTGCAATAATGTGCACTAATTTTCACGAGGTTAAAAAAAAACCTTTCCAAACTGACATGGAAATTCTGAGGAAATTAGATGCTGAGAGAACTGGAAATTGACAGATTCACACTTCCCTACCCTTTGGTAGTTGTGTCAGCACCCTGCATATAAACTCATTTGCTGGGAGATTGCACAGCCCTTGGGTTCTTTCCTGTGAAATAGGAAACTTGCAGCAGATCCTTAAAAGGAGCTTCTGGGAGGAAGAGTCTGGCAGTCCTTTCATCTCCCGTTTCCCTCAATCTTGGAGCATGTTACCAAAGCTGCCCAGTTTAGGAGAGTTAAAGTGAAGGGTGGTCTGAAGTAATCAGCCAAACTGCAATATTCCAAATTCCAAATCAAGTTTTATTTCAATGAGTAAGATGACACAGAGAGAAATTAAACAAAGTACAAAGTAAAAAAAAAACACAGCTCACTTAATTAGTTTAGAATACAGGAGAGCAGACTTCAGACTTGCAGGATTTATTTTGTCTTGTGTTTTTATTAGTACCCTGAGATCCATCACCTGCAGCCTGATGCAAAATACATTAATTTAGGATTAAATCATTCTTATCCCAGGGATTCGTTTCAAGTATCATCACTGAACTGATCTCATGTTACTTCCACACACAAAAATCCATTGCTGATTACCCCAAGCTAACTTCATCTCAGCACTATAATTTAGGGTGAGTCATTGTATTGCTGCTGTTGTTAAACAATTGGGAGTCGTAAATTCTTGACAATTTGCACACAAAGATCTATCAGAAGATCCAGATCTGCCTCCTGGTCTAGAATTGTCACTGATAAGCCAGGCTGCATGGATTGCTGCGTATTCTGATAAGGACTGAGGCATAAAAAGTAAACATGGGGGGTGGCAGCATGGATGAGGCCTTCCTAGAGCAGATTAGGTAAAGGTAAAGGTACCCCTGCTTGTACGGGCCAGTCGTGTCCGACTCTGGGGTTGCGCGCCCATCTCGCTTAAGAGGCCGGGGGCCAGCGCTGTCCGGAGACACTTCCGGGTCACGTGGCCAGTGTGACAAAGCTGCTCTGGCGAGCCTGCACCAGCGCAGCACACAGAAACACCGTTT
Organism: Podarcis erhardii; assembly: GCF_964252035.2. Classification (NCBI taxonomy): domain Eukaryota; kingdom Metazoa; phylum Chordata; class Lepidosauria; order Squamata; family Lacertidae; genus Podarcis; species Podarcis erhardii. Next base: position 89,826,182 of record NC_138507.1, on the reverse strand, counting down.
ACCTTCCCGCTATAAAGTGGTACCTATTTATCTACTTGCACTTAAGAGTGCTTTCAAACTGCTAGGTGGGCAGGAGCTGGGACCGAACAAGGACTCCCCTGCTCAGTGCCTGAGGGCCCCAGTCCTGCCACTCATCACCTGGCCCAGGGTGGGGCCTGATGGGCTCTATAAAGGACTGCTGCTGCTGCTGCTTCTGGGCAGAGTGGGCTCTGTTTGTTTTTGTTTTTTACCTATGTCATTTTAAACTCTGATATGAATGGGTGTATTCTTAGTTTTAGATTTTGATTTATGTGGAAATTGTTTCCCATTTGGTTGTGTATTTTTTTGATGTGGTTTATTTATTGTTTATGACTTTTGTAATTATGTAAATCTTGTTGCGTGTTGAGTCCCACAAGCCACCCCCAAAAAATACACACTTCTCACATAATTTTTGTTTAAGGTTTTTGGCATAATTTTGGCCACAACTTTATTCAAATACAAAATATATATGAGTGGTTGCTTAGGCATTGGTTATGACTATCTGTCCTTGCCCTCAGGGACAGAGCTGGGCATCCAGCCATCATCGGAAGCCAGCATGGGAAACAAATATTGGGTGAGAAAATGGAGCTGTGCCACAGTCCCTCACCTCTCACCCTCATGTTCCTGTGGGGCTTGCACGGCCCAAGTCCGACTCCGGGGACAAGGACAAAAGAATGGCAAGCCCCTGGATTCCTTTAACGGAATTCCCTTCCGCATCATTTGGAGGGGTAGGCACTTACCCCTCCAAGCACCAATTAACCATTGCCTAACCGCCAACCTTACAAGTTGTGACGATTTGCTACGCAGTAGGCAAAAACCAAATGGCACCAGCCAATCAGCCAGATGGCAAAATTCCTACCAGGCCCCTGCTCAAAGGCGAACGACCCTTTGACAGGCATAGCAAGGTCAAAGGAGCATGAAAACCACCCTATTAAAGGGAGGGAGGGCGGGTGATCCGGTGTAAATCAGCCAAGAGGACGTCCTACGTCCGTTCCCAGAATTTAAAGACTCTGACCCCTCCTCCAGATTGGCAACATTCAATACTCCCCAGCAACCAATTTTTAACCCCTTAAAAGCTTGGGTTCTAATAAATCCACATTCACCGCAGGTGGCTTGCTTTCCCCAACCGCAACACGTGCTCTCTGCTAGGGAGAACACGCTTTGCGTGTTGAGTCCCACAAGCCACCCCCCAAAAATACACACTTCACACATAATTTTTGTTTAAGGTTTTTGGCATAATTTTGGCCACAACTTTATTCAAATACAAAATATATATGAGTGGTTGCTTAGGCATTGGTTATGACTATCTGTCCTTGCCCTCAGGGACAGAGCTGGGCATCCAGCTATCATCGGAAGCCAGCGTGGGAAACAAATATTGGGTGAGAAAATGGAGCTGTGCCACAGTCCCTCACCTCTCACCCTCATGTTCCTGTGGGGCTTGCACGGCCCAAGTCCGACTCCGGGGACAAGGACAAAAGAATGGCAAGCCCCTGGATTCCTTTAACGGAATTCCCTTCCGCATCATTTGGAGGGGTAGGCACTTACCCCTCCAAGCACCAATTAACCAATGCCTAACCGCCATAGAGCCCATGCTCACCGCCAACCACTCACAAACCCAACCAAGCCCTCAGCTTGGCCACCACTGCCCCCAGCTAGGCCTCATTCCCCGAGGCTGAAAGATGCACGCCGTCGGCTCTGAAAAGGGGTGCGGCCCGAAAATGAATCTCAGGATGGGGAATCACATCGCCACCCAATTCCAAAACTTTCTTTGACACCGCAGAGTTGATGCGCTTTCTGACCCTTTCAGTGGCATCCGGGCACTGACTGCCCATCCAAATGCGGCGTGCAAAAGCTTAGACCAAAATATTTTCGCTGTAGGCACCATTGCCTGCAGAACCTCCAGGTCAGCCACAATTGCAGCGCGAAGTGATAAACAGTCCATGGTAACCAGGTCGTTCTCCCCCAGCTGCACCACAACAGCCGAGGGTGGCCCGTCCAAAAACAGTTGCCTTCGGATCCGCGGCAGGAACTCTGACCAACGCATTCCCCGTCTGGACAGCCACGATAACTGCACATGTGGAGGAAGGCCGAGACCAGGGCCCAATCCGGACTGTCGTGCTGCAACACCAGCCCAATGGATGATACTGTGGCCGACCATCCAAATGCGTATAGTCGCTAAACCTGAAGTAAACAAAGCAAAACAAATATAAGAACCATGTTGTTAGCGGACGTAACCCCTAAACGCATTTGATTTCCAGCGACCCAAATCTTTAATTTTTGCGGCTGACAAGCCCCAGTGCGCTGCCGTCGTTGCAGCCCCAATCCGGAAGGAATGAGGGGCGAAACCATAAGCTGTGCCACCACAAGCCAGAATCGCCTTGCGCATCACTTTTGAAAACTGGTGTCTTGCTAATGGCTGCCCATTCTCATGCCTGAGCAAAGGCCCATCCCCCAGGGCGCGCACTGCCAAATACTTGCTGACATCCTTGACAGGGCACGGGCCTACTTCGCCCGTAGCCGGGAGACGAATGAGGGCACCTTTGCCCAACTGATCCGTCTTGGAATTCCTAATCGTGATTCGGAGTTCAGCAGGGGATAATTGCACGTCCTGGAGCAAAAGACCCCTGGAACGACCATCCCTGTGGGTCTCCACAACTAGTTCACCCACTCTCAAAGCCCCAAAAAAGGCGATAGAGAAGGCAGCCGAAAAAAGGCGAGCCTCATACCCCGACCAGCACACCTCCCGCAACTTCCTGCGCATACTGCTCAACAAATCAAAAGAGATGGGGTGGCGGGTCGCAGGCCGGGAAGGACGGAGTTTTCCCCAACCTTCAAGGGCCTTGCGTACAATAAACTTTGCACACGGATCTTTATCAAAAATTGTTTTGCAGAAAAATGCAATGGCAGCTGCGTGAATCCTAATGGTCTTAGCTGCACGCCCCAACTGAAATAAGTGCGCCAAATAGCTCAACACCTGCGAGGAGGTGGGTGGGACCCCTTCTACGTCGCTGCCTGCCTGTCGCTTAAAAGCTAAAAAATCAGACCAGGCCTTCGTGTACGATCTAAGGGTAGAAGAGGAAACAGATGCCGCTACTCCCTGCAAAGCTAATTGCTGCCAAGGTTCCAGAGATGTTCTGGGAAATATTCCGGACGTATTCGTGCCTCTGGAACCAGGAGTCTGAACCGCTCCATCTGAAAACGGGACAGAGCATCAGCAATTTCGTTAGACACCCCAGGAATAAACGTGCAGAAAACACTATATTGCAACATAAACAATGCAACACAAAGGCCCGTAAAAGGGCCGAGACCCTGGGGGAGCGTGACGACAACCTGGCCAGCACGGCCACTACCGCCTGGTTATCGGTCCAAAAGCAGACACGACGGTTCCTGAACTCCTCGACCCACAAATGCACTGCTACTGCAATGGGAAAAAACTCGAGAAAAGTTAGGTCCCGCGATATCTCACCTCCCTGCCAGGCAGGTGGCCAACACTCGGCACACCACTGACCTTTCCAGTAAAGGCCGAAGCCTAGGGAACCAGCAGCATCAGACTGAACCTGAAAGTCATTATTCAAGTTCAATGTGTCCTGCCACAGGGACACCCCATTGAAGTCCTCGAAGAAATCCAACCAGGTGCGAAGATCGGCCCTCACCTCCGTAGAGAGGCGAACTCTATGATGTGGGGACCTCAAACCAGCGGTGAGCCGAGCCAAGCGTGAACAGAAGGGGCGCCCAGGAGCCACCACTCTGCACGCGAAATTCAGGTGTCCCAAAAGCGACTGGAGTTGCCTAAGAGACACCTTTTTCTGAGGAAGTAATTCCTCTATGACCTTCTTCAAGGCCACAAGCTTGTCATTTGGTAAACTAGAGGTTTGGGAAACCGTATCCAAAAGGATACCCAGGTAAGTAAGCCGGGTCGAAGGACCCTCAGTTTTCTCCGCGGCAAGCGGAACGCCAAGTTTCTGTGTCAGGTCAGCAAAGGCTTGTAGCAACGCTGAGCAGTTGCCGGTGTCACAAGCCGAGGCCAATAAAAAATCATCCAAATAATGCGTGACCCCGCCCAGTCCGGTTCTAAACTTGAGGGCCCATTCCAAAAATGTGCTAAAAGATTCAAAAGCGGCGCACGCAATTGAACAGCCCATAGGCATGGCCTTGTCAAAATAATAGTTGTCCTCAAACCGAAAACCTAGTAGCCAAAAATCCTGCGGATGAATCGGCAAAAGGCGAAAAGCTGATTCAATATCGCATTTTGCCAATAGGGCGGCGTGGCCGAACTTCCGAATCACCCTGATCGCCTGATCAAGAGAAGCATATTTTACGGAGCAGAGCTCTGGTGGAATAACATCGTTGACCGAAGTACCCCTGGGATGTGACAAATTATGAATTAATCGGAACTCGCCTGGGGCTTTCTTTGGCACGATACCCAATGGGGATACATGCAAATTATGAAAAGGGGGGTCGCAAAAAGGACCGGCCATGCGATGCATAGCTACCTCCTTTGCAATTTTCTTGCGGGCGACCTCGGGTAGCTCGCGTACTGATTTCTGGTTAGACGGATTCCGTGCCACGGGAGGCATGGCTACCGGAATCCGAAAACCTACAGAAAAACCATCACTCAAATAATTTGCAGCGTCCCTATTAGGGTAGAGCTGCAACCACCTTTGCAGGGCTAATAAACGAACAGGGGTAAGAGCCAAGGAGGTCAGGACGCTACTTTCCCGTACCTGAGGTTGAAGGGAGGGGGGCGTTTTGCTTGGGGGGTTGCTGAAAACCCCCTTTCCCCCCACGAAAGGGCCGTTGCCCCACAGAACAAGAGGAAGCCGAATGCGAAGCACCACACTTTTCACATGTGTGCGTATACTTGCACCCCTGGCACTGACAGGAGCCCTTATTAAAATCCCAACAGAGCAGGCGACGGCTAAATCTAAAGGCCGAAGTCCTCGGTTTCTGTTGTTCTGGAGCCTTTTTATCGATGAGTGGGCCTATGTAGGTGGTCCAGACATCGAGATCTTTGCGATCCCAACGGGCTGAGGGGATCTTGGCTGCGCGGCGCCTGAAGTTCTCATCGTATTTAATTGCCGCACTTTCACCAGCTTTGGTGAAGGCGGAGCGAACGATAGACAGATAAACCAGCAGATGAAGAGATCTCCGCGGGTAAGCTGCTACGACCACACCAGCGAAGACCTGGTAGCAGTCTCACCAATGTTCAAATGTCCTATCTATGGAGGCGCCCGGGCGTTTCCTAGAAGAAGTCACCTTCTCCTGATCCTCCGAAGGTGGGGCTAATTTAAAAATGTCAACATAACGGCCATCCAGAATCCTGGACCGCAGTTTTGTCGACAAATGTGAACCCGGAATGATGTCCCTGGCCGAATTGGTAGAAACTTTCGTGTCAGGAACCAAAACACCGTCCTTACATTCTTGGACAGCCCCATACCGTGCCCGGTGTGAATTGGCCCTCCGATCCCAAGCCCACCGTGGGAGCCCCGAGGCCGATTCTCCAAAGCCCCAATAAAGTTCCATTGAATTACCAGTCTCCTCATCAGAGCTGGAAGAGGACGTACCAGTATACGAAGAAGATGAGTCACCTCTCCTTCGCTTGGCATGCTTCCGCGAGGACCTCTTGCAGCGACGTTTTCCGCCCGAAGATTTTCTAGGAGGAACTGGTAAGCTGTCTTCCATAGAAGACTCAGAATCGTGGCTTCGCTGAAATACACCTGCAGAAGCCTGAGGAGAGACAACAGGTGAGATGCCGGAACCCGACGCAACCTCATCCGGAGGCTGGGCCATCGCATTTCGGCGGGTGGAAGAAGCCGAAGGACTCCTTCTCCCTGAGACCCTCGCGGAGAGACGACCCGCCCTCCGTGAACGGCGAGGAGCAACAGGTAAGTCACAGGGCTGGGTTAGCTGGTGATCCACCCTCAAACCCCTAGAGGATGACCCTTCTCTCTCATCTTCGCTAGATGACGGTGACGCTGGAGACGGCGCCGTTAGAGGACGAGGCGGCCTCCCAGACGCGAAAGGTTGGGTGGAGCAGTGTTGAAGGAAACCATCCATTTCAGCCGCGAAGCGAAACAAGGCTGCTGGATCGCCGGCCATACTTTCCACCAATGATTGCACCCGCCCCACCGGTTGACTCGGTGTAGGAGAACGAAGTGCCTGCGACGGGCCCCTAATAGGCCGTTTAGAAGTAGAGGCTGAGCCGGGGCGGGCAGCAACTCTCTTCGGAGCCATACCTGCTATTCGGAATCAGAAGACAGTTAATAGACCGCCTACCTATTATTGTTCTTTTTAAATTATTATTAATTTATTTATTTATTTTAATATATTATTATAATAAAATTCTTTATTTATTTAATTATTATTATTTATTTTAATATACTAATAGAAACTATTTCTATATTATTTATTTCTTATTCTTTTCCTATTTATTTAGGTGTAAAAATTAAAATAAAATAAAATTCAAATTAAATTAAATGCAATACCGAGTCTGGCCAGCAGGGGGCGCCAGCCAGGCCAGACTCACTCAGGGGGGGTGCAATGGCGAGCCGCGCCGCCAGGGGGAGCCTGCGCACGGCTCAGCTGCAGTAAGACTGCACAGCCACCAGATGGCGGCAGGAAAAAAGAGCACCACCGGGAAAGCCCCTCCTCCGAGGGAGCTCAATGAAGAGGCCGAAAATGGCGGACGCAATGACGGGCTGCAGCCCCGGGCCCCAAGAGAGGCGACCCCGCCAACCCCAAGGGAAGGCCTGGCACCAAGCCCTGGTCGCGGCCCTGGCGCCGCTAGCGGAGCCGCGCTACCGCCCCGCTGCCCTCCAAAAACTCAAGCCGCTCGCGCACACGCGGCAAGCGGCCGAACGAACCGGGGAAGGGGATTCCCCCCCGAAGCACCCCACGGACCCTCAAGTGTGTGGAGGGCACTCCGATACCAACGCGGCCCGGATTATGGGCCGAGGCCAGGCTCCGTCCTGCCCGGCGCACCAGGAGAGCCGCCCGGTAAGTAAATAAGGCTCCCGCGGGCCTGCGCGGCTCGCTGCAGGCCTCCCTCCTTACTAAGAGGCTGGATCCCGGCTAAAACTGCGGCCGCTGCTCGGGGATCAGCGACCAGGCCCCCCGAAACCGGGGGAGGCCCTAAGGCCGGGGGGGGTACCCGCCCTCAAGCCTAGATTATAGAAGGGGACAATACAATCAATTTAGAAATTATTCGAATTAATTAATGTTCACAGAACGAGGGGAATGGGGAGGGGAAGGGAAGAGGGTAGATAAGGGGAAAATCAAACACGGAGCGGCACGAGGGAAAAGGGGGATTTAAGCTTAGGCCCAATGAATTCGAAAGTAGAAAATAAGCTCAGCAATACAACCGTCTCTCCTGATCCGGTGTAAATCAGCCAAGAGGACGTCCTACGTCCGTTCCCAGAATTTAAAGACTCTGACCCCTCCTCCAGATTGGCAACATTCAATACTCCCCAGCAACCAATTTTTAACCCCTTAAAAGCTTGGGTTCTAATAAATCCACATTACCGCAGGTGGCTTGCTTTCCCCAACCGCAACACGTGCTCTCTGCTAGGGAGAACACGCTTTATGCTGTAAGCTGCCTTGAGCATTGTTTTTTTAACTGTGGAAAGGCGGCATACAAATAAAAAATGATGATGATGAACGACGGGAGCTCCCCCGTGGGGATTCAAACCACCGACCATATGATCGGCAAGTCCTAGGCGCTGAGGTTTTACCCACAGCGCCACCTGCGTCCCAGAGCAGATTAGCAAACATTAAAAAAAGGAGAAATATAGTAGTCATGGGAGACTTCAACTACCCTGATATCTGTTGGAACTCTGCCAAGAATGTAAGGTCCAACAAATACCTCCATTTCCTCCTTGACAATTTCACTTCCCAGAAGGTAGAAGAAGCAAGAAGGGGGTCATCTCTCTTGGACCTGGTCCTCACCAACAGGGAGGAACTGATTGACAAACTGAAGTACAAGCAAGCAGGACCAGAGCACAACAGTCCTCTGCCCATCTGTGATTCCCAGCATGTGCCAGCCTACTGCCTCAAGGTGCTGGTGGTAGAACATATTCTTCCAGGTGGTGAGCATGAAGCATGGAGCCTTTTGTACATGTGGTGGCTCCTTGCTCATTTTGGAACACTGGAAATCAGGGTGCTCCGTGGATACAGAGAGGTGCTGCAGTTCACCTTCTGCAAGTCCGAAGGTGACAGAAATGGTGACAGATGTGGGAGGAACCAGCAGGCCATTGTAATACCATTTATAAGTAAAATGGTACCCACATGAGTATCCAAATTGGATTGGGACCACAGCACTAGGTGATGAGAGAGGGGTGGTTTAACTTCCCTTACACACCATGTTTTCTAATTAAAATTCGTTTTCCCCACCCAAACTGTGTCTGGATCTCTCATATCACATCAAATCTTGCCCTAAGCCATGAGTGAGAGAGAACTATGAGTAGGTCTAGTTGGAGGGATGGGTGTGAGTGTGCATGTGTGTGTGAGGTCAGCATTTCCATTCAATTTTACAAATCAACATTAGGTGTGCGATGTCTGTACCCTGCAGCTGTCTTTTGTGAAATGAAGCCCATCTGCACAATACATTTAAAGGAGTATTTTATCACTTTAAGCAGCCATGGATTCCCCCAAAAGAATCCTGGGAACTGTAGTTTGTTAAGAGTGCTGGGAGTTCTTAGGAGACCCCTGCTCCTCTCTCAGAGATGCAATTATCAGAATGGTTTAACAGTCAATCCCTCTTCCTGGGGAACTCTGGGAACCGTAGTTACATGAGCGCAGGAGGTGTCTCCTAACAACTCTCAGTAGCCTTAACAGACTACAGTTCCCAGAATTCTCTGGGGGATGTGTTATGTTCTCATCCATGCATATGACATACTCTCTTTATGCCAATAAAGGAGATTTAATTCTTTGGGGGAAGCCATGACTGTTTAAAGCGGTATGATACTGCTTTAAATGTCTAATGCAGATGGGGCCTTACTTACGAACATTTTTGCAGCACAAAATCCTGCGCTTGACTTCTTTGAGAATATTCTGCGGAGTTCTTCCCTGCCCCTGAGCACGTACAGACCAGTGACTTCCCTGTGTGCCATCGTACGTCGCCCTGCATTGCAATATCAGCAGCAATAATGAGGTCTCTGCACATCCCAACTTGCCTTCTGAACACACTTCCCTTTTTGGTGGAATTTCTCTTCCCTTGTTGCTCATACTTCTGGAAAGACAAGTAATGTCGAACGGGTGAGTCATGCCTTTTGTACGTCATCGGCAGTCTGCTGCAAGGCGGGGTGCATGAGTTCATCTGTCCACAGATCAGGGTTCACAGAGAGGGTGGGCCTGTGTGTTTGAGAGCCCAAGGAGGAGAAGCGTTATGTCTCTCTCCATTCCGATCATTGCTCCAAAATTCCTTACATTCTTTCGTCTGAGCTGTACAGGATAATATTCTCTCCCCATCCCCACTTTGGCAAAGTTAGCACTTGAGGCTTCTGCAGACCATGTGATTTAAGCCTCTGTCCTTGGGGAGCACTTCATTCAGTTCACAAAATGAGAAACTGAGGTGCAGGTACATTAGCACATCAACCCTATGGTCCCGCTTCAGCGAAGCCAATGCTAGCGAAATATAGCTGCTCTCCTTTCGAAGCCAAGGACAAAGCAAATGTAGAAACGAGCACCAGCACAGCAAACATTGTCAGCTGCTCCCACAGCTCCCCTGGACTTTCCAGGGAAGTAATCCATAGCATGTATTACTATGTCACCCACCAACACCATCCCACCTTAGTTGTATGTGCTTAGAAATAATCAGTCGACACAGGGTGACGGCTGAGGTGCCTCATGATGCCACCCAACCCAGTATGCCCATGCCCTCCACACCTAAGGGGCACCAGTTGTGGTGGTGTCATCCAGGTAGGCCCTTGGCTTGGGCCTACTCAACAGAATGGCCATGAGGCTGCTCCTCAGTGCAACAGGGAACCGTTTTGAGCCTGAGGGCCACAGTCCCTCCTTGACAACTTTCCAAGGGCCACAAGCCATTGCTGGGCGGCCCCAAAGGTAAAAGTGGGAAGAACAACGTATGTGAATTTTACTTGTGTAAAGCAGGCTACACACAGCCCTCCCAACCCTCCATCCAGGCAAACAAGAAGGATTATCAAAGTTCAAAAAAAATAAAATTCTATCCAGGCAGAAACACTCAAGTGGGGGACAAAGTCTGGGAAGAGGGGTGTGTGGCTGGGAAGAGGCTATGGCATGAGGAGAGTCCCTCAGGCCAGACAGATAGGCTTCATTTGGCCCCAGGGCCTGAGAGTGCCCATCTACAGTTGAAAGCAGGGAGCTTTCATAAGACATTCAAGTCCAGAATCTATTGTTGCCTAGCTGCCCTCGTGACCAGGCAGCCAGAAAGAGTCCATAGCACCTTCCCACCCACGAGCCACCATCCATGGTGCTGTGGGTCGGAGGCCTGCTTGAAGAACCCAGAGGCTCCCCAAGGAGAGCTGGGAGCAAGACCTGCATTTGGACCATGAACGAATACATTTTTCAGGGGAGGGGGTGGGGTGGGGAGACACATGTACATGGGAGAATGGAAGCTACATCGCAGAGCTCACAGCAAGCAGCACCAGCAAGCAGTGCTGTCCGGTGTGCCATGCTGCATCAATAGATGGGTCCTCTCAATAAATCAGCAGGCAGATTCCCTCCTTGTGTGGGTGGACTTACTTCATGCACAAGGACACCTCCACCATCACTGTTACCCCAGCTGGCAGATTACCACCATCCAGTTTTCTGAGTAAATAGTAGCTTTATATGAGAAAGGGAGAAAATAAGGGGTTACTAATGCTCAGAGCTGTAGTAATTTCTCCCCCTTTTCCAAAATACACTTCTGTTCATGTAAAACTAGTATGCCGGTAAGGAGATGTGGGCACATTTGCTACTCAGTGGCTTCCACCCATTTGCTTCTTGGAGGAAGTGCTGAGTCAATGGTACTTAGCTACCCAAATGAGGACCAGAAACTTTCAACATTATTATTTCGGATAAACTAATGTTGGATGATGATGAAATATGTTTGCAACCCACACTTTATCCATTGCATAATTCCCAAGTACCTGTGCTCCAACGTGAAAGTGATCTTTCCATGGTGATAGTGTGCCAACCTGTAAAAGGTAAAAGGTAAAGGTCCTGGATGGTTGAGTCCACTCAAAGGCGACTATGGGGTGCGGCGCTCATCTCGCTTCCAGGCCAAGGGACCCGGCGTTTGTCCACAGACAGTTTTCCGGGTCATGTGGCCAGCATGACTAAACCGCTTCTGGCGCAACGAGTGCCAGAGCGCATGGAAACGCCGTTTACCTTCCCGCTGCAGAGGTACCTACCATATTTTTTGCTCTATAAGACTCACTTTTTCCCTCCTAAAAAGTAAGGGGAAATGTGTGTGCGTCTTATTGAGCGAATGCAGGCTGCGCAGCTATCACAGAAGCCAGAACAGCAAGAGGGATTGCTGCTTTCACTGCGCATTTCTTGCTGTTCTGGCTTCTGAGATTCAAAATATTTATTTTCTTGTTTTCCTCCTCCAAAAACTAGGTGCTTCTTGTGCATCTTATAGAGTGAAAAATACGGTATTTATCTACTTGCACTGGCGTGCTTTCAAACTGCTAGGTTGGCAGAAGCTGGGAAAGAGCAATGGGAGCTCACCCCGTCATGTGGATTCAAACCACCAACCTTCCGATCAGCAAGCCCAAGAGGCTCAGTGGTTTAGGCCACAGCGCCACCTGTGGACCACCTGCCTTGTACCATCATAATACAGTGCTACCTCGGGTTACAGACGCTTCAGGTTACAGATGCTTCAGGTTACAGACTCCGTTAACCCAGAAATAGTACCTCGGGTTAAGAACTTTGCTTCAGGATGAGAACAGAAATTGCGCATCGGCAGCGGGAGGCCCCATTAGCTAAAGTAGTGCTTCAGGTTAAGAACAGTTTCAGGTTAAGAACGGACCTCCAGAACGAATTAAGTTCTTAACCCAAGGTACCACTGTATAAGGGGAATTAATGAGTTATTTGCTTCAGAAGGGGGCAGAACAGGGCTGTCCTGTTCATGAGGCAAGGTAAAGTGGCTGCCTCAGATGGCAGATTTGATGGCTTCTGAGGAGTGATCTGCTGTCTGTGACCGCTGACTTCTCTCTGGCCTCCTTTTACCCTCCACCTCCTTCAGCATGGAGGGGCTGCTGAAGAGGAGGAAGTGGAGGAGACTGGGGGGCTGTGGAGGAGGAGGAGGCAGTGGTAGGGGTGTGTGGAAGAGGAGAAGGGCTGCAGAAGAATAGAATGCAGCAGGTAGGGGGCGCATAGCATTTTCTGTTTTGCCTCAGGCAGCAAAACATCCCAGCCCAGCGCTGGAGCGGATTGCTGCTATCCACAGCTTCCTTTCTTTCTGTCACCTCCCTGCATCTATAGCATATTATCTCAATAGGACTGGCAGTGGGTGGGGCACAAAGGATACAGAACTTTGCCGCCATTTTGAGTGCAGAGCATGCACACATTTTGCTAGAGAATTTGTATTTTCCAAACCACTGAAGGCATGTCATAGGAAAGAAATGTGCAGACCATGCAATTTTAGTCTTTGTTGTGGCAGCATGGATCACAGTTGCATAAATATTATCAGTATCTTTGGGTTATGTCACGGTTAGGAACGCCGTTCATGTTGTAGAAGCATGCAGCAATCTACCCCACCCCAGGCTTAATGACATTCCATTACTTGCTCAAACGGATAGTCTGCACACTAGAGTCATTTTTTAAATTAAAAAAAACCTTTAAAAGTTGCTCAGAAGTTGGTGTGCTTTCTGGCTCCTCCATGCATCTGAGATTTCCATATTTGACACAAGTTTGTGGGCTTGAATAGCTTGGCATTCAAGCGCTCTGACACTCTTATTTCCCAGGCATCGCTTTGATTTGCTTCTGGGTTTGTCATTTAGGACGTAATGTGCATTTTCAGACACCACAGCAACTCATTTCCCTTCTGCTGCCTTTTCCAGGCTTCCTAATGCAACCACAGTATTTCATTCAAATTTGCATGTTATGTGCTCAAGCATTTAACTGCTGACGTGTTGCTTGGACGTGCTTCTCTGTGGCCTCATCATTTGGGAGTGATGATGCAAGAGTGTCTATTTTCCAAGAGCCTAATCCCAATTCTATGTTTCTTTCTGAATTATATTTTTTGTTCTGAATACACATGAAATAGCTTATATGTAAAATACTTCCCTGCACCAACTTGGGCATTTGAGGGCACATTTCATGGTCTGTGTTGGAGGAAAAAGAAGGCATCAAGGCTCAGCGGCACTTCTAGAGGAAATAACTCACTTACTACCCTTATATTATACTGGTGCAATCACTAGAGGTTACCGTATTTTTCGCTCTATAAGACGCACTTTTTCCCTCCTAAAAAGTAAGGGGAAATGTGTGTGCGTCTTATGGAGCGAATGCAGGCTGTGCAGCTATCACAGAAGCCAGAACAGTGAGAGGGATCGCTGCGCAGCTCTCCCTCTTGCTGTACAAGCTCCTGGCTTAGCCGGGAGCAGCGGGGAACCTTCATCCCACTGCCCTGAAGAGGCTGCACAGCTATCCCAGAAACCAGAACAGTGAGCCACCTCCCAGAAAAGCCCCCAAGAGCCGCACTCCCTTTAAAGAGCTGCGCGGAGCATGTGTGTGGCTCTTGGGGGCTTTTCCCCGAGGAGGGAGAAGGGCAACCCGTCAGTGATGGGCTGCCCTTCTCCCTCCTCAAGGAAAAGCCTGCAAGCGCCGCACACGCTCCACACGGCTCGTCAAAGGGAGCGCTGAGCAGAGCCTGGGATGCATATAGGCTCTGCTCGGCGCTCCCTTTAAAGAATCCCCCCCCTTGCATTCCCCCTCTAAAAACTAGGTGCGTCTTATGGTTGGGTGCGTCTTATGGAGCAAAAAATACGGTGCTTATTTGTTTTATTTATTACATTTATTATATGCCACCTTTGTCTTCCAAGGATCTCAAGGTGCTGTACATGGTTCTTCTCCTCTCTCACAACAACCCTGTGAGGGAGGTTAGGCTAAGAGACGGTGACTGGCCCACGGTCACCCAGTGAGCTTCATGGCTGAGTGGGGATTCGAACCCTGCTCTCCCAGGGCATAGCCCAACACTCTAACCATTACGCCACAAGGGCTCTCAGATGGCTTCCTGATGGGTGATTCATAGCAATGGCTGGTTAGTCATTGCTCTTCCATTGCAATTGGCTTTCTACAGTGTTGGGAGCATTGAGCTTTCTTTCTATGTGTACATCTGCTATGTTGTCTCCACCCCAATGGGCATGGCATGTGACATAGCAGGTGTGGGTGGGGCCATTTAAAATTTAGCACAGATTCATTATAGCCTTTGTGGCGGGTGCCATTTTATGAGCCTTGTTTATTTTTGCCAAAACACATTCCTATGTAAATAGAAGTATGTATGTGTGTGTTAATGAAAGATAAGTATAGTTCTCTGGTACCATACTGGTATAATGTTATTATGGTGCCATAGTGCTATAAAAATTGTGCTACAATATTGCTATGGCAATATGGCTATAGTGAGTCTCTGGGTTGCGCATGCTTCTCTTCCTTCACGCATGAGGAGAGTGAAAGCTTCCACATATTCTTTAAAACAAACCAGTTTCACTTTACATTTGATTTGTTCTAACCAAAGGTAGCTTACAAATCACAGTTTCAGGTCCTGTTTTGTTTAAACTTTAGTTAGAACAAACCTGAGTTTCCTGGATTTGACTGTAATACAGAACTGTGGTTTGTTGTAAAGGAAAGACAAAGTTTTCACTCTCCCCCTCTCATGCACAGGGCTGCCATACGACGTCCAGGAATTGGTCAGCAAAATGGCGTCCAGGCGGATTTTTGCTGAATTGGCAAAATGTCCAGGAAAACCCAGACATATATCAAGTAGGGCTCTATTTGTATTTTTTAAAAAATGACCCCCCGTCCCCCCAAAAACCCCATAACAACCTTGTCCGGATTTTCATTTTGGGAAATAATGGCAACTCTACTCATGTACAAAGGAGAGGAGTACGAGAGCTTGAGGCTTGCAGAGACTCAATCCTGACCACTCAAGCCATGGTTTTGGTGGTCATTTGAACCAGGTTACTATTGTTACAGAAAGCTTACTATCATGTGTGAGTACAGGTATGTGGGAATAGCAGAATGAGTGTTGCAAAGGTGGGAAACACTTCAACTGATCATATGGCTAAAACAGGCATAAGCAAACTCCGGCCCCCCAGATGTTTGGGATTACAATTCCCATCATCCCTGACCACTGGTCCTGCTAGCTAGGGATGATGGGAACTGTAGTCCCAAACATCTGGAGAGCCAGAGTTTGCCTATGCCTGGGCTAAACCCTTGGAGTTTAGCCAAGGTGCTTTTACCAGCCTGGTAGTGTTAACCAACAATGAAACTCAGCATCAAACACCAGAACAGAGTGTGCATATAGTGCTCAGACCATTCAACCATAACTTATTTGGTTTCACTTTGTCTTTGAAATGAAAAAAGCCCTTGTGAATGAAAGCATGCTTTGAGTGGCACGCACTGAGTGGCGCATTCATGATTTTGCCTTCCATAGGCTCTTAGCACCCTTTCCTAACTTTCTTCTAGCTGTGTCGTAGTAATGGCAATCTGGCTGAAAAAGTATCATGAAATGTGCCTTCTTAATAGCCCCCAAGGGCCTCTTTAGAGGCCTCAGGAGCATTCCACTTCCACCTTCAAACAAACAGGAAACAGCCACCACTGGCCCAATTACTGTGTTTTTTTACCCCAGCAGAGCATCAACATACTGAGGGACAGCCCTTCCCCCACTCGTTTGCATTTGAATATTCATGAGGGATAGCTCAGTCGGTAGAGCATGAGACTCTTAATCTCAAGGTCATGGGTTCGAGCCCCAAGTTGGGTGAAATATTTCTGCATTGCAGGGGGTTGGACTAAATGATCCTCATGGTCCCTTCCAAATCTACAATTCTATGATTCTAAATATATATTACCCAATTAGGCGTGGTGAAAAATTACGAACAGAAGGAAGGGAAGGGCCAGGGGCAGCCTTTGTAATAGATTGTGTTGTTGTTATTGCTTCTGTTGCAGCTGAAGGGAAATGCAGATTTGATCTCAGCTATTTTGCAAAGCCACCATTACAGAGGGCTGTGAGTGTTAATGCCGTTTCCACACCAGGAGAGATCTGACAACACAAGGAGCTAAAAGGCTCTAGGCTAGTCCCTTGAGGTCAATGGGGCACTGCCCCACCAGCCAACCCAGTCTCCCCTTAACCAGCCTCCCACTTACTTTTTCCACCTTAATCTCCATTTTGCCCTTGTAGAACTCAGCAGGGAGGAGGGGCACAACATTAGAAGTAGTTAGCTCTGCCTGTCAGTGGCTTCAGCGCCACCTACTGTTTGGCTCCCTGCCTTCCACCCTACTGGTTCTAATGGGCACCAGACATCACTGGGCTCCAGGTATGACCCTATAAAGATTCCTATTCAGCCTCCTCACTTCTAGATCAGGTGAAGAGAAAGGTGTTTGACTCTGGGCAACCAACTCCTACGCCACTCCTGTGCGATACCCATAAGGTGTGGTGGGAAGAGTGAGGGACAAAGACTGGGGTGACCCAGATTCCACTCCGCAGTCATCCATGAACCTCACTAGGAAACCTTGAAGCAGGAACTATTAGTATAACCCACACCACACAGTTGTTGTGGGGATTAAAGGAGGGAAGAACCATACATCCCATATTGGGCTTCTGGTGGGAATAGCGGAATATGAATAATGATAAGTAATATGGGGCACCATAAAAACAAGCAAACTTTCTTGTGGAATACACTTTTGTGGTGTAAAGTCCACATCATCGGATGCAGCTGGCAAAGTGGACTCCATTTAAAAAGTCCATCTTGTGCCATAATAAAATATGTTGGTCTTTAAGGTGCCACAAGACATTTTGGTGTTTGTGCTGCACCAGACTGACATGGCTACCCTTCTGGAACGTGGATGTAATAACTAAGTAAACATCTTGGCTCATCGGGCCAGAAGACAAGAGAAGCTGCTGGGGTGAAGACCTCAGGAAACATTAGCTTTCCGAATGGCCCCATACACTAAATTGGCCTTTGCCAATGCTGTCTGGGGCTGATGGTAGTTGTAGTCCAAAATAATCAGGAGACCACTCAGTTGGTGAAGCTTTCAACGGCTTCCGTGAGAACAATCTGAATGGATGTATTTCCAAACACGCCTTGTGCTTGTATTTCAGAACCTAAAAGAAATGTGTGACGTCGCAATAGGGCTGAAGTTGCTTGTGCAACGCTGGGGCACTCTGTGTCCTGTAGTTAATAATTATACTCCATCGTCAAGCTAGTTTCTAGCTACTCCCCTAGGTGTGTTGCTGTTCTCAGAATGAGGGCACCCGCCCTGATTTATCTCCTCACTGAACAGGAACTTAAAGGACAGATATGTGTTTCCTTGAATTTGAGAACAATTGAGACAATTACAAGCTGATGAATGAAGTTGTGCTGCAGAGCTCCAGCCTAGCAGGTAACCCTCATTCACGCAGTTTTGACTCTCTGTTGCTCCATGTCAAGTCCATGGCAGATCTTGCTGTGGGTTTTTATTTTTTAGTCACACTGGCTTTTCCTTAAATTGGCCTAGATACTGTGAAGTTGTAACCTAGGGCAGTTTTACCTATGCAACCCACACCACGAGGCAGAGGAGCAAACTTTAATTCCCCAGCCACATGTATGACCTGTTTCTCACCGCACGTTGCGTGGCATGGGAGGGCGTGTAAGCCTGTGGTTTGCTTCTACGTGCTGCCACATGGGTAAGAACCAGTCCTTACATTGACTACAGGGTACATTTGCTTTCTCTTCTGCAGACGTTTGAATGTGACACAGATAGTACAAAGGAGGCTAATAAAATAAAATAAGTATTTTTAAAATAAAGATCATAGTAGATCAGGGCTGGGCAAAGACATTTTGGTACCTGAGGTGAACCTCAAAATGGCACACACATGCCAGGGAAGAAGGGGTGAATGAAAATCTAAACCAGGAACAGAGGGGAAGAATCAAATCAACCCTACCTCATGGTTGAAGTGGGAATCAAAGGCTTTTGGGGGGCAGGAAGAGACCCACCATCATGCCCAGGAGACCCCAGAAGGCAGTCCCTGCCATTTCCTCCCTAGGGGTAGGAGGAGACCAGAAGCACCTCCCATTTGCCAAGAGTCAACTGTAGAAGTGGCATTGTGGCAGCAGATCTGGCTTCCAGGGAGCACGCGGCAGCTGTTGCTGCTCCAGTGGCAGCAGCAGTGGGCGATGTTTTCCTCGGAGGCCAGATTTGCTGCCCATGTGGATTCTGCCACCTGCGGCGGTCGCCTCATCTTGTCTCATGGGTGGACCAGCCCATGTGTACAATATACAGTGTTAAATGTGTCTTTGAATCCCATATTAAAAATTCTCCTTCTCTTTCTTTTCTTAAAAGCTAACAGCAGCTGCGCCCTGATCTGGAACATGTCTGTGTATATGAAGGGGTTAATCATTCTGTCATTCCATCCCCCCACCCCCAATGAAAATCTCTCTTCTCCAAGCTGCTGCTTGTAACCAGTAATGACTCATGTGAAAATAAATGAAGGGCATTTTCACAAGTGACATTTAGGTTGCTTTGAAATGTGAACCGTTTAGTAGCCAATAATTGCTGTTCTGCTGTAAGTGGAAAAGAAACTCTGTTCCTAATACTCTATAGGCAGCCCCCTTTCCCGCCCCTGCCCCCCAAGTGTTGATGGGGGGTGATTTTCATTTGGCCCATGGTGTGGAAGATGAAGGGTTAATAATAATAATAATAATAATAATAATAATAATAATAATAATAATAATTTCCCAGCCACTCTGGGCGGCTTCCAACAAAACACTAAAATACAATAACCTATTAAACATTAAAAGCTTCCCTAAACAGGGCTGCCTTTAGATGTCTTCTAAAAGTTTGGTAGTTATTTTTCTCTTTGACATCTGGTGGGAGGACGTTCCACAGGGCGGGTGCCACTACAGAGAAGGCCCTCTGCCTGGTTCCCTGCAACTTGGCTTCTCGCAGCAAGGGAACCGCCAGAAGGCCCTTGGAGCTGGACCTCAGTGTCCGGGCAGAACGATGTAGGTGGAGACGCTCCTTCAGGTATACAGGACCGAGGCCGTTTAGGGCTTTAAAGGTCAGCACCAACTCTTTGAATTGTGCTTGGAAACGTACTGGGAGCCAGTGTAGGTCTTTCAAGACCAGTGTTAACAACGTAAGTCCTCCTTCCCCTCCCCCACTGCATTACTGATCATTCCGCATTGTGGAAGCAGCCTTAGATGGCAATCCTAAGCATGCCTCCCTGGGAGTAAGCCCCACAGAGCACAGTGAATCAATCTTCTGGGTAAACATGTATTATTGGGCTGTTCATATGTCTTTTCACCAGCAACCTGTGGACATGGCTTAATGCATGATGCAAAGCTGCAAGACTTGCATAGCCACCTGGATGATGCCTGGGAGAGGCTTATTTCATAACCGAACGTAACATCCTTGTCAACATAGATTTAACAGTTGAATTACAGCTACGGGAAATGCCAGGAAAATAGTGTATGTGTGTGTCACTTCTGAAAACAGCCTAAGGCAGGCTGCAGCCCTGTACAGTAGACTCTACTCAGAAGTAAGTCTTGCTGAGTTCAATGGAACTTACTCACTAGTAAAAACATGTCTAATTAGAACTGTACTATAAAGCTTTTCCTGTCCCTTAATAATCCCTCTGGTGGTGTATCTGCCCATCTCCCAGAGGTGCTAAAAAAAAGTGCTTTGGGGAGAGAAGGGGTGAGGAGGCAAACATCCCAAGACTTTTAAGTATTTTGTCAATAGAGAAGGTTCTCAAAACTAGCCCTTGCTGCCTCGGTTTTTTTTAACTTCAAAGGAATTTAGGTGGCAGCGATTGCAAAAAGGAACAGGATGCCTGATCCTACGAGGGTGGAACTCTATGTGACATCAGCAGACTTGTGCCTTCAAACATTTCCATTCCATTTATTTCATTTCTTGCACCTTTCCATCAAAGGTGATCAAGCTACCTACATGGCTCTGCCTCCCCTGCGTTTATTATTTACTTATTTCATTCATTTATGAATTGCTTCCCAGGAGGCATCCCAAAGTGATTTACAATACAATTATTAAAAAAACAACAACAACCAGTTACATATATAAAAACAGTTAAAACAACTGCATGTATAAAAAAGTACTTTTTTTAAAAAAAACCATGTACACACATGCACATCAGTGCAAATGCTGACAATGACAAAGCACTCCCTTGCAGTGAACCCGAGACCTTTGGCATGGAAGGCAGATGCTCTACCTCTGAGCTATGGCCCTTTCCCAAACATCCCCCGAGGCTTTTCGCGAGGTTGCCACACTGCTCAGAGCAGCTGCTTTCCCTCCACCCCCAGCCTGTGTGTGTATGTGGCAGCTTCAACAACGTAGTTGTCTAAGGCATTTGCCGTGAGCAGAAGCTGATATTTTGCAAGCCATCTCTCAGCCCACATTAAGGAATCTTGTGGCAGGATGCAAAATTAAGCTTCTGCTTATGGCGGATGAGTCAGGCGACCCACTCACCACAAACAGGTGGCTGCCACGGGCTCAGAAAATAAGCAGCCCCCGTGAGCAGGGCAGCCGTGTACACCATCCATCAAGCAAAAGGAAAGAGCTGCTGCGGACCTGAGGAGCTCTGCTGGATCAGACCACAGGCCCACCCTAGTCCAGCATCTTGTGCTCTCGCAGCAGCCATCCAGATGCCCGTGGAACACGAGGGCAACAGCATCCTCCCCTCCAGCAGTTCCCAGCAAGCAGTATGCAAAGGCATTTTCCAAGTGACAGCGAGATTCTTTAACTCTCACCAACTAAACAAACCCTGCAGTTTCCCTCTGGAAATCATAGGCTTCCTAGAGTCTAGGACTTGGACCTAGAATGTTTCACGCTGAGATGAGGAGGCAGGATAGATGATGGATCGAGCTAACAGTAAACAAGGATGCGTAAGAGAATAAAAATGCAGCAAGATGCCTTAATGTGCATGCATGCATGCTCTAGGACAGTCCGACAGCTGTGCATGTGCAGGGACAGGAAAAACTGGCTCAGACAGAAAGTTTTCTTGCTTTGCATCCTAATTCTGGAAAGGGCAAAACCTTGGTAGGATAGTTACCCTCTGTTCTTTATTTCTCTACAGCTGCTACTACTATGACTGCATTATTATTATGAATATAAGATAGGGTTACCATATCCAGAATACTGCAGCCTGAAGCAGTGTCGGGGCGGAAATCGGCAAAATGTAGCTCAAAGACGTCATTTTTTTGTGATTTTGCCAAAAAGCTTGACAACCGTTTGCTTCCAGATTTTCACTTCTTGAAATATGGCAACTCTATATAATATTATCTTGGGGATGGGTTTCAGTATAACCTAAACCACAAAATCACAAAAATCAGTGCATAAAATCCAGTACTCAGCAGTTAAAGCTCAGCACCTGTTCATGGGTGTTGCAGGTGCTAAAGATGCAGGTAACTGAGCTCCTGCTTCTTGCAAAGAGCAAAGGCATGGCTGCAGTCAAGTGGTGTGTCTGCATAATTGTTAAAGGATGCAGCAACTGAATCAATAAACCTCAGCCCCAGATTGCAACACCGGCTGCTGTACCAGCCTCGCCTTCTCCCCGCATCACATAGGACAGCCAATTCATTGTGTTTAGTCCCAAATTGCAACACTTCCTGCTGTTCCAGGGCTGCTTTTATTACCGTAATTTTCGCTCCATAACACACAGTTTTTTCCTCCTAGAAAGTAAGGGGAAATGTCTGTGCGTGTTATGGAGCGAATGCCTACGGATGGCAGGGGAATCTGCTGCAGTTGTGAGCAGTCCGTGGCTCGCTTTGAAACTGCAAAGCGGGTGTAAGCGGCTCCTGTCAGCGAGCCGAGCCGGGGAGGAGGGAGAGAAGCAGAGCGGGGTTGGCTGCTTTAAAACAACCCCGTGCTCTCTGTCCCTGCCTGCAGTTTTTTGCTGTCCGATTTTGGATTAGCCACTGTAGGGGCTGTGTGTGTGTGTGTGCTTGAGCTATCGTTCTCCTCCTCCTGCTTCCCGTTCACTCTCCCAGTGCCACTGCGCTCTCCTGCGACTTTAGGATTGATACTCTGTGTGTCTGTGTGTGTGAGAGGCATCGTTCTCCTCCTGCTGCTTCCCGTTCACTCTCCCAGCGCCCCTGCGCTCTCCTGCGACTTTAGGATTGATACTGTGTGTGTGTGTGTGTGTGTGTGTGTGTGATCGTTCTCCTTCTCTTGCTTCCCACTCCCAGCGCCCCTGCGCTCTCCTGTGACTTTAGGATTGATACTCTGTGTGTCTGTGTGTGTGTCAGTGGCGTAGCGTGGGGGGTGCAGTGGGGGCCGGCCACACCGGGCGCAACATCTGGGGGTTAGGGTTAGGGGGCGCAAATCCATGGGTGAGGGGGCGCAAATTACTTGCCTTGCCCCGGGTGCTGACAACCCACGCTACGCCACTGGTGTGTGTGTGTGATCGTTCTCCTTCTCTTGCTTCCAACTCCCAGTGCCCCTGCGCTCTCCTGCGACTTTAGGATTGATACTCTGTGTGTCTGTGTGTGTGAGAGTGATTGTTCTCCTTCTCTTGCTTCCCATTCCCTCCCCCAGCGCCCCTGCGACTTCCAGCACCCCTGCGACTTTAGGATTGATACTCTGTGTCTCTGTGTGTATGAGACAGGCATCGTTCTCCTTCTCTTGCTTCCCGTTCACTCCCCCAGCACCCCTGCCTCTCCTGCGACTTTAGGATTGATACTGTGTGTGGGGGGGGGGATTGTTCGCCTTCTCTTGCTTCCCGTTCACTCCCCCAACGCCCCTGCGACTTCCAGCGCCCCTGCGACTTTAGGATTGATACTCTGTGTGTCTGTGTGTGTGTGTGTGAGGCATTGTTCTCCTTCTCTTGCTTCCCGTTCACTCCCCCAACGCCCCTGCGACTTCCAGCGCCCCTGCAACTTTAGGATTGATACTCTGTGTGTCTGTGTGTGTGTGTGTGAGGCATTGTTCTCCTTCTCTTGCTTCCCGTTCACTCCCCCAGCGCCCCTGCGACTTTAGCATGGATTCACATGGATCCTCAAGATTTTTGCATTGGGCTACCCCAAACTCACCGTCAGATCACATGTCTGTGGCCACAGCATGAACAACAAAAATCATACATCCACTGTTTTGTTTAGAATATTTTTTTCTTGTTTTCCTCCTCTAAAAACTATGTGCGTGTTATGGTCTGGTGCGTGTTATAGAGCAAAAAATACACTACATTTCCATCCCCCCTAGTTTTGTCCCATGTAGAGTTTAAACACAGCTTGTTGTTTGTGCAATACGGGGCTTAACAGAAGGGAACTTGCCTGCATTCAAGAACATGTTTCTTTCCTTAGTACTGACCGCAATGTGCTGAGCTGTGACAGGCTCACTATCAGGTAGCCGCAAAGGCAGCAGTTGTTGAGCATGGTGTTTTTCTTTAGGTTTCACACTGTAGGATTTCCTTACGGATATGGAAGCTGTGTGCTCAGGCACGTCTAAGAACTCATGTAAACAAGCTATCGAGAGAGATTTGGGACACATATTTTTCATTGTTTGATATCAAATGTGAGGAAGTACATGATTCACATGCATTTATATTGACAACACAGGACACCCTCTTACATATTGTGCCAACATCAACTTCTGCATAGATATGCTTGTAGGAGTCTGCAGAGAGAGGGGGCTTTCCCCTTGCACAAAGGGCTAGTCACAGCTGCTAAACATTTTCTGCAACTCAGTCTTAAGACCTGTGATCACCTAACGTGGAAAGAACTTACAGAGGGCTGGCATTTTGTTGCCAATGACAGCATGGATGCCGCAAAAGAAATATGCATGCATGAAGAGCACCCATCCCACGATAAACACCTGCCTGAAAGCATCTGTAGCTATGGTAGGCTGTTGCAATAGAAACAGCAGAGTCTTGTGATCAATTATAGACTAGCTGATATGTTATGGCATGAAAACCTAATACAGTGGTACCTCGGGTTAAGTACTTAATTTGTTCCGGAGGTCCATTCTTAACCTGAAACTGTTCTTAACCTGAAGCACCACTTTAGTTAATGGGGCCTCCTGCTGCCGCCACGCACCAGAGCACGATTTCTGTTCTCATCCTGAAGCAAAGTTCTTAACCCCGAGGTAATATTTCTGGGTTAGCGGAGTCTGTAACCTGAAGCGTATGTAACCTGAAGCGTATGTAACCCAGGGTATCACTGTACATAATAAATCTGTTATTTTTTTTTGGGGGGGGGAGAAAGTACACACTGAATTGAAGAAGATATTAAAGTACACGTTCATAAAGAAACCAGAAATCTTTCTTCTAGGGATATTAGGACAAGAGATAAAAAAGGAAGATCGCAGATTGGTATACTATGCTGTTACGGCAGCAAGGGTAGTATTAGCCCAGAAGTGGAAACTACAGGAAACCCCAACGGTGGAGGAGTGGAGATCTAAGTTGTCGGATTACGCAGAGTTGGATAGATTAACAGGAAAAGTTAGATACATAAGAGACCAAGTGTTCACCAAAGATTGGGAAAAGTATGTAGATTATCTGGAATGTATTAGTGAAGGGCAAATAACGCTAAAGGGATTTAGAGACGCACTGTGAAAGACTAAGAGTTATTGTGCAAAGCAAACAGGAATTAGGAATCGGTATAATGACAATATAAGTAATGAAACGTGTAATTTTATTTATTGCTTCGAATGATTTACGGACAGGCTGAAGGAAGTCCCGTAAGAGACGACTATGTTATATGCATGATATGGAAATGATAATTGTTGTTTATTATTTTTAATTTTTCTTTTCTGTGTATTTTCTTTGTATTTGTGTGTTACCTTGTGTTTTTTTTGGAAATAACTAATAAAAAAGAATAAGGGGAAAAAAATCTGTTATTTTTTAAGGTGCCATCAGATTCTTTGCTTTTATAAAATTTATAAGGGCTCTTCCACACTTCCATGATTTTTGTGCCCAGTGACATGGTGAGTGGGTGGGTATAGACCATGAATGCAGGACACAGGTGGTGCTGTGGTCTAAACTACTGAGCCTCTTGGGCTTGCCGATCAGAAGGTTGGCAGTTTGAATCCCCGCGATGGACTGAGCTCCCGTTGCTCTGTCGCAACTCCTGCCAACCTAGCAGTTCGAAAGCATGCCAGTGCAAGTAGATAAACAGAGACTGCTGCGGCAGATAGGTAAATGGCGTTTCCATGCACTCTGGTTTCCACTGTTCCATTGTGTCAGAAGCGGTTTAGTCATGCTGGCCACATGTCCCGGAAAGCTGTCTATGGACAAATGCTGACTCCCTCACCCTGAAAGCGAGATGAGTGCTGCAACCCCATAGTTGCCCTTGACTGGACTTAACCGTCCAGGCGTGCTTTACCTTTACCTACCTAGACCATGAATGCAATTACCACTTACTTCTTTGTTTGCCTGGAGCATGTGCAGAGAGGAAAAGATGTGGAGAACCTAATCAAGGGGAGGGTTTTTAAAAAACCTATCAAGTATCCTCACCCCATCTTGTGGGTGGCAGGATCTAGAATCAATCTAGATTGAAAGCAGTGTGTTGAGGATCAGCACGAATGATTTTAGATGGGGGGAGGAACTACATTTGAGCACTACAAATGGATTAGCGTGTGCACAGCCTTATAACAGCTTTTGACATAACAAATCTGTTAGCTTTTAAGGTGCCACTGGATTCTTTGCTGCTATAACATTTATAACACGAGCTAGGATTTAGCCACAGCACCTCAGTTTCAGGGTTGGCATGGCCATATTAAATTGCAAAGGAGACAATGTATGGTATTGGAGTTTGTTTTACACAGAATAGCCCCAATGAAATTAATGAGTGTGACTGATTTCAAGGGGCCTACTCTGCATAGCACTTAGTTGAATGCCACCCACTCCCTCTGAGCACATGTTGATTGCATTTCCCTTGCCACTGGGTAGCCACACCCCATTTCCCACTATCCAAAGGAAGGGCTTTCAGTTCAGAGGATGCAACCTCCAGGCAGGCATGAGTCAGCACCCACATTTATGGGCATCTAATTTCCAAAGAATATTATTTTTCTTTTCCTGAATGATGAGAAATCCAGGACAGCCTTTACAGAGAATCAATTTCCACAATAACAGAGAACGCAGAAGGCTCACGGAACCTTTGTTAACCCACTTCCTGTTTCTGAATTTGAAATGTTGTGCTCTGGCAATGAAAACGATGTCAGAGCACTTACCAGGGTTATACAGATGTGCTTCGTGTATGTAAAATGAAACTGTACATCAGACAGATGCGCAGGAAAATCAGCTTTGCTTCCAAACGTGTAATCTCTTGGTTTGCAAATGTACGGGTTAAACAGGTATCACAGGGTTTGGGCAATAAGGACAGTCAGTGCTAAATCCCAAGCAACATCACTCCAAGTTTGTGAAAACACAGCAAGAACAGGACGATCCAAGTTCCTGCTTACCTTACCCTCTACTCTATTCCCCATCTGCTTCTTGGCAATCCCTTTTCCCGGTTCCCAGTCACATCACGCAAATGTTCCCAGCTCCACCTCTTCAGGATGGGTGTGAATCTCCAAGGAAGTTCTATTGCCTTCTGGGGAAAATGGGCCCATTAATCCTCATCATTATCAGTGAAATGTTTCAGTATGCCTGAGACAGAAGGAGACGTTTTAGCTTTGTGTGACCCCCAAATCTGTTGTTTGTTTGTTTGTTTGTTGATCTACGTCTTCATTCTGGACCAAGGGCACTTCCAGACGACTGGTTAATTTAGTCCTTTCTCAACAACCCAACAAAGGTTATTCTGCTTAAAAGCAGCAGCAGACTGCTCCATCATGTGAGTTCCCTATCCCCATTCTGAAGCAGCAGACTGTTCCATCATGTGAGTTCCCTATCCCCATTCTGAAGTGGTGCATTCGAGTCACAGTTTTTAATCATCCCATCTTCTGTTGGTGATAACGTATGCCAAAGTCAACCTCGCCGTGAATGAAGGCTCCATCTTTTGTCGTCACAAATCAAGTTCTCAGGCTGACTTCTTCATAAGAACTTCCCAAAGGAAAGGAAGAACTATAAATATTGACATTAGTCACTGCCAGTCCTATACCAGAGGTCCTCCCTTTCTTCCTGAGCTCAATGCAGGCTCAGCTCCTAATGGCAGCAGGTTATTCTTGAAAAGGGCTGCGGTGACTCCTTAGATCCTGCTAGGCAGGCAGAGTGGCTGAGACATCATTGCAAATTGAAAATAAAAGGGATCTCCTCCTCTGGGTGGTGACATGAGGTCATGGCTGAATTGATTCCTTCCTCTCTGCCAAAAAAATGACGGGCTGGTTCTGCAGCACGGCCCATTGTCAAAAGGAGATTCCTATGCAGATTTCCTAGTAGCACTTCCCTTGAGACAAGAGGTGCAGCGGAAGACAGGCGGGGAGACTGCTGTTGCATTCAAGTTCTGCTTGTTGGGCTTCCCATCAGCGTCTGCTTGGCCACTGAGAGGATAGTGTGCTAGACTAGATGGGCCATTAGTCTGATCTAGCAGGGCTCTTATCTTCTTCTTCTTCTTCTTCTTCTTCTTCTTCTTCTTCTTTTAAAAAAAGATTTTACTGGATTTTTACAGTTTTATATTCAATCAAATAACACAATATAACGTTGGTCATATACAAGAAAATAGCTTTCCTCAACTTCCCCTTCTGGTTCTTTA
The DNA here is from genome assembly GCF_964252035.2 of Podarcis erhardii. Lineage (NCBI taxonomy): Eukaryota > Metazoa > Chordata > Lepidosauria > Squamata > Lacertidae > Podarcis > Podarcis erhardii. The sequence goes on along the minus strand of NC_138507.1, from coordinate 89,798,370 downwards.
ATATTTACTACTTCTGCTTAATTATTATCTTATTTTGATAATCTTACACCTTAATGCTCTTATCTTCTTATCAGTTTTATACCAAATTTTCCTTGATGAGTACATCTTACAGTCCATTTCATTCCATGTTGTCCTTTTATCTTATTTTATTACTTGTAAGTGTTTAATCAACCCCTGCTAGTGAGTCCATATATTTACAGTATTTCTGTAAAAAACACACAAAAGGTTCCCAGTCTGTTTTAAATTCTTCATTATCATTGTCTCTGATTCTTTCCATCAGTTTCACCATTTCTGCATATTCCATAAGGTTAACTTGTCATTCTTCTTTCGTTGGTATTTTGTCATCCTTCCATTTTGGGGCTAGTAGAACCTGAGCTGCTGTTGTAGCATATATAAACAACTTATTCTGCTCTTTTGGTAGTTCCTGTCCTATTATACCCAACAAGAAAGCTTCTGGTTTTTTAAGGGCTCGTGTGTTCTTCTAATGTGAGATTGCGTGTTTGTGGCAATGGAGGCACGTATGCTACCTGTGATCAAGGAAATAAAGATAGCAAACAGAGAGCACACACTCCTCTATTTCCACAAAGCAATCTTCCATAATATAGTGCAGTTTTGTACATTTTTTCACTAATATAAGCATTTTTATGCACAAATGCATCCTACTATATGCATTACGGAATGCACAAAAAAGTATACCTTCCCTACAAAAGAGATACAAAACTTATGGTAGCACCAGAAGGGGGAAGAGGGGGAAACTCCTGAAAACTGTTTTGCTCCCCCCTGCCTCAGGAGAATTCAGTTCACGTTTAAAGGCGAACCTCCCTAATTTGCACTTTTTGAAATAATACATGAACCACCCTTTGAAATTTGCACTTCTCTGAATCTTGTAATGCCAACAAACATGTATGAAGTTGCACATAGTAGGGTGTGTTTGTGGATAAAAATGTTAGTATTAGTGCAAATAACATACAAAGTTGCACTATATTATGCAAGATTGCTTTGTACAAATTTGTGTATATTGGGAGAAAATTGTAGTTATATGCTGATAAATGAATTTTCAAGAGGATTTAAAAAACAACAACCCAGCCAACAACAAACTGCTGGGGGAATCTGGACCTTTGAATTTAAGGATGGAATAAGGAGAAACTGAAAATGACAGTTTCACCCAGACATGCCCGCCTCCCAGCTTTCCCGGCAAAGGCAAATGACAGAGTTAAGCCCCCAGCCTTATCTTCATTCCTTGCTGGAAGTCAGAACAGGCGCAGAATGTATTAAAAGGATTACAATGAAGTTTATTGTTTTTGCATCTTTCTTTGCTGATAAGCTGCTTGGTAGATTCTGCCTGAGGCCTAGTCTTACACATGCAACATAATAAGGTGGAAGAATCCTGATTTGTGGGGTGGGCTATTCCTCCTGGTGCTGCTAGGATTCAGCCAGAAGATAGTACGTAAAATAATACATTAATAATAGCAGCAACAATAAAATAACAAAACCTTTTTACAGTGTTTTCAAGTCTTCAAAGTGAACCTGCGACTTCCCGATTCTTAGCTCAGTCTCCTCACCACCACACTGCACCAGCTTTGGGAAACCGAGCAAACCATGGTTTGCCTGCATTTATTTTATTCTAAGGCAACGATAAACCACTTAATATTTTAAATTTGTGTGCCTGAAACTTGACGTCCTGGTTGGGTGTCTAAGCTATAGTTAGCACAAGCCAAGGTTCGATGTTATATCTGAAGCAGCCAATTATGATAGGACACAAAGGGACATTTGGGGACACTATTATCATTTACTGTTTTTGGCTTCCTCTCTTGACAGCTGAGGTGATCAGAGCAGGGATAAATTCTTGTAGCAATACAAGAGATTTAGGCAGAAGCAGGAAGATGATAGTTGTGCTGTCCTTTGTTCAAAGATTCTTTGGGAAACTCCTTGACGAACAAGCTAAGGACCTAGGGCTGATGTCACTGGGGTTATCACAGCCACCACTCCCGTTTTGTGTCTCCCAGGCATGAATTTTCCCAAGGCTTTCCACCCATAAAAGCAGAAGTGTTCCTTAGAGACCTGAATACCAAGTATGTGTGTTTTAGGCAATGCATCAGATTAGGCAGCAAACTGTAGACTTCACTGAAACAACCTAAGGCCGTTAAACTATTGTGTTGCTAAATATCACTGAACAGGCATCCATGCAAGTTTTTTCTCTCCTTGTAAGACTATAGGACAAACCTGCTGGCTCAGGCCAAAGGACCATCTAGTCCAGCTTCCTGTTTTCATAGTGGCCAACCAGTGGCCCACAGGAAGCCCACGAACAAGACCTGTGTACAACAGAGCTCTCCCCTCTTGTGGTTTGCAGCTAGTGGTGTTCAGAAGCATGATCTGTCCAACAGTGTAAATTGAGGAATGAAACATAGGCTATGAAAGGAAATTCTCTGGTTCAGCCAGTGTGGTATAGCAGTTAGAGGGGGGTACACTATATTTTTGGGACATGGGTGGCGCTGTGGGTTAAAGCCTCAGCGCCTAGGGCTTGCCGATCGAAAGGTCGGCGGTTCGAATCCCCGCAGCAGGGTGCGCTCCCGCTGCTCGGTCCCAGCGCCTGCCAACCTAGCAGTTCGAAAGCACCCCCGGGTGCAAGTAGATAAATAGGGACCGCTTACTGGTGGGAAGGTAAACGGCGTTTCTGTGTGCTGTGCTGGCTCGCCAGATGCAGCTTTGTCACGCTGGCCACATGACCCGGAAGTGTCTCTGGACAGCCCTGGCCCCTGGCCTCTTGAGTGAGATGGGCGCACCAACCCCAGAGTCTGTCAAAACTGGCCCGTACGGGCAGGGGTACCTTTACCTTTACCTTTACACTACATTTTGGGTACCACCAAAGAGAAGGCAAGTGGATTGCAGAGATTGCAAGTGGGGAGGCTCAGGTTTAAATATCTGTATTAAGCTATGAAGCTTGCTGAGTGACCTCGTGCCGGTCACTCTTTCTCACCTAGCCTATTTCACAGGTTTTGCGTGAGGATAAAATAGCAGAAGGAGGAACGATGTGTGCTATCCTAACCTCCTTGGAGAAAAAGCATAATTTAAATAAGGCTTGAGCCTTTTTTTTCTTTTCTTTTTTTGCCTCGAAGGTTGCATTCACTGGTATCTGCTTTATTTCCCTTCCTCCGTTTTATTGTCACTGCCAAAATCAGTGGAGGGTCTTGGGGGTTTGGGGGGGGGAATACATGGAACAAGCCCCCACACTGGGGGTTGGATGGCCCTGACTTATAAGTGTAATAAGTAAATAATTGTAAACATGATCACCCATCATTCAGGA